>NC_080595.1:105846916-107086916 GCF_027887145.1 Ammospiza caudacuta | reverse complement strand
ATAATGTCTACCTCCTTAAAGCATTTAAGCAGTAAAGCATCCATCACCCATTGCTGCTGAATAGAAATGTTGTCCTGCACCGTGCTTCAACAGGTGCAAGAAGGATAACACAACATACACATCTTTGGCAGATTTCTTACTCATAATCAAACAGCTTCAGGAGTAACAACTTTAACACCTGTACTTCTGTGCAAGAAATTTTTAATAATTGTTTCTGCCCAGCATCCTTGTGAGAAAGAGAGGAATTGTTTATCCAAAGACAAACCCTCCACCCACCCAGTACAGTCCCTTACATTGTCAGTTCAGCGCTTTACTGCAAGCTTCCTTCACCCCTACTTTACATAATTATAGTGGCCTTCTCAAAAGGGACATTGTTTTACAAAAAAGGTTTGAGAGAAAGACAATTATAGTTTCATCTTTTTATGTATGTGTTTCCTACGAAACACAGAAAAAAATGCCAGTTTTGTAATAAAAGTAAATAATAGAATTTATGCATTCAGAATTGTATTCACTTCTTTTGCACACTTTCTCCACTTCTTATATTTACTGGCCATGAGAGTAAGAAGTTTACCTAGAAGACATTGATTAAATTCAATAAAGATATTCCATCTTTTTAGACTTACAATAAAATAACTATGAGAGCAAATCAGCTTTCCAAAAGGCTAGCTGAACTACATTGGTATATAACATTACATATGGTAAGTAATCCTATTAAAGCAATGAGACGCTATAATAGAAAAACTGTTCTCATCTACTGGAGTTCAAAGTGAAGTAAGGTACAGACAGAAGGTAAACTCTCAGCTGTTGTAAATTATCACAGCTCATAAAAGCTTGCCATTTTACACCTTCTGGGGAATCTGAACTTCAAAATTATACAGAACGTTCCTTCCAAGTATCTAAAAGAAAATTATAAGTAAAATTCAGGCTTTCCCAAGAAAAGTTTACATTTCAACCACTTTCTCAAAATGGGAACTAAGAGAAAAATTAGGTGTCTTAATCAAAATCTGTCCCCTCAGTCTGTCCAACTGAGTCTCTTTATTCCACTACCAAAAACCCAATGGAAATGTTGGTGCTTATGCCACAGAACAAAGTCTGATGATATGCAGGTATCTGAACGCGAGGACAAAACAATTCCCTAAGTATCATCTGCCAAAAATACCTGAGGTATTTTTGCAGCTGAAAAGTGCAAGGCAATACAGGCCATAAACACTGCATCCTTTCTTAACCTTGGAGAAAGACAAAACTGTCCCACAGTGTGCTTCAAGAGAAGTCTGATCTTGTGTCATCAGGTCCTCAAACCACAGAGGAGTTTCCTCCACAGTCACTTGGAGCTTCGCTACCAAGGCAGATTTACAAATGTCCTTCTCACACCCAACTGGTTCTTCCACTGTGGTAGAAGGGGCAAGCAAGGCCCTGTGCAACCCCTCTCAGTGACACTCCACATGTTCAAGCATGTGTTTAAAAGCTGAATGAGCTTGCATGCAGCTCCTATTGCAACACACTTCACAGCCACCCCACTACTCACAGCCTCTGTTTTCTGTGCACTGCAATGGCTGTCACACCTGGGAGTCTACACACATTAAATAAATGAGCTGGGAATGATCACAGTGGAAAGCCTCTGCTTACTCTCGTGTTCAAGGCAAAATTTGTTTTAACAAGAGCATCAAAAAGGAGAATGCAAAGCCAATGAAACCAGAGCAAAGCAAATCCAAAATATGGCATCCAGAGACTCAATCTTGATTTTTCCAGAGACACAATCTCAACTTTTTCCTTTGAAACAAGTTCAGCCACCGAGACTTAGAAATGACAAGGAAATCAATCTCCTCACCATAAACATGTTGCATCTAGGTAAAACCTTAACAAAGGGAAGGCCTGGTAAAACCATGGCTTAGGCTGTTAGCTCTGCTAAGCAGAAAAGGGAAAGTGACTCAGCTGAATTAGAGGTAGAAAAACAAGTTCTGTAACCATTGTGAGTTCACATCGTGGTGCATAGTGGTTGGCTGAATTATGCTTGCTATGATTTAAAACTGTGGAGCTGATAAAGGCCAAACTGCTTAAAAAGGCCAGGTTTTTGCAATAAAGCAGCTCTCCTTTGCCCTGCCTGGGGACTCTGTGTCACTCTGCATTGTCACATCAACATTCCTAAGATGTAGCTTCATAGGTCCATAAAACCTACCTCTCTTTAATAACTGGATAAAATGGCAAGAAGCTCTGAGGTAAAAAACTTCTTGCTGTTCCTTTTCAAATGCATCAAAAAATGCTCAAGTTTGGATCCTCCATCATTTGTTGTGATGGTAGAACCAACATTGCTAGGTGCTTTATATCTGATAAGTTTTCTGAAGCTGTAAAGAGCAGAAGCTTATCTCTTCATAAACAGAGTTGTTTAACTAGGGCTCTTAACTGTGATTTGATTTCAGTTTAAGGAGATTAGGGTTTATGATAGTATTTATCTTTTCTGAAACAGGGTAAGGACAGAGAATGTGGGAGGTGGAAAAGGACCTACCTTCAGCAGCCATCATTTCAAAATCTAGAATTGCTCATTTTTACTTTTAGAGAAAACACTCAGGTTGATGTCAAATGCATTGGAACTTTACGTAGCCACATTCAGCACTAAAACAAGTGGCTGGTACATAATTAATAAGTGGAAAAGACAATTTTTACAATCTGATACACACTGTTTTTATTGCTATTCCTCTCTTGCTATTTTCCCCTCTGAAATATATTTTAGAAGTGTAGCGGCTCACTCCAGAGACAAGAATCTACAAGCTTTCATCAGTAAAAAATTGTTAGAAAATGAAATAGGCACAAAATTGACAAAATTCTATAAAAATGCAATTCAGCTCTGTGAAAATTATTCTAAATGGTTCTTGAATGTAAAAGGATTCCTATTCCTTTCTTCCCTATTGTTAGGGTATTATTTTCTAGGGATTTAATGGGCAAATCCAACAAATCACAAAAAAAATGTATCATTTTCTATAATAATCTTTACAACAGCTATACAGGACTTGTATGTCATCAATATCTTTGGTCACACACAAAAAAGTACTTCAAAGCACATGCTCTCCTTAGTTGGTTTATAAATATGCATGTGTTCAACACACTATTACTTCAAAACCTCTGATGTCAAATTTTCCAACCAAAATCACAGAATAGTTTGGGTTGGAAGGGACCTTAAAGATCACCTAGTTCCAACCCCTGGTCATGGACAGTGTCCATTAGACCAGGATGCTCAAAGCTCCATCCAACCTCACCTTGAACAGTGCCAGGGATGGGGCATCCACAATTCTCTGCCAGTGCCTCACCTCCTCACAATAAGAATTTCTTCTGTATTTCTGATGCAAACCTACTCTTTTTCCATTTAAAACCATTTCCCCTTGTTGTGTCACCACATGTCCTTCAAAAACGCCCCTCTGCATCTTTCCTGTCTGCCCTCTTAGACCCTGAACAGCTGCTATAAAGGCTTCCTGAGGCCTTCTCCAGGCTGAACAACCTCCATTCTCTCAATCAGTTTTACTGACTTTAGTTTAATCCCCACATGATGGACTTCAGATTAGCTCACTGCTTAATCAAATGAGTCCTGCATTAATTTTTCAAAATCAACTAATTGTTCTAAGAAAGCTATTTCTTTCAAAAATTGACTTAAACATTTTGAACCACATTTGTAATTGTATTTGAGATCCCAAAAGAATCTAATGAATTGGGAATGTCAGAGCTTACCCACTATAAGATTAAAACAAGCATTAATTTATTATATAAACCTACTAAATAATATCTGAAGCAAACTAAAACATCTGTAACTGCTATAAGATAAACCTTGTAAAATTACATCCTATAGCTTCACTCCAACATTAAAATAGGCTCCACCCTAAAGGAACACTTTGAAAGCTCTTCAGCACAGATTTTCACTTCAGAGACTGTGATCTTTCAATCTGTCATTACTATCCCATATAGACCTTTAGCTTGGAAGCCACTTCACAGGAAATCTTCTTAAGATCTTTTTGACAAGTGTATTTGTCATAATTTCTTCCATTTCTCCCTGGCACGAGGGAGTCCGAAGTGATCAAAGGAGTAAAAGGAACCCTTTGTCACAAGGCAAGGAAACACCCAGCTCTGCAGCTCACTTGCACATCTGGAAGCTGCCAAGGGTGTCCCAGCTGGAGTAAGAAAGGCTGTGCAGGAGTGACACAGCTTTTCCATCTCCTTGCCTCCTCACCTTCCTGGAGCCACAGTGTCCTGATCCTGGGGCGGGAGCGGCAGCAAAGGGCACCAGCTACTGAGATCTCAGCAGCTGTGCTGGACCAACACACCTGCTGCAGGTCTGGACACACAGGTGAGACTTCACTACCTCTAACTGGGCACACTTCGGGCACTTGACCCCAGAACAGGATTGCAGCTATCTTAACACATTGATGACCATGTGCACGGATTCAGGAAACATGGAATTCAATTTTCTTCCACCGTCTTCTTTGGCTTTGTGGTTACAAAGTAATGCTTCTATCAGCTCCCAAAGGAAAATCTGTTGAAATACAGAACTGGGAATTCTCAGAAGACATTCTAATTTCCTATCATTTTCCACACGCTTAAACCCATTGGAAACAACGTTAAACAGCTTTACCAAGGTTTTGAAAGAGTAAAGATTACTAACATTTATATCTCTGAATGGAAGACATTAACTAAGATAGTAACAACAGACTGCCATATTTGATCATCCATGGTATCTGTGGATTTTAGACTTTATGTTATTTTCTTCAACTTAAAAATTGATGTATATTTTCAACCATACCTGGCTTTCCTGGCTTTCAAAACAGCTTCAGCAACTTTTTTTTTTAATGTAACCACATATATGTGTATATTTATACAATTATACTGCAGATAATATCCAACAGATCTGAGCCACAAAGAGGTCAACAGCCAATACAAATCCCCCCACAGCAGACAAATTCAAACATAGAATGCAGTAACACAGAATAAGTCTTGCTGTGTGCATACCTTGGTGTCTCTTTCTAAATCAAAACACACATCCACTGCTTAGCTGAAGAACTGACCTAAATCCAAGAGCTGTGAGCACAGCAGGCTTCATAAATACTGGTGTGATGCTCTGTGCACTTCTGAAGGTAATCTGGGATAAATAAGTTGAGGCAACATTACTGTAGGACAGCAAGACCAAAGTCATGCTCTCCAGTAATTCTCCAAGGCTCACAACAACAGCAGCAAAATAATCAAGTTTTCTGACATGTATCAAAAAGAACATTAGAAGAACACACAGTTGCTCCTAGCATAGCTTTAATACTGGAAATCACTTTCTCTATTGTTATACTTGATAAATAACAGTAAATATATTAGCTAGCATTCAAAAAACAGGAAACTTTTTAAAGTTCAGAACAAAAGCTATATATAAAGTTCACAAGATATTACTGTAAAGGACAAATTAGGAGCCCATTTGAATTAAACCAAAGTAGACAAAGGGGAAAGGTGTTTCATAAAATAAAGGAACAGTCCAGCAGGGACGGCACGCATCTTCCCTATAAGCCAAAGAGCCATTACTATAACAAACGATACAGAAATTATATCAGGAATAAATAGTGTGTGACCTGAGCACACCAGCTGAACTGTGTGAGTTCCTGCTGCCTATACCCACTGCTTGACCCTCTGTTTGTGCATGAACCCTGGCCAGTCTGCAGTGCCAGTGGACACCAACCTCCTGCAGACCTTGGGCCACAGCTACCAGCTTGGCCTACCTATGATGGATGTCCTACCAATTCTGCACATGCCTTATAAAAATTAATCCCACCCAGTCTGGAGAGATTGTGAGAAATACACCACTGCACAGAGTCAATTCAGGTGAGATACCTATGTTTATGAGGATTAGACTAAGGAAAAGGAAAGCTGCAGCCTATCAGAGGTTATGTGTCCATACTAATTTTATTTGAGGGTAACTGTGTGATTTTGCTTGCTCAGCATATCATGACACAAATAGCATAACCATCACAGATGTAGTACACTGGATACTGGTTCTCTGGCACTTTTATATAGACTTCCATGAAAAGGGTAGAAAAAAAAAGGTAAAAGTACAGCAAAACACGCATGGGTAATATGTTAATTTTCTCATTTAGTCTCACCTGTTCACCTCAGATATGCCTCAAGCCCCTTTTTTCTCTTCTATGCCTTTCTTGATTAGAGGTTGACAGCCACATTTTAGAGAGGTTTCTGCTTAGGGTAAATACTCATTAGGAACAAGCATCAGAGTAGACATTATTTCACTTATTGCCCAAGAGAGCACTTAAGCTTATTTCTTGAATAGTGAAAGGCTAATATACTGCTTAAACACAACATTGATTACTGAGGTGCTTTCCTTCACATATATTTTATGTTGTTACTTGTTTGGCAGTAAAACTTAAGTTCACATTTAGCAAGGCACTTAGGCCACATTTCATTAGAATATATATATACCCCTGAGAAAAATTACTTATACTCTCTCCATATGAAAAATTGCTCTGCAATACCAAAAGATTGACAGAAGAAAAAAATCAAGTACTGATCTGAAGGAATGGCAAGCTTGTACCAGAACATGACAATCCACTTTAGACACTGCTGTTCTGCATAGGTAAATGTGTGCACCATTGCAGATGTATGGAAGATGTCTTTGGATCTGTCATCAGCACCAAACTGTTCCATCATAACAGGCTGCCACAATGTGTACACCACAAAATTTCCTACAGCATTGAACTGTGGGATTTCTGCAGAAGAAAAATTTTGGTCCTTCACAAATGCCATCAGGAAATCCAAAATGGAGTTCAAGCGTAAAAAAAGGCTGTTGAAAATAGGGCACAGAAGAGGATAAACAGGACTGTAATAAGAAAACTGGATTTGTACACTTATTATTTTTATAAAAGATACACTACAAGCTTATATTGACCTATAACACTGCAGTCTTCTTGTCCTTCATTCTTCTGTTTATTCAAGCAAAGACACTTCTCCAATACAGAGACCAAACACTGTTTGTATTTGTTTCTGCACATTCACAGGGATAAAAGGAATAACTAGCATTACACTTTGACACATGGAACATACTACTTCATGAACACAAGTTCAGAAGTTACACACAAGGAATTTAACAGGGCTAGAAAGTCTCAGGAATGCCTTGGAAAAGGCACAACACATTTGCATGCATCCTAACGGAATAAACCACTCAAGCAGTTTTATCTACCAGCTTTTCCTAGATTGCTTGCTTATCAGTTGATTACCAAGTAACCAAGTTGCTTAGCAAAATAAAAAAAAAATAGAAAAAAAAAAAAAAAAAAGAAGCCAAAGAAAGCCAAGGGAAAACTTCTAACCTTGCTTCTGAAGAAGTATTGACAAATACTAAAATTGACCTGCTTTTATTGTTAGCTGCTTAAAAATTATATGTATCCTTTAACAATCTACTTAAACAGAAGCAGGGATGGAAGAAAATAATCTATACTCATCTCACTTAAGATTTTTTCCCATTTATGATTTAGGAGTCCACCTTGGATCAAGTGCAGTATTTAATACAGAACCATTTGACCAATCTACTGCACAGAGACAGAATAATCCAGTAAATATTTCTCTCTCTAAGCATTAGTAGGATATTTGAAATATGAATATTTAAGCCTCATGACACTGAAGTTTCTAATAACAAATATAAGGCATAATTATATCTAAAGCTAAATTAGTTTTTTACTTAAATCTTTAGCTTGCTTTCTACTTGGTAAGGTTGCAACAACAAGCCATCTACCACTATATTTCTCTGGCAAACTTGTTCCATCTTACAAGGTTGGTTACTTTTTCAATTACCAAGGCAAAGAATTCACCTGCTTCCTTAAAGTACAGCCAATGAATCTTTCTTGTAACGGTCAATTATGAAAATATTCACTTTTTATTTCACGATAAACTAGACATTTATGTCTCTGTCGTGACTGCTTCCTGTGGAAAAAAAGAAGGGTGCTTCACAGGTTGTGATGAAGAAGAACAAACCAGGAAAAAAAGGTTTTTTCCCTCCACCTTCCCCATGATTCTTTCCTTTGTTTAATTCATTTTTTTTATTTAATCCTTTTTTTCATGTCACTGACTTAACTTTACACATTTTAATGCAGCTGACAAATAAAAAAAATTCTTATGTAGAAGAATATTTTGTAATCTTACGTGCTGATAAACTGTAAAAATCAACATGAAAACATATCTTATGTCAATGAATAATCATAATTACTGTCTTAGCTTACCTAAGAAAGACCTGTTTGAAGAGGCTCATAAATAGATCCAATTTCACAGCCTACACAGGCTTTCTAGTGGGGCTTTTGGGTTTTTGTTTTAAGAAACACATCACTTCAGTCTTTGTCTATTGTCTCCACTCAAAATAAGACACATCAAGCCAAAAAGTCTGAAAAATCAACAGGAATTTCTGTAGTAGTTGGCAGTAACCCACAGCCTATTACACTGTCACTAATATTACCATTTAACTTTCTCAGATGTGGTTTGTTCAGTTATATTTCACCATACTCACTAGAACTAGCCAATTGTGAATTGGTTGCCTAGAAAAATATAAAGTATGACAGGTAAGAGCTGCAATCATTCATTTAAATAATATTCAAGCATCACTCCATATGCACCTTTTGATACATTAAAATAACCACCTTAATCTTTAAGTGCACTAGGACCAGATCACCCAGTGGACATTGGGAATTCAAACTGGCATAAAAAACTGTGCTCTGCAGACAGTGGCACCCTTTCCAGAGGTTCTCTGAGGGAAGTTTTAATTTTTGCTTAGGGCTTCATGGCAGCCCTACCAGCAAAGGTGACTTGGGGACATGCTGAATTCATATTGCTGTGACACGCAGCCATGTGTGTGTGCAGAGGCCGCACTAGTCGCAGGTAAGACAGATAAATCAAGTGGTAGCATCCCCCCATCAGCTTTTCTATTATCTGCCCCACTTTGTGCAAATTTCCTCCAGCTTCCCCAACACCTCTTGCTTTGCTGTTCTTCCTTAAGACATGGGATGGGGATTTGTCAAAGTCAATGAGCACTTTATTACAGTGAGAGTGCTCAGTAATGAACAATTCAGCAATTTAATGAGATTCTGTAGATCTGTCTCCAGCCTGTCCATCAAGTTTCACTTCCATAAAGCACCCTGACACTAATCCTCTGGCATACCCAATCTTCACCCTGGGCTGAATATTAGATTCTTCCATGGTATATTGCATTACCACTATAACCTTAGCAAAAATGATGAACTTAACTACACTTGAGGCAATATAGCTGGTCTGATTTGATTTTCTTCTATTGGGTTGACTATGAGGGAATTACTTATTTACTAAGATAAAGCAAGAAACCAGTTTCTTATTGCCTTCTGAATGACCAAATTGGTTAATGTTTATATATGTCTTTTAATCCATTCTGGGAACCTGGAATATTTATAAATATATATTTATTCCTGGTTTTTACAAACTGAATTAAAAAGATGCATGCACATTTTGCCTGCAGCAGAAACCTAGTTTAAAAAAAATTCTTCAGAACAGCAGTAGTAACCTTTAGAGAGGGAATTATGATAACACTTAAATGGACAGTGTGGAGTTTGTTGTCACTCAGAAAGCAGCATATTACCTATCTCTGCCCAGTATGACCCTGCAACAGAAACAGAGGCTTTGTCACATTTGTCTCATGAAGTGTTCATTGACTGGAGTGCACACAATTAATAAAATTACTTCTGAGTCTGAGTCTTGCAGAACAGGACAGTTAGACAGGATTTGAAATCTCCCACTTCCCAAACATCATTATAGCAGATTTTGAGTGAGTATTAAGTTATACTTGAATAGCTTCCCATAGAAACTCTTCTAGCAGAAGCATACCCAAGCATGTAGCTAGGGGATTCCACTGGCTCTGCAGAGAAATGATGATGAAACCCAATCAGCCAATCATCCATGCTCCATGCATAAACTTGTACATCAGAACTTGCTTCTGATAAAGGGAATATGGGCTAGGGCTCCAGAGCAGTGCGCCTCAAAAACCTAAACCAAACAACCCATCATCATGTGTAGTACAGGCATCCTCCAGGGACTAGGACAGGAAAAAGTCAAACTTCATTTTGGTATTTGCAGAAAATATCACCTTTGTAACACACTCTATAATGTAAAGCCTCAAAATTTTGGAAAAAAAAAATGCCTGCTACATAACTGAAAGGTTATGTTATGTCTTCATACTAGTTAACCTGACATTTTTATTTTTTAAAGAATAAATATCTTATCCTGCATGACATTATTCATCCACAGAACATAAAAGCATCCCAATGATGAATATACACTTTACACTTTGAGAAATTGATAGCATCCAAATGTAGTTATCTCCTTAGAATAATCCAAAAGATAAATAGATAATAGGGGTTGAAAAATAAATCAGTTTTCTGAAACACAGTCTTCTCTGTTTGGGTAATGTAACCCACTTTCTAAAAGGAATGCACAGGTTTCTTTTTAGCAAGTTTCCTTCTACCTTGAAATACACTGAAATACTTTCCTCTCTAAAACATGACAGCAAAAATGAAACAGAAAGATATCTTTGGGTAATCAATATTACAGAGATTTCCTTCCGCTCCACAGTGAATTTTTACAGACATACAATGGGAACATTTCCAAGGACAAATTTTGGTTTAGTTTTTGTGTTTCTCTTAATAGGCAATGTGTTTTTCTCACATTAGGTTTTCTCCCAGCCCATACACACTAAATGTCACAACACAGTGCTTTTATCTTGTTAATACTTCATAGCTAGCAACTTGGTCCTTTTCTAGATCCAGCTTCTTAAAAGGAAGTGATCTCAGGCTTCTTGCCACAAACCTTCCATCGAAGCTTCCACTCATCTTGGAGCAGTGCTGCCTGTGTGATGATTCTCTCATTTGCTTCAGGCAAAGTCAGCCATGGTGGCCCAAACAATTTCAATGACTATTGAAGTTATGCAGCTACATTTGTCTGAAGTGAATGAGAGAGACTGCAGAAGCAAGTTTGCCACCAAACTCATGGCACCAGCCTCATCAGAGGCAATTATAATTGAGCTGCATGCATCAGCCATCGCTTCCTATCAAAGAAGTTGGATCTGGAGGAAAATCTCTGTCTGTATTTAAGTAGCAGAAGTTCAACAGCATGACAAATTTCTCTCTCAAACAAAGTAATTGCATTAACACAACACAACATTTTTAGAATTTCGTTTAGAAATTTCCCTCAGTTGTTATTCACAGTTTTTGCTCAAGTGCTTATTCTCCCTCGAGATTGCTCCAGGGTTTCAAAACAACAGATTACTGCTATGGTTTATAGAGTGTCACACATTCTGGTTGTTCACCAATCCCCTTACCTGCCAGATTTGTTCTTCACTGAGTGAAGTGAGTCTATCGCTTTTAAAAACCTCTCGAAGAAGACAGTACGGGAGTGCCAGAACTTCTTCAGGATGGCTCTTCAGTAGCTCAGAGAGATGTTTTACTAAGAAGCCAATGACTGCATTCTCCAACAAAGTGAGGTTGAAAAGATCCGCAAGCTTGTACAGGTCCAAGTAATTAAAACTATTTAATTCCTAGATGGGTGAAGCAAACAAAATACACGTCACAAAAATATCCCAAACCCAAAACAGAGAATATAAAAATCCACAGGTCTCAGATAATGAAAAAAGGTTATTCTTTTGGAGCTGTGGATAAGGAAGGCAGGCAATATAACTTCAAGTTAATTAACACTGCCTCATTCAAAATGTATATGTGTTACCATTGCATATGCAAATATATATGATAGTACTAATTTATATTGCAACTCCTAAGGTTATTTATGCATAAAGCATCTGTAAGAAATATGGATTAGCACATAATATAATAAACCAGCATGATTTACACTGTATGTCAAGAGAGCTCACAGGAGCTAACAAGTGGATTAAAAAAATGCATTTTTTAACGACAATGGTTCGTTACAAAGCAATTGTTTGTTCATTATTTAGTGTTTTGATTGAAGTAGAGCACCTGTGTAGCACAACTTTTGTTCTATGAAACCTCACAAAATACAAGATGTTGAGCAACATTTTATCAGGTATGAATTTTTCTTCATTGAACAAATGAACCCTTTTTTTTCTCTAACCACTGTCATCAAAATATAGTGGATGTTGGCTTCCTCTCTCTCCTGGCAGCTGAAAATGTGAGGAGCAAAAGCTATAGTAGCTCAAGGCAGAAAGCTTTGCCCATCCTGCTAACAGATGACCAATATTTACAGGCTAAACGTTTTCAACTTGGCATCCCTCATAAATTAGTACCTAGACAATGAACTACTGCTGTTCTAGACCACACTGCTCCTTTCAGGGAACAGCCCAAGAATTCACCTCTATTAGACAAAAGCACCCAGGGCACCTGAGAAATAATAATCATGTTTACCCATTTTCTCTGTTCTTGCTGCATGCTCACACCTCTCTTCCCCTCTCCTCCGCAATCCCGGTTCTCATCTTCCAGTTTAGCGCACTGCTCCCTATCAGCGCCTTCCCCTGACCAGCCCCATGGGTGAGAATGACAAGGAGCCTCGTCAGTCTCACTTTGCTGGTGAGTTAACGCGGGGACTGGAGCAAGGAAGAGAAACAGACTAAATTAAGTCAATTTCACTTTCACTGCTCCGCTGGATGGAATGGCAGCACCAAATGAAACTGACAAGAAATCTTGTAAATGTCAAATGAGCTGCACGGCTGGCAGATAGAGCAGAGCAACAGGGAAGATGGGAAAGTGCGAAGAGGGGTTTTTTTGGAATGTTTTATGGACTACATCTTGAACGTGTGAATTGGGTGCCTGTCCCGATGACTGTGGAGCTGTTTATGCATATGCAATGGAGAGTGGAGAAAGAATTTTTTAACCTGCTTAGAGGAGTCAGTACTGGAGGAAATGGAATCAAATTCCTGTGGAGGTTCCTGCTTGTTACATAATCTCCCAGTCTGAATGGTTCACCCTCCCCAGCAGAGCTGTACACTAAAGATAAATCTTACTCATTATCTACTTAGACTTCTGCATAAGAGCTTCCCATGGTTTTCTTGGAAGAACAAAGTTCTTTACATTGTCAGAACAAGCATTAACAGCCATCATACCAAAAGCCACAGCTATTCTAGTGTCAGCCCCTCCTCACATTAACACAGAGGAGGTAAGAATAAATCTGCAGAAAGAAAGATACAAGAATGAATTCTACATGAAAAGTATCTGGTCTGTGTGCTTGCTTGGTGATTTAGTATCTTCAGATCACAGATGGCACCTCACAACCCCACTCCTGTGACGGCCATGCAATGCTGGCAACAACACATAGGAGTCCAATCCAAGCAAACAGCACAGTATTTGACAAGCAGCAACCACAGTTTATTGTCTCTGGCTCAGAAAACTATCTTTTCAAAGAACTCACTGATTGAAAAAATCCCAAATGTCAGAAAGAAATTTAGAAGAGCTCAGACTGTATTTATTGAGCTCTTTTGTGGTCAATGGCTATGTCTAGGGACATAAAAAATAAATAAATAAATAATCAAGCATTGTGAGCTGAGGATCAACAGTCCCACTACAATACATGCCTGATCAAACCCCACTAAGTGTTGGTTGAGAAGGTGGCTTTTAGCAGACTTCAGAGGAGGAAAATACTGGAGGTAACATAACAGGATCCTTATTAGAGAGAATCAGTAATGAGACACACAAATGCAATCCACCCCTGAAAAAACTTTACATTTTCAGGGAAATCTGAAAGACGTTGGTAAGCCTTCATTTTAGGTTTGGATATTTTTCATGAACTCCAAACTCCCCTATCCTCTCAAATCAGAAGCAATCAAAGTTGTTTTTATGAAAGCTGTCTTACAGTTAAAGAGGCCAAATATACTTATGAATGTATAAATAAAATCTCACCAGTTACTTATACTGCATGTAGTAAGTTATTTCAAATGCTTATTTAGGTATGTGAGTTGGGGTTTTTTTTGAGGGTGGCTGTTATGTGTTTACTTATTTTCATTACTAAGTTTCAGATGATTTTTGATGCTTCCTAACATAATGTGGTAGTTACCTGCTGAACTCACAGTCTACTTGTTAACAAATACTGAAAGTGTGTTTTGTTAAAACTGGCCTTGGCCTGGAATCAGTAATGTTCATTTCTGATTTTGTAAGGTTAGAGTTGACCTACAGGTTTGTATTTCACAGAAAAAGAGGCAAATACTTCATTAGATTTTACAAATGAAAATCAGGTTTATACAGTACTGTACAATACTGCCTCAGTTATGATCCTAGAAAAAACTTCACTTTGAGATTGTTCAATGTATACCCTAGATCACATAACTTTGCTCTTATAAGTGGTAAAATTTTCAAAAACAGTCTAAAATGAAGTATATAAAATTAGTTGCAAGAAAAATGCACCTTATCTTCTAGCTTTAAAAAAGTCCCACAGTAAGGATCAAAGCAATCACTGCCAGCTCAATCTGATTTGAATAAATTTTTCATGCTAAAACCTTAATTGAATTAAAAACTTTGGTAAATGGTGAAATAGGTTACTTAACAGGAAATTTAGGTGTGTTCATGAGTAAGAGTACTGGCAGTCTCTGCTTTCCACAGATTTTATTATATTGCATTAACTGAGCATCTACAAAATTTTGAAGTAGTGTGTGACTTTCTTGTGGTACTGCATTGCAGTACATGTTCTTTGAAAACAGGCATTACAAACCAGGCTTATGAAAATTTTTCAAACTTTTAACCCCTTCTTCATAAACTTTTATATATATGCCACTTTTTTTGAGCTGAAGGATGAAATATGGACACAAGCAGAGCTGTCACTAAGAGCTGAAGGGTAGTGATCCTATCTCTTCAAATATGATGCACGTTACACTGCTGAAAGACATTCAGGCTAAGAAAATATGTATAAAATTACAGGTACAGCACTTAAAACTAAGTTTAAATAGTTCTGAAATCTCACCGTGAACTCAAACCAATTTAGTAAATTGTCCAAATTATTTATCAGAGTCTACTTCTAAAATAAGAAACTTCCTTAGAGATCCCATGCATTCCACTTAGTGTGCATCCCCCCACTGAAGCAAGGGAATCTATTATTCCTCACTAAGGGTCTTCTGATTCAGTAGTACCAACCTTTAGATGCCAAACCAATTCAACAATGAGCTGACATTTAAAAGCCTCATAAAAGAAAATATCTTCCACAAACAAACATAATCTGAAAGATGACAATATTAAATATTCAAAATAAATGATGTGACAGTGTGAATATTTTGATACAGAGGTGCATTTCAGTATAGAGATATGCTAAAATGTCAAACAGGGAAAAATAGCTATAAACATTGTGTTTAAGTTGCTTCCAAAACCATCTTTATTTGTTCCTACTTTAAAGAATAATTGCCTTGCACAAGCCACAGAAAAGGATGTAACAGATTGATAAATTAGAGTTAATCATAACCAAGTACACAGCAGACTACAATATACCTCTATTCCTGTGCTCCGTGATATAAATAGCAGAAAAAGCACAAGGAGAACTAAGGGGAAAGAATGCATTTCTTTACGACCTTATTTGAAAGATAAACTCCTTGGGGAAATACAATTTATTCAGATTATCAAGACCCTGCTGTGCAAATCTACAGTCTGGGAGCACACTACGGAGATCAAACAATATTTACTTTATTCTGTTGGGTATAAAAGCTTTTAATGAATGCATAATTAAAACAGCAAAAGTATATACAGCTTTAGAATTCCACTGCCAAGCCAAGCCATTAATATCCAAAGTACCGTAACCAGTTGTAACTCCACCTGCTTCCTAGATTACAATACTGTTATAAATCAAGGTATTAAATGACTAGCCCTGCTGCTGTAGCAGGGAAGAGTTGCATGGTGACACTATTCCCCCCTTTTCTAAACGAGGTTGAGCCTCTTTAAAGCAAAAAACCCCAAGCCCAAGTGTGAGGTCTCTGAGAGAGGGACACAGCTATTCAAAATCCTTAAGCAGCACAGGTCTTGACCCTACACCTCCAGGTTCTCTGCCACATTTAATACTATGAACCAGCTGCACCATTCAGAAAAAATCCTTGACAAAAATCATAGCAAAGATGGGCCCTAAATAGATCAGGGATAGTAACAAAATGAAAAATTGTAACGACAAAAAAAGGGATCAACACAATTTTAAGATAAAAGAAAATCAGTTCTGCTGGGTCTAGCTGTTTCTTTGTATATCAAAGGTTTTAGTTTTGCAAAACCTCACACATTTACTTAAGAACTAACAGATCAGGCACACACTCAACAGCACAGCAACAGACACAAACATTTCATAATAAGCATAAGCACAAAAAGTATATTTTAGATCTTGTTTGAAATTTGCCTCTCTTAAACACCAAAGTCATCCAGTTGAACCATTAAAAGCATTTTGCTGAAGCCTGGTCACAGTGGAACAGCTGGCTCAGAATTTTTCAATGTACTAAACTGATTCCTCTTATTACGAAATAAGTGCAGGCTGCAGATGTGTCTATAGACAAAGTAAAAGATGGCTTTAAGTGACTCATTTTATACAATTATTTTTTTCTGATAGATCACTGCTTTCTCACCACTTCCTGTAATTCCTAAATTTGTTTTCTCCTTTGAGCATGAAAAGGTAATTTGCATCCTTGCTGATATTTCAAAGTAGCTCTAGAGCTAAGTAAAAGACCAACAATATCAAAACATTTCAGCCCTATTATTTTTCCTCTACCCTATGAGAATTCATTTCCCTTCTCACTTATTGTTTCTCTGTATCTGCTCAGTTTTCAGGTTTAATCCTGCTGGCTGCTGCTAGTGAGAATCCTCTTTGAAGGCACAGAGGAGGCCTGTGAGCTTCACAAGCACAGAGGAAAGACATGACATTCTCAGATTGCTCATGTGATGACACAAATGTGTGGTATTCGACAAAAAGAAAGCGAAGCATGCCATATGTAAAACTAAAAAAAGAAAACATTTTCTAGAAGCTCAGTTTGATCTACATTATTAAATAGTACAAATATCTTCAACTGCAAATCCAATTAAATATTTTAGGTGACACTGACTATATGTAACTTTTATAATCTGCACACACAATTATGTGTATCATGGAAAGAAATAAATTAATGGAATATTAAGACTACGCAGTTAAATTTTCATACTACCAGTGGAAGAATTACAGGTAAGGTTCTGCAGTGGTTTCAATAACTGCTTTGCCTTGGTTATCAGATGCTGCAATAAGAATTTTTTAAATTATTTTAAGTGTCCCTGGCATAGGAACCCCCTAAATGAAAAGTTTCACATCTCACCAGCTACTCCTGGCAATATAACTATAGCAATATATTGTATTTAGCAAATAAAAGTACAGGGATGAAGGAACATGGAGATCTAACCCTTGACCTGGCACTTTTCTATCATTTCACACAGCAGAAACACAAAGCAAGGATTTGATGAGATTTATCAACATTTACCATTTTTGCCAATTATGGGAGCTTGCCTTTTCTTCAAAAATGTTGTGAGGAATAATATTTCTCATACACATTAATATATCCTTTACTCCAGCAGAAATCACAGAATATAGTCTCTACAGATGATTTATCATTTTACATTTTTGCTAGCTCCTTCGAATTACTACAGTATAAGAGGAAAGTTGAAAACTACTTGCTAATGCATCAACAAGCAGTAATTTTTTATGGTAACTGTTCTCATTTTTTTTATTTTTGTTGCTAGTATTGACAAATTCAGAAAGTGTTGTACCTTAGAAACCCAAAGCTTACAGGAGTAGCAGCCAAAATAATTACAAACCAGAAGAAGAAAAAACATAGGACTGTATGATACTATTACTTCCTTTTTTTGTTTTTTTTGGTTACAGGCTCCTGTTTAAGGCCATGAGAATACAGAAGTTGGAGTCTATTCCTCTACTATGCCACAAACTCATCAAAACACCTTCAGCATAAATTAAGAAAGATCCATCTTGTTCCCAACTAGTATTACAAGAAGTCTCAGCTGATTTTGAGACTCCAGCTCTTAATTTCATTTAATTTACTCAGTTTATATACCTTTGCTTCTGTGCCAAAATGATCTTTTAGATTTAACAGCACAATGTTTCTCTCCCTGATCCCCCCCTCAGTATTTACTCCCTTGACACATTTACAGAAAACAATGATATTCCTCCTCAGCCCTCATTTTACTAGACTAAGTAAGAAAAGGTCTAATCTCCTCATCTACAGTAGGTCTTCCTGATCATCTTAGCTGACCTCTTCTACACCTCTCAGTTTTGATTTCACTTATTTTTCTGCATGGACAAACTCTTCCCAGTACTCCTGATTTTTCAGCAGTACCTTGCAAATAGCATTAATACTTCCTCATCTTTATAAATTATCTCGTATGAAAGTCCAACAGTCTTTTTCTTGATGCTATGACATTAGTAGCTCTTAGTCACCATATGATTTAATACATGAAAAGTCGTTGTGAACTTGGTCCTCAAGTGAGACACAGAAACAGCCACTCTGGCAGGCAACACAGAACTAATGCAACATATTACAAATGGGAATTATGATTAGATTCTACTGAGGATGCTCAGAAACTATTTTCAAATCACTTCTTTAATTGCATTGTGTCTTTGAGTAACAGATCTTGTAATTGTCCCATTCCATACCAGTTACTGGGGGAAATTATTTCAATGATTTTTAAGACTTGTTTCAAATTGTATCTGGATCAATGGGCTGAGGCCAACAGTATGAGATTCAACAAGGCCAAGTCCTGCACTTTGGCCACAACAACCCCATGCAGCACTACAGGCTGGGGGCTGCAAAACTCTGCAGTGGGAAAGGACCTAGAGGTGCTGCTCAACAGCAGCTGAACTCGAGCCAGCAGTGCCCAGGTGGCCAAGAAGGTCAGTGGCATCCTGGCCTGTATCAGGAACAGTGTGACCGGCACGGCTGGGGCAATGGCTGTCCCTCTGCACTCAGCACTGGTGAGGACACAGCTCGAGTGCTGTGACCAATTCTGGGCCCCTCACTACAACAAAGATATTGAGGGGCTGGAGAGGGTTCAGAGAAGGGCAAGAGAGCTGATGAACGGTGTGGAGAGTGACTGATAGAAAAAGGGGTTGAGAGAGCTGGGGGTGGTTAGCCTGTTGAAAAGGAGGCTTGGGGGTGACTTTATCACTTCCTACAACTGCCTGAAAGGAGGGTCTAGCCAGGTGGGAGGGGTTGGTCTCTTCTCCCAGTGACAGAAGAAATTTCCTCAAGCTGCAGCAGGAGAGGTTCAGGTTGGACACCTGGAAGAATTTTTTCATTGAGAGGGTGGTTAAGCACTGGAACAGATTGTCCAGGGAAATGGTGGAGGCACCTTCTCTGGAAGCATTCAAGAAACAACTGGACATAGCACTTAGTCCAATGGTTAATTGACATGGTGGTGTTTGGTTAAAGGTCAGACTTGATCTTGGAGGTATTTTCCAACCTTAATGATTTTATGATTTTATTCTGTGAAAAGTAAGGAAGTAAAATCCTTCTTAACACACTGAAAACCAAAGTAAGTCTTAAAACAGTATTAAGTATGAAAACTTTTAGACATAGAAAATAGAAAAAGAAAAATTATTTCTAATTCACAGTACATTAAAGTGGAATTTTTACTCTTAATTCATATCTCCATTACCAGCATGGAGGACAGATGGAGACGGAAAAAAATTTAAAAATCAACATTCCTGATATATCTGTTAATAGAGGTATTAGTGTACCTGACAGTTTCCCTCTCCAATGCCTTTTTAAAAATAACTTGCTATTTTGCCAACATTTAATAAGTCAAGCTGAAGTTTTCCAGCTTCAAGATGAATCACTTGAAACCTCTTGAAAACATCCCTAAAAGCTTATTATACATTATTAAGAATGAGCCTGACAGGAAAAGACCATTGCTCTTCCATATTAAAAATATTCAGAATGTAAATAGATCATAGGGGTTGCCATCCCTGTGAACAACTTTCACTGACACCCCCCATTAAGCCTCTAGAAAAATAATTTGGATATGCTCAGTAACACCTTGTTTGAACTTTTCAGTCTAAAATCGCATCACATTTTTAGAAAAGGGTAGCTATAGTGAGCTGGTCATCTAATAACATCAGAGAATTAAACAAATTGCCTAAAATATGTGGAATAACAGGTTATTAACACAGATCAATCCAAGTCTCAGAAATGTTTGCAAAAGAACCCAAAGCAACAAAACTTCCTTAGAATTTTAAGGCAGTATTTGATACTCCATCTGCTGAAACACTGAATCCAGTGCAGGATAACTCAATAATGAGTATAACTTTGACAGAAAAAAGTCCTCAAGGAATCCATTTGGATCCAACACTGTTAACAGTTTAATTGAAGTAGTGAATGATAAGTTTGGTCTGCAGAGTCTGCAGAAGACTGTGCAAGGACAGCATGAGTATTGTCAGGCTATCTGGGAACCAGTAACATAATACAGAAAATATACCAGGCTCTATTTGGAAAAACACTGGCAAGCCATCAGGGAGGCACTAAGAAGCAGTCATAAATAGTAACATTAGTTCTCAGAAGAGTGGCAAAAAAAAAAAAAAAAGAAAAAGAAAAAGCTCATGCCATAAAATGCAGCCCCAGTGCTGCCAAATAAAAGAAACAAGCCCTCTTGCTGCTTCAATATTACATTTTAAATCTACTCTTCAATTATTGGTCCCAGTTCTGAAGTCCAAACTTTAGGGATACTTAAAACCTACAGGTTGGAAAACCAACCTTGCAAGATTTCAGGTGCTCAACTTAGTTTTTTAAAGAAAGACTCCTGGAGGATTTGATCTTGAGCAAAGATATTTATAACATGGAGAAAATAAATGAAAGGAAAAATAGCTTTGACTAAATTTTCAGAAAATAGTTTCTGGTGCATGAATGTAGGATCAGACCTGCCCTGGACAAGGAACTAGAAAGTACAGGACAGTGTGCATTGGCTTCATGGGATTATGTACATTTTACAGCTCTGCATTAAAAAAAAAATGACTGCAATAAAACTAGTTTTTTTGACAACTGTCTGTACAGGTAAAGAAGGAATATTTGTGCAATTTGACTGCTGGGGTCATAATGGTTTCTCATTCCTCTCAAAAGCAAGAGACTTGTTGCAGCTGCAGGAAGATATGAGAGTACTCAGCAGTTAAAAGAACCTGACTATAAGTATGTGAATGATAAAAAGGCAACATTTCCATTTTATTTGGAAAACTGTTATTTGTTCAGGTATCTCTGTGCTCCTGCAATATCTGACCTCAGCTCAAAAATCACTAAGAATTTTATTTTTGTTGCTCATAGCACTAAACCAAGGCAAATTCTCATTTTACAGAGGAAAAAAGGAGAAGCAGAAGAATAATTTAAAAAGATTTCACATGATGCAGAATATACAAAGAAGAGAACCTCAAATGCCTGGAATCCACTCCAGTGCTCTAGTAGCTAGATAATTCCTGTCTTCACCAACTTTAACAGAATTTTAACTTACATATTCAGTCCAATATATTAGCAAAATGTCTACAATGTGTACTGTATAGGCATTATACCCCAGTAAAAAAAAAAAAAACAAACAAAACAACTCTCTACACCTCTCTTTCCCCAGATTTATGAAGTGAAAAGAAGATCTCTTTTTCCCACAACTAGGAGCTGTGTTATTAGTAGGTTTACAATGTATTAATCAGAACCAATTTCAGGAGATATACAGCATTAAAAGGGATAGTGGTAGGCCATAAATAGACAGAAAAGTAATAGAATGAGAAAAATCTGGAAGAACCACTGAATTTTTTAAAAAAAATCTGGACATGTGAAGATCAAGAGGAGTTTGCTTGTCTTTCACAGAATCACAGCATTAACCAGGTTGAAAAAGACCTTTAAGGTCATCAAGTCCAACCTATGAACTACACCCTGTCAAGTAGATCAAGGCACTAAGTGCCATATCCAGTCTTTTTTAAACACTTCCAGGGATAGTGGCTCCACCACCTCCCTGGGCAGCCCATTCCAACAGCAGATCTCTCGTCCCATGAAGCATTGTTTTGTAATGTCCTGCCTAAACTTCCTTTGGCACAATTAGGACTGTGTCCTCTTGTCCTGTTTCTGGTTGCCTGTGAGGAGAGATGGACCCCCAGCAGGCTACAACCTCCTTTCAGGTAGTTGTAGAGTGTCATAAGGCATCCCCTGAGCCTCCTTTTTTTCCCAGGCTAAGCACATTTTAAGCATTATTGACTAGGGGTTTACCTGTCATTCTTTTAGTCAGAAATTATTTAAAGTCTGACTTTCAAAAGTCACTTTCAGAAAGGGTGAAGGCCAAATGAAAAAAATGGGCCTTGACTCAACATCCAGTTTGATTTACAACATCTGACCTTCCGTAGCACTAAACAAGTCACAAGTCCTCCCAAAAGTAATACATGTGAATGTTCACACTGCTGAAGGTGCCAAGCACCAGCAGTAATGCCTAAGCCTTCAAAGATCATGATAACTTTTGCCCATTTGTTTCTAGCAGTTCTTACCAAGAATAAAAAATAATTCAATCCCTCACTTCCAAACCGCAAACAGCTTACAGTCAGAATCTCTTGTTTAGCATAAAGCCTTTTTTTTTTTCCCACAGAGAAGATAAGAATGTTTAATCAATATATTTAACACAACCAAATGACAGAATTCTCACTGACTTCAAGATTTCACCTTAAAGACACCACCTTTATAAGCTGAACAACTTATTGTAGGCTCAGTTTTAAGTGTTCACAAGTTCAGATACATGCCAAGACTTCAATCCTGTAGAGTTTGAAAGGCACCTCTCCAGCCTTTCCCTTTAAACATAATAGAATCAAGCAAAGCAACACTCTGCAGAGAAGGACCGGGCAGTCCTGGTGGACTGTAAGCTGTCCCTGAGCCAGCAGTGTGTCCTGGTGGCCAAAAAGGCCAACGGTGTCCTGGGGTACTTTAGGAAGAGCATTGCCAGCAGGTCAAGAGAGGAGATCCTCTCCCTCTATTCTGCCCTGGTGGGGCCACATCTGGAGAGCTGTGTCCAATCCTGGGCTCCTCAGAGAGAGAGAGAGATGTGGAACTCCTGGAGCAGGTCCAGCAAAGGGCTACACAAAGATGTTTAGGGGACTGAAGCATCTCTAGTATGAGGAAAGGATGAGGGAATTGGGCCTGTTCAGTCTCAAGAAGAGATGATTGAGAGGGGATCTCAACAACATATCTGAAGGAATAGCGCCAAGAGAATGGAGCCAGGCTCTTCCTCACGGTGCCAAGCAAGAGGATAACAGGCAACAGACACAAACTGATACATAGGAAGTTCCACCTGAAAGGGAGGAAAAGTTTCTGTATTGTGCAGGTGACTGAGCACTGGAACAGGTTGCTCAGAAAGGTTGTGGAGTCTCCATCACTGGATATATCTGAGAACTGTCTGCCCACAATCCTGTGCCCTGCGCTGCAGGACGACCCAGCTTGAGCAGGAAGGTTGGACCAGACAACACACCATGTTACCCTCCAACCTGCCCCATGCTGTAACATTCTTTCACAGAACCTTGGAAGGTCATTTAAAAATAAGACATAGCTGAGTTGCTTCAAAAAGAACGTACTTCTGCAGAAAAGTCGCTGCTTTCAAAAATTAACTACAGCTTACCAAAGAAGTTTTTAGCCAATGATTGTTCAATGCAATGTTATAAAAGTTGGTCTTTTTCAAATAGTAATTTCAGTAAGAAATGTTGCTAAAACATTCAAATTTCAAAGATGTCAACCACACTTATAAGCAAAACCCTACCAACAGCTTAAAAAAGGTTATATATGTCTAGTACTGTTTGTTTTCTCCCATCTCAAAATACTCATATATTGATCATTTTTGCTACTTGCTTTGCTCCTTTTCAAGAAATTTTCTAACCTGTTTAACAAGTTTTGGTTCAGGGATGAATGGTGCAATGTGAGTCCAGAACTTGATTAGGAATACATGGAAGTTAAGACTCACAATAGTACCTAGGAAAGCCAAATAATTTCAAGTGTTTGGTTACAGTAAACTTTCAGTAGAAGTCTCGCGGGTTCTGGACATCATCACTGCATACATGTACTTCCTACACACCTCAGTTCCCTATGAAGATGGTAATGCTTCAAATATGAGTAAAAATACTGAGAAGCAGGCAAACCCAAATACAAACACATATAAACACTGATTTGAGGCATGGTGTATGACAGTAGGCCTGTCCTCCTGGTGTTTTTCATATCCACAACATACCAAGTCAGTTGGATTTCCAATCCTAGTGACCACTGGCAACTGAACATCCCTGAGGTTACTACAATACTTTCCCATGATAATCAGGTATGCTGAGATGCCATGGAAACTCAAGGCCCTTTACTTACATAATTAGAATAGACAGTGCTTCCAATTATCAAGGAGAAAACATTCTACAAGGAAGAAAGAATTCTATGTGTTACCAGTTCAGTTCCTACTGAACTGTAAATAAAAGTCCTGGTTTAAGATCTAATGCTGCTTATACAGCTAGACACACTTGTGACAAAAATCACAAATTCCATAAAACTGTTTAAACAGATGGGAAATTTAGCAAAAATTTCCTCCAAATTAATAAACAGATGTTTTGAATATATTACACAAGAAAACAGGTGAATGAAGTTACAGGCATTTCTCATGTTTTTCATGTTTGAAATAACACACTCACAGGATGTTATTGATGGTTAATAAAGTTGATGCCGCTAATCTTTAGGCATGGATCTTTAATTTTTAGAATTAGTGAGAAGAATGAGGACAATTTATAACTTTTAAAGCCCTGATCATACTGGCTGAAGATTCAGTAAGTCATTACAGCATGTATACATTTATATTCATTTTGGTTTCAAGGCCTATTCAATACCTTGGACCAGAAGGGTCTCTTTATTCTAAATGGAGTTAGTCTATATCACTAATCTAAAGCAAAATACAAATTCTACTCATGCAGTTGTGCAAACAAACTACCATAAATGATGGAATGTGTTAAAATGCTGCTTCATTTACTGCTGCTACAAGATCTATTGGAAAACATCAACAGCCTTATATGGAACTTGTCTCTTTCTTTGTGGTCCCCTATAAACACAAATGGCTTAACAGTATTTAACAGTAATTAAAAAGAGATGATAATCTGGAATACTTCAATTTCTAAAGGTACTTATATGTAACGTGGGCTTAAGTAATTTTCCTTACAAATTTTTCCTCTTAACTAGCACAATTAGTTGAGTATGTTGTAAGCAGTTCAGGTAGATGGATCACACAGTAATGATTAAGCCATCAGAAAAA
Source organism: Ammospiza caudacuta (assembly GCF_027887145.1). Classification (NCBI taxonomy): domain Eukaryota; kingdom Metazoa; phylum Chordata; class Aves; order Passeriformes; family Passerellidae; genus Ammospiza; species Ammospiza caudacuta. Next base: position 107,061,642 of record NC_080595.1, on the reverse strand, counting down.
CATAAAAAATGGTGGGGCACAGTATCAACTTCTAAATACATAGGTTTGTATCAAGTCCAGATTTCTTATGCCTTCAATGAGAGATAGTCTACAAAAGACTAAAATGCAAATACTGCATAACTGGAGAATGTAGCAACTTGGATCTCAATTATTTCAGTCCTTCTTTAAATAAACAAGGTTTATTTAAATAAACCATTAAATAAACAAGGTTTTGAAAGTCTCTTCTATTAAACTGACTGAAAACTTAAAATTAAATTTACAAGGTCTTTCTGACATCTTTTAAAGATGGAGCAGACTGAATCATTCACTATTTTCCTTAGCCTAATATTTCAGGTCCTAAGTTGCCTCCTAAAATTCCATCAAATAATAAATTTTATCATTCATTTTCTTAAGAAAGGTTTTGCTGTTTTGTTTAGAATTTGAAAGTGACTCCCATGAAAATAATAATATTGCATCTAAAAATAGAGTAGAGAAGAGGTAAAAGATATTTACTTCATAATGAAGAATGAAAAATATCAGTTCTATTTTGGATAAGCTAGTATAGAGGAAAGAAAAGATGAACAATTAGCTCTCTACCACAGTGATACTTCTGAGATAAAATCAGATTGTAACTCACTTCAAGCCCAATGTTCTCTTCAGGTTCATAGGTTACAAATGATTTATAGTCACCATTTCGTACTTAGCATTCTGGCTTTTCCCATATTGTAAATACTTCATAATCAAAGGATTTTCTTGTTTCAGAAATACCTTTGCTAAAATGGCTTAATACAACTCAAAGTGCTTTAGATGAAAACAAATGTAAGTAAAATTTTTCTCTGTTTCTTTCCAGGAGGTAAAAAACCCCTCTCTATGTCTGGTGCCTATATTCCTCTTCTTTCACATTAGAGCTGTAAGTCTCCTCTTTCAGGTCACGTCTTCCACATAAAAGTGCTAAACTAATGCCGCTTAATGACAAATTAATGTCCATGAATAAAAAATACACCTCTAATAGCATAGAGTAATTTGCCATTACAATATCATCATTGGACATGCCCCTGGTTTAATACGATGTATTTAATTCATAACTTAATGAGTGATATATAAAAAGAGAGAGATGAACCCTGCAATTACATTTATGTGAGTCTGTCACCTTATTTGTAAAACCTTAGAGTCATTTACATTCAAATTAGAACAAATGAGTGATTTCACAAAGTACAGTGATAAATGACCATTGCTGCACAAGACAGAACTGTATTTCCTTTGAAAACATTAACAGTTTCCTATTATTTGTTAAAAATTACAATGCATATTGCCCAGTGTTGTGTGAATAATGACTTTTTTACTGATTAGGTCAGAAGACTAATACGGAGTAAAAATAAATAATTTTTCTTTTCATTTTTTCTGATTTTAGCTTGAATTTCTCTGCTGAAACTGTTATGGACTCACACTGCCACCTGCTGCCCAGGCCCAGGTAGGAAAGCCCCGACTGCCTCATTTCAAGTCCAGTTCAGCCATTCTGGGTGTCATTTCTTGCAATAAACTAAATTTTCCTCCAGACCTCTAAGTGGACATGTTGCTGAGAACACAAGCAGATAAAGATAGCTGAACTACCCAGTTACAAATACCTCCATTTTGGAAGTGCATCCAAACTGCCTCAACTTGTAAGGAGAATTTAAATTGAAATACACTGGGGACAGGGAGGGACAGGGAGAACATAAAACGTTAGTATCGATCAGATGGCAATAAAACCAAAGAAGAATTTTGTACACTAAGCATTCTGGCATTCATCAGGCCCTGTTTACAGCTTTATAAAAATACTGGAAAGATTCCAGAAGCAGAAATCTTTCAGGGAATGATAGACAGAAAGGTCATCTAAAGAGTCTACACTGGCTAAAATGACAACATGAGAAGGGCAGGGAGGGAAACTGTGAAGCCGTACAGTTTCCCTGCTCCTATTTAAAACACACACCAAAGCTGCTTGCCCTTCCTGACAGAACCTGCAAAGAGATGGCAGATCCAGCACTAAGTGTCTCCTCCCAATTTGTGACCTCTCCTGTAACTTTGCTGCAGAGGACTGGCAATGTGTACCCATACAGCTACCTAGACAGCTTGGGAGCTCTGATCTTGCCAGCAATAGTTAACCTAGATGCTGCAGCATCATTTTTTTACACATCCCTCATCAGTTTCAATACACACTGCAGATAAATAGCAGCAAGTGGATTATAGTAAGAATGGGACTCAAAGTGACTGGGTATTGTCGCTTTGGTATATTTTCAACTTCCTCACTGATACCAATTGAAAAATGTAAAAAACAAACCACCATAATTTTTTTCCTGAGTCTCATTTTAAGTGGAACCACATTTCATATATATAGATTATTATCTCTGAAATGTATCAGTATATTAAAGAGATAACAGAAAAAAAATCCCCAAGTTATTTTTGAGTTTTGTCCAAGAACTGTTCTAATGACTATCAATGGCTCAATGACAACAGCTGACAAAACCTGCTCCTTCAAAAAATAGCAGGCAACAACTGGTTGTGTAACACTTAAAAACAGGGAAATGTAAGACATTATTTTTGTCTACTTTGTATTCTTAGCATGGGAAGGTTACTTCACCACAGGATAAAGTTGGTAGATTTAAGCTTGCTGGTGGTGACTAATTCTGGGGGATTGAGGGGAGTGTGCAGAGTGTGCATGCATGTACTTAGATTAAAAACTCAGTATTAGTTAAAAAAAGCAAGCCTTGGTTGCTAGATGACCTTTAGATTTTCTTTCCAGTAGTTTAATTCGCTCTATATGAAAAACCCAGGAGCTAAAATCCCAACTGATCTGGGGCTTCTAGCAATACAAAGGTGATGCTCTCAATCTCTGGTGTAGGAATTAATTCATCTCTGAAGGAGTTTATCTTAGTGAAAGTTGGGACTGTCACTGGCACTGTTCCAAATGAAGAAGTTTGGTTTAAGAAAAATAAATAGCTTTGAAGCTCTGGCTTACCCACATACATAAACCATGCACACTCCTTTTAATCCACACACAAATTCATTTGTAGCTTCTTCCATTTAAAAACAGTAACATATTTCAATCTACAACACATTCAGATAGTTTAAAATTAGAAGAAGAAAATATTTAAATCATTAGGAATTTGTACACCAGGAAAAAAAACTGTTTTTCAAGCCTAAATTGACCATTAGAGAAGAAGGTTAAAAATCAAATGCCCCTACCCAAGATAATTTGCCTGTTTCAATTATTACCATTAATTATTCCAGAAGGATTTGTCAGTTGATTAATCTTATTTTTGTATCCCAAGTCTGATCCTCCTCACTGTCTGCTTTTGTATACAAGTAACCAGAGCAGGACAGCACAGAGGCAGCTCCAAGAAAATTCCAGTTGACTGCTGTTGTACAATGCTGGGCCCAGGCTTATTTTAGTCACTCACCTAAAATGTTCTTTCCTTTTTATCTTAAATTAGCTGTCTTCAAAGATGGCATGACTGACATCAGTAGCAAGCAAGCAGAGTTCCATTTAAAGTAATGAAGCTTCTAAAAAGTAATCTGATACATTTACCATTTAGCAGGGAACTTAATGCACTTAAAACTAATAGGAAAATTGGCATCAAAGCTTCAAGTTCACCTGACATAAAAAACATTTAGGATACCAAGAAGAATTTTTACAATTCAGAATAACTTCAGTGGCAATCAGGATCATCACTGCTCATGTCTACTATACCTGCTCCTCCTAGGAACTATGAGAATAAGAAATAATTTCTAGAATTAAGGAACTATGAGAATAATAAATAATTTCCAGAATAAAGTACAAGGACAGTCACTTCAAATAAGTCTGTACTGAAACTATGCCACTGTCCAACCAATATACATAACATAAATTATATCCCTGACTCTGTCCAGTGTGTAAACTTAATTTGTTCTTCACAAAAGGTGCCTAATCTGGCAACAGAAAATTAAAGGGATAAATGCAATCTAACAGTAATGCCACATCCTGCCTCTCAGAAATGAGTCTAATCTTTGCTTTGGATTGCTCTGCAACTTCTACACTCCTCACCCACAAGTATCATACCGTGACTGTATTCAGGATGTACCTAGAACTCCACTGAAAAAAAATATTATACTTCAGAATATACATAAAAATCACTTAGCTTTGAGATTTCAATTAGGGGCAGTCCAATATCCCAGATCCCTGAATGCCAGTGGAAATCAACCTCTGCTTTAAAAACCAATTACTACCCACACAATACTGAGCTGTTGTTGATCAGAAGAAGGAAATTCCATTAAAAACTTACACTCTCGACAGCATTCCCTCCTTATCAAGACTCTTTGATTGTTGAAATAATTTGCAGTTTGTGGCTCTCTGGTACTGAATACACAAACAGTTGAGGAAAAAGACAAAAATTTCTCAGATCTACAAGCAGTTATGTAACTCAGACATACTCATGAAACAAACATTTTTATGTTCTGAATAAATGTTTTAACACATTTATTCTCTTGCATAAGAATAAAGTTGTCACGTATCCTTCAGAAAAACATTCACAAGCTTTAAAGTGCAAAATAGGTCATCACAAAGACATTACCTAATACCATGTTCTCTACAGTTCCATTTAAAAAGTCCCTTTTCAGATGGCCACCACATTTAATGCCTTTGATTCGTTATCTCTTGCTTTTTCCTAAATCATGTGACAAACATGGTCCACTTTTAAAAGGCAAAGGAGATATTCAGATAACCCATTCCTGTTTTATTGCCAAGTTTTCCTATTGGCTGCAGCTCTCTGCATTAGCCCCCTCTGAAATACCTCAGCCAAAACCGACAATCAACCTGAGCTGGAGGAAGAACCTGGGAAACAAGAACCTAAGAGAACTGGATGTGCAGGCTACCAGCAAATGCTGTGTGAGCGATCACAGAACTCAGTGCCGCTGAAGGAACACCAAGTTCAAGGCTTTAGCTCTCCCACACCTCTGCAGCAGTCAAGGAAAATGCATTGCCTTACCGTTTGTTCAGCCTGAGACAGATGTGTGCTCTTACAAGCCTTGTTTCAATGTTTAATGTACCTGAGAATTATGCAGATGACATGAGAGATTCATGAATATGTATGTATCTCAAATAAAATACATCAGCATGCTTCAAAAGAGTCCCCTTCTACAAATGAAGCTAGAAACAAAACCCCCAAACAGCAGAGGTTGTGGAATAATCATAATTCAAGATATGAAAATGCTGATATGGGGGGAGAAGTTTCACTACACAAAGCTGGAATTAAGACCAAAAATAGGGAATACTTGGGCATTTCTCTTGTTTGCAAATAAAGAAAATATTATTTACCATAATAATATTTTACCATAAAAATATTATTTACCATAGAACCATAGTTTTAAAATGAAAACTGTAAATTATCAAATCTAAAATAAGCATGAGTTTTCAAATGAAAATATTGAATCAACATTAGATGCAACAGAACATTTGATAATGAGAAGTTTATAAATGATAAAATGCATTTAATAAACTAGTAGTGTTGTCAGAAACCTCCACTGCATTGCCTAGTTGAGGGTAGGGAAAAATGGTCCTCTCACTTTTCCTGTCTTTCCTTTGATTGAGAACTCTTTTTAAAAAATGCCATAAATGCAATTTAAACAATCTGTTAAAGAATTATTTTTTTAAATTCATCAAAACATTAAAGTCCTCTAAGCTCTTTAGTCTATAAAAAAGAGGATCTGTCATAGTCAAAATAATGTTTTGTTTATTCTGAGACAACCAAGAGGAAATTCCTTAAAGACCAGTCAATATAAAAGTCAGCATTGGTTGGAAATTATTCTGTCCTCAGCAAACTAGAAATAATTCTTGACAATCAGACACTTCAGCAATCACCTTAGATGAATCAGATCTTTACAGTATTCTTTGGAACCTCATAGACTACCAATGTGCCTTGAAACAGATACATGAACAGGCAATACCAGTTGCATTTGTAGCCAAAAAACTCCATCCTTATTGAAATGCATGGCATTATTACAGGCCCCAGATAAAAATATCAAAAAGAGATGAAAGTGTTCAAGACAGTTCCAATGAACTGTCAGGCTGGAAGATCTAGAGAAGAGCTGGAACGAGTGCTAACAATAAGAGCAGCACTCATACAGGAAAAGCTTGGTCTAATCAAAACAATTAAAGGCAATCCTAACAAGTTAAAACTCTGTGTCATCATTACACAACAATAAATGACAGCTAGATCCCACACACTGTATTTCCTGAATTCAGGCTAAACTAAGCTAAGTTCATGATAGCTGAACAATCCAAAACAGCATGAAAGAAATTCAGCAGCACTGTAAATGAAGAACTCTGGCACACTAATTCATCAGAGAGAAGGGAAAGGGCAAGCACTATTCCCTTTCCAGCATCTGTATCACAGCACATGGGGTGACAAGGCACCCCAGTTCCCAACTGCAGAGAGGATAAGTGGTTTTAAGGAAGCCTTCTTTATCTACTTGGATTTCATTTGCAGATAGTACTAAAATAAAGCAAGAGCTATTTTTTAAAGTCACACAGTACTATGTAGAACATAAATAGATATTTGATTTAATTAGTTTGGACCTGAAAGATGTCACAGTTTTAAGGTACGTGCAGTACCTTGTTGACCTCTGCTAAAAAGACTTGCAGTAACCACTCAAGGCTGATTACTTGCATGGACTGCAACCATACAAACAAACAAGACAGGTAAATTCTTACTGTGATCTATGCAGACTGCAGATCTGTCTACATGTATGCCTTGCTGAGGTGAACTTGGTAAAAAAAAATACTGTAAAAAGAGTAAAATACAGCCTAAATCCCAATGTGGTATAAGCTACAGCCACCTCACACATGTGCATGCAGATTCCAAACCTTTATGATGAGATCCTGATTCAAAAATAGGTTACAGAACTAGCACTGCTCTTTGTCTTCCACCACATACTCTCCTCTTTTTTCCCCTTCGTCCACTACCTAATTCCTTATCTCAACTACTGTAAATCTGGACACTGGGTCCCTCTGGACACTTCCTCTTTATTTTGAGTGCAGTGTAGCTCCAGTTGTCCCACCCTGGCACACTATTCAAGGCAAAACAGTGCTTTTTCACATCTTTCACACATCCCACAGAAACTGCAGACCACAACGTTGTGGTTTCTATGACTCATGAAAGACACAGTAATCTTGTTAAGTTGTAGAAATGGAAAAAACATGCAAATAAACATAGGCATGAGCCAAATGCATCAAAAGACATGAGATTAACAGGAAAAGCACTAGCAGGAGAGGAATTAAAGCACCTCTGATTATTTTCCAAGTTATTTTGTGGTTGCACTTCATCTTAAAGGGCTTTTCCAACCTAAAGGTTTCTCTGACTGTCATGTCCAGAAAATTTTTAGTGCTCTGTTAATCACAGAGTCATTTGCAAGAAATATTCACTAACTCCAAAGTGTTGGGTTTTTTATGGGGCTAGTGTGATTTTGGGGTTGATTCATTTTTTAAATTCATTAGCAATTTATTTCTAAATAATTGACTATAGCTTGCACATTAAGGCCAAGATTCAAAGCACTTCTAACTCTGTAGTTGCCTGTCTTTCCCCTGCAATGGCATTTGGATTAAAAGTATTAAGATGATACTAAGAGAAGAGCTACAAATACCACAGGCTACTCAACACAGGTAATAGAAAAGAAGTTTTAGTTTAGCCTAAACAGGAAAAGTTAGCACAAGGGTTTATGTTGAGTATACACCTACATCCTCTCACATCCCTACCTGATGAGCACAACAAACCAACTTTTTCCTACTCTTTAATATTTTCTGTAGCTTCTTTGCTGTAATAGTCTCTTTAGTTCAATTTCTGACAAAGTAAGAGCTACATAAGCATCAAAGACATATACTGACTGGTGTGTTTGAGGACCATTAAATACATTGTATATGACTACATGTGTTAGATTTATATCTTTCTCATGCCTGCCTGACAGTCAGTAGGTCAAATGGTCTTGTGGCTTATTTGGTATCTCACAGCTCATATTTCTCAAACCAATCATCTTTCCCATGACAACCCATGTCTGTTTTCTCAGAAAAATTAAATCTCTTCCTGCATTCCTAAAAAAAAAACCAAAAACAATTGCAGCCCTCTGTCAGCACCTTTAACTTTCTAATCAATTAAATAAAAAATTAAATCAATTAAATATAAAGCACAAAACAATACCAACTTATTATCTGAATATACATTTTGAAGGGCTTCCTAAGGTTAACACTCAAAGAACAGATTTTTCCCTGTAAGACACAAAGCCTTCAAGTACATCCTGAAGTTCTTAGCAGGAGATGCTGCATGCCCCCAGAGCTCAGCGTGCTGCCAAGCACACTCCCACTGCTCAAAGGCAGCTACACTGTGGGAAGGCAAGTGTACATGAAGAGCACTGTGCTGATGTGCATCTCCATGCCCAAGTGCTGCCCAGGTGCAGTTAACACATCCCATTGCAGAAACAGTGATGAAAAGTTACTGACAGGAGCAAACAGTTCTGTAGAACTGCTATTGCTATTTTATTTTTAGAAGGCTTTTCACAGATACCCGTCAAAGCCATGTTCTTGCTACCATCATACCATCATTCTTGCTGCCATTTCCTATACAAGCCAAGCTCAAAAAAAATCTTTACCACAACTCAATTTTTTTTGTTTCATAAAGGAATTGGCATTACAGGCATAAGGCTCATTGAGAATAAGGTGCCATTAAAACAAGCCCTATTCCTTCAGCGAGAGGCTGCAGTGCCCTGGAATAAATGTCAATTTTCTGTTGTGAATTACACGTCTGAATTTGTCACAAAACTCATGATCCTAATAGGGAAATATCTTCACATTTGGTACACTGAAGTAGAAGGCGGCAAATTCCCTGGTAAAAAGGGAAATCATGCTGTGGACCATTCTTGCTTTCAGGAATTAAATGGACAAAACGGATGGAGGGATAAAGCATCGACCATAAACTGATACCCAAATTACACCCAAAAACCAGATCTCCCGAAATTCAGTTTTTGCCATTGAGATTACATCAGGTATTGTACTAATGGTCTCCTATCGAAATTAGGCTTGAAACAAAAAGTGTGCCAAACAGAAACAGCTGATCAGGCCAAAAAGCCTCACCTCAATGAGATAGTGAGAACATAAACTGAGAAGCTCCAGCAGCTGCAAATGACTCCCAGCTGCTAGGACATCCTGTATCACCCCTGGTTCCAAGAGGATCTGTAAAGAAGAAAATGGAAGGTTTGTCATCTGGAAGATGTACTCAGAGTACTGGTAGAATATATTAAATATCTGAAATAACAAAAGGCCTTTAAGTCAACATAAACAAGAGAATACAATAAAGCATATAGGGAACCCTTTACAGAATAGGGACAGATTTTCTAAAGTTCATCTGATTTTCCCAAAGGATTTTTAAACTTTTTTTCATTATTTTCTTTTTCCTGTAGGAGTCCCAAAGTCACAATATCCCTTAAACCCTTTGAAACTAAATGTCTGCTGTTTAAGAAGGAGATTTTTCAAAATAACAGAAGCTCATTTTGTTATCTGTATACTTAGATCCTTCCACATATACCGATGAATCAGCCCAACAGAATTGACTCACAAGTCTCCACTAATAATATTATTCATGCATGTAAAACAAATATAGACTAGGAACACCCTGCCTATTCTGCATGGTGCCACTTTATAATTTTCCTAACCACTGTCTTCATTTGAGAGAGCAGGGCTCTGAAAGCACAATGAGCATGTTGCTGGGGAAGTGCCAGAGAGGGCATGGAAACCAAGACTGATTATTCAGCTACTTGCTGACATGAAACTCCTACTCATTTCAATTAAAATCGTGTACAGGCAGCAGTAAGGATAATTGGGCCACAGCTTACAGACCACTGTCTTGGGGTCAGCTTGTTAGAGCATCCCTTTTGGGACACAAAAACGTCATTGGGAATATGGACACTGGTCAGCTTCTTATTAGCAATCAGATGACAAACTATCTATATTAAAATCTTTAAAGTAGCACAACATCAAAAAAATTCAGAAATGCATGATAAAAATTAAATTTTCAAAGCTGCTTGCTATATTCAATTTTATCCTTGTACTTCCCCTGGCAACTTTGGTTTCACACCACATGAGGTCAGTCTCTCACTGCTCCACAGGGAAGCAAAGCTTGCTTTCAGATTCTTTTCTTTCTGCTCACACAATTCAGTTTTATCTCACAGCATCATTTGTGTACCTCAAGTGCAGCGGCATAAGGAAAATGGAAAACAAAAGGAAAGATATTCAAATGCATCTTTTGTAGTTTAACTATTTTTGAGGGAAATGAAAAAAAGTGTATGCATTTCTTCAAGCAAAACCACAAAATATCTCCAACATAATGGATATATTAGGAGAAGGAGAGAAGGAGATTGATCCTTGCTTACATCAAGAACTCATTTACATTGAGTTCTGGCAGCATATGAAATCCTTAATGCTTGTGCAAATCACTACATTTATTAATACTAGGTTGTAAGTGAACATTATATGTCATTTACATACTATATAAAACATGAAGGTTCTTTATCTAGCCAGAAATTCATGTAGGAATCCTACTGTAAATGAAAAGCAGGCCCAGCACAATCCAGGTTTTTGGCTGGTGCTACTGAGGTTGCTATGAATTATGAGAGGTAGTTGAACAGAAAGTTAGGATGGATTTCAGTAAGAAAAATATCTCCAACAGACACAGATATTAAAAACAAACAAACAAATAAAATCATGTCACTCTCAAGTATTTTCAAGTGAGAGCTCAAGGTCAGACTAAACAAGCTGGTATAGACCCTGCAGTGTTTTTCATTCAGACATGATTGACACTGAGGAGCTGCCATCCTCTGGCACATTACTTACTGTCAGCCAGAGAACCAGAACCCTAAGCAGATTAGTACCTTGTAGGCATAGACTAACTGTATCTAACTGCAATAATATTCACGTCTTTTAAAGCTACAGCAATCCATTTACAAATAATACTAATAGCACTCTGAGATAAGAAGTAGGACAAGAGGCAAGGAGGGTGGCAGGCTACTGTCTAGAGATGATTTGCACAAAGTCATCAACAAAAGTTCACTTCAAGGTGGCAGACGTATTTCTTACATATTCTTCCATTTTTACAGCCCTCCTTTACCATGCAATCTATATTCTACTGAGAAAACAGAATCACTTCTGTGCTTCCCAAGATAAGGGAGGAAAGTCTAGTTTATCTTTTCACAAAACTTCGCTTTAAAGTGAACTATCTGAACTTTTATTCAATACTCATTTGGATTTAGGCAAAAAATACTAATTTACCTATTCTAAATGTTCACCACTGGGAAACTGCAGGCTGGTAAAATCCACAAGGAAAATAAAATTATAAGTAAAGAAGGAAGAAAACATTGCAAGCCTTCCCTCTACTGAAACTGGGGTAATTCACAATTATTCCACACCTTTGAGCTTTTATACAATAAAGCAATTGCTTGGTTCTTATTAATTACCAACATAGGTGTTTATACGTCATACAGGCCTTCCAGCTCAATACTAACAGTAAATGCAAATAAATACCAAATATTAACAGTAAATGCACATAAACACCACCAAATGCACACCACAAGTACAAACAGTGACTGACTCTCCTCTGTTTGTCTAAATCTCAAAACAATAGATCTGAGGTCAAAAGAATGATGCTTATTGCAAATTAAGGAGAGTGAAACTAAGGTCTACTTTGGATTCATAACCTCAAAATTCATCATAATTCTCAGTGTGAAAATACAGAGAGAAGCTTAATCATTTTCTGTAATCCATCCTCAACCCAAGCATTATGAGACATAATTACTGGGGCAGAAACTTAAGAGTAATTTGGACTCATCAAATTCAGACAAAAACTACAACCTCCATCAGTGAAGAATGTACTTTCTCATGACACAGGCTACATTAGAGGGCTGCTGTATTATTTTTACATTGAGATTAATTAGATGCACGTGGCTGCACCTTACAGTCACCCCTGTATCCAATCCTTATTTTGAGGGGTTAATTTTCATTATACTTTCAACTTTTCTCTGGCATATGGTGGTACCCCAGAAAATCCCCTTAAGCAGGCAGATCTTGTGATACATGATACATCCTTTCCTAAGCCATCAAGCCTGACATACTGCTCGTTTTAAAAATTATTGACTTTGACAAACTACTTTGCCCTGACAATGACTGTTTTCAAACAGGAAACCTGTTCCTCAAAGCTTCCTTTCTACTTACTCTCCATCATGCCCCAAACCCCCCAGAGAAAATACATAAAATACAGTCTGGTCCCTATTTTGGTCAGACCCACAGCCCAAGAGATTGAAGCGATGCAAAATCTGGCTGTCTGTAACAGAATGTTGAGGTCACAAGATCTAGAAAGGCAGATTATGTAATTTCTTAGATACACTATTTTTAGTCATATAATATTAATCTATCTGGAAATGTATCCACTTATACTTCATGGATATATTGCAGAAAGTTTCTCTTCAAATGCAAGAACTAGAAAATCGTAAATTAAACCTGACTTTGTCAACCACATTATTGAGGCAGAAAAGGGAATTTTATAACCAGTCCCATGGTTATAGAAACACAGGGGCCTTAACACCCTACCCCATATTTTTACCCTCCAGCCAGCAGTTCAAAACTAGAATTTATTCCCTCTTAGCCAAAGATTTCTTTCTTCCTTTCCCAACTCAACCTGCATCCCCTCCAACACCTTAGGACCAATGGGTAAGCATGGGAAAATACTTAACTGGTATCATGCATCTTTTCTCTCTCTTCAATCTTCTTTGAGACTTGTGGCAACAGAGTGTGTAAGAACCACCACCCTTTCCTAAGAACAACTACTCAGGCCTCACCTCCACATTGTCCAGATCAAAAACGTCCCGCTCTTTTAATCCTACCCTCCTACAGCCAAGAAAGCCCTACAGGCCTACCAAAAAAAATATTTTAAGGTCAGAGCAAAGAGGGCAATTACAGCCAAAAAAGAATGAAAAGGAAACTCCTTAAACTGTCCTTTCCAACAAATCAACTTAGAGCCTGAGGGAGAAGGTAAGATCCAGATTAACTGTCACATCTGTGGAGTCTCATGAGGTTTATATCTGGAAAGAACAACTAGAACATTCTATTCCCTGAATACTGCAGGCCACTATATTTATCCATACATTTTTAAAGACACTAAAAAATAGCTGCTTTAGGCCCAAGAAGGCTAAACTGCAAGTTGAAGATGCACTTTTATCACCTTCATTCCAGCTACTCATATATCCCCCATATTTTTCTCATTTTCATACAGCTGTTTGTGGGACAATGGAAAAGTGAGATGGTGGCATGATTCACATTAAAAATACACCAGTATTATGCTGTAACAGTAAGAAAATATGCAGCCATATTTAATTTGGGAGAAAATAACTTTCCAAAGACAGCACAGCACACAAGTGGTTTCTTAGTGCTTAATACCAAGTTCTAAGTCCCATTTTCCAAGAATAAGGAAAGATGCAGCCCTGTCAGAAAATTCTAGAAAGTAAACTGTATGGAATTTAACACAGAAAACAAGAAAAGAATTTCTAAGATTCCTGCCACTCTGATTAAAAAAAAAAAAAAATCCTCCTTGACTCCCCTTGCAGTGATCAGCATCTCAAACAAGACAGGCATCAAACACAAGTATCAGTTGTTTTTGCCTGATGGAGATCATTCCATGTGCTTAAGAGCAATCAAACACCTTAACTTTTCTTTTAAAATCATTTAGATTGCATTTCACTCCCAACCAGACAGCACTTCTGCCTGTCTCCCTGCTCATTCATGATTCAGTTGAATACTGAGCTCCTTGCACATTGACAAGTGCTGCTTCAAAAAAGTGAGTGAGGAGAGAATGTTCTAGTCCCCTGCAGGCAACTGCCCAAAGCCCTGGCACACAATGTTTGGTAGCACTTGCTATAAAATCCAGATGTCTCATTAGCCAATGCCAGAAAGCATCATGACCAGCATTTCTCTGATGCATCATAATATTTTTCCAGAAAATTAGAAGAAAACCCATGTTAAGTGCACAGCATACACATTATAAAATCACAGAATATTTCAATTTGAAAGGCTCCCATAAAGATCATCTAGTCCTATCTCCCTGCTAATTGCAGGGCCATCCAAAACTAAACAAATGTCCAGACATTCCTTGAATTCTGACAAGCTTGGTGTCATGACCACTTGCCTGGAGAGCCTGTTCCAGTGACCTGACACCTTTTCATCATGGCCAGCCTGAACTTTCCCTGACATAGCTTCACACCACCATTAAGTACCATTACTATAATTAAAGAGGGTTTGGATAAGCAAGACTCCAAGCAAATGCACTACTCTTTGAGAAGGTGTTTCATTACTTTAATCACTTTCAGCACGACAAAAGCTGTCTTGTCCCTAGCTAAATTCCTGTCCAGGGCAAAAAAAGTGAAATATTCAATTTTCTCTACAATTAACTACATAAAGTGAGTTAATTAAAGCTCTGTATTAGTCTAAGCCTTTTAGGCAATCTGAAGCTGAACTGGGTACCTAGGACCTAGCAGCTGTAAACCCTAGTGCTAAATACAGAAAAAATATTATCCTGAGAGAAGTGAAAAAATGAAGTGTCCAAATCTAAGTATCAAATTCATATTTTTTGCTTTGAAATTGCATTGAAAAATTATGTTAAGTATTTACAGTAAGACACAGACTTGTTGTATTCAGTTATCCATCACTTTGGCATATGGTCCCCCAGTAGAAAAGAGCTGAATTCCCTTTTGCTAGGGACAGCAGGTAATTGAGTTGAATCATTTTAATCTAAAAGCAGCCAGTGGAACTGCCGTGCACAGGATGCAGCGGGTCACTTACCCAAGAAAATCAACCATCACAATACAGCTTTGTAATACACCTCCACCCACAAGAGAGGATCAACACAATAAGGAGCACTAAGATATTGACAGCTGCCTCACCTTGGTCTTAACTAAAAATGGCAGATGAAATACTGGTTGATCATTAGAAAAACTGCCAGCATCAGATGGGGAGGGGAGCAGATGAGAAATGAAAGCCAAGATTCTACAAAGGAATCAAAAAAATCATAAGGAGAAATAGTTGTACTTAGAAATAATAATTATTTCTACTATTTCTTTACTATCTAAGATCTTTTACTCTTTCATGGCTTTTTTAAAGAAATAACAAAGCTAAATGAACAATTTTTAAAAGGAGCTGTAAGATAATACTTTAACTAATCAGAGGTTTGTGTGCATTAATTTGAAAAATCACATGATGGTACTCTACCAATTCCTGAAAGCTGTTTGGTAAAGTAATAATAGCTGTTAAGAGAATGACAGGTCTCAAACTAACTGAATACAAAGTAAAGGCAATAGTTAAATAGGATCACACTGGAAATGCATTGAAGTAATATTGGGAGCAGCATGCCTGGAAATAAAATGAAGTTCTAGATTTGTAACTGGAATAATATACTGATATTGCCTTTATTGAAACACTGCTGCTACATTAGCATTTTGTGAGTAAAAGAAAACCTGTTAAATATGGTAATAACAAAGTTTGTAGCCTATTTTTGAATCATTGTAAGTGCAACTTTGTATGGTGCTTTTTTAAAAGGAAACATTTCAACATGCCATAGTTAGGAAGTAAGGCTATGTTAATCTTGGGCTAAGAAGGCATCAAAGGACAAATTACCCCAAAATCCACTATGGGAAAAAGAGCTGAACATAAAATCCTCATTTATAAGGGCTTCCCCACTAATTCTTCCTCACTAATTTCTGCTTTACTAATTCAGGATAATATTATAACTTAGGGAAGATGTAATTTCTATTAATACAAAAACAAAGTATTAGAGTTTAGGGGAAAAAACAGACCAGCCATTTAGAAAAATGACACTTAAGAGAACTTGGTACTAAGTACTAAGAAGCCACTAGAGTGCTGTGCTATCACTGGAAAGTTATTTTCTCCCAAATGATTTCCTACCGTGATGCAACAAAATAAACACAGAGATTTCTTGCTTTGGTAATGTATTTTCAGGTCCTCAAATAAAATTCTATCTAAAGACAAAATATTTGTTGCCATAGATTAAAGACACAGGATGGAACATATGTTAACAAAGAAAAAAGATCCAAGTAAGAAACATTTCAGTATGCATGGGACTTATTTTGTATTTTTGTTGAATTAGGATCACAATCATCCACTGCAAATTAAAGCCAGTGCTCCCCTGACTTACCAGCCAACTACACTGGCCTATTTAGTGGCTACCCCACTCCTCCAAGATTATGTCTCTTTCTAACAAATTAGTTAAAATTTTTAAAAGGTAGTCAAAAAGAGCAGACAACAATGCCCACGAGTCTCTGACACGGTGACTTAGGCTCTTATTTTGACAGCAGGAATTGTGAGCTCCAAACTCTTTGCCTGGAAATGCTTCTCTATATGAGTATTCTAAAACAGATAGTTTGTAAATTGATTTGTAACTTGATCAATCTCCCTTCCAAGGCACATCTGACACTCACAAAATGCCCTTGTGAGAAGAAAGGGAGAATAATCCACTCACTGAGACTCTGACCTGGCCTTACCACTGCCTGCTATGAAGTAATAGAGAGAATGATCTAAAAGCCCTTTTGGGAAGAAAGGATACACAACTACAACAGGAAAACAGTCACCTAAAAAGGAGAAGAGCTGTATCTCTGAATTCTGAATATGTGGATTACATAGTAAAATACCTATGGACAAGATTAAATATATCTAAGACATTTTTTGCTGAAGATTTTATTATTAAAGTATTACTGAGAACATACACGCAAAGAACAAAATCAAGGTCTACTGCCATTCCTTTTGTCAGTTTTTATTTATTTCTCTAACAAAATTTCTTTCTTTGTAATTATTAAGGACCATTGTTATATATTAGTTCAGTTGGAGTTATATTATTTATACTTAATTTGAATTTTGATATATTCTTTTCTTCTGAACAATCAACTTTTCCTATAAAGCAAAATATTTTCAACAGTAATTACAATAAGGTACTGTCTGCCGAAGTGGACAGGAAGATGAAAGTTGTATTTGAAGTCTGCAGGAAGATTTCAAATTAACAAAAAGAGGCAAGGATAACAGAGTTTAATTACAGATTTCATGGTCATTCTAAAAATTAAATTTCTTCATTTTAATAACTTTCAAAAACTGCAGACACCAAATATTGCTGTTGTGCAATATTAAATATTTCCACCAGATGTCTCCAGCATATTAGTTTACACAGAAAGCTGCACTCAATTTGAAATTTAATGTGCCAAATAGAAATGTAGTATATTAAACAAGTAAAGAGAAGGAAGCTGCAACTAATTACTTATCTGTTTAGACATGGATATTTTAGGGAGATTCACAGTGTTGCCTAGGCAAACAGCAATTTTTTGAACTAACATTTTGGCCAAGTCTGCTTTAAAAAAAAAAAAAAAAAGAGAGAGAGAGAGTTCATTGTTTTGACTTTTAAGAGGCACTTCACATCTTGATAGCCCCATATTTTCAGAGCAATATAAGGTTGTATTTGGCATGAGTGACTGTCAGATTATTGAGAAATACTCTTATATAAACAAGAAGAGTTTGCAAACCAAGCTAAAGACAATTCTGTTTTCAGGACTCTGATATAAGCATGGAGTAATCCAGTTATTTATTAATAGCCTTTGTGGATTACTCCCACTCACTACCTTGAAATGCTCACCCAGATTCTGTCAGTCTGAGTCTGAACACCAGCAATGCTCAATACAAACAAGTACCAGAAGAGAATTCCAAGGATGAAAGGGAAATTAGACACTGCTAATTCTCAGACCCACATTTCACTGAGTTGTGCTTCAAAGGCATCTTTGAACAACTCTTAGAGAATCCTTCTCATTTGTCTGTGCATCCAAGAAGCACTTGGTGAATCTGACAGACACGACAGAGCCAGCCTCGCCTTATAATCACTTCTATGTATGAGCAGCTACATACGTGCACATCTATATTTAACTCAGGAAACCCACTCACTTATTCAAAGTAGGTTATGCCTGAAAATGAGAGACTCAAAAATCTAAAGGGCCAGTGACAGAAGGTACATATTTCCCAGGAATCTGAGGATATTATCCTGGAAGCAATCTGGGGTCATTTGCTGGGTTACACAAAAGCCACATTCATCCTTTCAAAGGTTTCCAATGTATTTTACACGGGTTTGTTAGACTGAATTTTGCAGAAAGATGGGGAATGCCACTAATCACAGCATATGAGATGGATCAGATAGAGATCAATTACAAGCCATCTTCTAAAATGATACTTTCATTTAACCAGAGTTTTCTCTTCAGAATAATCAACCTTTAGTTTTAAATTTCTAATATGACGATGTATAGGTACCTAACATTTTCATTTCAATCAAAGACAGTCCATTTTTAACAAAAGCTTTCAACTGAAAGAAAGAAAAGCATACCAATGACAAGTCATGTAGCTAATTCACTAATATAGTATGGCATCTCTGTTTATCATTTATAACAAAGATATCTTTGAATAAACAATGTTTTCCAAAACAGCATAAACTCAATTTTCCTTCAAAGAAATTCAAGTGCTAGTCTCCAAGACCAATGCTAAAGCATAACTGTTTTCTGAGCTGGTGACAAAAACAGCCCCTTTAATTTTTTCTCCCCTTACTTCTACTTAGTTTCCTTTAAAAATAAAAATGAAAAAACAAAAAACCCCACATAAGGCCATATACTCAATTCACAGTATGGAAGCAGATGCCTTAAATTTTTATAACCCAGCAACTCTTCAGAATATCATAGTAGGGATTTAAGCCTTCCTTTTCAAAATTAACTAATAAACATCACTAGTGCGTCAATGGACTCAACTGCCATAGTGATATTCCAGAAATAGTTTGGTTATCTAGAATTTTCAAGTCCAAAGCAAAAATAGCTGAGTGTTCTGTGCTCACTATCCATGAACTCTGAACTGAGACAAAGTCACACAGCAACATTCTCCAAGCATGCAGTGCAGAGATATGCCACATTATAAATACTTCTTTTTTTCTTCTTTTTTTTTTTTTTTGTTTGTTTGTTTTTGTTTTGGGGGGCTTTTATTTGGTAAGAGGCAGAGGGAAAAGGAGCATCACTCTTCATTTTCTGAAGTATCATAATGAATGGGCCAAAATGAAGATGTAAGGTACCTATAAGCTTTTACAAAGATGCCTCAACTTCATCTGTCCAGAGAATAAAAGACTACTTTTCCCCTCAATTATATAATTTGTCAAACACAGCAGAGTTGATAAATATTTATTATAAGGGAAACACTTTTCTTTAAATTTAATTTAGCAAGGAGATTCAACTCACATTAAGATTTTATGAATAGTCAGGGAACCATAAAAAGGGCTTGCAAGACCTACATGGTTTCCTACCTGACAATGATGCACATAAAGCAGAGTTTTTATTAAACAATCCATCTAAAGAAAAAATCCACCACAGTACACAAAAATTAAGATCTGTTAAATCAAAATAGCTTGTACTGAGCACTGCACAAGAAAAATATTTTCTAGCATCTCTAAAAATGTCATACTCAGTTTTTAATGCAGTTGCTTTTGACGGTGTCTCTTAATTTGAAGAACTGTACAATACCTGTCCAGTATATGCAAAGTCCAGGGCTTGTTTTAAACCAAGGCTTGTGACACCATGTAAATTCACCTCATCAGCTTCACTCTCAACCATGCAGAGACTGAACATTGCCTATGGGAAAAAACAGAAATGCCATTAAGAAATTTTGGATAAAAATTCCAAGTAACAGCAGCCTTGAGAGTCAGAATGAGATCTATACTAAGTTTTCAGTAACACCACAGCAATCAATCTTGTAACTGAGTCCTTTTATCATTAAAGAAATACAAAAACTTATTGTAGATAAACAGAGAAATCGTTTTCTTTAATATATATATACTTCTTAATTAAGTCATTCAGGTGAAATCAGTGAGAACAGTCACACAATAAGGTATCATTCAATAAAAAAGGTAAATGGACTCTGGGAAAAGAATAATCTACACAAGCACCACTAAAAGCAATACTTATGTAGAGTATCACTGTATATAAGGAGCAATAAGCCATACACAATTACTTGATTAGAAGGGGCAGTTAAAAGCATCTTTTATAAGTAATCCTTTTCAAATCAGCATCTCAGACTGGAATATGAGCAATGCAGTAGTCAATTTATTAAATGAAGTGGAATGATGGAGATGCAGACAACCAAACTTACAACCTCTCTTTATTTGCTATTGCCTCAGTTTCTCATACCATACAGTCTAAACTGAAGACAGGCAAGGTGCTATGGAATTTCCCTGAATATACCACTGAGGAGAGCAACTCTCCCCTTCATCCAGCCTTACTTTCCAGATCATTTGTCTTCAGTGTCTCCCTGGAATGAAGCAATCATACTCAGTCTCTTGAATCCTTGTGAGAATCTTTTTCTTCTCATCCCCATTAAACTTCTTTGCCCTTCATTCTTCCCTCCCAACCTGCATTCCTGCTGCATTTCCTCTGCTTACCACTCCTTCCCTAATTATCAGCCCCATTCTCCATTCTTTGACACCCTCTCACACTTTTTTAACAAAATAGACCACTCAGAGTTTTTAAACCGTAAACTGTGAACAAATAAACTGAACACTTCTGCCATCTGCTACTACTAAAGAAAGTCTAAACTTAACCCCGGTAGGTTTTGTGCTTTACTCAACGTCTTTAGGGAGGCTACCAGACTACACCTTGGGGAACTCCAGTAATAAAGCCCCACTCATGGATATAACTGTGTCTGCTACCTTCTTTCTATACTCTGGCTGATACCTGCAGAAGCTGAGTATCAGTCAACGAGCTCACTGGATTTCATATGTGCAACCTGTCCACCAAGCAGTGCTGAATTTGAAAGGAAAAAAACAAGCCCTACCCTCTCTAACCATTTAGCACATATGAATGACTACATCATCTTTACCCAAACTATTCCATCTTTCACCTAGACTCAGGTGACTTCAAGAACTGAGTGCTTTTGGCAAATAGTTAATTTCTTCAGAAAATATTAGTACTTTTCATCATTAAAACACTATAATTTGGCATAAATATGTTTCCTGGAAATCATCCAATATAAAAAAGAATGACATTTATCATACAGTCATGCCTTCTGATTTTGCAATTTCTGTTGAATTAAAGTGATATCAGGGCTTCTTCCAAACTGGCAACAGAAAAGAAGCAATAAATAGTTTAAAACTTTATCAAACAAATACAGTAAGACACAGCCATTAAATGTACCTCAGGAGAAAAAAACCCCAAACTTCTAACAAATTCAGCCACTTTTCTTATCCATTAAAAATGTAATATTTTGTTGTCATCTAATAGCTAATGTGAGGTTTCAGAGTTTGCCAGGAGCTGCAAGGTACTCATCAGCCACCTCCTCTTTGGAAAAGCAGACCTGCAGTGGCTGTCTGGGAGAGATAAACTTCTCATCTCAGAAATTCACTACTAGATAAATATTTTGGAAAATATTCCTTTCACACACCAATTCCTGAATAAAGAGAATAAAGTCTCAAAGGAACATCTGTCTGCCAAGGGGTAGATTTACACACCTTCTGTACCCTCAACCCCGACACCGACTGCCTGCAGAAAGGCTGGGAATGCTGAGAGGTAAAAGATGCTCTGTGTCTTCTTGTGTCACAAGCTGTGCATAGGAACCACCTAAAGACAGTGTGGTTACTAACACAGCTCTTATTCTGGTCATGGGATAATATTCCACACAATGAGTTAAGCTTACAAATAAAAGAAACACTTGACTGAATCCTATCTGTAAACCAGGAATCATTCCTATATGACTTCTATCTACACTTACTAACTTTACCTTAAGGAGATTATTTTAACACAGAGATTCCAACATGGTCTTTACACAGGGTTTATTACTACACATAACTTAGTAAACTCAGCAGGATAAGACAACTAACTCAGTCACTGTCCATAATCACCCACAGAGCATAAGAAGCACAGCTCTAGCAGAGCTTTGACCCTTGCCAACTAGCATTATCCCAGGCAATGCTCAGACTATGGTCCAGGGGATAACTCAAGCCATGGCTGTTCCAAATAGGCAGCATGGACAAAGCCAAAATGTTCACAGAGGTTTAGCCATATTGTCACAAGCCATGTTATGCCAGTCTTTTTAGGGCCAGAAAACAAGCCCTCATTCACCTTATTTATAACTACAGATATAGCCTAAGAGTGCAGTGGGCTATCAGAAGCTGCCAGTAAGACACAAAACTGTGGCTTTGTGGAGAATCAGAATGATCTGGGTTGGAAGGGACCATAAAGATTATCTAGTTCTAAACCCCCTGCCATGCACAGAGGCACCTTCCACTAAACCAGCTTGTTGAAAGTCCCACCCAACCTGGCCTTGAAGACTTACAAGGCTAGGGCACCCACAAATTCTCTGGCCATCCTCAGTACAGAATTTCTTCTAATATCTAATCTAAACCTACTTTCTTTCACTTAAACTGAAAGCCTTCCACCTTGTCCTATCACTACATGCCCTTATCAGAAGTCCCTCTCCAGCTTTCTTGAAGAGTCCCTCTACATAAGGAAAGGACACACACCCTGAAACCTTCTCTTTTCCAGTCTGAACAAACACAATTCTCTCAACCTTTCTTCCAATCAGTTTGGTGGCCTTCTTTTGGACTCATTTCAACAGGTCAAAGTCCTTCCTATACTGAGGACTCAAAGCAGGATGTAGCACGCCAGGTGGGGGTCTCATGAGAAGAGAATAGAGGGGAAAAATCCCCTCCCTCTCCCTGCTGGCCACACTTCTCTGGATGCAGTCCAGGACATGTTTGGCTTTCCAGGCTGTGAGTGCACATTGCTGGCTCATGTCCAGCCTCCCATCTCCCTCAAGTCCCTCTCAGCAGGGCTGCTCTCCATCTGTCCATCCCCCAGCCTGCCTTAATACTGGGGTTGCTCAGACCCAGGTGCAGCACACTGCACTTAGTCTTACTAAGCCACATGAGATTCCATGGGCCCATTTCTCAAGCTTGTCCAGGCCACTCTGGATTGCATCCCATCCTTCAGGTGTGCTAACTGCAACACCCAGCTTGGTGTCATCTGCAAATCTGCCAAGGGTGCACTCAATCACTTTGATTAAGGTATTAAATAACACAGGTCCCAGTACAGACTCCTGAGGGACACCAGTTGTCGCTGATGCCCATCAGGACTCTAAGCCATTCACCTCTGGAAGCAACTGTCCAAACACTTTCTTCTCCATCTACCAGTCCTCTCATTGAACCCATCTCTCTCTAATTTAGAGGCAAGGATATTGTGGGAGAATGGGTAAAAGGCTTTACAGAAGTTCAGACAGATGATGTCTGTAGCTCTTCCCTTGTCCACTGCAGTAGTCACACCTCAAATATTCTGTGAAGGTTTTTGAAACTGAGTAGGAAATGCATCTATTTTTCAGGAAACAAGGCCAAAGAATTTGATCAAAAGACAAGGCCTGCAATGGTCCTCAGACAGTTCACATTCAACTGAACTTGATTAGCCTCCAGGAAAGTAATCTCCCACTTAAATGAACTTTGTACTGCTCACTGATCCACACTACCTTCACCAGCAGGCAAATTTCCTTGTTAGCCTGATAGCTTTTGAGGTTTAATCCAGCATGAAAAAAAATCTGTTCTACCACAGGCAGAAGCTGAACTCAAACTCAGCCTTTAATTTGCACTCCTGTACCTGAATATTTTAGTTTCAGCCAAAAAAAAAAATATAGACCATTACATTCTGATATGACACTTCACCAATACCTGGAGAATGAGTTATGGTTGAGCTGTTAAACACCAGTTTCAGATGCATCGCTGAAAATACTCTAAGGTTTTGTGAGCTTATATAGATCCATCAGTCATGCTTTTAATACAAGGCTACTACCCTACTTTATTTTTCCCTTGGGTACATTAAAAACAAGGCAATGAGATAAATATCTCAGGTGAATGCAGAAGTGGCAGATAAGAAAAACAAATGAAATACAAAATATTTGGACAAATGCACAACTCAAAATCAACCCTATCAGAAAAGCTACCAAATTTGACTAAGCATGAAATGTTAATAATGTTATTTGTTGGCTTAACTCAACAATGTTATTATACTTTATTTTAAAACAACTTGGCTTGAAATAAAATCTATTTGATTATGCCTCATTTCTGCTTCAAGACCTTCATGAGACTTGAAAGTACAAGTTGCCACTGTTAACCAAAGATCCCTTTTATAATAAAACCCACTGATGAGAGGACTTACAATTTTTTCTAGCTTCTTATAGCTTCTTATTAATACAGATTTCGTTCTGTCACCCAATCATATAATTAGGCAACATTGTGGTAAATAGATTGATTGTTTATATTCTGATATTTCAGTTAAGATTTTAAGTAAGTAAACCAAATCCCCCAATGCAAAGTAAGTACAATCCATTTGCCATTTTTTGGCAACTGCTCCAAAACTCAGGTCTCAACATGCTGACATAAATGGATGTACTCCGTTTGTGGAATTCCACCTGAGGTCACACTTATTTCAGATGCTACAGATTTGGATGGCCTTATTTTTGTGAGGCAGGCAGATACTTTAATAGCTCCTCTTTCTGGAGGAAGGAAATCAACCCTCCATTCTTCTTCTAATCTTGGCCTGAAACAGAAACAAAGCTACAGAACAAAGCTTTTTCCTTATCCCAAAGGAAAAAGAAAACAAAACACACAGTCCTTAGATAAAAATATTCAAGCCTTAAAAAAAATTCTCAGACTCTTGAAAACTTGAATTCAAAGAAATGTGGCAAGCTGGTGAGCATTTAACACAGAGCACACCTGTAGTTCCACAACTTGGCCCTAAGCAGTCACAGGCACCTTTGTAAAAACATTTTCTTCTACAAACATAGAATACAGACGTGAACAAGAGCTCAAAACTAAATGACACACAACCACAGGGTGTATAGACTTAGATGTGAGCAGATCTGATGCATCCAGGTAGAATTGTCAAAGTAAAAGGTGTTTAGCACAGTCATTGTGTCTGACTTTCCACGCTCAGCATGTAGTTTAGCTTTCAAAAACAAAATGCACAATAGCTGTAAAATAACACCAAATCAGAATATTGTATCAGTTAAATGTATCACCAAATAAGTTAAAATGTCCAGACACATTGATTGTACCAGTCAGGCAGCACTGCAGCAACATATATGGACTCCTTCCCAACATACCACTTCAGGAACACATACGTGGGTAACAGACACACAAGATAAGTGTCAAAATCCCCAAAATACAAATTGCTCACTGTCACAATGGTGACATACAAATTGCTCCTTGCCTTTGAGTCATTTTCTTACTTACTCAGGTGTTCCATATCCATGAGAGTAATGAGCTTTTCCTCATTTGTACACATCAACCTTACAGCCATGTCAGTCACAGCAAACGACCACAAAACAACTCAACCAAGCTGTATGTACTTTAAACAAGCAATTTTTGCCAGTGAATTCCACATATCTTAGTGGCCTTTTAAAGGCAAGAAACAGAATGAAAACAAATGCAGTGTCAGGAGACAGGTAAATTATGTAAAATGAACAAATGGTTATACCTTATGCTGTTCAAAAGACAGCACTGTGACTGAAATCATAAGTAACTACTTGCTGTGACCTGAGGCTTTCAAGAAATACCCTCCCTCTTTTAGGAGTAAAGAAGTACATGGTACCAGTGCATAGCAATAACCTCCACAATATCTCAAAGTTCCCTCAGCAAGACTGTGAAAAGACGATCATCACTTTCCACTTTTGTTTGATTCAACTTTAAATGCAACATTCAAAAGAAAGCTAAGCTTTCAAAAACAGGCAAGTAAGCTGAGCTTGCTACAGCAACCTACAGTAACTCTAAGAGTAACATTTCCTCGCTCTGATTTCTCAAACACAGCTTTGGTAACAACCAGCAGCCCTAGATCCGAGTCTACTATAACACAAAACAAACATTTGGACCTTCCCACCAAAGCATAGCTCTGACCTACACAAATTCTTGTTCAACCACAGACTTAGCTGCACAATAATAATGTCCTGAGATACTTCAGAATTACCTCCACTTAGCAAATTAATTGCTAAAGAACTGATCAATGAAGTCACCAAGATTTTCCTTAGCTATTCATCTTGTTGCATTGAATTTTCTAATTAACACTATCTAGTATTGTTTTACTCTGGAAAGAGCTGATTTGTCATCTAAAATTTCTGCCTCCACAATTAAAAGATACTGGCTTGAGTTCTTTTAAAAATCATTTTAAAAGAGATAGGCATCTTCATTAAGGGCAGTATTTTACTCGAATTTACTTCCCACATCATTTGGGGAATGCACTTAATTCTACATTCATCTTTTCAATAGCCTTTTTTTATGGGAAATTGATTGTACTTCTGATCTCGGGCATCAGAAAAGCCATGAAGAAAGTAAACCAACACTTCAGAGATCTCAGATCAGTTTCCACACTGCTCAGGGAATTCAGTTATGATGTGATACTTCAAGACTGTTTTCATTTCATGTGTAACTTTAAACCTGTGAGAAATCTTACTGGCATCAATGATCTGTTGATCAGTGGCACATGCTTTCTTATTTGGGACCTCAGCTTATCTGTCACTTGGGCTACTAAGTATCCAGTCCTGACATACTCTATTCTATCTGCGCTATAAACTTTTTCAGGCCAAAACATTACACTTTGCAGTTTGTATTAAAAATGGCAATTCCCTGTTCATGTAACAGTAATATTAAATAAATAAATCATAATCTATTTCATCTACTTTGTTCTATCACTCCTGAAATAACCTTTGGATGTCCTTAGCTTTATGTTCTTATTCTTCATTACATAAGCCATGTCATTTTTCCTTTGCTGTTTTCACCTATCACAACAAAAAAGAATACATTCAGAATCTATGAACAGGAGTCAAAACATTGCTTTGACATATGACCATGCCCACATCAAATATCAACTATGCTCTAGATGTGCAATGTCTACTTATCCAAATAACCAATTTAATATGTGAATGTTTCTTTACAGCATGTAAAAATGTGCTTGTTCTCATTATAACTAGCTTTGTTTCCCTCCCAATTCAAGCCTGTCTATCCTAAATCAATCATCAGCCAACCAGCCATGTCCTCTGGAGTCTCTTGAACACTGAAAAACATATCCATCAATACCAATTGCATGAAATATGATTAAGAGGCTCATTACACAATTCTTCTGAAAAAAGTTCCATATAAATTCACAGAGAAAATGTCACATAACATCAGTCACTGATACCTGAGCCTACAGTAATTCATCTGCTCTATGAAATTTACCTAAATATTGGTTTTTAAGCGTTTGCCAAGCAACTAAAATGAATCCTATGAAATGGAAAGGTCAGCTATCATTCATAGTTTAAGAGAATATATAGTTAAAGAGATAAAACTGAGCAGCAAACAATACAATTTTATGCACAGTATTCAAGTGTCACATATTACCATTAGTAAAGCAAATTCCACTGAACCTTTGGAGTTTCTTTTAGTATGTCAGTGTCAAACAGTGATACAAAATTATACAGCCCCAAAGAGCTTACCAAATCAAAGATATGTACAAGGCACTTGTTACGTCACACTCTGGATACAAAAAGATATTCCTTTCTTAGTATTCTTAAAAATAATAATAAAAATTACAAAAAAGAGCTACGTTACTGTTTAGAGAACCTAAGGAAGTGAGATTTTATTTCCTGTTTGTATATTAGACATTCCATCAAGAACAAAGTAATTTTCTTGGTTGTAACAAGGCACAGGGTCTTTATTCCAGTCAAAATAAAAACTTCAAGATAAAAAAAATAACAAAAACCAAAACAAAACAAACCTGAAACAACAACAACAAACCAAAAGCAAACAAACAAAAACCTCAAATTAAACAAAAAAATTTCGCAAAAATGTGTTGCTAGCAAGTTATATCCTTGATTGAACCTGCATCAAACATAATTCATGTTTTGATAGTCAGAGCTTAACAGTGCCATGTGTCTTCCCCCAAGCTCTGCATAGGTACAAATGTCATTTAAGCCACATGGAAAAAGGAATTCTGTAGCATGCTACTCATAAAGAGTTGCTGCATCACCACTAAAAAGACTTATATTCAAAATCTAAGCAGTTCCATAAAAACAAAATAATTCTACAATTTCTATGTGCAACTTGGTATCTGAAAAAAAACCACACAAAACTGTGAACTATTGCAGATACAATAAAGTTATTAGTTCCAATATTTCAAAATGAGTAAGTCACCACAGGTGGTCCTGAATCTCAAGATTATTGTTTATTTGATGGCAGATGCAAGAAAACTGAATTGCAAGGACACTGCTGTGCAAAGCACTGCAAAAAACTCCAATAATGTACAGCCTGTCCTAACAACAGACACCTATAAGCAGGCCTGCCTTTTGGAGAATAAAGAAAGCAGCATAACTAAAACCAGATTTTTTTCCCAGCATTTCCAGTCAAGCACAGAATAGCATGAGTCACATTTGCAAATTTTGGCTTAAATTGGCTTAATGCTTCCCAGTGAATGCATAAGCCTATTGTTCACATCCTTCGATGATTTTAGCAAGTGATATCAAAAGCAAGCCCAGAATAAAATTGCAATAAAAGTCACTTAGCTTATGAACTAGCATTTTAACTACCACAATATATTTAATTCAGGAAGGCAAAGCTTCTTGTGATTTTTTTTTTCCCTCTCCAAGGAAAAACCATGATCCCAACTTGGACACCTTTAAGGAACTTCATTTTAAAAACATACTTCATACAATACCATGAGAACAAGTGTCCCACCTTAGTGAATGCAGGCTCTAATATAACAGTTGTACAGCAAGGCATAATCTAACAGAACTGTAGCAACAATCTTACTTGTTATTATAAGTACCTTTTTAAGAAACCATTTATATAATGGGATGTCAATGTCATTAGGCACTGACATCCAAATGTTCCAAGCAATAGTAAACTATGGCAATTTCTTCTATTCTGTATCCTAACTGCAAAAGCACACTTGTTATGTGAAAAGTCTAATGCTGAAATTTTAAATGGTTCATTTTATGAGAGTTTGCACTACATATCTTCCCTATCTGGCCCATTTTATGAGGGTTTGAACTAGATAACCTTCATATCCTTTAAAATATTTATATTTTCCATTATGACTCTAAATCTTGTTTTCCATTAAAAATATAGTACAATTTTGCTGAAGTACCACCCTTAATTCCCACCAAAATATTTATTAAACTCTTTTATACAAAGGCAAAGTAATAAAACCAGCTTACTGACTATTTTTCTTTGTTTCTTTCTACCCTTCTACTGATAAAAACCTGAACAAGTAAACAAACACTAGCAATTTGCAAAATAAAAGAAGAATGACTTGACTAACCAAGCTTGTGTTAATGTTGGAGTCATTTGTCACAGTAGTTTCCATCATCAGCTAAACTCTACCCTCCATCAGCTACTTCCTTTGGAACAAATGCCTCTATAAAATCATCTCTTCACTTTATTTTTAGCTGTCTGCACTTGACCATGCTCATTTATCCTTTGGCTTTTCCTTCAACTCTAACAAACAAGCTAACAGAGCTTCTGAGCTAACAGACCACAACAACATTAATTTAATTATTCCCATAAATTCTCCAGGCTTCATACCTATACCCTCTTGGCTGAAATCTAACCCTGGCAAGGTAGATGATTAAGTGCCAACTACAAGAGCTCCTGAAAAGGCAGATGAACATTTCATACATTGTCTTAATATTCCTAATTTTTATATAAAATGGGCTGTGTGTACATTTGTTGCCTATTTGCAAAGCTGGCACTCTGTGGCCCTGGAAGGGCAGGTTATTTTATCAGTAGCTAAGAATGTTCCACCTGTCTGAGGAGATGGTAATTTGATTTTTGCACACACACACACACACACACACAAACTTGTGTTCTATACATATAGAAGTGATGGATGCAACCTAATGGCGAAGAATACGTTATGCTGGGCTGTAACCATTGCTTTTTCACGATGTGGATTCACAAAAAGCTTTTGACAGAGGCCTTTAAATGCCTGGAAGGCAAACTAGGCAAGAGAGAAAAGAGGAGAGATCTTTGCCTGGGTACATAATGACTGAATACATAAAACAGTGAACAAGGAAAGATGGGACAGTTTTCACAGGGAGTGATGATTCCTGTGGAGCAACTCATGTTCAACATATGCACAGCACTTCTGGAAAAGGGCAAGAGCACTGCAGGTAGAAAGTCCATTGAGGCAAAGCTGTGCAAAGTAGTAAAGGCATGGATAATGTGATAAACTGTAAAAGGATTGCATGGATTAAGCAGCTGGCTTCTAAAATGGCAATTATAAAAATGAACATATGAGTTTAATAAAAAATCATCCCAGTCCTCAGCAATAAAAAAGAAAAAAAATTAAAAGGTAATCAACGCTTAGAAATTTTTTTTTTTGCAAGAGACAACAAAACAGAAATCAACCCTATGCTCATATAGAAATTTACACCTTGCCTACTGCATGCAATTCCCTTACCCTCAGCTCACAAAATATATACCTGAGCTGTCAAAACTTTGGAGAAGGGCAAGAAGCTTCCTCAAGCATCCTGCACAGCTTCCATTTAAATAGATCTGATGAAGACAAAAGGAAAAGAGATGATTGAGTGACATGAGAAGAATCAATGGTTATCTTTTCCAATAGAAGAACTAGAAGGAAACAAATTGAACTGGCAGAAATAAGATTGACTATAAACAAAAGTAGATCTTCAAACAACAGGCAGTTGGCCATCCTGTAAGGTGGATGAGAAATCTTACACAGGCCCAATGGGAAAGAAGAGAAAAGCTTAGAAGAAAGACCTAGTAAGGATTGCTGAACAGACAGGAATCACAGCCTGCTCTGCAATGTCCCTGAGATGAACACAGCTGGGGAATTCTCTGGAACACACCACATACACTTACCCTGAATTTATTCTTTTTCACCAGAGCTGCTGCTAAAGCAAGGAGCCAATGATCCAACTCAGTGTGGCTGTTCTTATGTTCTCACCTGAGGCTGCTAAGGGCATCTCCCTCCTTTGAGATATTACCTATCAGGTAATTGAGATTAGATTGAGAGGCAGTTTGATCCATTCATCACTCACACATTAGGTCATTCAGTGAGAGGACTGGGATTAAAAGAAGTTTTTGATGTCTAAAGTTTGCAACATGGCTGACTCAAGCAGACTAACTCTTGCCAAAGATAAGCAACCAGCAGAACTTTACAAAGCTGTTCAGGACAGTCAAATGCAAAGGTTCCACTGCTTAAATCCAACCTTTCACAAGATTCACTGCCTACAGTGACATGAATTCAATTAGTCAACATTATATTTCAGTCTACTAAAATGAAGGTGTTAAAAGGAAGTAAAACAACAGCACTGTTGACAATGAAGCAACTGAAGAATTTATTAAAAGACAGGTATCTCCTCTGGACTTCAAACAAGCATGCTGTGCAACACAAAAGCCAGAATTGCTTTGTAATGGGCTTCTTAGACAAACAGAGGAGACTGGAACACTCCCTGAGGGGGTATCCGAAAGAAAAATAGCTATTTCAAGAATGTTAAAAAATTCTAACACCTCTCTGTCTCTTTTGTTGGATACTTCTCATGTTATCAAAATGGTATGTGGGTCCTAGTCACTGAAGCTTAAAGTGATATGCTGCCCAAATAATTCCCTTGGGTATTTTCAGCTTCACTACACCCACAGAATAATTTTATTTCTCCCGAGGTTGTGTAGGAAGATACTGACAGAGACTACAAGATATACAAGAGCATCTACTGCTTCTAACAATGTTCTGAAACTTCCTCACCAGACTACAGAGACTGAGAAGAAAACACTTCTCTGCCACAGGCCTGACCCAATAAATTGGTTTCCACGGGCAAACACTAAGCCACATAGAAATGCAGCTGAGCCTGGCCAAAACTCAGAATACTTGTTATGGTAGCACTGCAAAACTGAATTGAGGTAGCCTGAAGCAAGCAAAGAACATAGTGAAGAAAATGGACAACCAGAGGAACTGGCTGTAATGATTCCTTTCTCTCCTGGTTTTAAAGTGAGAGAATGCATCCATCCAGTAGTCAAACACCCCATGTTGCTATCACCCATCACCAATCTGAGACAGTGAGCCACAGCCTGCTATGGCCTTTCTCACAAACTGCAGAGCTGGTTTTGCCATACACAGCCATGGTGTACACACTCACCATACAGGCTCTTCAAGAAACGAAAAGGAAAAAAAAACCCCAAGATGATACCACCACATATTGTCTACCATCCAACACAATTGCAATGAATTCATTCGTGAACTATGAGAATTGCAACAGAAACATATTTACGCAGGCAGAATAAAACTGTTGGGAATTTGAACAGAGAATTCAGAAAACAGAAGATTCTTGTAGATGTTTTTTGTCAGAACCAACGCTGCTGAGCTGTGGGAATTCTATCTGCAGCAAAGAAAAATTGCTTCAGAGCCTCACAGAACAAAAACTCATTAAATACAAAGATGAGGATGAACAAAATAAAATAAGCAACATACATTTCCATTTTTTTTCATTTCAAAAGAATATTAAAGTATTTATTTAGAAAGCTTAAAAAAGTTTGCAAACCATTTTTGTATATACTGAGGAAATAAAAGTTTGTTCAGATGAACATTATAAAAGACACCTCACACCTGTCCATGCTATATTACTTCCAATGCTTTGATTTAATGTAGTAAAACAATTAAGTGCCTATATTAAACAATATTTTGAGAAGTGAAGGAACGTGCAGCTTTCTTGACACTTAACTGTAACTGGAATAACTGAATAATTACTACTAACATTCTATTTGTATTTCAACTTTCATAATATTCTAGTAAATTAATTCATTTTTTTCCCAGGCCTCCTCCTATTTTAGGCAAGTTCCTTTCTTTCTAATGAGAAGCAAGCAGCACTGAGTTCTCACTCTCAACAGGTGGCATATAAGTAACATGTTCACAAAACCAGACAGATCCAAGACCTCCCTGGACAGCCCATTCCAGGGCTATGCTACGCCCAATGTAAAGTTTTCCTCAGGTGGAGGTGGAACTTCTCTTATTTAAATTTCTGGCCATTGCTCCTTATCCTGTGTTCCAGGAAGGAAGTTCAGAGGCAGCCGTACCCATCCATATGGGCCTTGGGGCTAGGGAAGGACTGCAGGCAGAACTACTCTTTGTTTGGAAGAACAGAGCTGATTTGGCCCAGTGGGAAGAGCTTACATTATTAAAGGTTATCTGGAAAAACAATTTCTAAGTAGCATCACTTTCAGGGTATGGTAGAAAGGAAGATACTGTTTTTTCGCTGACATATAGCAATTGTAAAATACTGAAAGACAAAATCACAATATACTGCAAAGGCAGCAGGTAACCCTGATTTCTCAGAACTAGCTCTTTAGATCCATCTCTAAGACATATCAGGGAGAGTTTTTTCCTCTTTATGATTAATAGAACAGGACTTCAAAAGCTATTTGCATCAAGCACCCTTTCAATCCTCAGGGATTGGTTTATAAAAATTAATTCCCTTATCATGAAACAATGCAATATATTGTCAAATATGAACAATGACGTGGACAAAGGAGGAAACTATCTGTCAATGGGCAGGGAAGAGAGCACAGAAAATCCCTGAGAAGAAACTGCTTAAGAACCAACTAGGGCAGTTAGTAATACAAAGTCTGTGTGCAAAATGATTATCAGTAGTTCATTTCAGATAAGAAAAATTCTTATAAGAGTTGAGCATGCTCCTTGTGGCAAAAGAATCTGAATATTATTGACATTTAAAAATCTATTCCAGATAATTGATATAATTGTTCATCTAAATTATATGGAAAATCTGCATCTTTTTGAGAAACATAAAAGTCCTGCAACTAAAAACCCACTCAAATGAAAAGCAGGGAAGAAGAATTTTTCTGACTGTAAAACCAATGCATTTTGTAGAAGAAAATCTTGAGGTTATATAATCACCTGCCAGCACTGTAAATGCCTACTAATGAAGTCATGCAGTAACATTTCATCTTGCTCCCAGAGGGGAAAAAAGCAGAGGAATCTTTTAATTGGAAATGACTTAGCTTGCTAGAGCTATCACAGTTACACATATTAACTCAACTGCCTTGTCTCAGTGCAATAGATTGAGACAAATGGCAAATCACAGCATGTCAATATGGAAAAGTTTGTCTAAAATGATGTTTCTTGCTTTAAAAAAAACACATAAAAATAGATGTTTACTATTCTTTATAGTAGTCTTTTAGAGTATGGAGATAACTATTATATTCCTTAAGACATTTTGAAAGAAGAGGTACCTCAAGAGCAGAAAATAAATTTAAATTCCTAAATTTCAAGTGTCTAATCTTGCAGTTCAACTTTGTGTACAGAGTCTTTGTATCCAATTCCCTAAGGGACTTTTTTTTCATAAAGAGAAAACCCACAAAATTTTGGTGTACAAATATAACAAACTTCCAAACCAGGAGTTACTCTTAGGATTTAAACTTCAATGTTTGTGCACAGCTGGAACTGTGAGACTGACTACACCAACAGGAAGAATGTAAGGCCTGCTGGTTCCCTAGAAGGCTGGCCTTTATTTTGCTGAAGCTCAGGTCTTCAGCTTGTCTTAGGAAAGCCAAAGATTTTACTCCAAACTATAATCTCAAAAAAATTTGATAAGGAAACTTCTGGCCTTCTCTGTCCACTCTTCCTCACACAAGTGGCTCCAACTGCCCCAGTCTGTAAAATGACACACATTCAGGTATTCTTCTAAAGCATTAACAAACTTTTCTTTCCAGTAAAAGAAAGACATAAGTATCAATTTCTAAGAAAATATACTGCTCAAGAAAACACTACAATTTAATCAAAGTAGACACAGAACAAAACTGCAGAAAATTATACAAACCCTCCATGGAAAGCAAACATACAGTCTCTTATAGAAGCTGTTTTACAATAGTGGCAAAAAAGTAAAAAAATATTCATTTTGATAAGAGTCCTGCATAGAATTAAACATATTTTTGGAGACCTGGAAAAAAGACTGTAGTGGACTGATGCTGGCTGGATGCCAGGCACTCACCAAAGCTGCTTTCTCATAAATGGACAGTGGAGAGAAGATATAATGAAGAGTTCATGAGTTGAGATAAGGAACAGGAGAGATCACTCAGCAAATACCACCATGGGCAAAATGGACTCAAAATGGGGATGTTAACAGAATTCATTACTAACAAAATCAGAACAGGACAGTGAGAAGTAAAATAAACCTTTAAAACTATTTCCCTGCACCTCTTCCTCCTTCCCACCTCTCCCTGCTCCCCCAGCCGTGCACGGAGACAAGGAATGGGGGTTGTGATCAGTTCATCACCAGCAGTTTCTGCCGCTGTGCAGGGCGTGGAGTCCTTCCCCTGCTGCACTGTGGGGTCTCTCCAAGGGGAGACAGCTGTCCATGAACTTCTCCAGTGTGAGTCCATCCCACAGGCAACAGATCCCCTCAGACTGCTGCCGTGTGGGTCACTTTTCCATGGGGTGCAGTCCTTCAAGGACAGGCTCCTCCAGCCTGGATTCCCCTCAGGGTCACAAGTCCTACCAGGAAACTCCAGCAAAGTCCAGCATGGGCTTCTCTCTCCATGGATCTGGCTCCAGCACAGCTTTCCCAGGGTTCCCCAGACCTCTTTCAGGCATCCACTGCTCTGGCTAGGGCATCTCCCAAGGGCTGCAGGTGGATCTCTGCATCCTCATGGACCTGCAGGGGCACAGCTGCCTCACCATGGGCTGCACCAGGGGCTGCAGGGGAACATCAGCTCCAGCACATGGAGCACCTCCTGTCTCTCCTTCTGCACTGACTTTGGTGTCTGCACAGTTGTTCCTCTCCCATATTCTCACCCTGCTCTTCTCTGAACACAATTAAATCTGTACAGTAACTTTTTCTCCCCCTTCTTAACACATTACAGAGGTGCTACTATCCTCCCCTGCTTGGTTAAGCCTTGGCCAGCAGTAGGTCCATCCTGGCAAGTTCCACATGGCAATGAGTTCTTCATAAATGACTTTGGGGTTAGAATCAGAAAATCTGAAAGTTTTGTCTAAGAATTCCTCCAGAAAAAAAAATAAGGGTAAAAGCTATATAATAGTAACAACAGCTAAGTTTGAAGCACGTGACACTGGCCTTTATGGCCACTTGAGAGAGATCCAGCACTTCCAGATCATCACTCATGTCATTCTGAATAAATCTGCTATTTTCCTTTATCATCCTCTGGAAATGCCTCTTTCTTTGTACCAACTCTAAAATTAAGCTTGATTCTTTTAAGTCTTAGAAGAAGAAGCTTAATTCTTCTAAGTCTTAGAAAAAGAATACCCAAGTGGCTCAAATCAGGTAAAATCTCCCTAGATATGAAAAGATCAATAATTTCTCTCAAAACATTATTACTTTTTAATTGACTCTTGCTTTTTCTAAATTATTAGAATTAGGAACACAGTGTAACTTTCTTGCCATCCTCCTCCAGAATATAGATCTTCACAATATTCTAAAAAAAGATTTTTGTCTATTAATAAAAACCTGATTTCCTGATTTCAGAAAGCACGAGTTCCATATTTATAGCTAGTATCTAAAGTCTGAAGAATGCATCCTACTAAACCATAAGAGTTTAGAGGCAGACCAAATTACTCAATGCTGCATAAATCTCAATGCCTTTAAAACAAAAAAATATTTATGTAGCAATAAAGGGCATTAAGATTTTAACTTGCAGCTACTGTCCAGTCATTACCAAGTAACTCAACTGGAAATAACAGGATAAATCACAGTGCCCCAGATCTCAACATGAATCAATAAGTGACCAAAGCAGAGGCTGTTTCTACCACACTGGGCAGAGGTGCTCTTTCCATGATGTTTCTATGCACAGGGAACAATAAGCTCTGAAAAGAGTGTCACAGGTGCAGATGATATGGACCCTTATGAAAATATTTCCACCAAACCAGAACAGGAGCTATATTTATAACTGCAAGTATACATAGCAGTTGCTACAAGTAGAAAGGTCCAGAATCCCTCTCTGTGCACTGGGGTTAAAGGAAATGAAAATGCAAAGCAATCTCTGTTACAGCAGGGCCTGGGCATCACGATGAAGCAACATCAGCAACCGTGGCAGTACAAACCATGCTGTAGCAGAACCCATAAGCATGCAGATAAGCTCAAAAAATGAAAAATCAATTGGCTCAACACCATCACAGCAAAAGTCACATCAAGGTTAATAACATTTCTTAAATACACAGAATAAATTAAGTCTAAATTCTAACCAAAAGTCAGAGAGAGTTGACAGGAAGATAAAAACCATGCTCAGGTAATCCGAGATATAGAGAAGTTGTCATACACTGTATTACTATTGTAACAAGACAAAAAGATACTCATAACGAAGTTCATCACACTACAATTACTGTGTAGACAAAATATTTAATAAATTTACTTTGTAAGAGAAAATAGACCTTTAAATTAATTTCAGCTTTAGTCTCTAATTAACAACAGGATGACTCACACTCAAAAATACCAGTGAACTACACAGCTACAGATGGTCCAACATTTTGAGTGGGCACATTGTAATAAAGGTTAGTAGAACTGCCTCATATAAAGGATATTTTTCCTATGAGCAAACATATTTTTCAGTTACTCCAATTCTACACTGGAATTAGACTGGAATTGTCTGAATCAGATTTCCCAGGGAATATTTTATTTTACATCTTGGAAACATTTGTTTCTGAAAATAAGTTTTATCACATTAAAGAAATTATTATAGCTTCCTCTTTGAGAGCAACCATTTACATCTGACAAAAATCCAATCTCAAGTTGAAATAAATTGCATTTATCACGGCATCATAGAATGGCATGGGTTGAAAGGGTAAAGATCACCTAGTTTCAAACCCACTGCCACAGACACCTCCCAAAGACCAGGTTGCTCAGAGCCCCATCCACCCTGGCCTTGTAAACTTCCAGGGATGGGGCATCCACAAGTTCTCAGGGCAGCCTGTTCCAGTGCCTCAGCAGCCTCATAATAAAGATTAAATTTAAACTCCCTCACCCCATACTTCCATACTCTAATCACAGAATCATAGAACATGCTGACTTGGAAAGGGGCCACCAGGACCATCAAGGACCAACTCCTGGCCCTGCACAGGACACCCCAAGAGTCACACCACATGCCCAAGGGTATTGTCCAAATGCTTCTTGAACTCTGACAGGAGTGGTGTTGTGATCATTTCTCTGGGGAGCCTGTTGCAGCGCTCAAACACTCTCTGGGTGAAAAACTTTTCCTGATATCCAACCTCAATGTCCCAACTCAATTTCATGCAGTTTCCTCGAGTCCCATCACTGGTGAAAAAGAAAAAAAGAAAAAAGAAAGCCTGCCCCTTTGCTTCCCCTTGTGAGGATGTTGAAGACCACAGTGAGGACTTCCCTCATCCTCTCAACCATCCTCTAATCACAGCTCTCGTGTTCTACAAAATTTTCCATATACTAAAATATCTTCCACTTTCTCCCTTTACTGGGGCATTACATTCATAGAAAGATGTGCACAGACTATCTCTGATAGAGGCAGAGGGAGGAGAAGACTTACCATAAATAATTATTAAAAAAAATCTGATTTAGGTTCTCAACATTTCTTTCCTATGGATACTTATAGTTGTATACTCTACAGAGTGTGCAATAATCCAAAGGTTCAAATTTAAATCTTGTTCAATATGATATTTATAATTATCTCCATCCTCCACAATGACAATTTTAATATAATTATATAAATAGAAAAATCTTGGGACTTACTCGGAAGTAGTCACTGCAGGCTGCCAGGACTGCTTTGTGTGCATGGAATTTCTGCTCTTCAGCAATAAGGGTAATATCACAAAGAATGCCATCACTTCTTTGTTGGTTCAGAGCTGCCAGGACAGCATCGTTGTGGGAGCTAGACTGACAAAGCCTCTGACCTGTCAGCATTTCCTGAACACTGAGAGGGGAAAGGGGAAAGACTCTGTCAAAAACAAAAAGAAAATAAAGTACAAAACAAGCACATTCTGTCAGGAATACAGAACAAGACAAGAAAGTTTGATAATTCTTGGAAAGCAAAAAAGTCACGAACTCTGTCAGGCAAGAACCTTTACACAGCATAGACATCAGAAGAAAAGCTCACTATGACAAAGCATTATCAAAACTGATTATATACTCAAATTTAAAAACATCAATGGTTCTGATTTCTCATTTCCTGTACCAGAAGTCAGCTGAACTCACAGGATTAATTAATTTTAGGATTAAATGAGGACAACAGAGGGCTTAGGTCAATGGACCACCAGAAAACTTTAAGTGGTTCAAACTGAAGGACTGATGAAAAGGAGGGTATATGTATGCATGCCAGAAGTTCTACTAAAAGGTATGATGCCTCATGGTCTCAGGTGGCCTGTTTAAGTCTGATTCTGAACGAAGTGGTCTTAATCACCACTTCAGGCTATTCATATTTATGAAGAGTTGTAGTGTTTTTTGATTGTCTGTTTTGTGTTGGGGGAAGAGAGAGGATTTTTGCTCATTTTTAAAATGCCAATGCCTTCTCCACCTCTGAAGATTTCCATGTATGAATATAAGTTTCCCATATAATCCAGGCTAGGACTGCCTGATTGCAGCTTCCTTTCTCTGTAGTGAAAGGAAGAGACAAGATAACTGTTGATGCAAATGGAAACAAATCAAAATATATCAGCAAATCCTCTTTGGTACAAAACAATGCAATTGATTTGAGCTCTGTGAGACTACAAATTTAAATTGGCAGAGAATCCATATGTGTGTTTATAGAAGGTGAGTTTACAGAGAGTCATCTCAGCAGACATCAAAGTGAAGATTTTTTTAAAGGGGTGAATAACTCATGATCTTTCCAGCACAGTCATGTAATTCACTGCATACATGTACTATGCAGCAGCTGTGTAGCTGTGATATTCTCCTTTCTCTGCCCATCCTACTCCTGCACCTCAGGCACCTGTAAACTCCTGCAGACCTGCCTTGCAGACTGCTTGCTCTAATCTAACCTGCTCTTTTAGAAAGACAACTAAAACCTTACTTCTAGAAGAAGGCTGGCCAAAGAGAAATAACACAGGA
The DNA here is from genome assembly GCF_027887145.1 of Ammospiza caudacuta. NCBI lineage: Eukaryota > Metazoa > Chordata > Aves > Passeriformes > Passerellidae > Ammospiza > Ammospiza caudacuta. The sequence continues at coordinate 107,021,483 of NC_080595.1, read as the reverse complement.
ACAGAGTGTTCAGTGAACAGAAGAATTTTCAGTGAACAGAAGAATTTTACTTCTTCTCTGACAGTTCAGGTTTCACATATGGACATGCCCTAAATACATTTCAAAAGGACTCATTCAAATTACTCTTTTTTCTTCAGCTGTTCTGTTTGTGGAACCCAACTCATATTCTAAATGACAGTTATCAAGAAATCTAACTTGCTAAACACAAGAGAACTGTTTTTAACAGTTATTTCTCTTCTGTAATTTCTATGGTGAAGTGACTAAAACTAGGGCAGGTATAATACATTAATGATGCCCTGAGATGGTTTCTCTTTACTTCTGTTTTTATTAGCCTCTCTCCCACTGTTGTAAATCAAGACCTTCATTGCTCTTGCTTTTTTCACCATCATCCAGAGGACTATTTCATTCAATAGAGAACATATCTGGGATTTTAAACTGAGTTCTATCATAATCCATTTTTCAATTCAGTGACCAAAGTGAAAAATCAATTGCATGTAACCCTTGTGCTAATAACATATGAAGAATGCATACACATGAAAGGCAATTTAATTGGAATTTATGACTGAAAATACATAAAATAATTCAACATAACATGACTGATTATTTGTAATGATATTGTCAGTTGATAAATTTAATAGCTATAAAAGCAAGAAAGTTCTGATTCTCTTCTCCTGCACAAGCATGGCAGGGAAAGGGGAACAGAACTGGAATGATAAGGTGTCCCAGTCATCTCAGGGAGTTTTCTGAGCTCCCAGATCAGTGTTAACTACTCTGTAAAACAGAACCACCAGCATTTCACACTACTGCAAATTTCTGCAGAAAACCAATTCAGTTAATAAATTCTGCAGAGTGTTCTGTCTGAAAGAACCATGTTCTGCTTCCAGAAATTAATTAAATTATAAATGACAAATTCTCTATTGCAAGAAGGGGTGGTACAAACAAATGAGAAAGGCTACACTGGGAAGGAGACAGAAGGGAAGGCAGAAAGATGAATTTGGAGAGAACCTTGAAAGACATTTCACGTAACTGGAAAAGTAATATATCCCGAACAGTGGAACTGCACAGACCCAAAATTATCACCAGACACCATTCCAGATGCAAAAAATGCCAGTTGCTTCCACAATCAAAAATCCCAAGTATAGACTAAGGCATAAACAAGTTAAGGTATGAAGAGACTGTGGGCTTCCAATCAATCCCAGGCACAGTTTTCCTTGCCTGAGATAAGAAGCAACAACAAGACAATATTTTGCAGATTATAACATGGATATGTATTTAATAATGCAAGTTCCTATCTAATGAACAAAACCAGTAGTTTTACTTTTTCCTACTTTCTTAACTGAATCTTTGGTAAACATCATCCTAAATGTTAATAACTTCCTACACACTACCAAGTACTATACCTCAGGCACCTCTCAGATGGCATCCTTCAGTCTTCTGAATATCAAAACTTATAATCCTCTAGAGAAAGCTGTGAGTGTTCCAGCTAGAAAAAGAGAATGGAGAGGAACATTAAAATTCAAAGCATACACAGCCTCAGCCTTAAAGATCAATACTTTCAGGATGTGCAATTCAAAAGCAACTTTCACTGTCTAGATCTGAGTAAAGTCTTTCTGCAAGGAAAGTGGCCTTTCCTCTAGTCCTTCTTAGAGATTCACACCCTGCCATCTGAATGTCCTCCACCTGCTGCCCTTGAGGAATGGTTTCCACAAACTCAGGAACACATTTAATTTCAAAAAAGCTGAAGAAAGATGAGGAGGAAAGTAACTGTACCAAAATTCCTTCAACATGAAGACCAAGTCACAGGCATGTATTAGTGTTTGCTTACTTCCCTGAATAGCACACAGTTTTTATGTTCAATGATCCTGAGGGTCTTTTCCAACCTAAATGGCTTTATGATGCTATAATCATTCTGGCAAATAGAAGCACTATAGTACAATCATTTTTATAAACACAACAGCTCTTTTTTTAAAAGACAAAATACTAAAGTGACCATATAAATAAACACAGAACAGCTGAAGTGTCCAAAGACCTAAGTTATTGAAAACAGGGCAGCACAGCAAATTTTTAACTGGTGTAGCAAACAGCACAGCTGACATGACATTTCAACTTCATATAAGAATCATGAAAGAAAAAAATAGGTTTTAACTGAATAGTCAAAAAAGAAAAGTACCTTACTTTAACTGCTTATTTTAACCATACGTGAATTGTTTAATGTAACTCAGTAACATTGAAGTATTACAATACAGTATAATCTGAAGAATGGAAAGATTTCCATATTTTTCTCTCTTTTCCAAAAAGAGCAGATGGGTGAGGTCATAGAGAACTTATGCTGATGATTCAGTGGGATACCAAGCAAATGGGTTTGCAGTGCTTTCCAATGGTGGTTTCAGAAGATTTCACTCTCTCCCTCAACAGTCATCATTCTAGCTCTGTTAAGACAATTCACCTTACCCTTCAAGAGACAGAAAAACACAGCATATTAAGTTGCTATTGTCAACTAAGGAAGCAAAACCACTTCTGATCAATGTACCTGCTCTTGTATACACCCATACTGATGCCTGCCCTTTGGAAATCCTACACCAGCCAGAGACTGATAGAGAACAAATTCAACCTTTAAGAGGTCTAAATTCTCCAGCCCATAAAAAAAAAAAAAAAAAAAAAAAAAAAAAAAAAAAACAAACACAACCACAAGCAGCAGTGAGAACAAACAGAGGAAGGATGAAGACCTGCAGGGAAAGACATTAAATCTGCAATAATTAAGGCATATGCATCAAAGAATTAACAAGATATTCAAACAGTCCCATGCTGCATTTAGTAGTTTTCCCTAACAAATCAATCTTCCCTAAAACTCAGCACCCCTTCTTTCTCTTCCAAAGCTCCAGCACTGCATGCCTCACTTAAATGTACACCATGTAGGAGTGTGTAAATCATTAAACTAGGACTGCACAGATTTTATTTAGCCATACAGAATTAAGGCAGCTAAACATCTTTAATTTGAAAGAATTATTTATTCTTAGAAAAAGAAAAAATTAAGGAGGCACTTCCACCTGTTGTATACATATGCTGTGCCAGAACAGTTCTAAAATCATTTGCACCAAGAGTTTATTTCTATTTCAGACAGCTGGATACATGTCCATTATATAAACACTGATTGGTACCCAAGAAAACTCCTTGCATTAGAATGTTTAAGACATACTATTGTCTTTCTATTTAACTACTTGAAGTCATCAAATCGGTTTAAGAGATTAGTTTATAAACTTAAGGATAAGACTTTTGGTTTAAATGGAAAACTTTAAATCCACATAAATCCTTCTGTTATAGTGAAATACTCCTTAATGCTGGAAGTTAACAGGAAAAATATAGGCCAGACAGAAAATGCTCATTACATCCTAGGTTTGAGATAGATGCTAAAATTGCCAAAAAGTGTTTATTGAAAATAATGTACTATTTCACCCTTTATCATTTTGTGATGAACACTAATTCCCAATAATACTGTATTTCACAATTAAAATTTATTTCCTTATTGCTCCATTAGTTTTTTCACATCCTAGAAAAGTGCTAAAATTAAAAATTTGGAAATGAATAAAACTAGTAATGATCTAGCTAGCACTGGAAGAACATATTTTAGTAGGGAATGGTGCACCATTCCTAAATGGAAAAAAGAAAAACCCTCGACAGAAGTTTCCTTATATAAACACAGTGTATCTAAGGATTTCAAAAGTAAGCAATTCAAAAGAAATCACGCTGTCCATGCAAATGATTGTGACAAACTAATACACCAAAACAGAGTTTGCTGTTTGCCTGATGAAATTTCAGTCTTTCTATACATATTTTTGTCGCAGTCTCATGACACAGCAAAATAAACAGTAGGTTTTGTGCACTCTCAGGAAATCTTGGAATGAAGGGTCACATCCACGGCACAGTTAGGCTATGCCACTTCTTTAATCTAAATTACCAGGGAATCAGGAATTATTTGTTCAAATATCACTAAAAAAAAAAAACATTTAAGCAGGCAGTATTTCTTCATTTTAATCAGATATAACACTGGCTTGGAAATATTAGACAAAGCAGTTTAGTATCCAAAAGTATTTATTGGCAGAATGCATGTTTCCTTGTCCAGAAAAAATCTTGTACATTTAAATTAATCTTGAGAAGCCAATACCATGTTCTTAGTTTACACAGGATGCATGAGGCATTAAAGTATTTCAGTTACACCATTTCTCATCCTTTTGGTGGGTTTATTTGTTCTTCTTGTGTCATTTAGAAACAAACTGAAGGCAAGAACATATTTTTGATTAATTCTTGAAAATACAAACCACCAGAATACAGATTAGATTAAGGGGGGAAGTGTGTAGGAGTTCAAAATAAAATTCATATTCAATCTACTTTCTGAAAATAAGTTAAATGTCCCAAAATTCACTATTTCCTCCCCCTTGATGTAACAACCTTTTTTTTTTGTTCACGTATCTGATTTTACAGAGTTGGCCAAACCATAGTCCAGATCATCACAACACTTATTCTGTTGCATAAACAGGCTCTGCATTTTATACTGGGTACCTAAGAAACATTTCTTCCACCCTAATTATGCTTCCTTTGTCCTGCAAACTAGTAAAAAATGCATATTCATAATGGAAATGACAATCTATTAATAATGCCTGAAAACATGCAGGTTTTCTTCATAATCGAAGCTTATATCAAATAATTACCACCTCAGTGGTTTCATCAATAATTTTCCCATCTGCTCTAAGTAAATAAGAACTGAGTTACAATGAACTTCAGTGTGAACTCTGAAAACATAATATAAGCATTATTTCTGTTGGGTCAAAAACAAAATTATTTAAAAATTCTGATTTTAAATGTGTTCTTAATACAAAAATAAAATAGCATTGGACAAAAAGATTGTACTCTTTACTAAGGTAGTTACTTCTTAGGCAGGAGTTACTAAACTATCCCACTCCCACTCCCTGAGCTCCAGCCTAGGTTTAGGGCAAAGCAAAGTTTCTATTACCTATGTAGGAGTCAGAAAAACCCCATTTGACTGCCTCCATGGCTCTAGGTAACACATTGTGCTGTGGTGGGAGAGGTGAAACTCTGCCCTCCTCAGATATTCTGGCAAGACTGACATAAAAAAGTGAGAAAAATCAAAGTGAAACACAGGCAACTACCACTTCACAAAGTTCAGCTTAATATAAGATTCAAGAGATACTAAAAGATGCTTTTGTAGACAGAAGAAATGTTCTCTTGCAAACATGGCCAGGATCAGAAAGCCTTTAAAAGACAGGGTGGAAAATTACAAAGCATTTGGTGCCTTTTATCCCACATATAGAAAATAGCTTAACCGTGAATAGATTCAACATAAAATTGGAGCTAAAAAACTTTTAAACTGTTCACTGAGATCCAGGCAGCCAACATACGTAACTCTCCATTGCAGCCAGACGCAATCTCTACTCTTGTGACGATCCGCGTTTGGAGGGAGGTGGAAGAACCAAGAACCCCTGGTGGTGCCTCGAAGCAGCCACTGCTTCACTCCTCACAACGTCCCCTGCTGCTCCAGAGCCACTCTCAGAGTGACAGGAGACTGACTTTGGGAGCTGTGGAGTCCTTTACACTGGGACCACTTAGAGCAACTTTCACCTAGTTGATCACAAAGTTGTTGATCTTCTGTTTACCACTAAACTTCAGAGAATGGCACTGTATTATTAAGTACTGCTCTGCCTTTTAAGTCCTGCAATGTTGTTATCTTATTGCAGGGGTTGTCTATCTCCTTATCACAGGAGTTTCATATCTTCTTGGTGTTTCTCATGGGCATCTCCTCAGAGCACTGACTCTTTCTCCTTCACAAAGCAGCCACTGACTCCAGTTCCCTTCTCAACGACCCACCCCACTCATTTATAGCATCTTCTTCTCATTGGCTACAGCTGTGGCCTGGTAAAGTCAGGCCTGTTCCTAATCTTTGATAATTGGCCCAGCTGCAACTCCTTAGGGCTAAGATTACTTTCTATGCTATCTTTATTTTCTTATATTCTATCCCCCTACACTCCAGTGTATGAAAAGTCTTCTAATTTCTTTAAAATTTTACTTTGAAGTGGGAAAGCTACTCATTTATCGATTAGCGCATTACTTCAAACAATGCTGCTTATCAAAAATATATTTCAATTCATTAATTTTAACTCACACAAACCATAAAGCCAAACCCTGAGTATTTAAACACAGATTTTAATCTCATTTCACATTAGTTACATTCTGAAACTTCAGTTTACTTGTCAGTAACCATAAAAAGTTGTTGATTCATAAAACTTCACATTAAATGTGGGGTGTTTTTCCATTTCCCTGGGTACAGATAATGTATCTTTTCTGATAGCAATATTTCATTTTGATATATTTACTAGTATTCTTAATTATGACTGTTGTTATGTTGGAAAATAGTAACTCAACATTACTTATATTAAATTTGCTGTTTACTTATATTAAATTCTGCTACTGGCACAAACCAAAATCTTTGTTACTTTGCAAAACTACACTTTCAAGATTTTTCCTCTATACCTTATAAAAATAAAAGACAGGCAACTTTAGTACTTGTAATTGCACGTTATTTTGGAGTTTGATTTGCATTTTTATTAGATAAAAAAACAAGAACCCTGTTCTTTAAGTCTATTCATATATTTCATTAATAACAAATAGTTATACAAATGTTCAGACAACATATTACAGTACGAATATATATATTTCTATATGTCTATATATTCTATATCTATATATTCTATATATTCTATATCTATATATTTCTATACTTCTATATATCTATATATTTCTATATATCAAAGCTCTCCCTGGAGCTTTGTATTCTCATTGCTGCACAGCCCCAGCTCTCAGCCTGCCTTCATAGGAAAGGTACTCCATCCTTCTGATCATATTGCATTTTTATTAGATAAAAAAAAACAAGAACCCTGTTCTTTAAGTCTACTTTTTTTTTTTTTTTTTTTTAGAAAATTTGTCATGTTTTTTTTGCAAAATCATGGAATGGTTTGGGTTGGAAGAGATCATCTATGTCCCAACCACCTGAGAGGGACGCCGCTCTCTAGACCAGTTTGCTCAGGGCCCCATCTGACCTGGCCTTGAACACTTCCAGGCATGAGCAACCAGAACTTCTCTGGGCAACCTGTTCCAGTGCTTCACCACCTTCTGAGTAAAGAATTTCTTCCTGACATCTAAACCAAACCTGTTCTCTTGCAGTTTAAAGCCTTTTGTCCCTTGTACCTTGTCCTGTCACTACGTGCTCTCGTAAGAACTCCCTCTCCCACCCTCTTACAAGCCCCATTTAGGTATTGGAAGGCTGCTAGAGGGTCTCCCTGGAGCTTTGCCTTCTCATTGCTGCACAGTCCCAGCTCTCAGCCTGCCTTCATAGGAAAGGTGCTCCATCCTTCCGATCATCTTTGTGGCCCTCCTCTGGATCTGCTCTAATAGGTCCACAAATGTGGAAGGTTTCTCTAAAGCAAGTCAGAATGTTTTATAGTGGAATGCAACAAAAATTTAACTAGAAAGCTCATCATTATTTCTCCTGAGAGAAACAAAACTCTCTAGAAACAAACAGGGAAAGGGACATACAATAGTGAGGTGTGGTCAGAAATGGTGTCAACCTCACTCAGATAAGCCTTAGATTTTTAACTTTCACAACTATCAAGAAGCTTTTATTGAAAACAACAATTATTGTTTTCTAGATAAACATGTTTTTGAAACTACTTCAAATCTGCATATAGACTACATCAGATAGGAATACACAGTACTGTAGTCTACAATCTTAACAATTGGGCCACATGAACTTTTCATATCTATGCCTGAAACTTTAAAAAATCACATAAAAATACTAAGAAAAGTGATATTTCTTAACAGTCTATAGTCTTGCATAACTGAGGTGATCACTTTTGTGTCTACATGGCACTTCCAGTGAACAACTATTTATAAATTTCAATAAAATCATAGAGAGTTTATACATCTCTATGGGACATGCAACAGTCCTTCAACTTCCTCTGTGAAGTTAAAAGTAAAAGGCTATGACTACCAGCAATTAAGTAAACATGTACCTTCTAAGAATGGCCTCAGTAGCCACAGGGTGGCAGAACTATACTTCAATATAACTTGTACTTCCAGGACAGTGACAGTATTTCAAAGAGTGGGGTTTTCCCTCCTTTCAGCATAATTAAAACAATGTAAAATACTTGCTCATTGTCCAGTGGGTTCTTTCAAAGCTAGGAATCAGAGGGAAAAGAAACGTCTGTAGATAAAAGTACAACTACACAGCAGCTCTATAAGCATCAAAACATTGCAACAGGTTACTGACCTCCATGTTTCCATTTTGAAAAAATATTCACAGAATCACAGAAATTCTAGGCTGGAAGAGACCTGTAAGATCACCGAGTCCAACCCATGTTCTAACACCTTAACTAGATCATAGCACCAAGTGCCACATCCAGTCTTTTTTTAAACTCTTCGAGGGATGATGACTCCACCACCTCCCTGGGTAGATGATTCCAGTATTTGACCACTCTTTCTGTAAAATACTTCCTCCTTAATTCTAGTTTGCATCTCCCTTGGCGCAGCTTGAGACTGTGTCCTCTTGTTCTGTCTGTTGTTGCCTGGAGAAAGAGACCGACCCCCAGCTCACCACAGCCACCCTTCAGGAAGTTGAAGAGAGTGATAAGATCACCCCTGTGATAAGGTCACCCTTCAAGTCATAGAGTAACTGATCACTAAAATCCCTATCAATTTTACCCCAAATAGAATCAAAGAATCACAGAATGGATTGGGTTAGAAGGGCCCTTAAGGATCATTTAGTTCCAAACCCCCTCTTCCAAAGGCAGGGTCCACTAGACCAGGTGGCTCAAAGTCCCATTCAACCTGGCCTTTAACACCTTCAGGAATGGAGCATCCAAGGTTTCTCTGGGCAACCTGTCCCAGTACCTCTCTGCCCTCTGAATAAAGAATTGCTCCCTGGCATCTAACCTAAATCTTGTAAAACCTTGATTCCCCTTCTCCTATCATTACCTGCCTGTGTAAGTCAGTCTCCCTCCTCTTCACAAAGCCTCTTACCCTAAGGCCACTGTGAGGCCAGGCTCCAAGGTGTTCCCAGGTTGAACAATCCCAGCTGGCTCAGCCTGTCTCTGCAGGAAAGGTGCTCCAGCCCTTTGACAACCTTTGTGATCCTTCCCTGGACCCTTTCTAACAGGTCATCATTCCTTGTATTGAGGACCTCAGAACTAGATACATAATTGGCTTATGGACTTTTCCTCCACTCTTTCAATGTAAGACAACAAAGATATTTGCAAATTCCTTCCTGTTATGAGAAAAGGGCATCAAAAGATTTCTGAGAGCTTTAAGCAAATTGGGCAGAGTGTGATTCACCTTGATAATGAAACACATTTTGATGAGGCCAAGAGGGAAAGAAGTAGGAAGAGGAAACAAAAACAGAATGGAGGAAGCTGGTGATGAAGACCAGCTACAGCTATTTCCTGGGCTTCTTCTTTTGCAAAGGGGTAGTGGAAACAGGGGAATAGTACACAGTACTAAAATCAGATGAGTATCTGAGAAAATAGAGTAGAAATAATGGATTTTTCTACAGTGCAATCGTAGGAAGAGAAGCCAGAGGTCATCAGGGAATGATTCTAATTGCTGGACAAGAAGACTGAATGCTCAGGAGAGCAGTCTATGAAAGCACACAGAACAAAGGCAAAGAGACAAGGGCAGGGAAGATCCTGGGCTAAAATGTGTGCATGTCAAAACCATCAGATTCAGAAGCATGCAAACAAAAGAATCAATGTCTATTAAAGCCCATTCCACCTAGATTTTAGACTAGAAATTAAGATCACCAAGTTTTGCAGTTTGGTTTTTTTTTTTTTGTGGAAAAACAGCTGCAGAACATTTGCTTTCCCTTTCTGCTGACTGTGATGGATTATAGTGAATAATTCCTGACAGTTTACTTATCTTAGTGCTAATGGTTCCAATCATAATGCTCTTCCATTCAGTTGGTACAGCTCTTCAAGATTTTTTTCATTTACCTTTGACACTTTTTCAAAGGATTACATGCTCATGAAACTAAGAATGCTAGAAAAGGCAAAAAGATCTGTGCTCCAATACCAAAACTAAAGTTCCTTACAATCAGCTTACTACAAGAAAAAGCACAGGTATTCCTAATTCCATCACTTCTTTAAACTTGAATGTTTGAACTCCCTTAGGGCCCTTTTTCTACCCTTAAATTGCATCAAAACTTCTAAAAGCCTGGCTAATGCCAATCCAGCATAAACTCTTGTATTACAGGGATGCCTGTATTACCGTTTAGCTTTAAGGTCCTTCAAGTATAAAAGGAATTTCTATATGTAGCTTTTTCATAATTGACTTAGAAGTTTAAGTAGGAGTGACAGGACCTGAAGTTAGCTAGAGCTCTGAAGTGAATCCATCTAATTTAGACCTTTTCCTTACAAGAAACTCAGATCCACTAAAACACTTCTTTACTAAAAAGATATATTTGATTTAAGCATTAAAGAAATCTAGATTGAAAGAGAAAATCAAAACTAATTAGATGACCAGAATAAATAATATTAAAAAAAAAAAAAAAAAAAAAAAAAAAAAAAAAAAAACAAAACAAAAAAAAAAAAAACAAAACAAAAAAAACCCCTTGTATTTTAGGAAAGACAGAATTTCCATCATGTCCATATTTTGTTACTGTAAGACCACGATTTCTTATATTCACCACCAGCAACATGCTTACACAGTCACTGCTACCTCAATAACCTCAATGAGCCTAGCTAGACAAGCACACAGATAAGCCTGGTCTGGGATAAGCAAAGTGGCACTGAAAATGTCAGATGGATTTTTTGCACCCACAGACAAAAATCTGCAGGAGCTTTGCCATACACACGGGACTGTACAAACCTTACTTGGACAAAGGAGAAAGCTCTTACCATATTAGAAGGAAAAATGCTCTCAGCTCAAGAGGGATATCAATGGGCAGATTTACTCAAGGAACTGTGGCCTTCTCCCTGCTCCCTGTGAGTACAATCTGCTAGAGTGTGAGCTTTTGAAGCATTAGGACAGTTGGGAATGGTACAGTTCCTACCACAGGAAGCTGTGGTTCACTTATCTGCTGGGAACACAAGGGAAAACATCAGGACACCCAACCTCATATGCTGGAAAACAGATGAATGCCCTGACCAAGCTGAGATAGAGTTAGTGGATTCTTTTTCTCCAAGGATTTATCCAGAATCTAGATTTCATATTATAGTATTTTACTGAAATAGATCTTTTTTTTTCTCATCTTTACTCAACACGTTTCATTTCTAACACAGACTTTATTCATGTACCAGACCAGCTACACAGAAAATGTTCTGATATTGACCACTGTCATTAAAACCCAGTGTCAATACAACAAATAAAAAATTCCCTCACAGCAGAAGGGACATACCAGATAGGGAGGGAGGGTGACAGGAAATATAGTCTAAAAAAACTCACAGTGAAGATGCATATATTTGTAGCATGAGTCATAACTTTGACAACATCTTAAGAAACTCAGTTTAAGGAAATCCTTTTTCCTAAAGAAAAATATCACTCTAATTAAGCTCTATCATGTAGGTTAATAGAGAAACATATAAGTTCTTGCTTGGAAACATCAGATTTTTAAATGTGCTCTAGTCTCTGCTTTTCAGAGACAATCCAAGAATTCATACTTTAAATTCTTTGGGTAGACACAGATTTAAAGACAGACTCCGATCCATTTTTAGGCAAACGTTGCATCAATACTTCTTAGTTTATTTAAACAAATGAAAAAACCAAAACAAAACCACAAAACAAAAAACCCAACCAAACAAAACAGAAGCCACATTTCAAAAGAGAAGTAAAAACTTTTCTTTTAAAACAAGTTGGTGTTTAAATTCCCAAGGCCACCTATGAAAGACTGCATAAGGCTACAGTTAGGTGCTTACTAGCAGAAGTGAAGAATTTAATACTTGTACACTTCTGATTTTTTCTATCAGTTAAACTGACATCTTGTTCTTCCTTTATATACATGCAAGCAACTTGCAGCTTGTTGAGTCGTCGTTCTGAAGCATCTATCACTACCAGGACATTAAACTGGTAAATTCAGCAAGCCTCTAGGGTTTGTGAATACTGCTCCTAGAACCAAACATCAGATGATTTATTAAGACAGACCTACATGCCTAACTGAAGTTTGTGAATGAATGCAATCACTAGAATCCCACCCTATTTGAGAAAGCTAAACAGTGCCAAACAGGATGAAAAAATAAAAAAGGCATTTGTTTCCTTGTTTCTCAAACATTTACTTTTTAATTTTAAGGGCAATAATTAGCTTGTTAAAAACCACCAAGTACTACAAATAGCTACTTATAATTCAAGTTAAAACACTGTTTCTTCCATAACTTAATGGGCATACATTAATAGACATGGAATTCCTGTTAAACACTAGAAAATGCTATTTACTGGGAGGAACTGTTAAACATCAGAACAGGTTGCCCAGAGAGCTTGTGGAGTCTTCATTCTTAGAGATATTCAAAACACTTCTGGACACCATCCTGGACAATCTGATCTAGCTGACCCTGCTTTGACTAAATTATGTCAAGAGGTCCTTTCCAACCCAGACAATTCTGTTCTTTGTGAGCTTCTCTGTGGTACAGCTGAGAAGACTATAAATGTACTGCATGCATGCAAGAGCATATTAGTCCCATATGAACTATTTATTCCACATTCCAATCTTCTTGAAGACACTTTATCTCATAAAGGGAAACAGAAGGGGCAAAAGGGGGAAATTCTATCAAAACCATAGCAAACACACATGCCTCCACATCTCTGCTAGGTGTCCCAGTAGGGCACATTTATGAGTTTCAGTCTTTTCCATTTATTGGAACTGCCTTCAAACTCCTGTCTAGAAATAATACCAATCCAAACCAAATGTACTGTAGCACCAAACACTTCTTTTGTCATAAGCAAGTAGTTTTTCCTTTTTGGTTTTTTTTTTTTTTTGAAGGATAGGAAAACTTGGTGGCAATACATGTGCAACTACTGTATATGAAGTTTGATGATTATTTCACTTGTTAACCAAAAATAATACTTTGTAAGCAATATATGCATGCACTTTTAAAAAACTTTTCCAATTAAACTCAAATAAGACTAGAATTCAGTTGACAATATACAGAAATGTACTGTTATTTCAGACCCTGTAGAGAATCTAAGACATCTTCCTGGGTAGATAAGAAAGATGACATAGGACACAGAGGACATCCAGTCCCCTCTGCATCAGTATCTCAAGTGGCACTAGAAATTCCTATTCCAGAGAGTAAGCTGAGCCCTGAATGACTCCTGACAAAGAGCAAAAGAATTTATTTTCCTTAACTAAGGTGCAGTGAGGGTATTTTCAAAGTTTTCCAACAGAGGGTCATCAATCAAAAGAAATCCAAGCAATTTAAAGCATCTTGAATAAACTTCCAACAATCAATAAAAGTTTTGCTTTTAAATGTAATGTTTCTGATAATCAAATGTTAAGGCAACAAATCAGAATGCACCAGAATTGAGCCACACTAAGAAGCCTTCTGGAAAGACAATTCTGCTAACTATGATGTCTGGGAAAGCTGCTGCTCCTAGAGGCCACAGAGGACATCTCCATCAAAACCACATTGCCAGGTAGAGAAGAAAATCAAAACAAAATGAAACTATGAATTACTAAAGGGACAACAGTGGCTTATTGCTGTTACTACCATATCCCAGAAAACAATTAATATTTTCCAGGACTCTAAAAGAGAGTCTTGAAGAGATTTCTTCCTCCAAATCTCTTCTTCATCGACACTTGTAAGGCCAACATAATCCCTTCATTCCTAAAAATGTTATTAAAGTACTCAAAGAAGTCAAAGCTCTAACTAAAATAGAAATATCCACAATATATTTAGCAAAACACAGAGTTACCAAGCTTGTATTACACAGGTTTGGGTACGGGTGTTCACTTCAGTGTTGGCTGGTTTGGGATATTTTTGGTAGTGGAAGAAAACTTTCATCAAACAATTCCTTTTAGTAGATATTACGCTGTTAATTGCTTTAACTGTGCACTTTATGTACAAGATCTCACATTAGCATTTTAAATTATTTAAAAGACATTAAATATTGCTGGTACCAGCAGGATCAGAGATTAACTTCTTAATAATCACTCTCATTTGAGAGTAAACCATTTGATTCCAGCTGCTATGAACTTTTAAACAAGAAAAAGCAACATTTGCTGACATAAAAGGGACAACCAACTCCGCAAAAGAATAGTGATAAAATTAAACTACCTATGTAAAAAAAAAACAATATTATTCTATACTACACATGTGGCAAAATTTTAAACATTTCACTTGCTTGGGAGGAATCTGAATTACTGTATTTTCCTATATTATTCTGACTTATATCAGAATATTTCCACATCAGCTGTATCAGAACACTTCCACATCATTTCTGCTCCAGCCACTTTTTCATTAGTTTAGATTCCCAGCCTCTATTCCCACATGGACGCTATCTAGGTTGCTTTTACATCTGGACCACAGAAAATAATAAAATTTAAATATATCACTGTTAGTACACGTCTATGGGACAGGATCCTTAATATCAACTGAATTTCTACATCAAAATTAGACACAGACTGATTTAGGAAGGAAAATTCTAATTCAGGTTCTAACACTAGAGAATAGTTTTGTGGAAACCACAGGTGAGCTGTGATCAGAAAATAAACATTTTAAGTTTTGAAATAGCCAAAATAAACCAGTCATGGTGGTCTCCTTCCCTGTCACCAAATGTTTTTCCTGGAATAAAACTGTACCTGAAGCTCTCACCTCACAAAAAAAAATATAAAGTTTATACGGCTGAAGATTACTGAGAGAAGCCTGAAAACATAATCTAACACCAGGCTTATGTCTCCTACTGGGGAATGTCTGAATAAATGTGATTACTGATGTCTGCGAACTGACTTTTAGACTTTGAATGCTTGAGAATGTCAATGCTAAGACTAAAAGCCATTCAATGATATAACAAGTAGAAGCCATTCATCAGTGTCTTGAGCTGGGAACAGAGACACACTGGTCCAAAAAATGCTGACTGGCACAAAGATGGCCTGAAGCACCCCCTCCTTCCCTCCAATGGCCAAGCCCAAGGATACTGCAGATACATCCAAGGACTAACAGGATAATTAAATTGTGCTTCATTTCTCTTTACCAAATGGCACAGACACACAAGAAGCTGGATTTGAATCAGAGAATTTGCAGGGGACAGACTGCTCCTCACCTTGCCAAGGAACTGAGCCATTGCATTGTACATGATCCAGCATTCTAAGCACACATTCACTGCTCCTTTTCCATCTCTGGACAGTAAGGTGCCTAATGCAGCCAAGAATTGCAGGACTACTTCAGCCAGGTTTATTCATTTACCTCAGTTATTCAACATTACAGTCACCCCCCAGAAACAATCAGGAGACAACTGATCTCCAATAAATAAATAAATAAATAGATAAATAGATAAATAAATAAAGTCTGAAAGATCTCTCCCCACCTTGAAAGCACCTTAACCTGTTGCTCTGAGAGTTGCAGTCACTGAGCGTATAGGAGCTCTTGCATCACCACTAGGACTGGCTTCACCACTAGCTTGCTCTCAGGCTAACTCTTGGTTATATTTGAAAAACAGATGCAAGTTTTTACCTCTGCATTTATATCAATTTCAAGATAACCAAATAAAGGCTCTTTCTCAGGAGAGAAAGAGTACAATCTGCACACTAATTAGAACTAAAAGCTATTTATGAAATTCCTACAGTAAGTGCTACTGGCAACACAAACATGTCAAAGATGAATCAAAGTCTGATGCAGCAATACTATTAGGACTCAAAGTTTCCCCAACTTATATACCACGTAATTCTGGCCTTTGAAGTCTATTTCTCACAGAGAGAGAGAGAGAGAATAAAATTTCTGAATCTGGACTGGAGTTTACTGACCTGCAGCTCCCAAGGGATCACCACCTCACCTGCACTCAACATAGCCCAATGCAGAGACCTGCAGACATACAAGTAATTTCTCAACATGTTACTCACACAAAATACCACACCACAAATAATGCTCCTACATATTTTGCCAATTTGTTCAGAGCTTAGTGGATATCTCTACAGAGCACAGTCAACTGGTATGCCCTAATGTAGAAGGTTTCATTTCATTTCTTCCTTCTGTAAAACATATTTCTTTTTCCTACAATCACAGTCACAAAGACATTTGATTTGAGCTATTAATACAATCTCTCTGCCTACTTGGCAGGAAGGAAATAACTAAGAAAAAGATTCAGCCTTAGCCATTATTTTTATTACCATTTTGTCAGCTCCATTCCAAGTCTGAGTCTAGTCTCTCTTTTAAAGCTAGAGATTCTTTGGTATATTGCTGTAGTTGTATGAAAACCACAAAAAAATTTGCAAAAAAGTCAACATGAGTTATCAGCTACTAAGATTCTCAGACTTTACTCAATCACAAAAACTATGTGTACAAATAAAAACAGAATATTGATTTTGGGGTTTGGTACTATTTAACTACTTTAAAAAATCCATAAATCTATCCTTCAGCTGCCCAACTGGAAACACCCTATTGCCTACCTATCTCATTATACTGTAATGTTAGACTCAAAAAATCCCAAGAAAACAAAATAATAAGGAAAATAACTTCCTTGTAGTGGGTAATAATCTCATTGAGTACTAAAAGAAGAGCTTTCCTTGTGGGAAAAGGTTTGTTAGGGGATTTTTGAAAGAATTCTTTCCTTTAGCTAACTACAGCATATTAAGTGACTGTAAGATTGTTAACAGTCAGAAACAGGTAGCAAATGTTCTTGGGAATATTTTGGGGAGATATAAAAGACTCACAGCACTATTGAATGCAGTGACGATTTTCACCCTTCTCTGAGGCTGGAGTTGGTTAAAATAATTTGCCCTTCTTTTCTTTAGATTTTCTAAACTCTGAAAACAGGAGAATATGAAATGTTACAGAAATTCATCCCAGGTTCACAAACAGTGTTTTTCAGTATTTGAAAATTACTTGCTTCTTTTGTTCAGTCTCTTCTGCCTTTGCAAAGCATGAATAACAGCCCATCTTTTATTTGTTTTCAGTTTCTCACAGAACCAGTTTGTTATGACTGCTCTCTCCTACACAAAAGCTGGTCAGGGCTTCCAAACACCCTTCTGTTTATTTATGGCAAGCTGCAGTGTAAACATTTGCTTACTACAAATCAGCGCCAGAAATTGCTAAATAAACCCACTGTTTTAACACCTTTTACCCCTGACTATATGAAAGAAAACTTAACACTTACAGTCCACATGCCTTTCTCTAGTCTGCATATATTCATCACAGGTCAAAGGAACTTTCTCTTCTTTCAAGACAGAATGGGTACAAGTTCAGCTTCCATACTTCCTTCTTTTGCCTGACCTGGTTTAAGAGTGTAAGAGAGACTTCTGTGGGGCTGCTTTTTAATTTTTAGGGGGAGGTTTTTTATTTTTTCTTAAATCTCTAAGAGACATGCTGGTGATCCAATCCCCAACGTGCCTCCACAAACAGTCATGCCAGCAAAGCACACGAGCAAGAAGCTGCAGCAGGAGGGCAGAGGGATCAGGAGTTCCTCAAGCCAGTACAGCTGCAGAATTTCTTGTGTCAAAACAAGACGCATAGGGTGTCACAAACCCATTAGATGGAATTTTCTGATAAAGTCTGGTTCTTCTGACAGTTTTCAAATGTGTGTTACAGAGATAAAGAGATGGAAAATAACCTCAGTCGACAACAGATAGAGGGGCTTTTTTCCCCATTCAAATAGAAGGTTCTGAATTTACAGCTCAAGATTTTCTTCAACCATTCTCTAGCCCTCCTTAGTCTGAGACACAACTTTTCTTTACTTGCAGAAAAATTGCTCTTTCAAGGAGAAATACCTAAAATTAAGATATTAAATAATTTTTAACCTCTGGTCTTTAATTAGCAGCAGAAATTGAATTATAAAAAGAATGGACAAGTGTTTAGACTTCTGTGCCTTCTCCAGGTCTCAGCAGAAGAAACACTTCTGTCCACATTTTTTCTTTCCTCCCATAGACTATACCAACTAGCTCAGAAAAAAAACCAAACAAAACAAAAAAACCACAACAACAAAGTCACAAAACCCCAAACAAACAGCAGAACCCCACCCTTCCCTCTGATATCTTTAGATCCCTGTAGCTATATTACCATTTTTCTTTTTCTTCCTTTTAGGTGTTCAGGGCTTGATCTGGTTTGCTATGGGCTACTTGGTGATCACACAGTAATTTCCCTCACTACCAGGGCCAAAGAATAAATATATCAGGAACCAAAGACACAGCCTATGAAAATTCACTCCTTGGGTTTTCCACAACAATTTTCAACACTCAAAGTACACAGGGCAGTGACAGGACAAAATGTAGAAACACACTGTGTAGTTCACAGAATCAGCCTATGCCACTGAAGATGCTTTGACTTCTCTCCACCTGCATGCCCCATGCTCTGCCACACAGTACTGCCCTAGAGCACAGGTGACACTTGTGTTGCCACTGGTGTCATGGTACAAACCCAAAGTGACATCCCACAACAGTGCCCACAACCAAACAAAATGCACGCACTTTCTCTACTCCTCCAGCTCTGCAGTATGTGCAGAGGGAGGGGGAAGGCTGGAAGTATTTATGTATAAAACTGCTACAAATTACAACTGACAAGGTTCTGCTACGAGAGCCTTAACTCTCCTCACCTACCCAGCAACACCACTAAAAATCAATGCAAGTCCATAGTGCAAGAGTTAGTTCTAATTAGCAAAGACAGTAAATTCAAACAGCCTGTCATAGCAGCTTTCCAGCCTTTAAGGTAGAGTTGCACTATGGTGGATTGGGAAGCCTGGGGAAATCAGAACAGCTGCAAGGAATATAAAATCCACTAATTCTGTGTGGGACTTGTTCTCATCTGCTGTCATTTACATGCAGAGATGTGAAGCATGGAATCTGATGCCATTGTGCATGATGAACCTGATCAAAAGGTCTTAAAGAAGTTGAACAAATTAACAAATTTAATAAAAAGAAACAAAACAAAAAAACTAACTACAAAAAAAAAACAAACACACAAACAAAAAAAAATAAATTGCATAATTCAAACTGAATATATACCTGAGGAACCAGTCACACTGGTCCAGGAGAGCTTCCTCCTGTAATAGGTAGCCAGCCCTGGCTACCGAAACATTTTGGAGTTTGACTTACTCTGTAATGCTGAATTCCTTCTTTTGTTTCACCTCCAGTCATAGTTATCCTCCCTAAGTAAGCAAGCAAGCAAAGCACATCTACTTCTTCTATTCACATTTCAGCAACATGTAAGTTTCTGCAATTCTGTGAGTGTGTTTGGAGGATGGAGTCACATACATGAAATGCAAATGGACAAAACTTCACTTGCATTGCCATCATTCAATTTCCTACACACCTTCTCTACAAGCAATTCCCAACACTTTCCCTACTTTCCGTTTTGCATTTATATGCAAAAGTAACCCCAGACCACAAGAAATGCCAAGTGTACTTCAATGTAACCTCAGTGAGGATGGGAAGCCCAGCACAGCAGGGGCATGGCACACTCTCCAGTGCACTCCACAGTGCTGATGCACTAAGGCTCAACCAGAAAGGAGATCTGATCCCTTCCTGTTTGTCTGAGTTTTCTACAGAAACAGAAAAAGTGAAAAAAAAAAAGGAAGTTCAGCTAAGGAATACACCAAACTCACAAAGCAGGTACTTTTATCCCCACAAGAAGGCAGCACATCAGTTCAGCCTTGCTCTTGAGACCTCTATTTTGATCTCCACAGATCACTGAAGTTAAAGTCTCAGTTCTGTTCTGAAAATACCACCTCAGTTCTTTCTTTTTCCTTGTTGTTTTATGCAACTAAAATATAGGTCAATGATTGAAAGGGGGCTTTCAAAACTAACAGAGAAAAGGCAAAAATCACTGGAGATGTATCCCCTCAAAAGGAGAACCACCTTCTTATTGCTTTAAAGACATAATTTTAAAATCTGTATTAGATCAGGAAAAAACTATTATTAAAGACACTGTCTTATAAATGCAATTGTTGGGGAAAAAAACATTAAGACCAATTTTAGAAAACTTCAAAAATAAACCTGGAAAATATACATTCCACATATCCTGATGACATTTCTTCAACCATAGGTTTTTATCTGTTTTGTCTTAATAGGTCAGGTAGAGACACAGTTTAGCTTACAAAGGGCAGCAGCCCTTTTACTTTATTTGACCTGAAGTGAAACCTGATGGAAAATGTTTCAGACATAATAAGGCCATAAGCTTGCTCACATCTTCTTCAAAATGTGTTATTAATCTAAGCAACGCTGCTTTCACTTAAGCAATCACTTTCAGAAAACAAACAAAACATACAGGACAGAAATCAAGCCTTAACAATGGTGCAGAAATGGACCTCAATAAGTCTGAGATATGATACCTTCAAAACAAAACCCCTCTGCAATCCAAACTAGTGATGCTGAGAATTTTTTCCAATATGTTTCTTACCAAAGACTGGAATGAAAGGTTATTCTGGTGCCATAAGGGGTTAAAAAAATTGAAGAGTTGACTACTGAGTGGAAAAATCCACAATCTTAAGATCCATCCTAAACAATCACAGCACTCAGGAAAAACACAAAAGTGAATTAGGCTCCAACATTACAACATCTATACTGTCAAATACCACCACTATATGTATCATTCCTGTCAGGAAAAACAAAGACAGATGGTTGTAGAAAAAGACACTCTTCAGAACAACCTGAACTTTCACATACTGACAAATCAAAATATTTACAATATTTATCCCCCTACAGAGCTCATTCCCTACAATTAAAGCTCTTCTAAACTGCCACAGCATATTGCTACGGAAATTTTGGCAGAACAAATCCTTAATTTACATAACTCTTGAGAGTAGTCACCTAACTTCGAGGAAGAAAAATCATGCATTCCCAAATATTATTGATGTTCTGAAGCCTCTGATTTATTTTATTCATAATTTTTTACATATTTCATTGCTTTCTCATCAGAGGGAAATATCCAGCTGTCAATAGCAAGGTCAACAGCTTCCAACTGGCACGAGTGTGACTGGAATTTGCACAGCATTCACTACTGGAATGTCACTTTCTGAAACAGCATCTTTCCTGTCTCAAGCCGAAGGAGAGCTGTATTTCAAAGATCTAACAGTGGATGTAGGGGCAGAAAGACCCCTTGGTACTGCCCCAGTTCCCACGAGCTCTCTGCCCTCAGTGACCTCACTGCACTAAGAGCAAAGAGCACAAAAGGTCTCCTAACTCAGGCACCTAGTCTGTGAAAACCCCTGCCCCAGAAAGGAAGATGAACATTGCAGGTCCACAGCAAGCCCAGCAATGGACTGCAGGGTTGAATCTTAGCTTAGAGCAAATTTTTATAGTTAAAATGCAATTAAAACTTGTCTGATAAATCTTGACAGAACATTTGTCTAGAGTCTAGAACACAGACTAGCAGCTGCCCAGAACCTGCCACAGCTCCTTTCTGGACTACATTAGAAATTTCCCTTTCTATATGGGTCAGGCTGATTCAGGGTGGCTGGTTCACACGGGAACACCCAGAACCAGGAATTTCAAAGCTCTCCTGGTCTCCCAGTTTAAACTGTCAAACTCCAACATAATTGCTTCATTTTCTTCTCTTGAAGCTACCTCCCAGAGCAGCCTCTAGTCCCTGAAATTTCTTCAGGCTTAGCAGAAATGCCTCTCGAAAAATGGTCTCCTAAGTATACTTCTTCTCAATTTGAAGGTTCTAACTGTTCAAAGCCCAAAATTCAGTCAGGGGTAAAACCCACACATGAGACAAAATTTAAAATTAAAAAAAAAAAATTTAAAATAATCACAAGACCCTGTGAAGGGTTTCTACTCTTTACTTATTTTCAGTAATCAGAATTTGATCCTAAAATTTCAAAAATCTCTTGGGAATAAAAGCATTCCCATCTACAAGCAGACAGTCATGCAATACAGTATGCACACGGAATGCCAGAGCAGCAGACCTCATTTTATTTCATAAGCAGTCAAAAAGCCATCACAGTCAGAACACAAAGAAATGAGGGTTTAGAAATCACTATGTCAAGGATCCTGTCTTTCACTACTAAGTATAAGCATCAGATAATTCAACAAATTTGAGGGGATATACTACTTCTACCAGTTAGTAATATGAGGGTGGGTTTGCGCTCTCTTTGTGTGGGGAATAAACTGTAAAAAAATTTAAAATCAGGTTTCTAAAAATTCAATGATTTCTTAGGAAAATCTTACAATTTTTAGCCTTTTGGCTAAAATTTGTTCCTCTATCTCCAAAGAAGAGAGATTGAAAAAATTCAAACATAAGACTCTCTCCACTTCTGCAATCAGAGTAGTCAGAGTAACTGAAGTCCTAAGAACAGAGAACACTGGCAAGTATCATATGAAAGTCTTAGATAGATGAGAAATATGAAGGATAATTCTTTTTTTCAATAAAAGAATTAAAATGAGACAAATACGTGGTTGCTGTAGGTAAGTATAATTACACTGCATGATAATTTTGTTTTGCTAGTTTTTCCCATTAACTGTCATCTGTTCTCACACAAGTGATTAAATTAATTTCATTTTTTCACTTAATCCAATTTCCACTTCTAGTTCAATTTATAATCATCACTTCCCCATGCTAGTGTGGCATTAAATTACCATCATTCTTGACCATTAATCACATCATATTCCAGTCAGCAGAATCAATCAAAAATACCACAGCAGTACCATGGATTTCTTATTAAATACATTCCTTTTTGCTACTTTGTAGAAGCTGATCTTCAGTGTCAGAAGCTGTTACACCAAGTTGTGACTTTTCAGGCAAAAGAAAAATATTCTGAATCAAAAATAGACAACAAAAAAGTCCTTTTTTTAAATGAACACAGCATTTTCTCTGTTCAAATTGCACTTACTTTACTTTGTAAGTGCCCAAGGAAGAAATGATCCATGCCAACATAAATTTCCATCACCTACTGATCTTGTAACCATACCTCTCCCTACTGTAAAATCAAAAGTTACTGCTCCCCTTAATAAAAAGAAAGGAAAAAAAAAAACAAATAACAAAAAAAACAAAACCACCTCCCTTGATGCTACTCAAATTTCTTTGTATGTTCAAATTCAAATCCTGGGTGAAATTCACTTACACAATTGGCAATGCACAGACTTTTCAACAGAAGTTGCCATCTTAAACACAGTTGTTCATGTCCTATTTTAAAAAGAAGACAAGATTGAAGAAAGATTACAACTCCACTGGAAGATCAGAAGGAATATCATAATTCTTGTCCAAGGCATGATTCTACACTATTTGTTCAGAGTCAGTTTGAAGCACACTCACTTCCAAGCTCGCTTTCATAAAAATACATCAATAACTTAAGTTTCTGCATGGTCATCTTTACTTTTAAAATTTTTCATTGTATTCTGACAGTAAAAACAGTGGTTAATTTCATCTTGTGTGTGGTTTGTGCTGAGCTACAAAGTGTTAAATAAAGAACACTTCAATTTCCATATTAAAATTCCCTTCCCTAACAGCATTTTCTCCCGTTAATGACTGAAAGGTATACCTGCCAATCTAACTGGACCATTTTCAAAGAAACCCGAGGCAACTTCTTTGCCTCTTGACATATTAGGAGTACAATCTTTGCCCCATCTGTCAATTCAATAGCTGCCCAAATGTACATTTTGTCCATGCCTGCCTGTACAGGAATTAACAGGGCCTTTTGTTGCTTGTATGTACAGTATAACACAATATTTTATAAACATTGTAGACACCTATAAAAAAAATAAAAATCTTGTGCTTAGGAGATGTTAATTGGTACAACTACACTATTTTTAGTGTCCTACTAATCAAGAGCTTATTATTCTCTAACAGTTTCTGAGAATACCCAAACCTAGCATAGTACTTTGTACATAATAACTCTAAAGTGCTTTGTGTCAAATGTGTCACAGTGTCAAATTATTCACAGTCTGAAAAACAGGCAAAAGATTAAAGGAGTTTTTCTGGAGCACTTTCAAAGTAAAGAAAAAATTTCTCAGTAATCATCTGTAAACTTGAATAACACAAGGAGATGTGACTGAGTAGCTATATATATATGGGTGGCTTTTTAAGCATCTGTGGTAACTGCATTACTTATTCAGCACTATTTAAACAACAAATACAGTTTTCAGATAAAAACTCTGAAGAATTGAGCACGCCTCAGTGGTCTTGCTCCTGCCAACTGCTTTATGGAGGCAGATCCCAGAATCAACAGGAATTGGCAGGGCTCCAGTAATCCTTTACCCTATGTGCCACAGTTAACAGGATTGTGGCCTCTGGGTCTGCTCCTGGTCTTTTCACGACTGAACAAATGCTGCCATGAACATTTACTCAAACAAGACTAACCCCAAATTTCTTTTGAAACGTTTGCAAGATACTTTCCTAGCCCTACAAAATTGGAAAAACTCATGACAAGCTTTAAAAACTATAGTCACGCGATTTGCTATGATCAACGTCTGCAGCTTATTTCCCGGTGGTAAGACTGAAACCACAATTCCATTTCTTTCCCGTTTCACTGCGGTGTCTGGTGCCAGGCACGCTGCTTGCCCGTGCTCGGGGTGACAGCCGTGGGTCAGCTGTCACCGCGACTCCGCTCGCTCCGCGGGCGGAATCCACCCCGCGCCCGTGGCCTGGGAGAGCGGCAGCAGCGAGCTGAGCAATCGGCAACCTGCGGCATCGGCAGAACTGCTCCCGATCGACCGAACTGGAAATTTCCTGCCGGGAACCGAATCTTTCCCCACCATCAGCTGCAACCACCTGAGCAGCCCCTTTTCATTCGCGAGGGCTGCAGATCCAATGTTCAAGGAATCGGGGTGCCTGGATCACTTGCAGCTGCGAGCTCCCGCATATTTAAACGCCAGAGAAGAGCAAGAGCTTGATTTCCGTCAGCCAAACGAGTAGCTTCGAGTGGCGGCACACGAGAGCGCAGCTCGCACGAAGCCCCGAGCCGCCCCGCAGCGCCCGTGTCGCGGCGGCAGAGCCATCCATGTTTCACCGAGCCGCCGCCAGCCCGGCACCTGCAGCACGTCCCCGCACAACCCCGCGGGAGCGGCACTCGCGGCGTCCCGGAGCCACCCCGGGCTCGGGCTCATCCTCCCCCCACGGCCGCTCCCCGCCGCCTCCTACGCGGAGCCGAGGCCGGCGGGAGCGCCGCTCGCTGCCCGGGGGCGCCCCGGCGGCCGGAGCTGCCGCTTGACCCGTCTCCCTGGCAACGGGGACACTCGCCCTCACGCCCCTGCTCCCCAGCGGAGCCCCCTTCCCCAGCGCAGCGGGGTTGAGCGCCCGGGGCCGCAGGGCACGACCGGCGGCCGCCCCCCGCCCCGGTCCCGGTTAGGTAACGCGGGCGCCGCCGCGGGCCCGGCCGCTCGCTCACCTCGGGCAGGTGCCGGGGCCGCGCACGGCGGTGGCGGCGCCGCCTCTCCGCTCCTCTCCGCCCCGCTCCGCTGCGCTCCGACGGCAGCGCGGGGACGAGCTGCGGGCCAGCAGCTCCCGCGCCGCAGAGCCGCCGTCCCGGCTGTGCCGCTCCGGTGCCCGAGCAGGAGGAGCTTCCCCGCCCCGCCCAGTGCGCAGCGGCGGCCCGGGAGGGCCGCACCTGCCGGAGGAGGAGGGGGAGGCAGAGGCGGTGTGTCGGGCGCTCCCGGGGCCGGGCAGGGCCGCCAGCGCAGCCCGCCGTGCCCCCGTGAGGCGAGGCAGCCCGCCGTGCCCCCGTGAGGCGAGGCAGCCCGCCGTGCCCCCGTGAGGCGAGGGCCCCCGCGGTTCTCAGCCGCCGGGGCCACGGCCCTGCCGGAGCGCTGGAGGGCAAAAGGCCTGGTTGAGTGAGCCCTTTAAGTAGCGCTAAGTTTGTAGGAAGAACACCTGCGAGGCGGGATGACGACGGGTCAGGAGGGCTGTCAGAGGGCCATTTGGGAAAAAGGATTTTAGAACAAGAGATACGGCTGGGAAGGATGAGGTCTCTGCAGGGTCAGGATGAGAGCACTGCATCCTAGGATAATAAGGCATCACTGCTTTATCATGCTGTTATGGGGTTTAATGTGAATTTTAAAAAATCTTAAGTACGAAAGTGATGAGGAACATCTGTCTGAGATACAAGTGCTTGCGCCACTGTGTATTTTTCCAAATGCCATCTTTGCAGGGACACAGGACCCAGCTTGCAGTGAGGCTCAGTAAAAATGCTGTTCTTTCAGCCTCGCCTCATGAAACTGACAGGTGGTGAGAACTTTTCTTCCCGCACTCTCTAACTGATCCTGTGGTTATGATGAACATTCAGGAAAATTAAAAAATAAATCTGATGATTAGTGATCCACTCATAACCAGCAAAACTGGAACGTGCTTTAATATATAGGAGAAAATACAATTTTGAGAATTGCACAGAGCACCTCTACTTTTGAGCAGTTTTCATCTTGCTACTGGATTTTCTTAGGAGTTTAATTTCTATTTTCTGATCTGTGAAGTTAATACAAAACCAGTAGATCCCAAAAATCTCTGCCTCCCATCTCCAACATAACTCCATATTATATTTTACATACATGTCACATCAGAGGAGTTCTAGTTTTTTTCAGATGACAATTCCTTAAGACACTTTTACAGCATGTGGGCTGTCAGTTAAGCCTACTGACAGAAGAGTTGTTCCGTTGTAAGGTGTTTGTGAAAGGTATCTAGAAATGCTCCAATTCCTCATCTGCAGAGCAGACAGTAACATCTGGAAAGTTAGTTCACCAGTTGCAGTCTATGGAGTATTTTGGGTAGTTATGCAAAACTTCCCCAAGTCAAGGGTCAAGCAGCTTGGTCCTTTGCAGTGTAATACCAGGCAAAGTTACAAAACAGAGGCATAAAGGCAATGCCAGTGCTTCATCAGAACCAGTTAATTCATGTGCAATAAAAAGCTGTTATGGCTACAGTACCTTTCTTTGATTGCATCCAAGTGAGTTTCCAATGCCTCCAGAGAGGGATACTGCTTGTCCTCCCTAGGTAGACTCCTACAGGGCTCTGCCACTTTCACTGTAAAGTTCTTCCTCTTGTTGAGGTGGAACGTCTTGTGTTTTGGTTTATGGTCACTGCTCCTTGTTCTGTTGCTGGACACCACTGAAAGGAGTCCCGCAATACCACATATTAAGTATTAGAAAAAGTCACAGAGATTGACAATGATTTTTATTCTTTTTTTTTCTCTTTTTTTTTTTTTTTTTGTAAAATTCTCTATTCTGGAAATATATAATGAAGAGCTTTTTTATCTTACTCCTGTTCTCAGCTCTAGAGAAAGACTGCAGATGTTCAATGATCCCATATACAAGACACGTGTAAATGTGAAAGGCTCCAAAGAAATACCCGACCACAACAAAAATGAAGCCTACCAGATCCTGGAAAAAGGTGCAGCAAAAAAATCTATTGCAGCCACTTACATGAATGCATATTCCAGCTGATCCTGTTTTTTCTCTACCATTTGTATGAAAGTAACTCAAGCAGATGAACAAGAGCTTGTTCGAACTGGCAATATAGACTTGCATGAGGTAAAAACACTTCAGTTGATAAAAGAGTTTATGAAGCTGGAAATACCAAGTGATCTATCCTGAACCATGAAAGAGTTATTGCTGCTCTTGTGGAAGAAGACACAGAAGACATCCTAAGAGGATCCTTCAAGACTCTAAGAGAACAAAAAGGACTTCAGTAATCGCCGAGTTTCTCCCACATCTATGAATCCCAAGGGAAAACAGAGTACAGTGGAGTATGCTCACAGAGCAAAGAACGTGATGAAACCTTCAGTTAACCAGCAGCTGCCAAAAGGAGCTGTTATTGAGGAAGATACTGAGGAGATTAAGCACCTGAAAGGAGACCTCTGCTGCACGAGAGTAAAATGGAATCTATTTTCATTCATGTAGCCCTTAAAAGGAAAGCTGAAAGTTTGGGAAGAACAAGTTATAGAGGATATTGAGATAATGAGCACCATGGAAAAAGTAGTAAAAACAATCACTAAACCATTCTCAATTAATAAAAGCAATGAAACAATGAAAACAGATCTGCAACTCAAGGAGAAATAACTGAAATTAAGCACTGACAGATCTGCAAGATACCAAGATTCCTCTAGCTCAGAAAGAATATATGGTTTCACTTCTGAATACAAAAAAACTTCACAGCACAGTGAGCCATTTGGTCAGTACTGTTAAGATAAATCATATTTTGCTTACAAAACTGTATCATAAGAGAGCTGTTGATAGCAGTGCTATCCTCCAAATGGATTTGCAGGAGAAATTAATGTTCTGGTCAATAAAGTACAACACTCAGTGAGAACTATCTGAAGCTACAACAGATGTTGACATCTTACACATAATTTATAGGTGTCCTCCTATCTGTCAGTTGTTCAGCAGATAATGTATTTGCACTAGTTGTATCAGGGTCTTTTAGCTCTGTTAAAAATTGCTGACCACTGAACTTTGTCAAGTGTCTGAAAATGTGTAACAAAATAGGACTGTGCTATTTGCTAGAAAAGCTGAGCCATTCAGTCAAGTTGACTGAGAAGCAAATATCTGGATCAGCAGGAGCATTAAATATCTTGACAGCAATGGTAGAAATTGTCCTGGAACTAAACTGTTTGTTTCAGAATAACATAAGAAAATTTTCTGGTTGATGAGATCGAGGACCATAAAAACAATATCTTCTTAGGAGATCTTTGTCTCACTCTGAAAAATTACAGAAACAGCCTGTGGTTTTTTTTTTTTTTCTCAGATGCCAAGTACTATGGGAATTTAGGAGTCGTGAAAATGGAAAAGTGTGTATATACAAAGAATGCAAATGAATTAGTGTTCTCACTTCAAAGCCAGCTCAACCTGTTGGCACAGGAGATGCAGAAGTCTAGCTTGTATACTGCCAAAAAAAGCAAGTTTGATGACTGCCATCACTGTTGGGCAAGAAAATGTTTATCTGCAAACTACTGACCTAGCCAATAGTAAAACTTCTGCTTCAAAACAAATTTATTGCATCTCTGGATAATTTCTTTCAAAAGCTCAAGGACTTAAATGGTAGTTTATGGCCATATGTTTCATGGACATGAAAGAAGATGCTGGTAGAATCCATAGTCTGTTCTCAGCAACTTCTTAGCAATCTAAAAATGCATTTCAGGATACTGGTAAATGGAGGGAATTTAAAACTGCTCAGAGAGTCAGCTTTATGGATCAGTAACAGTCCTTCTTCAGCAACAAGAAACAGCAGCTTCACTGTTTGCAGTAGAGAACAGAAGGTTTATGATTGAGATCCGTAGTTTTTATCTGATATTTTGTTCTGCATTAAGATTTCAGTAGATGCAGTTTGGAACTACTGCACTGTGAGAATATATCCTACAATACATTTTATTATATGCATATCAAGAATACAAATAGTTGTGTTCAAAGATCCTTGACATACTTCTGGAACTAAAACAAACTAATTGCCAATTTTAAAAGCATTGGAATTCACCCATGAGAGCTGCAAACCAATGGCCTATACTGACCTTAAAAAAGGAGAGAGTATGTCATGGTGCTCCCAGCTAGGTCCAGGGTCCACATCCCTGCTCTCATTTAGAGGCCTGTCTAAATAACTCTTAAAAAAAGGTCTTCTTATCAATTTCCAGTTTGTGCTCACTAAAAGCCAGTCAGTAAGTAAGAACTTATTCAATGAATGGAATTGTCCTATGGCAATTGAAAGCTGGGAGCTAGACAGCAAGCAATGCTGTGTAACGGGGAGATGCAATGGATTTATTTATTATATACAACTTCTCTCAAGAACAACAGTGAGTTATGATTTGCAGCATTTACTATTAAAGAGACAGAAAAATTATCATTAAATAAAGGCTTATAAAGCTCTTTTACTCTTTCTCTCTAAAAGCTTATATTGCCACAAATATGCTCTCTTATATACTTTTTAGAAGACTGACTTCAGAGATTGGCATCAGTGTAATTTTTTTATCACTGCAACATATGGCAGTCTTCCCTGCTGCCAAAACATGGCCATGTTTCAGCCTCAGGGTACAGCTGGCTTGAACATAAAGCTGAGACTGCTTTCAAACATAAATACAGAATTTTGTGTTACCCCTTTGTACACTATGAAGAAAAGTAAATATAAAATTTCTGTTGCTGGAACATCTATGAACACTGCAGTGCCTTGGGATTCCAGCCACCCTAGGAAGTATTTTTTCCTCTAGTTTTTGGATAACATCTAAAATGATTAACAGTCATTGTGTCACCATCATGTATCACTCAGCTATCTGTACTGAAAACTTCTGCAGCTCAGATTCCAGTATGGGTTCACAAGATTCTCATCTTATGGTGATTTATGATGAGTTCCCCACATAGCCACAAGTTACAGCAATCTCTGATCACGTGCAATCAATGTTTGTGTAAACCTTCTCTTCAGAGGTTTTTTACAACTCATCTGTACTTAACCCATTTCCTCTTACAGTGCTCTTCCTGAGTGGCAAAGCTGAATGGAAACCTGCAGTATAGGTGGTGGATGTTATCTCAACGTTCTGAAAATTAGCCAGATAAACACAGGCATTTCATGGTTACATCTGAACATATACCCAGCACCACTATTTTGATTAAAAACAGAAAAACACCAAACACTACATTATGTTCTGTGCAGTTCTCTCAGCTGAGTATTTTCTAGGTTACATGTCAGTACCACAAACATTAAATGTCAGTGTCACAAATATATATTTCTAAAAAAATCAAACAGAATAAAAATCCAACATTAAAAAAGGAAGGAAACAGAGTATCTGCAATCCCACCCTCAATCCTCATTGCAACTGGAGCTAGAAGAAAACCCCTAAGTGCCTTGGGTTTTCTGCTTGTTGGTGGAGCTGACAAACACAAACTACAC
This sequence comes from Ammospiza caudacuta, assembly GCF_027887145.1. NCBI lineage: Eukaryota > Metazoa > Chordata > Aves > Passeriformes > Passerellidae > Ammospiza > Ammospiza caudacuta. The sequence goes on along the minus strand of NC_080595.1, from coordinate 106,990,494 downwards.
GAGAGCATCTGCATGAAAGAAGTCTGGTAAAAGAAAATTAAAAACAGGTAAGGGCAAAAGAAAAAAGAGGTAAGGCAGTAACTATTCCCCTATGAGTAGAAGCTATATAAATAGTAGTGTTAGCTGTAACATTGAAGTTGTCTAGGTTACTGCTTTGACCTGGTTCTTTCATTTGGAACGGATTTAGTCACATGAGGTGACATCCCCTACAGGAGGAAAGAAACTTCCTGACAGGTAGCAGGGTGTGTAAGGTCCTGCTTGAACCTTGCAATGCTTCTTCTACTACATATGTTTTTCTGAATACAGCCCTGGATGCAGCCCTTAATATTTACAGAAAGGGAAAAGGAAGTGGAGGTTAGACAAGAAACTAAAACAACAGTTCTCTAAGCAACTTGTGTGATACTTTTGGTAGGTAAATTGCTGGCCACTGAATGTTAATAATTTTCTTATTCCTCCATCTCCCTTTCCCACATCCCCCTACTCCCAAAGAACAGTTGAACATGGCTCAGCCTGAGGCTGCTTTAAACAAAATCATTCTCAACTTCTAAACTGTTGAAATCAAAATAGTCTGGCACATTGGAAGTGATACTCCACAGATTTTATTTCTGTGAAGTAGGAGGTGTGTTTCTAACATCAAGGAAACATTTTTACTGCCAGTACTTTGAAAATGTAGCTGCTCCATTCAGCATTTGGCTGCTGCAAGAACATCAGGCTGGAGGCTCTGATGTGTGAAAACCTCTATGATCAGATGAAAGGGATCATGACATGGCTGCAAAGGAAGAGTATGGATAGAACCTGGGGTCAGGAAGAGGGAGAAAGACCGTGCACTCCTGCAGTGCTTTTTACACTGTGATGAGCTTGTATGTGTAGCACTTGATGGAGCCTGTTGCAAGCCTTGGCACTGCCACTCTGCTAACAAAAGCGTAGGCCTTTGTCTAGAGCACTCTGCATGTCTTTCTTTTCAAAACCAGTGAGTTTTTCTTTTCCTTTTTTAATGTTGGACTTCTGCTTGTATAACAGTGCCTTTAGATTACTCTTCCTTCAGCCTTTTCTTACATTCAGGTTCTTTCTGCAATGGAAAGTAGCATGGGGATACCGAAGATCTAGAAGAATGACTGAATGTTTGCTTCACTTTTAATTCTAGGACAATTAGACAACCAGGCCTCCTCCTCATAAGAGGGAGGAATGCAGGTGTTAGAAATCTGCAGGGAGAGGGAGAGCTCATAAAAGTAATTTATTGAGCTTAGTCTGTCTGCAGAACAAAAGGATTTTCTATCATCCCTTCCACAACTACAGCTGTCAGAGCTGACCTCGCTATGCTAACTATGCACAGCAGCAACTCCTTCCTCATGCAATTAAAAAAACTAAGTGTTTAATCATAAAACTGTCCCAGTTTCTGACTTCTGAAGATGAAAAGAATAAGAAGAGCCAGTAGGTACACATTAGAAACACAGTGAGCATGTGTAATCTTCCTCTACCTGGGACTATTCACTTTCCAGGCACCATCCTGAGAATAGTTGAGTCCATATCTGATCAAGGACCTCCAGTATTTGCCCACGCAAAAGCACCTGCAGAAATCAGTTATCTTAGGCTGTTACTCACAGCTCTTACAGTTTGAAGTTTATTACCTTCTAGGTTGTTTCAGCAAATGTTACCAGCCTTTTATCCTTCTCAGTATGTATTCTAACAGTTTTCTGTGGTTTTTAGGGCATTATTGAAGATTCTGTACAGCTTTGTGTTGTCAGAGCATGAATTCATAGACGGTGGCAGGAAGGGCTAGGTAGATATCCAAAATAATGATATTCTGGAGATAGCAGCAATACGAGGTCACAGCTTACTGAGCTCCTCAGTGTCTCAACAAAGACCCCTGCACCTCTGTCAGGATTTGTGCACTAGAAACAGAAGATATTCTAGTGAACACATTCACAGAATAGATGAGTCCATGCACAGTGGTACTTGGGTAATATGAACACCTTAGTTCTGAAAGCCTGTTATTTTCATGTGTATGACTGGTGCTGTTAAATCAGTGGAGGAAGAACCTTCTTAGTCATACTGGTGGCAGAATAGTGACTATACATATTCAAACCAAAGATTCACCTAACACAGTGTAACTGAACCCTCAAAGTCTGACATTCCAATCCTTAACTCCTTAGTTAAGGAACAGGAGAAATCTGGAATACTTTCCTGAAAGAAATCTTGAGGAAGACATATGTGCTATGCTTCTTACTCACCTTAAACAAGAGGTATCTGAAAAAAATAATGGAATGAAAGAAAGTAGAGGTTTTCTGCACAGTCAGTAGGTTGAGCTGGCTTACCATGCAGGCAGAGGAGCCCTTCTTACCAAGGAGGCTGAGGGGCGAAGATTCTCCTTTAGAGACAATGCACTGTTAGACTGCAGACTTAAATTGCTTCTGGTAAACACACAAAAAAGATGCTTGAAAGTAATTTCAGGATGATGGATTCCACTCTGGGAAGCAGGCATTGTCTGCTCAAATAGACAGAAAATCATAATGGTGCAGGAGACACTAAAAGACAGATTGCAACTAACTTTCATGAGACGCACCTCTGATTTATGAAAAGTCTAAATCTTATTTAAGATTACTAGGAATGATAGCCTACTTCCAACTACAGTCAAATATCATTTCGTTGGGGTTTTTAAAATTTATTTTATCCAAAACAACTGAAGTCACTGCCCAAATAATTCACAGGAATGAGAGGCATGGAGTGGAAGTTGAATAATCTGGTCTGAAATCAGGATGGTTGGGTTTGTCTGGGGAGTCACTCTGTACATCTGAGATAAAGATACAAAAAGCAGCATGGAGGGAGACAGGTTATGGAGTCATTAAATGAAAAATTTGGGTTGTGACAGCAAGGGTTATAGATTACAACAGCCCCTCCTGTCCACAGAAGCAACAATAGCATACAATTGTGTGTCTGTGTACATGTGTGTGCGAATGTTGCCTCGCAGGCCTGACACTGAACATGGAAACTGGCTCCTGTTTCCTGCTGTGCCCACACATAAAAGGGGTTTATGTATGCAGTCTGGAAGGAGCAGAACTCAAATGAGCAAGATGCCTTCAAAAGAGTCATTGAAGCCATCTTCTGTTTTGCCCAGCAGGAAAAACCTGCAAAATCAAAAACACCAAATAAAATTTTATCATTAAACCAAATATTGTTTCCATTTAAGCCCCAATCTACAGGGGCAGTTAAGAAAACATATGTATGGTCACCTCTGGCAAACACACTAAATACATTAATAAAATGCTAAATTGCAAAAAGTATCAAAATTTAAACCTTTCAGATTTCCTCTATTATGAGGAAACAGGAACACATTTTCTGAATTTTTCATAATTTTTCATATTAGCTCTTATACATTTGCTGACTATACTTTAGCCTTTTACTCTCTATTTTCAATTTATACACTACAAAAAAAAAAAACCACCCCACACTTTATTTATTTCTCAGAAAGACAAAACATCTGAAAAAATATTTAGTTTTAGCAAAAAGCGTAACTGTTCTTTTAAAAATATTGCAGTGTTACTTTCCACTCCATTTTCCACTCCACTCCAACTGCCTGAAATACAGGTGAACCACTAGAAAGAACAAAAGGCAGTGGCTGAAATAATCCATCCATTAAAAAGAGAAGAATGTATCTTGCTTTGCTACTGAGAGCTGCAACAGCTTGTGGAGATCACTGGTATATGCATTTCAGCACTTGAAAAGAGAGAGAGAACAGGTTCTGAAATCAATGCTGTTCTGCCTCCCATGTGAAGAGTCTGTAGTTCTGCTTCTTGACCCCGTGTCCAAAAAAGAGTGTAGTCCATCCACAAGGGTGTCATGAAAAATTGAAATCACCTCATTGTTGTAGCAATTAACCACTACAAGATGACCCACATTTTCCAAGCAGATTAAAGTATTAAACAAGAACAAAGAACTTAGCATGTTTCCTCTGATGTCTGAACAAAAACTGAAAGACTACAGGAGCAGCTTGCAGAAATCTAAAAATTTCAATTGTTCCTGGGGTGAGAGGTGAATTTCCTCATGCTGCAAAGAGAGATGCCCTGCAGGGATCATTTCTACATTCTGACAGGAGATTTGACACCAGGATGGAACTGGCCCATGTCACAATCCATTGATGAGAGTCTGGCAGTGCTTCTGACAGGAAAAGCTTTGCTGCCATAATTCAGACAGGCCATCAACAGACATTTCTTCTGGAGTAACCCACTGTGCTGAATTATTTAAGGTCTCTGTCATGCACAGGCTGAGACCTGCTACTTGTAGGTACAGCAAGGAACCTCATCCCCCAGCAGCTCTTATATGCCGACACCTAATCCCACAGAAAGTTACAAAAATCGCTCTGAGCACCCAACTTCTACCAATTTTGTGCATGTGAAATTTATCATGTTATCACTCATCATATATCCTGTAGAGAATTCCTTAATTTAGATTAGAAAAACCTGAGACATTCTGACAAACTGTTATCAACTGAAGAGATCGTGACCATTTTCAGCATTTTCTAGCCCAAAAAAATACAATAGTACCTACAGAGTTCCTGAATTAATGCTTGAGGACACTAGTTTTGTATTTTATTATGTATATAGCACAGTGTGGTAGCTTCTTCATGATCCCAAAGACATCTTACATAAAGAAAGAACTCTGCCTTCAAGGAGTCTCAGTAAGTCTACATTAAAATGCTGGAGCTTTGAAGCTTAATCCTGTCCTTATTATAGAATCTAAAAATGAACTTTTAGTATATAGAGGTAGTACTTTAAATATTTGGGGACCTCTTTAATGGTCTATTTTAGTAGCCCCCAGAGCAACCTGACACTTGCATTCTCTTAACCACTGTATCTCTCTATATAATTAGTAAATGTAACTGTTTAAAATACATCTGTGTCCCACATGCTGCCCCTAGATTTTTGATGCTGTGGGAAGAAGAGGCACACAAAAGGGCTCTCTAATTTCAGTAATTATTTCCACTTGAACTCTAATACTGGTAGTCATGTGTTGGTATCATTGAAACCTTTTCTTGTCCTGTAATGCATTTTCTACCAGCACAATTTGGATATGTAATCACTCGGGTAAATGGGGATACACACAAATGAAAATGCTCAGAAGAGATGCAGGAAGAATGTAATTAATTTTCTGTAATATTGTACATAGAGTATTAGGGAATAATGCAAAATTAACTAAAACAGTGCAGCATTATTTGTCTTAACTATATCCTTCTCTGTGACACACATTTATGGGTACTACTGCATTAGGTGTAGACCAAATCCTTTGTAGTGGATATTATTCCTGTTACAACACTGGTACAATAATCCATACTGCTATAGTCCAAAATCAAATAAAATGTAATATTTTATGGTAAATAAAGTAGATAATAAAAGTAGATAATAAATCTATTTTCCCCAATCATCAATATTGAATCATGTTATTTAAAACTGTGTCTCTAATAAGGGCCTCCGCAGGGTATTTCACAGTAAGGGGTAAAAGAAACAAAACCCATGTAGTAGACAGAACATAATTATGAAAAATCTTCCCTTGCAGATTTCTTTTCCGACACTCACTGAATTACACTCCAAATTCTAAGAATTTTTGGTTCATTTCAAATGAAGATTTTTGTCTAGAGCTTTGGATTCTTTCCCAATATTTTCATTCTTATTTATCCTGTATAAATGTTATTGAAGTCAATAGGATTTTATCTGTTTTATATGTTTTAAGATCAGCTTCTAAACTTAGAGTTTAGAATAAAGTAATTTCAACAAGAAATTTAAGGAAAAATTGTGCTTAAATCAGCCAGACTTTAACATTGTAACTCTACTGGAGACTGCACATCTCAGAATACTCATTTGTTTCTTGGACTAAATGTTAAATTAATTTAATGTATTTCTCCAGTCTTATGGTAATGCAATTTTGCACATTCATCTTTACTTCAAGGCCTTTAATTAAAGGTTGTAGGTAGTAATCCTATGGTCACATTTTCTTTGCTCTGCAGTCTGGTATCTTCCCCTGATAGAATCCTCTTCCAGAATTAGTGAAGATATATTTGCTTTTTAGAAATTAGAGGACTTGAAATGGCTTGTGGAAGCTGCCAAGAAAGAAATGTAATCTCAGTATGGTATTCCTTGAATATCTGCAAAGAATCCTTTGCATGTGTCAGGCAGATTTTTAGCTACTGCATCTAAAAAATCACAGGTATAGGACATGGACTCAAATGCTACTTACCCAGCATAACACTGATTAAGCCACTGAGCTATTAAACCACACTGTAACTTCTCCAGCTTCTTAAGATCTATATATAAGCCTTCTTTAGGACTGAGATATATATAAAATGGTTTTAGTAGTGTTCACTGAGGTCATTTTGGCTTTCCTGTTCTACACACAATTTGGCTCCCCACAGGTAAATAAACTACTTGAGTTTTTCATGTAATTCACACCTGCCAATACCCAATTTGTAAATTGCAGATGGATGCAATTAAAGTGTAAAATTACTAAATAAAACTGGTTCTGCAACTACTTATAAAAGCATGAAAAATCTACTTGATACATCAAGTCACAGACAATACAACTAAATTATAAAGTTATGTATACAAAAATGCAGAACCCTGTATAAATATGTATGTATAATCACAAATTAAAACCATATAGAGAGACTAGAAATATCCTTTGGGCATGGAAAAATATTACATTGTTGTAGAAGAGCATCTTGCCAGCACACTTAGGTTATACATTTGCTATTTTTTATGTGTTATATTTCATAAAATAAACTCCAGCAGATAGCTAATATTCTGAATCCATTCACCATCTCTCTTCTTAGTAAATGTAACTGTTTAAAATACATTTATGTCCCACATGCTAGGACTATCAGAGAGCTACTGCAGTGGCAGTGAAATAAAATCATGGCTATTGTTACTGCCTCAAGTCAGTACAAAGATGTTGTTTGTCTTGGGTGCTGTTGGAGCACAGCAAAGCCAGCCCAAGATGAGGCAGCCACCACTCCATTCCATCCAGGCTCTTCCTGATTCACCTCCTCCTCCTCACTGGAGCTGGTACAGTTGTTTCTGTCACTGCTGCAGGGAAACAATCTGGGAGCAAAGTGCAAACTCACAAACCAACAAACCAACCAACCAACCAGGCAGCAATACCAGTTCACAGTATTCACACTACTCCTTTCATAGCCCTTTTTTTGTTGTTGTTGTTGTTATTCCAGTGTGATTGATACAGCTTAGAAAAATTATTAAATCAGACCATCTGTGTGATGCTGTTTGCTCTGGAGGTGTTCCTACAACCTCATGCTGGCAAGAGGGATGAACTCAAGCCAGGGTTACAAGAAACAACAGGGATGTCAGCTGTCTCAACTACTATCGCAGCTGAGAAGAGAACAGGGGGTACTGAACCCTGTGAATAAAAATGAAGGAAAAAGGCATGTGTAACTGATGAAATTCATTTATTCCAGCACCAGGCTGCCTCATTCCCAAATATGCTGGCTCTTACTGTGCATTTCCAAGTCAAAATAACCTGCTAATTGAGAAACAAAAATCAGACAGGAAAAAGATGGAAGATGATGTCAGGTATATCAAGCCACAGTCCATCAGGAGAATTTAAATGCAATGTCTTTGGAATTAGTATTATCTGACAAGGAGCTAGTGATCTGTCTGGGCTGGTGTGTGAGTCTGGAACACTGAGCTTGCTGCACTTGCCATAAACTTCATCCACATAAGGGCTTGATAAAAACTCCTTTAAATAAAGCACTGCAGCCACCTAGCCTTGAAAATATGCAAGTGTTCAGGAACACTCTGATCACAGACTGGAATTAAGCAAAACCTTCAGTGTAGATCCTTCTGTAGATACTTCAGAAGCCAGTAAAAGATGGATCAGTTGAAACCAGTAACAGAGAAATAATCTGAATTAGGTAACAGAACAACCAAAAAATCACTGAAAGGTGAAAGTGATCCATCAGTAAATCCATCTCTCTTGAGTTCATCTTTACAAAGTGCAGGACAGTCATTTTTACTTGGCTCATAATCAATTCTTGCTAATGCTGTGTTCTCTGGTTCTGCCTAACACTGATGAGATAAGGAACAAAAGGATCAATGCTTTCATTGTGTTTACTGGTAAACCAGTAATCAGGACAGAGGACTCAATTCCCTGAATCCTAATGATACATGAATTTGCTCAAGTATCCATTTAGACTGACATCAATTATGAACAAACAACAACAGAAAGACAAGAATAGGAAAACAGTTTCAGAGGTAGAAAATGTGGACAGCATCAAACACAAACCTGTGCTGCTGTATGAGGGCATTCCTCACTTCCCTCTGTGGTCAACTGCTGTGCCATTCCCACACCTCAAATCACAAAGCAAACCTCACCTGCCTCCTCTCCAAAATTCTCCAGCTGGGCACCTTTTACCAAAAAAGACTGTTATTTCACTGAGATTACCTGCCCATCTGGACTCATATTCTGATTCCTGATCTTCTGAGTAATAAAGACAGCAAAGAAATTTTAGTAGTACCACGCAGTAACACAAGTTAGCAACAGACATTCCTTTTCTCCCTTCTCTAAAGGGAATTTTCAATAGGTCAATCAGACTTTTGATGCTAGTTAAATACAAAAGTTAATTTTTAATTTTTCACTCAGCTACAGAACTAGCTGAGAAAAAAAAATACACACAACATATAATGAAAACTGAGATGGAAAACAAAAAAAGATTAAAAGAACAAATGTACTTCTTACTTCCCAGGTACCCAGTAGCTTCAGAAATTTCTCTCTTAAAAGGTATGGAAGGATTACAAGGAGATCTAGTGTGGAAGCCTACAGCATGCATATATCATGAGAGTTACAGTATTTTTCTCTGATGTGTTTGGTGCTGTCCAGTGTTGAGAACAGGCTGCTATGAAAACCTGTTGAGAACAGGTGTGTATGAATCCAGCTGGATAGTCTCTGTTCTTCTCATGGGCTATTTTGTTATTTTTGAATTCTCTGGAAAAATTCAGACTCCTCGTTCAAGAAAAATGCATCCCATTTGAAACTCTATCTAAGCTGAGTACACATACATTCATTTTTTAATCATCTCACTTGCAGATGTTCTATATGGAAAAAAAATCCAACCTCTTGATTACTGACATTTAATATCAACATGGTCAAACTGGTAAAATACTAAATTGGTAAAATATCAAATTGTATTAAAAATATTGTTTTCAATTTCAGTTATTCTGCTTGCTACAGTCTAAGAAAGATTCTTCAGAATAAAAACCTTGGACTTTTGATACATATTTATACATGAAAAGAACAGCCTTGTGCCATCCTCAGTTGTAGGAAGTGACAGGCAGAGCATGACATCACTTTTATTTTTAACTGACTGCTTTCTGGTGAATTTGTTTTGCTGTCAGTACATATTACAGCAGTGTTAATCACATTCAGGCTTTACGAAGACAGAAGCTCTGTGCTGAGTTTGATTCCACAAGCTGGGAGTTCTCAGCTTTTGAAGGAGAAACTTTATTTCAAATTTGCCACAATAGCTGATCTGCATATGGATCAGAAGAATTTGTAAGAATACAAATCTAAAGTACCTATGAAAGGTCTATAACCACCAAATGCATCCATGTGGATTTCTCCATTATAGCCACACCACACAGACTCACCACTTACAAAAGCATCAAATCCCGGACTCAGGAACACAGGTAAGTGTGTTCCTGAGTAATTGACTATAGATATTGAATTAAACTTACCTACAGATATTTAATTAAACTTATCACCAGTCTGACTTCAGCACATTTTAACAGCTTCCTATTATCACTGTATCACCGGTCTCCTTAATTCACTTGCATGCGATGTCTAAAATAAGACAGGGTCAGTAAGCTTATTACCAGAGAACAAAAACATGTTTCTATTCTCCTACAGACTGTGAGAGTCTGTAAAATAAACACGTGGAGAAACTGCATCTTCCTGATTCCCAAAGAGAGCAGAAATCCAGCACACACCATGTTTACGCTGCCTTGTCTCCACTGCCTTTCAAAATCCATTTGGCTTCTCTCTAAGGAAAACACAGCCATTCATTAATCCAGCATTAAAGCACACTGTAGCCTTGACAACTATCATATCATAATTATTATTACTAAATTATGTTACTAGTAGGACTAGTAGGAGACCAAGTTCTGAAACCCCAGGTTCCCAGGTTTAAACAAAAAAAAAAAAAAAAAAAAAGGCACAAGAAGTCTGGTCTTTTCTCTGTCCTTCATTAACACTCCCACCCCAGGTGACTTTATTACTTGATTCAGGTAACTAGTACCATGAACTAGCTACTGGCCCAGAAGGCACTAAGACTCTGCAAACAGCACACACAATTTAAAGCCATAAGGGAATTACTTATTGGCTAATTCACACAGCAGCTGGAATGAACGAGTCATTAATCTCTGTTGGCCAGACACCTTATCAGTCGTGGCTGAATAAAGTCAGGCTTTAATGCTTTTTGCATCGGGCCAGTAGCTCTTACTCCTCCTGCCTTCCTTTCTCCGAGGATTCTGTATCTTTTCACACTTGAATCTATAAACTGCTGACTTCATCCCAACAATTTTGATTCTGTTGACAAATTTACCTTTCATGGCTTAAGGCCTTCTCAGTATTTTCTCACAAGTAGTTTTCGCGATTTTTGCGAAGTCAGAAGAAAGGTTATTTGGCTGAGCTGAAAAGAGGGTCTGTGCCCTGAATGCATTGCGTAGCCTACAAATTCTCAGCAGTACTGGGGAATTGCCCCTCGCCGCTTATTTTTCGACCCACCGATAAATAAGCAGCCCCAGTCGCGACATGACGTGTCCGGGGGCTCAGCAGGCGCCCGGCCGCCACGGCTGAGAAGGAAACTCCGGGGCAGCCCGCGGCTCTGGGAGCATTCCGGGAGGGACCTCCCGGCCCGGGGCTCCCCTCACGGACGCCTCTAGAAAAGCCACGGCAGCACCGTCCGAGGCAGCGCCAAGGGCAAGGAGAGAGCGCCGCCGGGGCGCCGCGAAGCGCAAAGCGAACCGCGCTGTGTTCTCGCTCACTCGTTTATTTGTTCTTTTATTTGTTTGTTTGTTTGCCCGCGCTGCTCGGTTCATTTCCTTCCGGTGCATCTCCGGCACGGCACGCCGCCACTCCCCGGCGTGCCCCGTGCGCAGGCGCGGCCGGCGGCGGCGATGGGCGGGCGGGTGACCCGCGTGTTCCGGAATTTCAATGTGGAGAACCGAGCCAGCCGCGAGATCAGCAAGGAGAAGCCCACGCCCGCGCCGCGGCACCGCACGGCCCGGCTGGACGCCATGGCCGGTGAGTGAGCGCCGGCCTCGCCCGCCCGCCGGCTCCCGGTGCGGGACCGGTGACATTGAGAGCGGCGCGGGGCGCGCGGGGCATGCCGGGAGCCGCGGCGGCAGTGGCCGTGGGGCGGCTGTGGGGGACCGGGGCGGTCGCAGCGGGCAGCGGCGTGAGGGAGGCTGGTGGAGCTGGCCTGGTGGGCTGGGAGACGGGGGCGGCTGCTGGGACGGCTGCGGGGGGCGGGGCGGTCGGTGGAGGTGGCTGGTGGGGACAGGACCTGGGGACAGTTGATGGCGCGGGTGGTTCCGGGGACAGCTGCTGGAGGCGGTGGGGTCGGTGGTGGCAGGGATGGTGGCACGGAGCGGTGGCTGAGCAGCACCGAGCGTGTGGGCACTGTGTCCCGCCGTGCTGTGACGGGTGACAGGCCCAGCCCCAATTGTGAAGCCGTGTCGCTGAGGTCAGGGCTGTGGGAGAGGAATGACACCTTTCCCAGAGGGCAGGTGCATTTGCGGGAGCCGTGCCGCTGGGGAAGAACTAGAGGAAACGATTTGAGTCAGATCAATCTTTTCTTTCTTTTTTTTTTTTTTCTCCTCCCTTCCCTTCTTCTTCTCACTGCCTTTAGATAGCCCAGAGATAAAAGAAGTTTTCAGAAAGGACGATAGGTTCCTCACCTTGCTCAAAGACGTTTATGTCGAGTCCAGAGACCCACCGGTGCGGGTGAGTGCAGCTTTGTAGTCTTCAAACGCAGCAAAAGCCTGTGTCAAGAAAAATGCTCTTTGTGCATAAAAGTTACCTTTTTTTCAGTAGATAAAAGTGGTATTTTTATTACTCTTCTATACATCAATAGCACTGAGTGTGTCTGACTCCAGGTTTTGAATGTGTGACAAATCGTAATTATGCAAGTTCGAAATGCTAACACAGTCTTCCTTTTTAACGTTGTGTTGTTCTTATATTGTTTTTCACCTAAATTCCTATTTCTGCTTCCTATGAGGCAGGATCCTTCTTGAGGCTTTTGCAAAGATAAAGTAGTTTGCCAGAGGTCATTTGTGGAGTTGTTGGAAAAGACTGGGGCTGCTGGGGGAGCAGGGATGTGGTAGAGGACAAATATGATTACTCTTTAACTCAATTAAATGTTATACAATGCAGAGACTTTTTTTATCCAGCTCATGGAAGTGCCTTAGGTTTTTTCTACATAATCTTGTGGGTTGTATGGTCATCATTTCCTTATTGCCACTGGCTGCAATCTTTTACTTGACAGGCTAAGCATACTCCTTTGTAAAATGCAGACTGGGGTTCAGTGTCCTCTTTTCTATCATATTGTGCTGTGGCTTGTGTGTTTTACCTGTTTCATTATAGGACCACTTTATTCCAGCTGCTTTATTCAGCAATAAAAATTTTATAGTCAGCTAGCAAAATCCCTAAGTCTCTCTAATTTGCCATTTATATGGTATTCAAGTCTAAAAATATTTAAAATTCAAATAGATTTCTGTAGTTTCTACCTGAAATTTTCAAGAAATCTCTATCCTTAATTTCCACCACAGAGGTTAGGACTCTAATCTTGAAGTGCTGAAGGCCTAAATTCAGTATCTTTGAATATTCATGTATAAAGCTGCCAAGAGAGATTTGAGAAAAAGCCAAAGTGGAACAGATCTTTGCTTGATTCCATGCCTACTCTGAGTTTGCTGCCACAGACTTGCCCTTGTGCTGTGTCTGCTTGCAGCTGCTAGAGCACAACTGAAATGTAATTACAGAGACTTGTGGGCAAAGCAATAGAGAAGCTTTCTCCCATTCCTGATGTTGTCCTGATGACTTTGTGCATTGTGTACATGATGTGCACACACCTCTGTGTATGTTTGGGGTGTCTGCCTGTGGTAAGTGGAAAAGCACCAGCTTGGGAGCCCTCAAGTGGCAGAGTCCCAGAGACAGATGATCTAATTAAGAGTTGAAAAATCATTCATTATCCAAGCGCAGTTTTAGCAAAAAGCAGAAGACATGGAGAACAGGCCAGACATTCCTTGTGGCTGAGAAACAGACACACAGGTGCTGTAGGATCCACATCAGTTTTCTCAGCATCTGAGTTAATACTGAGTGTCTGTGTAATAATCAGTGGTTCTAGGCTCTGATTACTATATAACCACTTCTAAATTTAAGATAAGATTAATTGTGTCTTTTTTTTTTTTCAGTGTGATTCACTGATTAAATGTTAAAAAAGGAAATATGAGGAAGTGAAAGCTGTTTTGGAAATTACTTGGAAATATGAAGGGACACTAGAGAAGACGCTTTGTTGCAGTAATCATGGCAATTAAACTCCATATGATGCTGCAAAAGAGCAGGAAAGCTTGTTCTCTAGACAGAGCAAAAGAAGGGATTTATTTTAGTAGGAAAACCAAAATTTGAAAACAAAAGGAAGGGGAGAGAGACTACATGAAAAAGTTTTCCAGTGGTATCAGAAGGATACCAATTTGTTGTATGATTTTTTATCTCTTCCAATGAATCACTACCAAGTATTAGGGTATCTGGATTTACATTTGCCTACCACAATCTGTAGTTTGCCTTGTGTGAAGGGCTGCCAAGCCAAGACAACACTTAGAGTGCAGTGAATGGGAGCTTTTCAGCATTTGGCTGGGAGCTGATACTCTGTGTAGAATAGCTGTAGAAGAAGCTAGGCTGGCTAAGCTTTTTTTAAAAAAATGGGGAAAGCTAACAGGAAAAGCTAAACAGAAAAAATATTTAGGAAAGCAGCTTAGCTGCTATGGTATACATAGTAAACAGAACTGCTGTTGAGCTCTTTTTGTTTTCCTTCCCTCAATTAGGTAAAAGATGGAGGTGGTGAACATCTTCCAAGTAAACAGGAGGAAAAGAGACTTACAAAATTAGGCCACCTGGAAGGTCTAGATGTTAAAAAAGTTCCTAAAGGCAAAATATCCCTTGTGGAGGCTCTGACACTTCTTAATAATCATAAACTTCAACCTCAAGTATGGACTGCAGAGAAAATAGCAGCAGAGTACAGTCTGGAACTGAAGGAGGTCAACTCTCTTCTGGAATTCTTCATTCCTTTCGCTGTGCAGGAATTTCCTAAAGAAACCAAAAAAGCTATAACAAGCCATAAACCAAAACAGTTAACATAAAAATATTTGCCAAAACCTTTTGTGATCTCACTCGTGTCTTCATTTTACTCTCAAGTATATTCCATGTCTGAAAATTCAGTTGATAAGGTGTCATTCAGCAAGGCTACTTCCTTATGCCAGTGAATGTATTCAAGCAATTCCATTCTCCATTGGATGGCTTCATTGAAATGCAGCAACTACAGTTTGTAAACCAGAATATGACTAATTCATGGAATGACAGCATGTCACACAGTTCTGACTACCCCATTCAAATGTTATGAACTCAGTTAAAGCATTTTACTGTAAGAATTTTACTTTAAGAGATTGCCTTTCTCAGCAGAGACTTCTTGGCCTACAGCTAAAGAGGTGCTCTGTGGGTGTTGGCTCTGTAATTTCATGTTGCACTGCTCTTTCAAGGAGTTGCTGTCAAGGTGTGTGTATATAACAAATAGCTGTGTTTCTTTTGTGTAAGAATGGAATGGTATTTATACTTTGTAAAGAAGGTTAACCACAAGGAAAATTCAACTGTGTCAAACATAAAATAAAAAGAAAGTGAATAGCAAGAAGGCCTCTTTCTGGTGCTGGAACAGCAGTGGTTCATATGTAACTCCTCTTATACTCTATTCTCATTTAGCTTAAGTACCTGCACCCCTCCAGGTGCTGTTTGTCAGGGAATTTGTAGTGATGATCTTCTGGCATAAGTCTCTTGCAGCAGCCCATGGCATCTGCTGTATGAGGAACAATGCTTCATATTAATAGGTAGCAAGGACATACAACTGGATCTACTAATTGGACCCACTGGTAGGTCTTCTGTGAATGTTTGCCCTTCCTGTTACAACAGTCCTTTTTCCCTGTGGAAGCCTTGTCTGATCCAAGTGTGGGCTAGATCAGGTCATGTTTACTCACAGCATGCATCTATACAGATGCCACGAGGGTAACACACACCATGAGGCGGTGGTGGATTTTAACCCCAATACTGTGACTAGTCATGTCTGTAGGTAAGATGTTTTGCAGTGATGGTTAATCCTGTAGCAAAATGCGGTCAGATAAGCTGGGGAGATGGGGCAGCAGATAATCGGAATTGATATTTAAAAAAGCATTGTGGTTGCCTTCCTTTAAAAAACAAACCCAGAATCTTTAATTTTATGCCTGTCACCAAAGAAGGTGAATTTAAAGGGTGTAAGTCTGTGCCAGGCTTACAATGTAACTTTCAAGAACCTTTCTGCCAAGTCTTTGATTTGGAGTCTGGTAAACGTCTTAGCAAGAAGATGATCAACTTTGTTATTTCACAGCAAGATTCCTTCACCTTCTTTGAGTTGGAACTCAGTATCTCCAGTACAGTTTGCCACAGTGTATTTAAAGGTTATGTTTGATTCATTTCTGAAGTACATAACGCTGTACAATAGTGGGAGATGTCACTATGTGCATTGTATAAAAATTCAAAATTGTTAGTCTTAGGATGTGTGGCTTGTCATTTGTCCTCTAATACAATGGGATACAGAGCTGCACTCTGAAGGTAATACACCTGAGTTGTGTACCACATTAAGATTGCTTTGCACAAAATACTGTTTTATAAAATGTTATAACAGAAATACTTAATTGTTTGAGTACTGTTCATCCTAATGTAATATTTAAGGTAACACTCAGAAAACAGCTGTGGAATGCATTTGGTACAGATACTGTTGATATTGAAGATGCTGCAATTTCCTGTAAAATGAATTTTATTATGGATTGAAGTTGATTAAAAACACACTACAACCAGCACCAGACACCAGTTTAACCATGCCCTTTGACTACCTTGATATGTATTTTGGCATCTTTTGTGTGCCTTCATGAAAGTCTTGTGATGTGGCCCCACCATGACAGTGCTCTGTTTCACTTCATTGTACTCTACTGTGTTGCTTAGGCCCTCCAGGAGCAGGCTTGTGCTTTGGGATGTTTGCTGTCATCCCATCCAGTGCCCCAGCCTACCTTCAGGACAAAATCCTATCCACAACTGTGATGATTGCAAAGCTGTTCCCTGTTTTGTGGAGCCAGGATCTCTTCCTCAGAATATATTATCCACAGTGGGAAAGCAGATGTCCCACAGCAGAGTTGGTGTAGGGATCCCAGCTCCCTGCAGGCAGGTGAACTTGTGGCCCAGAAGGCCCCAGGAAAATTGGATGCAATGCAATTTGTCAGCAAGGATTCTTCTGCTGGTCACCTGCCCCACCTGCTGGGCAGTGTCAAACCAGTATTACCAATACCAAAGGGTATTGCCAACGGTACAGGATCATGTAAAAATTTGTACCATTATCTATCCAAATCATCTGAGGTCTGAATGTTTAGCTTTCACTGTATCTTACAACATGGAGCATGTCAGTTCCCCAAAGCTCACAAGAACCTGGAGCATGGATCTTTCCTTTACTCTGCTGGGAAACCCTGTCCCTGATCAAGCTCTCCAACACTACTATCTTGTACAATTCTGACCACAGCATGTGTGTGTGCCTACAGTGTTCCAGTATGTGTTTGAAGGTAATGCTGTCTTTTAGGCTTGATGTATGGAACAACTCTTCTCACTGTTGCATCTTTTCTAGAAGTACTTATATCCTTTCTTTCAGTTTCAAGGGACATTTTACTCATCAGTTATCTTGCCTGGTTACTAGTTTCTAATTGGAAGAACAATGGTATTTTCTTTACACTTGAACCATGGTTGTGTCTGTGTCCCTTTGTGTCTCTATCCCTTTCCTGTTTGGCTGTCAGCTTAAGAAATTCTTCATGCAACTGTTTTGAAGAGGTAATTATGGGGAATTTGTGGGAACCTGCAGTTCTGTTTTCAGGTACTTCTATGTGAAGAATTTTTCATGTGTCATTGCCATGCATATGGTGAAACAAATTTAGCTCAGGTGGTTTTGTCCACCATGCAGAAACATTACATTTGGTAGGGAACAGCCTGTCTCACTGACTGCTTTCTTATTATGGAATTAATGCAACGTGTTGCAAGTACTTTGTGATCCTGCAAGGGATTTGTTTCATTTCTAGTGTGGCACATGGTTGACAAACTTCTTACATGTGACATTATTCTACCAGAGTTTCAAACATCACAGAATAAACCCCAGACCACTTTGAGCACCAATGCAGAGTAAATACACAGGAGCAGGCTGAGCCTCATTTGATAATGAGGGTTACATTCCTGGTGAGTCATAAAATTGACTGTCTTCAAGGGAGTTCCAGCAGGTATACTGGAATTCCTGGCTTGAATTTTTTTAAAGAAAATTTCTTTAGGGGTAGTCAAATACCTAATTTACCTGGGTTTTTTTGGACATACTCCTCTTTCTCTAGTCTTGTTCTATCATTAAGTCTATTCCCAGCCTTCTGCAGCCAGTCTTTGCTGCTATGAAAACTTCATGCAGTTGCATTCTTTCTCTGTTCTAGATCACATGCAAATGTTGGTTGTATTCTGCCCTTTCAGTAACAACTGTTTTATTTCTGCAGAGCTCTCTTGCCTTCTGAGAGTAGCACATCTGCTGAGATAAAGATGAAAAGACTGAGCACATTTTGCGCTGCAGAACTTATGAACAGGACAGGTTTTCAAAAGGAATTTAGCTTTGACATCTTCAAAAGCTACTCTTTAGGGATATGTGAACCTAGTAAGTAATCTGTCTCACCATATATGTATTAATTGTAGCTTGTTTTTGCAGAGTGATGACAAGATAGCAAGGTTGGAGCTGTGAGGCAGGAGTGAGTTTTAACTGTGCTCCCCATGCAGTTTAGTAAGAGGGACCTTCTGTACAAAATGTGAATTTTCTGTAGCCTCCCAGCACAGGAAACTTGTCTTTTAAGCTGCCTTTTTTGCTCAAGGAGAGAAGAAAAGTATATGTGTGACATGTGTATTAAACTTACAAAATGGAAGGTCTTATTTCTGTATTGGAAAAACAAATCAAAGCTTAAGGGCAGCTCAAGTACAGCACATACAACAGGATCAAAATGCAAAAGTTAAAAAAGGGTGGCTGTCTCACTTTGTTACATGTAAGCATCATGCTTGCATGTTTGAGCTTGCACGAAGCTTCACATTTCACAGCTCTTTCTGAAGCCCCTTTATACAGGAGTTTCCTGGCTCTTAATCAGATGGTGCCACTGTTGAACTAACAGGGCAGGCATGACCAGAGCAGGGGAGCTTTAGGTGCAAACAGATTTTGGGACTTGAGACTGTAGCAAGTTGAACCCCAACTGAGGTGGTACTTGCAAGCAAAACATCCTGTTGGTGCTTGTTATTAAATCTCTTTCCAGCAATCTACAAGTCTAATGAATTGTGTTAACCTTTCACAATTTACGTACTGCTGTGTTGTTACCAGAGCTAAGTTTTTTCTCCTGAAAAAAGCCACAAATCCCATGGATTAAATTCTCTTAGAAACTTAACATTGGTTTTCTTGGTCTGAAACAGAGACTCAGATGTACACAGCAGCAGTGGTAAGGAACAGCAGCACATCTGTATCGTGCTGGAGGGAGAACACTGTGGTGCTCTTGTGTCTCTGCAAGGTGGAGTGGGGTTTGATGTGCCTGCCACCAGGAAAAGAATTTTAAAAATAAGTCTGCCGAGGTGGTTCTTTTGTGACTTGTGCAAAATCTCCTTTCAGTGTGGGCTGCTTCAACTGCAGAAGCTGTTTTTAGGTGAGATGTTTTGGCCTCCTGAGAGGAGTAGTGCTGCATTGCCCTGGAGGGAAGCAAGTGGGGCCAGACAGACCACACAGGTATCTCCTATCAGGATTTCTCACATGGGAATAGAAAATGCATGAGTGGCATGAGGCCACTGTTTTTAGTAAGCTGAGGGAAATGATGGTGTGGTTGCATCAATCTCTACTTTTTCAAAAGTCATTCAGTGGCACCCTTGTCTGGAAGCTGGGATCACACAGGGACTGAGGAATCCCAATGCTGAGTGGGGTGAGCTGCATGTGGTGCTGGTGAAAGCTGGAATCAGTCCTGCCAGGGCTGCTGGAACTGGAAGCCTGAGTGTAAAGTCACAGCTGAAAGCTCTACTTACACAGAGCTTGGGGTCTGGAGATAGGACAACAGACAGCACTGGTAACTTGGGTGCACTGGGAGTGCAGAGCTGCTTATAATTGCCTGTTTTGGCAGAGTGAAAAGAGAAAAGTGGAGTCTCTTTGAGACATTTTCTCTGACCTAAAGTGTGCCCTTTTGTTAACTGCACAGGGCTTTGCTCCAAAAAAAATCAATACAGTTCATGTTCAGCAATGTGTGGAGTGTGAAATAGAGGCAGCGCAATGAAGCAGGGGCAGAGCACAGTAAGCCTGGACAGTCAGATCCTTGTTCAGCTGCCATATGTACAGGAGTTGTGCACTGCATGTCACCCTTCACTGCCCTCTGTCCCAGCCTCTGGGGTTCACAGCACGACACTGTGGCCTAAAGGATGGCTAGGTGTCCCCTTGTAAAGTGGGGTTGTGGATTTCCATGTCTCTTAAGGCCAAGCAGAAATTGAATGTTAGACAGAGCCTATCTTAGCAGTCTCCATGCCCCCTAAAAGCTGGAACCTGTGTGTCTCAGTTGCATAATTCCTCCACACCATGAATTTCCTTCATGAAAACCAAGCATAGCAGGGCTCAAGCCCCTCTTGGTGGGGCTCAGGTGGGGCAGTGGTAGGGGCTACAGCCTGGTGGGCAGGGGAAGGGGCTCACTGCTGCTCAGGGAGGGAAGCCTTCTTTGTTCCTTACCACCCCACCCCTTTCCCAGTGCTACAGCCCACTACAGCCCACCTTCTCTCTTTTTGCTAGCTCAGGCAATTGTCAGGCCACTTGATGAACCACTTTAATTCACTAACATGGCAGAAAACAAAGCAAAAGAGATAATTTTATAACTGAGAAGAATAAAGTCTTTACCATTCTCAGCATCTTTGGCTGGAGCCACCATATATTCAGCTTACTTGTATTATTGGACATATCTACATGGAGAAACAAGTTATTAAAATTTTGTATGTTTTTCTTGCACAAAATTTAGGGACAAAAAGCTGAATATGCAGATGTACCAAAATGCTGCTACGAATGCATCGTCCCTAGGTTATTTTTAAATGCATTATCCCTAGGTTATTTATTTGAAAAGTATACTGTTAAAAGCTTTTTTTCTTTTTAAATTTTAAAAGCATATTTAAGTGTGGTGGTATAAGATGACATTTATTTCTAAGAACAGTTCAAACTGAAGACAAAATATTTTGTTCAGACACCTGTTTTGTTCTTTTTACAAAATAATGAGGCTGTTTTTTTCCTTTGGTCAGTCTTCAAAATAAATGCTAAGACTTGTGTTAAACAAAGTTTGTCACATTCTGGTTATTACCATTCCTACCCTTACCTAAATCCAGTCCTCCTCATACTGCTCTACTTTGCTGACAAGTAAAGTTGTAGGTTTCTAGTCCTGTTTCATAGATAGGCAATTAATTGTGTACATTGAGTGAAGCTGATTTACTGTCTACCTAAAGCTATAGTGAAACTGGAATAAATAGAAAGCAAGTGCATTGAATAGCAATGAATCAGTGTAAAACAGGCTACTGAAGATGTCTTCAGGAAGAAATAATGCCAGACTCTTGGCTTTGCTTCTCTGCAGAGGAGGAAAGTGGAAATAAATTTCATACTATGTTCTGCCTTTCTCAATTAGCTGTCACCAGTTAAAGATTTCCTTTGTGGGAACAAATTCACAGCTGTCATCACTTAACAAAGATAAATTCTATCAGCTCACTTCAGCACATGCAATTCTTCAAGATTAAACCCTTTTTATATTGCAAAGTTGTCATTAATGTAGCAATTTGAAAAATGGAGCCATTTTTCTTGTGTCTCTCTTAATAGGCTGGCATTTAATCATGACTTCTTAACCCTTTGAAATAAATGTACTGCTGAGTACATTTTGAATAAAATTATTTGAATTTTACCATGGACACATAGCTATGATTAAAAGCTGAGAAGATGCTACTAAAAGCAAGTTTGTTCTTTCAACAGATAGCACAAATACCTGCTTGTGATGCATACAGTCCATGACTCTGTACATACATACATAATTTTCTCTGGCCTTCAGAAAGCAGCAAAACTGCAATGTTTGGGAGAAAGGCTACGGAAATAGGCAGTTTTACTGACAGAGCAGTATGAGAAACCCTTGTTGGACTTCTAGGCTCAGGAATTTGTGCTATCATTCTGCTGCTGTGGAATTTGTTACAGAATTCAGCCCTTGCTACAACATTGCACTCTAGTATAACATGTTTAATGTTGCCAGAAAAGCATAATTAATTCTCAATCAAGAGCAAAAACTGAACTGAGTGTAAGCCACGCTTACTCAAATCCTCTTGAGATTGCTGCAACTTAAAACACACTGTGAAAAATGAACTGCTTCTTCTGTCTTAGCTGCTCAATACTTCTGAAAATAAAAGATGAAAACCTAAATGTAGTTAAAGTCAAAATGCAGGACGTACTGATATAAATTACATAGAGCTCTTGATGTGCTACTACTCCTTTCTGTCTTGAATTTAACACAGGCTCTGTGACATTTCCCCTTGTTTTTAGTTTCTAACAACATGAAATGCCTTTTCTAAAATCATCTTTTGTCTTTGGTGAAATGGTAGCATCTCCTTTGCTTTCTCCTGCACAGATTATCTTGGCATCCTCAAGAGAAGAGAGAGGGAAATGGTAGATAAATATTCAAATGTCAGGTTGAAGAATGTGTTATGAGGGATTTTCAAATGTTATGTCCTTTCTACACCTGGTGCTAGACATGGATATGCTGTATTTTTCCAGTCTTCATCAAAGGTTTGTTTCAAATGGAAGACAGCTTGAATCTGAACTACCTTCACATTCTATTGAATTTCAAGCTATTTTCATGATAAGAAAAAATGGTTACTTAAGAGATAAAAATCCAGTATGCATTCCAATTGGTCAAACTGTCTCTGGAGTTGCAGAATGGTTATCAAAGATGTAGCTGAAAAAATGTGGCTTAAAGATGAGAAAACAGCTTATCTGTTGTGTCCCTTCACTAGATACACTAGACAAAAATAGAGTTTCAGGCTGTGGAGGAGATGCAGGCAGATGGTTTTGTTGCTGAATCCTTGCAAATAACCCCTCTCTGCAAATCAAACTTTTCCCCCAAGCCCTGGCAAATCTATATATGCTGCAGGTGGCCAGAGATTTTTATAAGAACATCATTAAATTTATGCAGGGACATCTCAATGGACCTGTCTGGATCATTTGGGAAGGTAACTTACCAGGATCAACTACTAAATAAAAGCTATGATAACAAGAATAATATTTGTTTTCTCTGTTTTCTGCAAGGACACTTCACTCCATAGCTCTGGGATAAGTTATTACACAAAACATTACTTGATTTACTGCTATGTTTTTCTCTGTTTTGCTATTAGGAATAGTTTTACCTATTTTTTTCCTGAGGTCTGCTAGCGGCAGAGTAGGAAAAAAAAATTACAGGTATGAGAAATCAATATAGACTTTTCGTAGGCATGTTTTTTTACATATGCATCTCTTGCCATGCTACCAAAATATTTCTATTTCACTTTTTAATTTTGCTCATAAAGTTGCAGATCATCAACATCATCTATAAGGTCTGTAATACTTTCAAAGCTTGTCCTTATTGCATCAAGGTTATACAAAGGCAACAGGAATAAGGAGCACTGGGGTCTTACTGACCTGCAGGACCCAGGTGACAGCTTTAATCATGGCTGGGCAGCTTCCAAGTCAACTGCAGGACACCATCTAGAGACGTGGGATCTAATGGCAGGAGGAATGATCTTGGAAAAAGAACTGAGCATTTCATTTGGGAATGAGGCAGACCCCTTGCTACCCCAAAGCACTGTGCACTCTGTTGTAAACATTTTTGAATTCATAGAATCACAGAGTAATTTAGATTTTAATAACTGGAATAATTTATCTTGTCAGTCAAGCTTTGAATACTTCCAAACCTGTAGATTCTACAACACAGGCAACCCAGTCCAGTGCTTAACTGTCTTTGTGGGAAAAGGAATTTCTGTACAGCTGGGCAAAATTTCCTGTTGCAACTTGTGACTGTTGCCCATTGTTGTTCTGCTAGAAGACTGGAAGATGGAAGAGTTTCTCCATATTGCTTATACCTGGCCAAATATCTTTCAGCATCACCAGAATATTAAAAATTATCAAAAAGAAACTTGATTCCATCCATCTGTGCTTTACTCCTTTGCTGGGAAAGTCATCTTTCCAATTCCTGTTTCTACTGGGAGCTAACTCTACCACCTCATCTATAAAACATGAATAGATGGAAAAGGCACTATAATGCAGCTTAAAAGACAAAGAAATCATTCAACAGAATATAAACATACAATTTAAGGATTATTCCTGCAATAGTAACACCATCACTCTTCCTGTCAGCTTGCATGTTTTCTCTACATATACTTAGGACCAGGCAAAGCATTTGTCTCTGGAAAGCAGCAGCCAGGGCTGTGGGTGGGTGAACAAGGAAACGAGCAAAAATCCAGGCAAAACTTATTCCTGTTTTTTCTCTGTGGTTTACCAATGGAAATAATATTGCTTTATTTTATTTAATGAACAGTAATGTAGAAAAATTATACATAAGCTCACAACTGCTCCTCTTCTCTTAGCAACTCCTCTGTAGTAACATTTTCTGGTAATAAGGTTACAGGATCCACATTACAGTCTGAACACTTTCTGAAAATTGTTTCCATTTATTACATGCTTAAAAGATCCACAGTTGTTATTCATTTTCTAAGGCATCAAACTTAATGAAATATTTGGAAACAAATCTTGATTCTATGTTTTAATGGTACTGAAAGGCATAAGTGAGGTGACATTTTACTTTCAAGTTCTCCCACATTTTCTTAGTGACACAACACAAAAAAATCCACAATTTCTTAATGCTTCAGGTCTACATCAGACACATGAAGAAATGTGGCTGCTATTTTTTTGATCAATGCTTTAGGAGCATACACCAAATTGTTATCATGTCACTTAAATCACTTCAGGAAGACTCTCTGATAGTCCTGTGACATATACACATTTGTCTTTCTGGCAGGTGTTTGAGTGCAAACTAAAGGTAAAAGAAAGCCAAAAAATTCTCACCTGCCACAAAAAGGCTATGGGAGAAAAGGTGAAGTCCAGGGGTGCACCATTATCCTTGCTAAGTGAATGGAATGACCTGGACTCTCAACTCCTGATTGTGCAGCTTAGATATGACTCTTTATTTACATAAATGCTCAGGTTTCCACCAAAAGAAATGATGCATGTGATCAAAAGTATGTACAATTAGGTCTTCAGACTAACACTAAGGTGTCTATAAATTTCTCAGAGATAAGACTAGTTCAGATTTTGTTGTTCAGGGATTTTTCTGGCTGACAGATAAAAACATTGAAATATGCTCTTCTGTGAAAGTGTGAAGTGGTACCCTGTGAAGGCTTCTGAGCAGTAAAAGGCAAAATAATGTTTAAATCATGTGCTATTGTTCTGACCATGTGAAAACACTCTTAAATTACAAATGATGTTAATAAAGCCAGTCTAACACCCTAGAGCCTTCCTTTTACACATGGTGATATAGCATTATGGTTATGAAATACTGTACATCCTGAGTCAGTAAATGTCAGTGAACTTTAAAAAGAGAAAAAAAGATATGTTGCTTACAGACAAGTATGATTCATTTCTGCACAACAGAGAAAGACTACACAAAAAACCACATGGTTTTATCATTGTTGTATTAGATTTTGAGAGCAGTCAAGCTTACTCAAGTATCCTAAGCCACATTTGGAAAGACATAATAGTCCTGGTTTTTTTTTACAATCTCCCAAGAGAGAGATTGTAAAATCTCTGGATCATCAATTTGTGCTGTGTCATATGCTGGCACTGGTGTGTGGGTTGGTTAATACCAGCTAAGTATAAAGACATTTCACCTGCCTGTACTGAGGAAAATATGTGTATGTGAAATGAAAAAGAAATGAGGCAGCAAGTCAAGGGAGGACTCCTCTACTCCAATCTAGTGAGACCCCACATGGAGTTCTGCATCCAGCCTGGGCTCCTCAGCAGAGGAAGAACATGGACCTGTTAGAATGGGTCCAGAGAAGGACCATGAAGATGATCACAGGGCTGGAGCTCCTCTCCTAATGAGTAAACACTGAGAGAGTTGGGGCTGGAGAGGCCTGGAGAGGACTCTGGGCAAACCTTACAGGTGCCTTTTGGTACTTAGGGAGGGCCTGTAAGAAAGAAAGTGACAGACTTGTTACACAGGCAGACAGTGATAAATCAAGAGGGAATGGCTTTAAATTAAAAGAGGGTCAATGTAGACTAGCTATAAGGAATATTTTCCTTTTACGACATGGGTTGTGAAACCCTGGAACTAGTTACTCAGAGAGGTGGTGGCTGCCACACCCCTGGAAACACTGAAGGTCAGGTTGGATGGGGCTCTGAGCAACTGGATCTAGTTGAAGATGTCCCTGCTCATTGCAGAGGGGTTGGACTAAATGACCTTTAAAGGTCCCTTCCAAACCAAACTACTCTGTGATTCTATAAAGGTTAGCCTATTTCTCCTGTACCATCACCAACAAGAAAGTAGCAATACTTTATCTCTTCACTCATTATTATAAATAAACTGGATCTCCATCCAGATTTACCACATAGGTAGATATCAAAGATTTGTATAACAATATTTAGTGTTTATAAAATATTTAAGCATCATTGTAGAATAAAATTTGCATTATTCCAATTTTTCATGCCAACATGATTTGTAAGGCAGCCAACATATGCTAATTAGAGAATATTCCTAATTAATTTCTGAAAGTGTGCTGCCCTAACATGACTTAAAATGTACAGCTTTATGTATTAAATGTATTAGTATTGCTTATACTTCCCATTGTAGAAGAGGGAGTAAAATGCTATTAACAGCAAGTGTTTACAACAATCTTTAGATGCACATATCTAATTAAAGTGAACATCCAACATGTTGGGCAAGGATGAGTCATACCTCACAACAGCTCTACAGGGAAGAGATCTGAGTTTTGTATTCTTCTAAAGCAATAGCCAAAAAAAATTAAATTACTTTCTTTTGTGTGAAATGTATTTTCTGCTGCTTATTGAATGCCTAAAGGCTTAATGAACATGAAAGAATGAAGCTTGGGATACATACTGCGTAGGACAAGGGTGGCAGCTGTAATGGAGGGCTAGAAGGAGCTGTTTGAAAACCCAACCTTTTTGTTGCTAAGCCCAAAACCTACTCTATGTGCATTTTTATCACCCAGGAGCAAGGTACCAGCATTATGCCACCCCGGTTACCATGGCTTCCCCTCAGCCACAACGCCCTCTTGGAAAAGAAACAACTTTAGGTTTATATTCATTACATGTAATTCCTAGGTATTTTAAAACCAAAATTACAACTCAAATTATCTTAAAACCAGAATTACAACTTGACCTATCTATGGACAGATCAACATGATTTTGTATTTGAACACTATTTACTTTCCCAGACCCAAAGCATCTCCTCTCACTACAGCAAGGTTTGAAAATAACCCTTTTTTCAAAGAGTGCCAAACCTTCTGAGCATCACAGATTTTGATGAACCCTGAGAGCCAATGTGTTTCCCAATCCATCTGGCACCACCAACACCGCAGTACCTTCATGTCCCCAGCGGGCAGTGATGGACCTGAGAGCTGGAGGAGGCTGCTGGGAACCTCCGGCAGCACCAGTGCTGCTGCTGCTCCTGCCCCTGCCAGGAGGGAATGCTCTGCTGCTCTGATGATCTGCAGTGTGAGAGCAGAGCCCTCTCAAAGTGAGCAGTTGCTTGGTGTCTCATAAAGGAATGAAGGTGTTTTGAACACAGTATTTGATGTAAAGGTGTCAGGCTAGATCAAGAGCTTCTGCACTTTTCTGATCTCTGCACTTTTCAACAGCTCCAGAAAGTGCGATGTGCACTGACCTGCTCTCTAGCAAGGTGCCTTGCTGTCTCTAGGTATATTTAAATCACACAACTTTAATTGTGATACTTCCCTAGGAGGATCTACAGTAATTTAGTTTGGGTGATACAGCATACATGCAGAAAGCAAATTATAAAAGGGATTAATGCTATCAGAACAATAGCTTATGTTGTCATTTTATTCTGTTGTCACCTTTTCTATGCAGCTGTGGTATTCTGAGATATGACGAACAAAGTAGCAGAAGCTGGTCTAAGCAGCAAACTGCATGCTAATGACATCTGAAGTATGCTAAAACAGATGGGATAATCTCATTTTTAAATGTGACTGTAGAAATAACCAAGAATGAAATAATTATTCAAACAAAAACTAATTTCAGTAGGCTTCAGAGTCAGATCACCATCAGTCTTTGTGATTTTCTGACCCATCACCATTTTGACTCCTACAGATCCTAAAATACTTGTATCATGAGGATCCACTTGTTACTACAAAACTGCAAGGAAAGGCACTCCCTACCCCAACTGTCCTTCATTCTCCTGCCTCTGTAGCTGATTAGAGCTGTGGTAAATCTGTAGTAAATAACAATTGGAAAATGTTGACAAGTTAACTGGGCTCATAACTGCGAAGGCAATGAGACATTTCTGCAACTGTTTAGATCAGCTTTGTCAGATGTAAGTCAGTTACAAAGGCGACACATTTAATTGTAAAAAGAACACATGGAGAATAAATCAACTTTCAGGCTTGAATTACAGTGCAGGAGGGATAATTACCAGAGCAGAACATGTACTTAGAAACAAAATCTTTTGTAGAACACAAACACCTGGAAGAGAATTACACTGAAAATTAATGTTGAGTATCAAAAAAAAAAAAAAAAAAGGAATAGGAATATTGGATAAAACCATTTTACTATTTTTAACTATGTGAATTCTCAGTGGGGGTGGAGAAGGGCAGCCTTGACCAGAGTTCCAGAACTCATCGTGGTGATGCTAAAGGTTCACTAGGCATCCATTTTTCCTCCAAGTCAATGCACAGTTGTGGAGCTCCTTGTATCTTATTTGTTCCATAGTCCCCATATGCCTGGTAGGTGGATTTCATGGGTGTGCAGTCTGGAAGGCTTGCTTCAGTTAGAAATGTATATAAATCAGAGCCACTTATAATGGTTAAAAGTATATAAAAAGCCTGTGATGAGCTTTGAGATCTGGGTTGATAGAATTGAGTTCTTTTAAGTTATTGCCCTGTACTAAATTTTGCCAATTTTGTGTTCAGCTAACTACAAACTGGCAATTTATTCTTCTTGCTACATGTATTATCAGATATTAAAAACCTGAACCTAGTTTAAAACCTAGCAATAGTATATTGTGTGCTAATTAAAATGTGTATGACATTTCTATCTAGGTAAAATAAACTCAGGCAGGTGATGTGATGAATTACCGAGTTTTTCAAAATTTTATCTGTTACAAAAGCTTTTTGTCTTTGTTCAGCATACCACTGAATGTTCCCATTAATTGAGAGCATTTTGGAACAAAGGATACACATTTGAAAATAAGTAACATCTTCACTTTGGAGTCACTTAATCTGTATGAGTTTGTGGGAATGCAAAGTAAGGCTATAAAACCATCTAAGTAAATTCTCATTACAACAAATGGCTAAAAAGAGGTAGGAATTACAATATTGTTCAGTTCCAAGCATGGTAAAGTCTTTTGTCCCAGCTGTCAAGAATTGTATTACTATCCTCAAGCATCAAAGAATTTTAAAAGAAGTATGGGATCCTAGGGTTTATTTAGTTTACAGTTACTGAATCTTTGCTGCAGGTTTATATTTTCTCTACAATCATAAGGCTTAGAAACTTCAATTAAAAAAGGATGGAAATAAAACTTTTCATCCAATAATAGAACTGAAGGATTTAAAACTTCCTGAGTAAAAAACCCATAATACAATTTTCCTCTTTGAGAAAAAAAATCTATGTTAATGCAAAATCTAAGATATCATAATCAAATACTGAGGATTGATTTGGAGGAAGGTTTTTAGCATATAGTTAGGCATTTTCTTCAACATTTGTTTCCTATTATTTTCTGAGGAGGAAAATGGACAGCAGCTCATATATTTTGCCTACATATGGAATTATCCAGATACCCAGAAATCACAGAAATCAGAATACAGTGTATTATTGTTGATAATTACAATTTTTCTACTCAATAAGAGATTTTTTTAGAGATGTATGAAGTAGTCCCATACATCACCTGTATACAACTTTGGACAGCACTAAATTGATGTATTACATAAATCTGCAGTGTTGATGTTGTTATTTATTAGGAAAAACTCTCAGTAGGTTACTGAAGGAGTTTTTGTTTAAACTAGCTGATCTTTATTAATTCTGAATTGTTCCAGAGGAAATTGTGTTTTTCAATCATTCATGGTTATTCTGAGTTCTTTTATTTTTATTTCATAATTTATATAATCTTAGACATGACCACTGTGATACTCTAATATGATCTAAAATAAAGTGATGTAATGCTTCCTTAATTTCCCATTTCTTTTCTTGAAAAATACAGAAGAAACTCAGGGAAAAAATAGGAAACCCACTATTGATCAAGTAATTTCCAGTGAGAAACAATCCTGCATAGTCCTTAGAAAATTTCCACAGTGAGTTACTACTTTTTTTGTTTCAAGACTGAGATCTACTTCCAGACTGACAGTTTGTGGTAAACTGTCACCAATTTGTTGCCTCTTCTTTAACCAATGTTTATGGTATGGAAAACTAACTGTATTCCCCATGAAGATACTTACAATCTGTGGTTCATTAATACAATAATGTAATTTCTGTACTACCTATACAAGGAAATGCACACAGTGTTAGTCTAGCAACTGTTGAAGAAGGACAGGAAATATCTTTAGAACTACAGTGGTGAGGAAAATGACAAGCCTACTCAAAAATATCAATTATTCCAATAGAGATGTTCACAGCAGCTCTAGCCCTGTTGAATGAATCCTGCCCTGTTCATTCTGTTGAGGAAAAACACCCTGGGGGCTGTAGAAGTCTTTGTTTTCACACCCTGCAGACTGTTCTGAGACCTGCTGTATCTTTTAAGTACATTGATGTTATCATGTCAAGCTGTGACTGAAACATTTTCTATTAAAGCTGGAGCTAACACTGTGATACAACAGATTTTCTCAATTTCTAGTTTGTCTGTGTGTCCCTGTAGGCTGGAACTCTGCAACAAGGGCACTAAAATGGCAAACAGGCTTTGAGAAATGTGTTGCTACAGTGCATTGCAAGTCCTGCAAAACAGTCCTTCTTTTAATGTGTAATTAAATTGTGGAACTCATTGCCATGAGATGTTACAGAGGTCAAAAGCATAAGTAGATTTAAAACAAAGTAGAAAAATATCCCAAAAAATCAACACTGAAGTAGAAGTTCATATGTTAATAAACACAGCAGTTGGGATGTAACTCCTAGGAAGAACAAGTGGTCTAGGAAGTTCATAAATCACTCACTGCTGGAAAGCAGATGTTCTCATTTGGCACATATTTCTTACTTCTTGCTCCTGTAAAGATCTACTGACTTTCATTGGTCATGGTGTCAAGCACCCCTTCAGCAGCGTTTCAGCACTTGCAAGGACCAGCAGTGTGGTGCAGATCCATCCAAACAGGCCCAGAAGAAATGGGCATCAGGGCAGCATGGAAGCAAGCACAAGTCTGCATTGCCCATTGATTTTTCCTTCCATCTATCAGGCATTTTTCAGTGCACCACAGGAAAGCATCTCAGAATGCATATATCTGGAAGCACAGCATTGTCAACCTGTCCAGAAATGTTACAAGCCTAATATTTCAGTGGCCTCTCTGCAAGGAGACTGTAATTCAGATTGAAGCAGAAATAACTGGTTGCATGGATACAGCTACTGAGCTGTGTCAGTCACCACAGAAATGGCAGAAGCTGTCCTTTCCTTCTGAGTTCACTTGCCTCTGGAGCTCAGCTGTGGAATGGCCTTTGTGGGCACTCCTAATCTACTTCTGCACAAGGTCAGCTGGCATAGTTTAACCTACTGTTTAATGTATTTTGATCTAATCTTGGCTGACCTTTTGCTGAGGAAAAGAAGAAGCTCTTGTATGAGAGCTTCTGCCAGCTCTACTCTGATGGCAGTGCCCTCCAGCAGAAAAACAATCGTGTCTAAAACTTCCACCGATGCTTTCACAAAAGTTATGTTAAATAATCCACAGCTCAGGAAGAGCTCACAGGCAAGGTGTAGTGGACAAGAATGTGGATTTTTTTTCCTTTCAACCCCTAAATTAGAAATGCAGCTATGTCCCACACAGACAGTAGGATGCTTAGGCTGTGGAATTCAGGATTGGGGTTTTTATTTTTTGGTTCTGCACAAGAAATAAAGACTGCAGGCTGTGTTACAGTCTTGTGATTAAGTTGGCAGAGCTAGAAAACACACATGTCATCTCTGTACTGAAAGATCATCCCACCAAGACTTCTGCTGAAAAACTATTCCAGAACCTGATTCTTCTGATTATTAGAAACGTTCTAAATTTATTCATAGCTCTTCTCCCTCTTTGGTGATTGCCATCTCACTGCCTGAGTACTTACAGGCATCAATCATAATACTAGAGAGGACACTATGTAGAGCAATCCAGAGAAATATGCTTCAGTAGACATGATCTGAAACTGAAAAAAGGATGGTTTTATCAAGTTTTTTAGGTAAAACACAACTTTGTTGTAATCATTGCCTCCCTGCATAAAAAAAAAAAAAAAGGATCTGGTGTCAGCTGGTCTATTTGAAAACAAAAATGGAGAGGGTAGGCTGATCATTAGTAAAAGGTTCATTCTTCAAACTTGTTTACTTTTAATAACAGATTTGCTTTAAAAGGACACAGGGCTTTCACATTACCAATCCTTTCCTCTCCAGTAATCAGCATTCATAAGAATAGAACAGTGTGAAAATATTAATTTTTAAATAGGTATTTTATGTATTCTTTGGATATCTTACAATATGCCCTAAAACCCCCCAAAAGACAGTACCTTCTTTTATTTGTTATAAAATGGGATTTAAAATGTCTGGATTTTTAAAATACAAAACTAAAACAGCAAAGAACCTTATAAAAGAATAGTCTGCTGTCTGTGCAATTGCCTTTACAGGTGCCCTACATTGCTGTTTTATATGAATAGTGAATTGACAAAAGCTAATGTGCCAAGAAAAATGTAATATGCAAAATGTCTCATTTCTGGAAAGCAATTACTTTAAGGAAATAGATTTTTTAAAAAAAATTCTTTTACCTCTTTGTTTGAGCTCTACTGCAGGGCCTTCAAGTCAAAGAGTGCATCATATGAGGGATATCTCCACACATACACATACAAACAGCTCAATATCATAAAGTCTGTGATAAAAACCTCTCCTAGTTGTTCACTTTTGGCACTTCTGCATCTAGAAATTGGAAATGAAATTAAGAAATAAACCCAGAATCTATGAAGACTTCAATGATGCTTAAGGAACATTCCTTCCTCTCCTCTTTCCATACTCAGCATGGACATAACCAGCCCCAAAATAAGCAGCTGGCTTATCAATCTTAGGTCTCAGGTACTGATCCAAATTTGCTCTCTCTATTGTCTTCCTAGCTAGGACCTAATGTTTTGTCACCTCATCTACCTTATAACAAAGATATGTTTGAGCTTATTTAAATAAAAGTTTCACTTCATTCCAAGTAGAGCTGTTCCTTTGGAAGACTTATAGCACTGGGATCAATAGACATGTTCATGCATTATACAAAAGATGGTAAAAGTTCACAGGACCTAAAAAGAAAGTGGTCTCAATATCTGGAATAGGACATGAAAAAGGTAGGGAAGGTATACAGAAGAAAACTGAAATTATTAAAGGGATTAAAGGGAGAGGCTGTCTTAGGAGATCAGACTCAAAAATTTTCAGCGGGGAGAAGGCAGGGGTTGAAACTTCTTCAAGCTTTATGAAATCATGAAGGTGACTAAAAGGATGAATATTTTGCATCCTTTAATTCATAAATTTCAGAGTTAGGCTCATTCAGTGGAATTAAATTAAAACAGCTAAAAAGAACACATGCCTTTACAGTGGTTAGTGTATTTCTGGACTTGCTACCAAAAGATATTGTGGAAGCAGATCCCAGCAATAAATTCAGATAGGAATTGGATAAGTTCATGTACAAGTCCAAAAAAGGACAGTGAAAGGACTAGGCAAGGATTTACCTTTGTAAGAGCCAGAGAAGCTAGGGGAGTACAAAGAAAAGAGTTTGAAGATGGTGGCCAAACTTGTGTGCACTCTGTAAATAGTTTCTCCTACTGCTGCTATTTCTATTTACTTTTCTGTTTAGAAAAACAGAATTTTGTATAAGCAAAACCTTGAAGACCCCCCAAGGGAGGGAGAGGGCTATAGGTAATGAAAACAAGGACAAAAATAGACAACAACAAACAACAAATGATAGAAAGGGAAGAGTTACAGCACTGAAAATACAGAGCTAGGAACTGGAGGAGGGCATGAAGCAGAGAAACCCAGACATCACTCATCACTTCTTGAAGGTTGACCAAGGAGCAGGTGGATGCTGCCCAGGGCTGCTCTGCCTGGAGATGTGGGAGAATGATGACATGAACATACACAGGTTCCACTGCCACCAGGATCCCTCCATCCAGCTTCCCTCCTCTGGTGACACAAACAACCAACAGGACCTGGAAGCTGTTGATGAGGAGATTCTGCAGCTTGAAAGGGCCTTGGTTAGGGAGTGTAGAAATAAAAAGTGCAGAGGGAAAAGCACAGCAGGAACTTCAATGAGCATATCTGGAGGAGAGATGGCATTTGATGTACACTCAAAACACCTGATGTGTGCTAGAGTCTCTTGCCACTCTCTGAGAAAAAAAGAACCACAGTCCAACTCAGTAGGGCATCTTCCCCACTCATGGATGTTCTTAGGCCTTTTTTTTCTCCCTGAGGGGTGTGAATTGTAAAGGCCTCCACAAGTGAAAGTCACTCTTGAGTTACTAGTGCTGTTCAAAAAATGGTTTGGCATATTTACGACAAAGGGGACTTACAAAGAATTTGACAACTTAGATAATCCCAGGTGCAATTAAAATAGGGTAGCAACTATTTTAAAGAGAGAACTAAAAATTATGTGCAACATCTCAGTAAAATTATTATATTTTCATTAAACTGACTGAACATAAAATTTTGTTTAAAAGTACTATTTCATGTTCATTCTTTGCTGAAGTTACTTACCAGTTCAGAGAAGGGGATTCCAACACAGGTATTTTCCAGTGGTAAATAAGAATAACATCTTATTTAATGCAATGCTCTTTTCAATGATAAATGAGTTTTTCACCATTATTTTTATTTAACTGGAGGATCTGTGAAGAATTTGTCATTGGCTTTCAGTTCAGAAACCTCTTTTATTATAAAGATAACTTCATAAGATGAAGTTCATGAGGCATTGATTTTGGTTCTGAATAAAAACAAAAGAAAATGTTTCTAATGAACATCATCTATGCTGTCCATCTTCACTTCTAGGATCTTCTAAAAGTCAAATTTGCTGAAGAATGAATAGCAACAATTCTAACATGATGCACAGAATTAGATAACCAAATCTATGCCATCTCAAAAGAAAGGTGCTTGTGGCAGAAGTTCAACTACACTCTTTTGTTCAACTACACTCTTTTCTTAGAGTGTAGTTGAACAAAAAACTGGACATGCTCAGACACTACACTGTAGATACTTTCCTTCACAAAGACATTGGAAAATCATTCCAGCCAGTTTCACTAGACTGTAATGTAAGGATCCCAAAGGATTTGCTGAAAACTAACATTACTAATTTTAATTCCTACGTTATCAGTTTAAAAAAAACTGTTTTGAAACAGAGATACCAATATGTATGATAGAGATCCTACTGAAAATTATATCAAGTAACTGAAGTAGATATAAATCTAGGCTGAAAGTGGCACAACAGCAAATTTCCAAGCCAAGGCACAGATGCAATTGGAATGGGAAAAAGACTACACTTCTTTTATTACACCCTAACCATGGAAGCATGGGAAACACTGAACTGGGAGGAGGGGAGGGCAGAGAGGGGGAAAGAAGTTTATAGTTTCTCTCTAGGAAATCCAGAAAATATTATTTGCCCCTAGGTCCTGGATGACAGAATAAAAGGAAAGAAATTAAAAAGAGTTTATCAGTTTCAGTAATACTGGATGTAGCCTCCCTGTCCAGCATATTAACTGCAAGAAGAAGTTTGCTGGTTCTATTATGGGAGAGTTCAAATGAAGAGAAGTGTAGTGAGTCTCATTCCTTTCTTAAAACTAGGATATGGGATGAATATACATGGTTCTCAGAATTGAGCAAAAAATATAAGAGCAAAATATCACATTGGAGACTATTCTGTGCTATGTCCTCTACTCCTCCAAGCTCCTTAAATTATTATAATTACTGAAGGATTTGAGTTACTTAAGTTATAGCCCAAACATTAGAGGGTCTTGTAGATTGGAAACTGAAAGCTGAATTTTCTCAAAACATTCTTTTTGTGCTGATGTGGATGGTGCACAGATGCAATAGAGCTTTGGTTTATCTTGCTTCAAAGGCAAACAGTAGCAGCTGAAGCAGCAAATGGCCTTTGAGAGGCAGGTGAATTTGTGAGGTTTGTTGACCATCTTTTCATCTTTGTTATAAGAAATAAAAGAAGAATTACTTCAATAGCAGTCAGATGGCCAAAAGAGGACAAGAGACTCTGAATGTATGGCAATACCTGAAATTGTATACTAAACTATCTCAATATTTGCTTTGCAATGAGAAAAAAATTTGTTGGCATGCTTTCTCTTCCTCTCAGAGTGAAAACAGGATAGAAAACAAAGTAACGAAGCTGTGAGGAAATGATTAGTTGACATGTGCCCCATTGCAAACACAGCTCTAGAGGATTTAATTTTCCTAGACAAAAGGTGTGAAAGCATTTTCGTGCTACATTTCAAACTCAGCTCCAATTCGCCAGCCTTCTGCACCAATGCTCAGGTCAATGTCATAAATTTCCATTTCAAAATAGCAGCCCTTTTTTTCCACTATAATCCTTACTCACCCAGTCCTTCTTCCCCTGCTCCAGTTACTGTGGTAAGCAGAACAAAATACCTGTGTAACTTCAAGCACATGAATAATCCACCGAGGTCAGACCTCAGTACTGTCTCTCCCTTGTTACACTATACTGTGTTTTTTCATGTCTTCAAATTCATTCCATTACAAAGAAAAAAAGCAGGCAAAAAGGATGATATGGGGTTTTTTATGTTGCATATAGCAGAAACTACATTTTGAAATCTCTTCTCTCTTGGGCATAGAGTTCAGAGGCAGTTTTGAAACTCAAGACTCTATTGGGATTGTGTACAACTCTCTGCTTAATCAAATAACTCCAAATATAAATTTGCTTAACATCTGACTTTTGTTCTGTTCTTCTGCACGTTTTCTTGCTACTGTTGGAAATACCCCCAAACTTAACTTCATTGTTTTGTCATCCCTGTTGAATGCTTTGAAAAAGTAGACTTCATTTTGGGGAAATCTTCCCTGTTACCCCTGCCCCAACATTACTCTTGGCCTGTTCTGTAAGAAAACAAAATGAATCTGTGAGGCTGAACTGGAGTAGATGCTCAAGAGCAGTTATGTCCTGATTTCCCCTCAAACAATACTAGTGGTTTCACAAATAGGTCTGGTTCTTTGCTCCAAGTTTTTACCTACAATATTGAAAAGTATAATCTGAAAGAGTCTAAATAATGCCAAAATGCTTGTGTAGGTTTCTTTCAACTGAGGACTGTTACAAGAATTCTGGCAGTTGCGCACAAAGTGAATTAACATAAACATTATGTTACTTTCACTGCAATAATAACAACAATTTAATGTAATCGGTGCAGTGATGGAGTAGTGAGTCATTGCTTTAGGAAAATGACCAAGGAGTCTGGAAAAGGCTAACAAACATTGTAGTCAATGAAGATTGCCTGCCTTCAGTATACATCAGGGATTAATGAGACCTGTCTCCACTATTAGAATAGTAGACAGAGACACTCCACCTTCGAGGCCTTGTTTGCACTGAGGCATTAGTTAGATCAATTCAACCTTACTAGACAGCTCAGTCTGGAGCAGTAAAGCACACCAGCCTTCAGCAAGTTGCTGTCCAACCCCCTCCCTGGTAAATGATACAGGAACGGCCAGTGCTTCATTGCTGCTTCTGCAAGAAATTGGAGAGTTATGGGGGAGAAAAAAAGAAAAAGAAAACGAAAAGCATAGTTCATGGCTGCTAATTAAGTTCAGTCTCCTTGTGGAACCTACTTCTGGGGTGAGGTAATTCAGAGGATCCTCATTTGTACAATAGAATTTTCTCCAAAATCTTCCCATGCAAGACCTGTTTTTCCCTGCTTCTTTGGGTCTGAATGACTAAGCTTTTCTACAGTCTTTTTTCAATAAAACCTTTTTGCTTCCGCCCCAGGAACAGTTAGAATAGCTAGCCCTTTGTATTTTAAGTTATTCATTAAAGTTAAATGGCTTTATCTTCAAGCTTGTCCTAGGGCAACTATTATAAGGTTAACCTTTTTATAGCAGTGAATTCAGATAAGTTTCTCAATTTTCTCTGAATCTGGTCAGACACAGGTATGTATGACTATGCCCCTGCTATGGTTCACAGTTGTTGCCTCAATACCTATTTTGATTTCCCAAAGCAGCACTAGACATCAAGGGGAAAAAGGTCACAAGCCATGAAAGGCAGTTTCAGAAATACATGAGTGAATCTCATCACTTCTTTTTTTTTTTTTTTTTGGTAAGACAGTGATCCTCAAAACAGTGTCCAGATACAACTGGATTATTGTCCTTAATACAGGGGTAACAAAAACCCACCAAAACCACACAGACCAAACCCCAAACCCAGCAAGTTCCTTACAGAGCAATCTTGCTAAGCAGTCTTCACCCCAGCCACATATTCCCAACAGATTACCATCCCCAAATCTCTCCCAGACCTGGAGTGCTCCTTGGCAGCCTCACCTAGAAAGCAGAGTCTTTTCTTCTTTAGTTCTGCTTTTCAAATTAGGCTCTTCGAATGCTTTCCTAAAGCTCCTTTCCAAAACAGAGAATATGTGAAGCTCATATCTAAAAGCAAGGGACATTTACAGAAATCCACTGGGTACAATTAGGCTAATTAAGACTTAAGCAACTTCTCAAATCCATTGCTATATGTAGTTCTCTGCTTTGGCAGTAAGAACCAAACACTGTTACGTTTAATTACTCAAACCACTACAGAATCATTTAAAAACATGTTGTTGTCTCTTCCACAAGATGGAGTGCAGTGATAATATCTGAGGATTTTCAAATTGAATCAATATATCATGTCTCCCCTATGCTAGAAAAACCCTTTAAAAAACGTTATCCAACCACAGCAAGACAAATCAGGTTAGTTGTGTCTATTTCAGATGAGAGGAGTTCAGAGTGCATCCCAAAACTCAAACCACACAGGTTCCTTTAGGTCTTTTCTTTTGCATTCAAAATGAACAGCAGAATTTAACAGTGATGAGAACTGAACTTGACTCTGATGGGAAATTGCAACTGAAAAATAGTGCTTACACCCATTTGTAAAAGAAAATTTAAGAACAAAGAAATAATTTTACTCAGACAGAAAGAATCACTTTTTCTCTGCCTTGCAGTTCCCAGCCATAGCCTTGTGGGTGCAGGGCTGCTGAACTCAATCAAGAGTTGAACTCCTCAAAAATCAAACAGTATCAGTGCTTTGATTAGATGTAGCTGCTAGCATTCTGCTGACATCCCATCAGCTGTGTGCTTAAGAGATCCATTTGGGAGAACGAGAAGCTTCCTTGTCCTCTTTTTTAATGGTCTGAGTCCACTTTCTGCAGTTGTGATCTAATGTAGAGAGAAAGGTGTTTGCTGGCAATCAGGTAAATGCACTTTGAATAGGAATAGGGATTGTGAAAGATTCTTTCTTCAGACAGCAGGCTTTGTAAGAAAAGATAGCTTTCACATCAGTTTGCATCCTTCTATAGCCATTTAATATGATATAGTGAGTCTTGGCACTAATACATACTAATATATTAAAACAATTACTAAAAACTACATTAGCTACCCTAAGCCATGTAGACTTTGGCTCGAAATGACCATCTATGGCCTTGCCCTTCTCAGAATCAGGAGTCACCCTAACCCAGTTTGGAAGTGACATGGCTACCAGTGCCACATACTATGCAACCTTAGCAATGCAACTACATCCTATTTGGAAGATCCTCCTTACCAAGTTAGCTGTGTGGACAATGAGGAGACACAACGCCTTCTGTTGGTCCTTAAAAATCAGCTGGAACAACTCTGTGTAGTAAAGCCATGCTTAGAAATAAATTAATTTTCCCTTTATGTACAGCAGGACTGCAGTACCACTAAGCGCATACCGTATTGATGTCCCTGCCCGGCAGGAGGCTTGGCGCTCCTCTGCATTTGCTAATGCTGCTCCTCAGCATCTTTTACCGGGATTTTTAAGGAGACGCCTTCAACTTTACAGAGCAGCCTGCCCGGCGCTGGGCGATGAGGAACGGCACACGGAGCGGGTGGGGGGGTTGCGGATGTGCCGAGTGCCGCCCGCGGCCGCGGGGCACGGGGCGGGCGCGGGGGAGGCGCGGCGGGGGCACGGGGGAGGCGCGGCGGGGGCACGGGGGAGGCGCGGCCGCCCCGCCGGGAAGCGCCCACGGCCCCGGGGGCGGCGGGAGCCACTGGGCCGGAGAGTGCGCGCGCCCCCGGGAGGCGGAGCCGCGGCGCGGGCGGGGCTCTGCGGCGGCGGCGGGCGGGACGGGGCGTGCTGCCGGCGGGCGGGCAGGGACGGACGGAGGCAAGCGGGGGAGGCGCTGGCTCGCCCGCCTGCTCCTCGGTTCGCCGATTCCGCGACGCTGCCCGGGCAGCAGAGCCGCCGCCGAAGCGAATGGGGAGGCGGCGCTGAGCGGGCTGCCCTCCGCGGGAGTCGGCAGCCGAGGGCAGCGGCGCGGCGGGCGAGCAATGCCCCTCACTTCTCTGCTTGCGCTGCTTTTCCTCCTTCTCCTCCCGCTCTCGGCTCTGAAGCTTTTGTTTTCCGCGGCCGCTGTGATGGCAGGAAACTTCCCGGAGGGATGGGCTCAGGCCGGGCTTGTGCTGCGCCGGGCTCCGCAGGGCTCCGGCCACACCGTGAGGTGAGGCGAGGCGAGCGGCGGCGTCGCGCCGCGGCCGCGGCAGTTCCGCGGGACCGGCTGCTGCTCCGCCCGGCCGAGGGCGGCGGGACGGGCGGCGGGAGCGCGGAGAGAGTTGCGCCGGGGACCGCGGGGAGCGCCCGCGGCTGTGCCGCTTCCCCCGGCCGCGGTCCCACCACCGGGACGGCGTCCTAGCGCCGGGGATCCGTGCCCGTGGGCCAGGACTGCTCGGGGGTCGGCGCCCCGAGGAGTCTGCGTGGGCACCGGGCGTCTCTTCTCCCGCCGGGGCCGTCGGTGGGCAGCGGGGGCAGGAGCGCTGCCGGAGCCGGGTGGGCGCGCTCGGCCGCGTCCGGGGCCCGTGGTGCCGCCTGTGGGGGGCTGCTCCTCCCCCGGCGGCGGCGGGGCCCGCGCTTCCGGCCGGGCTCCGTCCCGGGAGGTGGCCGGGCTCCCTCCGCTCCCGGGACACTGCCCAGCGGCACGGGGAACTGACTGCTGGCTGTCACCTGCTCGTCTGGCTGCTGCTGCTGCCCAACTCCTGAGCTCGCCGCTGTCGGTACGGTGTGTGTGCGTGTCGCTCCTGCAGAAAAGAAATAGAAACGCCTCGCTTGGTTTTGATTGTTTTTCATCTACTTAAAAGCGTATTTAGTTTTTGTTTGGGTGTGCAACATGGTGTTCCAAACTTGTTTTGTAAAAGTCGAATGATACAGTACAGCCTAGTATAGATATATATAGATATGTATAGATATGTATATATTCATATATATGTATATAACAAAGTGTACAATAAACTTTTTCTTGTAAATAAACAAAAACACTTTTCGAAGGATACAGTTGATTTACAGGAAGATACAGATAACATAGGAGTTTTCAATGGTCAGAGCTAGGCATGCCTGGAAAGTTAGATCCATGCCCAAGAAGCTTGCTAAACAAAATTGTCCTTACTGAAATGGATAATGAATGCTTAAGCAGTGGCAAATGGGTTTTACATAATGCATTTTCTGTGGGACATATTGCACATTCTAACATTAGAGCAAAGGTGTCAGAGGCATCAGATTATGAGAAGGGCAGTTTTAAATAGACCATCTCAAGTTAACTGAAAATGTAAAGAAATGTCAAAGAGATCTGTTTCAAGATTGGTAACATAGAATACGTGCGTATTGTCGGGTGTCAAAAATGGGTTTTTTTGTAATCTGTTATGAAAATGTATTTACCAATGTTACTGTAGCTCCAGCATAACAGTATAGACCCACGAGTAATTACATTCTTAGTCTACAGAAGCAAATTTAGTAATGACTAGTAATTAGAACTAGAGTAATTTCTAAATAATTTCCCTTTGAAATATCTACTGACAAATGATCAGCACTCTAAAGTACATTCTCTTAGCTGTTCTACTTTACTCCTTTATTAGAAGCAGCCTTACTGTAAGAATATATTCTAAATGTATAAAACTTTTTTTTTTAAAGTGAGAAAATAAATGAGACTCTGGAAATTAGTAGTTCACATGCAGTGTCTGCCTACTCAGAGGAAACAGGAAGAAGGCAAGATGAGCTCTCCAAGTTTCTAATTTTCTTAGTGTGCGCTACAATGCGTAGGTGACTTTTGTCAGGTGCTGCTGATCAGGCATTGCTTGTGTGCTTCATCATTGCATCTGCCACTTCTAAAATACTCTTCTAGGAACAGTAGCACATAAAGCTTGGAGAGGATGTGATTGCTTCTCTGCAGTTAATGAAATGCACCCA
Organism: Ammospiza caudacuta; assembly: GCF_027887145.1. Lineage (NCBI taxonomy): Eukaryota > Metazoa > Chordata > Aves > Passeriformes > Passerellidae > Ammospiza > Ammospiza caudacuta. The sequence goes on along the minus strand of NC_080595.1, from coordinate 106,948,254 downwards.
AGACCATTTGCTGGTTCTGAAGCTAAGTGCTGTGGGTTAGCCCTTGTCAATGCTGTTTAACTCTCTTGCCTTCCAGAACAGGAAATTTGCATGAGAGACCTGTAGCAGCCCTGTCTGTGTTAGAAGGATGTGCTGGTGTGTGGCAGCTCAGCAGTCTGTGTGACAGTGAATTCCATTTCCAGGGAAGTATTTCTGGCATTGCTTGCTTTACTGGTGTGGCCATAGTCCATCTGTAACGTTGTCTATCTGCAGGTAGCCTCCCTTAACTCTGTACTCAATGGGAGAGATTTAATTTCCCTGCATTGAGGATCTCTGGCACTATAAAATGCTGCTTTTCATAGTCAGCTGCTGAGAAGTGCCAGGACTGCTTTCTTCCTGTTTTCTCTGCTTGTGCATGTGGTTGAAGACAGAGTGGGTGAAGGCTTGGTGGTTTTCCCACTTGTCCATAAGAGGCTTTTGTGACTTGTTCTGGTTGTCTGGAAATGTTCTCCTAGGGCAATGCATGTCCATAAGCAGTCCTGATGGCTGGATGTGAAGCTCCTTGGCCCGCAGTCACATGGAGCTTCCATAATTATTTTGCTACAAGTAGCAAGTTGGGCAGAGCAAGTAGGGTTTGTTCATTTTTGGTTTTTTTTTTAATGCTTCAGAGAATGTCAGATTTAGTTGTTAAAGATGAGGTGAGGCAAGAGAAAGTGTATCATCCAAGAAATCCTACTTGTAGTATCCAGAATTCAGATCAAAAATTGTCAGATCATTCCACCTCTCATAGACATATAAAATACTTTAATAGAATGGTGAACTTTTTATCTCTGTAATGTGTTGTTAATCTTTATTTTGCTAACCTAGACAGTAGCACAGTTTGAACTTGAGTAGTGAAATTGTTTAACCATCTAATTTCCAGCTGAGGGTAATACTTAGATACTTATGTAAGCCTGAAGTATGTGATAGGACTGGGTTAATGCTCTAAAGTACTTTCCGAAACAGGCAGCTTGGCACAGTCAAATTCTTGTTGATTTCATTAGAATGAAACCTCATAAAATACAATTCTTAATATTGAGCTATTTTTGTGTGTAGTTTAGGAGAAAGGTGAGCTATCTTTTTTTTTTTTTCTCCTTGCCTGTGTAAAAACACTGTTTCAGTAAGGTGTATTACACTTAAATAATGTTGGAGGTATCTGAGGAGTCCCACTGGCTTGAATGGCACTTTGAGAAATCTCTTGCATAACTGTAACCTAATTTACCTCAATCTAGATGTTTATTATACACAAGCTGTGTTTAAAAGAATATTACCAAGACCACATAAGCACAGAAGGGTTTGGAAATTTAAAGCTTTGAAGTAGTGAAGATGTGGCCTGTGGGAACTGTGCCTTAGAACTATCTAGGACCCAGCTTTTTTCAGAATGCTTTGCATCTCGAGTAAGGCAACCAGAATTGGTGACTGGTTATCACTTTTGCATCTCTCCTGGATTTTCTCCTCCTTGTAGTTACTAAAGCAAGGCTTGAATCATGTTGATTAAATGTAACATGGTGACATACAATAATTGTGGAGAAAGCAAGGGTTTGAACTCTTGTTTGTCTTAGTGACCTTCCGAAAGAAGATGGATTCTGTGTGGATAAGCAGAATTTAGTCACATAGTTAAAGCCTATGTCACAGGGTTTAATTGAAGTCACAGGGTTTGACTGCTACTTCTCAAGTCTTCAGAGCTTGACTTTTGAAGACTAATTTTTTAACAATTTTTGGATGTAGTTTTGGGTGTAATTTTCTCAGTGTGTTTTTTTTTTTTATCCCTAAAAGAAATAGAAGCAAAAGTTGTATTTTTTTTCCTGGAGTATCTTTGATAATTTCTGATATCATTAGCAAAGTGAGAACCTCTAAATGCCAGCTCAGGCTGTAACTGTCTAAAATGTAGTGGTAGGTCATGATCCATAGGTGGATTGACAATTAAGAGAGATGGCAGCCTTTATACATTTGTTATGAAATAACCCTCCTACTCTTTATGTGATATAACTGACTTGAAACTTTGATGCCCAGTTCCAATTCTGTTGGCCACCCATTGTGTGGGCAGGTCTGTCTGGTGACTTTACTGTCATTTTCCCTGCAATATTCTACTTACCTTTTTCTTCCTGGGCTATCTTATTGTTCTGCTGCTTTCTACATTTTTCTGCCACATCCTTTTCTTTATTGGTTTAATTAATTGTAGTTGCTAGTCACTTCATTTGTCCAGTGTGACTATTTTGTCCTATTCTAGCTTGCAGCCCTGTAGTTGCATGGGTCAGGTCAGCTGGCCAAGCAGATCAGGTCTAGAAAGCAAAGAGGAAACTGGCTTTCAGACCCAGTGCTTGGCTTTTGCAGGCTGTAGTGAGGAAATAATCACTTTAAAACCTAGGTGAACTGAGGCTGGGGCACAGAACTACAGAATAACTGAGGTTGGAAGAGACCTCTGGAGGTCGTGTAGGCCACCTCTCTGCTGAGAGATGAGTCTGGTTGAAAGTTAGATGAGATTGCTCAGGGTCTTGTCCACTTGAGTGTTGAAAATCACAAAGGGTGGAAATTGTACAGCCTGTGTGAGTAACCTGTTCCAGTGTTTGACCACTGTCACTGTGAAGTTTTTTCCCTAAGGCCTAATTGAAGTTACCATACAGAAGTTACCTACTGAAGTTACCATACTGTCAGTTGTCGTGGTCCTTTGCTATGAGCCTCCAAGAATAATGAGGTTCCTGTGCTCTTAAAAGCAACAGATACTTTTCTAATGCTTAATAGCTCACTTTCTATTTGGAATATAGATAACTTTTGCCAAGTACATAAAAAACAATTCTGTGCCAGCCATGGTTGCACACCTTATTCTGTAAGAGGCTAATCAAATCAGTTGGATTACTTTTTTTTTAATGGGGGCAAAATAAAAGTCTTTTGCCAGCCTTGCTCTTTGAATCAGATGAGATGTTTGAAATTTCTCCTTTCTCACACGTGACCATGCATTGTATTTTCCATCAGGTGACTACCTCATTGTGTGTAGTGAATAGATGCCAGTGGTTTAGGAGGTAAATTTAAGTCTTCAAGCTGGGCTTCTGAAAGACAGCTTTGTCATCCTGTGATTTTTTTTTTTTTCACCTTATTGGACCCCCTGCATAGCAAATTTAAACCCACTGACTACTTTTGAGGGCTCTGTTAGAAATGCTCTACAGAGTACTACATTGACACTGAAGTAGTCTCAACTAGCCTTTCAGGCACAATCAGTGGGGAGAAAATGAGCCTGTTCAGAAAGTAGTTTATTCTCCCTATTTGCTCAGTGTCTCTCTGCTTTGTATCATTAGAGTCTCAATGGCTCTTAGCCTTTCTATCCAGCTACATTAAGGCAAGGTTAATCCTTAGTGAGCACCTTTCCAGTCCTTTATTTTCTTGTCATTGCTCAATATATGATCACATGTCTTACTTGCAGCCAATTCTGAATGCTTAATAATTACATTCAATGTGTATTTCTTTTGTGATGTTCATCTCTGTATCTAGTTCTTCAGGAAAAGTTAAATTATCTTCATTACCCTACTGTCTTGTGCAAGTTATCCTGCCTCTTAAAAAAGGCAAAAAGTGATGGGATGAGGGCAGAAAGTTTCACAAACAAGAGGTTTTGATTGCTTTGAGCACAAGGGGAAAACTGTGCAACAAAGCAGAAGAAAAAACATGTGTTTTTAATGCAAATTGTGAAATAATAATCCTGTCTTTCTAAAGCTGTCTTAGAACTTCAAAACTTGCTACTACTTATAAGCGGTTATTGCTACTAGTTTTCCATATCAGTAGTGTAGTTCATAAAATTATCCCTTTCAAAGAATTGTACAAGGTTCATTTTGTATAATGATAGAAAGAGACTGATACCTTGTGAAAAATAGAGATTACTTTCTTTTTGTCAAAGACTTGAAATGTAATTTGGAAACACATTATATATCTTGATTAAGTTCTTATTTTCAGTCGATGTTCCAACAAGCCTTTTATTATGTGATCATTTTGATTTTGACTCTTTTGTCAGTTGTCACTTCTAAATTTTCTCTAGACCATTTCCTTGAGTCTTATGTGAGACTTGTGGGTGTGTTTAAAAGCACTGTACATCATATACACATGATATTTTGATATTGCTAACTATATGTTCATATGCTTTTGCATATATAAACTTCAAATAATGATTTAAAATTCATACCCAAATTTCCTGTGCTTCATCCTATTACCAAAATGACTTTAAGAACCAAAGAAAATCTCCAAACAAAAATCCAAACTTCCCACATCTAGCCCAAGACATGTTATGAAATATAGAAGAAATGAATGTGCTGTATTTGTGCTTCCATTCTCCCGGCAGTGCCCACATGCCCACTAGTACCCCAGACCTTCATATGCTTGAGTACTCTGGGAAAATCATGTGGCCTCTTTATTTTTGAAGCAAAATCAACTGAATTGCAGTAGGGCCTCCCACCACATGCCTTATTTCTGGTTTGAAGGGTTTGTGAGTTGGTAGAGCTGAGAAAAGCTAATTCAATCCTTTACACAACTGAATTCATTCAGGATGTCTGCTCAAGCTCCAAGTGTGTCAGTTGTGATAAGGAGGTGACATTTAAAAGAAATTTGACAATATTTAATAATGACTCATAAGGCATGTTGAGAGTATTTATAACAGGGAGAAGTTGTACTATGCATTACTGATATTGGGACATCTGCATCTGCTGTCAGAAATTTCCTTTGCATTTATTATGGCAATAGGGATGGGGTTGAGTGCATTTGCTGACTGAAGTTAGGAGTGTTTTCCCTCTCCATTCCATTCATTTTGATAAGAAGGCAATTTCCGACTGCATTCATCTTTTCTGGAGATATCAAATCAAAGCATGAAATCTCAGGTAATAGCACTTATGCTGTTAAACTGTTAGATCCAAATGAACTGGATTAAATGTGTTTTCAAGGCTGCCACAAATGATAGACTTGAAAAAGCATCTTCATGGTACACTGCCAATATGGTGAATACGCTTCAAGCTATTTCAGCAAGGCTGAAAATAAAATAGCCCTGGCATATTCTCTCTTTTTTCTGCACTGTTTGCAAAGTCTATCTCTGTTCTTGGATATGTAGCTATTTGAATAAACAATCAGATTCTTTGTTTATCGATGCCAGCATAAATGAGTGTGAATTAGGCATTGGTCCAGAGACTTACCTGTCTCTTTGGTGGTCTTCCAAGACTTCACATGTGTGAAATGATGGGAAAGATGGGTTATCTTGATTCAGTTACAGTGTTTGTGGGATCGTGGCAAGCTCCAGAGCACACTGAGGATCTCAGCATCTTAACTCCAGGGAGCAGGGCCTGGTGAATCACTCCTTGGGGAGGCTGGTGTCAGCTGTTGACAGGGCAATTTCTGCAGTTTGCTGAAACTACAGAATTGCAGAATGCACCTATTAAGTATTATGTTACTCTTATATGGAATCCTGAGTCAGATTTTCAGGCAGATGTGTGCAGACCATTATAGGTACCAGAAGTGTTCATATACAGTACTGTTACAAAACAAGAGAAATAAAATAGGTACATGAAATGATTTAGGTGAATTCACTTTCTAGAAATACATGTTCTGTCTGACTGCTGAGTAAGCTTATGTGGTTACCTGAAAGCCATGTTGAATTAGGTGGGATCAGTCTCAGCCCCAGTAGGAAGAAAAGGAGGAGGGGGATAGTGTGTGTAAAACCAGATGCTGGTAAGGAAATGGAATTCCCTAAGGTCTGAGGTTGGGGATTCATATTGATAAACACTTCCCAATTTTGTCATGCATTCCCTAAAGGGCTACCCAGTTCAATCCTCAGCCTGCTCAAATCTCTCTTCATTGCTGTCAGCAGGTCAAGCAATGAGGACTTGTGTGCCACCACTGTACAGCTGAGTCACACAAAGTTGTGCAGAACTGAAATGGCTCACTGCATGCCAGAGGTATTCTGTGGATTAAAGACTGGCTTGCTGTTGATGAGTCTTTGAGATAGAGGCAGTGGTGGTTCTATTGTACAGAACTCTCCAAGGTTGAAGTTGTCAAATTCATGCAAAATGGTGTATGTTTAAGATACATTCTGTGATTTTAAGTTGTATCAATTCATCTGTGATAGAAGGTCTGATGTTATCCAGTTTCACTGGGAAATTGCTAGTTACCATCCAGTTCTTTGCCTGGATATCCTGAATAGTTTGACCCTGTTATTTATACCCCATTACTGTTGTGGACTGAATTTTTAGTTTAGTTTGTATAGATGATGCTTATAGTTTTAGATGCAAAAAATTAAAGAGTAAGTACTTCTAAGACAAGTGGCTCTACTTTGTAATGTGATCAATTTTCATCAGGGTTTTCTGGCTGTCATTCATGGCATTGCATTCTAGGTCTTGCAAATTACTTTTTGAAAAGTCTTAAGAGAACTGATTGACCAGGTGCAGTTCTAAAGGCCTCTTCAGCTGGACATGGTGAAACAAAGAGGAAGTATTTCATTTCTGAAACTCTTGGTGGAAGATATTTGCAGTATGGGAACCAGCTTTTCAAACTAGAGCAGTGAGAATTTGTGTGTGTGTTTTAAGGACATTACTGCCTTTTCAGATTCATTTACATGCTCAGTAATCACGATGACTGTTTAAAATATAAATGGTTTTGAGCCTATTTCCGGTGTACAGGAGGATATGGTTTGAGAATTTAGCTTTCTGCAGCCAGATGGATTATAGTGTTGCTAAGGAAACAGACTATAAATGAAGTGGCAACTGGGTGTCCCTAGAATATCAGACTGCTTGAAGCTGGTATTTTAAACTCGTTTGGGTGGGTAGCTAGATGATGTGATGAGAAGTTAATTTCCTGTATTTTATGGTTCATTAATTTTCATTGCTTTATTAGTATTTAGAAAAGGTACCTTAACTTCCCACTCCCACTACCTGGCGTGTGGGTCACTGAACCAAAAATTGCTATGGGAATTAGAAAATGGACAGAAGCTGTACAGAGACGCAGGTTCTAAAATAATCATTCAAACTACTGACTAGTGGATAGGTAACAGTGTATAACGACCTGGCAGCAGTATGGTCTGACTGAAAAACTGATATAAGGAAGGGAGCTGAGTTGTTTCAGAGTACTTGGGAAAGAACAGAGCTTCTACAGACCTGGTGAAGTTACAGATTTTGAACTTCATGTATAAACATATATATTATAGCTATTTGATACACATACATGAAGTTGCTCAGAGTAGGAGAATGATACTTGCTGTGCCCAAGAAAATACCTGGCTCTTTTTTTCCTAGTGCTTTTGCTGAAAATGTATCATATTCCCATACCAGAGTTAATGACTGATACATCAGAGGTGGTGGTTTTGGTTTTTCTTTCCTTACCAGTGAAAAGGGCAAGCATACCTGAGCCATTCTAGCTAAGCATGCAGCTAATAGATGAAGACTTAAGTAAGCTGAGCCTGCAGGACAGACAGCAACCTCTCCTGTTGATAAAATGGACTGAGAGGAGGACACATGATGGTTCAGTCTGTGGAGCTTCAGAAACTTGCCTTAGCTACTTCTGTAACAAAAAGGTCTGGAGAGCTCTTGGTAAGACCGAAAATGGTAAGAACTTGCCAAGCAAAGATAGTTTGTAAGCTAAATATGAAGTGGAAGGCTAAGGAAGGTTTTCAAGTATGTACAGGTGGTTGGTAGAATTTCCATTCTATGCGTTGTGAATTGAAATTAAACTGTTTCCAATAAAACCCATTCTTGAAAATGTGTCTTTGTTCCAGCAATGTTAAACCTTCTCAACATGCAGCATTTGAACTTTTATTTAGAGTGCATTTGAGAGAACTGTTTCTGGTCTTTTCTGCCAGGTAGGCAACAGAGGTCTTTGTGGATATGGCATTAAAGCACTATAACTTTTCCCTCTGTCGTTGTCAAATGACTGGATTTATTTGATTTATATGAGTGCTGTCAGTTTGCACACAGATCAGGATCTGCCACTGTCTTTTCACGGAACAGTAGCTAGGGACAGGCTAGAACTTCATTGCATGTAAAACATGACCTCCTTTCCTCTAAAATCACTCCTTTGCTGAGGGGCTATGGAGCTGAGCAGGTTCAATTGTCCTGGTGGCTGGTTGCTCCTGATGCCTTGAATCTTCCTGTGTCACTCTCTCTGTGGAGGAAGGAGCGGTAGGACCCATGAGGAAGGTGTCAATAAAGAGGTTTTTTTCTTTTTTTCTCCTGAGCTGGAAATACAAGAGACTCATCACTTCTGATTTTATGTGAGTTGGTTTTTGATGTCTTAGGCTGAATAATGTTAATTTCAGCAGTATCATTATGGTCTGTAAAGAGGTTTACAGAGAGCATAGAGACAAGGGTTTAGTTTTCTGGTCTCATGGCAGATGTCATTGCACTTGTTTTCCTATAAATCATGCCTGTAACTTTGAGTTATTTCTAACTTTTGTGTGTTTTAAAAGGTTGGTACAACTCCCTTGGTCTGAATTTTTCAGCTGTTACTGAGTAACTGTAATTGAATTAGAAATCATATGTTATAATTATATGTTACATTTATGCTATTCAGAGTCATTCTGGTTGCAGGATGATAAATTCCATACAGTATTGTCTCAGGTTCAATTTCATGTCTAAAGACAGACTGAATAAACTTCTCTGTAACAGAAGAAACATTGTTATTATTTGCAAAATTCATTAGTTGAGCATATTTAAACAGCCTTTGGTTGAGTAGGGAAATAGGATCTTTAGCTACCAAAGTGGAAGACAACAAGAATTAATGGATTACACCTTTCTGGTAAGGTAATACTTTGTAGGTTGGAGGGATTTGGGATGTTTTAATTTTTCAGTGTTTTTTTGTTGGGTTATTTTTTGTTGTTGTTGTTAGGGTTTTTTTGGTTTTTTTTTTTGTTGGTTTGTTGTTCTTTTTGGAGGTATGTGTTTTTCAGATTTTTGGTTTTCTATTTTTCTGTGTTTTAAAAGTAGTGTGAAAATTCCTAACTTACTGCTGAAGGAGCTTTTCCATGGAAAGAAACCTTTCTTAAATATGAAGTTTGTGAACTCAGAACTGCTGTAACTATCTATGGAAGGCATTTGATTAGGTCATCTGTTTGCCTAAAAGGTACCAAGTAGCACAGAACCAATTGGCAGTACAGAGTCCATTTGATTAACTTAATTTATTTGTAACAAGGAATTATAAGGTACTTTAAAAAATCATTCCTAAAAAGGATTTGAATTATTCAGTTGATATTTGTTTATGTTGCATTTTTATGATTAAAAAGCCTGGAAAAAATTGAAGTACTGATCTCTTGTATTGCATGAAAAAAAAGTGTGCTTTAAAAATCATTAGACTAGCTCATTTAAATGTTTTTGGCTTGCAAATGTAATCAATTTTTTTATCTCTTTGGGATGTATGTTACAAGCCCTGCTTGTTGGTCTGAACAGAAATTGTTAGTGCCTGTATTGCATAGGGTCTGAATGTCTGCAATATGTCATCTCACCCTGAGAGTGTCCAGATGGGAACTCTTGATTTAACTGTCTTTTAATTCCTAGTGTGAATGGATTTCTGACTATGATTGAATCTCCAAAATAGCTGCTGTCTTAAAGTTTTATTCCAGTTGGCTGACATGACCCAAAAATAATTCTGAAGCTATCATATGAGATGACACAGATAACTATCAAAAATTTGATTGTTTATTTATTCTCCGTTTCTGTATTAGGAAAAAGAAGTTACTATTGTAACATGCAGCTGATTTTTAATAGACTAATTTAGACTAAAAGCTAAGTACAGGGTAAATCTGGGGAAAGAATCAAAGGAACCTTATGACTTAGATGGTTTTTTTGTATGAAACATTTTATGTTTGTCTTTGGTTGAATAGAGGTGATAATAACTATTGGAAATATATGCACATGTGTGTATATGTATGAGAAAAAAGGTTATATAAATAGGCATATAAAGTAAATCTTTGCTTAGTTCTCAGCTGAATCTTGCCATTGCAGCCTTTGAGCACTCTCAGGGCAGAATGCTGTGAGTGGGAGTCGCCTCATTTAACTCGCTACCGGCATCTCTTCCATGGGAGCCAAGAAGTGAGATCCACAACACCTGTATTGCAGCAGCAGCACTCCTGGGCAGGCACAGAGCTTGGCTCCAGCATGGCCTGAATCCCTGAGGGAAAAGCAGGAGCAGGGCTGAGGGCTTTGCTCTGGGAGCTAAATCAAATCCCAGGAATCTGTGAGCAGCACACTGTGTGAAGAGTGTACACATCTCGCCATTCTAATCGCTTTTTCATTAGCATCCCTGCATCTTTTCATAAAGAGCTGAATTTTTGTTAAAATAAATTTCGTTTCAAGAAGATATGTTTCTGTGGGAGATACAGCTTAAATTCCAGCAGTGTAGAGTGCTGCTGCTGGCATTACCATTTTAATAGGCTGAGTTTTCTAAGCCCTTGCTTACAAAAGAAGACAGTGTGCTAACAGCTGTTCAAACTATGAACAGAAAAATTAATCTTCCCCTGATTTTAGCAGTAGGCAATGCAATAGTGTATGTTGGATATGCTGGGGCACTACAGAGGAAGTAAGAATGATGTAATGCAAGGAGCCTTAAGGTCTTTACCTTAAGGTATGTGAAGGTGGAACATTTTCACAGAGCTCAGAGAATATAGTGGAGAAGTTTCCGTAGTTGAAAAGCCAAAATAGCCTTAGGACAACTCTCTCAAAGCTTTCTGACTTGAAGCAGACTTTTTTCCTTGCTTATTGTCTTCTGATGGACTGGCTCTTTTGTGAAGGAAGTAAGCTTTCAGTATTTCATTTCATTGTTGCCTGTGGTTTGACTTAGTATCCTAAGAAAATGTTAGAAAAACTTGATAAAATATGGCTATAGACTAGGCATTAAGAGACAGAGAGAATTGTCAGTAAAGTATGTAACAAAATTACAACTCACTTGAAAAGCAATTTCATAATATTTCTGATCTTCTCTAGGCTCTTGCTAAGTCTTTAATGTAATCTGGGTATTTGTGGTTAACTCCTTAAAGTTTAATTATGTGTAAGATCTTTGTGATTTTAGTTCCACTATTTCAGTTTTTTGTAAATGTCAGCTCCTGATTTGGGGAATCAAAGGTGCAGATTTTTCTGTGATCACCTGTAAGTACAGGTTTTGCACCGTTCTTGCTTGTGGCACAGGACTGACTGTTAAATTAAAATGTCTCTTAGTATGTAAATCTAAGAGATTTTTTTTAAGCCTTGATCTGTGTTCCCCAGCATCTCACAGCTTCAGGCCAGAAATGTGAAGCTTTTAAATTTGCTTGCCAGGGTCAGTTTTAGTTCAGTTTATTCCTTCTGCTTTGGGACTGGGGAGCTGGGTTCAGGAATGAGTGAATGAAGAAGGAAAAGGTCAGGACTACCCTTTCAGTAGCTCTGCCAGGTCTAAATGCTGATATCATCAAGGTTGTAATTCCACAGGTAGAGCTCCTTGCAGTGTCAGGAATCCTTGCGCTCAATTTTCACAAAGGTTACGAAGCTTTTCCCCTCTGTTCTTAGCAAAAAGCCTGACTAATAATTTATAATGGAGTGGGGGAAAAAGGAATTTCATTATGAAACACTTTAAACCCCTAAATGTCAACAGAAAACTACCCAAAGCAATCTTGTCCAGCAAGCTCCGCAATGTACTCCAAATTTTCCAGATTTACTTTGCAAAAGTACTTGTGTTTTTTTTTCTTCTTGGAAGTTAGAAGTGAAAGAATTTCCTAGTTCATCATGGTGTTTCAGATGCTTGTCTAAATTGATTTTAAAGATACTTTTATTTTAGTGAGAGTTAGGAATATTTTCTATGATCATGTAAGTAGAGATTGGAAATGGCTCTTGTGTCAGAGGATGTGCATGTCTGGTGGGAAGGTCTTACAGGTTATTGAGGTATTTAATCTTGTCCTGGCTCCCAGTAGTTTTCTGCCTCCTTGCAGACCTATTCACTTTTTTGGCACTTCAAAAAGCAGAAGAGGGAAGATTACCAGTTTATATTGCTTATCTCACGAAAGAGGGAACAAACCAAATGGAGAAAGTCTATTATAATCCAACAGCTACGTTTTATCTCTTTATATATAAGTATATCTGAGAATTGTTTTCCTTCCCCCTTTGTTTTTTGGAATAAATGCAAAGACCAAATTTTGTGCTCATGGAAAACAACTTGTATTAATAGATTATCAGAAAAATCTTTCAGACACCAGCTTCCCTTGTGGCTAGATAATGTGTTCTGCAGAAGGCAGATGTCTCAGCAGACTCCAGTCTGGCAAATCAACCCTTATGTTTTGGGTCTTTGAAGTCCATTTTGGGTTGGCTGCAGACACAGAAACTCAGCACTGAGTGATTGCAGGGGTCAGTACATTATGGGAGGTCTTAGAGTGCAGCTTGTTACTGCTTCCCTTGCTGAAGGCCATTGTAAACTCATTGGCTGGCTTGTCCTTCAGCCCCTGTGTGCATCATTTATTTAGAAATCTGTTCCTGAAGGATCCTGATATCTTTTGTCCCAGTGTGGAGGTGACTTGGAGATGTTCCTAAAGCTTATTCTTGCAGAAATTAAAAGGTGGATAGCCTTTTAAAACCAAGCATACAAAGTGTCTCATATATTTGTCCTTTTTGTATATAAAAAGATGTAGATAGATATAGATTTCAATATATAGATATTTATAAATTAATTAGGTCACTTAAAACTATTAGTGTGACATAAACTCAGTTTTCAAGGCTCACTGAATTTTTATGGCTTTCTTCTAAGAGTATAAGGAAAAGCTACCTCAAAAATTGACATTCTCAGATAAGAACTGATGATATCTGATAATAACTGATTCTGTCATGAACTCGTGATAGAATATGCAGTTTTTAGCTGTGTTAGGTCCAGTTTGCAGAAATAATTTAGCTATCTGAGGTATATTAGCAGTGTGATGATGATTGATTGGTACAATCATGCATAAAGGAAGTACTGAGATCCTTCATTGAAACTTTAATGATTTATTCTCTCTAGACCCGTTTTCTTGTATTTTGTCCAATGCTGTTATCTTTACTGTTTGGGGGAAATTTATTTGGCTTCTTTATGATGCTCAATAGTAGATTTAAATGTTGCTGTTTTGAGCTCCTTTAGGGGTTTAAAGATCAGAATCCTGATGGTTAAGGGTAAGAATTTATTTTGATAGCTGCAGTAAGACTTACAACAGCTGGCGGCTGTGTGCTTATCTACAAGTGAAATAAACATAGCTGGATGAGACCTGAAACAATGTGTTACTCCAGCCCTGACAGACCCTAGTATGAAATGGTGAGATTGTTACCATCCATAGATGACATAGCTGAGGATTTCTTTGGTTTGATGAAACTTTGATGCCTTAGTCCTTTCTATACCTTCTGCCAGAAAGCAGGCATGCAGTCTGCCTTCTGTCAAGAGACACAGAATATTCTACTTCTCCCAATAAAAATAAAGTTTTGTTAAAGGAAAAATTTTGCTATTCTGCTCTTGTCCTGTCTTGAATGTGAATGTCACTTTTTTCTTTTTTTTTTTTTTTTTTCTAGGTTATTTGGGAAGAGAATAATTAGCTGAACAAAACAGCACAAGATGACTTATGATTGCTGTTCTTCATGGGAGCCTGTCTGGATTGGTATGCTTTGAGTTTTTTTGTGTGGAGTTGTTTTGGGGTTGTGGTTTTTTTTGCTACACTTACATACAGTTACATGTATAATTCAAAGATTCACTTAGAATTTAGGAATTTAGGAAACTTTCAACTTGTTAGTTGCGTGTTAATAACTAGATGGAGACTACGAATGTTTTCAAAAATGTTCAATGTTTACTCAAGGTACTACAGTATTCGCTCAGCTCTTCATCATGATGATGGTTAATGTGACCATTGAACTGGTGTAAAAGTTAGGAGTCAGGGGAAATATGACAGAACTAGAAATGAACCTAGAACTGCCCAAGTCCTTTCACATGATCTGCAAATTGAGAACATGATTTTTGCCAAGAGCTAAGAAAATAGAATTATTTTTTACATTTTGAGTATTTGTGGTTTACAGTAGTGATAATGATTACCATGACTAACATTTCTTGACAGTTAATGGCTCACTGAATGAAGGTCATAAGGAAATATCATCGAGAGACCAATTAATTGTACTAAATGACCCAAGGCAGAGGTGACTGTTTCCCACAGTACTTTCATATGAAAATTGCCACAGCAGTGTTTATAGAGTGGAAAAAAGAACAATTTCCTAAATTAAAGTAATGCCTCTTGTGAATAGTTTTATGGGTCATCTGCTCATGCAGTGTAGTTGATTAGTTTCAATTTAGGTTATATGTAAATAGGTATTAAAACTGAAAACTGCTGGTTTCTTTTAGGTGAGTAAGAACATTGTCCCTGCTGCTTTGTGCTCTGACTCATTCTTTTCACTGGTGTTAGCAGAAAGGATTCCATTGTGACATGTTCCTGCCTCTGCTTAATTGCAAGGGAAGCAATGCTTGATTCATATTTAGAGGGGTGTGTCCTGGGCTTATTTGTACAATAACGTGGTGTCAGAGAGCACATACTTGAGTATTTTCTCATGGCACATAAATTCTTTTGAAAATAAAATAAGCCCATGTCCTTCATGCTTCTTTTTATTGTTTTTTCCCCTAAGAATATTTTGCTTTTTAAATGTTTTTTATGTTGTAAAAATTTTTTTTTTGCCGAAGTTTGCCTGTAAAATAAAACCATTGGTAGTAGCTATAAAGCATGCAAAAGCTTCTGGGACCACTTAAAATATCCCAACGAAATAGGATCACTGTACCAGGCAGTGCTGCCTTCAGGTTTCTGAATTGTTTTTGTGTGCTGGATGAAATCGTGGTGGTGGTCAGTATTGCCAAAATATGCTTGATTTTAGCTGACAAATTTATGAAGTCATTGAACATTTTGGCAGCTATTCATAGTGTGTTCTGATCTGTGTTAAACTTAACTGTTATTGTGATACTGTTGTGTTCCCTTTTTTGTCCTTTTTTGGAGTTCCTGGCTTTGACTGATGTCAGTTCTGCATATAACATTTAATCTTTTATTTCCAGTTGAGCATGCTATCCAGATTTTGAACAGGAACCTTTTAGCTTCTGAAGCTATTATAAATAGACGCCATAGTTCTAGCAATAATTATATTTGATGAATGGAATTTGTGTGTTATTTAGCTTTAAGTATGTACTTCATTGAAATAATTGTGTCTATTATGTTCCATAAAAAGAAAGTAGTATATGAGTGAGAACCTTGCTTGAGAGAAAATGTGCATACACAGTAAATTTCAGCACTGAAATTGAAAAAAGTGATTGTATGAATCTTTTTTGCATCTGAAAAGAATCTGTGAGAGTACATGTTCCAAAAGTGAGAATGCTGGGACAAAAAGGTACCTATCTGCCTCTTGCTTGAGTGCCTGACCATCAGTAGACTTGCCCATTTAAACTATCAAAGCATGGTTGTCTTTTACAAGCTGTGTGATTACCATTCAGCAAGGACTGGGCCTTGAAATTACAGGATCTGCCTTTCTCAAAGAGCGAGTGAGGACTGAAATGCTGTTGCTTGAAATTGTCTTATTGGTTTCTTTCATCTTATATTTCTATCTTTACATAACTTTGGAAAAGTTGGAAGGGTAGGAAGAAGGGTGGAGGCACATGGTTAATAATCATGTACATGCTCATGGAAGAAGGCCTTTAAGTAGGAAGAAAAAAAAGAAAAATTTATGTGTGCTGGCAATAGAAGGGAACCTCTTGAGTTTATTGGCTGAATTGGTCAGTCACTTCCATGAAGGATGATAGCCAAGAAAGAGCATTGCCTGCAGGTTAAATAAGTGTAAATCCAAACCAATATCTGAGCATGCTGATTCTGTGTGCACTGCACAGAGATATTTCACACTCAGGGTGATAAACAGAGCCTGGAGAATGGTGCTGCTGGAAGCCATCAGGAAGTAAGGAACACAGGAGCAACACAGGATCCAAAGCCTGCAGTTCTCTTACTAGGTTAGGTGTCTTCTTTGCAACATGTGATCACGGCTCACTCTCTCATTCCTCTTGAAAAGATAGGGCTGATGACTTATGCAGCAGCCAAATGGCTTGTGGTCTTTCCACTGTGAGCATTAGGCTGGGTCCAGGCAGCAGCTTGGATGAGATCATTCTCCTCCTCTTCTCTTAATGCTGCATGGAGAAACATGCAGACATCACACAGAGGGGACAAAGCACAAAAGGGGATGTAGCTACTTGCATAGACAGCTGGGATGGTGAGAGAACATATGTGGGGTTATTTTTCTTTCTTCTTCTGTGTTTGTTAGGAATAAACTATAGACACTTGCGGGTCCTTTGTCCTTTGCTTTATACTGTGTGCTACTGACTTGAGAAATGCAGGGTAGCACAATCTTTTCAGCTGAATTAAGGTTGCAGAACACTTTTACTCCTTCTCCCCTTGTCTGGCTCCTGTTGAGAAGGAAAATTTAGGATGTAGCAGTATTTTCTGAAGCTTTGATTGTTTACTATAAAACATTAGCAGTTGTTTCTCTAGTTTTTGTTTGATTTGTTTTCCTCTTTAAAGCTTTTATGATACAGGTTATCATCTAAGCCTCTGCTGAACTTCTTCCTTCAGAGTGTGGGGTTGTGTGGCATAATGATGTAAAATTAACCTGAGTGAGCAAATTCTGTTATGGGTATTTAAAGCTAGTCAAGTAACTCCATGTATGTGCTCAGATGTCTGTATTCAAATCAGTCAGCAGAGAGAGATGGGTGATTCACCTCTTTCTACATGGACATCTGTATAATGATATGAAATATGTCCCAAATGCTGTCTGAATTCACAGAAGCTCTATGATATCCATAATATCCTGTAACAAGTGTTTTCATAATTACTTGTGAAATAATAATTTCCAAATGTGGGCTCCTCAGTTTGAGAGATACATGGATATACTGAAGAGAGTAAAGGGTTACAAAGATGATGAAGAGGCTGGAGCATCCCTTCTGTGAGGAAAGACTGAGAGAAGTGGGGCTATTCAGCCTGAAGTAGAGAAGGCTCAAGGGGATCTTATCAATGTTTATAAATACTTGAAGAGAGGGTACAAAGAGGACAGAGCCAGGATCTTTTCAGTGGTGCCAGGTGATAGAGGCAGTGGGCAGAAACTGAAACAGGAAATTCCCCTGAACATCAGGAGACAATTTTTCTCTACTGTGGCCCTTTAGTAGGTGGCCCTGCTTGAGCAGAGAGGTTGGAGAAGATGATCTCTAGAGGTGTTTTGTGATTTCTTTGACTTTTCCTGTTCTTATGCTTTGAGAGACAGCAATCATTCACTTTCCCTAAAGTGTCACTAAAAACTTGGTAGACCTCTATGATAGCTTTTTTCAGTTGCTTTTTAATAGAGATCAAGTGGTGCAGAACTGAACATAGTACTGAAGAGATGCCATAGATGTGTATTGTAGCAGGTGGTGTATCTAAATATACAGTGTATATAGCCAGCTCCTGGTTTTCTTCTCAGTTCCTTTGCTAACAATTCTGAGCACATAGCTGATGTTTTCATGAGCAGACTATGAAAATTTGAAGATCTGTTTTTCTTCTGGATTGTAATTATTGGTTTAGTGTCTGTTACTGTGTAGATAACTGTTTTCAGTACAGGCATAGCTTTATCTCTAGCACTGAATGTTATGGGGTAAACTGTTGGTTTGCCACTAGCTCTTGAGAGATCCCTCTGTACCTTTTTATAGTTGACCTTTTTTTTTTATTAAATTGACCTAAAAAACAGTTCATGTTCATCATCAGCAAATGTCATGGTTTTGCATTTCCCTCTTCTCCTCTATAGATTAAAGAGCTTGAAACCCAGTAAAGGTTTTATTTTTAGGATCATTCTGGTGACCAAACTAAACACTCCCTTTTTTTGTTTCCTATTTGAAACTTATTATTGTCTGTAGAAGGGTTTTACATTTATCTAAGGGCAGATTAGTTTCTTTTAGAGCCTTGGTAGAAAGACCTGTACAAAGCCAATCAGAAATACAGAAGTTACTTTTGCTGACTTATTGCTTACACTGCTCTAAAAGATACTACCCTGGGGATGTAATTTTCTTGCTCCAAGATTTTAAATCCAGAATTATTTGTTGAATTTATGTTCTTTTGCAGTTCCTGCAGAATGCTACAGCTTCCTTTCCTTCATAGTGTTCTCAGCTTGTGGAGTCATAAACCTCAGTGGAACTTCGGGTGAGATTTTCTTGTTCATTGTTAAACTATTTATTGTTTATTCCGGAAAGTTCTGTTAACCTTTCTCCTGTTGGTTACATACTTTATTCTAAAAAGTTAAAGAAGACTAGTAGAGGGAAAGTTTATATAGATCAAAGAAAGAAGAGCTTTGGCTAGTATATATGCTTTAGCCTGTAATTAACATTGAGGTTTTCTCTAAAGGAGTTAGTGTAAAAATAAAATATAAAGAGAGAGAATGGAGGGAAAGAAAAATCTAGGATTAAGGTAATGGAATTGGTCATTTTTGCAAAATGTCAATGTACATAGCTTTATGTAACTCTGATGAGTTATATAATCTTTGAAATATAATAGGACAGAATATAAAATTATAACTTTCATTCAAGCAATAAGACCTCTAGAAAGTGGAACTTGTGTGACTCTATTGGGTTTGTGTAATGAGGTTTTGGTAGCAGGAGAGGCTTCTGTGAGAAGCTGCCAGAAGCTTCTTCTATGACCCATGGAGCAAATGTCAGTGGAAGGGACCCACATGTGAGTGTTCAAGAAAAACTGCAGCCTGTGGGAAGGACTGTACTGGAGAAGTTCATGGAGGACTGTCCCCCATGGGAGGAATCCACACTGGAGGAGGGCAAGAGTTTGAGTCTTGCCCCGATGAGCAAAGGGCAGCAATCAACGTGTGATGAGCTGGCTGCAGTCCCTGTTCCCTGTCCCACTGTGTTGCTGGTGGGGAGGAGATAATTAGGCAGAAGCTTAAACTCAGGAAGAAGGGAAGGGAGGGATGAGGTGAAGCTGTTTTTATGATTTAGCTCTATTTTCTCATTACCCTACTGTGATTTAATTGGTAATAATTTAATCTAATTTCCCCAAGTTGAGGTTTTGCCTGTCATAGTAACAGGTGAGTGATCTCTCCCTGTTGTTATTTCAACGTACAAGCCTTTTGCAATACTTCTTCTCCCCTGGCCAGTTGAAGAGGGAGTGAAAGGGCAGCTCTTGTGGGCATGTGGTGTCCAGCCAGGATCAGCCCACTACAAGAGTAAATTAAATTAGGATGTTTATAACAATATCTTTTGTGATACCGTTGAAAGTTAAAGGACACAGAGAGGGTAATCATTTATCTGAAATAAAAATGCTGATGGTAGTCTGGTCCTGAAAATCATCTAGTGATAGGGCTTACATAGTCAGGGGATGAAAGGAACAGGTCATAGTGTTGATTTTATTTGATAAATTCCTGACAGCAACCTGAGCAGGCTTGCTTTCAGACTGCTAGAAGTCCAAACTGGGGGTGTAGATCAGATTTTGTTGTCTTACAGTTAATTTGTTTGTTGGTGAAGAATTATCCAGCAAAAGGTATCCTACTTTTTATCCTACACAAAACATGTGGTTCTTGTGTAAATTCATAAAAAATATTCCTTTCTCCCTTTATTTTTGACTGATATTGATACTAAACAGAACCTGCATAAATACTGTGGGCAGGGTTTGTGTTACCCTAAGCTGCTTGTGTTAGTAGAACAAGCTTGTCATCATGTGCAGAAATGGAGGAGGGAGATTGCCCTCTGAAGATGCCTTTATCCCTTTTCTAATGATAAACATGAAAACAGCCAGAAGGGACTATTGCAGTCATCCAGAATGAATGAGGTGAAGCCCACTTTGTTTCTGGGTGTAGTGATTGTTTTTGAAAAGGGCATTGAATCCTCCTGGTTTCCAGCTTGATCAAATGTCAGTGTGCTCTGAGAGTGTTTAATTTAGTAGTCCAAGACAAAGGGGAGAAGCTAGCACTGAAAAGGTGAGGGAGCTCTCAACTCCTTTGCATTTTCTTTGTTAAGAATATGTACATACAAATATATGTAACAATACAATACTAGTAGTAATAGTGCAACAAGACAGTGCTTGGAACTAAGGAAATGTTGGATTGTGTCAATACCTATAGGGGCCTGCAGGAGGGCTGGGGAGGGGCTTTCCACCAGGCCATGGCCATGGTTTTAAGCTGAAGGATGAGAGATTCACACTAGATATTAGGAAGAAATTCTCTACTGTGATGAGGCACTGGTATAGGTTGCCTATGGATGTTGGGGATGTCCTATCCCTGGAAGTGTTCAAGGCCAGGTTGGATGGGGCTCTGAGCAACATGGTCTGGTGGAAAGTGTTGCTGCTAGAGCAGAGGGTCAAAACTAGAAAATCTTTACAGACCCTTCCAGTCCAAACCATTCTATAGCTATAATCACAAGGGAGGGAATTAGATTTACAAGGAAAAAGAGAGTGCACATGGTTAAGTTATATGGGATACCAAGATGAATTAACAAAAACATGCCCAGAGCAGTGGAAGCAAGAAAGTTTACTGCTAGTGGAAGAGTTGTGGTAACCAAAGAAGTGATGATTTCCTGTACCTGAATGTGAGTCAGCCCCTAAGTGAAACAAATTGAAAAATTCGTTTATCCTGTGGACAAGTTATTTCATAATTACAGGTTAGGATATTTTGCATGTTTTTCCTGAGGTGTCTGATGTGGATGACTGACATGGAACTAAGAATTCCGTATTATGTGCAATAACTTGGATAAATAGGCTTTGAGTACTTACCAAGCAGGTAAATAGGCAATATACTGATACCATTTAAGCTATTTAGAAATGTTATTAAAGTTTCTATCTGTAGGCAATTTCAAAACAAAATAAAGTTAGTTCAAAAATTACAAGATTCAAATAAAAATACTTTTTTGATTTATTAATTCTTAATCAGTAAAGTTTCAAGCACAAAAGTTCTCCAGCCTTGGTTATGGTAGAAAAAAGCATGATGAGTTGAGAGTATTGTGCAGTATCAGCAGGACTGCAGGAGTAGGACCTATGAGAGAAAGGCCAACTGTTACAAGACTCCTATATTTGGTGCTTAAGTAAACTGTGTCTGCCTGAAATGTAAACATATATTAAGGATACTATTCTTATTAAGGAAAGCTGAGCAATCATTAGGTTACCACTGGTTTCAGAGAGTTTTATATTGTGTATTTACATTTTTTTCTTCTTTTTCAGATGGAAATACTGACGTGAACTTAAGAACTTTGATGCTTTCAAACCTTGAATTTTGATTGTTAAATGTCCAGTTCAAAATACTGCCTGAACAAGATGAAATGCCTTGAAGACCTTTGGTTCTGCTTTCATTTTTCTTGAAGCAATGGTTTTCTCAGCAATGTTGACGCTGGCCCACTCTGGGACCTCAAATGCTACTTTCATTGTTTATGAAAATGCCTATACGAATTTTACCACTCCCCAGTTCTTGCTTCGTAGTGGCACAACGCAGCCATTGAGATATGGTTCAGGTGTTGTGCTCACCACTGAGAGAAGTACTTTCCTAGTAAACACCACAGCTACCCTGCCGTCACAAGAAGTTTTCAGGAGCTTGAGTTTGCCACTCCAGATCATTCTTTCTGCTGCTATGATATTTATCCTATTGGTTTCTTTCCTTGGAAACTTTGTTGTCTGCCTGATGGTCTACCAGAAGGCAGCTATGAGATCTGCAATTAATATCCTCTTAGCAAGCCTGGCTTTTGCAGACCTGCTGCTGGCAGTGCTGAACATGCCATTTGCTCTGATAACAATCATTACCACTCAGTGGATTTTTGGGGATATATTTTGCAGAGTTTCTGCCATGTTCTTCTGGCTTTTTGTCGTAGAGGGGGTAGCCATTCTTCTTATTATTAGTATTGACCGATTTCTTATCATAGTTCAGAGGCAAGATAAACTGAACCCCTACCGTGCAAAGATTCTTATTGTGATTTCCTGGGCAGCATCCTTTGTTGTTGCTTTTCCGTTATCAGTAGGGAATCCTAATCTGCAGATACCCTCGAGAGCACCTCAGTGTGTTTTTGGCTACTCTACAAGCCCAGGTTACCGAGCCTATGTGATAGTTATCTTGCTAATTGCTTTTTTTATTCCATTCCTGGTAATGCTGTATTCTTTTATGGGCATACTCAACACTGTCCGCCACAACGCAGTTCGTATCCATAGCCACCCTGATAGCATATGTCTCAGCCAGGCCAGCAAACTTGGTCTCATGAGCTTACAGAGACCTTTCCAGATGAATATTGATATGAGCTTTAAAACTCGTGCCTTCACAACCATCCTGATTTTGTTCCTTGTCTTCATAGTCTGTTGGGCACCATTCACCACTTACAGCCTTATTGCCACGTTCAACAGCCACTTCTACTACAAGCACAACTTTTTTGAGATAAGCACTTGGCTCCTTTGGCTCTGCTACCTCAAGTCTGCACTGAACCCACTGATTTACTACTGGAGGATTAAGAAGTTTCATGATGCATGCTTAGACTTGATGCCCAGGTTCTTCAAGTTCTTGCCACAGCTCCCTGGCCACACGCGGCGGCGCATCCGGCCCAGCGCCATCTACGTGTGTGGGGAGCATCGCTCGGTGGTTTGAAACTGCAGTTGTTTGAGAATGATTGTTGTTTGCTGGGATAATTTGCTTTTAGGCTTTGGGTTGAGTTTTGTTTTGTTTCATATGGCTTTTTCAGTGTGGCCATATCTTATAACTTGATTAAATTTTTAGTACTTTGTGCAATTTTGGGAAGATAGAGGGAGGGAATGTGATTGGTTATAGTTGGGTTTACTACCAGAATACAATGTAAGCAGAATAACAAATGTTACCTCTAGGATTCCATGGAAATCCATTCTTTTAATGAAAACTATATTTGGAACATCTTGTCAGGTTTATGCTTACTAGGCCTGCAATTTTACCTAATTGTAGGAACTTTTTTTTATGCTGCTAAGATACAGTGTATTTAGTTGGTGTAATTTTTTGGAAAATTGTTGCTGCTGTCTGCCAGTATATTAGAGCCAAAAAGTCTCATTAGATTATTTCTGTCTAATTTAATGATATTTCAGAAGTTTTCATGGTAACATTAAAATCCTGGTTTTTTAATATTTCCATTAATATTTTTGTGCACTTTACAAAATTTACTATATAGTTTGTTCATTTGAATGTTTTGTTCTGTATTGAAGATGTATTATTATTGCTTATTATTATTTGTTAAGTTGGTGAATTTCAATGAAAGACCCATGTAAGCTCTAGGATGGTGATTTATGTTGGTACAGCTATGTGTACAGTCGTAGATTTTCTCGTTTTCTAGCAATTGATCAAAATTACTTGCTCAGTTATCAGGAGACTTAGAAGGAGAAAACAGAGGAATGAAAGAGAAAGAAAGAAAAATACTATAACCTGAGATTTAGGCTCACATATGGTTTAGAAGAATAGTGTTTGTGTTAAAATTGTTACAGGGTAAAGGGTGACTGCAGTTGGTACTTGAGGCTATTACAAGTCATCCAAACCTCATGATGTGCCTGAAAACCTATCTGAAATAGTGATTTTTGGGCCTGCAATTTATACTGTGTTGGTGTAAGGTTGTTTCTGCTTGGAGCTCATATAAGGCTAGGTGTGCTCTACAGAGCTGAAATCATGCTGTCAGGCATTTGTTGGAGTAGGAGTAGAAATAGTAGGGTAAACCAGCACACAGATAGCAAATGAACCATAGTTGAGGTTAGCATTTGGTCTACATAGTAATTGCTGGGAGAAAAAGAGTTCTTGATGTGTTTTGCAATTTAAGTATTGGATCAAGACCATAAACAGTCACAGAATCATAAAATGGCTTGGTTTGGAAGGAACCATAAATATCATCCTGCTCCAATACCCCTGCCATGGGCAGGAACACCTTTCACTAGACCAGGCTACTCGGAGCCCCATTCAATTTGCCCTTGAACTCTTCCAAGGATGGAACATCCACAGCTTTTTTGGGAAACCTGTTCCAGTGCTTCGCCACCCTCACATGGAAGAATTTCTTCCTATATCTTTTCTAAATCTACACTCTTTCAGCCATTACCCCTTATAACAGTCAGCCAGCAGAGTTTGCTGGGGATGTAAGTTAAATTCCCCTTTTCCCTCTGATACTACTTCACATTGATTTTTTCATTACCTCTTTGTCTCTGTAGTGGCTGCTGCCTCAAGGATTTACTCACTGTTCTCATCTATTAGGCATCAGCTTCTCTCCCTAAAATGCCAAACTACCTTTCTGATTAATATCAGACTGTGTTGGCATCCTCCTGGAAAGCAGAAAAACAAGGATTTTCCTTGATGAGAGCAAACCAAACTCAGATACTTTTTTTTTTTCAATCAGCTAAATAAATATTTATTGTGAGACAAGTAAAGTTAAGACTTAGGTTTGGGCTTTGGAGCCAGATCCCCAGTTGCTCTGGGGCTGGGAAGAATACCTGCAGAATCAGCTTTTTGGGGCTGTGATCGAGAGCAGAGGGATTGATGAAGAACAAGAGCTAGGGTTTGGGCTTCTTTTGCTTCCATCTGTCTTTCAGTGCCCCAAAGCATGGGGAGCTCTCTGTTGTTCTTGTACCAGAGGAGCAAAAATAATAGCAGTTTTATCTGCTTCTGTGTGTCTGCACAGTACATGTGTGTATGAAGGAAATGTCCTATGTGGGTGTCCAGGGACTTCTTGCTTCCTGACAGCAGCAAAGCGTTCAATCCCAGATTTTTTTTTAAAGGTCTTCAATAAAGAACTAATTTAAGCTAAGTTAGCTCTGTTCTTCTCATTGATAGCTATTGGTAAAGCTGTTGTTGTTAAATTTTAGGAGTATAAAAGGAAAAATTTTGAATTCTGTAATTTCATTTTAAAAAAACTAACAAACTGCCAGCTGAGACTGTGGATTACGTGTAAAGGCATCTGGCAGTGGTGGTGTTATTGATGGCCATGCTTTCCCTTTCTTGTCAGTTTTACTGATGATGGTATAGATTTTTCTGATCTAAAGGAGTTCCACTATAAAGCAGAATGTTTTAGTGTGTCTTTGCAGTAAAGCTTTTATTTTTCAATTACATTTACATTGATAGCACAAGTTTATGACCTGGTTAGTATGAATTTTCTGTTTCAAAGCTGTCATACCTGTTTATCTCTGAAAGCAGCAAAATTCTGCTTAGAGTTAATGTAACAGAGTGAGAGTGTACATTTTCTAAATGGCAGGAACAGGTATTTTTGCTGTCTTCCAGCTCTATGAGGCAAGAGATTTGAATGTTGTAAAACACAGTAATTCAAGAAGGAAAGAAGATGAGCAATACAGGAAAATTAATGAAATTACATTCCTGAAGGAAGAGGGAAAAACATTTTGTGGAATTTTTGTGATCTCTGATATGTACTGGCTGTGAAGTATAAATTGCAAACATCAGACAGTTAATTTGTCTTGGTAATTAAGCACTTGTTTACACTGACTGTAACAAGGTTTCTGGTCAAAGCTGCATCTGCTGATCCTTGGAGAAAAGAAACCCAAATTGTGTGGCCCAAATTCAGAGGTGATTTCTATAGAGATACAGTATTCACACTTGCCAGGTTTTTTGAGGCGATCAAAGCATATAGTGAACAAAAGTGTGTTCAAAAAAAGAAACAAGGTGTGGTGTAGAAGTATCCCCAGGGTAATTATGTGTTTACAGAATCATTTGAGCTCTTGTGTCTATGTACTGTCTCGAGAGCAGTGCCTTGATAATTACAGCTGAAGTCCTAGGACCAAGTTGAAGACCTCTGAACTGCTCAGTCTTGCTGTCTGTGATCCTGCCAAGAATCCTGCATAACCTCACTGAGATTTGTAATGTTAAAACACATCCATATTGGCAGAATGGGTCTCCTGAGGCAATTTAATGGTCTTGACCAAGACCAAGCAGTTTAAAAACTCAGACTGATCCTTCTTGACTTTAAAGGGAAATTACTATTTTCTTCCTCTCCAGAGATGATAGTCATTACTAATCTGTATTCCCTCATGTTCTATTTTCAGACATCTTTAGTATGGAGGATTTAAATGAATGTATTTTGAAGTATGTTGCAGTTTAATTCATTCAGTCAAAGCATGCTGCTTACACAGGTCTCAATTGTACAAATCTATTGCTGAAATTATTCTTTTGTACTCAAAATTGTGTATTTTTGACATTTCTTGTTACTTATGTAAAAATATTTCTGTATATAGAGAAGAAAACTGTTTTGCCTCTTACTGCTTTCTGTCCCTATTTTTTCACTTGTATGCTTAATGCTTTTATATTTTATTTTGGGCATATGCATAAATAACTGTGAGATTTCAGTGATCTTTCTGAACCCATTTGAGATTTTTAATTCCTAAATCATTCAACAATGCCTTCCTTGAAAGAGATTTTTATTTATTTTAGTGTGAAAACAAAAAATTCAGAGCACAAGTTTGTTGTGGTTGGAATGGTGAGAAATATCTTAAGTCTGGTTTTCCAGGAGCCACTACTTTGCCACTACTTTGGTTTCATTTATTTATTTTTTTTTTGGCTAGTCATTTTCTGATGTGGAGAAACCTTGAATTATTGTTTTAAAAAAGTTGTTAAGTAGAATTGCATTGTCTTTTCTGTATATAATACACCCATGAAAATACCTGAGAAACAACAAAAAAGAGAAAATAAACATAAACATTCCCAAAAATGTGGCAAAAGACTTTAGAATTGACTGTCTTGTTAGTACATGAACTTGTTTCTTGTATTTAATGCCTACCTGCATAATTTCAAACACTTCTTTTATCTGTCTATGAAATAACCAGGATTTCCTGATATAGGGGGTTTTGTTTAAGCCAAAATGTTTCTTGCATAAAGCATTTGCAAAATGCTCTTTTGTGAGACACTGTCAAGATATCTAGAATAATTGGAATAGTGTCCAGCCAGCAGAGAGAGAGCCTAATAAGGAAGTAACTTTCCTAAAATACTACCTGAACTGGGTGTCCCACCTTTTAGCTTGCACTAAGTAATTAAGATCATCTTGCTGTGCAATAAATAAAGCAGACAGTAGTACTGCAGGGCATGATTCATATCAACACAAGACAGTGACCTTTATGATTCAAGTGCTCATGTCTGTATGTGATGGATTATTCCTCATATTAATAGAGCGAAAAAAGCTCTCAGCTGTTTTGGGGAAAACTTTCAGCTTGACGATGACTTAGCAGAAATGCTGCTGGAGTAATTTCTCTAAATGAAAAAAGACATGTCCCCAAAGAGTGCCTGAGAGGGGATAGATATTTCTGGTTGTTTGAAAATGGCTGTGCTCAGCTGCTGAAGTGCCTCATTCTGAGACTCCATACCTCTGCAACAGCCACTTTTTCCTCCCTCATCCTCTCCTGGTGCCCCCCCATCCCCCCAAGGTGGCTATTTCTGCACCACTCTGTTGCAGCAGGTGGGTACAGTGGTGGCAGGAGGAAGGGGAGGTCCCTGGGCAAGCTGTGGAGGCAGCAAAACTCTCACCCAGTGCCAGTCTTTCCTATCTCTGAGTTCAGGTTGGACCATCAATGACAGGCTGAGCATGAGTTTTACCCCCTCTGGTTTTAACATTGTGCCAGGATAGAAGAGGTGTTACAGGAGCACATAGGCTTGCCTCCAGTGCTAGTGCAGGATCCTTATTTTATCCCCAGTAGTGTTAGAAATTTTATTCTACCTCATCTTTCAGCAACTGAGTTTCATCCATCTTCAGCCAGTTCACAACTGAATAAGAATCCCTGAGCTGACCTGTGTCTCTGTGAGTGTTCTGGGCACAGGATCCACCAGTGAGCTTCCAGCTTAACAAAAGTTCCTGCAGCTTGCTCCCAAAACAAAATGGCATACATGGAGACAGCCACAACCCTGCTCAGTGAGTGGTAAAACAGTCCTAAGTCAGTGGCTGCACTGTATGGTGGAGGAAAATGTGAGTTGCGATGGGACTTCTTAAGTGCCCCTTACAGACACGGTGTTTGTTTTTAAAGTTGATGCATGGATATTTATGCACTGACTCTTGGGTTGTGTTGTTCTGCCTCATTGTGTGACAGTGAATGCAGCTTGATACCAAATCATTACAGTACTGCTGGTAGGTAACATAGTGTTCATAAATACCAAAGTAGAACTTGTTCCTGGCTTATATTATTATCCTGACTGCATGACCAGCTTTGGCAATGTGCGGGCACAGAACATAGCAGTAATGAGATATTCTCCTTTAATCTCTTTATTTAATCGGTGCTCTGCCTTCAATAGGTTACTGCACTCCAAACCTCTGTGGTTGACCTGAAATAAAATTAAGCCTTTTTGCCATCATGAGTAGAAATTTCACTAACATTTCCCTGTCTTTTGAAAGAGAAGGTCTTGTGAAATAAATGACAGTTCCTCCAAGAGTCAGTCTGAACTCCAGAGGGGATGTAATCACAGCTGTAATAAATTTAACAATGTCTTTCTTTGATTTATTTGGCTTAGGCTCTGTGTCAAAGACAGAGGGAAGTTTTTGGTGGCTGAGGGTATTGCCTGAACACCCAGGATGGCAAGAGGGAGCCACTGAAGCCCATGTTAAAATCTCACTGCTACAGTTTGAGCCCCGCTGTTCTTTTGGGTGTCAGTGCTGCTTTTTTCGGTAAAAGTAATTCCTTTCAAAGGAAGAGAGATGAAATGGCATCTCACATAATTTCTTGCTTCTTTATTGACACTTTAACTGTGAGAATAGTGATTTTAAATTTGGTTTCCTGGACTTGGGTTTCTTTCCCTTCCTCACTGAAGGGGAATTGAAGCTGTCATTTATCAGGCTGTGTTCTGCATCTCATCTAGAGGAGAGGATTGGTACCATCAGCCCCTCCTGCGAACTCCTTCACATTTAACACTCCTTGGGCTGGAGAGAAAGGGTGAGTGTGGGAGGAAAGTGGGAGGATGTGCTGCAGCCACTCTTTGGTACCAGATGATGTAGAGTTTCACAGTTTGGCTGTTGGGAGAGCAGCAGTGGAAGCCAGGCTCTCTCCATCAGTGCAGGAACTACCCCAGCCCAGGTGTCTCCCTTCTGCTGAATGTTTAAGCAATCTTTAAAACTGAAACAGCTTTTACAGAGGTGAGGGAGGGTGCCCATTCTTTTCCTAACTGAGATTAGGTAATAGGATTATCACTGATTCAAGAGGTGAGAGACTGTTGAAAATCCCCTGTGATCCTGAGAACAACTGAAACCACATCCTCTTCCTAATATTTTCACTGCTGAATTATTAGGTTAAGGGAGTGGTCTACCAAGACTTATTGTTTAATTTATGGGCTTTTTTTTGCAGCCTAAGCTGTTGGTTGAGCTCTGAAAATGCCTATGGCTGGATCTTCTCTGTGGCATAGATAATGTAAAGCCTGTTTTGTAAATTCTAGTTTGGGATGGGCATGGCTTACTGCCATCAGTGCTGCAGCACTTCAGGACATAGGCAGAAGCAGGTGTACATGAGAAGATACATCTCTCATATTTCAGCTATCTATAACATAGGTAGCTCCACCAATCACTTGAGGCTCTTTTGCAGCCAGTGGAGATGAGTGGATGCTGTGAAGTTTTAAGCAGCTCCTCTTTAAGGCTGCCTTCCAAAAGGAGTGAGAGAAAGAGCATGAAAAAGCCCTAAACGATTTTTTTATTTCTGGTGATAACTCCACTGGAAAAAAAATTGGGCACTTCCTCTACTGCTTCTTTGTAGATGAGATGCAAATTCCTGTACTTCTAACCACAATGTGGTTTTTCATCTCAAAAATTAAATTTGGCTCGGTTTGGTCCAATTTTTCAGAAGGAATTAGAGCCCTTTGTTTCTATGTGAGAACCCCTACAAGAGAGTTAGTATTGTTAAACTAGGAATGCCTTGCCCCTGTACCTTTAATTACTTGGTCTTTGATTTCTTGTGTTTCAGTGTAGACAAGATTTTATAAAGTCACTTCTAAAATTACCCAGCCTTCTAGCATGAGTTTTAAAATGATACCATTTCTGTTATGTCAAATTTAGAAATCCAGAAGACATCACTGCATAGGCTGAGTTGCTCTCATAACTATTTTGTTAGACTAGATAGAGGGAGTAATGGAAGATTTGTAAAACTAAATTTAAGTAAGAATGAAGCCAAGGGACTCTCTTGAGGGACTTGACTTTGCAGCCTACTAATTTGGGCAAGTGAGAATCCTTGAAGACAGTCTTAACAGCCCGTTTGATGTCAGATTTTTTTTGGGTATTACCTGATGTGAACTGCAGGAGCAATCCTGTAAATGTCAGTGGGAGCTGAAGCTTTCCATGTCCTGATCTCCAGGCACCAGCATGTCATTTATTCCTGCTCCCCTCATTCTGTCCCCATGAAGTTTTGTGGCCTCCTGCAGTGTGCTGTGCCTCCCAGGTACGTGGTGGGAGAGGCGCCTGGATCTCGCTTTGCCTCCTCAGCAGCACGTGCTGAACCATCCTGCTGAGAGATAAGTCCTTTTCCATGTGTCTGTGTTTTAAAGATGAGTTTTTTATCATTAGATCCCTGCCTTCCTCCACATGAGCTGGAAATGTATTGTTTCAGGTAGGTGCTGTGGGTGATGGAAACCAGGACTTTAGCAGGAAGGTGTCAGTCCTGCCAAGTATTTCTGCTGGACAGCTGCTGTTCTGTCTCCTGGAGGACCTGAGACAGCCTGCAGGGGTGGCTGACTTCACTCACAGGGCAGCAGGTGAGGGTCCCTACCTCGGACCCTCTCAACAGGAGGCTGCAGCAATTCTGGTGCCCTTCTGCTCCTTAATGCCTCATCTTTATCACACAACAGGAGACTTTTTAAATACTAAAGCAGGTCGTCAAGAAAAAAGAAAATTTCTAAAAGTATTTTATATTGAGATAATTTGAGAGGTGCTTTCGTTAGCACAATAATTAATTCATGTGATTCACATTACACAGGAGGCCAGACTACATGACTGTAGTAACTTTTTCTGGCTGTATTCTATATGAGAGCCTGATTCCACTTACAGGAAACTTAGTTTTATTAGAGCCATTGTCAAGGTAAGCCTGACTATTGATAGAAAGAATTTCAAACATAATTTAAAGAGGACAAAGAAATTGCACTTTCGAGAGGCTAATTCAGCCTAGGTCAACATTGGTGGCACTTGATTCTGGAAAGTTTGCTTTTCTAATCAACTTTCTCAGAGGAATTCATTAACTGAAAACCTGTGACTAATGAAAGATGTTTTGTTCTTTTGAAGTTCAAGTTAATTTCCATGAAGGTTACTATTACTAAGCAACAGATTCTGCAGAATGTCTCCTGGGGGGCTGAAACTGTAATATGTACAAAGAGTAAAGCAAAACACAGCACAAAAAATGATGAAATACTATCCCCAGACACAGAGGCCACATACAGCACCATGCCCAGGGCCTGTTTTGGAGTATCCTTCCTTGAAAGCTGTTTTTTGACCAATGGGAAAGCTCCTGCAATAGCAAAAGATCAGCATAAACCGTATCACCATCTGTGGTGAATGTAATGCAAGGTTCAGCCTGTACTCAAATGTAGAGGTACACCAGAGCATGACCTAGGGGAAAAAAGAACGAGTCTCAAATATATTTCAGCATCCATTATTCTTTGGAGAAAAGCAATCACCTGTAATATACTTTAGTGATATTAAAAGAAGAATGATTATTCCAGCTGTGAGAGCAGAGGAAAATGAAATACAGGAGTGATTTCTTGAGTCACAAAAGATGGTGTCATCTGCTATACAGCTTTGTGTCAGAGTAGAAATATGTATTTGCACTTTGCTTAAGTAAAAAAGCTCACCTGGATATTCAGCTTTTTGAGGATAGAAATTTCATTCTGTCCTTTTAATTTGCCTTTACCCACCAGCTTAGCTAAATATAAGGTACAAATGATAAAGAGGGGAAAACCCCAAACCCCTCGATTACTTCCAATAACCTTTGAAATGTTTGAGTGAGCTCATTTGGTCTTGTTCTTTTCTTTCTTGTGTTCAGTTTGGTTGACTCTGTAAATGGTGCAGTTTTCTGGGGTAGAATTTGTACGAGGTGAATTTCAATATTCAAAATAAGATCAGTAGAATTAATGAACTTTACAATATCATGCAACTTGAACCACTAATCATGGTACACGTAGGATATGTACAATCTGGAAATAAGTAAAATATTCTAAACATTTGAGCTAAAAATGTCTCCCCAAAGGTAGGAACAGAATATACAAAGCAGTTGTTAGCAGAGAAATCCAAGTATTTTCTAACTGCTCTGATTATTATATTCACAGGTTTTTTTCCAAAATATATCTTCTGACACCATGAAAGAAAGGTTTATTATTATCCAAAGTTTTTTGAAGTGACCAGTGAGGCACAAGAGACACTAATTTTTAGAGAAATGAACTAAACATAACCTCTGGCTAGATGCTTCCTTGTCCCTGGAGGTACTGAGGGTCAGCAGGTGTCTACACTCCCAAGCTGTGTGAAGCAGGTTCTTTGGACATTTCTAGGAGCAGCTGTGTCCTCATCTGGCTGTGATGGAGGTGCTTAAGTCACACCAAAGCCCTGCCAGTGTCCAGGCATTAATGCATCTCCTGCCTACAGAGGCAGTACAGTTATCTCATGCCCACTCTTTTCCTCAAGGACCCAGGACTTTAATAAAACACGTGTATTCATTACACAAGGACTTAAATCCAGGTCTCTCTCCTTCCACAAAAAGTCCCTGCAGCCACCACACATTGTAGCAATAACTGGTTTTGGGCTTAATGAGCATCTCAGCACAGTTTGGTGCTGTCCCAGGAATTCTCGGCAGCTCATGTTTGGCTGGCTGTTCTGGGAGATGCCTTGTCACATGAGAATGGCAATACCACCATGAAGCACTATCTCAGTACTCAAACAGGCAAATAAATTGAAAATAGAATAGGACTGACCTGAAGCTGCAGATAAGGGCTGTGCTCAACGTCAGGTCTGTTCTCATTTCAGACCTGAAATGCCTTGCACCTTTTCCAGAGCGTTCTATATCTTGTACATAACTTTTGCATGATGGATTTTTTCCAGATGACTGATTCTGAATGTTAAACCTTACTCAGTTTAAAGGGATTGAGATTTAGAAAGGGCAGTCTGTTTCCCCGTGACTTCTCTGTGAGAGTACATGAAGTAAAAATAATCAGGGACAGAATGCCTGGGAATCTGAACCCATTATATTCCTCCCACCCCAATCTATGCAGAAATTTTGCAGCTCAGTTTAAAGATCACCACTTCCTCGGCTTCTATTATGTGTATCAAGTGACTGGAAGGCTTTTAAAAATGAATGTGCAGTTAGAAATAAGTTCTCTTCTTTAATTTTATGTTCATTTTATGTTGTTGGCTATAAATCATTTAAGCAAGGGTTTGGAATAAGTAAGTTGTGAGAAGTCTGATTAATTGATTACAGTAAGTATAGCTTTCAGTCTTACAGCAGTAAAGATTTTGCAGTGCTCCCACAGGTCAATTGCATGTAGTAGTGTGTTTGTTAAGTTTACTGCATTGCTCCCCCATTTTGTATTGTTCCCCCCTATGTTTGCAAATGGTTCTGCCCTCCCCAGTTTTCCCGCCATTGGTATAAATTGTCAGTTAAGTTATATAATTCCTCCTCCCCCTTATTCCCTTATTTGTAGACTTTCTCTCCTCCCTGGGCCCAGTCAATCACTCCCCACTCCTCCCAACTTTCCAGAATCTTCTCCTCTCTAGGGGTTGTGGTTGGCTGTGGTCCCAGGGCCCCTCCTTTACTTTGTATTTTTTGGTTTCCCCTTTATGTCAATTATGTTAAGTTCATCCCTCCACCCTTCATGACTGGTTCAATGTAAACCCCTCCTTGGTACACCCACCCCCGTTATAACCTTGTTTCACCACCATTTTGTGGTCTCTCCTTGGGGTTCTTCCTTGGGGTCCTTCCCTGGGGCCTCTCCTTGGATGTCATCTTGGCTCATTCATTAAACCGGATTTAACCCCACCGAGAGTCCAGCTCTTTTCGCAGTTGCCTCGGCGGTGAGACTGGTTCGTAGTGCGAGCACAGCCCGAGGCCCTCAGACGCCCAGGGGTGCTCACATGGAATTGCAGCAGGGTGTCGGCCTGCCCCTGCTAGCCAGACACTGACCATCCCAGGCCAGATACACCCTCGCTGCAATTGCATATCTGTAATGATGCTTATATTTTATAAAAATGTTGAGAAAACTAATGGTTTTCAAAATTTTGATACTAGCACTACTTCAAAATTGGCGTTCAAGTGACATAGAACAGTTACTGTTTTTACTGGCTTCAGTACATTTTGTTATATCCAAAATTATAAGGAACGAAGAGAAAAATGTAGTTAATGTAGGGGGAAGTGCATAAGCATGCATAATCTGTAAACTGGGAAACAAGAATTCCTTAGTTCTGATGCTGGTGGAGTAATTGTTCTCAAAAATAACTTGGCATGGAGGATTTTGGGTTATGTTTCTGCAGTAGGTCCTAGTTTTCTGAACATAGGCACATGCCAGTATAAAAGGTATGACACTCTCCAGAACTAAGTAATTTTTTGTATGATTCTACACAGAGCATGGTGCTAATAACACCAAGACTGTGGGCTCAATCCTCATATCAGCCATTCACTTAAGAGTTGGATTTGATGATCCTTCTGGATCCCTTTCAAATCAGAGTATTCTGTGGCCTGTGATTGAGTGTGTGTGTACTTACATATTGTTGTTGTCAATGTCATCATTGTCATTTATGTTTACAGATTTATCTACACTAAGCTCCATAAAATGAATCCTATAGTTTAGAATTGGTCTTCAAAGATAGATGCAGCCACAGTGGAAAAGGGAAGGCTCTACTGCTACACATTTCTTACTGCACCTTGAATACGTAAAAATAATGAGATTACTATAGTCCTTTGTACTGACGTTCTTCCCAGCTGGAGTGGAAAACGACAAAGCCATCATTCATGGTGATGTAAAATGCATGTCTTGCCCAAGTAAGGTGGTACCATTTTCAAATGACCTGATTTGCAAAACTCATGCTATTTTGGGGTGGAAGGTAAAGAGCCTGCATCATCATATCAGTTCAATTGCTATCACCTAGTATTATGATGTCACGATATGTCATGATATATCATCATATCATGATCGCTGTGCTCTGACCCCCTAGAACCAATCCTCTGATTGAAGCCTGCCCTAGACAGAGTGACTAAAAGAAAGCATGCTGAAGAAAATATAAACCTGACCGAATATTTCTGACATGAAGGTATAATGGCTCTTGTAGAGCAAAAAAACCCTGGTATTTGTAATGCATTCATGACTTATATATCACTTTTCTTATTCGGACTTCATAACAATTTGTTAGTGAACAAGTCTCAAGAAATCAAATTTTGACTTTTTTTTCCAATGAACTTATCTAGCCAGTGCTATTTTAATTTAACTCATTTCCAGTTAGGAATATTTAATAATAGGTTTCTATATGAGCTGTGCTTCAAACAGTAAGATACTCTGCTGAGCTCTGAGTGCAGTAGAAAACTTTGGTTTACAAGTGTGTAAAACTGTACAATATACATAGTAAAATCTGTGCTTTTATTGCTTTTTGAACCTTTAATTCAATACTAAGAATGCAACCATTCCTGACAAACGGAGAGTAAGTGCAATTATGGCTTAGGTAGTAATGTGCTTGAACTTCTGGAAAAACAAACTTTTTTCTAAATATGCCTGTCAGAACATGCTTTTGCCCAGAGTTTCCTGCTGTTCCCTGATACTCCCCTGCATCTGAGAAGTTAGTTTAAACATGTTTGCCAGAAATTGAGATTATATCTTTCAAGGGAATATTAAAAACAACAAATACATGACTTTTTAATGTCTCTGCTCTTTTCTTGCCACCAGAAGGACCAGTGTAACACAAGGACTGTGGCAGCCTCTTGGTGCCAGTTTACCCCTCTCCCAAGAGAAGAGTTGCATGTGGAGTGAAACCTCTTTCTGCTGAAGAAATATTCCAAGATACACACTGCTATGAAATATCCTGATGTGAACCTAATACAGAGGATGCTTCATTTTGGGAATAAGGGCCTATTACTTCCAGTTTCTCTATATTATATCCTGAAATATTTTGTTTAAAAAGAAGGCCCTCTAGCTCCGGTAGGGATTAGGAGCTGGGAAACATCCACCACTGTTAAAGCTGCAGGGTGTGTATATTCAGTTTGACACTTTCATTTGACAAGGCAGTGAATCGAACTCGGACTTCTTTTTCTTGAGTCAATGTAGGCTGGTGGGTTTTACAGACAGGCTGGATATTTGCTGGAAGTTCTGGTGCCAGTGTCTTGGACCAACATGATTGTGTGCTGTTTTTTATGTCTTATAGAGAAATGCACATTGCATTGAGAGGTTTGTATTTGGAAATTAATAATAGGACTCATTATGGTTTCCTGAACTGTGTGCCTCCTTTCCATAATAGCAATGTGAGAAATAAAAGAAAGAGTAAAATCTTACTTTGTTACTACATTTATCTGCTCTGTACATGTCTTTTAACAGCATTTGCTTTGAATTTTGTCAAGAATGAACTATTTGCCAGCTCTGAAAGGCGATGTAGGTCTAGGAGAGTGAGGCAAATTAATGAATCTTTTGTGTTGGTTTTGCTTTTGTGGGGTTTTTTTCTTTTTTTTTTTTGTTTTGTTTTTGTTTTTGTTTTTGTTTTATTTTTTATTTCTGGATTCTGGGAAATATCAGATAGTTACTGTATTACAGATTCATTTTGCCTAACTTTCAGCACTAAAAGATTAGACATCTAATCTAAACTACTCCCATGTGCTCTCTAGGTGTCTTCAGGTGGTGAATCATCTCTTCTATCCAAGAAACTTGTTTTAGGAGGATGAGTGATTATTCAGAAATGTCCACCTGCTTCCAGTGACCCTTGAGCAGGGTAAACTTAAACTGGGGGGGGAGGAGGGGTTTAAATTTTGTATCTCCAAAGTGTGGTAGGATGAAGTTAAGAGTTTGGTTCTCTTCATCTGTGATTTATTTTATGACGGTGTTTGTTTCAGAGAGAAGCACAGAATTATACCATGGTAACCATGGTGATTATCCCATGATACTTAATTAATAGTTTTATTGAATAAAGTCCTATGTGAGCAGGCAAATGAGATACCTTATATGGCATTCCCATTGTCTTTTGACTATATAGAATGGTCTCCTCTACTCAGGTATAAAGAGGCAGTAGATTGCTTTAGTTCAAGTTTTGACTGGCCAGTTTTTCTCATCGTTGTTTTTTCTTGCTTCTGTGTCAGCAGCAGAAATAATGAGCCCCTTGTTTTCCTCCTGAATGACATTACTTAAAGCTTGCAAATGACCCCTCAAATTTTTAGGTGAAAATTCTCAAACTTTTCAGTGTGATTCTTATGACAGGCCTTGCACTCACCCTCACCCTTTTTTCAGTACTCATCTTATTTTACTTTCTTATAGTAACTTAATCCATTAATATTACCTGTAGCTAACTTACTGTATCTTTGCATCATTCCCTTAAGATTTTGACTTTCAGTTGCTAAAAATATAAGTCAAAGCTTCTGTTATGGCAGATATTTCAGCATTATAATAATAACAAAAATGTTGTTACTGTCATGTTCTGTATCTAATAACTGTATTGTTAGTGACATTTAGTTAGGTTGTTTTATACTTCGCCTTCTTATGGCACAGCTATGTGATAATTTTTAATTTTTTTTTAAATATTGATATAAAATACAGCACAGAGGAAAACTTGTCTAAAAGTTTCTCTCTTAGCTCCAAGCTGTGTCCAGCAGCATTTCTCTCTTTCATCCACCCTGTCCGATGATATTTTTGATATCTTCAGCAAATCAGTCTTTCAATTCCACCTACAGAGAATTGTCCTCACAATGCAGGACCTAAATATAGCTACAACACAGCTTGTGATGTACTGTGGTACAAGAGCACCATAATAGTGGCTGTAACGTTCTCTGGGTTGCTTTAACCCAGAGCTGTGTTAAACAGGAAGGAGAGAGACTGTCCAGTGGCACAGCAGAGAGTTATTCCCAGCAGCCTGTGGGGTGAGCAGGATGAGTTTCCAAGAGCTACTTCTAAACTTTAACCAGCTGCTATCAGCATGTTTGCAGACACATCAGAAGGGTTTCCTGCCAGGTCTGTCCAGGGCGCTGAGCAGGTCTTCATCTGTTGATTAGAGGTCAAAATGGGGGTCAGTGACTCGGCAGGAGCTTCTTCCTTGCTGCACATGCTGAAGGACTAACTGGTTTTAGCTCATGCAAGAACTGGTACAATTATTTGAAAAGTGTGGAAGCTGCAAAAAGTCAATTTTTTTGAAAGCTACTTGTGCACGAGGGGGCAGTTTCTGATCTGTCAGTGTCGCTTTACTTACTGTCTGAGCAAAGGTAAGTGTGAAAATGGAAATTATTTATCCAGAAATGGAGGTTATATTGTGATTACCTTGCTATATGGGAGAATCATAATAAAATAAGACAATCAGTGTTTCTGTGGGCACAATCCTATTAGTGAGTGTCAGCCATGGGAATGTGCAAACAAACCCATTTGCCAGATATTGCACTGGCAGGCAACAATGTCACCCTGCAGGAATGCAGTGAGGAAAGTTTCTTAATTCCAGACATTGCCATTCTAACCTCACTTATTACATTTGTCACGGCAAATGTTTCCATTGGTCATTGTCTCATCAGGAAATGGTGACTGTGTTTCTAGTACTCAGGCTGAACAGAGTTTAATAAATTTTTAATGAATTGTATCAGATACATTTAATGGTTTCAAAGTAGAGTTCTGAAGTTATCAAATAACAGGTGGGCCTTCCAAACTTAACATCAATTTATTTTTAATACTCATTTCATATATAGGTTCAGTAGCCAAGTAGAAAGTAAAGCAGTGAACTTGAAATGCACTCATTTACTACAAACACATTTATTTAACACTTAGAAATGCCATTGCCTTTCAGAGAGCTTTAAAGTTGCAGAAGTGAAACAAAATTCTAATTAGGATTATAGATTTGAACCTATATGAATAGTTTAGATTAGAGGCATCGAAGACCAAGATAAGGAGGGCTTTCAGCAACCACTAATGTTCTCAGAAACTGATAGCAAGTTCCAACTAATCTTACCAAAAAATTCCTAAAATGGGATTTTCATACAGTTTTTCCTGGACCTTGATATGGGCAACAGAATCAACTCATCTTGTTTCCACCCTTTAATATGTTTCTACTCAGAAACAGACTCCAGCTTTTGCTGGAGAGGGAGAATGATCACAGATTCTTTAGCTGTACTCTAAGGTCTCTCAACTTTATTTCACTTGTGGTCTTCATTGAACATGAGAGTGCAGAGTCTCGTGTGAGATTTCATATGCTTATGAAGCCATTTGAGACACAGAGTGGATTGATTTGAAGATTGTTGTGACCTGAACCCTCTGTAGCTTTGCTCCATGCAGGGTGAAACTGGATGTTTGAAAAAGAACTTTCAAAACTTATTACAATATCCCACAGATATCTTATTGTCTAATTAGAGAACAAGATACTGGAGAAAATGTTGTTTGGAGTTTTTTTCCTACATATTTAATAAACTGTGGGATCATTGTGTGATGCTTTTCTAAAATATGATGCCTTAAAGCAGATTGCCCAGCAGTTAAACAATGGTAAGAGTGTTTACACTTATCTGCCAAACAATGACTTAAACGCTATTGCAGATAAGCATTATTATTCCCAGAAGTATTAGGTAGGTCTCTAGGGAGATTTTTTCAGAAGAAATATTAGATAGGGCTCCAAGGAGATTTTCTAGTCTTTCGAGAGCTGCCAAACAGGAAACAAATTTTATTCTATATTAAACCTGAATACATTACTGTCAAAGTGGTTATTACTGGTTTACCTCAGTGTACTTCTGAGTAGAAATTGGCGCTATAGATTGTGTCTGGGTGGGTGCTAAAGATGAACAGATGGATGCTTTTGGCCACATTTTATCTTAAGCAGTGAATGAAATGGTAATGACGTATTTAAGTACGGCAATCTCTGTAACTGAAAGTCTCAGAAGCAAAAAATGTTAAATCAGTGCATATGTCTTCCTAATTTATGAGCTATTCTGGTCTGCCTCAGGATGACTGAACTTTTCTGCTTTACATGCTAGTCTAAATTTACTTGTTTTAATATCCCCTTCTAGGTTAGACTTGGAAAGCAATAATTATTCCTCTGCCTGAAACCACAGGCACTGTTTGTCATTATGCTGGAGTGATTTATCTCCCTTAGATTAAACTGAATATTTTGAGTGAACACTGGATTGTCCAAATCAAATAAGAAGCAATCACATTGTCCTGTAATTTGCTGGGGAGTAGTTGTATTGTTTTTGTTTGTTTACTTAGTTGGTTGACTTTTCATTTTTTCATTTGTTGGGTTTTTTAAAACAGCAAGTGAGAGTACAGGACTTCCCAAAGGAGGAATAAAAAATACAAATGCTGCTTTGGTAGGGAAACACTAAGCAAAATTTGCAGAGTAGCTGTGTGACTTTAAAGTGGAAGGAACTTTCCTCTGTTAAGATTAAGATTAGGTTAGGCTTAAAAGATTTTCAATGCCTCATTGGTTTATTTAATTTTAGAGTTGTATTTTAATAAAACAAATTATTGATTAACAAAACTGCAAATTTACAGTCTGTTATACTTTTCCTTAAAATTGAGTTAATTATCAAGTTTGGTGCCATCATTTTCTCAAGATGTTTATTAATGTATTTTTTTTCAGTAATATTCATGGAATAACCTTTAGTGGTTGGTGTC
Source organism: Ammospiza caudacuta (assembly GCF_027887145.1). Classification (NCBI taxonomy): domain Eukaryota; kingdom Metazoa; phylum Chordata; class Aves; order Passeriformes; family Passerellidae; genus Ammospiza; species Ammospiza caudacuta. The sequence goes on along the minus strand of NC_080595.1, from coordinate 106,907,534 downwards.
CTAGATTGCAAGTAAAAGCTCTGTGTTTAACGGTTTGTCAAAGTGTCAGACAGATGATATAGATGATACAAATTGTGCAGAAAATGTGTGAGGGACTAATTTGACTAATCTCTGCTTTGGATATTTTTATCTCCCATGTGTTTCAATTTTTAAAGACTTTATTAGTTTTGTTGGAATTGGCAATGACGGAGGGTGACACCATCACCGAAATAGCGGTGATGAAAAATATCTCCTTATTTTAGCTATCTGACTGTGTGGGGTTTTTTTCCTTGAGGTCCATCTGCTAGCACTGGCTCAGGAATCTTATTTAGATGCATCACAATGCCCTTCCATTCCAGAAACTGCATAAATGCAGTACTGAATCACAGTCTTAAATCTAAGTGGGTGGAAAGCGCATTTCATTAAACTACAGCTTGAATTCTTCAATTTCCTTTCTCTGTCTTCTGGGAAGCCTGGGTGCTTTGCTATCCTAGCAGTGAAATTAGACATAAACCTTAAAAAGCCTTTTTTTCTTGAAGAGAGCACTACAGGTTGCTTGGCTTTTGCTCTGGTCTCCACTTGCTCTAATCACAGCCATTTATCTCCAGCTTGCTTCAGTTGCATGCAAAACCTGGCAGAAGCAAATCCCATCTCGCTGTTTCATGGACTTCTCAAGTCTCCCCAATGCTGGTTTCTCTACCCACACCTCTCCCTCAGCTTGTCTGCATCACCCCTCCAGCGTCACTTGTATCAGCTCTGCCTACTCTTAATGGCAAGGATTCAAGGGTTGCAAAATTCTCTCTTCTTTGACTCACTGCTCGAGGGGTGGGCACCCATCTGCAATGGAAAAAGGCTATGCCTAAACTTGGGACACCCGTTCAAACCTGGAGCAGCCTGCCCTCGTTCAGCCTGCCCTCCTTGTCTGGAGCTCAGTGTTGATCCCCTCAGTGCAAGTGGAAGAGTTGTTCAGGGTCTCTGTTGAGGACCAAGAGTCACAAACCTGTCTCCTCTGGTATGCCTCAATTAGGCAAGCAGAAACAGCAGGATCAGCTTGCTTATGAGCACTAACATCTTTTGGCCAAATATGAACCCCATCTTTTTCAGTGCCAGACCCACAATCTCTTCCTTCTAGTGCAGTGACACCAATAAAGCCAGGCTGTCAGCTTGTGATGTGACACATACTACTCTGTCCTTTTCCCCTGGTTCCCTGCTGTAAAAATAGGGGATCTCCATGTTCTCTGTCTGGATAGAAAATGCATTTGGATGCTTATCTGACATTTGATTGACTTTCCTTTTGGATTTCTGGATGGCCTGAACATTACATTGAACACCACAGAGCCAGCACCAGTGGGGCCACTATCCGGTGAGTGTCCATTGTCTGCATCACCCAAGGGCAAGGTGAAGGCAAGAATCTTGTCCTTGTCTCCAGAATCAATAATGATTGTTATCACTGCCAATGATATCCTGGGGCAGAGCCAGCCTCTTCACTTCTTTGCTCCTTGACTGCCACATATAGCCACAGAAATGTCCTTTCAGGACTTATAGTTTGGGTCACAGCAGAAGTCTGTCTGTGCTGGTGGAAACAAGCACCTGAAATATCACTTGCTGTTGCCTTATATCAGTTTCAGGTCTGGCTAGGAGAGGGAACTTCGGTGGTGTCCAGAAGCACTACAGTGACCAAAACTTGGCTCTATAATTAAAATTTTATGGGGATCTTTAAAAAAAACCCCTTGACATAAGCTAGCATTGTAAGCTTGCAGCCCAGAAAGTCAACTGGATTCTGGGCTGCATCCAAAGAAACGTGCAGCAGCACAAGGGAGATGATTCTCCCCCTTCACTCTGCTCTCACAAGATCCCACCTGGAATTCTGTGTACAGTTCTGGTGTCCTCAGGATGAGAAAGACATGGAAGAGTTGGAGCAAGTCCAGAGGAGGCCACAAAATCTCTAAGAGGACTGGAGTGCCTTCCCTACAAAGACAGGCTGAGAAGGTTCAGCCTGGAGAAGAGAAGGTTGTGTGGAGACCTCATGGCAACCTTGCAGTATCTGAAGGGGCCAACAGGGAAGCTGGAGAGGGACTCTGCACTAGAAACTGTAGGGATAGGACAAGGAGTAATGGGTACAAACAGAAAGAGGGGAAATTTAGGCTAGATATTAGGAATAAGTTTTTGAGGGTGGAACATGTTGCCTGAGGAGGGTGTGAATGTTCCATAGCTGGCAGTGTTCAAGGCCAAGTTGGATAAGACCTGGAGCAACCTGTTCTAAAGGGGGTTTGAACAAGGTGACCATTAATGTCCCTTACAATCTTTAACATTCTATGCTCTTGTATCTTAGACAAGCAGATTTCCTATCAGACTCCTTGAGTGGTTTCAGTGGGAGAGTAGTGTCCAAACTCAGAACAGGAAATGTAATCCTAGCCCTCAAGATGGGAGCTATTATTTTTTTTACTACTTAAATCTCCTTTGTCACTCTGTCTTGGTGTGCCCCGCTTCAATTTATCCAAGATGTACCTTCATGCTCCTTTTCAGACACTTTCTGAGCAGGAAAAAAAAGTGTTCTTGATGGGTTTCTTCTTGGCAACTGGTATAGTACTGGAGAAGAAATGGCTCTCCCCCAGTAGCAGGTAGCTGAAACCAAGCATGTGTGGAACTATGAAGCTTGCTGGAGCCAGCTCAAGCTCTTTGGGTGCTGAAGCCTCCTTTTAGAATCTAAATGACAGCCAGAACAGAGCCAGGGAAAAAAAAAAAAGAAAAGATCCCACTGAAAAGAGAATGAGAAGAGGTCAGATGTGGTGTGTTATATGGGCTGGTAGTAGCCACCTGCCCAAAGAGCACGTGCACACCTCTGTTCTGGCTGTCGTTTAGATCCTAAAAGGAGGCTTGCTGGGTCTTTCTCTAGCACATCTCATTGCTTTGCAATATTTCAAAATCTAATTTGAGTGTTTCTTCCTAAAAAAATCTCAAACAGTGAATATAATCTGACAGATCATGTAACAGAATTTCTGAAATAAAATGTTGATGCTGACTAAGGCAGCCTAATACTTCCCACTGCAAGTATTATTAACAAGGTTTACCCCCAAAAAAGGGTACTTGCTCTTTCAGTCCACACAGTTAACTGGTTTCATTAGAAACCAAAGGATCACAAGTCTTCCCAAAACCATTTAGAAACACTGAATTAAGACCTTTGTGATTGAAAAGAAAAGCTAACATTGCTTCTTCATGGAAGAAGTCTGATAGATAGATGACCTGTCTAAAGGGTTAGTCAAAGTTTGAAAGCAATTGGGAAAATCTCTTAAATAGGTGCCTTGGTTCATCCAACTTCTCAGAGAAGCAGAAGACAGTGATTGTGGCAAAAGGCCACTGAAGTAGTTATATGAATTTCCCCTGGGTGCTCCTGAAAGTCAGAGACATGTGCCCATGGCCTCCTTCAGCTTATCTCCAGCCCTGTCTTTTTTTTCCTCTTGTCTTCCTGCAAAATGAGAACAGGTGAAATTACAGATGCTGAAAAGTAAATCCAAAGATAAAATGGGAATTGCCTTCTGTTCTAAGTCTAATTCTGGCTGCTTTATCTTCTCCAATCAACAAATGATTACCACTTTTCTTGTTCTTTTTTTAAAGTATTTTCCGTCTAAAATTGCTAGGTAGAGTGAAGCTGTGGCCAGAGGTACATTTTTTTCTGGGAAAGTTTCAACATAATTAGACAATGCCTATGTTGCAGAGAAGGCCCTATAAAAATGAGGGTGCTTCATTTTTTGAATTGCCTTGTGGTATATTCTATAAAAATCTTATCTCAGAACTGACTTGACCTAGAAATGCCAGCATATTGTAGACCCTTACTAGGGTGGATTTTGGCAGTCCAGAGTGTCTCAGCAGGCTATAGCAACATTGCCAAAAGTCCTGCAGAGAAAATTAATCTCTTGCAGAGCCAAGTTGCTTCGGGAGATAAGCCAGGGGCTCAGTTGATTTGCCATTGTGAAGTAACTTCAATATGAATATTCTGCCTCGCTCCCCTCTCATGCCTTTCTGAGTGTGCACTTGACCCAAAACCATCTCCTATGTCTGGAAGCCTGTGGCACCATCACCTCCCTTGAATGGCTGAGCGAGTGTCAGGGAGTAAAATCGTGATGATTTTTGGTAAAGGCAGGACAAATGTCACTAGAAAAAGGTCACAAAATTGGGCAGACAGCTTTTGTCATTTTGTTACCTTGCTACATCAAAAGTGAAAAGAAGAAATCTAGGTGCCATGTGACATGTCAGTAGTAAATAAATGGAGAATGTGGCAAGACAACAGGTGACTCTATCAGCAAGAATGTGCATGGCCTTCTGTGTTCCTCCAAGTTTCTGTTTCACAGAAAGCCCTAATCATTTTGGATAAATAGAGCTGTAAGCTATAGATAGACAAAAAGGCATAAGAAGGAAATAATTCAGTGTGCAGAGAAAGCAAGCCTGCTCTCTTCAGCTTTTTTCCATCTGTTGGTGTCCATTAAGAAACCAAAAATGCAGCTGCTGGGGAGTCCTGATCTTCTGGCAATCCAAAGTGATTATTTGATTTGTTTTCTCACTGTTGCAGTGCTGAATCTGTGTTCCAGCAGGAGCTGGGTTTATTATTTTAAGGCTTTTTCAACCTTCACAGTCATTTGTTTTATCCTAAGGCTTTAGTTTCCAAAACATGCTGTAATCGAACATAATGTAAATCTAAAAATTATCAAAATTTAGATAACTTTAAACTCTGATGGGGGAGGAGAATGATATAGGCATTTTCAGTTTGTGCTAGATTTTTTTACCTTTGAGTTGCAGAAATAATAACAGTGTTTAAAGGAGTCAGCAAGGGGCTATATTAAGAAAAATGCCTTTCCTGGCTATGAACACACTGTGTACAGTTGTGTGTGATTCATTCAAACTCACCATGTGACTCATTTTTTTTTCTCATTTTTCTCATTACATTTGTTACAGTTTGCAACTGTTCTTTCTGCCAGAGAAATCCACATATTTACTTTCCTGAGGCACTCGTTTCTGTGGACCTCTAATACTAAATTGAAATAGATCAAGCTGGTCTGACTGATGTTCATTTTCTCTGCTCATTTAATGAACTTTCTCTTCTCATTTCTTACTGTGTGATGGTTACAGCACAACCCCATCCCACACACCAAACAAAGACACATTTAAAGAGAACCACTTGGAAGAAAAATGTTGCCTTTCTCTCTAAAAAGCATCTTATTTCCCAGATTCATACTTTTAAAAATAAAGAGGATAAGCATACAGTGGCCTCATTTTCACTTCTAATATGAGTAGACTTTGGCCTCTTCAGGGATGTGCTTGATAGAGAAACCCTGGAAGAAGAAGAATCCAAGAAATCTGATTAATAAGGGTCACCTCCTCCAAGCTCAGGATTGATACATCCTGAAGATGCCTCCCAAAGAGAAGAACAAGATGCTTCTGGACAAACTCAAACACTAAAAGGGAGCCCACAGAGGATGGAAGCAAGGAAAGGCAGCTTGGGAGGAATACAGAGAAACTCTGAGCAGACAAGGATCAGGTCAGGAAAGCTAAAACTGTAATAGAAGTCCTGGCCAGGGCCATCAAAGGCAACAAGAAAAAGCTTCTATAGGTATGTCAATGATAAAAAGAAGACCAGGGAAAATTTGAGCCCTCTCTGTAAGGAAAGAGTAGAACTGGTTACCTGGGATGCAGGGAAGGCTGAGGTACTCAACAATGTTTTTGCCTCAGTCTTCACCAACAAGTGCTTCAGCCGCACCACCTGAGTCATAGAAGGCAAAGTCAGGGACTGGGAGAATGAAGAACTGCCTGATTTAGGGGAAAGTCAGATTTGAGATAATCTAAGGAACCTGGAGGTGCAAAAGCCCATGGGACTTATGAGATGCACCCATCAGGTCTTGGGGGAAGTAGCAGATGACAAAAATTAACCATTAAGAAGGATATGAAAATGCTGGAGCAAGTCTAGAGGAGGGCCCCAAAGGTGATCAGAGGTCTGCAGCATCTCTCCTATGAGGACAGGCTCAGAGAGTTGGGATTGTTCAGCCTGGAGAAGAGCAGGCTCTGGGGAGATCTTATACCATATTCCAGTACCTAAGGGGGCTTACAGAAAGGCTGGAGAGACACTTTTACAAGGGCATGTAGTGATAGGACAAGGCATAACGGCTTTAAAACGAAGGAGGGTGAGTTTAGATTAGAAATATGAATAAATTCCTTACTGTGAGAGTGGTGAGGCACTGGAACAGGTTGCTCAGGGAAGCTGTGGATACCTCATACCTGGAAGTGTTCAAGGCCAGATTGTATGGAGCTCTGGGCAAGCTGGTCCAGTGGAAGGTATCCCTGCCCAGGGCAGCAGGGTTTCTTCCACCAAGAAAGGATTTCATGGGAGTCCACCATGATGGTGATGATAGGGTTGTGTTCTTAAGGGTAAGAATCAGGGAGAGGGCCAGCAGGGCAGATATCATGGTGGGAGTCTATTAGGGTCCACACAAACAGGATGTAAACTTAGAAGAAATATTCTGTATGCAGCTGGAAGAAGTCTCACAATCACTAGCCTTTTTCTTGTGGGGAATTTCAACTTACCAAATGTCTGTTGGAAACACAGCACAGCAGAGAGGAAGCAGTCTGGGACATTCCTGAATTGTGTGAAAGATAATCTCTCAATACAAGTTGTGAGGGAGTCATTTAGGGAAGGCTCCTTGCTGGACCTGCTGTTCATGATCAGAGAAGGACTGGTGGGTGATGCTGGGCACAGAGGTCACAAAATGGTCATTTTCAACCCCCAGAGAAATAAGGAACTGAACTGGTTCAGTTCAGGGTGCCATCTGAACTGTGGGGCAGGCATGTCCTCACGAACCTGGCTGACAGCGTCAGAAGATAGTCCTGAAAGGCAAAGGAGTTCAGGAAGATTGGATGTTCTTCAGGAAGGATATCTTAAAAGCACAGGAGCAGGCCCTTCACATGTGCTGAAGGATGAGCCAGCAGGGGTGACCAGCCTGGCTGAACAGAGCTTCATCTGAAGCTTAGGGGAAAAAACCAAGAGTTTATAGCCTCTTAAAGATGGGGCAGGAACTCAGGAGGACTACAAGCATGAGGTGAGGTTATGCAGGGAGAAAAGCCAAACTAGAATTTAATCTGGCCACTGCTGTACAACACAATAAGAAGGGTTTCTATAAATAAATCAGCAACACATTGAGGCTTAAGGAGACCCTCCACCCTTTATTGGGTGTGGGGGGAAATGTAGTGTCAAAGGATGATGAAAATGTTGAGATACTTAATGTTTTCTTTGCCTCAGTCTTTAACAGCAAGACCACTTGTTCTTTGGGTATCCAGCCCCTCTGAGCTGGGAGAAAGGCAACAGAGCTGGTGAAGGGTCTGGAGCAGAAATCTTTTGAGGAGTAGCCAAGGGGAAAAAGGCTCAGGAGAGACCTTATTGTTCAGGTAACAAGCAATAGGACATGAGGAAACCATCTCAAGTTGCTCGTGGGGAGGTGTAGACTGGATATCAGGTAAAATTTCTTCATAAAAGGGGTTGTCAAGCACTTGGAACACGCTGCTCAGAGAAATGGTTGAGTCACCACCGGAGATATTAAAAAGACATTGACTTAGGGACATTGTTTATTGGTGAATATGGCAGTGCTGGGTTAATGTTAGATTCAATAATCTAAGAAGTTTTTTCAAACCTAAAACATTAGGTGATACTATCAATGGATGGTTAAGAATCAAGGGGCCAGAAATGTTTTTGTTTTCATGTTTGAAATAGAGAAATATTTAAAATTCTCCATCCCTATCTAAATTATAAAGTTCTGTGATTTTTGACAATCATCTAAGAAATTCAGGATGAAAATACATGACATATCTCAGTTATGAAGAATAAAACTGAGAAAAATGATGGATGAATATGAGCCAGCAATGTGCCCAGGTAGCCAAGAGGGCCAATGCCATCCTGGCCAGTATCAGAAATGGTATGGCCAGCAGGAGCAGAGAGGTCATTCTTCCCCTGTACTCGGCACTGGTGAGGCCTCACTTGGAGTACTGTATCCAGTTCTGGGCCCCTCACTTTAAGAGGGACGTTGAGTTACTTGAGCGTGTCCAGAGGAGAGCAACGAAACTAATAAGGGGCTTGGAACACAAGCCATATGAAGAGCGACTGAGGGAGCTGGGGTTGTTCAGCCTGGAGAAAAGGAGACTAAGGGGTGACCTCATCACTCTCTACAACTTCCTGAAGGGTGGCTGTAGTGAGCTGGGGGTCGGCCTCTTTCTCCGGGCGACAACGGATAGAACAAGAGGACACAGTCTCAAGTTGCGTCAAGCTAGATGTAAGTTAGAAGTAAGAAGGAAATACTTCACAGAAAGAGTGGTCAGAAACTGGAATCATTTACCCAGTGAGGTGGTAGAGGCATCATCCCTTGAAGAATTTAAAAAAAGACTGGATGTGGCACTTGCTGCCATGATCTAGTTGAACAGTTAGAACATCGGCTGGACTAGATGATCTTATAGGTCTCTTCCAGTCTTGAAAATTCTGTGTGATTCTGTGTGATTCTGTGAGTCTTATGGCTAGATCTGGGATAAAAAGAGGGAACAGGACCAGAAACCAGCTCCTGGCAGCACTGACAGTGGCGTCCTCTTGACTCATAATGCCTGAACGGGAGCTCCACGTTGCATGGTGGGCTTTGCACATGTTCACCCTTCATATGCAGTCTTCATCACCTGAGCTCAAGTCATGAGTTGAAATGCTGATCTGGGACTTAGAAAATCATAGGCAGCTGGCTTGAGATATCCATTTGAATTGGCCAAAGTCTTCTCATGAAGGCAGGCCCTGTTGAATTTTGCTGTTCCCGTGGCCAAGGACTTAATAAATTGTCACTGTCTGTGCAGTGAAGATTTTTTGTAAGAAGGGAAGTGCTTTTCCTAATGATGCCAGATATGCAGGTGATGTGGCCAGGACCCTTGAGAACATTCTGTGCCTAAACCCAGCATCGAGAAGCCTGAATTAGAAGCTTAATCACACAGCCTGCCAATTTAATCAGTGTAGAGAGACAGACGCCTCCAGAGAATGGTATAAATCTTAGTGCAAGGGCATCCTAAAAATAGTTGTGAAGAATCACACCTGAGCCTGCTGTATCTAAGAGTGGCTTTTCTGAACTGGACAAAAAGAAATGTAGTGAAGAATTTAAAAACATAAGAAATTAAAATGACAAAAAGTTACTGCATGTGCTGGGAACAAAGTAATAGTATATTCAGAACATCCCCTCCCCTTTTTATCTCTTAAGTAAAACCACACATGCATAATATTTGGGGAATTTAAATTTAAAATTAAATTATAACTGCAGAGTGTTATAATACATTTACATAAAATAAATTCAAACAAATATAAATATGCAGACCAGAACAAAGGAATAATAATTTACTTCATTTTGAATTTAAGTAATGAATTATGACAGCTGTACGAAATATGGGCAAACACCAGAGAATAACTAGGATATATACACACCAATGTATACCGTGTGAGGTTTTTTTTGTGTGAGTATGATTGCACAATCCTTCCTTACTTTCTCACAAGATAACAAAGCAATGAGATAACTAAGAATACCAAATGTACCTAGAGCAAGGCACCTGTACATGTGGCTGCAGAACCTTGTAATCTTATGGCCATGTTTCAGATACCTTATCCAAATGAAGTTATTATAGTCTTTTGAATTTCAGTAGGAAGTTTGGATGGATTTTTTGACACAAAGCCCTCAGAATTTAGCACATTTTTCTTCTATTAAGTATACAAGAATATTTTTGTGTGCAAGTAGTGATGTTTGCAGACAAGCTAAGGCATTTGAAAGCGAATGACAGCAAGGTGCAATGAGCCTCAGGAAATCAGTGGTTTCATGAACACAGTTTTTGTGTTCTTGCAACCGTTCTGTTTCATTTCTAGTCTGGATTTCTTTTGTGTTATGCCAGTTAATAAGCTGTTCTCTATCCATTACCTCTGTGCAGACTTGAAAAGTAATGTTTTAAATTAGGATAGGGAAGAAGGGAAGATATAAATGGCATCTGGTAGTGCAAATCTCCTGCTAATAAAGAGACTCTTTTCAACTAAAAGAAGCACACTGCCTTGATATTTTTATTCTGAGTGAGGTGTCAAGTCTGTGGCTGACAACCATACAGGAAGTTTCTTAAGGCTTATGTGGGCTTCACAGTATTCAGGGAGTTAGGAATGAGGAAGAAAAAATGCCATGCCATTAATGATGCATCTGACATTTGTTTATGCATTCCTATGTCCAGTTTGCATGCAGCAAAGCTCAATATTCATTAAATAGCTTTTCATCCTACTGTCACTATTTCATCAGAGGCAATTTTAATGACATAGACATACATATTTCTTTTTATTGTACATAAGGAAATTATATAAAATTCTCTGGCATGTTTTATAAATTCTTGACATTTTAACACCTGAAGAAATTGAATAAAGTTGGCTGAATCTGTATTATTTATCCTGTGTGGTTGTGTTTTGCACTTGAAATTCAGCAGGGTTGCAAAATCTCTTGAGGTCCCGAGATAAGCAAAGAAACTTTAGGGAGTTATAAAGAAAAGTGCCACCTTGTTTTCTTCCAAAACTAAGATTTTACATCTTTTTCTTGTAATAATTGTCTTCAAAATGAAAAATTATACTAACTAGGAGGTAATGAATTGCACCTGGACTGTATTTCTTTTTGGGAAGACAAGGGTGAGGCAGAACAAACCATTGCCCTGGAAAAGTACTTTCAGGGCTTATAAAATGAGCACAGTCTAAAGCCAGGTGGCAGTATAGTGAGAGCACAGAGGAGGAAATCCAGCTATAGTCTGGGGGATGTGCTGAGTCTGGCCAAGCCCCAGTAAAGCCTTGCCCTTTGGTACACAGCCTGGAACCTTGGCTTTGTTCAATGTCCCTCCTGTTAAAGGTTCATCCTGCTGTCAAAGGCATTGGCTGTTGCTGTCAGGCCCTCATAGGAAGAACCCACTGAGTGGATTCCTTGCCCAGGCACCTGTGACCCCCAAGGACACAGGAAGGTTCTCCTCCAATGCAAAACTGGCACAAGAAAAGGAGGGAGCAAAGGTGGGGCCAAGCTTCCATGATCCTGAATAATGTTTCCCTTTTCTATTGGCACTGTGTTGGGTAGAGCTGTTTGTATCCTATATCAGTTGTGTCCTTTCAATAAAACTTTCCTAATTTTGTCAGTATTTCCTTTCAGGAATCTATTCCAAAGCTCTTAGGAAACTATTTCCTATCTTCCTTCGTTTCAGTCATCCTTTCATCTACCCTTGCCTGTTATCTTCAAGATGAAGTGACAAAAACTATATGCAATGTTCAAGAGAAATTTAGCAGATTTTCCTCCTTCTCAATTATTTCTACAATAATTCCTCATCTTCTATTTCCAGAATGATACATTGTTTGAGGAACATATTTCAAATAATTTATAGATTTCCCTGATTACCAGTAGTAATTTATTAGAGTTCATTAAGGTATGTTTATAATTACAGCTGCAGAGAAACCATTCCAGTCTGTCTGAATTTTTATAAACTCCTCTAATATTCTTGGTCATCCCTCCCAGACATGGTCTTCTTTGCTGTTTAAACCAACCTTCTTTATATGGTTTAAGACATGGATTTAAATAGCTGATGTACATTATCTTTGAACAGATACATTTATTCTGTTGTAAGGTTATAAGACAGGATTAATAAAAAGTCAATACTCTCTTGGTACCCTGAGGTAATTCCACAGAAAAAGGAAAATTAATTTCCCAGTCCTCTTAAAAACAGTCTAGAGCCTCTTAATAAACAGAACCAATGTCTAATTTCTCAGACTCCCATTTGCTAATGCAGAAAAAAAAGGGACACAGTTATTAGACAGGATTTTGCAATAGGCATCCATGTGAGCTAAGCTGGAGACTTAGATTTGTGTGCCAAATACAGATCCTGCAATTTAACAGCTCAACACATTAAAAGGTATTTTAAGCTGCCTTGGTAACTGTCTAGATGTCTAGATGTAATTCATTGAATGTCTCTTTATATTTAGAGAGTTTCAGTCTGGATAAGCATATCTCAGTGTTCTATAATTTGCAAGTCATGAACACTCTCCAATGATATGTGCTGTCTTTTTTGTTGGTTTTTTATGATTTTGTTTGTTTGTTTGGTTGCTTGGTTGGTTGGCTTGTTTGATGGGGTTTTTTGGTTTGTTTTGGGTGGGTTTTTTGAGGAATTAGTTGTTTTTCTCTTTATAGACCTTACCTGGGGTTTACTTTAGCTTTATGCAGAGCTCCTATTTGTGTAGTGGTACCACCTTTAAAACTAGAACTGAGCATTGCTTTGAACACTGGCTTGTGTCTTGCCTTAGATTTTATGATGACATCGAAATTTTTTGAAGTGAAGTGAGTTCCAGGCTATGAAATCAAATGATTGAATTTTTACAGTGATGTCATGAGTCATGCTGGGGAAGGTTTCCTTGGTGCAACCCCCTGTGGAACTGTCATTACTGGAGGTGTATCAGTGAGCAGATATTAACTCTGCAGTTCTGCCCCCCTCCAGATGGGAAGAAGAGCAGAGCATCAGTCTGGCACCTCAGGACAAGTTTTACAGGCATTTATGTGGCAAAAGGTGCAGACAGACATCTGCCATGATGCTTAGGAGGAGTCAGGCACTTGACACCTGCATTGTCAGGCACAATTCGGATTTAGGCATATCTGGAGAGATCAGCAGGTGCTTATCTTCAAACCTGTAAAATCCAGCCCTTGTTTGCTGTGTTTCATCCATATCTGTGCAATGGGTGGTAACACCTCCCCACCTCAGAATAGGGGTTGAGAGGCTTTTTCAGTCTTTAAACTGGATAGACAGTGGAGCATGGCATTGCAATACAAGATCAGCTCTCACATGTGTGAGCAGGTTTTTATCAATGTCTTCTTCCTTTACTAAGATCCGTGAGCAATCACTGACACTTAAACTGAAATTATGGATTATGTAAAGGTTTTTGCATAATATATAACATTTTCCTTTGTATTTTATGCAAATGTATCTACACCTCTTCTGGCAGCTAAGCAGAATTCCCCTCATGAAAATCTTTTAACATAAAAACGTGCACTATTCTTCTTCTCACTAGATGGAGGTCCAGTGCCATTTAAACCTTAGCATTCTTGAGTTTTTCCTGCTCTTGCTGAGATTGAAATAATTGCCACTGTGATCTAGACAAAGCCTTACAGTGGAACTGTGCTCTCAATAGAGGACACAGAAAAAGGAATGCATATTTATAAATACCTTAAAGCACAGAATATGCTCTGGTAATAAAACATATAGAAAAAGAATGCAAAAAATGTCATAAAGTTGTGAGGATTTAGATGCAGATGTTTAGATGCAAAGAAGATTTTATAAAATCCAGTTGTTGTCCTGAATTAATTCCTTTTGGCAAAAGCAGAACTAATTAATAGATCACATCTGCCTGGCTGTTGCTGCATTAATCGTGGCAGTAAATTGCTGTAACTAAACTGTTTTAATTAGGGAAAGTAAGGGCTGCCGTTTATTTTGCTTTTCAATTCTTTTACCAATCATTCTGCAGTGCCAGTGCATTTAGCACTCATCAGCTCTGGTACAATAACTAAAGGAAGCAAGACCTTTCTTGAGCAGTACTTCCCAATTGCACAAATGACTCCCATTTAACCTCGTCCAATCTTCTTTTCAAGCTTTGTCTTTCACTTCCCAGAAAAAACTGTATCCCTTTTGTTCTCTTTAAACCTATTTAATATAGTTAGACTTCTCTGAGAATCATTTCCAATACAAGAAATATAAAATCAAAATCAAGAGTCAAGCAAGTAGGGATTGGGTTGGTATTGCTAGGATACTGTTTTCCAGGCTAGTGTGCTGTAAGGTTGGATGGGCCAGGGCTTTAGGTGACTGAAGAGAGAGATCCAATTTCTTCCTTTCCTCCCGATGTTCTTTATGACAAATCAAGTCATTTTGTCTCAAGTGTACAGATCTTTCTTAGTTTTTCAGTGATACAGCAAAGTCTTAAAAATTCACCATGTCTACAGCTCTCAGTGTGGGCAGTATCTTCCTGGTGAACACTGGGTGAAACATGCCCACTTCGTGCCCAAACCCTATAAAATTTTATAAATTTTGAGTCCCTCAGTACTCCTCCCTATTTGGGATTTCATTTTTTAAAAATATGTTTTAATCTCACCTATGCAGAAATTACCAGTTCTTGTGAATTCCCCCACCTATGGTGGGACATGGACACATAAACATAGGTGCCAAGTGCCAGTGGAGATGGCCTTGGTTACCAAGGTGTCAATGTGGAGCAGACAGATAGAGCACAGTGGGTTTGGAGATGTGTTTCTTCCTGGAGTGGCACATGGAGACAAGGTGGGGTACCTACCCAGTGTGGGCACTTAAATTGCTCAGCTTTGCAGAACAAAGAAATCAAGGACCTGCTGAAGAATCATGTCTCTTTAGGCACCTGACATCTGAAAATTTACTGCAAAAGTGCTGAAAGATTGTTCAGCCATCTCCTTTGGTGGAGGTAACTTTAACAAGTATCTTATGTGTGAACTAGGAGCCTCTGTGCTTCACAGAGATGAAAATACAGAACTTGCAGTTTATGAGGTGCTGAGCTACCAAAGAAGTATTGGCTGAGTAAATATTGTCATTAAAACAACCTAGGAAGGCAGGTCCACATTTCTATCCAAGACTTTTCAACCCCACCGAGTCCCATGGGGCTGGCAACAGACTCAGAGCTCACTGCAAGTCAGGGCTCAAGGTATGAGCTGTGAAAAACTTGTTTACTTTAGAAATTAATCAACATCTCATTTTTCTGCATTTGGGATGGGTAAATAACTACTAATAATGAAACAGAGCATGAATGCTTCAACTTTTAATCCTTATAGACCTGAATTTCTATTAAAAAAATAAATTTAAAAAAGGCTTTTCTATAACTTTCACATTGATCCCTTTGCCAAGTCTCTTCTCCCCATTATTTTTGATGTTGGATAGTTTTAACTGGCTTTGAAAAATGGTGGAGTACTCAAAGGTGCTTTCCTAGTAGTCTAATGGAAACAAATATCAGGATAAAGGAGAAATTTATGACTCCTCCAAGGAAGGCACAGCTCAGTCATTGTATTCCTCTTTCATAGCAACCTCCTGGGTAATCAGGCATGCACGTACCAGGCTGGCCTGGCCACATGGACCCTGCTCCAGGCGCGTCATGTTAACTCTCTCTGTTTCCCAGAGCGTGTGGATGAGCTGGGGTGAGCAGCAGGGCAGGGGGAAGAGAAACAGTGCAGATTGATATTTCCAGGCCTCTCTATCTCTCTCTTCATGTCGCATTTTCTTTTGTTATTGCTTCTGCAGTTATCCTCATAAATTTTTCTCTCTCGCTGATTATACTGTATTTACTTATAAACAGTGAATGTTTTCAGTGATTTGAAATGTAAATTTACTCTCAAAAATGCAGATGATGAAGCAACTAGATTATGAAGGCAGGCTCAGAGTTCTTTCAAGTTATCCTTATTGCTATATGAATTAGTTTTACCTGACACATACCACACACATGCTTTTAAAACAGAAAAATTCAGAAGTTTTTTACAAATAGTCAAGGTATATTAGTTTTTATGATCCATTTCCAGTTGCGAAGATTTTTTCAAAATTTTCCTGAACTCATTATATTGTTTCTCCAGATTTATATTGTAGCCAATGAATATGAATTATAGCATTGTTTTTATTAAATAAATTAGTCATATCTTGCCAGTCATTTATTAAAAATAATAAAAATTTATGCACATCAAAGCCTTCATTGTGTTTGGCTCAGTTTAACGAATCGATTATTCAGTTATGAGAACTCTTAAGTGATGTAGGACATTTTTAGGATTAATATTAAAAGGACTACCTTAAACAAAAGTGAAAAGAAAAATCTGTGCAGTGAAGCAAATTCTGATTACTCCAAATATGAGAGTACAAGATTATTAATTTTAAATATAAATTTTCAAAATCTCTTTAGAATATGCATTTAATCTGAGGTGTCTGAAGATTATTAGAACCCTCCCAAATCTCAGATAAAATGCATGATAAAAAGGGAGTTATTTCATCAAAGGCCATCTGAGATAAATACACCCACTTCCATGAAACATTCTCTATATATGGAGTTAATAATAACAACCTTAAAAGGGTTTTTTTACATAAGAAGTCATTGCAGGGCACACATGTGGAATTTACATCACCGTCTTCTACTGAGATCTGAAGGCCAACAGAAAAAATAAAGGCTGTAACTCATATTTTTGGAAAGCAAATGAATTTTCTTTCTGGCTTTTTTATGGCAAAGTTCAGCAGGGTGTTATGAAGCTAGAGGGAATTGCCAGAGCAGTGAGTGGAAGGCAGACCTGAAACCCACACAGTAATAATGGAGAAAAGGGAGATATTTTTCTTCAGACAGATAGTGCTATGTTTTTGGCATAATCTTTGTCACATAAAGGGGAAATTTAGAGTCTGGTCCCTAGTCCCAGGCAGTTTTGGAATCCAGGTATTGGAGTACCCTTTACACACTGTTTGAAAGACTAAATTCTCTTCATTGAACATTGTACATTTAAATGGATAAAAGAATGAAAGAAGAAAAAATTATTGGGGCTTTAACATGCAAAAATTATCATGCTGTCAAGTGAAACTCCATATCCTGTGCTCTTTCAAACACCTACCGGGGAAATACTAAAGCTGGAAACCAGAAAAAATCGGCATTCAGATCTCCCTCATGGCTCTAACAATGTGATGAGAGTTACAGTAAAAACTGTGTAACACTTCATTTTAAAAAAGAAGCTATATGATTTACACTGAAATAATGTTTTCATCATAAACTCTGTCATGCTGCTTCCTACTCTTCTTCAGTTCACTTTAGGCCAGAAAGGTTTAATTTTCTCTGTTGACACAGAAAGGGAGCTAGCCTGTCAATGAATGTGCAAGGAGAATCTCCAGGGAAGGAAATGCAATCATGTTGAGTAACACTGTTTTTACTTTATTTGTAATAAATAGGAAGGCTTATAATGCCAAAGGACCGTGCTACAGTTGTCTAAAGATTGAGTATGAATGATAAAAGAAGAAGAAAATGTAGCTGAGTTATATTCTGAGCCTCTGTTTTTCCCCAGTTGCTATAGTAATGTTTAGCACCTCAGTTAGTTATTCCAGCATGCTCCGTCCCTGGGAGATTTGTCAGCTCGGGAAGACTGAGAATGATGAGCCTGCCTTGGATCTGGAGACAGACCTCATTAGTTCTGAGGATTAGACACAATACCTGCTGCTGGCACAGGTAGTCAGCACACAAACATGGAGAGGAATCCCTGGATGCTTTTAATGAGACTGCATGGCCGGGATATTGGATTGCTCTCGGCATTCCAAGGGCAGGTGGTTGTGAGGCTGCTGGGTGACTCTGCTCAGGCTGACACCCTGACAATGGCTGTTCCTCTGTAAGCCCAGAAAAACCAGCTCAAAGCCTCCTACATCTCAAGGGAGGTTGCCTTGCTACTCAGAGGAGTGCCATAAAAAAACATAAGTGCCAAAAGCTTGCACTTTGGTACCAAATCAAGTCTTTGGAACATTTTTGCTCTGGCAGGTGTAACTTGCAGAGGAATTAAAAACGAACAACTCTTTGCAGCTTTTGGTTCTTTCCTTTTGTCTTTTCACTGTCAGTGTTTCTGTGTCTTTCTGGGAAGGATGGGAGAAATGGCATTAGTACTGTCACAATTCCCATTTTCCGACCTGGTTTGTGGTGTATATTTTTTTCCTTCTTAACCAATTTTTGTTGATTTTTTCCTTATTAACCAATTTTCAGTATTAACCGATTTTTGTTGATTCAGTGAGAATATCAGATATTTTAAAAAAGATGCGACACATTTCAGCTTCTCTGTGCTATAGACAAATGTCCTCCCAGCTGGAATCAAACTACTGGAGACCTTGAAAGCTGAATACTAACAAAAGCTACAGTAGTAACAAAAAGATCTATTAGTTCGTCCTGTTGCTTTTAACTATTTTTAATCTCATGACTGAGGTCTTAAAATTTTGGACTCTGGCATTGAACATACTTCATAAATTTATATTTTTTTAAAGTTCCTTGGCAAATTAACAGAAAGATCAGTGAGGGCAAAGGCATTTTGAAAGTTCTGCTGTCAGAACTGGCTGCAGTTCACTCCTTTCCCCAAAAACTGCTTTTAAAATTGTATGTACACAAACCTGCCTGGAGTCCTGGTAAATTTCTTGAGAAAAGCTGAAGTGGGGAAGTAGAACTCCATAATCAGACACAGTTGTTAAGCCCTCAGTCACTCACAACACTGAACTTGAAAATCAATGCACCTTTACACACCAGCTTCCAAAACGGGATTTCTTGTTGCACAGTTTAACAGAGAAAATAATTTGGCAACTGAATGCTTCACATGTGTTGGATTCAGCTAACTCTGAAGATTCCTAACACCCATTTGGAAGTTGGGTTCTACATGGCTTGGAGAGCATTGCAAGAAGATGCAGGAGAACCGAGGGATGGTTAGACATGGAAAGATAAGGAAGCTTAAGAACACCTGGGAGCAATCACTTGAGGCTGGAAAAAGATGTAGGAGTAGAGACAGAGAACTTTGGTGGATAATCAGAGCTGTCAAGGCTTTGGTATGAAAATATCCAGTGTAGTCTGCTGCATTTGGTATAATTCAGCTGCATTGCTCTTCAATTTGTCTGAATGTTTTAGGAAGCCCATACATTCTGGATGGGTGTGTATTTGTTTAGTTGAGCTGAATAAGGTACAGAATATCTTGTTTGACTGAAATGAGGTTTTATGTTCTATTTGGATGTCTCCCTAGAAAAGTGGTGACAGCAAAAGCCTCATTTTTTTTGACCAAAATTAATAGTATTTGGGACAGGGTTGTAATGATATTGTCCCCAGTCCAGAATTAGAATCTAGTTAAGAAACTTGGAAATACTTCTTCATAGGAACAAATGTTCTCATATGGAGAAGAACATGAAGAATTATTTTTCATTTTATTTCAGATGTATTTCAAATATGATTTTATTATGGCATTTTGTTGCATCTTTTATTAGGAACTTTATAATAGAACTCCTTTATTAAATTAGGAGAAATGTCATTGTAGGTTAAAAGGCAAAATTCTTTGATTAAGTGGCTTTAAAATAGTTTTCATTAATTTTGGTGTGAACTGAACATCAATTGCCTCTGTGAGTCTTGCCTGGAGCTTGGTTATTCTTGTCTTATACCTTTTTCTCCTTGATTGTATTAAACTTAGTTTACAATTTTCAGAGAGTAGTCACCATTTTTCAATCATTATTATTTTCTTATTGTAACAATTATCTGATTTTTGGGGGGTATTTTGTTGTTTCTCTTCATGCTGGAAAATACTTAACTACATGAGACTTTGAAGGGGCAAAACACAGACCTCAGATTTCAAGATAAAATATTATTTTATCTGCGCTGCAACAGATTTTTTTTTCTTTAGTTAATCTTTCTTCTTCTTGATGAGAATGCCAGATTTCTAGATACCAAATTGTGGAATGGTTGTATTGGCTCTAGAAAAGGCCTTTCCCACTGTATTAGCAATAAACTGCTGGCTGTCAGTTAGAGCATGTTCTATTGTCTGCTTCAGAGCTTTTCTGCTTTTTTTCAAAGCATCTGGGCTATTGGTTTAATGAAAGAGACACTGGAATTAACTGCCCTAATAAACACAGGATTAACCACCAGAAACTAATTTTGGTGATGATGTAGTCACCTTTCCTTTAGTGAGTTCTCAGGTCCAACAAGGCTCCGTTTTTCTTATCTACTTTTCCAGTATATTCTGTTTTTTTGGCTAAGTACAGGTACTTAGTGTTAGTTCCATCATCCACCAGGCCTCAGATGTCTATTTCCCTGCAGTCATATATGGGATATAGCAGTGGCTCCAGGCTGTGGTTTAAGCACAGTAGGATCCAGCCAGACAATGGGAATTTTCTTTTGCTTTAGTAAATATATGGGTTTGTTTACTCAATACCACCTAAACTGCATCCAAGCAAAACTTAATTAGATGTTCTGCCAGGAAAAAAAACTATGAGAAGAGAGGAATGGAGAACAGCTGTTTTTGTTATCTGCTTCAGTCCTCAGACCTACCAAGATAAGAGAAGTGTGACTGGCTTATTTCCACCAAGAGAGTAAGTAGGTGAAGAAGCATGGGTCTCTCACCCATGTTGTCTTATCTAGTGAAACAGGAGGGAAGACAAGCCTATTTGCTGGTAAGCCAAATTGAAGCCCATGTGCTGGATCTAAATACTTTGCAAAGTTGTTATATCAACAGATTTCTTACCACAGAATTTCTCCTATGTCTAGGATACTTGTTTTTAAAGCAAAATGCCTTAACACAAATATATTTACTAAGTAGGTTTTTATTATTTGGCATGTTGTTATTGTTGTTGTTGTTCATACAGGCCTAAGATGCATTGTATTCTGGGATGCTCATTTTTTGCTACTTGTACTTTACATATTTTTACTATATTTAGATCTTGATGACTGCTTAAAAGAGCTGTTCATGCTTCAAAACTCCTTTTTCTTCTTCTTCCCCAAAACTTAAAATAGCAGCTGCTACTCTAAGTTGTTTTTCCCTTGGGTATGCTGCCACCCCACCCATTGTTACTGCCATGGATAGCTGTCATTTGGCTCCTCCTATGCCATGCTGATGAGGTTGGTGATGTTGTGTGAGCCAGAGGATCACCAGCTGAGAGCCACCTGGGCTTTGTCTCAAAGGCAATTTGAAATGCTGTGAAATTTCACCTGTGAAATGCTACAGCTTTCTGTCCCATCATGATCTACCATTACCTCACACATGAGTATTCTTTGTCGGCCAAAGGAAGATGTTGTGTGCTGAGCTTGCTTCAGCCAGTTCCTTCACCACAGTAGAAAGGGAATGGCCTAAGTGGGGACAAGCTGTATGAAGAGCAGCTGAGGTCACTTAGTCTGGTCAGCCTGGAGAAGACGAGACTGAGGGCAGACCTCACTGCAGTTTTCAAAATCCTCAAATTGGGAAGAGGAGGGGCAGGCACTGATCTCTTCTGTGTGGTTACCAGTGACAGGACTCCAGGGAATGGCCTGAAGGTGTGTCAGAAGAGGTTTGGGTTGGACATCAGGAAAATCTTCTTCACCCAGAAGGTGGTTGGGCACTGGAAAAGGCTCCCCAGGGAAGTGGCCACAGTACCAGCCTGACAGAGTTCAAGAAACATTTGGACAGTGCTCTCAAGCACGTGGTGTGACTCTTGTGGCTGTCCTGTGCAGGGCCAGGAGCTGGACTTTGATAATCCCCATGAGTCCCTTCCAATTCAGGATATTCTGTGATTCTGTGATTCTATGAGTCTACGAACTGTTTTCTCCTTTTAAATTTTTTTTTTTTTATTGTCCCAGAATTAGCATTAGTAAGTGCTGTTCAGCAATGAGAAAACAAGTGGCTAAAACTCCTTAATTTCTGCTGCAGTAGTGTCAGTGCAGTATTGACATTCTGGGCTGGTGCAGATCAGCCTCCAAGGCTGGCATAGCTGCAAAGCAAACGTCTCATATTGACAGACTGGCTACAACTGAGATTATCCCAAGGATGGCAGCTAAGAATATCCAATGTAAACATGCCACAGTGGTCCAAAATTATTTACTTTATGGCTTGCCCCATTCTCCAGTCAATCCTATTGTACTTCTGTCCCATTTTGGTTGTCACAAGCAGCTTCCTGACTGAAGTTTAAGCCTTTGGTAATAAATTGATTTCTCCCACGTGTTTGTGCAACTGACTCACTCTACAGTGAGTTTTTACATTATTCTGCAATGTGACAAATATGTTAACACATGCAGAACAATGATTTTAATTCTGGCAGACAGTTGCTGTGTTCGTGTCAATAAAGACAAATTTTTTCATGCTATCAAGTACTCTGATGTGACTATAATGCCCCAGCTCACTGAAATTGCTTTAAATTGACTTTCAGGCTATTGATCAGATTATCAAAACCCAAAGAACTGCTCCCTTTGCTTTCCTGTAGCAGTAATTTAAGAAGGCAAAATACCATTGAGTTCAATGAGGCATGATTATCACTCAAACACACAGAAGTGAGAAGTCTATAAAAATGTGATTTTGCACTTAGCTATTATGTCTCTAGGTATTTAGGTAGTTTGGAGAAAATTATTTGTGAGGCAGAAACTGGTCATCTTTCAGCTTTTCTATAAAAATCTCTGGCTGATATTCTGTTTTGCAGCCGAATACTGTATTCACATATAGTGGCAGTATAACTGTTGCTGAGATTTTCTATTTATGGCCATATATGTTTATCATGCCAAGCATAATTTATATCCTTGTGTTTTGCATATTTAAGACAAAATCAAGTTGACAAAGCCTATGGGAAAAAATCTCAATCAAATTGTGTTTCTATGTTGGTAGAATAGCCCTTGAGGAGACAGAATGTTCCCAGAAGATGCTAAAACAAACATGCAAACAGAACTCTAAAATAGGACCGAGGCAAGAGTTCAAGTGCTTTATTTTCTTTCTGAGACAGGCAGCTTAACTGTTTGCTCCAAAGATACAGATCAAATAAATCTGGAAAGTTACATTGCCTTGCTGAATCACTGTGTGAAAGGTTATTTTAAAGATGTTGGAACACAAGCTTGAGGTCCCATTCAAGGTGAGGTTTTCACTGTATGGATGAATGGCAAGGATAAGCCTTATACACCAGTAGAAATTAACTAGAAAAGTTTAATCATGGAAGAAAGGAATGTCCATATTAATTGGCACCAAATGGCATCCCTTCAACTTTATCAATTGTGTTAAGGAAATTTTTATTAAAAAAGGTCGCAAATATAGTGTTAGATGATGTTGACTGAGATTTGCAGAAGTGGGTCTTGAAAACATAGGAACTCTACACTGTGCATATTGAAATATTTTGTAACGAGCGACTGTGGATTATGTTCAGCACAGAAGCAGTTTTCATGGTCGTGTTTAGAAGTCATAGATGTTCAAGCAATTTTAACCCAGTGAATTTCAATGTGTGTTTGTACTGAATGGCACCTGACAAGCTTCACCAACATCTAGGTGAATGTTTTTCGATATGTTTCAAAAAATATGGGAATGCAATGCATCAGCCTGTGAGGGCTAATGCCATCTGCCAAAGAGGGTCATCAGACAGCTGCTGCACATTCACACTGGCTGTGCATGTGTGAATGCACATGTACAATGATTAATCTGGGTCAGTCAGGCTGTCTGGCAGCAAACTGAATGCAGCAGGGCTGACAGCACAGAAGCCATTCCTCTAATTGTGGGCCTTGTTCTCAGCTTGTTGAGGGCCCTGTACTGCTCCTGCCTCTCTCAGTGCATTCTCATGAAAGAATCAGCCCCAAGCCGACCTAATTAAGTATCAGTGGTGGGAGGCTGTTGCCTCTGAGATGTATCCGGAATGAGCTGCTGGAGGAAATGATTCATCCTGTCTGTAAGCAGAATGTTGTGTGATAGCCATTGGTTTGTCAAAACTTTCCTATAGCAGTTTGAGTCTGAGAAACAGAAGAGAACATAAAGAGGAGGTTCTGGAGAACACTGGTTAAAATTACATTTTCTTCTATGCTTTCTACCTTAGACTATTAATTCCGTTATGTGACATAGTAACTTTTTTCTTTATTTAGAGGGGAGGAATTGAATAAATTTTTCCATGCTGTTTCAAGTGTCTTCATTTCTAGTGTCTGTTTCAGAAATAAGAATGGGATATTGACCCATCCATTCCTCAACAACATGGTCTCTCTTGGACTGGGAAGCCCAAAACTGGGCACAGGGCTGTGGATGCAGCATCACCAGTGCTGAAGTGAGGGCAAGTATCACACCCCATCACCTGCTAGCAGTAGTCCTTCTAATGCAGTCCAAATATGTTTGGCCTCCTATTCTGCAAGTGCACATTGATGGCTTGTGTTCAGCTTGATGTCTGCCAGGCCCTCAGATCTTTTTCTACAAACCACAATTTGCAGTTCAGCCTGTAGTGGTGCGTGGGATTGTTCTGGTCTATTCTGCATTCCCATAATTTGATTTCATCAGGTTCCTGTTGGCCCATGTCCCCAGCTCCTCTGGGCTCTCTGGATGGCAATCCATCCCTCTAGCACATGAATTTCCCCCTCCAATTGCATGTGCTCCAGAGCCTCCTGGGGTACTTTCTCTCCTGCTACTTGGGTCATTAGCAAAGTTAAGCAATATCAGTTCTAATGTCTCAAAATGTCTCAAAAACATGGTTAAATGAACTGTATTTTAAATGTTGCTTTATTCCCACTGTGCTTCTAAAGATTTTGGCTTTGTTTATCTCGCTTGCTGAGGTTTTTATGAAGGTGAGATTTCTGTTTCACCCCAGAATAAAGAACTGCAGTTACATGCCCATTTTCTCCTGCTTCCCAACTGCCCATGATTATAAATACATCAATCATTTTATTTAGCTGCTATTCTGTACCTTTAAAATGTGGTTAATGTTTCTAAAGCACTGTGAAGTGCTATGGGGGAAAACCGCCAAATATCATTAAATAAAGATTTGTGCTTCTGGAATTTAAAAATAAAAGCCTAATGTTTCAGATATGAAAAAAAGAAAAATCAAAGTTAAATAATTTTATGAGAATAACTCCTATTCTAAATGCATCAGTGTCAGAAAAGCCTCCATCTTCTCTCTTATGATGGTCCTAATGAAGCATTTTCTCTCCTATCCTGGGTGTTAAAGTGATTCATGAGCATTTGCTGCTGATGATCTTCAGAAACAACCCCAGACTAGCTAGCCAGTACTGACAGACCTAATGTAGACATTCTCTTGATCTTGAGTAGTTCTCACCACAAGGCCACAAATCCACAGCTTTTGGAGACAGTCTCCAAGTGTATTTTTTCCTTTACAAGCAGAACACACGACTAGGTCTTAGATGTGCTGACAGACTGTCAGTGAGAGCTCATCCTTGAAAAGGAGATGTACTCCTAGTCAGTATTAGCAAGACCTTAGCTCCAGGCAGAGCCAGAGCTCCTGGCTCAGGATAGATTTATCTTTGATTTTGTCACTAGAGATGCTGAATGTTACTCACCAAGTATTATTGCTACCTGTGATGAGCCACTGTCTGGATTGACAGTCGGTAGGGAAGTGAGAAATACTGGAGTTTTTCTGCACACAATCTCATGCAGTAAACCTGTCATGGCATTGAACTGACTAATTACAGGTGCTCTGGGGGTGATGGACTTTTTCTGACAGAAAACCTCTCTCCTTCTCTACTCTTGCGATAGAACCTGTAGCAACACTAAGCTACTACTTTTCTCAAAGGATGACTTTCAACCAAATGTAGAAATGGGAAAGGTATGAACTTTGAAGTTCTTGTTTCCAAGGAAGTGGAGTGTGTTTTATGATGAACTTAATGAACTTAGTGAGAATTTCTTGGAACTTAATGAGCTTAGTGAGAATTTCTTGCAGTTGTCTGGGTTTAAATGATGGGCTCTATGAAGAGAGCTCTTTGTGAGAAGTACCATGGCTGACCTGACTGACACATAAATGACAGATTCCTGTGGTGGGAAAGAAAAGTACTGCACTGCAGGTGATGTTTAACCAATTCTGATAGACCATCCTTTCAACAGCTTTCTTTAGAAAGTTTTGCATTTGTAAAGGATAATGGCAAATGAGCTGCATTTCTGCTTCTTCATGCTGAAAGTTGAGTTTCCGGTCATTCCAGAGGGCTGAGCGTAAAAGGCACTTGCGCTGGTTTTTCATTAGACTTGTCAGAACTGCCACATCTCTTTCACGTCCTGACAGCTCAGGGTTTTGAGTTCACTGGAGATTGCACTCGGGAGGGCATGTTGAGCACCAGTCTGATGTGGGGGGCTGCTGTGTGAGCTCCATCTGAGCAGGGCAGGGCAGGTGTCCTATCTCTGAGCCATCTCATGTGGCTGGCACACACTGTGTGACAGAATACATCTGTCACTGCAGTGGTAAATAATTTATCATAGACTCGTTTGACCACAGCAGAGGATGGATTGCAAAGCTGGATTAAAAGTAGCTGTCCTACCAACTTTCATGCTTCTCTGGGTGCTGTGTAACAGCAGAGAAGCTGTTCTGGCTGCTTGTGTCCTGATGAGCCTTTCTTATGTGCAGTGAGGTAAGGCAGGCTTATTGCTGTCTGACTGAGATCTTCCATATCCAAATGAAGAAACCAGCTCTTCTAAACTGCACAGTGCAAAACCAACTTTTCTGCTGTTCTCCGTGCCACATAGGACTGAGTTTCTAACTGTGAGAGTGGCCATAAGATAGGGTAGCCAAACTGTTGTTAAAATATTGTCCTAGTTAATCTGGACAGGGCTAAAAAAAGCCTTGAAGGATTTGCTTTTCATAGATTCACTTCAACAAAGAAAATTCCCTTTTTTTTGTTGATGAAGGCTATGGAGCAAGTGAGAAATAAATATGTGCACACATTTACTGTTTCTCCAGTTAACAAGATAAGGAAATCTGTGTGGCAACACAAAATGTTTTCATCAAGTAAAAATAATCTCACCTAGCATGGATTATAATAACAGGCTTTTACACAGACTCAGCTACATGTGGCCTAAGTGGCAGAAATACTAAGTATGCTGAAAATATATAAATTATTTATAAGGAGAAATGCATTTAAATTGTCATGGCACTTTATTAACTTTTCACCCAGCTGGAGACTGTTCTAACAATACTACAGACTTTTCTTGGTTTTTTTTTTTTTTTTTTTTTTTTTTTTTTTTTTTAATTTTTATGGCTTGTTTGGGTTTTTGCTAAAGATTACTGATTCATGTGGAAAGTCTTTAGATTTGACATCATCCTTCCATGACTAAATTGCTACATAATTTTAAAATAAGAAAGTTCTGCTGTCAATACTGATTGATGCATTATTATTATTTTCCTATATTTCATTTGCTCCCTTTCACTTTTCTGTTGCTATGCTTGTCGCTCTTAGAATGTGTTCTGCATATTTAATATTTGATATTCAGAGGAATTGCACCTATGCTTTTGGTTTAGTACTTAAAGGCATTATTCTCATAAAGGAACCTGTAGCTAGCTGCAACAGACCTATTTATTTATTTTCTGTCTCATTCTGATAGCTATTGCTGCATTTATTTTTTCATTAATACACTCTTCTTTTGTTGCTTACACCACATCCTTGTATTTGGGAAGTTTTCACCTAACTATTACTACTTCTATCCCCTTTAGTATCCATCAGGGACTTTAGTAAATCATTTATCCAATCATTTAGTAAATCATTTATCCAATCATTCAACAGAGTAAAATAATCCTTTTCAACCCATCAATTCCTCCTGGAACGACCACTTGAGTGTTTTTCTTGAGAGTTTTCATTTTATATAATTTTAAAATTCCCATCTGGTTGTGTAGAATGAGAAGCAGAAAGTAAGTATGTATGAAATGTTTCCCAATTGTCTGATAAAATGTACGATTCTCCACTTCCAGAGTGCACATGGGAACTTGGTCTAAAAGGAGCTCTCAGGTCCTTTTGTCACAGGTAGATCATGACAATCTTCTTCCCCTTTCAAGGGACCCACCACCCCTTGTCCTGTCATTGTCCCAGCCTCTGGGAGTCCAGCAGCATCTCTGCAAACTCTCCTCTCTCCTGCTGCTCAGGAGAGAGACAGCTCCCATCAGGACTGGTATTGGAAACCATGGTGTTATTGATAGTATCTATGAATGAGCTACATTTCTTGCTTCCCTTGTTTACTGTTCTGAGAAAATAAATTGCTCAGAGTATTACAGCAAACAGTACTGGATAACCATGGCTGTGTGCCACTATGCTGAAACACCTTCTATGTTCTTTTTGGAGAGGTTATCTCAGCTAAATCCATACTGTGATGTCCATAGTGCAGCCTTGAGAGGAGAGAAGCTAAAAATGCCCCCACCCTAGTGTATGAATGTCTGCAGAAGCAGCCTTTCCTCTGGAAAATTGCATCCCAACTAATCCATGTCTGATTCATGGGGCTGGTAGATACAGTCACATAGAGAATTGTTGTCTGCTGCAGCTGGAATTGAATGTTCCAGATTTCCCAGCTGATCAACATGATCATGTATGGTAGAGGTCTTCTCGCATTGTGTATGGTAGAATGTTTAATTCATCTATGGAATAGGAAATTTTCTTCAGCAAGAAGTGTGGTGCTTGTCTTGATTCCAGAAAGCACAAATAACCAGCGCTCAGGACAGGACAGTTTCTTAAGGAAGCTCAAATCTTCAATTCAAACTGGACAAAGAAGAATTTTTCACATTCCTGGTGGCCATGCTCACTGGGACTCCCAGCACTGCTTCCTGTGTGGCTCCGTGCTGAACACTGTTTTAATGACAGAGCTGGGAGCTCAGCTCAGAGGCTGACCTCACCAGGTTGGTCACCAGCCGCGGGCTGTGGCAGTGCTTTAATGGATCACTGCTCACCGTTGTCTAGCTAGATTCCTTCATGGTAGGAACTGAGACATGTACCCATCCTCAAATGCTTACAAAGTGACTGTCACCAAGCACACAGTAACTGGACCCCATATTTGTCCTGGAAAATGGGCAAATGCAGTTCCTTAATGCAAAAGAGATACAACTGGGATGACTGGATTTTTTGGCAGAAGACACCTCCATGAAAGAAATTTTTCTTTTATGTTTTTAATTAAGTTCCTGAGCCAAAATCAAGTGAAGCACCTGAACTCTTCAAAGAAAAGGTTCAGGCTTCTTTAGTATCAGGAAAACATTGCATTTTTCTTGTGTTTTGTTCTGTGAAAGGTAAGATGATTTTGACTGAAATCTTCTGAGGATGAAAAGCAAAAACATGAAGAAGAAAGCAGGATCTGGCCTGAGAAAGTCTGGCACAGGGCTCAGCACAATGTGTTTAACATTGACAGTGTTTTATGGGCAAGTGGAGACATACCCTGAATCAAAGACCTTGGTAACCAATCACAGACATTGCCCCCCAGTCAGTCAGGGGGATTTATTTTCCAGTGAGTTGAGAGTTAAGATTACGATAAGAATTCTGTAGCATTTAAAAAAGAATCAAGCTAACAGGGAATAAGATGGCTATTGTGAGAAATTCTTCATGGTAGTAGCCTTTTACAGTCATCTGCATTCATAGCCATAAATTTCTACTCAGATGGCTGTCCTTCCAATGAAAATGTTTGACTAAGAGCTTGATTTACTTTTTTTATAAATAAAAATCTTGTTCTCAAGAAATAAGTAGTCATTTTTTTTCCTTTGGGAAACAACAACAAAAAAATGCAACTCAGCAGAACTGGATAAACTGTTTGCATTACTTTACACTGTAGTTTTATTTTTTTTAATCCAGGCAAGTTGGGCTTGGATGGAAAACATTTTATTTATTTATTTCATACTAAGTCTAGCAAGAGCTATTCCAAAATCTGAGGTGAAAACAAAGATGTTAAATGAGGACTTTCATCCAGGAACAATTGGGATATACCTACCTGAAGTATGTCTTTGCTATGAATGTACTCTTAAGATGAGCATTGACATTTAATTGTGAGCAATTATCTAAGGCTGGTGGGACTTTTGTTACTTCCAGCTGGACCTATCTCTATTGAACAAGTCATCAATGAGATTCCTGAGGCTGAGTCATTGTGCCAGACTGAAATCCTTTTGCAGCGGTCTGCTCTCCTGGTCCCAAATGGAAATGATGAGAATGCCCTTGAGGACAGTTAGGACATGAGGTGCTGGGTGTGAGCTAAGAAGTGACTTGAGAGAGCCCTGAGAACTGGAGTGAAACATCTCAACCCCAAAAACAACTCAGTTGTTTCCTGATTTTGCTGGGTAATCTGCCTGACAGTTCTTGAAACATCTGAGGCCGTGCTCCTTTGCTTGCTCTATAAGCAATCTCGTCTGACTGGTTTTGTGCCTTTGTATCTGTGCCCAGGCTACAGAAAAGAGGTGAGTGGGGTTGCCTTTGTTTGTTTTAATGTGATTTGTTCTCAAAGTCTCACATACATCATGCATGAAAGGGATTCATGGCTCCTGTTTTTCAGGGATGTGGTGGTAGTGCAGCTTCTTGTATTCAATGATTCAGAATTCAGTTGGTGCTATGAAAAATCTGCAGTGAATTAGATGAGTGCCTACAGTCTTGAATATCTTACTGGAGAGGACAGTAAAAGAGGTACAGCAGAGGCTCAAGTTAATAAAATCAGATATTGAATTATATTCAACACAGAGATAAGGTTTATTAGCTTGGATATAGTGTTGTGCAATGGTTCTTCTGACATGGAATTAGTTTACACAGAAAATCTAGGTTCTTATGGGCACTGTGCAGGTCTGTGTGACTGTGCTTATGTCTGACCCCATCTTCAAGAAGCTCCAGTAAGGATTTGGATAAAAAATGCAGATGAAAGCCCACAGAAGTGTTTAAGTGGATGCCATTGGAGAAATATTCTTGCAAACAAACTAAGAGAAGCCGAATGATCTAGGCCAAAGCTGGTACCTCTAGATCCTCCACTGCAGCTGTGTATTGCCATTTGGATAACATACCAGTGTCCCTGAGTGCAAACATGTCTGTCCTCCAAAGCACTTATCTCTTGTATTGAACAACTCATACCTGGTACTTTCATCTCTTGTATTGAACTACTTGTACCTGGTACTTCTGTTCAAGACAATGGTACTTTAAAATACGATGAACTGAAACTTTGTGGTTATAGCAGTCTATAGCCATGCTAGGTATTTTGCACTTTGGTTTAAATTGCCAAGTTTCCCATGACTCAGTCCATTCAAGCTTTGGCAGTTCCAGGGGGAACGAGCATGGTTGCACATGCACATGTTTTCTTTGAGATATTATTAATGAGAATGTAGAGGACTTGCTGCAGCTTTCCTGTTTGATTGATAAACAAGTTTGTTCTGGCCATACATTTGGATTCCAGACAACTTTTTTGTTTGCAGAAATAATCTCTCAGTTTCCACTTAGGCAGTCATTTGACATTACTTTCCTACACCTACTGTTACTAATCATTGTATAAAAATCACTATTTTTACTTTCTAAAATATAACACAGTGCTTTACACCCATTCTATGAACCAAATGAGATTCATAAAATCTTGGAGCAGGTACTGAAATTGCTGGTCAATTCATTGGGGTTGAACATGTAGACACCCACAGACACCCCCCATCAGCCTTTCTTGTGACAGGCCTGGCCCAGGAAGTGTTTGAAACCACAAGTTTAGAATTCCTTGCAAAACCTTATTATCCTCTTGTTAAAGCTCCTCTGGTAGCCCTGAGCCATGGTCAGCATGAAGAAAACCTGGTGCCTGTCCACTGGCAGAGTACAAGAGCCATCTGATCTTGCATGTGCTGAGATATTGCAGAAAAACTGGGTGGTGTGGAGTGACATCCACTTCACTGACATGGCCAGGCTATGTCCTAGCTCTTCCCCAGTCTAGGCCCACAGATTTTCTCTCTGGAGAGTTAGGGCACAAGGTTAGAGAATGAAAAACATCTGGGTTTCATCACAGACATAAGCCATGACTCTGGAGTGCATGCCTTGGTTTGGGAAATGCAGAAGTGATCCTGGGTTCCAACATTATTACAGCTCTGTGTTGCCTGCAACAACAATTACCAAAAACTTGCCTGGATTTTAAAAGTAATTTTCCAGGAAAATGCTGATACCTTGCTCTCATAATATGACCTTGCCTCAGAGTAAAAAATGTGACATTCAGAAATATGGATAGAGAAGGGCCACTAGATAACAATGCTTCAGGGCTTGTCTGTATTTTAAGCACATTTGTCTTGGGGAGTTCTCTGACAATCAGGCAATTGTTGAGGAACTTAAAATTTAGCCTGAAATATTGAGGGAGGTAATAGGGTACCTATTCCCTCTTAGTTAATCCCAAAGGGCAGCCTCCCTTCTGGTCCCCTGGGATAACTATGAGTACAGCAGAGATGTAACCAGGGCATTATAGACATCACCTGAGGGTAATTTAACTTGATTGTAACAAAAGCAATGTGATTATCTTAGAGCTGGGCTGCTACATACACAGGGAAGAACTAGATCTATTTTAAAATTAAACAGTACAATGTTAAAGAAAGACATATGACATTTAAAAATTTACTTTAAAATAAATATCTCAAATTTTCCATCCTCCAAAGTTTATTAAAGAAAATTGAATTGTGCTGGAGTCTGTGTCCTGGTCATCCTGCAGTAAATCCAATGTTAGCAACATAGACTGAAGCTGATAATCAGGTTGGCTTTTTCTCATTGCTTTTCTATACCAGGCAATCATGTTCTATATGACATTTAACATGCACTGATCAGGCATCACTTTAAAGCTGCCCACGTGGCTGTTTCCCTCTTTGTTCTGGAAAGAAGCAGGCATCACCTCCTAATTTCCGGTTTCCAGTGCTGAGGAGTTTAGTTGTTGTTGTTCTGGAACCAAATGTAGTCTCTTCACTTAGAGTAGCCACCTATCCCCTTCGTGTTCTGCAGTCCTCCTCAGAGACACTCTGTTCCTCCTGCTGCCCTTCTCTGCACCTTCTCAAGTCTGTTTCATCCACAAAAAGTATAAAAGACCCAAACTGTGCCGAGTTCCCTTGGGCTTGTGTGACCAGGTTTTGGTAGCAAGGGGCTCCAGGAGAGCCTTGTGTGAGAAGGTGCCAGAGGCTTCCCCTGTGTCTGACAGAGCCCGTGCCAGCTGGCTGCAGGTTGGACCCACTGCTGAGCCCATCAGGGATGGTGGCAGAGCCTCTGGGATAACAGATTGGAGAAGGGCAGGAAAGGGGAGGAAGGAGAATGGCTGTGGAAACAGCAGCCAAAGAGGAGAGTGAGAACACGTGAGAGAAACAGCTCTGCAGACACCAAGGTCAGTGAAGATGGAGGGGGAGGAGGTGCTCCAGGTGCCAGAGCAGATTCTCCTGCAACACACGGAGGTCCATGGTGGAGCTGGTATCAGCTTTCTGCCCCTGGAGAATCCCATGCCACAGACATGGTGCCTAAAGGAGGCTGTGACCCTGTGGGGACCTGCGCTGGAGCAGGCTTCTGGCAGGGCCTGCAGACCTGTGGAGAGAGGAGCCCACACTGGAGCAGGCTTGCTGGCAGGACATGGGAGACTCACTGGAGCAGCCTCTTCCTGAAGGGATACACTCCATGTGAGGGATCCCACACAGGAGCAGGGTTTGAGGAACTCCAGCCTGTGGGGGACACTCCAATTGGAGCAGTTCATGGAGGACTGTCTCCCATGGCATTCCCTCCAATGCTGCAGCAGGGAAAGAGTGTGAGGAGCTCTCCTGCTGAGGAGGAAGGAACAACAGACACAATGTGTGATGAGCTGACCACAGCCCCCATTTCCAGTCCCCCTGCATCACTGGAGGGGAAGCAGGTAGAGAATTCAGGAGTGAAGTTAAGCCCAAAAAGAAAGGAGAGTTGGGGAAAAGATGGTTTTAAAATGTTGTTTTATTTCTCATCATTCACTCTGATTTGATTGGTAATAAATTTCTTTTC
This sequence comes from Ammospiza caudacuta, assembly GCF_027887145.1. NCBI lineage: Eukaryota > Metazoa > Chordata > Aves > Passeriformes > Passerellidae > Ammospiza > Ammospiza caudacuta. Next base: position 106,874,095 of record NC_080595.1, on the reverse strand, counting down.
CCCAAGTCAAGACTGTTCTGCTGTCACAGTAATTGCTGAGAGATTTATCTCTTCTCCTTGTCTACACTCACAAACCTTGAGGAATGTTTCTTCTCCCCTGTCCAACTGCAGAGAGGAGTGACAGAGGGGCTTTTGTGGGCACCTGGTGGACAGCCAGGGTCAGCCCACCCCCAGAGTATCACTGTACTTATATTCAGGCATTGGTGGCTGGTGACAGACACTAGGAAATAGCAATTTGTATCTGATATAACTTCTATTCTGACTATTTATAGCAATCACATTTATTTCTTACTATTTTTCTGAAGTGAAAATGATCAGTGTCAGGTTTGGCTGTACTGTTTTTACTGCAGAAGAAATAAATAATTCAGTTGGCATTTCTAAAAATATAATTAGTTGATGAGTCAGAGAAGAATTTAATTTTCCTAAATGTTAAGGCTGGAAGACTAGGATTATCATGATCAGTGTGTCTGACCTGTGACTCTCTCATGTCTTAGGAGGCTGCCTGGTAATTCCTGCATCAATTTGTAATTAAGATGCATGATCCTTCAGAGGAGACTGAATAAAGGGCCCAAACTACATTCTTGAGATGTGCTGAATGTAATATCATACAAACAAACAAAAGGTACCCCACAGACAAGCCTGAATATTGTGATTAATCATTTTAATTTAAAAATTTTAGACCATTAACATTTACTTATCTCTGATATCTCAGTGAGATTTTTAGAACATCATACATAACTGTGAACCACTATGTTTTGTGTGTACATATATATTTATGTATATAAGGCAATGAAGCATATTCTATTTATGGGAATTTAAGCCTTACCAAGAACCTGTGTCAGCCACGGGAGATGTGTAAATAGAAAAGGAAGCAGCTGGGATAAAATGAAAAAACATAAACTAATCAAACTCTAGACTGCAGTAAAAGCTGCCATGAAAGAAGAAAATAAAAACCAAAAATTAACACCACATAGAGCAAAAGATCAATATTTTATCGACTGACAACACACTGCTGTGTAGTCATTGGTCAGTCATTATCCATATTGATTTTATGCCACTGCACTTTGGCTCTGGCTTAGCCATACACACATATTCTTCCTTTTTTTCCACTTTTCTACCTAAAATAATGGCTGTCTTCAATATGAATAAAGGTCACTCAAGTCAGCCAAATAACTCTATGCACTCCAGGTCAGAGTCTGAAGAAGAATGACTTATGGGCACCCGAGATGAGGACTCAGACGCTGCTGGACAGGGCAGAACCTGCCATTCCAACATCACTGCTCCGTCCACAATGGCACTGCAACACACACTGTGGAAGAAGGGGCAGATAGATGTTTGTAACTCAGTTCTGGATGACCTTTAACAGTAGATATTTGAGTGCTGGAGCTCAGCAAGCAGATATAAAGGCTGGCTACTTGGAAACTAAGGTCCTGTACTGCAAGCAAAAGCTGCCTGGCTTGCAATGACAATTACTAATTCTTGACATACTGTTAAAAAACACATGTGGCTAATGGTGAAATTAATCAGGAATTGGTTCTGGAGAGTGGATAGCCTGCTGTCCACATGCAGGAATTTACAAGCAGGAATTTACATGAAGAAATTTACAAGGAATTTACAAGGAATGAACTGTGAATCAAAGACCAAGCAGGTAAGGTCCTTAACAGGGCTTCAATTGCTGGCAAAGCAGTTTTGAATGAAGGAAAGTATGAGGTTAAATAGACCATTAAGAGTTGGGTCTTCAGTCAACTAATAAAAAAGTATATTTTAGGCCTGTATTGAAGGTATAGCAAAAACAGAGGAAACAAAGTCTTAAGGCATATTCATTATGGGAAAATGTACATCAGCACTATTAAATCTTGGGCTTTCCTTACCTCTTGCAGTAGCTGAAAATATGGGTTTATTTATGTTCTAGAGCAGCTATGACTAAAGAATTAAGTACAGTTACCCAGTTTTGGGAAAGGGCCTACACTTTAGTGTTTTGGGTGACTTCTTTGGGTAGCAATCCCAGTAAGGGAAGGAAAGTGACCTTTTTTCTATTGAATTGGCCCATGGAATGGGCCTTTCTGACTGCACTCCTCAATGTGAAAGCATCTCCTACTCACAATTTCTGTCTGCCTTGTCAGCATCTTTTTTTCCCAAAGTATGGAAGAATATAATATTTACAAGGTGTTCTCTTCAATGTTATGATCCAAGAGAAAAATGCTTGTTCCCAGCTTTCTGTAGGAAGATCTGCATCTGTGAGTCAGTGCTAATGCCTCATCATTATTCATATGCCAAACAGACGCTTCACAATCCTTCTTGATTCAGAGGTGATAAAAGATAAATTTTTAAGCTTCTAACAGCAGAGTGCAGTGTGTTACAAGGAAAACATACTGGAGTTAGGCTTAAAATATATACAAATCTTTTCTGCATTGTTTTATTAACCAGTATGGGGCAGTTGTTTAATTTTTGTTTATAAGAAATTGAGAATTATGATGATGTTAAACTCCTGTTGGAAAGTTACTTGAGTGACTAAATAACTCTAGTACCTTCTATCTGGTTTTCTTACAGCAGACCAATGAACTACCTTGCTACAGAGTGAGAATACTGCAGCTGTACAGCTTTCCACAGAACTATGAAGCAGAGCCACATTTGTGGCAAAGGATGTCATCCTGCCGAGTGAGGAATTCCTGGCCCACCAGGGAAACAGAGCATTTTGTGCAGCTAAAGCATTCCCCGTGCCACTGGCGCTCCTCAAATGAGATGTATTTGGCACCTCCCAGAGCTGAAAGAGAGTATGAAAAAAAAAAAAAAAGAATATCTGAATCCAGTATTTCTGGTTCAGTAATGCAACAGTTGACTTTCTGATGTGTGATCAGGTTGTCATTCATACAGTGAACGGGAAAATGAACAAAAATTCATAGTGTGAAATGTTCTTTATTGGCTGAATTGAAAAATATCTTTAAAATTTAAACAGTGGGAAGTATTTCAAGAAAAGCCACAAGTCACTTGCTTGCATATCCCATTATGAGATCTGAACACAGTGGGTTTATCATAATGTCCATTCAGGTTTGCTGATCTTCCCAACAAACTCTCGTGGAAATTATTTGCCATATTTGCATAGTTTCTGTACAACTCTGAATGAAATTTAATAATTAAGTTTCTTCGAGATGGATTCATTTGGAAATTACCAGAGAATGGGATTCCTAGCAAAATTATCTGAAATAAAATCTTGAAGACTGGGGGAATTTGAATAGTTTTGATGCTTTTTTTTTTGCTGTTGTTTTGTGGTTTTGGTATTTTTTAAGTCATGCACATGGGATTGGGTATTCAATGATTTCGTTGTCCAATGACATGTGCAGCATGCTCCTGTAAGAATCAGGAATTACTTTTCAACAGCTGACTCCACACATAATAGGATTAAAGTGCAGAGCACCAGCAAATGCTCTCAGAAAACTCCAACTATCATAGGCCAGTGACACACATGTCTAAATATAAATCATATATAAGTATACAAGGATTCATGAAACAGAGTTCTGCTGCATTTGGCAAGCTTTCTAATTTGACAGGTGTGCCTTACCAGCAGGCAGTTAATCTGTGTTCAGTTTGATCACATTTGCATTTAAAAACAAAATCACAGAGGGGCTTGTGTGTACTGTCCTGGGAAGAGCAAAAAAAAAGCACTTTTTAAAATATTCTTAAGGAGGAATTTTCTACAGAAAACACTACATCAAACAATGCCTTTGGGCCCATAAAACCATTCCGCATCTCTTAGGGAACATGTGTGATCAGTATGTCCTAGCAAGACACAGAGAGAGTCTCTCTGATAGTTAACTCCTTCAGTCCTCATTATGATGGGAATAATTTTAATGTTTTTTTCCTAAAGTGAAAGTCTTTGAGTGGAGACTGATGATTCATTTGTGTCTGCTTCCCTCTAGAAGACGAGACTCACCTGCAATAGGTTTCTTGCAAGCAGCACACTTCTTGGCATGAAATTTGCTGAAACAGTCTACACAGTATGGGTACTCATCTTTGGAAATGAATCTTTGTCCAGACAGCTGAGTGTTACACACAGCACACACAAAGCATTCTTTATGCCAAGGCTGGTCATGGTAGGCCACTCCTCCAGAAGTTATAACCTAATACATAGACAAACAAGGGCAGAGCAAAGAAACAAAGGTGTGGATCATGAAGGATTGTCCAGTCCTTCATAAGTACTTCCATTTGTTTTCTGTCTTCCAACATGCACAAGAGAAGAAAGTGTGGTCACATCAACTTTTTTTTCATCTGGATTATCCATTTAACTAATCTGCAGTTGAATTCCATACGTTACTGGTTTGTTATTTTCAATTTTCTATCACAATACAACCTCATAATTTGTAATAAGTGCGTTATCTTTAAATGAAATTTTTCTATTACACTGTAGCTAAGTGTTTAGAATCAGGCATGCTCTCAGAAGAGAAATTCTCAGTGATAGGCAGTGGGTGAGAGAACTGATGCTGAGATAATAGTTAATCTCCAGCCAGTATTTTGCTGTCTCTCAAGTGCAACAATATTTTAAATAGGAAGACAGTAAAGAAACAGAAGTAAAACAGAAAGGTGAGCTACACAGTCAGCAGAAGAAAAAAAATCAGGTTTATCAGTGTCATCAACTTCTCTTGGCCAGCAATACACTCACAGCTCTGCACTGGTTATTTCTGAAGTGGGAAATTTCCAGTTGTTCTGTGGCTCCCATATGTGTGGCAAGGAGCTGGTTTCACAGAATTTGTGAGAGACTGTACAGAGAAATTTCTATAAAGATGAGCTGTAAGATAGTGTTTCTACTATCAAGTCACACGCATGACAGAGAATTAATGAATGAGTGAATGAATGAATGAATAATGTTGGAACAGGAGGAGAAAAAGTTGAAGAAACTTAAGTAAAAAATAGTGGTATCATCAAATTTCCCTGGAGAATACAGCTTCAGGAAAATCAAGAATAATATGGGCTCATGTCAAGCAATGAAGAGATTTAAATATTTTCCAATCCCTTTAACATTCCAGTTTTGGGCTATTTTGTGGTTACGTTTGCTTTAGCATTAAAATCTAAAATTTGCTGACAAAAATTCAAGATTCAGTTTGGCAATTTAATATATTTGGGCTGAATTCTCATGCATGGGAATTGATGCAATTTTCAGAAATAAAATGGCTTTAGCTAATATGTAGGGGGACTATTTGCATTCCTGGAATTTTAAAGAAGCAAATCCTGATTATTTCATGTAGGTGGTGCTAATATCAATGCCTGTAATAAACATTGAGCATAATTACTATAATTGCTATGTGTTCATTTAATGCAAGTTAAAGGCTAGATGTAAAGACTTGGGAATATATAAAAGCACTTTCTGAAGTTTAGCTACTGAAGAAAAAAGTAGGCAGCATATTTTCCTGAAATTAAAAGCTTTTGTTAGAGGTAGAGATTTACAGGTAATCATTACATAACTACAGGAAATTATAAGTTATTTGATGAAGTGGAAAAAAAAAAGCTTCCAGAGTGCTGCAGGTACTAAAGAATAAGTAAAATTCTGCCCTAAAAAACAGCTTAAAACATTTCCCTAGAGGAAAATATCACACTAAAATAGTGTGATGCTTTGAGTATTTTCATCAACAAGAGACAATCTTAAAACATAAGAAATCAAGGGAGGGAAGAATTGATTTATCTGTGCTTGGGGGAAAGAAGAAATCAAATCAAGGTTTCTGGTACCCATAAGGGTATCATCACATATTGCATCAGTGGGACTCCTGACTGGTGTTATCACAATTGAATGTTACTTGATCTGCTAATTGGCTGATACATTTCAAGAAAAAATAGCCAAGATTGTGGATGATTTGCTCAGTTCAGGTGGCTAATTATGCATATGAATACATCTGAAAAACAATGGAAAGAGAGGCATGTTTACAAAGGCAAAATCAGGAAAGGGATTTATATAACTTTCCATTTAACCTTTGCTAAAAATCACAATCAATAACTAAAGAAACCCAAGGTATTTGTTTGCAAATAAGATTATTTCAGATATAATCAGTCTTATATTAACAAGAGTGGACAGCAGACAGTGCCACAGTTGCCTTTCAGTGTCCAGTGTCAGTGGGAAGATCCTGATCTTACTCTTAGCTCACCACACGTTTCACGTGATCCAGCCCTTTCTCCCATGAGCAATATTGCCTCACTAGGGCATTATTTGCATTGTGTGTTTAATTACCTTTTTGCAAGCATAGCAATGGTGAGCAAATTGCTTCTCAAAACAGGGCACACAGTAATTCTCATTGTCTTTGGTGATTAATGGTTTTGTTCCCAATGGTTGCTGACAATACTGGCAAACAAAACAGGATTCATGCCAGGAGCTTCCCTGAAATTCCATTTTACGTGAACCTGAAAAAAACCAAAATGAACAATCCTCTCAGATATAGCCTTGTAATATAGGTTTTAAATGTTGGGAATGCTCTTGTTTTTGAACCTTCTAGCTCAGCATCAGATAACCCAAGAAAACATCTTCAAATTAATAGAGCTTGTAAGAATGCACTTGAAATTTCAAGAACACATTCAGTGCCATATATTCATCTGCCATAAGATGTGCTGAATTGCCTAAGCTGTGATTTTTCGAGTTCTTATATGAATTTTTAGGTGTTTTTTTTGATTATGCTTAAATTGCTCAGTTTCTCTCAAACCAGCCAACTCAGTGATAATGTTCAGGTACACAGCAATTTTATTAATTAGAAATTAATTTGTTGGATGTTTAGTACATTTATTATTGTCCTGTCTTCTATCTTTCTTAAACTAAGGCTCCTTCACTTATAAATGCATTATTTATATTAATCAGCTTAAATTGGCAACTTTCTAAAAGTAAATATTTTTTCTGTGATAGAACACTGCCTTCTGTGATACTACACTGCCTTCTCCTATAGCTCACCATTTCTGTCCTAGACCAGCAATTCTTTAAACATATTTAACTACATGCTTTTGATACAGCACAAGGACAGAAAGCTGCTCAGTTAAATGTTTGTCAAAGGAGTCTCAGAGCTTTTATCTCTGTGTACAGGTGTCCAATCTTGATATAAAAACATAAGTGTAAGATATGCACATATATCTGGGAGCAGCTTTTCCAGTGGATCTCCATCGTCAGCTTCCTATCTGTAGGTAGGTAAGACTGCACAGAGAGGTGCAAGGTGCTTTTCCATCCTTTCCACATGAGGAAGAGGATTGCTGCTATATCTGATTAATCCCACTGTGCCTGTTTCCTGAAATGTGGGGCCAGTGGAGAAACTGCTGGCTGTATTTAGACACAAAAGGTTTGCAGCTTCATCCCAGTGATCAGAAGGCAATTTCACTGTCTTTCACCACCAGGTCTTTTCAACACAGAGCTAGCAAGTTGATGAGAAGGAAGTCAATGATATAGAGACTGGCTGGCATTCCCACGTCTCTGTTGCGGTGTTTCTCATACCTTCGGGCACTTGCTGCAAGGATTTACACTCTGTGACAAAACAAGCAGCATGGATTTATACCAGAAGATAATGATGCAAACCTGAGTGTATTCTGGCATTTTTTTTACCAAATCTAGTGAGGTGTGCCTATTTGACAATATTTTTGTAAACTATGTACAATTGAGGCAGTTTATAATCCATTAAATGAACACAACTGTATTTTTACAATATTTGTTTCCATTAATGCAGATTTTTACTTGTAATGAAAAGGAAACAAACTGTAAAAATCCAAATTAGTGTTATAAGTTGAATACAACCTGAGTAATCTAGTACCAATAGTAAGACTATAATTTTGCACAGCCTGGATCTTACTGTTCGGCATTAAGATATACTGAAAAATAAAATTCCAACGTCACTGCCAAATTTACTGACGTTCTCTGTTCCAAAAGCTAGGGACCCACTTTCCCAAGCAAGCAGCTTCCTTTTGCAACAAATGGTGCTGTGGCTTCTCTCAGATGCCTGTGAAGAGGCAGCTTTTGGGTCATACTCTGCTGTAAGAGCTTTACTGATGTGGTAGAAATGAAAAGTCTAGAGTGGGTCCTGAACAGATAGAATCAAAAGCTGAGAAGCAGTTTAGTGTGAAGTGCAGAATTTTCAAGAGTGCTAATGGCAGGAAGTAGGCCTATTGTAAACATGCACAATATTGTAAAATGGACTTGTATTCCTTTCAGTAAAAATGCTGCTAATGATTTGAAAGCATATTGTCATGTTTTGACAATTTAAATAAAACATATTTCTGAGTGAAAGCACTAGTATAAAGAACACAAGCACAGGGTCTGTTCAATGTGGAAAACATGCAGATGACTTGTCTAATGTGGCACTTGTGCTCACAATACCTCAGTTTGTCTTCCTATGCTGACAACGGGATCTGCTTCCTAAGAACTGCAACAAAATCAAGGACATCACATGAACACATTTTGCCCTGCATTGAACTCTTAATATTTTTATAAGGATTCATAAGACCTGTCAGTGGTATCAGAAGTGTCTGCCTGCCTTCTCTCCACTGATGGGAGAATGCTACTCATAAAGGATGAGTAGTCACCTCCAAGCTGTTCTGAAAGTCAAGGACCTCATAGCTTGGTTATTCCAGAGGAGGGTATCATTAAAAATGTGGTTCCATTTCTCAGTAAAGGGCCCCTGTTATCTTACCAGGCATAATGGTCTTCTGGCAGTGAAAACATTTGGATGAATACTCATCAGAGTAGCACTCAGTACACAGCAAGACCTCATCCTTGGCAGCAAATGGTTTCTCCACGAGTGAGCGACTGCACTTGGCACACCTGAAGCACCCCTCATGCCAGTGGCGGCCTTTGTAGGCCAGATCCTTGGAGAAAGTAACTTCATGTTAGTGAAAACATTTATTTACAGTGCTTTTATCCTTCTACTCCTTCCAGAACTAAAACAAAAAAGTAAAAGCATTGCAGTGATGGATCCAACCAGAAGTGTGCTCAGGAAAGGTGCAGGTGCTCAATGTCACTGTTGTGACATTGTGACTTTTGTGACGTTGTGACTGTTGTGTAGATCTCTTTCAGAGGCCATTGGGAGCTGCTTTGGCAGAATGTCCTTCCTTATGTAACACAGAGGTATGTTTTTATTGGAAGAATCATGTTATATATTACAGGTGTCTTTCAAGGGGAAACAAGTGATCAACATTTTTTATGTGCACAGACCACTGGAGAGGAAGCCCATATTCTATAGAATTTGAAGTGAACCTTATGTATTTTCAATGTTACTATTTCTTCTTCCAGCTGACATGACATAATTCTAATAGCTGTCAGAAAACAAGCAATTAAAATCTCATTGAGAACAAAATGATTGTTAGTAATATTTTAAAAAATCATTGCTTTTGTTTACATCTGACATAAATCCTCCTGAAAGCTTGACAGAAAAAAGTTTAAGAGTAAGTGGGCTTAAGGGTTGAAAGAGCTAACAATATATATGTATATGAAAGAGCTTAATGATATATATGTATGAGATCCTGACTAAGAATTCAAAAAAAGACCAAACAGCAGATTTAATTTTCCCACAGTTAGAAAAGCAAGGGAAAAATGCACCTCCAAAAAACCTTCCCAGCTTAAAAAATGAACCCTTCCAGGGCTCTTTTATAAGTAAGAAACACAAAAGGGCACAAATCCAATCTCATTGTTCTCCTTGATCATGCCCCTGCCTTTTAAAGAGCTAAAAATAAAAGAAATGCCATGCTTGGTTTCAGGAGGTGCTGAGCACATAGCATTTTCATTTGCTTTAGTTAGCACTCTGAACCTTGCAGGAACCAGGCTGTCAGCCCGGAGCAGCCCCAGGCAAGGACTGGGTGAGGAGGAGAGGAAAACACCAAGCTCTGTCCCCTTGGCAGAGGTGAGACAATCAGCTGTAGATCTCTGTGTGCCACTTTTCTAGATGTCTCTAGCCAGGTGCACTCCTTTGTCTGCTTTTTTCTCCTATTTTTTCCTTCCACTCAGTCCAAAGACCTGGCTTTTTGTTTATGATCTTCAACAATAGTAATCTTGTCACTGATTTAATTTTTGATTTTAAAGGTGAAATTAAGTGAACTCAAAGCATGTGCTCTCCTGTTGAATCTGACGGGTGCCACATGTTTACCCACACTGTGAGTGAAATGCTGATGAGACTTTGAGGAGTGTCTTCATCCAAATCAGCATTTCCCTTGGATGATTCCTGTATGCACACTATGTACCTTGATGTGATTGGGCTGGGAAAGCCTTCCAAGAGGTTTATTTCAATATCTTTGTGTCCTTTTATTTCTAAGGAACATAGGCAAAGAGAACATGGGGAGAAGGTGGCCAGTACACACTGGACTTGGCAAAACAAATGCCTTTTGATAGGTTTCATTTGACCTTAAAATTCAATGTCAAGTATACGTCCTCTAAATTGAAGTATGGGGTACTAGAAACCCTGTCAAAGACCACAGAGGAAATTGAATTATTAATTAGTTTTGTAAAAAATGGAGAGGTGAAAGGAAAGACAAGGTCAGAAACACTACCACTGATACACCACCTGTGAGATGAGCAAGGTAAGCACGGAATTAAACAGAAATAAAAAACCCCTCATTTCCAAAAGAGGGAGAATATGCAAACTATAAACATGTTGTCTTCTCAGCTTGGCATCTGCTTGTCAACACCTACAGTAAAAGCAATTTATTCAATGCTCAAAATATTTTTTCAATGAGCACGTCTCAGAAATTCCAAGGTGTCAATCAACCTGATACACTGAATTACACCCCCCACCCTATCACCCCCCAGCACTGTGCAGCCTCTGCAGCCAGTGGGTGGCTGGAGGTGAAGGATGTAGCCCAGCTGAGGTCCACACAGCCTTGCTGTGTGCTTGGGGTATATGCACGTGCAGATTTCCTCATCTTTGACCCCAGAGCTTTCCTATTCAGGGAAAACAGCACTGTTTCACTCTGCTCTGTGGGGATGTACAACAGCTATGCTTAAGTCTCTTCAGTGATACAGGGATATGCAAAGGGGTGGGTGTCACATCTACCACTAAAGAAATTGGATTTGTGTATAATTTAACAAGGAACAAAAAGAGCAAGCCAAATCTGTACCTTGGAGCTGCACTCAATGGGCAGCTTGCACTCTTGGCAGGGGTTGGCGTACAGGCTGTCGTAACACGGGACGCAGTAAGCGTTCTCACCCCTTAGTGCATATTTCCTGCCACGCAGAGACTGCAGGCAGAAATGGCAGTCTGTGTGGCTGCTGGTCATCCTGCTGGGGCCCTCCACGTGCTCTGCAAAAGATGGGAAAATTGGGCAATTCAGTGCGTGATGCTTGCTCAAATACTAAGTAACGCCGCATTACGTGTGGAAGTTGGACAGGCATTTCCTGGTCATTTGCAGGGCCCTGGATTTCTTAATGCTGGCTTGTTCAACAGTAAAATGGTAGCCTTTAACAACACATACTGTGAATTGTATCACCTACATGATGGGGAGCAAGAGGGCTGCTTCAGCTTATTCTAACACTGTTTCAGGTCAGACACCTGAAAATGAAGCCAACTTCACATTCTCTGTGTAAAACTACTGGCATTATGAGCATTATGTACTGGATTCCGAGATATGGTTCATGCAGATATTGGGTAATGGAGATAGAAGCAATAATTCAGAAATGAAACCAACTGAGGAGTTAAAAGGCTGAAGAGAAGAGGCAGGAACTTTGTAGTGTGTTCCTGACTTTCTCTTGATACTCCTGTCCTTCTGCTTGTTCCTTTCTTTTCTAAATACCCTCACATCTACCTGACCCAATGGAAGGAAGGCAAGGGACTCCAGGATATATGACTGTTTTTTGCATTATCCCAACTGTGCTGCTAATATTTGGTGGCATTGTAAGGTCGCACAAATTCCCCTGGACAGCAATAGAGTGAAATATAAAGAAAAATAGACTAAACAATAAGTCAAGCAAAATCAGAACTCAAAGAAAGCTTTCCTTGTTGTTATTGGAAAAGATTGTTTTTTCTTACATATTTCTTTATTTCTATATCAGATTCCACATTGGCAGTACCAAAATAACGTGAAATAATTTATATTTCTGTGCCAGACAAGTGCAGGAAATACCACAAATCTATTGAGAGTCACTTGTATGAATTTCCCATCCTTCAGTTTTTCAGGCTAAAGAGGCTTGGACAAGCATCCAAACCTTGGCTTCTTATAGATCTGCAATTGTGAATGTTTTAAGGATTGTGGAGATGAAGCCCTATTTCAGTCTTCTTATTTCTGGTTGGATCATCATCACTTTGCTAAAATTGGGTCTTGATTCTTGGAAATGATGGAAGAAGAAACCAAAAAGTTCACAGTGAAGCAACCCCAAAAACATCTGCTGAGCTCATTGGGTTGCACTCTTCATTAAACTCAAAGGGTGCAGCTGTAGCCAGCACCAGCAATCATGAATTTTAGAGGAGTTGAAAATGGCTGGGAAAGGTCTCCTAAAGTATCCTAAAATATCTCTCACATATCAGTGACTTCGGGCAGCTGAAATTTTTGCACTTTGAAAAACAGGGCAAATTAGTTCCTCTTAACCAGATGCATAGCTTGAGAGTAAGGAAGAACATACAGAGGACAATATTTGAGGGAGTTCTTAGCCATGACAAAGCCTCCATCTAGTCCACTCAGAGTTACACCCTCATACTTTGTTTTTATGCACTCACTGACTGTCTTATACCCATGGTTGAGCTTTAAAAAGGCATAAAATCTTTTTCTGGGTTTTTACTTCAGTAAGCTCTTAACCAAAATGGTTGTTTGAGCTGTGACAAAAAAACAATTACTGCAGGTTTCCACTGGCACCAGTGCATAAGATCAGGCATTTATTAATTAATCTTTTCTGGGACGTGTAGTAGTAAAACACTGGAAAGGGGGTAGGGAGCAAGGCTGTCATACTAATTTCAGACCAAAAGTAATGACTTGATTGGAAAATTCGTTGCTCCTGTAAATTGAAAATCTTTAGAGTTGAATTGATATATTTTATTTCCTACTACCCTTAATATTACTACACTCTGTCAGCCAAGACAGGGTGTAGTAAGGAAATAAAATAATCTGGAACTCAGATCAGTGGGAAACATGCTTTCTTAAAATATTTCTGATGTGTTTTATGTGATATCCTTGGAAAAATAATATAACAGGGCTTGAATCAGGACTTCCATTTCCTTAAGATCAAACAGAGATTTGAATGTGTAACAAAAAAAACCATTTATATGAGAAAATGACATCCATCAGCTTGTACATTTACAGAACATGACATATAAAACCAGGCAGAGCTCAGTGCATTTAATGCACAATCACAGTCATGACCAAAGCCAAGGTTAAGTTTTGCGCATTTTGCTCTTTGTGGGGGAAGAAGTATAAACTGGTGTCTAAGGACACAATCAAGGAGTGTTTGTGGTTAACTGTGCTCCATAGTCAAGGTCAGGCTTGAAACTGGGTTTCAGAGGATTTTTATTTATTTTTTTAGTGGGAATTAAAGTAATGAACTGCCTTGGAGGATAACCCTGAGTGAACCACTGTTCTGATGCCCTCCGTGCTGGATCAGTACTCCTGATTCCTGACAGAGCTTCATCTCAGCCTAAAAGTGGCAACAGCAAAATCCAAACAGGGTATTCATGAAAAGTTTTGTTACTTATAGAGCATTTTTGTTGCCCAAAGCTCTCCAACAAATATCTGTAGAAACATCTGTCCCGTATCTGTAGAAACATCTCTGTTTTTCATTCTAATGAATGTCATCCAGGTTTTAAGTTATCATAAACTACATTCCAAGTAATTTTCTTTAAAAAGTGATTCTCTTTATTATTACTTTTTTCCCCCAGGAAGTCAGTCTGTCCCAGGAAGCCCAGGCTGTGTGCACAAATAAGACCCACTAATGTAATACTTGAGAACTACTGAATATGCAATGCTATTTTCCTCCTAAACCCCTATATGGATATTGGAGCAAAGTGCTCTTAGTCCTGTTCTACAGATGACAGTTGTTGCTTGAGGACTTAATAAAGTACCCCCAAGAACGGAGTCAAAGCTTGAGAGTGTCCTTGGGCTGCTTCTCTAGTAAAATGCTCAAGTTGTCCCAAACTTTTCTTCAGACAGTCTTCAGAGTTTGACCATGAATCATCATAAAAGACCATGTTTGGGAATGAAGCAGCAATGGTGAGCAAAAGAATGAAGATTTTTTGCAAACCTTTTGGCAAAAGTATGGATAACCTTTGAGAACTACTTTTGCCATTAGAAAATGCAACAAAAGGGCGAATCTCGTCTCTCCCAGCACCGCTTATCCTTGCTCCAATAAATAAGTAATGGTACGAGGGCCATGCAGTGAAGTAGAATGTTTTTCTTGTGCTTTGATCCTAATCTCTAGAGAAATATGTTTACTTTAAGTTTGCTGGAAGCTAGACTTTGTGTTTTGAAGGTCAGCTAAGAAATCTCTGGAGATCGGATGTTATTCACTCTCATGGAATGAAACGCTGACTCCAGCATTCCAGCTGCTAACTCGACTCCTAGGCACAGGGAAAGACTGCAATGTTGCCATTCCTTGGGAAAAGATGATTTTATTATTTAAATTGGAACATCTTAAATTGGAAGCTAAATACTGTTGATTTTTATGTACCTAGTCAGCAGGGGTATGAGGTATCATTTTTAATGTTAAGAATATTCCAAGGAGGCGCAGAGAGATGTTGCCAAGGACGTGAGGATATTGTAATTGGAGTCCCTGGGGTCAGATTTGAGAATGCAGCAGTTTCATGGACTGAATGATAAAAGAGATGAAAATACAAAAAAGAGAGCTGGCTAGTCAGCCTGCTGTTAAAGCAGATTGAGATAGAATTTACCTACAACAAATTAGGACAGGGACTTTCTGGAGAGTCAAATTATTTCCCATAAAATGCAGAGAACTAGAAGATTTCCAGTGAAGAAAGCTGTAAGAACATGGTTGTGAAGTTGTGAATCCTGATAGACATGGAACCATCAGGAAAAGAATGCTTTTTTCCTCACTGGAGTCAAAAAGCAGAGCCAGAAGGTTCATATATGTTTCAATAATTAATCTTTATGTTTTCTATAAATATATGTTAATCTCCCTCACACATACAAAAATAAAAAACCCAGAAACATTTGTACTACTTAGAAATCAATTAGTATATACATATGGATGTAGATATTTACATATAGATAAAAATGTTCTATCTTTCACTTTGTGGAAATTCTAATAGACTATTTCTCAATCTAAATATACCTGCCATTGAACTTCATCATCTTTTTCTTTAAGAACATACAGTTATTGGAAAAAGTCTTCTTCTTAGAGAGGCATAAAGGAAAAAAACAGATGGGAAAAAAAAATCCTTTCAATAGCAGTGAAGGATAAGAAAAACAATTTGATATTTTATGATATCAAAGCTGCCCTGCATCCCTGCAAGCTGCCCTAGGCATTGTTGATTTTCAGGTAAGTGCATGTTTTAATCTTCTAATGCTATTTTCCTTATTTGCATGAATTTTCTGGCTTCATTTTCCCTATTTCTATTTTTGTCTCATGCATTTACATATATTAAAGGTTCTGTAATATTTGCTTTTCTAAAAATAGTTAGAGAAGCAATAGGAACTGGGGGCATGTATTACAGATCAAGTCAAGCCAAGAACCTACAGGAAAGAAGACACAGATACTAACTCTGAACTATCTTATCTCTGTGGCACAGGACAGTAATACAGCACCAGGTTCTGGAAGCATCTGAGTGAGTGCAGAGCTCTCACTGCTGAAATTCTCCTTTAAGCAGCCAGGACAGATGCCACAAGTGACACTGTTTTGGTGGGGTATGAAGGCAAAGCACATATTTTAGAGGTTGGTCTGGTAATTTGTACTGAATTGTACTGTGTTTACACACCCCTGACTACAAGCAAAAAGGGCAAGAGCTATGGCTTAACTAGGGAATCAAGCATCTCAGGAATTTTGTAATTTTTTCCTTAATTGGTATTGCTGTCTGCTTTGTTTACACCGCACAAACTCAAATGGTGCAGTCATCTAAATTCTTCCTTTTTTTTCTCTTCTGAAATAATTTAACCCACATTTTTACAGGTTTTCACACAGTCTAGTAGAGCCACAGTTTTCTCCTGTGTCATTATGGAGCTCATTCCTTTCTGACTACTGTCAAATGTATGAATAAAATGAAGTGATGAAATAAGTCAGCTGTTGTAACTTTCAATGTAAAATCCTGTCATTATTCTTAGTTGTATTTCCCATATTGACAGAGTGGCTCCCACAGCAAACTGGCAGATGACACCAGAATGGGAGGAGAGGCTGATACACCACATGGATGTGCTGTTATCCAGAGGGACCTCCCAAAACTGGAGGAGTGGGGTGACAGGATGCTCATGAGGTTCAGCAGGGGGAGTTGCCAGGTGATGGACCACAGAAAATTTATCACTGCTGAATGGCAAAAGAGGGAGGGTAAAAGTATCCAAAAACCCTCAGTATTCTTTTATGGGCACTGGAATAGGAGTGGGGGCATTCTCATAACAACAAAATTGGTCTCTTGTAAATGCTTGTTCTTTCCAAGTACCCTTTTCTTGCATTGACACTCACCTACAATCCATGATTAGGGAATCATGAATGATACTTCAAAAAGTGTTTCAATAAACAGAAAGTGGAAATTTCAAATGAAAACATGCACTGAAGTCCTGATCTGAAACTACCACCAGTGAGTTCATTCCTATTGTGCAAATCAACTAGACCAGGCTGCTCAATGCCCCATCCAATCTGGCTGTGAAAAGTTCCAGGGTGGGGCATCCATAATTTTTCTGTGCAACCTGTTCCAGTGCCCAACCCCTTCACAGTGAAGAATTTCTTCCTATTATAAATTTCTTTCTACTATTAATTTCCCATCTTTCAGTTTGTACCCATTAGTCCTTGTCCTATCCCTACAGTTCCTGATGAGGAGTCCCTCTCCAGCTTCCCCTAGGCCCCCTTTGGGTACTAGTAGGGAGCAGCATCAGAGGAGCACTTTGGAACCATCTCTGCTAGAACAGCATCTGCACAAAATGCCTGCACAGCTGGGCAGAAAGCCCCAAGGACACAGCAGCACCTCAGCCATACTCTGACAGCACCTGGCAGGGAAACACCTCCCTGAAGTGACACAAGCCAAGAAACGATACCTGTTGTACAAGGGTGAGTGGAGCGTCCCGAGGTCACTGATCAAAACAGCCTTGCCACTAACAAGAAGTAACAGAACTTCAACAGGGAATGCTGATTCTGAAAGTAATCTTTAAGATCTTAATGGAAAAAAAATGCAATTTTTCATCTTTGCAGGTATCCTAGCTGTAGACACCAGATTTCCCTACCCTTAAGTTTTATTTCAGGAATACCAAGGTGGATGAAGATTACTCTGTTGTGTGAGAAGGGGTGCATCACATGAATTACAATAATATTTTTTTAAATAACTGCAACTGTCTACACAGCACAGCTTTTTCTAGAAGGGCTATTTAAAAGCCTGTGACCTACTTAGAACTGCTTTAAGAAATAAAATGAACAAAAATATAAAGATCATCAGCAGCAGCATTGTTAGCAACAAGCTAAAATTGGAAAATATTTTCATTACCCAATTTAAAAAGAGAAATGCTTGCTTCCCCAAACCCAAACAGAAATCCCCCAAATGATAATCAAGCATCTGCTGCAGTGGTTTTTCGTCTTATCTCCAGCTGTGCTATGTCAACCTGACCTAATTTCCTGAGGAAAAATATAAACTGAGAAGTGGCACTCTTTTAATAAAAGGATGACACCTTATCAAAATGAAGCAAATCGAAAATGTTCTAGTCTCAGCCTTGTTAAGAGATGGTGATGAGTTAGATGGCATTGCAGCTTAGGAAAAGTAAAGTCTACTGTCAGTAGTGTTGGTACGCAAGATCTCTACTTCAATTATCATTGTTTCCAGGTATTTTGGTTTGCAGGCCAAATATTCCACAGGCCAGTTTTGCTGCTTGCAGTGCTCCCTCAGGCTTGGCTGGCACCTTCTTATCAAGCTCATCTCTGAAAAAAGGGGTGATGTGGCTCTGCAGAGAAGCCCTAGGCTGCTTATTACACCAACAGGAATCACTGTTTGTAAAGCCACTGCTGCACAGTCTAAGAAATGCTGGCCACTGCCACTGTAACACTGCAAATGTCTTCCCATGATATGTGAGGTGTTTGGGGTGACCACTGCTGTGTCACTCTCCAATCCTTCCCAAGGGAAAACAGGCTTCAGGATGGGCAATTCCAAGAGGCAGGATCAAGAAATAATGGAATGTTCTGGGTTGGAAGGGACCTTAAAGATCACCTATTTCCAACCCCCTGCCATGGGCAGGGACCCCTCCCAGGGGACCAGGCTGCTCAGAGCCCCATCCAGCCGGGCCCCATCCACACCGTCAGGGTGGAACATCCACAGCTTCTCTAGGCAGCAAGGAGAGAAGGGCTAAGCAGAAACATTGAAGAGAGCTAGAAACAGCCTGATCTCTACCTATGACTCTGGAATTTTGATGACAACACAGTAGGTATGGTTATGATATTTAGCATTAATGATGCTCTGCAGTTGCACTGTTTTTGGAATACAGAGATATCATAATAACAATAGAAGCATAATAAAGTACATATGCATATATTGTATCTGCTGGGTAGACAGACCGTGAAGCATACAAGCTGGTAAAGAAAATCTGAAAGAAGTGTCACTCTTTGTATTCTACCATTTTTACAGTAATGAACTGGTTATATGATGTAACTGAGACAGATGGCGAGAAAGGTCTCTAGGAGAGCTCATAACAACCAACCAACATGAAAATGTGCTCTGGGTACTCTTTAACAGACTTGTTTCCCTTCCTTCTGCTCCCTCTAAGTGTTACATGACCACCTGCTGTGTCTTCTCTTACAACAGATCACTTGGAACACTGACATCTATGTGCAAATTTATGTAACTGAATAATTTATCTCAATTCACGAATGTCAAATTAGGTGATTTAATATTTTCTGGATTAGGGTTTAATTCTGCAGTTTAGGGTTGGTGTGCTATTATCTATTGGGCAGTGCTGTGCACAATTCTGTTTTGAAGCGTCAGCATCTGCGCTATGGTTGCTGTTACAAAATAGCGCAATTCAGCTGTGTGTGCATACCACCAGTGATGTGGAATTATAGCAGGGTGGCTTTTTGCTTTTAATTCTTGCCCTGGGTGCCTTAAACACACTGTGGACAGGAAAGCCTTATTAGTTTATCTACATAGGTGCATCAGGGACAGGCTGCTCCCTTTTGGGCTAGGGAAAAAAATATTAAATATTCAGATATACACATTCTTTTACATCATATTCCACATTCACTGTTGATAGTTACCCAGCACATTTCATTCTAGCACAGACAAAGGATATATGTATATTCACAATGTACAAACACTTTCAGAATTGGTCTCCCAAAAGGAATTTTGAAGGCAGAGAACATTTTTAGGAGAACCCTTTTAGGACTGGGGCTGGTAGAAAAAAGTACATCAAGTGGCTTTTTGTTTGTCCTCTACCAGGGAGGAAAAATAACAGTGTCACTAGGACAAATATAGGAAAAAAATGTTGGTGTTTTTCCTATTTTTGCTCTTTAAATATGTGGCTTTGTGCATCATCCATTAAGCAGGCAAAAAATGTTACTTAAAGACCTCTGGAGTCTCGAGCAGTTGAGTAGATAATGTGCTGTCAACCACGACAGGGGATAACATGGCATTGACTCAGATTTATCTTAATCCTCACATCCTGTGGCAGCAACAACACCCAGTCCTTACAGAGGCTCAGCCCTGGGTTCCCACCAGTGACATTTGCCCCCTGCTTGAAGCCTTTGTGACTCTTGCATTACCTGTTCTGCCTTCTTGGGAGATAAAATCTGCAGAACAATTATGTGACTGGGTATCCTAACATTTCCCTCAATTCTTAAAGTCTCTGCACCACACATTAAACATTTTCTACTTAAAATACTCTAGAAGTCACTATGATTTAAAATTAGTAGACCATGGTATTCTGTTTTTCTTTATTATGATGTGAGGTTACTGACCTTTCAGTAACTGCCCTGCTGGGATTTTTGTAATGTCCTGATATATGTGAAAAAGTCTTTTTTGCTGTTGTTTTGTTTTTGGCACCATGACTTCAGAGTGAATTTCTTTCTGTGATTATAAATACACACCATCTAAAAATTGGTTCCAGTCTAGGATTGACCTTATCTGATTGAAGAAAAATTAAGGCTAAAGTTTATCTGAACACCCAAGACAGTCAACATTTGCTTCAGACAAATAAACCCCACCACTAAGTCTTAGAATGCTGGAGGAAATTTGGCAAGAATGAAGAAATTCCTCTCTAACATTAAGGAACATTTTAAGAACATGTAATTTAACTCAAGGATATTGTGGAACAGTGAGTCCACTGATACCAGCAGAGTCTGGTTGATGTGAACTTATTCTAGTGACAATGTGAAGAGTGTAGCAACAACCATCTTTGCAAACCTTGAATGGATTTGATTGGTTTTGGTAGAGGATGGTGCTCAGAGACCATAATTCTGACCAGCTGTGGTGAAAAAGGTTCATCTGAGGGGGAGAGTAGAACACAGTGGCAGAAACTGCACCAAGCTACAAACACAATCCAAAGCCTTTCTGCTAATTTGTGTTAAATTTATTAAAAGTTTTCAGTGAAATGTCTAAGCTAGTGATCAAACAAATTAAGAATTCTGCTACCGTATTTTTTAAAAATCTAACAAAACCAGTCTGTTTGGGCTTTTAATTTGAAATATTTCTCAATGTTCTTCAACTTTCAAGCACTAAACTAAACAAAGATTGCCAATTGGAAGACCAGCATGAAATAATTTTTACTCTAAACATTTTTTCCCATGCAAGTTAGATTTTTGAACTCTAATTATGCCACAGTTTTGCACGTTTTAGTACATAAATGAATCATGATGTGGCTGAATTTCAAACCTGAAGAGCTCACTTGAGAAAGACTGAACTTGATAAGCAAGTTTAAGCCCAGTACTGTTATGGGCTTCTGATAAATAGAATTAAACCTAAACCTTTGAGGTATTTTACGGCTCTCCTTTCAAAGGTTTCAGAATGCTTTTCTAACAACAGTAATAAAGTAATCCAAAAACACATTTGTGAGTTACTTTTCTTCAGAAAAGATTAATACTTGTCAAAGCAAAGTAATTGAATTCCTCAAGGTCAGGGAGCAAACCTTTGTGAGTGGGAACAAAAGAAGCCATTCACTGCACCTCTGCCATGAGATGGGTCTGCTCATCAGGCTGTATCCATGTCACTGGCCTGGGATAGTTAAAAGCAGTGTGCAAAGGTTGCCAACTGGTCAGTTCCCAGTGCTAGAGGTAGAAAACACTTCCAAATTTAGCCAAAGCAATAAAATGTTCCAGTTGCGCACTTTGCGGTTGTCCTTTATGACTCTGAGGTTATGATGAATATTCTTATGCAAAATCTTCTGTCAACAACTACACCATCCTCTGGCACTTGGCCATTCTTGCTATTAATTCTGCAACCTATGCACAAAGACACATTACAGGGAGATTAACATTTTTCTGGCTGATAAAGCCTCTCAAGTGTGAGGCCAGCGACCAGCTAGGACAGCCTGTTCAGATCCATTACCCACACAACGCTGAGATGCGCAAGAATTAACCAGTCCTCTTACATGGACCTTGAACAAATTCAAAGGCAACCATAGCTGGGAAGAAAAGTAGCACACTAGCATGGATGAAGGAGAATCAAAAAAACCTCTTAAGTTTAAGAAAGGGGAAAAAGTAGGGACCATAGCTGACACGTACTATATGGCAACAGGGAATGGGGATATTCACAAAAACTAGTTTAACCTGGTGAAGCTAATGAGTAAGGCACCTTTTTTAGCTAAAGGACAGATATAAATTCCTCTCCAGGGTGACTTCTAGCAGAAATTAAACTTAGCCATCATTGTGAAGGAACTAAGGCAGTGTAGCTTCCCTTTGTGAGTCTTGTCCTTCCCTTTTATCTCTGCTACAGAATTTCTGTCATGGGGTGTTATTAATTTGTTTTCTTGGAGTCATGTTTGCATATTTCCACAAAAATGTCCTTACTTGATCCCTCTTACATTTTACAGGAAAACACAAATGCATGAAACAAGGAGCTCACAGCCTCCTTTCTCATAAGAGCTGCATGCCCCGTTCTCAAAAGAATGAGTTCAGCTACAGCAGCCCAAGTGGAGCATCAGCAGCATTTCACTACACCAGCTTCCAAACATAGGGCTCTAGAGATTTTAACAGAACAGTTGAACTAGAAATGATTAATTTATGAGCATCGTTTACCCTAAATTGGCAGGGAAGTGTGGAGTAAAACTCCGCTTGGATTTACTCTCCAGGCAATCTAAAAGCCTTGACAACACCTCGAGCTTGAGCCGGCAGGAGGGCTGCTCCTTCCAACAGGTTTGGAATTTCACCCTCTGATTTTGGGCTTGATGTTTGGAAGCATGCTGATTAAAATATTTTTTCTGTCTGTCCCTGGTTAGGTAATACTAAAAGTTTTTAACTGTTCTTTCAAGAAATAAAATTCTGGTAGGGAAAAGAAATGAAAAAAACTGGGATTATTGGTACGAAGCTGATGGAACATGTCTTACTATATCAACCAAAAAATACACACTTTATTAATTATGACTGCCTGCAAATAATTTGGAGACAGCATACAACAGAATCTCTTTCAAGCAGCTTTTGAATTCATTTTTCTTTAAGCCTACAAGTTAGTTAGTATCATCTCAATATTCTACCAGTTAAATACCCTTGAGTCAGTGACTTTCCTGCAGTAAAATTACATGAGTTGACCATCAGCAATCTGTAACAATGTTAATGTATCAAATCCACTATAGTTTCTTCTGTTACTGTACAAATAACAACTTGTTGCACAAAGAGAAGAAAAATATTAACACAAAGAAAAAAAAGGCATCTGAAACTTAATTTCTAAATGTAAATTCAAAAAAATTATGATCCTAAAAATAAAGATAACCCCAAGTGTCTTATGGAGGGAAAATTTGGAGATGATAATTGTTTACAGCAATATTTTGATTTCTTATAAAAGCCAGCTTGGAAACTGTTTTACTTCCAAAATCAAGAACAATCCACATTAGGTGTTAAAAGCACTCGTGCTAGAAACAAATGACTTGACAGAAAAGACACAACCTAGAATTTTTTCTTGCAAAAGCAAATGAAATCTTGCTAGGAGATAAAAATGTAATGGGAAAAAGCACATTAATTTTTTGTTGGATGGTTCTTTGGGGTAAACAAAACTCATCCTCATCTCTTTACAAAGGAAACCCAGACAATCTTTCCACAAATTAGTGGGTGAGCCAATTACTACAATGGAAAGAATTAATAAAAAATTATTTAATCTTTTTAAAAAACTCTTTCTCTTTAGGTACACACCATTAAAAACATAATATATATGTGGAAGTCTACATCTGATTTATTCAGCAGTTTTCTGAGGAAAAACTTCCTGCATGCTTGCTCAAAACATTAAATTAAGTACCTTCTATACTAACAAGTTTAAAGCTTATCAGATGAAGGAATAATGGAGAAAAAGCCTCAATACTCACATTTAGTTTTCAGCTGCTTCTCTCGGTAACTTGCGCAGTAAAATAAAGGAAGAAATAATTACACGTCTTCACAGAAACAAGCATCCATCAAGTCCAAAAGAAACAGCACACTTTGCCAGAGCTATTTGAGGGTCCCATCCGAATTTGCCTGGATGGGGGAAGGCTGAGGGTCAGTTTGTTTCCCTTAGACCTCATGACATGCAAATATGTGGCTGCCTCACCACTGAATCAAATCATTCTTTGACATGCTGTGTTTACAAATGGCAAATGCATACCATGTAGGAGGTTCTTAAAGGAACATATTTCTGAGACTTCTCAAAAGGAAAAAGGCATTTCTGTTAAAAAACAAAACTATTCAGTGCAAGGGCAAAAAGAAAGATGGAACATTATTCATCCCCAGATACACACTAGTTCAAGCATAATGCATTCAAAAGACATCATGTGGGCTTGTAAATCAGAAAAGAAAAAGAAAAGTTGTAATTACTGAAGTCTGATTGTTGTGTACAGGAAACTATCTCAGGGGAGGGGGGTGGGGGGCAGGAAAAAAACCTCCTCCAGTTTCAGGAAAGACGTTCAGGGACACAGTAGAACTCAAAATTCTGACATGGCTGAAGCATTTTCTGGGCTGTTACCATTTGCTGCTTTCCACCAGGTGGGAAGGTGCTCACAAGGATTACCATCAGCGTGGCAGCAATGGACTCCTCTAAGCTCTTTCTCAATATTTCCCAGTATTTCTGGCTTTTGAGTCACAGCCTCCTCCTCTACTTTCTGCTTGGGCCCAACAGGGGCCAGCTCTCACAGACAGGCTCCAGCATGCACAGAGCATTCAGAGGTCCTTGTACTTTGCATATGATTCTATGCAGACCCTTAACCAAGTGCAGCTGAAAGTCAGGATATTGTGTCCATTTAAAAAAGCAGGCTGAGGTTAGGCAGAGTTAAGAAAGGATGGCTGCTTGTGGTATGAACCACAACTGACCTCAAGGCAGATTTTTCCACAACCAAGAGCCAATAGATCTGAATCACTCGGTCTACAACATCAAGTGGGTGGGAGCTGTTCAACATCATAGACAGAAGAAAGATGGAAATGTTTGAATGGTTTAAATATGTATTACGTTATCTTAGTACTTTGGTAAAATTGCCAAATCTGGACATGTTCTGGAGGTTATCTGTGTCTAGATAGTGTCTCACAGTTAAGACTGATCCTCTGACTACTATTGCCAAGACCTGATGATCTCTGCTCGTAGTCTTGTTAAACCTCTCCAGACATGCAGTCGTTACTTAAACAAGACTGATCTCTTTCCTCCTGTTTTAATTTGTTCTACAAGTTTTATTTATACCAAGGACCTTTAATTTCAAGCCTGTGATTTTAGCAGATTGAGGAGAGAGAGGACCAGTTAGGTGTGAATTTGAGTCTAGAATGAGAATCACAGTTTTCTCTTGCCTTCCTTCCAGAAAGAAAAAAACCCAATAGTACAGTTCTTAACCAAGTACCTTTTCAAGTTCATAAATCAGATCCAGACAGAAGTATTTCTCAAGCAGATCTGTTGAGAGAGCTAATGACACTTAGAAATACTAACACAGTATGTTCTTGCCATCAAGGACGAGAAGTTCAGACACATCCTATTGCACATCACTTTTTTTATGATTCAAAGACTACCCTCAAACTTGTCTAAGCTGTAGATAGAGATAAGAACTATATTAATAGAAGACAGGCCCAGAGGAACTTCTAAAACAGAATCAGGGTTTTCCCTAACAGGTACAAATTATGTACAAATGAGGAGGTCAGCAAAATCCTATTATTTCTTCAGACTATCAATTAGATGATGTCCCTTGCAGCTCCTGCAGCACTTCTTGACCTTTCTGAAATACAAAGCAGCTTATTTTATCTGTCTCCAAACAAGATCTGTCTTGACCTAGCTTCCTTTTCATGTTGAAAGTTTGGGAAATTCATCAAGCAAATGATGGTTCTCCTTAAACTACTCAGGTTACTTGTTCCAATTTAGAATATTCATTGCTTAAAGAACAAAACCTCAGAGATCACATTCCTTAACAATTCCTAAAGACCTTGTTTTCCTGACAAAATTACTTTTCTTTCTCTTTCAGCAGATACAATTCTGTATCATTGAATTTCCAAATCAAGAAAAAATACCTGGGACAATTTTCCAACCATGTCTCCTTGAGTTTTGCTGGTAGCCAGAAGACATCTCTGAACTGTTTCCATTCTATCTACTTCAAAGTAGATACAATGGAACCGTTTCCATTCTATCTACTTTAAAGAATCTATTTTTTAAATCCTTCTTATAACATAGGCTGGAATATAGCAAGTTGAACACATGATAAAATAAATTCTGCAGTAAGTTGATTATTATACCAAACAAAAACACAGGGACACTCAGAATGGTGTGTTAAGTCTAACAGTGCATATTACCTATTGCTGTTTGAAAGCTGCAAGTTGCAAGATGATCAAACACTGGCGATCTCAACAGAATGCTCTTCAAATACTTCATTCATCATTTAATGTTATTAAAATAATTTCTTATTTGCATACAGAATTTCATATAGCATATTATTTACAAAAGAGCTCAATGTCATATAAAATTGTTTACATTCATTATAGGAACTTATTAATTATTCTGGCTAAACAGCATGAAATCAAACCTATTCCTGGTACACAAACCATTTCCTAAAGTTCAACAACCTGAATATTTATTGTCTTTTATTCCCCACTGTCTTTCATTGTCAGCTGTTATAACCTCCCACCAAGGAAAGAGAAACAACTGCCTTTACTTCTTGCCTCATGGCTGATAAAAGATCAGCATTGGCATGAACATTGTTAAACATTACTGCCTTTTAAATATGTGTAAAATTCTATTGTTTATATCACCAAAATTACCTTAACATTTGTTACTCTGTTACTGGAGTTCCACACCTGGCCTCTTCGATTGTTGCAATTGGATGTTTAATCATAAATTGCAATTTATGATTAAACTCACAAGAATGTGTGAATTGTTGGAAAACAGAAAAATTTGAATGGAGCAGAATTTGCACAAAATTTGCCCTCTTTGAGCATTAACTTTGGCAAGGACAAATGAACTTTGGCAAGTGAATGACATTTTTAGTGAAAAGAACGTTTTCCATCTCTTATTACTCAACCTTGATGTTATGCAAGCCCCCTGAAATTACATACCTGAAATCAATGGGTATTACTGAAGTAACAAAACTTAGATATTTCAAATTTAAAAATTATCTTCTCTCCAAAATAAATTTAGAAGTATATCTGCCATACAAGAATTATGGCATTAATAATGATAGAACTCAATTTTTCACATTTTTGTACTTTCCTGAAGACATAAAGTACTGTTAATGTAAATATAAGGCTCACAAAAAACTTGAGGGAAGCAGTACTTCTGTCTATGAAGTTTATGTAGAAAGATAATGAACTAAATTATTTTCAAGAAACTCAGGATAAACAGAACACCACAAGTTCTCTCAAGAGCTGACAGAATGCAAATGGAAATCTATCTGCTATGGGAACTGGACTCAACAAATCCGCTGAATAAACACATGGCAAGTACAATATGGCAAGTTTAACAGAATTTATCTGCTCCCAAAATGCCAATGCAAAAGAGAGTCACCTTTTCTGGATTACAAGTTTTAAATGAACAGCTATTCAGACATTAGCAGAATACATCAGTAGTATCAGTGTGCTGATGTTCATGAACTTGAGTGTTCATGAAACTCACATTAGTAGTGGATCACTTTCCTTAAGTTTATCTACATCCACTTGTACTCAAAGTGTTTTTACTGTTGCAGTCCAGTGAACAGAAACTGAAAACATCCACTAATGACACCAGAGTAAAGATGGCCTTTGCTGGTGTGCTGTTAGGTATCAGCATACGTTCTAAAACCAGTATTTGAAATTAAGACAGACAGCCTTATATGCGATCCTTATCTCACTACAAATCCAAATCAGAGAAGTAAAACTATCAGCCTGTGTGTGTATGGAACAAAATACACTGTTATTTGAAGAGTAATTTCTCGAGGTCTCACATAAGGATGCCAATAAAAACCCACTGGTTTTGTACCCAAAGCATCCACTACTGTGTTCTGCCACATCTACATTAATGTGTGTTACAAGTACACTGTGGAAGTAACAAAATTCCATTTGCCACCATCACCCAGCAACTGTGTTCCCTGGCTGTAATTTGCAAACTACTAGAGGCCAAATTTGAAGTCTGTCAAGCATTTTCTGTTGTCCTTTCTTTTCAGCATAGAAGAAAATAAAGTCTGACTCTGTCATGGAGGTGGATGCGCTGAGTAAGTTTCATTCCTCTGTTCCAGAAAATTTCCTAGGTCTGAGAACAAGATCTTTGATAGAGGTAGTGATTTCCTGAAGCTCTTTTCGAATGCTTTCTGCTCCTTCCTCCTCTTCCATGTTATCTTTTGTTTCACTGTCTCCATGTTCAGTTTTCTTAGTCTGGCTGGTCAATTGTTTCACCACTAATCCCTGGTATTTGACTATCAGCGAATACTGATCCTGAGGGCACAAAATGAGAAGAAACCCAGGGAATGTCAATGTTACAGAAAAGGTAGACAGACCTATAATTAAAGATGTAATTTTTTTAAAAGCATTCTCCCATTCTTGGGCAAAGAGAGTTAGTAATACAGAAATATATTTTTAACAAAGTACTTGACAACCTAAATTTTGAGAGACATTCAAAGAGGCAAAAAACTGAAAGCATCCAAGTGCTGCAAAAACAGGACAATAACCAGTGAAGCATGAAAGCAATACAGTTAGTAAGCATCACCAGTTTCAGCAGTATAAAATACAGAACCTGTATGTATTTGCTCTTTAAGAGGTACATCTTTCTTTAAAACTGGATTAGAAAAGTTTAAAAAGCAACCATGCTCTAGCTCAGAGGAAAGATGTAAAAATGTTCCATTGTAAGAATCGTAATATCCCCCAAGACAGAGCTGTCTCTATGGTTAATTCAAAGGACTGATAACAGATTTTTAATTTTATTAAAAAAAAATTGATGACAGATCCATGAAGAGATTGATCTGCAATGCAGTCCAGATCAGAGCAACTGTATATTCTGCACATAAAGTGATGTTTAGGCATGAAATCAAACAGTGTCAGGTTTATGCAGCAAAAACAGTGTAAGGCAAAATTTTCATGCTCTGTTGTAGAAAAAAGGTAATTTCCCCTTAAAAAGCTAGAAAAGAATACCTCTGGGATCTTGCCACTTAGGAAATTGATTATCTGTGGTACTGATCTTCCTGGTGCATGAAGCATGCAGTGAGTTGAAAACTGAAATAACAATACTGATGTCAGGTGCAGAACAAGAGCTGGATCTTCTGTGACTTTGAGCTGTTCAATCAGAGCTTGTCTATGCTGAAACAGGACTTGCCTAAGGAACAAGAATATATGAAACAAAAATATGATTCTATGATTTTATCCTATAGTAGTTGATCACATATGCTAAAACTTATTTAACATCAATTAATTTTAATTTTCTTCTCTGACCATTTATT
Source organism: Ammospiza caudacuta (assembly GCF_027887145.1). Classification (NCBI taxonomy): domain Eukaryota; kingdom Metazoa; phylum Chordata; class Aves; order Passeriformes; family Passerellidae; genus Ammospiza; species Ammospiza caudacuta. The sequence continues at coordinate 106,844,992 of NC_080595.1, read as the reverse complement.
TATGCGGAATTCCAAAATGTTAATTGAAAAAAAAAAAACCTAAAGAACTATCACTGGCATAGCTCAGATTTTGAAAGACCCCTAGGGAATTTATACTACAGAAAGTTAGTGAGCCAACAAAATTAGCTAAATGTGAATTCTCCTCCTTCTCCCATGGATTTAGAACTGCTTGACTTGCTGTTTTTCAGTTAAGCAGTTTGGAAAGAAGGACTGCCTCTTACCCACTAAGTATGACTGCTCTCATACTAACCATCCCACGTTTGTTCAGCAATATAGCCACATTTCATAGAATAAATAAAATTAAGGTACCTTTCCTTCTTTTTGTCTCCTTTTTTCACCATAACACCACAAATATCCACTGCAGAATCAAGGCACGAAAGAAAATCTTCTATACTCTATTAAAAATAATAGAAATATTTAATCTGTTTGCAGATTATAAAAAAAAATAACTACTGTTCACAATTAATCACACAAAAGATGATTGTGAATACACTTGAAATAAACTACAGAAGAAAAGAGAAAGTAACAGGTATTTAGTAGAAATTACCTTTGTTCATCTACAACAGTTCATATACTTAAATACTAACCCAAACTGTAATTCATTAAAAATGAATACATGTTCAACAATTATTTACAGATATATTTTTATTAAGAAACACCTCAGTATGGCCTTTTGCATAAAATAATTAATAAATAAATCTCCTTGTGCCTACACTGCCATAATCTGAACATTTGGGGTTTCTTTAAATTATCCATAATTTTACTAGTTAAGGAATACATGGAAAAACATCAAGAACTCTGGGAACAAAATACAAAAACATCAACTACTTTACACTGGAGATTCTCACTCAGTTTTCACTCTTCTCACCTGCCTATGAAAGGCACCCTGGATTCCATATGGCAGCAAGGAGCCAAAGGTGACTATCAGTATCAAAATCTAAGATCACCTTTTCATCTCTGAACATTCACAGATACAAAAGCACACTTTCTCTCACTGCTTTACACAAATACAAAACATTATTTTACCTCCAAACTTCACAGCAGCAGTGATTACATAGTAAACTACATGTGTCAGCTATTTATTAGCATTCTATCAGCAAAACAGAAGATCTGAACTTGATTTTTACCTTGCCATTCAAAGAAGTATGCAGTTTAGTTAAAGGACCTTTGGTATCTTCTGGCAGTTTACCTAAAATCTTGATTCTGCCCTGTATGGGACAAGAATGGAAATAACCTGTAATATTAATCATCTTTTTAGATGCTGGCATATTATTGAAAAAATATCACTGATCTACTCGAGACTGTTACAAAGGAGCTTTTATTTTTGTACCTCACTTGTGATTGTAGAGTAATTTTCTGTAGTCATCATTGACTCAGATGCCAAGAAGTTGAAAACCAGATTTGTAATGTCTGTACACAGAGTCTTCAACAGGTGTTTGGCAAGGTTAGTCTGAGTATCATCTGTTAAAACAAATAAGTGATTAAAGTAACTTATTATAATCATCTGGTTCCTATGATGCTATCACAGCACCTTCCTACCTGTGGACTCTATCAACCATGAGCAGTATGAGAAAGTTATCTGGATACATGAAGATAACATCCCTCATTTGCTGTGACATTGTTATGGAATGTTGTTCAGTGAAAAATGTGAGCTTTCAGGTCTGTAAGAACATTTTAATGCATTGCTAGTATTTCAAAGGTGTACCTGTATAAGCAGTAAACAACCCTGTACAATCCTCCTGAACCACTGCTATTGAACAAAGAGCATACAAAGGAAAATTCTGCAGGACAAGCAGTTAAATAGAAGAACAGCCATGTGACTTCAAGACTGAAATAATGAATTTGGGAAAAAAAAAAAAAAGAGGCTACAGAACACATGCCCAAGAACAAGGGCTAATGGGAAATAATTCTACATATTCCAAAATAAAGAAATATCAGGTAGTTTTGCTGATGTTTCCTTCTGCTAGAAGATCTCCACTGGCAATTTTCTAGACAAAAGCTGAATAGAGCAGAGAATCTTGGAAATGTCTACAGTATTTTCCTAATGCTAACTTTTCTGTCACTCCTTACAGAGCAAACCTCTACAAAACAAATCTGACAGACTATCCTCAAGCAGCAGCTACTTTCAGTATCAAATCTATGAGGTTTAAACAGTAGCTTCTTAGAATCAGATGGTACTCAATTTTTTCATTAGTGGCACAGTTGACAGAATAAAATGAGCATACTAATATTTTCCTTTTTTTTCTTTTTTTCATCTGGACAGTGAAAAATTGGAAAGAATGCAGACACTTGGGAAGGAAAGACAAGAACACAGTTACCTTGACATAAGGTAACAGAATATGGATATGAAATAAAGAGAATGAATTTCAATTACTGTGCAAAGCTATGCACTTCAGCATAAAGCCAGTGTTATGCATACTAAACACATCTCTAGCTTTTTCTTTCTAGATTTTCCTTTTTAAACTCTAGCTCCTGTCTGACCTTTAATGTAGATTCTGGAATAAATTTAGCATCCTTGAAGGAGCATATTCATTTTTCAAAGTATATATTTTGTACCTGTGAAATGCTTTGCTCCCTTTTCAAATAACCGAATGTTGTTGTACAGGTTTGAGAATTCCTCCTGCAAGTCCTTCATAGCCTGTCTTCTGTTGGCTCCAGAGGAAGATGTGGAAGATGTAAAAACGGAACGCACAACCTCCTGGTAAGTTTTTGTCAAAGGTCTTAGAACAGGAAAGGAGAAAGGAGAAAACACTGAGCAAAGTGTGAAACTGTACAAGGTTTTCCCAAATATATCAGCAACAGAGAAAATGACCTCATTATGTAGTAAATGATGGGGACATGAATGCTACAGAACCGTGAGATAAACAAAAAGCCAATTATGAAAATCAGAAAAAAAATGAAGAAATGAAAATATTAATTAAACTATACTTAATGGCAGATGTTCTAATATTATAGTATGTATGGTATATAAATATATGCCAAGGTTTTCACAATCCTCAATGGGAAAAAGGTGAAAGATAAAGGGATTTCTAGTAGCAATGGTATTCACAAACTTTCAGGGGCCTCTGGACAAATTTCTAAAAATGCAGTTATTATGGCACTCCAGGTCTATTCAAGCTTGGCTATTACGGTCTTATCTCATGTTCCTTTTGCTCTGAACATACATATTCACATTCTCTTTGGTATGGAATATCTTTTAAAAGAAGTTATTAATCTTTGCATAGCTCAGTTTGCTAAAATAACTTACTATCCTACTCTCATGGGTACCTGTGGAGACACAGATGCCAGCAAACATGAACATATATCAAAGGCTGTCCAGAACATGGGACAGCTGAAACCCCAGTGTGGGGGGGTGTAAATACACCCATGAAGCTGAAAATGAGCTTGCAGGACCATGTACTGCTAAGCAGAAGCACATTCCTGTGTCAGTCCAGCTTTCTAATACATAAAACGTGTAACAGGGAGCTGTACAGAAAGACATGAAACACAATATTCTCCATCAACAAGATCCTCTTTTCTAAGCAAGAAAAAAGACTGAAGTGTAGATTCATCTGAAGTGAATCACAATTTTTCTAACTCCAGCTGAATTATTGAAATTACCTTCTTATATGTTCAGCAATTTCTGTAATGAGCTCTTCAGGGCAATCCTGCAGGCGGGTCTTTAAAACATCCTCAATTTCCTCTTGTGACATGAAAGAGAACTCCAGCTTCTTACTCCTACCTGTAGTGGCCATAAATAACACTCACTGAGAAAACATTCCATTTAGTATTGCTACAATTACTCTGTGCCATGAGACACTGGAAAGCCTTAAATTCCAATCACCATAGAAGAAATGCTTATCAACAATGGAAAAACTGGGATGATTATACATGACAGCGGAATTTTACACATGTGAAAAACTGACAAAATCTCTCTTTTGATCACTTAGAAGTTTCTGTAATAGACAACTGAAGTAGTGTATGAGGATATGTATTTTTGGTGACACTTTTTTTTCTGCTTGGCCCATTATTTTAGAAACCATGTCACCAAGACCAAATAAAGTGCCAAAACTGAATTGAGTGTTCCTACTTGAAGGATTTCACAACGCTATTGTTTTTATTTTTTTAAACTCCATTTAGTAAGGTACACAATCATGTAACACAGTGTCCTAAACTTGAGGTTACAGTATAAAATCTGAAACATGATAAATTACATCAAACAAGGTGTTCCTGTAATAAAAGCAACTTATATGCATACAATTTAGTGCATCTGTATTTCAGTTTTGCACAAAACATGAACTTTTCCCGGGTGCTGTAGAATTTTTACATGTAAGAATGAGATCAGAACAGAGAACCAGAAAAGGACATGTTCCAGATGTACCTTAACACAGGCTTATTGTGTACATAAGTATGGAGATCAATGATGTTCCTTGTTGAGCCACAGCAGTAATGAACATACAAGGTTTATAAATAAGTGAAAAGGGAAGTTAAATCAGGTTTTAAAAAGGACCTTATTTATACTTGAATGGTTTCATCTGAGTTTACCTTGAGATTGTGGTTCAAGCTATTTATTATAATACAGCAATAAGGGCAGAACAGAAAGCCTACACCAAAAACCAGAAGAGACTGAACATTGTTTTACTCAGTAACTGAGTCGTCCTGAAAAATAATTCCATTTATATGTGAATTACAGTACACTGTGAGAACAGTATCAAACAGAATTACTACAGTGTATTTCACACATCAAATATCATGTTTCAAAGTATCTTTCACTCAGTATTTAAAGCCTCGATCCTACATAAAAAATGGAAGCACACACATTTCTGGTTCTCCAGCAAACAAAAGAAAGAACATGGCTGCCTCATTTGCAACCACTGTTTGCTCTAAATCTAAAAATGTTAGCTTTTACTTAGCAAGCCATTCATGCTCCTTTTAATAGTGGACAAACAGGCACCAGCAATAAGAAGTGATATTAAAACTATCAAAACATTAGTTTTGACTGTGTATTTTATTCCTATGAAGAAAAAAACTGTTTGATTGCTATGATTTGTTAATTTAGGCCATTCATTTATCAAACACTATGCAGCAGGTGTTACAAAATCAAGTGTAACATTCACCCCAAAATCTACGGCATTTCCTACATAAAATAAAAGAATGAATATACAATGGTATTATTTCCTTGACTTAAACTTCCTTTTTAAAGACTAAGTTATACTGTTCAGTGAACATGTAACGTCCATTTAATTTAAATACCAGACCCATAGATACAATTTTAAGTAAATAGTGTTCTCATCTTCTTGACATTTTAGCTGACCCTATCTAAACAGTGGGGGAAGAACAGACATGTAGGAAAAAAACAAAGTAGTAAAACCATGTGGAATAGATATGAATAGATAGTGTCTAAAATAAAATGACAAACCTGTGGCAGGCCCTTGTGACTCTTCATCGCTGTCAGCATCCTTTCTTCCTTTCTTCTTGGTTTTCTTGATCTTTATCTCTCTGGCATTCCCACCACCTCCTCCTCTCACGCTTCCACTGCCCTCTGGTGGGGAATTACTTGCTTAGTACACAGGAAACTTGCAGCACTTAAAAAGTTTTCAATGCCACAGTAATTTATCTATGTTACTTGTTAATGCTGGATTGAAAACCATAACCTGATTCTAAACACAACCTAGAACATGTATTTCAGAATCTTAAGGCCATAAGTTTCATTCTTAAGAAAAAAAGCAACTGAAGCAAAGCTTTGTGTAAGCTACTGTCATTAATAAACACAAACATCAAATGCACATATAATAAAAAGAAGAAAAAAAAAGCAGTATCTTGCTTCAGCTAAAAACAGATGAGATACCAGGGTCCATAATGTAATAGGAGATCTCTGTCAGCTGAAAACAGCATCTTAGTAAGCATTTAGAATTTTTATTCAGTGATGCTAAATAACTTGACTTTATAAAAATTATGTTAGATAATGTAACTGTTAATTTTCAGAGAAAGAATCCTACACTATAAGCATTTACCCAAAATATTATTGGAAGTACACATTCAATTAACTCGAGACCTTGATCCCTTTCAACTTTTCCTAGATGACTACAGAGTAATGGGATGTTCCAGCTCTGACACACATAACAAATTACTTTGTTCACAAGTTCTGAAATCAATGTATGCAACTGCAGACAGAATCTCTACTCTCCACAAGACAAGCTGTTCTGCTCTTTCTTCCCTTTTTCACAACCTCTTCTGTTATTTTTTCACTTAGAAGAAATTTAAACTCCATGGTGCTAGACATATATGCATTGAGAAAGCGGGTGTTTTTTCCATTTAAATATGGTCCAAGGTTTCAAGTAACTACATTATGTAACTACTGTTTTTTAAGAAAAGGAAACACAAAGACATGGTGCTCTTCCTTAAAAAGCTAACTGCATCTGTTACATGCCACAGATGGATTTTTAAGCATCACTCTGCAGGAACAGCCAAAAAATAGTGCTTTTCACAAACTTATTTGAAATGTGACTGCATTACAGTAATTACATTACATAAAACTGTTATGTTGGGGTCTTTTTAGGTAATGCACATAACAGTCCATAATAAAACATTTCAGGGTAGTGCTCACTGATGGTGCAGCATGTTACCTGTAGGTATCAATTTGTCTAGAAACATGGTACAGGCTCAGTAGAGTCTCACTCCTCAGAGGGCTGGAAACTGAAGTCATTCTATTATGACAACTCAATTAAAGATTCAAGCTTCTCTACCTTAGCTATGGCCTAGAAAAATCTGCCATCTCTTGTGGCAAGCATAAGTTTAATTTCCATATCAACTCAGGCCTACTCATGCTCTTTTTTAAGAGTAGAATGTTCTATTTTGCAGATGAGTATATTCAATCAAGCCAGATGCACCAGTGCTCTAATGCTCTTACTTTCAGTAGCACAGTAACACTCTGCAAGTGAGTTCAACATAGATTGCTCAGCTCTGTTGCAACAGCACAAGAATCACACAAAGTTTTTGGGATTCATAGTCTTCAGACTGAATACCGGTTTAAAAAGCAGGATGATTTCAAAGGGTTAAATCCACATATATTTATTCTTCCTTCAACTGAAATCTATTCCAAACAGTCACCACACAAATGAAGTAAGGTTTGGGATTAATTTAATCCAGAATATACCTCAAGGTAAACTGTCTAAATCTCCAAGTAACTGTTACATGTGCAAAACCAGAAAATTCCATGGCATTGTTTTCTCAGAAAAGATGACAAGTATTCCTCAAAAAAAAAATATCCCAAAAACTCATTCTAATTTTAGAAGAAGTTATTTTGGAATTAACATCCAAAGACCAATAATAAGAAACATAGTAATTTTCCTGGACCCCTGAAAAATGGAGACTAAAATTTTATATGTACTGTGTAATAAAACATAGTAGAGAGGTCCCTGAGCTAATACTGCTTTTATTCAGTCTTGTGTGATCATACTGTATAAAATAATAAATGAACACAGGCTTCCTTGCTTCTAAAAACTGTTCACTTGTGTTGAACTACTCAAGAGTCCTTTACAGTACTTCCTCTGCATTTCTAAGTCTGAAATTAGTTCTCATTGGCATAGCTGAGATGCATGCATATCCACAGTATAATGGTAAGCAGCTGGATTATTTCTTAAATATCTTAAGCAACAGACTGGAAGCATTTAATGGACTAAAAAATATACTAATTTTATATTTGAGTATTTCAAAGACAAAACAAATTAGTTTGTTTTTTTTTTGCTTAAGCTGAATATTGATATCTTACCTGCTGCTTTCTTTCTTCTTTCATCCTTTTTGTCTTTTTTATTAGCATACGAGTTCTCTAAAGAAGCCTGTTTTAAATCCTCTTCAGTGATTAAATTAACAGGGTTGTTTTTAATTTCCTAAAAGGAAGAACATGCACACCATAGCAAAAAGATACAGCAATGGAAGAAACATTTAAGCCAGCTCGCCATTTTCAAGTACACAAATCAAACATCACATTTTCCAAGTGCAACACAAGACTGGACTTCTTGAGTACACCAGAATATAAATTACACCCATCAAATATAGAAACCTGCTGTTATTTGTCTTGCTTCTTCTCTAGTTGTATTTCAGATGAGATGTACAGAAATTTTAACAGAGACTGGAAAGTCCCATGAACTTTACTCCAAAACTCAACGTGCACTGCATCTTGACCAACAAAAACCTACTGTACCTTTTCTGCTTTCTGTTGCATCAGATCAGAAAAGAGCTCAGCACAGCTGCTTAGAAATTTCTCACTGACTGCAATGGTGTCATTGAAGACCAAACCTGAAGAGCTTTTGTTTAAAGACCTCATCACTTGCTGGAGCAAAATCCCAACATCTTCTACTGACAATGAGCTGGGCAGAAGAGTCTAGGGTAAAGAAGATTAAAATACAGCAGCCTTGTAAGTGGATAAACAGAATAGACAGAGGCCTTTTGACACCTACTAACTATTCAGAAAGCACTGCACTTTTCAAATTAAGCTACTAATTTAAGACTACACACTATTTTAAATCTTCTAACATGCAAATCCACATTTCTATAGAAATATGTGTTACCTCTGGGCAAATGCATGGTACAACAGCTACAAAGCAACACCAAACACAGAACATCAGCAGCACTTCAGAGCAAAAAAGGTAGTGCTGTAAGGCCTAAAATTAGGACTTAGGACAAAGTGGCTAAGGTCCCTCTGCTCACCAAAAGTGTTGTAAGCATTTCGTTTAGACATTTTCTCAAAAAAAAAAAAAAAGCCCAACAGTAATATATTGTTCTCTAGTAGAGAAATACACTAGTTTGAAATGAAAGTTAGTCTCACATATCTATAAACTGAATGCCAGTAGGTCCTTCCCCTGTTTTTGTTCAGGTCAAATCAAAGGCAAATAATGCCCTTTTACCTGTCATTTTAATTAGCCTGAATTTTCTTCTTTGACAACATAGAATTTCATTACACATATATGTAGTTTCAATAAAGTATCATTTGACATAAAAATAAGAAAAAAAAAAAAAAAACAAAGCAATTGAAAGGATTGCTTACTGCTACATCTATCCAGTTTCCAGAGCTGATGGCTTCCTCCACAGAGGCTTCAACTTGATCCACAATCTCTTGACCAACACAAGCTGCTCTCAGAAATAAGAGTTGTGCAGACTTGTATCTTTTTTTAATGTAGCCTGCTGGGTCAGGGATGCCAAGTCTGTACAATGCATCAAATTCTGTAAAACAGTTAGATGTCTGTTAAAATTTAGTTCCTTTATATACATACAAGATCTTATGAGATGACTTTAATTTGAAAGCAGGAAACGAAGAGTTAAACACATTTTTTATACAAGTCAATGCAGCCTTAAGCTAATGCTGACCTAAAAGTTAGTTCAGTACAAGCTACATCTAAATGTTCTTAATAGAAGTAGGCAGATTAAATCATGGATGTGACTTTGATCTGAGTTTAGAAAATTGGCTTTTTCATATTTTTATACCATTAAGTTCGTATTTGCAGTCATATCTTTCCAAAGTATTCTAATATATAATGAACAATATTTACAATACCTACAGTGTCCAAGTGTTTTGTTTTCAACTATTTAGTCGTTTATCTTAAGATGTGTGGAAAACATTCAAAGACTCACAGACACTCCATCAGTCAAGCAGTGTTACAGAAACACTTGATACTATCATTTATTTTAAGTTAGGGTGAACCTTTTCAATCTGCAAGAATAACAGCTACTTAGGGCCTGACCATTTGGGACCATAAGGGGATATTCCTCTCTTTATTCAGATCCACATTTTCCCACAGCTCATGGTGTTTCACAACACCATCATCCAGCATCACTCAGCTTCAAGTTAGATATAATTGTCTGGATTCTAATCAGGAAACTAGTGCTACTCACTCCAGTTCTACAAATATTATTTTGGAAAAAAGTTCTTCCTGAGCATGGCATGTTTGGACCAAAGTTTGGTTTTAATCTGGACATCTGGCCTGAAACTGCAGCCATGATGATCTGAAAAGTCTACAATGAGCAGGCTAATCAATGTTTTCAGAGCAGTAACAAAACCAGCATTTGTAATTGTTTGTGAGAAATAGTTACTGTTTAGCAGTACAGTCCCTCTGCTGAAATACAGTTCATTGTGATAAAGTAACACACATCATTATGAGCAAGGTGGAGTTTGAGCAAAGGAGTATCAGCCACTGCATTGGTTTCCACTTCTCCTTATGAGGCTTCACCCTAAGCGCTGGCTATATTAAGGTAAGACCAATTACCTACACTAGTTTTAGAAAGCTATTTTATCTATAGGAATATAGATTAATTACCTAAGTAACCATTCTGCTTGAAAAAGGAATCCACCCATTTGTTCTGTGTTCTGGAATAGATGTCTGGAACAAACACAGCCTTATCTTGCCTCCCACCAACCACGGTGCCTTTCAGACGACCAGCATTAACAAGTTCCTCTAGCAAAGCTACAAGAGGAAAATAAAGGAAGAGATGTTTCCTAAGTTAGTATATCCATTAATCAAAAGATAGTAATTATTTTCCCTGGTTTGTTTCTCCTTTCTTTCCACCAATTAGTTTGTGCTTGTTCTAATAAAACATTGCCAAGCTCTATCAATTATTTTTAACACTTAAGAGAATTTCTTCAAAAAAGCTCTGGAAATGAGACAAATCAGACAATGTTTCTAAAAAGTGAGCCACAATGGCAGGATCAAAATGTTTTTTATTGGATATATACCAGGGCACTTCTAGTTTTAATTTGAAAAATGCAGACATAGAAGACTCTTTCTCTGACCAGAACAGTAAAATATAATAGCATTTTATTAGTAATTTTTTTTAAATTCATTGCTTGCACATTAACCAAAATGGAAAAAAAAAAAATCTGGATGCAGAAAATGACATGAAAAGTCATTACCTAAACTGCATAACACAGCTGCCAATAATAACCTCTTGAGAATACTGCTAACAAAAAACATATTGGTAACTGGCAGTACCGAAGCACTAAGCACTTCTCAATGCTAAATAAGATTTTTAAAATCCATTTAAATTGCATAGGAATATCTGATTTGCCTCCTATGATCTGCTTCCGCCTTTCTGCAATACGAGAGATACATTTTAAAAAATCAGTGACACCAACTGCTAACTCTGCTAATTTCCAGAGCTTTGCCAAATGGCTTTTTTTAATACTCAGTTTATGTTCATTTCTATTTCATTAAAAGACGTGTTTTGCTCTGGAACAAAACATTAAATGGTATCACATGGCAAGACTTCTTCCTCATTAAAGAGAAGCAGCAATCAACACTTCAACATGCTTAGTACAGCACACAGAGGTCCAGCTCACTTACGCAGGAAAGTTTACCTGAAAGCCCAGTTCCAGAAGAAACAGTGCACAGCAAATCATGACAGTTTTTGTCAGATATGCCCATAGTGTAGATGAGCTTCTATAGGCTAGCAGCTATTGAGCACAACTGCCACTAGCAAAGCTGAACAATACTTACACTGAAAAAATGCAGCAGAAAGAGAAACTGATTTAAACAAGATATAGCTTTATGTAATTTAAGACAAAAACCGGGAATTATGTTCTACTATGGTTCAGTTACATTGAGTAAAATGGAACTTTTAAGGCCAATTCTGGAAATAAAGTAAGTTTTTTATACTTCCTAATATTTTAGTTGCCCTAGAAAATAGAGTCAAGGTGTCTGTTCCACTTAAGCAACTGTTAGATAATACAGAATGGTTCTCTGTTTGCAATTTCAACTTCTTTTTATTCAAAGTTTTTAGGAAAAATAATTAGACTTTCCTAGAACACCACAAAGTTGGTTGAAAAATCTATTCATGCAGGAAAAGAAAAAAATCTATTCTTTACAGAAAGAAGATGTCAGAAGAAAAGAAGTCAAATGAACACATCAATTAAATTCTGTATTTTATCAAGTGCCAGTTCTAAACCTCCAGGGCAGTGGAGGTGCTCTCAGTGACTTCACAGTGCATTGCTACAGTTATGTCTAGACAGTATTTTGTTTTAAAACAACAGGATCCCTGTAGAACTACCATGAATTCTCATTTATTTTTAAAGGTGACCAAGTAGTTTGTAGTGACCTATTAGGTCTCCATCAAAGTCTGACAAAGATGGTAAGTGTCCCTCCATGTCAGTCCTACACACAATACAATGCCCAAAAGTGAATAACATCTGTTATTTCATTATGCTTTGTAATTAGTCTTAACCTGAAGAGTTTCACATTTCTAAAACTACTTTTTATTGTAACTTTATGAGAGCTTAAGATGAATAGCAGCCCATCTATGTGAAAGAACCAAAGAATAATATTTACCCTGTGTAAACTCAAGTATTGATTAAATAATTAGCTGTTTGCAAATAATATAAATATTACACCGAACTTACATTTTTATTCTGGAAGAGACAGAAAACTGATGATCACTTTTAAACACATTGCTAACAGCAACAGACATAAAAAGCTAAAAAGTTACATCATTAAAAGGTATTTTTCAAGTTTGCAACATTTGTGAAATAGAAATGGTATCTCAGCAAAGGGACACAATAAAATCTGGCAGCAAATAAAAAGATAAAAAGCTCTTTGAAACTTAGAAGCTGCAGAGGTAATGAGAGAAAGTAAAAAAAAATAAAGAAAAGAATGAAAAAAACTCACTAAAAAAACCCCATTGAAATACTAGAAGAACGTATTGTGATGCTCACTGGTGTCAGGAGAATACAAGAACTTCAATTCCAATTAACACTGTACATCATCAAAACATGATGATGTACTTGAAGGACTTATCTGAAATTTGCTGGGTATTGAGACAAGATTATAATGCAATTCGACAGATTTTCCCTTTAATCTATGAAAACTTGGATGGCACATAAAAAATGGTGGAAATTTTAAATTGATCATGTGGAAGTAGACTGTTTATATGATTTTATTTAAGTGCTAGGATTTTAATTTTTAATGAATAAGCCTGTGGTGGAGAACAACAGGATAAGCAGAGAGATATTACAGTTGAGCTAAAGTGAACAATGCCCTGAAGGCAAAAATATCCAACCTAGAGAAGCATTAAGGTTCAGGAGAAGAGACAGAAAACCAATAAAGGATTTTAAAAGACCAGCAGCACTTGGTCAGCCAGCACAGAAGACTAATGATGCTTGAAGCAGCATTTTTGAGAAAGAGGGGAGGGCATAAAAAGTGACAAACAAGTAGAGCCTGAAGATTTAAGCTGCTGAATAGGGAATTTTATGAATTTCTACTTAGAAAAGGAAAATAAAAGCAAACAGTTTAAGGATATGTTTTATCTCTCAGCATATAAAGTCATTCAACTAAGAGTACAACAAAAGCTTAGCCTCCTTTATCACAGAAAAAAGTCAGTAAATCAAATCCGGAGCAATTAATGCCATTTGGCTACATAAAATCTGTCCCCTTTTGTGTGCTTCAGTGATAAAACTGCTAGTAGCTAAGGGCAAATAATGAAAGAGATGGATAAATAAGTACTGTGCTTCTTCCATCATTCTGTCCCCAGAGGCATCTCGTCAACAAATGTTTTCATTGCTCTGGATACAGAGAACATCCCTTCAGTTATGGATAGCACAAAGGGTTTAATACTTTCTACACTAAAGAGAAACACATTGTTCTGTATTTCAGAATTAAGTCTATGTGCTAAAAAGCTTCTTTGAAAGCACACTTTTGATAATGAGGAAAGGATTTCCTAACAAACACACAAAATATTCTGAATGAAACTCACAGTAAAGTAAATGTTCTTGAAATCCATACCGAGTGATCAAGCTACTTACAGGTGTAGGCCTTGGGAAAAAAAGAAAAACAAAATATAAATTAATTATATGAAACTGATGTGGAGAATCCAGAAACAAGAGAGGTTACTAGAGATGAATACAGCCTCAGGGTACTACACTGATGTTTAAAATAGCTTACAAGGTTTTAATTCTGAATTACTGTGAAGTAATAACACAAAAACCATGATAATTATTGTAAGGAAACTTCTGCTTTGTTAAGTTTTTCCTCTTCCTACAAAGTGACACAAAAATTTGATTTAATAAGAAAAACTTATCTATAATCATATGTAGTGACCATATCAATATATAACTGACTAAGGAGCAGCGGAGTGACAAGAGGACAGATATTCTACAAAGTAATAAAAGAACTACAGAGTAACATTTTCTTCAGCCAAAACACTAATGTATGTTGTATAGTGTATATAACAATATAACAGTATATTGTTATATACAGTATAACAATATACAATATAACAATACTTCCCTTGTTTTCCAAAAGTGAGTTCCTATTTCTAACAAGTGAGTCTAAGGTAACGGAGAACTGGTCCCCAGGAATTTTACTACACTTAGGGGAATAAACCCATAGATCCTTTTTCTTTTTCAAACACAAGTGAATCTGGACCATAAAGACCTATGGCAATAATATTTTACTGTGTGGTTGCAGCATTGCAATTTACCGAGTAATCGCAGTGAAGAGCCCACGAATGCGCGCTCGATGGCGGGACACGAAGGCTTCTGTAAAAATCACCCCACGGTTTTCCTGGTCTAGTTGGCCATGAATAATTCTACCCAAACGCCTGGATAATGCCTGAAAATAGAAAAATTGAGCTTTTCTAAGCATGCCTTCTTCCGTCAGATATATGGGTATCTAATGACAGAAAACTCTGCAGAAAACAGAAGTATAGTTTGCAGATGTACCATGAAAATGAAGATTTAACCTTTGTATTAATTTTGCATAAAACAGTGACCTAAAGCCATGGATATTGCAAAGATAAAGAAAGAAGGTTGTCACAACCAATCCTGCATTTGCCAGGTTGGTGGCTTCCATCACCTGTAACAGGAAGTCTCCTGGAAGGTCATATGCCTTGCAGAGTTCTGATATTGTCACCTGGCCAGTTTCCTGTAGTTTATCATTTATTTCTTCTGCTAATTGATCCAGGTAACTCCTTTAGTAAAAATGAGAAAAAGAAAAGACAACACATTAAGTGTGACATTCAAAGTCAACCTCAAGATCACATACTGAGTAACTGACCTCTTTTAATATACCTCTTTCTGTTACATCTTTGCAAAAATAAACTAAAAGTTATTTTAAATGAATAAAGGAGAACAGTGTAAGGGAAAATGTGTGTGTTTTTTTAAAAAGCCTGCTAAGCAGGTAGCTAGTTGTAACATGGGGCATTTATCTACTTGTACGAAAATTTCAAGCAAGAGAAAGAGGAAAAAAATGTCAATGAAAATTGGAAAACAGCTTAAGTAAGCAAGACAGGTCTTAACTATTTCAAGAGAGCCAGGTACTTCATATTTGACAAAAATAGTTCCTGAAGCTCAATCAATAAAAAGGACAGCCCCATAAGGGTATTAGTTCAGTGGTTGTTAGGGTGCTGGAAGCCATGAAATAACCAGCTCAAACATCTTAGGCTTGTGAGGTAAAATAAGAGATAGAATGTTTGTCAATAGCTGAGGCAGACAGCAAAACTAGAAACAAATGAGATCTGGCTGTGGTACACAGACACACTGGGTAAGAAATGAAGCCTCTTAAATGCAGGACACTGAACACAGATGTTCAGTAGGGCCTTTACACCATGGATTCACTGGATGCTTTGCTGAGATAAGTCTCACCTGCTAAGAGTAGCACTGATCACCACCAAGCAGCTCTAAGATCAGCCAAGAAAAATGTATTTCACTTCAGAAGCAACAAAGGTTTGACACTAAGTTTTAGTCTGCGTTTAAAAAATAAGCATGGTATGAATTATACATATTGCTCCTGAAGGTACTCACTCATTTATAAGCTGTCCCAGTACAAGCTGAATACCTTTTTCAGATTTAACAATGTCATTAGCTCTGTTTTCAATGTGCAGAAGGTCCACATTTATCACCTAAAAAAAAAAACTCTTATCAGAACTTTAAATTGAAAATCATTCTCAAACATTGAGACGTTAGTTACACATTCCTATATCTTGAGGAAAGATGCTCTTATTTTTTATACTATTGCATACAAATACACTTGATCTGTGTTTTGGAATAAAGTAGCAATCCTTTAGAGAAAAAAACCTCTCTTTGCAACTGTTACAAGGTTGAAGAAAACTATGTGATAAAAAAATACCAGAAAGCAGTAAGACAAAATAGGAAATTGGCTTTTAGGAAGGTTTTCTGTTTCCAAGTAAATTTGCTCAATCCTGAAGGAAAAATTAGCCACAGAGGAAGACTACTGCAGGACAAAGATTAGTGGAGACACAAAGAATAATGAAGGAAGAGGACAGATTCAAAGAGGCATGCAAAACTAATAATGCAGCCTCCTGCAGCTTTAAATTTAAATGGGTGACATATTTCTTTTCAGTCTGCCCTCCTTAGTTTACAAAGAAAGAGTTCATAAACAGAAAGTGTATTTATCAGTAGTAATTTCAGAAGTCCTAGATTATCACTAAGCAGAGAGGTTTCAATTAATGAACTCTGTATTCACAGCATACATGGTGATGAAAATAAAGAAGTATAAAGTTTTTATTACTAAAGTTACCTGTTGTAAGTCAACAATGTTAACTCGACCTTCAAGAAAAGATAAAACACACTTTTAGCACATGAAACATATTTGAAGAGATTTAGAATAAAGTACAGATCATTGTGCACAAAAGATTTAATTACTTTTTCTGTAGACCAATTAAACTAGTCCACGAATGCCCAGAGATTGTTAAAACTTTCTACCTTTCATGATGCTAATAACAAAAAACCCACCAAATTTTAATTCAGTCCAAGCTGTCTCAATGGTATGATGCACCATGGCAAAACACAAACTGAGGCAAACCTGTGATAACAGTGAGAAAATGGCTAACCAGAATGGACATAATAAGAAGTCAATTTTTCTGAACATATGACTCAGTGAAATTCACCCTTAGGAATAACTCAAAGTACAATACTGCCTGCTTATTAAAGCCATCAACAAAAAGCTATCTGAACTTCCTTATATATCTAAGTCATATCTTTCAATGTAAGTGGCTCTTCACATTGGTAAAATAAAAGAACTTCTCAATGACAATTTACAAATATTATTACTATCAATGGCGTGAAAGGAGAATGAATTTTAAATTCCAAGACAGGGTCAAACGTCCTGGCCAGGTACTAACTGTATTAAAACATCAAATTTCCTTCAACAGGATTTTTATACAACCTTTATGTCAGAAATTCCCCATGGGTGAAGACAAACCAAACAGCCTACCTTGATATGCTTATCTAAAAGCCTAACACAGATCTGAAGTGAAAATAAAAGAGCAGTAGGTGAATTAATGTTTAGATGAAGCAAACTGACTTTTTCGGAAAGATTAAGAGTACTGAAAACTTTCAAAATCTTTTGTAGCCTTCAAAATTAACTTCCAAATTCAAAGGAAGAAGAAAAGTGACACACTTACCACCAGAAACATGGAGCTCATCGCGGATCTCCTTACTAATCTGTGCTGGAGTGACATACTCCTTGCCATCAAGGGTGTGCACTACTTCCAGCTGCTTCTCTGCGATCAGCTTTGTCACAATTTCTATACAGTTCCGTTCTGACAATCTATCAGAAGCAGAAGGAGTCAGCAGTTATTCTAAGCAAGTGCTTGCTAAAATTACCTTTAAAATTTCAAACACACTAAACATGGGAAGTACTATGAAGACTGCTTGCAGTTCTTTGTGAACATACTTTTTCAGACTAAGAAATTAATGCCTGTATCCTGCTTAACAACCACCAAATCATCCATATGATTTCACTTGAGTGGGTCATCTCTCCAAAACTTTTACTCTCCTCCTGAACAGCTTTCAGCCCTGTCAGCTGTGAGAATGCACCTGCTGGTGAATTTGGGGACGCCTGTAATTAAAGAATTCGTGTCTATGACACTTCTGTGCGCCTTTATTTTACTTTTGCGCATTTCGGATTAATTTTTCTTTAACAAAAACAAGTTCTGGGCAATGGCCTCAACTAGTCAAGCAGACAGAAGAGTGAAACCAAGCACTGAAGCCGTGATGATTTTGAGCAACTCCAACTCAGCAATGACTACACACTCAGTCGCTGCCCTGGGCCTGCCCGTGCTCTGGGGTCCCCGAAGGGACGCGGGGCTCCAACACTGACACAGGGAACGGGAGAGGGGCCGGGCCGGACCGGGCCCCGCGGGGTGCACGGGCTGGGGGCCG
This sequence comes from Ammospiza caudacuta, assembly GCF_027887145.1. Classification (NCBI taxonomy): domain Eukaryota; kingdom Metazoa; phylum Chordata; class Aves; order Passeriformes; family Passerellidae; genus Ammospiza; species Ammospiza caudacuta. The sequence goes on along the minus strand of NC_080595.1, from coordinate 106,826,847 downwards.
CGGGGGAAAGGGCGGCCGGCGCGGGGAAGGGGCGCGGGAAAGGGGCGCAGCAGGCGGTGCCGGCGCCGCCCTGCTCACCTGTGGGCTACCTCGGCGAACTGCGCCCGCTGGAAATCGGCCGCCAGCTGCCGGATCTCCTCCCAGGCCGCCGCCATGGCGCAGCGACACGTCAGCCGCGGCCGGGCGGCGGCGGGCAGCGAGCGGGGCCGGCCTCCGCCCGCAGCGCCGCCCCGCGGCACGGAGGAGCCCCTGTGCGGGTTGGGTCATTGAAAACAGGCGGAACAAAAGCCAACCGCGGGAAAAGGAGCAAAAAGCGATTTCCGCAGTCGGGGCTGGCTCCAGCAGTGGGGTCCCGGCGGGGCGGGCAAGGCAGCAGCTCTGCTGTGCTGCCCGCGGCGGCCCGAGAGCAGCCGCTCCGTTCGGGGCTATCGCAGCGGGGCCTGGGCTGTGAGCCCAGCTCTCAGCGGAAAGCGCGCTAGGAGCTGCCACCAGCGAAACCTGAAATTAAATTTACACTGGGTGTGAGATCAATGGTGTCGCCGCTTAGCGGGATCGCTGTTACGCAGCGAGGTGCAAGCTGAATTTATTTAGCTGTCACACCAGAAGTGAGTGAGCCCCACAGACTTAAAGGCCTTTTGGGCGCTTAGCGAGAGCTGACTCGCCTGTGGCGATGACAGAGAGCACGGCACAGGGAGGGCTCCCGCCGCGGGGCGAGCTGAGGGAGCCTCAGTCACCAGGGCCTGGCACCTCCCGGGTGGGACAGCAGCAGGACACAGTGCCTGGCATCTGCCAGGCGGGACAGAAGCAGGACACGTTGCCCGGCACCTCCTACGAGGGACAGCAACAGGACGCAGTGCCCGACACCTCCCGGGGGGCACAGCAGGGACAGCAGCAGGACACGGTGCCTGGCACCTCCCGGGTGGGACAGCTGCAGGACACTGCCAGCTGCCCAGCACTGGGAATGGGGTTTGTGCTGCTGAGGCTCTGTCCTTGTCCTTCCAGATTTCTTGCTGCTTCCTGCGTAGCCGCTGTTTTCACTGACCCTGACAGCCACTCTGTGACTCTGCCTTCTAAAAGTCACAGGAAAATGTCTCTGGCAGGGCTGGTGTCGTGCTGGGTGCGGTTTAAATAGTGTGAACAAAGACTTTGTAACCAGCATAGTAAGTTGTAGCAGCATTTATAGTGGGAGTAGTATTTGGCTTCTTGTCGTTCCCTTTGAGATAAAAAGTTAGGGGCAGGATTCATTTTGCTTGGGCAGCTGAGGTTTGCTCTTGAGGTCTGGTCTTGGAGCCTGTGCCGGCAGCGAGACAGGCTCCCCAAAGGGCAGCTCTAAACCAAGCTCACTGATTGCAGCAGGGAGGTGTCTGTGCTCCTCCGCAGGCAAAGAAGACAGCAAGGGACATTGCTTAGCGAGGCCCTTGATTTAGGCATACTTCTGTGAATGAATAGTGTAGTGGAAGAACAGGGAAAAAATGTGATAGCAATTTTGGGGACAGTATTTATGAAGATTATACAGAAATAGGGTACCATAGGGGACAACAGGAAAAAGAACTAGGGACTTAGAACTGTGTTCCTCCTACCTAATCTTAAATGGATTTGAAGTCCTTTAATTTTATGTATACTCTACCGGGCAATAGAGAATCCCTTTCAGCTAGAAAGCTAGAATCTGGATCACTGGACTGGCCAAACTGAGTGTTCTAGTTAAGATTCCAAAGTGATGTATAATGGCTGGACCTTCACTTGTGTGTGTATGGCTTGAGTTCAAGCCACAGTTCCCAAATTTTTGGAAATAGTCATCTGTAAACAGAGCTGCATTATTGTGGGCTTTGGATTTTTTTTTTAGTGGGTTTTTTTGGTGGTTTTTTTTTTTTTTTTTTTTTTTTTTGTTGTTTGTTTCTTTTAAAAATTAAGCTTAGAGTTGTGTTCTGCCAGCATGTAAAGAAGGAGCAGATGAATCATAAATACACAACTGTTACAAGCATTTGATATTTCCAAATTTCAGGTTGTGAGTCCACAATCAAAGAAATTTTCTAAGGACCCTTTTCTTTCAATATGTATGTACACATGCACAACAGATGCATACCTAATTGCTATTCAAGTAGCAGTTCAGATTTGTTTTTTCTGTAGAAATCCATTTTCTTTAGACAGCTTATAAGTTAAGTTAAATCTTGTTTTAAAAATAGAGTAACTGATTCATTTTATTAGCACAAACCTCTTGCAGTTAACTGAGCTCTAATGTTATTAGCATCTGTTTTATGCATGGCTATGATGCTGAAAAATGAAGTTGATACCACTTACTTTTCTGCAGGTCTTCTGAGTTCTCTGATTCCAGAGCTATCATAGTAGCACAAATGTTTTTGTTTCATTGTTGCGGGTATGTAAAATAAGTGTGAAGGGTTTTGTAGCTATAATGAGGGCAAAAGTTTAAATAGACTTTTACATAGTTATTATAATATGGATTGATGGCTATATTCCATTGTCACAAAGTAAATAATTTCTTATGAAAGACATGCACAGTATTGCATTGATTCACTCTAGGAATATCAATTACTCTGTCTTAACTGGGGACAATAAAAGCAAATGATAAGGTTCTTACTCCTGTCAAAATGAATCAATGCTGTCTGTATGACATACAGTACATTATGAAGGTTGTTATTCTAGTATTCATGTAATAATATAATAGTAATATAGCAGATATTTTTAGGAGTATATAGAAAATACATAGAAAAAATGAGTAATGCAAAATAGAGAAGAACAAAGTTTCTAAGAGGTGTGGTTTATCACAAAACTTTTTGCTTGGCATAAAAAATGAGTTGGAGGAAATCTGATATGCACAGTATATTTTCCTTTTCCTCAGAAGACCAGTGTCACACCTCATAATGGAACCTTACCTGATATTTGCAGGGGAATTGGATTGTGTGCAGTCTGTGGTTTTGATACAGAGAATTTATTAAGACGAAGACAGTAAATAGCAGTGTAACCACTGTTTTGATGAAAAATTAGAGATATTGCAGGTGTAAATGAATAAATAATTGTGTAACAGGATGTCTGAAAATAGATTGTAAACTGACTGAAATGGAGTTTAAATTAGAATTTTTTTAAAATAATTCTCTCTTTCTGCATCTGTTATGATACTATCTTCATAACTTGCTGGACATCCTTTTCTACCAAACAGGTGAGTTTGTGAATTTGGATGGTTTAGCTGTCATGTTTTGCTCATTAATGTGTTTACTTTGATATTAGCGATCAGAAAGGTTACTTCTCATCTCATTTGTTTTTTATTTTTCTTGTACACAAAATATTAGTAACAATTTTGATGTGGTGACTCATAAGGTTTATTTGATGAAGGAACAGGTGCCGAATGACCCCTTCCTTTATCAGAGAGCACTGGCAGGATAAAGAACAAGCTCTTTTTGAATGGTAACTGGCTATTGGACTTTCATTAGAAGAAAGGTTTTCACCCTGTCTATTTGTGCTGTGTGTAGCTTTGGCTTTTTTCATTTTCACAGTCCCTTCTTAATGCACAGTTATAAATAGCATAATGTTTGCTTTTTGGTGCACTCTTCTCTCTTTTCCTGTCATTTGCACTGTAGCTGTGCTAATAGGAGGGTGCTTAGCTCAACCTCAGGCAGCCTTTTCTGCATAATTGGTTCAGTTAGGAAACAACACACTTTCAATTAATTAGTGTGATTACCTACCTAACAGTAGATAGAGGAAATTTGGTACTCATTTGGTTCTTTCTTTGCAGTGAATATTCATATCAATAATAAAATCTACCCTGAGCAACACATTTCTAGACATGCAGGGTTTTAAACAGCACATGTATGTGGAAAATCTCACAAGTGAGTGTACTAAATGCATCAGCGCCTGCCTCATTCATACACTTTATTAATGTGGTTCAGAGATGTGCTCATAAAATCATATTCATATAAGTACCATGGTTTTTGTACTATTTTAAGTAGCTCTTTCTGTTAATATATGCATAAAGCTAATGAGTTTTTCTAAGCTTTGAAGTACTGACTTCAGTTTATATCCTTGTTTGGAAAGGTAGTTCTCTCTGTTTGGATTAGAAGACTAAATGTACTGAAGTGTTCAAACGAGCAAATTCCCACATTGTGTTTGACAAAACTGCCTTTGATCTTTTCTGAGGAATGGTTAAACATGATATGCAGAATTTAGAGTAACCATTTGTTTGACCTGATCTTTGACTATGATTCAAGGGAAGAGACATGTATTCCTGCAGTTTTCAGCCATATGCCCAGTTAAAAATTCAATATTTGTGGAAAAAAATTGAAAAAAACAAAAGCTGCTGTAAATACTCACATTTTGTCATTCAGCTGAATATTTTGATTAATGCTAAATAGAGGATCAATTTGTCAGTAATAGCATAGCATGTCATAGTGAGAAACTGCAAACATTAAATATATCTTCCTCTGATATACTGAACTATCATGGAACAAAGAACTGAAGTAGTATATAAAATTTTTATTCATAGTGTGCTAGAAGGCCTTGTGAAATATTGCAACAATACAAAATATATGTTGGTGCATAAATAAACAAACATTTTTGCTATCAAAAGGAACAGAGAAAATTTTAAGGAGTTTGTCAACAGAAGGTCTCAAAATCCAATGGCAAGCAAATACTTAAGCAGCACTTAAAACCAGAGAATTAAAATAAAAGCCTTCAAAGTCAGGAGGGAAGTACAGATTTATTGTTAATATAATTTAAAAATGCAATGTGGACAAATGCAAAAATAAAAAGAAAACCAAAGTCTTTTATCCCTGGAGTGCTTTTTTTCCCAGTAGTATATTTCCAAATGCCTTTTATGTGATGCTTTGTTTGCACAAGGATTCTGTTGTCATTGAGCTGTCACTAATCTCATCCTAAAGCAGAGAACTGAGGTTTTGCATATCCTTGACAGGTATCAAAAGATCAGCAGAGGTGTCAGCTCACAGCACAGCGTGGGTTCAGGTACTGAAGGTGCTGGAAATCCATTGCCATGAAATGGGAGAGAACTTCATAAAAGCGTAGAATTCTGTATTTCACACAGGAGGGGAATTTTAATGGAAAGGAAGGAACCAGGTTTCAAGCCTACCTGTCTCTCTGTCATGCCATGACCTCTGAAATTGCCCCTTTGAACCATGTGGTTTCCATCACTTTACAGGAGAGAAGGCTTTTGACTGCAGTTTCTCTTGCTCTCCTGTCCTCCTTGGGATGTTTTCAGCCCTGAATGAGAATAGAAACTTCAGATCATTGCTTTGCCTTCGCTCATATCACTTCACAGGAGACCACATGTTCCTCATTTCAAAGTACGAGTAGTAACTGTCTTCTTCCCTCATGCTCTCTTCCATCTGAAAAGCTCTTTTCTCAGTCTATCTAGATGATTTAATCTAATTTCCAGACTGACTTAATGAGCATTAGTATTTGTGTCACCGTAACACTTTAGTTGAATTAGTCCATGGAATCAGCGTGGCCTAAAAATGTATAACATTGTGAGAAGGATTACTATGATGCAAGGATGCTTGGGGTCAGATATTTCTGGTAAAGATGGGAGTGTTAATGCCCTGGTGAAAGACAATGCTTATCAGAATCATGTACAGTTCTAACTGTCCAAGTTAAAAAGAAAAAAAACCTGTAAGATGTGTAGTTACAGTTTATGACAAGGGAATGGAGGTTCTGTTTTCCAAAAATGATCTGTCTTTGCTTTTAAAAGCTTGAAATACCTGAAATAAAAGCCTGAAAAAAAAGCCTGATTGAACCTTTAATCAGAAGGTAAAAAACTGATCTATATGGAAAAGCTATAATTAAGATAGAGACAAATGTGTTTCCACAGAACAATGACGTTCTTTAACTACTTCAGGATGTGAGTTAAGAGGCAAACAACTGAACTGGTTTTAGCTGGAATTTTCTAAGGGAGACGAGACTCAGTTGCCTGAGATGTCCAGGGTAGGAGATCTGTCCTCTGTGGTAACCTGCCAGGATGCAGTAGCCCAGATGCTTCTGATTGTGTTCTTGCATACTATTTGCTAATCCATTTCCTGACTGCTCTTAACAGAATTTGTTTATGTTTGTAAGTGAAATAAACAATTCTACGCTTTGGCTTTTCTTTTATGAACTGAACAATAAAATTACTTGAAAAACTTAATTTTGACATCTTTCTAGAAAACTAATTAAACAGACTCAAAGTAGAAGGTTTTCAGAAAAAACCTTCAAAGACAGATTTTTTTTCCTGTTTGTTTCAATTTAGTGCAGCACCAAACCTCTGAAATTATAGGCATGCTCAAGCAGAACAACTCTATTTTAGTTCAACATATTAATTTATTCAGTTCTATGTTGTTTTATTTGAGGGTGCATTTGTGTTGTGCACACTGCAAATAGATCTTTTAGATGGGTATTTATGAAATGCCAATGCACACTGAGAAGAAAATTCATCCTTCTACAAGAAACAATACAGCTTAAAAAAACCAAAAGAAAATTAAATTCAAACCTTCTGCAAAATATACATCTGCAGATATTAGATTTGAGGAAAAAAAGTCTTCCTGTGCACCTGCAGAAATTGAGTAGAATAATCTTCCTGAGTGCTCCAATGATAACTACTGAACCTAAGGAGTCAGATATTTAGGGCAAAAAATATGCCTTAGATTTTAGCATTCTGCACAAAGTATTTATTATTGCATTGCTTTTTTTGGGACCCATGTGAATGTTAAACCTCAGAAAATTAGTTTTTAGAGATTTTCCTCTTCTGTTGGCACATTGTCTCAATATTTTGGATAAGTAATTCATTCTTCCCCTATAGAAGTCACCATCTTTTAATGTCAGTCTAATTAAAGGGTACAGAGAAACTGCTGCTGCTGAGTAATAGGAAAATTAAAAGCCAAAAATAAAAAGTGGGAAAAAAATCATAGAGTCATGAATTCATCTTACCCCTTCACAGTGGATTGGCAGGTGATGTCAAGATTAGTATATTATACAATTGAGATACAATCTACAATTTAAAAAAACAATCTCTTTAACTCTGTTTCTGAGATCAGATTTTTAAATTTCATTTCAAATAGCAAAAAAGCTTTTTTATCAGTTTGCCACCTATGAACTTTTAATAGAAATTTTGTTTTCTTGCAGAAGTTAACAGATTTGCCAGTGTGCAGAGAGCACTTGACAAATAAAGATGTGTCATGGTTTCACTGGTCTCCATCTGCTCTGTCTGGTCTTGTTATTAGACTGCAGGTTCCTAGGGCAGAAATTTGTCCTTTTGTTGGCTATATATATATAAGTACACATTTTAGTCTTACTAGTAACAGAATAGTCTTCTTGATTAATGCCCTCAACTGAAAGCACCTGAGCATTTTATGCTTTTTTTTTGTTTTTTGTTTTTTTTTTTTTATCTCTTCTAGCAACCTCCTAGCTAGTTCACTTTAAATATTAGATAAGAAATCTTGCTTGAGATCCAGTCTGAGATTAATGTCTGTCACCTGTGTGGATTTGATAAGTATAACAAAAGTCCTGAAGGAGTCCTTTGCTTTTCTGAAAGTCACGTGGAAGACTTTAAAACATCTCAAATGGTATTAGGTTCTTATGCTTAGTCAACTAAAATGAGAATCTAGTCAATTTTGTCAGTGGAGCCCAGAGGAAGCTTCAGGTGACCAGCTATGAGAGTGGTCACACTGGTCTTCCCCAAGACCTGTGTCATATTTGGGAGTCATGAGTTTTGAATAGCTTATGACATCAGAAATAATGCTTGTTGTCTACTGGTGGGCAATGAAATGAAGCTGTCAGTATCTACTCAGTAAGGTGATGCTTTCTAGGCTCCTTGGATTATGCTGGTTAGATCTTTGTTAGTTGTAGTGAGACCCTAAGTAAGCAGCATGATTGTAGGCACCTACCTTTGGGAAAGATTCAGCTGCATGTATGTAGATCCCTAGTGTCATTTAGGTTTTGTGGGATATTTCTTCTGCTCTCTCACAGCCCCTGTAGAAATATGTGTCTTCCTCAAGGATTGTGTCATGTTTACCCACCCTATGCAGGTGTTTTAAATAGCTGAAAGCATTTTATATGCATTGGATGTCTGTACTTACTCTCCAGCTTACTTAACCTCGTGTGGAATCCCAGCCATTATCTTCAGCTTATACACAGAAGAAGAATAGTTCTTAGGATAGCCCCAAAATGCTGTGATCAGAAGTGGAATTTCCAATTCCTGCAGAGCCAAAAAGACTAGGGGACAGGGGGTGGTGATCAGCCTTCTGTCAGAAAGGCTAACACCAGTTAATTGACCATGAGAAGTGAACAACTTCAGTCTGGGGTATTCATCAGCCAACTGCTTCACTATTTCTGTAGCACCTCTGTGCTCTTTTGTTTTGTGACATGCTTATTCCCTTTCTCATGACACATACTTACAGTATCAGTACTTTTGGCCTTTGCTGAAGAGAACTGCACAATTACTGTGTCTAATATTGTGTATGCAGAATTCCAAGCATGATGATACTAAAATGAGTAATACATTTTAAATAGTAAAACCACAGATTATTTGGGCCTTTAAATGCCAACTTTCTGCTTTGTTTAGTTTTTCTAACTACTGTAGCCTTGCCAACAGGTCCTCTCCTTGGAAATTTCATTTTTTTCATTTTATACAGGATATTTGAAAAGTCTATTAGAATTCTGAAGTCATGGATCTTTTTGCTGAAGGCTCATACTGTAGTGCTTGTCATGTCTATGGGTATTAGTAACTGCATGCTATATAATGACTGTGTTTTTAAGTTCTGAAATATTTGCACTCAGAATCTGCCTGTCATTATGAAACCTATTTTTCTAGGTGTTTCTGGATATCTATTCCCAGTGAAAATGCCTGTGTAGATATCTGATAAGAGAGTTCAGACAATAGGTGTTTTATGCAACTTTTATCCTATCTGATTTATAATCTTGGAAGTTGTATAAGTTTAAACACTGAGTTTTGAGTCAGTGAAATGAATTAAGTGTCTGCATGGAGTGATTTATCTTGTGTAAACCACCAGATTTAGGGTAAGATGAATTACCCACTGGAGGTGCCTCATTCATTCTCTTCATACATACAGGGCTTAAGGTTACTCATTTTGAAGTAGTCAACTTTGAGTTGACTGAAGTTGATTATATTAATCTTCCCTTTTCTAATTGGAATGTGGAATGCTGTATATATGCTAACAAGCTCTTGAGATTTTCATCAAATCTGCACTGACATGGAACACTCAAATTTAGCATTTTTTAGCAGTAGATGTCTAGTGGTCTTTTGGTGTTGCCTCCAAAACAACAAATTGAACAAATTGTTCAAGTTTGTCCATTACTCAGCCATGAGAATCCATAACAAAGCTGCTTAGAATAGCTTAAATGCATTTTTGGACAGTGAAAATATGTGATGCATTTAATTATTCCCCGTTCACTGAGACTGTTGCCTAAAGGTCTATTTAATTGATAACCAATATCTAGTTATGGTTTTACTTGAGTTTGCTGTGAGGTTGGCATGGGCAGAATGAGCATGTGGCAGTAATGGTGTTGCACACACAGCTATGTGAGCTGTGCCCATGAAGTGCGTGGGGGTCACGTTTAGTTTTACAAGAAAGAATAAGAAGGAAGGAAGAAAGGCATCTTCCCCAAGAGTGGGAGATGTCTGCACCTGGCTCCTGTTTGCTTTTTAACTGGCATTTCAGGAGAGTGGTGACCAGAAGTGCTGCAGGCAGGAGTCACAAACAGAAACCTGGCACTTAACTTCCCTGTCAAATGGGTGAGCAATAATTGTCCCTAATGTTCAGCAGAACCTGAACTTAAATCCAAAATGATGAGTTTTACATTTCTGTCTACATTTTGAAATTTATTTTTATTAAAGGAACAATTTTTTGAGTTCTTTACTTGCCTTCTTGTTTTGCAGCTTTTTTGGTTCACTCCTTATGTGTTCTCAGAAGCTGTGAAGGTTGAAGCTATGGAGGTCGATATTCTATCAAAAATAGAAATTTAAAGTAATGGAATTAAAGTCTGAGTAATATGCCAGTTTTCATGGAAGTTCACAAAGAAATGTTTCCCATAGGATAGACCCCACAGTAGAGCAGGGAAGGAGTGTGAGGAATTCCTCGTGGAGAAGGAAGGAGCAGCAAAGAACCTGTGGTGACCTGACCACAGCCCCATCTCCTGTCCTGCTTAGCTGCTGGGGGGCAGGAGAAAGAGAATCTGGGATTTAGTTAAGCCCAGGAAAAAGGGGTGCATAGGCGGAAGGTGTTTCAAGATTTGTCTTTATTTCTTATTATTCTACTTTGATTTGTTGGTAATAAATTAAACTAATTTCCTCAAGTCAAGTCACTCCTGCCAATACTGTTAACTTCTGAGTGATCTCTCCCTGTCCTTCTCTTGACCTATGAGCTTTTTGTTAAATTTTCCCATCCAGCTGCAGAGTGGGGTGACAGAGTGGCTCAGTGGGCACACAGCATCCAGCCAGGGTCAATCCACCATAATATGAAGGAAAAATCATCTTGTGGGAATGGAGTTTTAAAAAATGGAGAAAAGAGTGAAGTGGATTTCACAGAATCTTAACTGTGTAGTCAGAATCTGACATTTTAATCCAAGTACTGTACAATGAGCACAAATATATTTCCAGTCTCAGCAACCTTTCATCCTCTCCTAGCAAAAAATTCCATCTAATGAAATCAGGGATCTGGACCTTAAGGCAGTCATTCTAGTTCCATATAGTTAAAAAACCTCATGGCATAAACTGTGAAATACCTAATGAAAGAAAATATGTGTGCCAATGGATTAAATATGCTTTTATAAACCTCTGATTATTCTGCAATGGGTTATGAGGTGTGTAGAATTCATGACAAAAATGCAGCTTGCAGATATCTGAGGCAATAACTTTTAAAAGACTGGAAAGCAGAGTGCACAGAAATCAAAGTAGTGTTTATAGCCATTGAACCGATAACATCTGGGATGATTTACAAATAAGTTGCACTATTTTACTCTTTGATTTTGCACAGAAGAAATCTGTAAAATAAATGCCAATGAATTTGAGTGGCAGAGCTTAACACTTATAGTACAGCTTTTCATTCCCAAACATTTCAGAAACTCTGAGATCTGTCTTATAGAAAATAAATTCACAGTAGTGAAGACTGATTGAAAATAGAGGAAAATTGACAAATAACTTATACATTTATAAGTTAATTCTGACATCAAAATAATTACCCACTTAAACATGTTTCTTTTCTGCATGAAGTAATATCTGCAAATTGGAGTCAAAGCTTGGATTCTCACATTCCATGAATCTAAATTGCATAGCTTATTTATATAAAATGAAATATCCCTGAGGTAATGAACCTCTTGCCTTCTGGGATTTTGTTTGCTGTTTTTAATTTTATTACGTTCTCCATGGCTAACCAGCTGCCTTAGGATGACTCCAGAGGTGAGTAGAATAAATGCCAAATCAAATGGACTGACACTGTATAAGAGGAATAGAAAGGGAAATGTGAGACCACAGATGCTAAGCAAAATGATACATGAATACAATGGAAAGATTCACATCCCCAGAGAACAGATCTTTTAAAATGCAAGACCTGTCATAGAAGTTCCTTTGAATCAAAAGTCAGAATTTGTAATTTTTGCAGCAGTGTCTTTGCCCGTGCTCCCCAATGGGACTGAATTGTTATGGATCCTGCAGTCTGCTGTTAGCCAAGGGATGCTCCGTGTGCAAGTGCTGTTTGTTGCCTGTCTGTACTGCACTGTCAGCAGTAGTAAAGCTGGGAGTGTTGAAGAGGCACAGCTGGCCTACAGCAGAAAATTGGTCATCCTTTTTTTATATACTTAGCTCTTGACAGAGTGCTTACTGGGAATTTTTACTGATCATCTCAGTTCTCCTTATGGCAAGCCCAGAAGGCACTAACATTGTTCTGTTCTTCAGCTCTCAGTTGAACAAAAAATCGGAACAGATATGAATATAAGGAAAGAATAAATGTGCTAAAATATTGGAATCTTTGCAAGTAGCTGATAGGTCAAGTAAAGAGCAATTAAAGTGCTTTAATAAGGACATGCTAGGAAAACAGTCCTTTATGGAGTTAGGTTGTGTGTGAGCATGTGTCCACTTTAGGTACTAGTCTTAGACGCGTCAACTTATTGAGGACTAATGGCTTGGTAAACCCAGTGTAGTATTTGCCTTTGCTTTTCCAACCATCTGGGCAGTGAAGTCCTTCATTTGAAGAGGAATGTATGCCCATGAAATGTCCTTACTACGCAATGAATTGTCTTTCCAAAGAAAACACAGTAATGTTTTCATTTATGTGCCTGCAATCCTGCTGGGATTGCTTTCCCATTCCTTGAAAAATGCTCTCTGCCGAAAAACCCCAGCCATATATCCAGCAAACACCCCACAGTGGCTGTTGGTTTAGGAGATTTCACCTCCTGGTGGAAAGTATGAGAACCTCAGTGGCTTTTAACCACCCAGGGAATTTTAGATCAAAACTTATCTAGAATAGCACTAAAAAATTATTTGCTGAAATAAATATGAGCCTTCCGAGGCTCCAATGAACTTCATTGTACTGTCACATGGAATACAGCTGCTCTGGCATTGCTCAGTGGAAGCGATGAAACAGATCTGATACTCTTTTCTCCGATCCTGTAAGATGAAGAGAAATAAATATGTCTTCCAATATGCAGACTTGGAAACACTTTCTATTTTCTCTAAACAAGCAAGCAAAAAACCCAAACTCCTAAAGACCTCCCAGAACCCTCACCTAAAACTTGAATGTATACCAATTTAAAAATTAAAACTTGTCTCTGTTGTGAAAATAATTTATCACTGCTCATTAGTGCTGGCATTTAATTCTTCCAGGCAGCTACCTTTTGGCATATACATGTTGGTCCTACACCTGTCTGAATCCTACCATATTTGTACTTCCCTGTTTATTAGTTTTAACTCTGGAGAAAACCACTGTTATAAATAGTATTACAATATAAATTAAAATCTTAGGAAATGTGGGGTTGTGGGGCTGATGAGAAAATGAAGAGTGAATATGGGCTCCACTGACTCTTATTTTTCCCTGAACAGAAGAATCACACAGGTCATTTAAGGCATTCTTTTTCAATCTGCTGGTTGCTTGATTTGCCCTGAACTCTTTGGCCACCCTACATATCAGATACTCAGCCTTGCCCCTGATCTGTAACTTTCTGACATCCTTCTCCTGGAGCGTTTTCCTGCAGGTGACCAGTGGGGAGCAGAGAGGTCTAGGGAGGGTTTAGAAAGTTGGGCAGAATGGAAGATCTGCAGGTCAGGTTTTAATACATCAAGGAAATACCTTCTGAAGGAAATGTTTTCAGTGATAGTATCTGATCTAATAACCCTAATAACTAAGACTTGTTTTGCTTATGACCTTTGACAATCGTGTCTAATGTACCTCTAACATCACATGCTTTGTGATCCTGGAAAATGGTATAAAGGTGGGTGCTTTTCAAAAACAGACCTATAACTTTAAAATTTATTTCCCATATGGACTGATTTTCAGGATAACTTAATCTCAGGTCACTGCAACTTGTCAGCAATCTTTCTTCCCCCTCTCTCATTTGCTGAAGTAATCATATATATTTGTAGGATATTGTCAGCTCCTTTCTGACACAGTTAATGATAATTCATCATGTGAGCCTTTGGAATTGTTACCTGTGTTTCCCGCTTTCTCTTGTTCTTCTTTCCTCAATTGGTTTTCCATTTCTCTATCTATACTGTGAACTCTGGCATGTTTTTTACACTTTATTCTTGCTGTAAATTTTGAAGAATTAAATTCAATCAAATAAAGGATTAACAAGAAACTAAGTGATCAGTCCAGACTAAGTAACTGCATATTTTTGGTGCTGTTCTTGCAGAAAGGAGTTTTTTTCTTAGTAGTGCACTCAATTCCATGGGTTGGTAATAGCTATCTAGAATACTGGAGCTGAGAGGCACCAGATCTTTACTATGCTAAAGAATTTAAATAAAATAGTAACTAGTGAATAGAAATGTGATAGTAGATTGAATGGGCAGAATTTGTCATATTTCCTTTTAAATTCATCTGGTCTGGAAGACAGTTTTCTTTCCCTTGCAGAAGAGAAAGTTGGCCTGAATATCATGGCAGATGCAACAAAATTGCCAATACACTGCCCCATTTGGCAAAATGATAAGTAGAGCATTGCCTGTGAGTCATTTCCATACTCTTTGTGCCAGTGCACAGCAGTGTATGCAAACGGGGTTTCCAGTACAGTGCAGACTGATGCAGGTTCTATAGGTTGGAATAAAATCTGAGCATGTGCAATCCACTGACAGACCATAACAGTAGCAGGCCAGATGTCTATTGATAACAGGCATCACCAACCACCACAATGATGGATAAAGAGAAAAGGTAACTCTAACCAGTAAGGAAAGATGGGACAAGATGTACAAGAGCATGTAGTGACAGCATAAGGGGGAATGGATTCAAATCAAAGAGAGTAGCTTAGGTTAAATATTGGGGGAAAATTCTTTACTGAGAAGGTGATGAGGCACTGGAACAGGTTGCCTAGGGAAGTTGTGAATGCCCCATCCCTGGAGGTGTTCAAGGCCAGGTTGGATGGGGTTCTGAGCAACCTGGCCTAGTTGAAGATGTCCCTGCAGAGGATTTGTAACGAGATGATCATGAAGGTCCCATTTCAACCCAGACCATTCTACGATTCTGTGATTCTATGATCTTGTATGGGATTGAATAGATTTCCTGACATCATGTTTCTAAAAGACTTTAGAACCTTGCTCTCTTGCCTATCCTAAATGATTATTTTTTGTTTAAGTAACCATGACCTTAGAGGGAGTCCAGGAGAATAAACTGTCTTGTTTTCACCTTTGCCATTCAACATTATTTTTTTCACAGGAGGCTATGGGCACTTAAACCATAGTTGACAAGCAGTATTTTGTTAAACTGGCATCCTGTTCAGAATCAGTTGCACGCCTATTTTCACCGCTGTCTTGAGTTCCTGCTTTCTGAGGACACAAGACTGTTGAAGTCCAGGGCACAGATCCAAGTTAAGTCCAGCACTGTTAACTCTCTTTCTAGCATGATTTTAGCCCATGCCAGGTAATAGCTTTTCAGACTTCCAGGACATAGTCTGGAGAATGGTACAGGCTATGCAGCATTTCCATTTTGAATGAGGTCACCTGTTTGGTGGAAAGAAAATGCAGGTGCATGGTTGTAAGTTGTACTTTGTTACATGTCTCTGTGACAGTAGTCTCTACTGCAGGCACCAGAGACACAAATCCACTCATTAGAAAAGAACTGACCACAAACCGTGTTGTAAACCCTTAATTTTGCACAGAGGGGCCAAACCAGCCTTGGCTCTAGTGCTTCCTGGAGAAGAGAGAATCCTTCTGTGCATGGCTCTGCAGTAGGACTCTGGGATGCAGCCTGACAAAGCTGATGTAAGTGAGGCTTACTCACCTATTGAACAGTAGGTGTTGGGTTTTGGCTCTTTCAGCTGTCGCCAGCTGGGAGGATCGTGGGGCTCACTGAACACACAGTGTCTTCTCAAGCCTGTTCTCCAGCAGACAGCACAGACACAAGGTAAGGCAGTGCTGGGTTAGTTCAGTCAAGCTGTACCCCTACCAACATGGAGGCAATTGGCTTCACCCTTCTGCAATCAAATACAGTGAAGATCTGTTCATTGTCATTCACCAGCAGGAAGAAGAATTGCCAATCAGCCTGTTACTGGAACCATGTTCAGAGCTCAGTGGGACTAGAAGCCATCAATTTGACAGCAGGCCAGCAAAGAGAAAGGAAAGAAACATAACATGAACTTGAGAAAAAAGCAGTACTAGAGGGTGAAGAAGCTGTAGCAATGTCTTGGAGAGAAATGAGAGACCTTTCCATCATAGTCCTATTTCTTGCCCCAGTTCTGCTTGCTGAAGTATGCATGACAAAGTATTGCTTTGTAATGACTCCTAATTGAAATCTATAATCCCATTACAAATGCATCCAGACACATTTAATCAAACCATATCTTGTTGAGCAAATTGAGATCCAGGTTTGTAGCTCATTTCTAAACAAATAACACACAGTGTGAGAGTCCAGGCATGGAATTAGGCATCTTGTAGCAAATGCTGCCCGGTCCTTCAGGTTAGCTGAGAAACTGGGTTGCTGCTATTTGCAATTTCTAAAGCATAGCAGGATAGCTCATTTTCCAGGCTGCCTTGGATTTCCAGTTAGGCTGCCTCATGGGGATATTTTGTCTTCTGCAATATTGTACTGATGGAGAGAGAGAGAAACTTAAATATGCTTTCTCAATGACTTTTTGAGAACTGGCAGGCTTTTTCATCAAAATTGAAGGCAAGGTTGCACAACTAGAACATCTCTTATTCTGCTGACCATTATTTTTCAGACCTGGAAATTGAACTGGAAATAAATCTAGTTTTTAGGTATTCTGATAAATGGACAGAATAGCAGGTCCAATTTGCTTTCCCATGATAACTTCTACCGTTCCACCTTTCAGTGTAACATCTGACTTTGACCATTACCGAAAGAAGACACAAATTTCGAGGTCTAAAATTGCCTTCTGCTTTTTTGGCTACTCTTTAATTTTTTCCTGCTTTCTACTCCCCCAGAAACTAACACCTCCACCTCCACACAAATTCAATATTCCTGCCTGAAAGTTACTCTATAATCCTTGTGTTCACCGTGTCATAATGCCGGACTCTAGGTGGCAGCATCTGTGAGTGAATATTAGATGTTTTCTAAACTGCTTATTTCAAATATGTCTTAGTGATAACCATTGTAGAATAGTCTTCCTTAAAGCACTTATTTTTTTCTTCCTGCTCTTTTTTTTTCATCCTATAAAACTTAGTAATGTACTTAATGTACAGGTGTTGAAAGAATTCTTATCAGCATGTTAACAGAACTTCCATGGTAGTTCAGTGCTTTACTGTAACTTGAGGCACAGATGGAGAGCAGCACGAGGTGCTGAGCCATTACAGTCTGAAGCAGAAAAGACAATGTTTGGGTAGAAAATATGCATTTTTGCTGCTGCCACAGAATGTAAGGTGTGCCTCTCTGTCTTGGCTCTTCATCAGCTGCTTGTGCTGTAGCAGATGATGCCTTATGAGCGTTATAAAAGCCCAGGCTGGGGGCATAGCTCTTTATGTATTTTTCACCACAAAAAATGATATTCAAGGTGGGTACAACAGTATGAGGAGAGACAACTTTCATTCTAACAGAAGCATAGGTGTGGTGGTGGATGTTACTGCAGTCTAATGATGATCTGAGACACAAAGCAACAAGCAACCAAGCTAAGGTCAGAGCTGAGCACAAACATACCTCCAGCATAATTCAGGCAAGGAGCTTAACTGCATCTCCTGGACCAATGGGCATGGATGGAGGTCAAAGCAATTGAAACTTATTGATGTGCTGAGGATCATAACAATTAATTATCTAACTCAGACTGTTAGACTAGTAAAACTTTAAATGGAATAAAAATACATTCTTAGCCTCATTCATATGTTATGTTCCTTTTTGCCCATAATAGGAGTTTGAATATAGCAGCATCTCTTTTAATCCAGCAGCTACAACTCTAATTATAGCCCCATTGCCATAGGGCAAGTACATGGACAAACCTGTGCCCTGATATAGAATGAGCTTGACCATTTTCACTACCTGGGCTCTTTTCAGCTATTTTCAGTGATACTTCTCTACTTTCCAGTAGAGATTAAATCATTTCTTTACATCATTTGTACAGATACTGCCTGAGGCCTGAACAATTGGGTCCCTGAGTGCAATGAGCACAGTCCCAAAATAGTTTTATTTTGTAACGATCTGGTGTTACAATACAGGCTAGCACTGTTGTTACTCAGGGAAAATATAAAACCAAAGATGAGTAGCTAGGTCACCAGTCCAAGCCCTTACTTATGTGTGTAAACACACATACGGACACATAATTAAAACTGAGGATAAAATTTACTTGCTGTGTGTTCCAGAATGGGCACTGTGAAGGGGGTGAGCTTGATATGTAAGTAAAATCAAGTAACCTTTGTTTGCCCTCAGCTAACAAACACTGCTCACCTGTCTCCACATCTCTGTAAATAGAAAATTACTCTCTATAACCTACAAAAGATGAAAAATAACAGCTGCTGAAATTTATATTTATCCTTAAAATGTCATTTGTCTCAGGAGGTATCTATACTTCTTGTTAATACCAAACAGACAAGGACTTGAAAAAATGGTGCAGATACTTTTTTCCAGCTGTTAGCATGTGTTTAGAATTTCTATTGTGATATTCTTGCTTCTATGATTAGCACATGGCTGGGTATGCACACATTTACAGAGTAGAATCCTTAGAATTCCTTTCCTAGCTAACTCCAGTAATTTTCCTCCCCTGATAGGCAGAAAAACAAAATACATCCTCCAGAGGCCCCAAGCTGTCGGGGTCCTAGACTAAATTCTCTGGGAAGCAAGGTTGAACTTCTCTCCCCAGACACTTTCTCATAAGCAAAGTACAGCTAATACCAAGGAGGGGCAGAGGGGGTGTCCAGAAAAGGATTTAACCAGAAGGGGGAATTCCCTCATCACCTGTGCTTCTAGTTGTGAATACTTGTCAATTATGCTAATTTGGTAAACTTATAAAACTGTATTCACCCTGTGCAGGGTGGGCATTTTTCCATATCTACCCCTGGAGGTCTCCATTAAAGATCAGCCTTTATATTATCTCCTATACTAATATTGTCTTGAAAGGCTGTTCTTTTATTTCTAGGTCCTTAGGGCATCATCACATATCTACCTTTGCCTCAGTCCTATACTCTAGAAAACAAGAAAACAGTCTGAAGAACTTTTCAGTGTCACGTAGCTGAAAGCTGCTCTGTCATGTTTTCTTGTTCTGTAATAATTTCATGGTAATAATTAGTGATATGACCAGTGTACATGGAGTGCAGTGCATGTATATTATGCTTTCCTTTGAATATATACAGTACTGAATAAAAGGATGTGAAGAACTCTGTATGTGCATATATTTAAATAATAATGAAAATAGGTTAAATGGGGAGACTCAAAATAGTGTCATACAAAACAGCAGTCATTTAATATACAGGCTTCCGTACTTTACTCAAAATATGGCTGTGAAGCTCTAAAGATTGTAATGCAGAATGTAAATGAGGATTTTGAGTAATGCCTGATGCAGAAGGCAAAACAGTGGTCTGAATTCTGACTTGATTAATGGATGCTCTGCTCATAAAGCAGAAGCAACATACATGTAAACTGGGTCAGCTTTGTGGAAAGTAGTCTCAAGAAGCAAACCAAATATGAGCTGTCTCTGCAATACTGTTAGGATTATTCCCACAACCACTGCTGCCATAACCATTCCTATTTATGTCAGAGCCTTTCAGAGAAATTCCTTGTTTTACTTTCACTGATTTGCTTATACCTAGGCAGGAAGTTGTGGTGGCTCTCAATCAGGTCCTGGTATGCATTAATCTTTATGATTATATTTAAATGTTGGTCTCTCTTGCTCTTAGTGAACTAAACTGAAAAACAGAATCTGAGCTCCCTCAAGTTAGGAAAATTAAATTCTGATTCTTATTGCAGAGAGCCTAAGGCATAAGCATCTCCCTGAGAAAGAGGGGGTTTATTACAAAAATCTCCTAAACAGGCATGTTCAGGCTAGCATTGTTCAGTCATCCGTAATTTGTTTATGGAAGATTATCCATGCAGCCAGAAGCAACAGAAAAGTTATATTTATGTTCCCTCAAGTATAAGCTATGCTGTGTGTGCTAGGTTTGCAATCATAAAGCTATTGGTTTGATGCTTTGCTTTAGCATGTAACAAACATAAACACATAGATGCTGTGATGCTGAGTGTAAGTCAAATTATACAATTAAATAATTGTGTAGAATAATTATATAAAATTTGTTTATTTTCTCCAAAGTCATTGACTATAAATTCAGTTCATTCTAACCATTCCTCATGGTTCTAAGGCTTTTCAGTTTTTACAGATCTTGACAGAAAACTGGAGCAGACCTGTGTGTCAACATGCATGTAACGCAACAGATACTCAAGAAAATGGTGTCATACAAAACAAGAACATGTAGGATTTTCATTGTTGAAATAATGCTAGCAAGATAAGAGTATTTGTTGCTGTATGTTGGGAAGTGGGGGGAAGAAAATGCTATTCTTTTACACAGGACCTTGTAACTTTGTCATCCACAATTTTTGCACTTAGGCTAAGTGAATATATGCCTATTCTGCAAGTCAGTGGTTAGCACAAGAAATCCTTACTTGTTTTACCATGCAAAGCACATGGATCCACCATAATTCTGTTGGTTAAAGCAAGTTAAATGGAAACATCTTACATGTTCAAACAAATTACTACATTTCTTTCAACAAATGCCCAGTGCAAGGGGAACCTTAAAAAAAAAGCATGGCAGCCCAGTCATGATAAAAATTTCCTCATGGGAGAATTTCAGGGTTCTTTTGCTGTCCATTACCAACCCCCCTGCCAGTGGAGTTCTGAAATTTCTTTCTTGCAGCTCTAGTCTTAGGCAAAAACTGTAGTTTGATCTAGGACAGGGATAATATTCCAACCAAAAAGAATTAATATTCCTAAAAATAAATTTACATGTAAGTATTTACTCAACTGTTAAGGATACCTCCAAAATGTCATTTGCTTATTTCTCTTTCTCAAAACAGTAACTCAAGCCCTAACACCAAATTCTACATGTCATGTGAGTGTCACAAAAGACCAGATGGACTTTACCTATACTGAAAACTGGCCAAAATATTTTTTTAAACTCACAATTCCTTCTGACAGCCCCTTTCCAGACTTAGTCTCCCTGAAGTTCTGAGCTAATTCTTCTCCTCAACAAACCTAACATTAACAGAGTGCTCTAAGCCTAGCCTGGACATAGGAGAGGAATCCCTCTCCATTCAGACAAATAATTAGATGGATATGATGCAATTCTCCAGTTGTAGTATCAGTTCTTACTTAACAATGGAGGATACATTGCAGCCACACTATAACTTCATTTCAGATTTCTCTTTGTCTCTAAACCTCCTCTGGCACCGACATAAATGCTTGACTGATGCATAAACCAAAAAGTGTTCCTTGCAAAGATTCTCTGTTCTTCCAAGGAGAATATTAGAGTCTGCCCATGGGTTTCTTTGTCAGCTGTAGTCCAGATGGGATCAAACATAACTGTGGACTTTCAGTCAAAAATAACCTTAACCCAAACCCTGAAATGAACCTCAGAAAATAAAAGGCCAGTGAAGATGAAAAATTCCTAAGGAAACAATTATTTTTGCACCAGTCACTTCCTTTTACAACTCTAATGATTGAGAGAAAAAGCCTAGAGCTACAGCTTGAGTGGTGCAGAAGAAAGGCTGTCTGAAAAAAACCCCAGCCCTGTAGGCTTTATCTACCCCTGGAGAAAATCCTTTTCTGGGTAAAATGAAGAAGGAAAGTGCCTATACTTATTTTATATTTGGGATTATATTTAGGAATAAAATTACAGTAAACTGCAGGATAGCTATGTTTAGGACACTGAAAAATCTTCTAGGAAAAGGAACAGCTGAGATTTGAATTTTCCTCCCAGGAACCTGGAGCCTCTGATAGAAGCACAAACTGGGGCTGGAGCTGTCACCTTATCTCTTGGGATTCTTAGGTGCCAAGAAAAAATAACCACAGAAATCCAGGTGAAGGAGAGCTTCAAACAGACTGCCACAAGAAAGCTAGAGGCTGAAGAGAGAAACCTACACCCCTCTTGGTGGCTCCTTTGCAATGTCACCCCACTTCCAGCTGTAGGTCTCTTTCCTGACCATAACTCTCTTCCTTAGCTGAGCCTTCTCCTTGGCTGAACCCTAGCTCAGTGCCCAGTGCCACAGCAGGGATGGGAACATTTGGAGGGAATAATTCTTTTGACAGCCTTGTTTTTCAGCCCCTTTGCAGCCTCTGTCTAATCTCACTGCTGCAGATTTTGTCCCTTTCCCAACCTATACCCTAACCCTTAACAGTGGTCCTGGCCTTAGCTGAGCCTTTGTTTGAGACCCAGTGTCCTGGCCCTCACTTTTTCAGCCTGTTTGCAGCCACAGTTCAATGGGAGGTCTAGGTTTTCTCTTTAGCCTAATTCTAAGGCAATCATAATGCAAATCCTAGGCACATCCATACTCCCAGACAAGACCAATTGCCACCAATAGCCCTATTGCAACCAGCTGCTTTCTCTCTTTCTTAGACCTAACCACCTAACAGGTGGTGCTCTCAGCTTTCTCACAGGTTAAACCTTACCACATTCTGACCTTTGTAACACTGTTCCCACAAACTGGATTATTTCCATATGAGAATTGCTGCTTCAGCCCATCCTTCTTGGTTTGACGGAGATTTTCCAGAGCCCTCAGGGCTGTGCCTCTGGGATTTCCCTTCCTCTCTTCCCTTGTTCTTATCTACAGAGACACTGTCTCACCTCATGGGTGCTAATATTTGGGGACCATTCTGTCCATCCAGTCTCAGCTTTTTCAAATGTAGGATCCTTTTCTTGTCAGTGAAACTTTGAGTTTTCTTTTTTGTCTTAACTCCAAGCACAACCCTAAGAACAGAGGAAGTTTATAGGCAAAGAAATTCAACTCTTGTCCATAAAAAGTTTTCTCAGTACAGAGGTCTTTTTGTAGATCACACTTTTCTTTCTCATCCCCTTGAACCTGGAACTTGGTATATTGCATTATTTTTTAATATGTACCAACTTGTTAATCTACCCTACCAGTTAGCTGGTGTGTGTACTCTTTCCCAGTGTGCAGTGTCTGCAAGTATGGATTTTACATCTATCCATAAATTCTTTCTCCAGCATTGTCACAGACCATCATATTATATTAATTATATTATATTAATTATATTATATTAATTATATTATATTATATTATATTATCTTATATTATATTATATTATATTACATTATATTATTTTTGAGGTTTTTTAGTTCTTTGAAGCTGTTACTTCCATTTTAAAGGTTATTTCTGTTGCACTATGACAATATTTTATGTTGTGAATAAAGCTGACTGACAAAGGAACATTTTAGAGAGAAACATAGGTTTCTGTTTAGGTTTGGCATGTTTGCTCTTCAGTCAAAACTGTCTCTGAATTCCACAATGGGCTGCATTCCATAAGAAAAGTAGTAATTCACATGGGAGTTTTGGGCGCCCTTGACAGCTCCAGCCAGGTCCTTAAATCAGTCAGTTTTGAGGTCATCATGTTGAAGCTCTTGGTTATAAGAACCATCTTTGAGTTGAGTCAAGTGATACTGCTTTTTGAATAATATTAACACTACTTGCTGCATTGATATATGGATAAATAAGCATGTAAAATAATTTTTCTTACAATAAAAATACAGTTCTTGCTAGATTTATCATCTGTTTATAAGTGGTTTTCTATTGCTGCATTTTTCATTTAATTCTCAGTGAGTTACATGCACATCCACAGGAAAGTCCAGTCTTGTAGGGCTGTCACAACAGAACTAAATTAAGTATCCATGAATTTGAATCTATGGTATTTTCAATTTGACTTGTGGGAAGGAGCTTTTGATAGAGTAAATAACCACACAAATATTTTTTTCTCTTCTGAATTGCATAGAGATAATGGCACATAACTATGTCATCTCTGGTTAAGCCCTTATTGATAGTATTTGAATTTTCTTTTGCTGCATAATGAACTAGAATATAATATTTTCTTTAAATGGCTCGAATACTTTCAAGCTTGTAAGAGAATTGTGGACTGTGACTGTTGGCAGTGATAGATGGCATAATTTAAGAAATTTTCCTTTTAGTCATTAGTTAAAGTCAAGAATAAAATTCTGTAAAGACTACTGAAGGGAGGGTATTGTTTCATTTATGTTTTATCTTCTTTTGTTCAAAACTCTTAAGAGAATATTGGTAATTAAAATAAAGAATATTTCACCTTTTCCTGTCATTCTTCCTTATCTCTTCACCATCTCTTCAGATTCCTTCAAAATACAATCTTCCTGTCTGAAAGTGCAGTATAATGTTTCTATAGTCTTAAGGAAGCCAGCATTTCAAAATTGTGAGGTGCCTTATTAATCAGATGTCATTTCACCCATGCCTATGCTTGCATGACTTGTTCAGATGCCTGCATATTTTCATGCATGTTATTCCCCCCAGGTGGTATAAGCTTCCTGGCAGAGGTGATTATTTTGAGCAAGTAGAGTTTTTTTCCAAATTATGTAGATTCTTGCAAGCAATATATACTGTTCAATTTCTCAGCTATGATGAGACAGTGTTCATTTTTCTTTATGGACAGGTGCAGGAAAATATGGAAAATATTTTAGTCATTAGCTGAAGAAAGCTAGCTTAAGGCATACAAGAGAAGTCTGGAGTTTTGTTACTGGAAATTGGGAATGCTGTGTATTTTTCCTTCATATTACATCTTGAAATCATCTTTGCTAACAATTCTCAACAAATGAAATCTAACAGCAGAAGACACATATGTCTGTGCCCTTTATTGTCACAAAGATTATTTATAAGATGGATTGAGCTGTTGAGAAAGAGACAATCTGAAGCTTTCATCAAGAGAATATTTGCTGTGGTGCTTTCAGTATTAGTTGTGACTTCATCAGAAAATAGATATAACTCACAGAAAACTTGCTGTGTATTGAGTCTTTGTTCAGGGAAGCGAATTGCAACTGTATATTGTTTTCTGTTGTAAAATGTTTCAACATTGTAATGAAAGTTCCATATCATCATGGTATCCTCATTCACTTGATGTCAAGGATTTACACTGTGAATTTCATGCAGCGTCTGGAGATGAAAACTTAGGCTGCTTTTGATTAGCAATTTTTTCACACAGGAAAGATTGTTTCTTATTTAAACTTATTGGAGAATATTAATGAAATGCTTTTTTACACATGTTGCTATTATAATTTTACGTAAACTGGCAAAAGAGGATTTATCCTTCTCTACATTTGGTTTTGATCCTCAACTTTTCCCAAAGATCAGTACAACTTCATACATTTGAATTATCTATATTCTGTCTCTTCTAGTAATACAAAGTTATTAGTTATAAAAACTGGTGTAAATCCCTGATTTATATAAAAATATGGAAAACTATAATTGCACTAATTATGTTCATATAGCAATGCATACTGTGTTATTCATTTCCCATGGTCTGAAATATTAAGTCATATTTGTAGAAGATCATATGTATGATGACTCAAATTTCTTAAAAATTTTCAGAAAATAGATCGCAGAATCATAGAATATCACAGCTGAAAAGCACCCATTAGAATCATCAAAGTCCGACTCCTCATTGTACACAGAACCCTCCCCAAAAGTCACACCATGTGTTTGAGAGCATTGTCCAAACACTTCTTGAACACAAGAACACTTCTTGGTCAGGTGTGGTGCTGTGACCATTCCTGGGGAACCTGTCCCAGTGCCCAGCCACACTGTGGGGAAAAAACCTTTTCCCGATGTCCAACCTAAACCTGCCCTGATGCAACTCCAGGCCATTCCCTGGGGTCCTGCCACTGTCACCACAGAGAGGAGATCAGTGCCTGCCCCTCCTCTTCCCCTCATGAGGAAGTTGTGACAGCAGTGAGGTCTCCCTTCAGTATTCACTTCTCCAGGCTGAGCAGACCAAGCGACCTCAGCTGCTCCTCACACAGCTTCCCCTCATGGCCCTTCACAAGCTCTGCAGCCCCAGCACAATTGGTTTTGCAGACATATCACATTGCCAAAACCTTTTTCATTCACTTTCAGATTTTGCCCCTGGGACTTCTATATCATTAACCTTACCTACACTTCTCCACCAGACTGAATATTTATGTTTTTAATTGGATTCCCCAGGTTTATTACATTGATTTTTTTTTTTTTGGAAGAAGAAACTCATTTTTCTCTGTTTGGTTTTGGCCCGGATTTCTAATCTTTCCAGATCTCATTGTGTCATATCATCTAAGTCATTGCTTTTTACATCTCCATTCAACAGGACTGTTTCCAAATGACTGTCTTGTTCTCTATGACTACTCAGTCATCCCTGAAGAGCTGACCAGAACCAGCACTGACTGATGTCCAAAGCCACTCAGTAGGCCACTGCCTGGCACTCCTGCTTAGCACCTGATTAGTTAACCCACATAATAACCTGTTTGAATGATTCCTCAAGGCAATCTTAATTTTTAGTCTATGAACACAAGTGATGATGAAATTGCTGGTACTAAAATGTATTTTGTGTCTGGAATATCCATAATATATTTCTAGTTACTAATGGATTATTAAAATATAAATGGGGAGGAAATATTCTGATTTGCATAATAGCATGCATGACTGCTTGTTGATTTTTGCATATCTGTAAATGGTAATAATTTTTATTTATTTATTATTAAAATATAATTTTTTCCTGACTTTTAAGCGAGACAAAGCTTGAATTCCAAATGATTCTTATGCTCTTGAACTGAAACATGTACAATATAAAGAACTCATTAGAGAGAAGAAAAATGTGGAAGATTTGTTTGATTGAATAATTAATTTTTAATCTGTTTTATATTAATTGCTTATGTAATTTTAAATGGCTAAATAGAAAGAGGTGAATAAAATCAAATTAAATTTATAGTAATAAAAGGTGTCTGTCCTGAAAGTCAAATTTTACTTAATCTGTGAGAGTACCAACCATTTAATGATTGTATTCTGCACCTTTGGAGTTATTAATTTTATCCTAAAACTGTATAGGCTGGTTTTCAACTATAAGTGCTTCAAATATGAAGCCTGTCACTTGGACCTAGCATTCTCCAGTTTAATTCCTGCACTGGTATGAAAAGCCACAAAATTGTGCTATATAATAAGGTGATGCTTATGATGATAATATCAGATGCTAATAATTAGTTTTGTTTATTTCCTTCTGATCTTCAAAGGCGTGGTTTAGGTTCTGACCTGCTGCAAGGCTGTGTGATGCCTTGTTGTCATGCAGACAGTGATTGTAGTGATGGGTTGCAATTGCATTGAACTAGACTGCCCATATTCACTTTTTGTTATTATCTGCCTGTGGAGTGTTTTCATTAACTGTGCACTGGAAACATCCTGAATGACACAGGCATCTTCTGCTGTTTGATTTGTATGTGTGTATGTGTAGAATGCTGGAATAGCAGGTAGTCAAATGTGAAATCCACCTCAGAGAAACAATGTATGCCAGAAACATCAGTTTCTACAAAACCTTCTAATTGCAAAGAAACCGTCAAAACATCCATAGCAACCACTGTCAGGGTGGCTGACCAAGTGAAAAAGTCTGCTGTGAGCTCTGTTACTATGGATATATATGAAATGCATGCAGGAGTTTCTAGTTAAGTTTGATTTCTTTTAAATTCCAGACCTTTGCTATGTGCTTATAGCTAAAGTGAAGAGACACATCTTTGCTGGCTGCATCTGTATGCTTCATCAGTTGCACAAAGACAACAAAAAAAATGAAAAGGGAGAGAGAAATTCTCAATTAGGGCATGTTATGGAAATATGCAAGGAAATATGAAAATAATCAAGGGAGTATAGCAGGCTGAAACACCATGAGACCTCAGATGAAGTGAAAAATGGAAGTATGGCATTGCTCGGGGATTGCAGTGTGTCCCTCTCAAGTGGAGTACAAGTGCACCCTTCTCACCTATGTGGTACCACACCTTAGAACCCTTCTTTACTTCATACTGTGTGTGGAGGAGCAAACTGGTCTGCTTTTGATGGCAGGTGGCTTATGAGCACTGGAGAATCTGTCCTTTGAGAACTGAATTTACTAACAATTCCTCCTACCACCTGCTGCCTGCTGCAAATAACCTTACGTGTGTCTCTCAACTCTGTAGGATGTGGACAGTCTCATCATTTTTAAAGTACAGAGACATTTTTTTTTGTTATGAGGTGACTGGAAAATAGTGGATGTATTACTGATTTATATTTTCTCATCTCTGAGTTCAATGTGTGAAACACTAATGCATTAGCAATATTTATGGATGCTATAAAGAAGATTAACTCACTTGTAATGACCACTGATGAGCTGTTTTTCCTTAATGCTTCGTTTTTTTCCTTAAGAAGATTTAAGTACCTAGCACTTTGTATTCTATGGAGAAAATACAAGGATTTTATTCCCTTCTTACATTTTCCAGTATTGGCATGGAAGAAAGCTGATGGCATCCTGTGCTGCAGGAGACTGAAGAGTGCCAGCAGGTCAAGGTGAGGTGATCCTTCCCTTTGCTGAGCACTGGTGAGGCTACATCTATAGTACTGTGTCCAGTTCTGGCCTTGCCCCTAGAAGAGAGACATGGGCAAGCTGGAGAGTCCAGTGATGGGCTACAAAAATGACTGAGTGTGACAAGAAATAAGGAATCTCCACTGTGTGTGACGAGTCTTGCAGATCCTATTAATTTAGCTAATGTTATCACAACTGTTCACTTATTCTGTGTCCTCTCATTAATTTAAACTCTTTTGGTTACTTTCTTCTGTTTCAGCAACCAAGGAGTGAAAAGCAAAAATTACTGACAACAGGTCACTGGCTTCCTATCAAGAATAGGATTGATCATCCACTGAGTATAGCTGATAGAAGTAACACTCCTCTATGAAGATTTGCCCGTTTCTCCCCGTTAGCAAATCCTGCCCAGAACATTACATTAGTCAGTAACAAGAATAGCTTTATCATCATTCATGTGATGATGGCTTTAAAAAGCTAAAAGGATGCCCAAGTATAGAGGTAGCTCACGATAAGGACACACACAAGGCCAAAACAAAGGACCAGCTGGCTGGAGTTTCTGCTCCAGCTGTCCAGTAGCGTATGACAATACAGAAAAGAGTAAATCATCTATGGCTGCTTGCTAATTTCCCTTAGAAGCTTGAGAAGGTATATAATTTGGTGAAGGTTCCTGGCATATGTAAAGCTAACTCTGAAGAGTGCTACCTATTGTGTTTAAATAAAAAAGTCCTTTCAATTCAGACAGAAAGAAGATACTCCTCAAGATTTCAGGTTTGCAAGCATAGAGACATGGGATCTGACAACCTGAATTCCACTTCAGGCTTGTTGTTCAGTGGCTGATAGCCACTCATCTCTGAGGGTCTACCAGTGAGAAACAGAAAATTCTGGGCAGGAGAATCTCAATGGAATTTACATCACCCGAATCTGTTCTAATGAAAAAGTTCTAATGCTTACCATTAGCTTTCAGGAATCCTAAAAAGACATAAAACCCACAGTCAACAAAGCAGAAAATCAGTCATGGGCAAAGTGCATGATAGAATCATATTAACTGAGAATAAATACATGCCACACTTGCTAGAAGATCATTTCTCTTGGGGAGAGAATATCAGACAAAAAGTTTACTTCTGAGGGGAAAAAAGAAAGATAGTAACATCCTCAGCAATCTGTGTTTGTGATTTGTGGGTTGCTGGAGGCAAAACACAATATTTTCAAGGAAAGGCACATTATTGTGACAATTTTATGATAAAAAATGGAGTAAAGAGAAACAGAACAAATAATAAATCTAGATTTTATTTCAAAACCTGAATCTCAGGCTCTATTTCTGTCACCAGTGCTAATAATTTGGTTGTCCTTGTTGAAGAAAGGTCACTGTTGTGGTTTCACTTAGAGAACAAAAAATATCGTTGAGCAAACCTAAGGAGAACAGAGACAGAAAGAAAGGAGGGTTTTTTTTGTCTTTCCCTCATTGTCTTGATCTTCATTCAGGGAAGTGGGTGGAAAACAAACCTTTTAACTTCTGGACATAAAGTGTTTCAGGGCTTCTAGCCACTAGTTTGAAAACAGAAGCACAGAGAAGGACCCTCAGTGGTTTATTCCACCACTGTGGTTTATTTATTGAGGAGCTGATGTGCTGGATTGCTGTTTTCAAAGTTCAGTGAACAGCTTAGAGACTGTATTGCTGTCTCACAGACAAATGGACAGCATCAACCTGAGAAAGGACACTGCTGTGATGAAGCTGCCATTTACACATGTGATTGCTTGCTGCAGTCAATGAAACATCACTAACCAAAGGGAATTCCATGTTCCTCCTAACTATGAGTACCATTTAATGAACTCAAATTAAATCCTACCTGTGGAAAAACCAATGCTGTTTCTGGTCAATTCTTCTTATTTTACCCTCTTTCACTTACCACAGGTACTACTGTGGTTTTATACTATTAATTGCCTGTGATTACCATTTCTTTTCTTCAGGTATCTGACATACACTTTGTTTTGTCAACTTAAGACAGGGACTGAGAAAGTATTAAAGATGTTTTACACTTATTTGCAGTGCCCTGCAGTACTTTTCACTTGTTAATTAATGCTATGAAAGTAAAGGTTCAAAGTGTTGATGGTTTCAAACAGTGATATGAGTTTCAAACACTCATAAAACAGAAAATTACCTTACAAATAAAACCTCACTAGTGTATGGAATACATACATTGTATTCTTACATTTCTACTATTTTTGAAATTTAGAGTTATTTTATTATTCTGTCCATGTTATCTGTGTGCCAAGTACAAAAATAGCAAGGGAAATTTTATATCCACTAAATGATACCGAGACTGATTTGATCCTCATATCAGAAATTTAACTTTTTTGGAGATTCACACTTCCAAATGAATTTTTAACATTTCCAGAAAGTTTTGATTACTTTTTCTTCCCTATCAGCTGCTATTCAGCTGCTGCTACAGAAAATAAGTCATGTACTGAGAATATTAAGGGAATTACTAAATTATTGGTCCATAAGAAGAACTAAAGCTACTGAACACTGGCAATGCTGCTGCTTGCTTGTTTATCTTCTAGTAAACTCTGCAATAATTACAAATTCTGGAAAG
This sequence comes from Ammospiza caudacuta, assembly GCF_027887145.1. Classification (NCBI taxonomy): domain Eukaryota; kingdom Metazoa; phylum Chordata; class Aves; order Passeriformes; family Passerellidae; genus Ammospiza; species Ammospiza caudacuta. Next base: position 106,796,068 of record NC_080595.1, on the reverse strand, counting down.
GCATTAGAGAAAGAAACCATACAGCTTGCAAAAGGAAAGGGGACTGAGAAGATAACATGTGCCTAGAATGCTGGCTACTATTCTAGAATATATCTAAGTCTTAATAAAGAGGCAATGGGCCATAAGAAAAAAGAATCTTCTTATATTTTACTTTACAGGTGATGCAAGAAAAACAATAGCAATATTCAGTTGTCTGATGTTCATGCTTAGGAAGACACTGATAAATTGCTGAACACTAAAGTCCCGAGGAAAAAAAAATCACACAGTTTCAGGCTGAACCATAGATACAAATATCTTTGTGTAAAAGCAACGGATGAAAGAGATGTGTGTATACAGATCTCCCTGTGCTAAAGATTTAAAAAAATTGAGATAATGCCTTTTAAATATTTTGATGAGACACAAAAAGTAAACAAAGGAGTGGGACACTGTGGAGAGTCTGGCTCATGCATGGCTGAAAGAAAGAGGCCATGAAGGCATGCAGTTGAGGGAAAAGTAAAAGGTAGTTGTAAAGCAATTCCCAGGCTTGATTCTATAAATAATTAGGCTCTCTCAAGTACCACTTTATAAACAATAAGATTCTCAGACAGTCTTCCCATAACAGGCAAAACACTCTGTCCTTGGGCTCTCTGGGAAAAGATAGCTATTCTGGGAACAGATATAGAGGTTTTGGGAACTTTTCATATCACGGTGAGAACGCTGGTCCTGTTTTCAATAAACAAATCATAGGTAATGTAAAACAAAAGGAGGGGTTAGAGTTTTCTCTGTAACCTATCGTGAGCATGGATTTTGCAATATGCATGAAGTTAATTAACACTGTTATATAAAGTGGCTGATTGATCAATAAATCGAAGTCAATGCTGATCAACGACAAGGTGGGTTGGCTTCCTTCGCTTTCAACAGGACACCATTGTTAGAAATGCTGTATGAACACAGGAGAGACCAATTTGATGAGTTCTGAGACAAAAACTGCAGATCAAAAAATATTCAAAAACATGCACGGTTAAGAATTTGTATATTCCTGTATGATATCAGAGAAAGAAATCCCTAATCAAAGGCTGAATCTCTTGTGGACTATGTGAATCCAGTTTGCTAGGGAGATTTATGAGAGGAACAGCTTTATCTCTATAAAGATATCTCCTATTGAATTTCAGCGAGAGCACTGAAGTAAAACAGCCATCCGTTTGGAACAAGTGTATCAAGCTAAAGGAAGACAAGAAATAGGACAAAGATTGAATAATGGAGAAAATAACCCTCACAGGCTAGCATGCTGGAAAGAGCATCAAAAATTCAGGAAGAAAAAGCACTGTGCTCTGGGCTATTGCACAGACGAAAGAGGGAAACAAATCCAAGTCAAATCCTAAACTGCAGGTAGCCCAAGGATAAGAAATTCTCTATGTACACTAAATGAAAATGTGGAGCTCTATAATGAACAGAGTGCATGTCTAGCAGATCTATATGTTCTCAGTGCACAGGCTTTGCTGTCAGCAATTCTTCTGACATATTTAAGACCAGCTCAGAGATCAGTTAGATTCTTGCTGGACAGTTCATCAAGCTGCAAGAGCCTCTCAGCAATAATGAGAAGTGGTAGTATTAGCTTAAAAAATGTGATGAAGTAGTGTTGATATTTATTAAGCCCTGCTCTCTAGACAAATAAATAAATCAATTTTCTCATGTAAAAAAACCCCAAAGCAACTAGATTTTGAGAAAACTTTCTCACACAATTGTCCTTACAATAGAAATTTGTTCTAAAAATTTGGATGTCAGCTAACTTATAAAATGTTGAAGCTTGTTTTTTAGAGATAAAAATAAGAGAATAATTAATAATAAAACATTTTATGCTTGCTATGGAAATACTTGGTATCATATGATACATTCATGTTTCTGTGCTAACACAGACTTCATGATTCTGCTCTTCTATTGTAATTTTTCATATAGCTGCTGCTGCTGACTACCATTTAACTGAAAACTCATAATGTGTTTATCCTTCCACTCCTAGCAAAGAAGTGTTCTTAAGGCATCTGGCCAAATTCCCTGTACAATTAAGGTAGAGAAGTGGGTGCTTTAGAGATCTCTCTGAAGAGAGATCGTGATGACTGTAGTTTGGGCACAGAATTAATGTAAACAATAACTTCTGAAGGCCTTCAGAAACATCTACCGCTTTCCATTCAGTGGTTATAGGGCACAGAAACAGAATCATTAGTTATCTAAAACTGAGGTTCAAATGACAGGCTTCAGTTGGCTTGCCTAAACTGCCAGCTAGTTCTCTAGTTTCATGAAAACAGCTGGAAAGTGTAGGAAAGTACCTTGCACGTGTAAAACCTGAAGCAGAGTCACCTCTAGGAGCACATCCATTAGAGCCACCAGCCAATCTAGGTGGGAAGGGGCTTGAATTTCTATCTGGAGTTAGAATTTTTTTTTCCTTTTTGTTTTTTTACACACCAGAAGTCTAAGATGTAGCTGAAAGTCCATGAAAATCTAGGCTTTCTTAGTGCCAGAGGCTACATTTCATTTTGCTGGAAGTGTTGAAAGCTAATAACTTGTTCCCATGCAATCTCATCAAAGATGGGATTGCTTCCAAAAATCAGTAAAAATACAACTCCTTAACACCAATGTAACATTAAGAAGCAGGCATTATTTATTTATCCGGATGCATGAGGGGATATGTTCTCCAAAACATCATGCATACCAAGTACAGAAAAAGTTTTTGTTTTTATACTATATTTTACATACATATTCATTGATTTTCCTGGAAAAAAAAAAGTACATTTGATGATAATTTCCCCAAAATTTTCAACATTTGTGCCATCCCCTTTTTGCATGTATTCTTCTGTTCTGAGGGTGTCTTTCGTGGTCGCTGGTGGTTGGTGACCCCAAAGTTATATTTGGCTGCTTGGTGCACTGGTGAAAATTTGGCATAACTGGGCTGGTTATTTTCCATTCTTCTTCTTGGTTAATGTTTAACATGATCCCACAGAATAAGCATTGTGTGGTTCCACAGGCCAGTGGTTTTTGAAGAATAAGCATTGTGTGAACCCAGCAGGTGTGCCGACAGTTCTTCATCTGGCGACAAGAACACAGAAGCAAATGTTACTAAGAAAGCATAGAAAATTTTTGGGCTGAAACATTATTTCTCTTGAAGCTACTAAATGCTCACTTGAAGACAGTGAGGGAAGATGAATTCATTTTACCCCTCTGTTGATATAATTACAAATGTAGGACTTTTTCCCAATTTGAATAACTCAATTTTTCTGTTCAGTTTGAGACATCTTTAATAATTATTATTATTCAGAAACACACATACAGTCTGAAAGAGTCATCTGCATTCTGAGCAGTGCCTGCATCCATTCTCAGCTGAAGTAGTTAACTCAGTGGGAATCCTAAGCCCTGTTCACAGCTTCTGTGGCCACAGAATAGTCCCTCTTTCTGTACTATTTATATTTTGCTTCATACATATTTTAGTGTAATGTATCCTGCCTGAATGGACTCAGTTTGCTGAGCAATTTACCAACCATGAGGGTGTTTCATCACCATTATTTAGCCTTCCACTCATCTTTGCATCAGTTGATACAATTTTATCAGCAGTAGGTTTATGCTATTTCCATATCACTGAAGAAGATACTGATTGGTGTCAGCTGTATTGTCATGCCCTACCAAATTTCCATAGAAAACAGTCATAGGCCAGTATTTTTGAAGATCTTTCTCACTGGATTATACCAATGTGTTGGAAGTAAAAGTCCTTCATATATAATTGTTGATTTTGATAAGTATTACAGAGAGGTTTCTCAGATTCAGGAATATGTAATAAAAACTAAAGAATTGCATTCCAGAGTATTGATAAATCCACCTCGTAGTAACTGAGAGAGTCTTAGTACAGATTTATCTCTTTATTCAGGCTAAAAATTGGATTTCAACCCAAATTACCCATATCCCATATATAATCTCTTACCTTACGGTATTCAGTGTTAAAATGGTCTCAGTACCTCTTTCTTGTTTTATGTATAGACTTAAATATTCTCTGAGGGAGAAGGACAATATGCTCTGTCATGAGATGTTTTAATTTTGTAACATTCTTTACCACAAAATGCTAATGCTTTTTGGATTGCATTGTGTTTGTCATGGACAGGAAAGCCTGTCCTAGTCTGTTTTAGAATAAATGCTAAGCAATGTTCTCCACTGACTTTTGAAGGTTTATTAGTTGGATGATTAATTCATTACTCATAAACACAGTTAATTTTTAAATTGGTATTTCAGATGTCAATGCTTAGCTATTCGATTATACTTGTGCAGTTATCTTCATCAATCAAACCTGTAATTTCAACAAAAATGAAATCTTATTTGTTTGACAAGGCCTATTTTCATTCTAGCCACACCAAGGGACATTAAGTATACTCTTATCATTTAATTCTCTCTTACCTGCATCTCGTTCCAACCTTTTCAGAACAGCAGAGGCAAGAGGCATGATTAAGAAATGATGAGCTACTTTATTAGATCAAATAGGAAACGTGATGCAATAAAGGGTGAAGTTGCTTAGAACAGAATGCTGTGTAAGGAAAGAGACATGATTCTTTCATGGTCTCATCCACATTTTCAAAAACAATAGGGAAAAAAAACCCAAACAGACAAAACCCCACAACAAGCAGGGAGAAGATCCTGTAAAGTATATTCATTTTTGGGGAAGAAATCTGGTGTTTAAAAAGCAACTGCATAGGAAAAGTATCAAAGAGCATAAAAAGACCTCTCATCTTGAAGTTTCATATTGGACTGATTCGAATATTATCTTTCTTTGCCTTTGTTGTTAAGTGGTGATAAAGCATAAAGCAACACCTCAATGACCCTTGGTTCTCAACATGCCCTCAATTTTATTATGCTTTGATATGTAATAGTTCTTTGCTGATGTGATTCTGTGTAGCTCACATAATTGGGTTGCCCAGATGAATTAGCTGCTTTCAATCAATTTGTAATCTAGCCTGAAATAGATGGCTCCTGTTACAGAGTTATCAAACATCAGAATACTTCAGTGACATTGCCTGACATCCTCCCATCTGACTCTTTAAAATAGTCCAGCTATTAATGCCTGTCCTGCCTTTCTGAGGCAGTGCCTTGTCTAAAGTCTCTACACAACCAAAGAATCAAAGGGAAAGGTTCTGTCATTCTTTAGAACTATCTCACATTCTCCTGCACTAGTCTAAAATCATAAAACCTGCACCATACCAAGAGGTGGACAAGAAAATTCTGGTTTGTTTCTTTCAGCTAAATGGGGCCTTTTTCTACACAACATACATTTTCTATAAAATTGTGTTTTTATGTTGATGATTTAAAAAAATATTCCATTAGGGAATGCCTAATCACTTTTGTCAAATTTGGAATGGTAGCTTCAGTTCAGAATTAACCTGGGTTTCCTGTCAGTGAAATTTCATAACATCTGTGCATTAGGTGGTTACAGCCCTGCCTCCAGGCTTTCTGTAATCTGTGCTGCCCAGATGGATTTTAACTCCCATGGTGCCTTATAGTGGCCTTTGATTGAAACACATGAGGAATTACAAGTGTCAGTGTGCTGTGAAAGATGAAGTCCTCACACTGAGAACTTCTTATGAAGTAGATTATGAACTGGAGATGGTACAGCTCCTGTGAGACCATGTGGGATGACAGATAATCCAATTTAATGTCAAACAGACTCATAACACAATATTTAGCTATTTGTGAATCAGGGATTTTATGAACTTTTTGATGAGAAAAAATCCTCAATATTTTGACATTAATTTGGAAGAAGAAATTGATTTGCTAAGGGATTAGAAATTCAAACTTTTGCTTATATTTTTGCAGTGCAATGTGATACTTCACAGGTTACAAAACCCTACTGAAAAGGCAACCTGAGTCACAGTCTACCTTAGATCCTGTTATTCCTGCCTTCTCCATCCTCCCACTAAATGTTTTTTTAACATTGTCCTCCTCCTGCTACTAAAGGGATGAATTTTGCAGACCTTATGAGTTATGCCTTCCTTCCTTTCCTTCTCACTTTTACAAAAGAAAATGTCTTTGGTCAGTGAAAGTAACACAACCATATTTGAAACATTGTAAAGGGGAACTACCAGTCTAGGTGGAGAATATAGTTTTTTCCCAATTTCAAAGATAAGATGGTCCAAATTTCATCTAAAACTACTACAGTCCATTTACTTCCTAACTAATAACTCAATGGTAAACTAGGCTTCGATGGGAATTCCCAATTCAAATGATAAATGAGCTACTGCTTACAGAAAAAAATAAATTAATACAACATAATCACAGAGAAAGGGTCCAAAAGTCTAAAGAGCTTTGCTGCAAGATAATGACTGTCAAATAGTGATAACTCACGCTGTCAACAAATAGCATTAACAGCTCCTGTTTAATGAATAGTGACTTGAGCTGGAGTGTGACATTCTAGAGATTAAAAAGCTTAACACCTGCACAGTCTACAGTTCTGCTTTTGTAAGTGGACTGTAATTTGCAGTTTTGACTTCTGGGTCAGTACTTAAGCTAAAAGGACAAAGATTTCTAACAATGGTAGCTTTCTATAGTTTGGCATAAGAAAAGGAAATAAAACTCTTCCTTTAGAATGAACCTGCCATTGAGGCTTCACTCAAAAATGTCAAGTATTAAATAAAAGAAGTTGTTTTTTCATGGGGAAATTTGAGCATTTGGATTTTCTCCTAATTTTTTTGTAAAGAAGTAGAAATTAGGTAATTCCATCATCTAGCAAATGTAAAGCTTCATGGTTTCTGAGAGTTTTATATATTTTTAGATATTTCTATCCAGATTCCACACAGAAAATGCTTAGTTGTCAGCTGCTCTTGGCTGCCCTCACAAGAAACCCCATAATCTCTGTGGCCAATTTAAACTAAATTTGACAGACAGATTAAGATGTGAAACATACACCCTACAGTTGTTGTAAAATAGAAAGATACAAAGAAAGTGAACAGAGTAGTTCTCCAGTAAAGGAAAGGGAAAAGCCACAGATGAATTTTATTAAACACATCAAAGGATCTATATAGGACAAATATGTAGGAATGAACTGCAGGAAAATCCTTTATCAGAATTCATGTTTTCAGAACATGCTGGGTCATCCAAGGACAGCCACAGACTCATGGGAAACCACCAGGCTCATACCTCCCCTTTCTGGCTTCAGGTTTGTCTTGACATGGAAAGACATGAAAATGTTTTATTCAGGCTTCTGGGACAACACTCAGCAATTTTCTCTATGGTTTTCTTAGTTGTTTTTGCAACTCTCCAGGGCCAGGGAGTGAGGCAGCAAATGCTGTGTGTCCTGGTCAGCAGCTGGGGGAAGGAACATGGGAAGGAGCTGGGGGTCTGCATGGCAAAAGCATCACTCTGCAAGAGGTCCCTGTGGTTACAAACAAATTCTTCCATGCCTATCGTTTTAAAAGGCTGAGAGAATTCACCATCTTAGTGAATCAGTTCTCTTGTTCTGCTACCACCTTTTACTCTGGGAAAATACAAGAGTAAAATTGTTTAATAATCTGTTATTTTAGGCCTGTTCTAATGGAAGTCTTGAAAATTGAAAAAGAATCTAAGTTTTTTATTAAATTTGCACCTATTTTCACATTTTAACCCAAGTAACTAAACTAGGATTTTGTCACTTTTGATTTACATTAAGAAAGCAATAGAGCTCAGACTGGACAGGCAATATTTAAGCTACTTCTACTGATTTCTGTGTTTTCTGTAAGAGGTGAGAAGAAGTCCTAACATAAGAGACATATTTATTTAACAGTATGAAAATTACCTGCACATGGTCAGAACAGCATCTGCCCTCTCAAGTACATAATATTCTGAGGTACCTAAAGCAGCCTTATAAATGATTCTGGGTGCTAAATTCTTTTACATTCCAATCCCTTGATGGGATATGTAAGGTCCTGCACCTGGGGAGGAATAGCTCCATGCCCCAGTGTATGCTGGCAGCTGACCAGATGGAGGTCAGCTGTCCAGGGGAGGGATGAGGATCCTGCATAACAGCTCAAACATGGGACAGGAATGTGTCCTTGTACCTAGGAGGGCCAACAGCCTCCTCACTGCCAGCAGGAGGGAGGCAATCCTTCCCCTCTCTTAGCTCTGGAGTGCTGTGTCCAGGTGTGCTTCCACAGGGCCAGAGACAGGCAGGAGAGAGCCCTGAAAGAGGCAACAAAGGTGATTGAGATTGCCACATCTTGCCATTGGGGGCTGGTCAGCCTCAGGGAAGGGATGTATCTGGGCAATGCGTCTGAATACCTGATGGGACAGTGTTAGAAATCAAGGCCAGACTCTTCTCTGTGGTGCTCAGAGGCACTGGGGCACAAACTGAAACTCAGGTGTGTCACTGTCATATTTTCTGGAAAAATCCCTTTGCCAGGATTTCTTCTCCTGGGAAGCTGAGAAGCCTCAGAGAAAAATGAAAACAATAATGATCTGATTGCTTCTCCTGTGTTTTGCTGCTTTGGAATGTGGTTGGAGATTGTTTATCCAACATGTGAATTGTTTTTACTTAATGACCAATCACAATCCAGCTGTGTTGGACTTAAAGCAGTCACGAGTTTTTCATTAGTATCTTGTTAAGCCTTCTGTAAGTATCCTTTCTATATAATATAATAAATATAATATAATATAATATAATATAATATAATATAATATAATATAATATAATATAATATAATAATAGCCTTCTAAATTAGCCTTCTAAGACCATGGAGTCAGATTCATCACTTCCTTCTTGCCATGGGGGATCCCAAAATTACCACACAGGTGGTTCTATGTAAATGTAAGGAAAACATTTTTCACATTACATCTGGGTTAGGCTGGCAATCAAAGCATACAATTCCTTCATCCAGACCTGGTGACTATGAAGATAGAGCACAAAGGTGCTATTAATTGTTGCAGGGGCTTCTTAAAGAAATATCTCAGTTGTACAGGAAAAGAATGAGACACCTCTGGAAAAAATCTGTGATGGAAAGCAGTTATTCTATGACCATGATCAGTGGACATGAATACTGCTTAGCATAATTGCTTGGGTATGGAATATTGCCCTTGCATGTTGGGCATCCTTCTCCACTGTTGCATTTAGCTGTATTTGAACATGCTCATGGGAAATGTCTCCACCAGAATTTAGACTGGCCACAGTAGGGATGTCAGGGTCCCATCTTCTGACTGCAGTCACGTAATTCCCATGTTTGGCTCTGGTGCTACTGGTGCTTGGGAAGTTGTAAGGGCTAGGGACACAACAGGTTGGGGAATCAGGGGTGCTGCAACTTCCTGATTTAAATCAGCTAGAACTGCACTTGAATACAACGCCCTAACCCTTTAAAGTCGTGTTCAGTTGTATGCCAGTCTGAACAATAAAATTTGACAGCAATAAAGACTGAGCAGGCAGGAAAGCTGACACATGATGTAAAGCCAGTCACAGTCTTTCTTATAAACTGTCATTGCATGTGGGTATGAGGAATGAACCAAGTATTATTTTCCTTCAGCTGCCTCTGACCTCTCCCTGCCTCTCTGCTGAGGCTTTTCCCATCCCTAGTTCTCTCACAGCACCTGTACACTTCATAGCTAAGCCATGCTTACTTTTATATAAAAATTAACTGTAATGCAATGCAATATACAATTTTTTATTTCTAACCTCTGAGATAAATTACTCACAAATATTGAGTTTTGGTTTTTTTTTGCATTGTTTGATTAGTACAAAGAGGAAATGTTAAGTCTTAAAAGAAGTAAGCAGTGAACTCACATGTATATCTTCCAGTTATTTTTATATTGTAACTTCTGTATCTTCATAAAATAAAACCTCACTTTCTCTAGAACAGGATGAACTTGAATTTTACTGTAGAGTCCTTGGTTTTTGCAGAATTCATGTGCTGAGATTCGCATTGCAAAAGCAGGCCACGATAAACAAAGGTTTTATTACCATGAAAAGAAAAGCTATAATCTCTTGTCTCTTTTCTTATGCACTCAGAACTAAATCATCACAATCCCTGCTTCACAGTAATGGAAATTAGTTCTATTTTGCTGGTGACAGAAGTTTCCCTGTAAGAATAGAGTCACAATTTCCTATGGATTTCTTCTTTGTTTAACATCTAATATGGGATGAATTGCATTTCAGTGGAAATGGGAAATGTCTCCTCTACTTACCTTGTCCTCATCCCAACCCTCAAACATGTCAGAAGTGAATATCTTTGAACTTTTGCCTCTTTGTTAAGTTTGGTAGAAACTGGGCTCTGAGTTGAGATTTTTTCAAGGGTAGGTACACAGATGAACACAAAGAGATGAGATCACAGAAGCCTCTTCCTCTGAAAATGAAACTGAGAGATGAATGAACCTTGATGCAAAGGAAAAGCCCAATCCTAGATACTGATCATTAAGAGTGGAATAATCCTAATGGCAATGTGATAATTATCATGAGAGCTTAGAGAGGAAGGAATTCATAGTAGCTGCCTAAAGCAGCTGTCTGAGGATGGGTGACTCCCGGTTGCGAAGCATTCTGTGAGTAAATGTCAAATGGGAAAGTGGCTGAAATTATTTCCTTCATTCTTTGGTAGAATTTCACAGGAAAAATGTAGTGAGAGAGACTTCTGAGGCTGAATTTCTCCCACTCTCTGTTTCCTGTGAAGGAAAATGACACTTTATTTACAGTCTTGTCAAATCACTTCAGATTACCTATATATCTGAGTGTATATGGCTTTTGGTGTAAGAGATTCTTTCCCACTCATGTCAATATATGCACATGCACAGTCTTACATATAAATGTGTAGTAGGTGTTTGTATGCTAGATATTGTCAGTGATAGAGTGCCATTAAAGACTCACAAAGCAAAATGATGATGAAGAGCAACAAAGAATATGTTGGCTCATTCTCTTTTAAGCTAAAGTGTTTGATGTTTTCTGAATTTTCCATTTGTCTTTTTATTGAATTTTTCATTAGTAATAACACTAATTCCAATACAGTTTTTAGGTATATATTTCATGAGCTATCCTAGTGATATTCTCACTACAGTGTCAGGCATGGGATGGAGCTACAGATCCTTATTTCTTATGATATGCCCAACCATGTGAAATTAGCATTGAAAAACCAAATTTGATTTGCCATTTATGATCACAGGAAACTGAATCCTTGTCCATTAGATATTCATCTCAGGTTGCCTTCATCTAGATTCTCTAAAGTTTTCTTTAAAACACTTCTTCAGATACTTAAACAGATAAGTATTTGTAACTCCAGGGAGATAAAAGTCAAATTTTAAAGCTTCATAATGTAATTGTTTAATATAAACTAGAAAGATATACTTAACATCTTAAATACAAGGTTAACAGACATTATTCTTCATATGGTATCAGTAACACTACTGAGACATTGTGTCATGCCTTCTCTGAAGTTGTAAAGAAACTATGGGATAGATCTCAGGAGCTATTCCTGACAGATAGCCATCATCTGGAAATTTGCCAGAGTTTTTGCAGTTTACTTAGCTGATGGACTTCAGCTTTCAGTTTCCTTCACTTTGGAGCACAATTTCCTTCGAAATAATGGACTAATGGAAGATGAGGATCTATTCCTGCTTCCAGCATTTTTTGAAATGTTTTTTCCCACGAGGAGAAAAAAGAATAATGTAAGATACATCTAAATACTTTTGTGTGTGTGTGCTTTTGTGGTCTGTTAAGTGTATTGAGTCCTTCTCAGACTGATGTCAGCTTGTGCCTTTAAACTTGGAAGTCCCTGTTTTGTACATATAGTGAAAGAAATCCCGTTCCTGTATTTTGAGTCTGCTTTGCATTGTGAACCAAAGTATGGTAAATGGCTATTATCTGGTGATTTGTTTAAGGAATGCATTCCTTATTTAAAAGAAAATGCTACAGCAGACCTGAAGGAGAAAAGATAAAGTTCTGAGCAGATTCTCTAGTTTCTGTCATCTCCAGATTACCTCTCTTCTTCAAGCTTCAGAAATGCCATTGAAATGCACCCAGAAAACTGATGCTTGAGTAGGGATAATACAATCTCTGAGATCTCTTGTGCTGCTCAGACAATGCTAGGCTGAAAAGCAGTTCCCTTTGCCGTAAATATCTCCAACAGACAAACCAATTAGAAACACAGAGGGGAGCAGAAATGCTTAACAATGATGCAATCTGGAAAAGTCAGGGAGAGACACGAGTGAAGTCAATTCCTTGCTAAAGGTCAGAAATGCTGCCACCTTTGAACCTTTTAGCTCATACTTCAAACTTAAAAAGTGGAGAGTTGTTGACAAAGGCCCTCAGAGGGTTTTAAATTCTCTGAGTCTCCTGAAGCTCTTGTTGAACTCCAGAGGCAGAGGAAGGTAGGGTGTCATCCTGCTTGCTTGGCATGGCCAGACCTGCAATCCAACAGGGATCCATCTGGGTGGGTTGATTTGCAGACAGAGTGGTTAGCTTATCTTTTCCATACTATGCAATTGCTCTGAGTCAGAATGAACTTTAACAATTTGGCTGTGAAAAAAGGCAAAGATTTGGACCAGCTGCTTCCACTGGGGGGTGGCTCACCTTTACTCATCTGCAACCTATGAGTTTATTAATGGATCCAAATATAACCAGTGAACCTCTGACAGATGGTGAATCATGTCTTACTTCCAGTGCATGAAAAGGCTTTTCAAAATGCTGTTGACTTTAGTAAGTGAAACATAATAACAAGGATTTTCTGAAGTCTGATGTTGTGTTTGGATTCATTGCAAATTCATTATCTGAGTAAAAATCTAGAATTATTGTGCCATTAAAAAAGACATTGCAAGCTGCCATTTGCTTTAGAATGATGTATAGTTTATGATGTTGAAACTGCTACCACAGAGAAGTCACAATGATTTGCCTTGAAGATGATTTGTGAAACATGACTCTAGAAAAAACAATTCCTCTCACATAGCTTGTTGAAAGTCAGTTCTCTTGGCATTTGGTTTCATGACAAAGGGTATCTCCTAGTCCTCAAAATTTTAATCTGGAATCTCCTAAACAGTACCCCTTTGATTTCATAATAGATTAAATATTCCCATTGTTACTTATGCTGTCTTTCAGCCCATTTTTTTTTCCATGTGATGTTTAAGCAACATTACCAAAACATGGTAATGCACAATGCCCTAGATAAGATGTCAGTCACTGTGGGGAGCTTAAGTTACATATCTAAGCATGAGTGTGAATTAGGGAATGCAGTAGATAAATGTAAATGCAAATGTAAATGCAAATGCCTTGCAGCATTTTCTCACCCCCTGATAAAAAGTTGCATTTGCACAATAAGAACAATACACACAGACTGAGCCCATAGCAGATATTCAAACCACAAGGCACAAGTTATATAGAGCTACTATAGTTTTATTATGTCTTTTCTTCATTCATATCACATGTGGGATAATGCTCATCATTGTAATCTCTCATGCTGCAACAGCAGCCTGCTAAATTTGAACACCAGTGAGAACAGAGAACAACTGCACATTCTTGCCCTTCCCTCACTTTTCCAGCTGCAGGTGGGAGGATCTTTCTCTTGGACATGGAGAAATTGCTTGGTGAGATTTAGAGTATTTTTCTTCAACAGAACTACTTCTTTGTCTGAGACACTGGGATACTTTCATGAACTGGTGATATGTGAAGTTTGGAAGCAGCACAGAAAACGCTAAGTATTGTTGTATTTAAATAAAGCAATTCAGGAAAAAAATGTAGTTGAATGGATGCAAAGCTATTCTGCCCCTCTCTTTGTCCTACGTCCAAAATGCAAAATTCATATTCTAGCAATGATCTTGGAAATCTCTGTATATTGCAGAGCAAGAAATTTTAGCAGAACCAGAGCACATTGCACATTGTATATAAGATGTGAAGCATCCAAGAAATCCTCCTGAATTCCTGCATTCCTTTCCTGTAGACCTATACCTATGCAAGGTGTCAGGATACTGAGGAAGGGATGAGAAGATCTGACCTAAGGCACTTGTGTGCTGCTATTAGTAAACAAGAAGTAATGACAGAATATGTACAGACTTTCATGGATTACAGTGTAATTACACTAAGCAGATATAAAAGTAATTAACTGGTAAACTGCTGTGCTGTTTGGAAGAGAGAAAAACCATATATTTATCTCATAATCATACAGATACCACATGAAAATTAATTGCCATGTAATTATATGATCAGCATTTGCCATGTTCAAACAGTATTTGCGCCCCTTTAATTTGAAGTGCCACTTCATTTTAAAATATTAAATTACTAAACCTTCTGTGACTGTGATCTAAATCTAGAGAAGTAATCGCTGTGTGTGGTAAAGCATGTAAGAAAAAAAGTCACTGAATGCTGAATGACCCAGTTCACTTTCCACATGCAGAAGGAAAAAAATTAATTCTGCCTGATGGAATTTCACAGTATCCCTCTTTTGGATTATTTTTTCATGTGCTCTTTAAAATATTTCTGTTTTGACAGACCTAGAGGTTTAATCTAGCCTAGCTCAAGACAGCAATAAAGTGTATGCTCAAACCCAGCTAATCTGCTTGAAGACAGGAGGTTTAGAACATGCTTTAAGGTCAGGGCAGGATTCAGTGCTGTGTTGCACAGAAGTAAGTCATGGCTCTGAGCTTATGGTTCTTTAGAGGTAGTACAGTGATTTTCACATTATTGGCAAAATTTAATATGCTGCTCTAAAAAGACAATTCAGGTTTTGACTGACCCCGGGTTACTCCTGCCAGAGCAGCATGAGAACCAGAAGAAATGGGACAGAGGTGGATGAGGAGTCAAGGAAAAAATCCTGGGGAAACCATCATGCTGTTGCAATTGAGACAAGAGGCAATGGCAGAGCACAGGGTTTCAAGATTTTATGGAGGTTGGAGCACCATAAGCAGTGGCCTTCACCTCTCAGCCTCTCCTGGATGGCAGCAGCAAAGAAAGCTGATTTTTTTCAGGGCTCTGGAGTAGCTGTGGTGAGCAGCGAGCCACATCCAGCTCACTCTCAGCAGTGTGCTGCCTTGGACATCTGCCTGCTTGGGGTCTGGGGTCTGCTCTGTTTGCATGAAGTCAGAGATATTTTTGCTTCACATTGGAACAGTCCAGTTGCTTTGTGTGTGAGGTCCTGGGCAGTGGCCTGTCACCCTGCCCTGGCACTGGAAAGCAGAGGTTGCTTTTGGGATTGAGAGGGAAAACTAGGCTCTTTTGTTTTCTAGTGTCACTGTAATCTAGTTGCTGTGGGAATGTGTTTATTATAAGAATATCTGCCTTATGGTGATTTCTTAGACCATCAGCTGTCATTCATATTTTCAAGTTGATAATAAATAATCTTTTATCTACACTTCAGATGATAAGACACAAGGACTTTGCCTGCCCTCAAAAAAAAAAAAAAAACCTTGGAAGTTAGTACAGTAGGAGCACAGAGCAAACAATTGACTTGGATCAAATAAAAACTAAAGAATTAAAGTGGAAAAGACTGCAACAATATTATCTTTGAAACTTTATAAGGCTTCCTCCCACTCACTGTTTTCATACCTAGTTCAAGTGGCAGGTTCCATCAGTGCTTGTCATTTATGAACATTTGTATATTGCTCTGTACAGGTGAAATTTTGATGACTTCATACAACGCAAGGCAGCAGAGAATGAGGAGGGTGCCTTTCCAGAATCCTGAAGCAAAAATGCAAAGATTAATCTCTGACTGATTATTCCTTCAAGGCAAGCTTGTTCCTGACCTCTATTCAAAATCTACATCATCCAGAGCTACTGGAGGGCAAGTATAAAATGTACAGAAAATCCACACCAGGATCTGTTTGATATGGTTGCCTACTCCCAATCTCTATTGATCTTTGGGAGCTGAAAGTCCAGGTCTTGATCTGAAATCTGCTACTTTCAGTAACTTCAAAATCAAAGGCTAGAGTGGACTGTCTTTTTCCAGAACCAGCTAGAAGCAGTATTATCCCTGAAGCTCCATCAGGATATAGTTCACTTAACATTTTGCCTTTTTAACTTATGTTTTTCTTTATTGTCTCTTTTTTTGGACATATCTTTTGACCATTTTTTTTTCTAGTTTGGTTGTAGATTGTAGAAATGTGAATGGTATTATTCATCATTCTTTAAGGAGTTTATGAAGACATCTATTCAAACACATGGATGGGTCATAATTTTTGTGCTGACAGCATGAAAGGAGGTACAGTGCTGGGCAAGAAAGCTAAACTTTGTATAGATATTCATGGTTTCATATTTTTAAAAAAAGGAAGAATGAAAGACGTCCCACACAGCACCAAGAAATTCTGAGTGTATAAATCCAGAGTGTCTTTTACCCTCTACCTTTTTAACTCAGAGTCTTGCAATCTCTGCATTCAATGCTTTCCTGTCAAATGAGATTAATTTTTCATGCTGGCAACTAACGAGCATGGAAGATCAAATCCTTAAATAAAATCAATAACTTTACTCAAGTTAGACCAAAATTAATTGATTTTGCTTACTACTTGTGGTCCCAAACTCTCCTAGCTCTCAGTGGGGGATTTGTCTAAATAACGCTTGTTGTGTGTCCTCCTTTGTCTTTTCACCATGTAAATTATTTTCTGCTCTGAAATTCTAAGTTAAGAAGCCACTAATTTCTTCTGCCTTTCTACATTGGATGAAAGAATACTGTATTTAAAAAACCAAAGTGCTGCTTATTAATCATCAATAGACTGAGAAATCTGCTTCCAATTAGCTCTAACCATGAGCAATGAGCAGGATAGAAAGTATTCTTTAGAATGACATTGTGGTTTTTAAATATAAACACTTGTTTACTCAAAAAGTACTTTGGGATTTATCAGAATGACAGTTTCTTTAGGTGTTCTAACAGCTGGGAAATTATTTGTTTGCTTTGTTCTATTTCTCACAAGCTGATAAAGGGCTAGAAGCTGTCCACAGGTTTTTTTTTGAGTGAAGTTTTAGAGGACTGTATGAAATATTCAGATAGGGTGGTGACATTTGTTCTCTAGTTGTACTAATAGAAATCCAAAGAGATTGCCAATGAGGAGTTATGGTAGATTTACATCATTACAAAGATCAGAGCTGAGTGTATGATGGTGCATCTGTATTTGTACATTTAGGGAAGGGCATTTATTAAATTATATACAGTATGAACCAGAATATTCACATACTGATAATGAACTAAAAGATGTGGAGCTACCTTTAAGTCTTTTTGCTCTTTATCACAGCTAAGCTCAGTTGTGTATCTTTGAATATATTAAAAAATGAAGAATTTTGAATCACCTATCCCATTTTCAAAATACCAGTTCAAAAAGTGTCGTGGTTTAATGCAGCCAACAGCCAAGTCCCACTCAGCTGCTCTCTCTCTTCTCTGACAGTGGGATGGGGCAAAGTCAGAAGAGTAAAAGCAAGAGAACTTGGGGGGTGAGATAAAGACAGCTTAACAGCTAAAGCAAAAGCTGCACATTCAAGCGAATCAAAACAGGGAATTCATTCATCACTTTGCATGGGCAGGCAGCTGTTCAGCCATCCCCAGGAAAGCAAGACTCCACCACTTATAACAGCTACTTGGGAAGACAAATGCCATCACTCTGGAGGTCACACCCTTCTTCCTTTTTCCTTTTTCAGCTTTATATTCTGAGCATGACACCCTATGGAACCCTGTGCTACCTGCCATGAAGGAAATTAACTCTACTCCAGGCAAAATGGGAACAAAATGAAGTTTGATTAAGCACATAGATTGAGATAAGATAAAAATGAAGAGAGGTATATATTTTGGTATTCTTGGTTGATCAAATCCATACTTGTGAAGGTGAAACAGTCTGATATGATCTGTTATTTATATGTCAAAATTACTACACTATATGGAATTGATGTGGGATGCTGAAAATCCTTGCTGGAACTCAGCCTTATAAAAGTGAACAGCAGGAAGGGGTGTGTTTTCCCAGGATCTTATAGAGGCTTTCTTTGCAAA
Source organism: Ammospiza caudacuta (assembly GCF_027887145.1). Classification (NCBI taxonomy): domain Eukaryota; kingdom Metazoa; phylum Chordata; class Aves; order Passeriformes; family Passerellidae; genus Ammospiza; species Ammospiza caudacuta. The sequence continues at coordinate 106,778,165 of NC_080595.1, read as the reverse complement.
CAACAATTGTTTCCTTGATGTTCTTCTGCCCAAGCCACTAATACTTGGTAGGGCACCTATATAAATTGACAGGATTTCCACATGATGCTGTATTTAACACATTACTGTGTATCTCTGAAATCAGAATGTTTAGTCCCATAATTCTTAATATTAAGATTGAAAAACTTTGGTTACTCTCTTTTGAAATGCAAAATGAGAATTATATTCCCAGTTTTGCTTGGTTTCTATTTTCTCCTCTAGACTTTTTGAGCATGGGATAGGAACTGTGGGTCATAAAAATACCATCTGCTGAGACAAAGATGCAGACTACATAATTTCTGAGAAGGTGTTACAGCTGCCAGTACTTCCACTGTGTAATGTGTTGCAATTAAGGATATGTGGTTGAAAATGCTATATAGCCTTCTGGCGTTTTTTCCACAGAAAGGATGAGACAACTTTCACTTACAATTACAGGAAGTTTTCACTTAAAATTGTTTTGAAGACTTCTGTTTCTGGAGCTGAAAGACATCAGAATTCACATACATCCATGATATGCTCCTGACACTGATTTTATGAAATCCTGTTCTGATGCTTCTTAAAACTTTAAACAAAAACACAGCAATAAAATTGCATCACACAGAAAGGTAATATTAATACTAGGGAAATATTTATATATACAGTGACATTCAGGATAATATTGTTACTGAAGATTGTGCTCTAATTTATCACAGCAGCTTCACATAATTATTAATCTAATAATCAGGGTAAGGACTCTATCTGCAGAGCACTTTGACACTCCAATCTTTGTCCTTGTGGGACATATGGCTCCACAGAAAGGAAATGCAAGACACTTTTTTGGCACAATGGAAGGAATCAGTGTGAAACTGAACCTTTCATCTCCCAATCACTTCATAAACAAAACCATACACTGGAAATATCACTACCCCCATTTCAGTAGATGAGGAGAATATAATTTACTTTCACACTGTCATGAGTCATTCCGAGCAATTTCAGGACTGCTCAGTTTCAATTTCTTTGCTCTTGACAAAAATAACACAGTGATGAACACACTGTTATTACAGGCTCTTGTCCATAATTATTTCAAGCTACAGTCTATTTACATTGGACAATGTGTGTGGGTATAGAAAAAACCTGTGAAGGTGGGACAGCACATGTCCTATGTGGCATGCATGCACATGTAAAGCTGAGGGAGAATTAATTAGATATATAAATTATTTGTCCTTTGCTGGAAGCCTAAATTTCCATACTCACAATGTTAGTTATTTAATCTGGATGGTTAGTGCTATGGTTGTACAAAGTGGTAATTTTAACTTAATGTATATTTATTTAATTGTTATTAAAAATAATTAACGATAGTAGGCATATAGGATTTTCAATCCAGTGGCAATAGCATAACTGCCATAATGAAAATGCACAGATGATATCACTTCAGAAAAAAATGACTCATAGAAAAGAGGTTAATAGTTTTCTTTATTATTTATTGACACATATGCAGATTCTTTAACCTCACTGCCTTTCCAGAACACAGTCAATGTATCTTGCACTTCAATAGAGTTCTTTTATTATACATTTGGAAAACAAAATCAGGGAATATATTTTTGCAATTGTTCCGTATCGTAATTATTTCAGGTTTTCTGATAATGATTTCTGCTTGCACAATTTGTTGAATAGTAAATATTAGTAAATCTAATGCTAGATGAACTCATTGAGCTAGCCAGACGTGTAAGAGCTAAATTAAAAAGTTTGATATAATACAACTTCTATCATTGTTTTGTTTTTGGTTTGGGGTTTAGTTTTTTGCTTTTGGGTGTTTTTATTTGTTATTGTTTATTTTAGTTTTTTTTTTTCATATCAGTAAAAAATTACAGTAACACAAAGTTTCTTTTGAAAAATCTGTGACTTGCTTTATTCCAGGCCACTTCTGTGCCATTATCCATTGGGTAATTTCCAAAAGTTGAGTTAGGGTTATTCTCCTTTACTGGAATTTATTAAGATCAAATTTCTTTTTTTTTTAAGGAACTTGGGTCCATTTGAGAAGAATGTTTACTGCAATAACAAGATGACTGGTGTATTTAGAGTGGAAAGACAAATGGATAAAAAAGCCTGGCACACCTGTTGAACACAGTTAAGTATTTTTCTGGGTAAGTGGAGTGCTTCACAAGGGAGGGAGGCTGAGGGTAATTTCATTCAGCATAGTTAGAATTCATGACAGGTTCCCTTTAAAACACCAGATCTCTGTTGGCTTCATTCTGGGTCTCAATTTCCTTTTTACAAAGGCACAATTCCTGTCATGGCTCGATAAGGAAAGTTTTAACAACATGACTGCTTGACATGGCACCAAATGATGGGATTTTTATTCTTTGAAAGGGTTTTCTTTACATCTAGATCAGAAAAAAAGTGTGTAAGGAGACTGCTTGGTGCCATGATGAGGTCTAAAGGTTTTAGCAACATTAATGTTTGAATCCCACATAAGTAATCAGACTAAAAGTCAATCACTCAGGCCACACTGAGTTAAAATACACAGACGGAGGATCAAAAGCTTCAAAGATTTTTAGGAGTTCTAAGAAGACTTGTGGTTGCCACTCATATATCTATCTTCACATTCAAGCCGTGCAAACTGATAATTCAAAAAGAAACTGCAAAAAGACAAAAATTTAGAAAAAGGACACTTATAGTCTCAGATATATAATAATCTTGGATGTTTCATCAAGGAAGTTTTAACCACAGTAACCTTGCATGTGTATGTTAGAGAGACAGGAAATGTGATTTATTGTAACCAATGAAGAATTCACTGAATATTTAGATTTAAACATTATGGTAATAATATTTTTTTCCTGCCAGTAAAATAGAGTTGCTTTCGAGTAGAAGGCTTTAAAGTTATGTGATAAAATTCCACTAAAATCTTGAACCATATCAGAAGTATCTTCTGTATATATGATGCATATAAAATATGCCATTAGTATAATATATATAATTAATATTATATATGAAGTATTCCATTAATACTGCAGCAGAAGTCTTACAAGACAGATTTCATCTCTGTAGAGAAATCTCTATAGAGATTTCACTAGAACTATAGCTATTGTATAGCCAGTTGTAAGAGAGTCTGCAGTGGCCCTTCACTCTTTCATTCTAGAGATATCATAGAAAAATAGGAATACCTAATAAGAATATGGGGTTTACATGTTAACCTACTGTCAAACACAGAAGCTGACATAGCTGGCAAGATCCTGTGATAATCTCTCTACCCAATCCACTGGCCTAAGTCAATGGGGTCCAGAGCCTCAAGGTCCACACGGACACTAAATAAATCTATGCCATATTCCAAAACTCATTCTGCCTCTTGAGATACCTCCTGCAAAACCACTGCAAGAATGTTCCCTAGGTTAGCAATATGGATAAATGCAGACGTAGACATGGTACTGTAGAGACAGGCATTGTACTCAGATGGAATAATACAAAGTAGGCAGTGATTTTGATTTTGTTTTTGTGGAAAAAACTTGTCTGCAGTGCAAGTTCTGCATTTGCATGTGTGAGACTGTACAACAGCAATAGCCCTAAGCTTGCGCTCCAAGTAGGCTTTTAAAATATCAGCAAGAGCCTGCAGCCTGAAATCCTGGCTAATAGTGTCAGACCATAAATATTTATGAACATAATTCTTTTGCAGAGATGCTTTTGTACTTTCACAGAAGCTTGTTTCACCTGTACTCTAAGTCAACAGCATACTCACCAACTTTACACTGAAAGCACCATGCCTGGAGTCATACAGTAAGCCTTGCCCAGAGCAAAGTGCTGCCTTAGGAAGCTATGGGAATTCTGAATGAGACCTTGCTTGCATTCTGCCAGCTCCAAGTACAAGCAGAACAAGCTCAGGGCTGGCTGCAAAAGATTTGGTAGATCCTGAAAATAAGCAGATTACAAGCTCTTCACTGAAAACTTAAATAATGGCTAACTTCCCAGTTTTGAGAGCAAGGGTGAGACCAAACTCTGAGCATCAGTAGCCTTAAGCTATTATTTTCACTTAATTGTGGAGTGCTTGTATGCAGGCCCAGTGCTGCATCCTAGAGGGTGAATTGAGCATGGGTGCACCTGAGGGTGCTGTTCATGGTTTGGTCTCAGCTGCCAACTCAGCACCATGCAGCTGCTCCCTCACTCCCCCCTGGTGAAATGGGGGACAGAAATTGGAAGAAAACTCATGACCTGAGATAAAAACAGTTTAACAGTTAAAGCAAAAGCCATGCACAAAAGCAAAGCAAAACAAGGAATTAATTCAGCATTTTCCATTGACAGGCAAGTGTTCAGCCATCCCCAGGGAAGCAGGGCTCCATCAAGCACAACAGTGACTTGGAAGGACAAACACCATCATTCCAAATGTCCCCTACCCTTTCCTTTTCCCCCCAGATTTACAAGCTGAGCATGACACCATAGGGATGTGGCTGTGGTCAGTTGGGGTCAGCGGTCTCAGCTGTGTTCATTCCCAACTTCTGCCTCCTCACTGGTGGGGTGAGGTGGGGTGAAAAGCAGAAAATGCCTTGACTATGTGCAAGGACTACTCAGCAGTAATAAAAGCATTCCTGTATTATCAACACTGCTTCCAGCACAAATTCAAAATATAGGCCCATGCTAGCTACTACGAGGAAAATTAATTCCATTCCAGTCAAAACCAGCTCACCACAGTGGTGAAGAGTCCTTGGTTTAACTAGCATCATTTTTCAAATATTTGCAAGTTTTTACATATTCCAATTTTATTTTAGTGTGGAAGGTCTTTGGGGCAGTAATGATATATATCTGTCTTTGTGTGCATATTCAATGTATACATTTGTTCTTATTCTTAGATGCTCCAGGAGGAAAATGGTGAATGCATTAGAATAACAGAGGGGAAGTCAAACATAGACACTGGAGGCAGAAGTCATGACATTTTTAAGAGTGTAAGGTGGAGGTAAAACTAACTTCTTGATCTAAATTCTGATAGTCCATTGTTTGTTTTTCAGTGTTCATTCGTGCATCATTTATCAAATATTCTTTCTGCAGGCAGAAAGCATGTGGGAAGAAATCCTGAAATCCTTGGTTTTTAGCCAAGAAAACTGTGAGAGAAATCAGTTATTCCTGAGTGGATTCAGAGCAGCAAACCATGCTTGTTATCTGTTGTTTTCCCCAAATTCTACAGGATATTAGCCTGCTGAATGCAGATTTCAGGCACAACAAGGTCCTGCTGTGCAGAGAAGTGCAGCAGAGGGGTTTGACCCTCATCTCTTCACTCCTCCCTCCACATTAGTGCATGGCAGTGCATGGCAAGCAAGGCAGAGTCTGTGTGACTGTGCTACGGATTTGCACCTCCCAAGGATTGAATTCTCATTCCCTGAGTCTGAAGATTCAGGCTGCTGTGCTTCTGGGGCAATACAACTGCTTGCTGCTGGCTATTCAGGGCTCACAATAAATCGGCAGTCTCACCCTCAAAAAGCTGGATTTTCTCAAAGTGAGAAAAGTACTGCTGGAGAAAAGAGGGACACATTTCAAAGTCCTGCAAATAGCTTAGCTCTGTTAAACTTGGTGGAACTTGACCACTAACATCAATTCAGGATTTTGATATTTGGGCAGAAATGAGCCTTGAGGTTTCAGCCAGAGCGAGTTCATCGTTACTGTTATTTTCTCTCCAGGTTTCACGGCAGGGAGAAAAGAAATGGCTGTGAAATCTTGTTAGCTATCTGAAAACCATCTGTATTTTCTTAATGGATGCTACACTCCTCTTGGAACCATGAAATATGCAATATTGTATGTTGACTCTAAACCAAATTGTGCGGAATTGAAACTTTGCATATACACTGAACTTTCCTTTATTTAACAGATTCTCCTGTGAAATCTACCAACGTGATATTAATCATTTAACAGCTGCTACAAGGAGCTCTCAGAAGCTTTGACTTAATGTATTGCACTGGAGTAATTACTAGGCTACAGGCACTTGTTCTATGCAGGGAGGAATTCTGAATTTTGGCTCATTACTTTTTATGATCACTATGTCCTTTAGTGTAAACTTGTAAGCAGCCTGTCTATAGTACCACTATAAAACACAAGGATGGGGGAGGAAGTATTATTATATGTGCAGCCTACCAGAAATCCTTTAAAATCCTTTGAGGAAACCTTCAAATAGTACCAAATGTTAATACAGAATAGCAGTAAAATATTCAGCTGAGTTTCACAAAAGAAGATGGATATTTCATAAGCGTCCCAGAAGACCTATGAAATGTCAAAGCTTATAAGCCATTAAGTATTAGGCTGCTTTGATTCTGAATTCAGAATTGGTGTGCTTTAATTTTTGCATTATCATTAACACAATTATGCAATACATTGAGGTTTCACAGAACATTTTAAAAAACAAAATAGCATGAAGTGTGGTTGGGGGATAAGAGACAGGCTGTGCCAGAGAATCTCCTCTTCTCTTTCTCATTCATTATATGAATATTGTGAGATCTGGGACAGGTTCACAGCTCCTGTGAGCTGTGCACATCCAAGCCACAGCCCCACTCCCTGTTGGCAAAGGAGACAGGCGTGAACCCCATTTATATCAGGCCTGACCCTGGTTTTCATTCAAAGAAGGTTTGTACTACTGAGGTGAAGACTCGTGGTGCATTTTCCCACATTCTCCAGTTTGGACAATGAAGGATCAAGGCTGAGAAGGTTGCCACAAACATACCTGCACTGTGAGCTAGATGGCCAGGGAAACAAAGAACTTATTATAAGTCCAATTAAATTCTTTGCTGTATGTACCTAACACTTGCTTGACCTCGTCCACTCATTAATTGAAGAAATGGGATAGAATAAGTTGACTTTATAATCTATAAATTGCTGAGTTTATAAGAAACCACCAGCTACAAATCATGTATGGGAAAGAAAAGCTTATCTAAAATAAGTATTGTAATAAAAACTGTCAGGGACCATTAACTTCAGGCATTGTTACTGCTCTGTGAACGTTGCAATTAGGCATCTGCTTAACTTTGAAACATTAAATAGTCCCAGATTAAATGAACTAACTGTTTTCATATTCAGCATTGATTGTAAACTGTTTGCAAAACCACCACCACAGAGGAGACTGTAGACAGCTGCTTTTGACTATTGTTTTTTTTTATATAATTAAAAGAAACTTTTCCTATTCATTTGTATTCCTGCACATGGGACCATGTCTTGGAGGAAATGCCACATTTGCATCTACATAAGTGGAAGATATGGAGATTAGGACATCCTACAATACCTCTGTGTAACAGGACATTTAATTCTTGAAGAGACCTTACCTTTGATCTTGGAGAAGCTGAGGTCCAGCTGAGGAAGCTCCACAGGGATGTTCCTGTATTAAAGCATCACAAAGAATGAAAAAGAAAATGAGACACAGGTTCCCTGCTTAACTATTTGACACTGATGGTCAATAAAGCAGTAAAAATAAAAACTCTGGCAAGAACTCCTTTGCTGCCTAGCAGATCCTCCTCATTTTCCTTCTCCTGACTGTTTAGTCTCGAAATTCTCCTTCTGAGAAGGTGAATCTTCTCTCACAGAGTAAAGTGAATGAAAATCAGACAGAAATCCCTGCCACATAGGACAAAGCCGACAGCATTACAGAAAACAGCACAATGGCATTTTTGAGGACAAAGGAGTGAGCTTTTTGCCAGGGAATGAAAACATTACTTAAAGGAAAGAGTGGGCAAGAGGAATTTGCAAATGTTTTTTGGCTAGCAGAAAGGTTATGTGAGAATATGCACTTTAGGGCTTGGATCCTGCCTCATCTCAGTGCCCACTGCGTCTAGGCACAAGGACTGACAGCACACCAGGACCCAAACCCTGAAGCTTGGAGGTCCGATGTCATTCTGGCTCTAATTCAGAGCAGGGCCTGTCCAGTGCCTCTCCTGCTGCTGGTTGTACAGCCCACCGTGGCTGCAGAGGAGGAGATGCCTCAGTGCAGCTTTGGGAGGTGTGTTTGTCTCCATGGTGACTTCACCTGAAAAGAAAACTGCTGCATTAGACAGAAATGAATTTCTGCTGGATTTTCTGATACACAACTTTCCAATTAGCCGTGCTGGTGTTTGAGAATTGGGAGCTATTTCACTCTGTTTCTCCCTGGAATTTCATGCCAGTTTTTAAAAGGAGAACTTGCAAAGAAAACCTGAATGTTTTGTGAAACTTCACCCTCATCAGAGACTCCAACACACAAGGATTAATCTCTTAAGTGAACCTGTGTAGACAGGAGATCTATTTAGAATTACCCACCATGTTTCTAGCACTCTAGTATATATAAGCTGAGGAGCTGTGTCTTGGGACGTTGTTTAGACCATGCTTTCACTTCTTGTAGTATATGCACTGGTTATCCAATAATACCAGGTGCTTGAGGGTTTATAGGATTACTTACAGGCTCTGTTTTTGAAAGCAGGAAGCATTTACTTAGGTTGCCTATGTGTGGGTACTGAAAGTGAAATGAAAAGCAACAACTGGTACTGACAGTAGTTCAGACTGAACCAGAAACCAGCATGAAATGAGGCCTTGTTGAGTTTGCTCTTTGAATTAGCCCTTCCTTTTTGCTGTCAGGACCTTGCCATGAGCTTTAGGGGTGCTGGTGCAACCCTAATGATCTCTCTAAGACCACACAAGGGGCCCCTTTGAGCTGGATTTTGTATCTCATAGTGATTCCATATCTTTTCTGTAGAGTTCAGAAATCCTGAGCATTCAGTGAAGCTAATTGCAACCTGCACCTTTCCCTAAACCCACGGGCACACGTGTAGCAGACTGAGGGAGAGATTTACTTTCACAGGCTAGCAAGGATTTAATCTTGTGATGTGTTGGATGTCTGTATCTCATCTCAAAGTCAATCAAAGTTGAAGGCACTCTGGCTACTCCAAGACTGAAAAAATAGAGCCCCATGTCTCCCATAAAGGGAAAAGAAACTCCAAATTAGCCTTAATGTTGCTGGTTTCTAGAGTTAGTAATTCTTTTGAAAGAACACTGGTGCGGTTTTTTGTAATACGTAATTTATGGGTTTTTTGTAATATCTAATTTGTATCTACTTTCTCTTGCCCTCCTAGCAATCCATTTATAAATACTCCTGCTAACAGTATAGAATTTTGAAGTGGGGCCTTTCTACATTAAACTGAACGATAGGAATTAAATCAGGCCCATTCAAAACTATTGATGTCATTCTCAAGGCTACCCCTGCAGTTAAGATGATTCAGTTATTAAATCAGCTGTAAGATTTCTGCCCATAAAATATCAGGTAAAATTCTATCATACCAATTAATTGTTATTTTTTTCCTCTCAATTCACAGCACTGCAAAACCAGACTGTTTTTAGAACTCCAATGCTTTATTCATAAATGCACTTTTAAAACAATGATAAGTTTTAAATGCTGCTAAAGCAAAAATCATTCAAATTAGAAGCAGCTATAGCCACTTCCTTTCAACCAAAAGAATTAAATAGGGATTATAGTATTATTTATTTTAATTTAGTTGGAATTATCTTTCCCCACATACAGTCTTTCCCTACTGATTACCTTTATTTTAAGTTGAAGAAGAACAAGAAGAAAAAATAAAAGTCAAGTGTCCATCAGGCAGCTTTGCTTTGCATAGACTTCTGAGCACAGAGAATGAAATAGAAACCAACTCTGCAAGAAAAGCGCTTTATAATTTAAGAGTGAAGTACACAAAAATCAACTGCTCTGTGTTTATTGCCTCATATGCCATATGAAGGATATTGCCACTCAAACTTTTTAAATAGCTCTTCAAAATGGGATTGTTCTGTATAGCTTGCAGCTGTTTGCAGTTTTATAAGTCTGGAGGAAATGTACAAATTATGGACAGATTTGCACCCATTCAGCTTTGTATCTCAAAGATGTTTTGAGATCAAGCCAATGCAAAAAAAAAAAAAATCAACTAGGAATAATAAACTTGGAAAGACTTGACTTTGCCTTACAAAAATGGTACAGCACATCAGCTAGGTTTCCTTTTCATCACCATTAATTTATTTGGATGTAAGTTCTGAAAACTCAGTGGTTTTTGGTGAGAATTTAAATACAGAACCTGGATAATAATGTTGGGTGACCTTTTATCACTAACTATATAACAGTGGTAGAAGTCAGTTCTCTAAAACTCAGTGCAGGTCCTGGAAGAGAAACTTGAATGATTTCAGGCACTAGAAGTAGAGTATTTTGGTTATCACAAGGCCTTCCTGCAGCTTTTCTAGTATCCCTAGTAATAGTACACATTGTCTTTCAAATCCCATGCTGAGTTTGTCTGAGATCCAGCAAAACTCCAACCCCATTTTATTTAGAGTATGTGATTTAATATCAAGGGGAAGCACAAAAATGTTTCATTTTGTAATAACTTCAGCCTAGTCTTAAAATTTACAACTGTAACTGTGATTTCTCCTAGTCTCCAAATAGCCCTCAGGTATAACTAGCCACTTCATGTTTACCCTTCAAAACTAACAAGCAGAAAGCTGTTTTCATCTGGATTCTAGTCCTTGCTCCAGAAAATTAACATTCAGAAAATTTTCCTCTACAATTTACTCTGTGTTTTACACACACCATAATCTTTTCCCCTCCCTTTACGCTCATTAATGCTCTCTGCACACTAAAACAGTTCTTTGATCATTCAAGACTGAAAAGTCTGTGCAAATCAAAATGATGTTATTTCATGCTGGACTTCTAAGGTAGAATATGCTTCATCCAATTTATCTCCACAGGATTTAGATATTTATATGAATAAACTATTTCTATATTTATATTTTGTACTTTCAGCCATTTACTTAAACTTCATTTACAGTTAGTGGAGAGAGACAGGCATCTTCAAGTATATATTGATCTTAAATATCTAAAATACATATCTTATTAGTCATTTCATGGAGATATTTGAAAGGAGAAAGCCTAGGTGTCAAGACTTAGACATTAAACTATACATCCAGCCTTAAGACAGCTGAACTTAGGTGATATAAAACATCTTTACCATGAATTTGGTTGGTTCCTTTGGGCTCATTCCAGCTGTGAGCCTACTATAATTTGTACATTACCAAATTATTTCCTGCTTTTTATTCTTTCTTTTCTTCCAAATCAGTTCGTGTAAACATATATCCAGTCAATCTTTTGCTGGATATTGAGATGGGAGGCAGTCAAATTCACATCAGATGATATAACTGAGAACATGCTAGGATAGTCACCTTGCTGTGAAATAACATGAAAAAGTAGTAATGGTTTTAGAAAAAGTGATCTCTTCAGAGCTGCTTAGATCTACCCAGCTGTTTCGCATTGCTCATGAACTAGGATTTTATTTTTGAGATCTTTAATTTCAGAAGTTGTTGATGTCTCAATATCCCTAGAAATCTTGTGTGCAGAACAAATGCATGGAATACCATAACAGACACTGGGCTGGCTCTTTATTATTTTTTTCCTTGAAAATAAATGGAAATAGACTAATAAAAATGCAAGAGTCTGGACAGCACAATACAAACCAGTAAAAGTATTTCTTTTTTTTTTTCCCCGTCTCTTGAAGTATTTTTTCATTTACTTCCTATGTTTTCCTTCTAGCTAAGTTGACCATAGCAAATTTTGTGGATTCTGAATTGCAATTTCTAAGAAATGTCTTATTTGCTTTACACTTCCCTATTGTTTCTGTTTGAACCTCTCAGGCTTTCAACCATTTTCACTCCCATCTTTTATGTAATAAAACACAATTTCCCAGAGTTGCTTCCTTCTGCTGCTAGGTCTTCTAGAACAGCAGTGAAATTCTGTCTCATCTCCTGCTTTGCTTTTATGACACTGAAATTGTTGTTTCCAGCCCAAAGTGACGCCTTTTTTCGCCATGCAAGCAGCAGGGAGCTGGTGCTGAGCTGTGGTGCTGCAGGAAGAGGGGTCTTTTCTTCAGCACAGCCATACACCACAGCCCCACACATGAGGCGAAGGATGTGGAGGGTAGAAGTGTTCCCTCACCCCTTGGTGGGACATTAGGAGAGAAAATTCTATGTACTTTACACAGTTGTGGCCATTCCACCTTATCTACATTTCTACTATCAGCACACTTTTGAAAAATTCCTGGGCTTTGAGTTTGGGCCCATGAGCTTTCCTGGTGCAAACTGATGGCAAGTGACAATTCTGTTTGCTCCTCCCACCACACAATATTGGTCACCTCACTGGATAAATCCTTTGATCAATGTATGTGATGTACAGCAATCCAGTCCAGCTCACCATATTATCAGCCAAATTACTTCAAAGAAACATTGGAAAGATCAGAATATGATGGTTCTTTTTAAATGGAAGAAATAATCTAAAATTGAAAAGGCAAAATTCACTAAATACAGGTTCGGCAATCAGGAAGGCAAAATCAAAGGTGTAAGTACAAAATGAGTAATAACTGAGTTGTCAGAGATACTGCAGTGAAGGCTGTGAGAGTTGTAGCAGATCACAAATGAGACATGATTCCCTGCTGGGATGTTATAATGAAAGAAAAAATATCTCTTATTCTGTGTTGAATTAGCAAAAGTGGTGTACAAAGGAACAAATTACTTCCTCTGTTAAAGACTGCTGAGAAACTGGAACTTGAGCAACAAATTTAAAGAAGAAACAATAAAAACCTAGAGAAAGACCACTGAAATTAAAGAAAAAGCACTTGGGAAGCAGTTGGGCTTATTTGATCTAGAAAACAGAACAGATGGGAAGATGGCAGCCAGCTGTGGCTACCAAAATGCAAGTATGAGGATATTCTACATAGTGATCAGAGGTAAAAGTTACTTTGCAGCAAGTAAAATTCAAGGCAACTGCTCATAGGAAAAGCACTTTTATCCCTCCTTTATAGTGTGAGAAGATCCTTCCTGGGTAGTTTCTGGCACATCACTGGCCAGAGATACTGTAGTTAAAACCAGTTTACCTCCAGATACCATGTTCAGTTCTTAAATTCTCTCCCTGACAAAAATGCTTTTGGTTCTATAACACAATCTCTGCAAGCAGTCAGCCTTTAAGAACAGTGGCTGTTTTATTCATTTACTGTGAAAATGTTTTAAAAGGGATAAATATAAATTGTCCTAACTTGAGAAACAATGCAAGTACAAACAGAAATACATGCAAGCTTATTTATTCCATTCATAATTTACTGTGGAATCTTGCCAAGGTGAATTACTTTCTTCCAAAATATTTAGTTGAAGGATGAAACAGATGGGCAGGGATTTTTTCTTGCTATGTGTCTATTAAATTATAATTTATGCTACCAGCCTATGAGCTTTGTCCAGCTGGGAGCCCATACATATGCAGTCCTAGTAACAGATTATATGTTTAGTAGGTAAGTCAGTGGGTACCAATTGAAAATCAACACAAAAATCCTTAGAAAACAGACTAAAATCAAAAGATATGCTGACATAATTTTAGAACAGATTCCAGTGAAATTAACTTTATGTAATTTTGAAACTAAAATAGATTTTTTCTCCAGCAGACTCTTTGTTGAGCCTCATGGATCTAGTGTTGCTGCAGAATAATCTAGTGTGTGTAAATTGTGTGCTATATTAGTGATGTTCCTCAGTGAACAAGCCAGACATTCATCTAAAAAGGCTGCTGGGCCACAATATTTTGATAAAGAATTCTGTTTGTTGGTATTACTAGTGAGTTCAGACACAAACTACACCTGGGAACTGAACATGGAAAAATACAAAAAAGGGATAGGATATTTTCCTTGATAATTCAAGAGATATTAAAAAGTAAGCAAGCTTTATTCCAATAATCAGTCTTGCCTGCAGTTGTATGAGGGCTTAATATTGTGCAGAGGTATAATCCAGTTGCAGTCAGTAAGGTCCACTCAGGAAAAAAGGAAAGTGAACATATAGTGAGATTTTATGAGTAGCATGGGAACAATTGAGTGTTGCCATGCCAAGAATGAAATAGAAGGGTCTTGTCAGTTTATTGAGGCTTCTGTCAGAAGCAGGAGGAAGAAAGAGAGGATCTGAGGCAGAAACAAAAAGAATAAATGACATTGCAAAGTATACACCTTTCATTCACACTCAGCCAAGATATCTGATGGTATCATCTTGCTGCCATGAGGTTAATTCAGAATAGCTTGGGATATTCGAGATAAATTCAGCTCAGCATAACCTGATTTATTTTTTGGTAAGAAATGTTGTTCATTCAGACAGTTCTAACCATCTAACCACATTTATGTGTAAGCTGTGTTGTTATGCAAATTTGTTTTACTGAGTTTTGATGTTGAGGTTGATTGATCATAACCTATTACTTTAGAGAAAAAAGCTGTGCCAGTCAAGAGTTTGGATGGAGAATGTTATTTTCGTGTATTGTAGTGAAAATTAGAACACAAGAAAATAGTGGTGGGGTTGTAAATATGCTAGGACTGCTTTATCTTATCTGTGTGACTTTTAAATTTTAAATTTTAGATCTGCTAGGTTGCACATTCCTTACTCAAAACCTCAAAAAACACAAACCAAAACAATATGTATAAAACTTTTGGGGATTTTTATCTGAGTGATATGGAATTTTTGAAGCATGTTGATCTAAGTAATGAATTAATATCCTAATTTCCTTCTGAAAAGTGAAATGCAATATGTGTGAAATAGGTGAATTTGGAACATCTATTTAGTTGTGTTTACAAACATGCAAATATTCATTTGATTCACTAAAATTCTTCCATACTAGGCATCTGATTTGCCATGGTGAATTTCTTTTACATTTGTACTAGTATATTAAGTCCCAGTTTGGTAAAAAATGTGTCCTGAAATTTAAGGAATTTCAGCTTATCAGAAGAGCCAAATTTCTTCTGCTTGCTTTGATATTTCTCTTGATCACCAGTTCCTGTTCTGTGCAGCTCGTATTTGGAAATTTGTACAGAATCTTGCCTTCTATTTCAATTATATGGAGAGAATCCTTTTTGTCTGAATAGAAATTGTATGCTGTGTTTTAATGAATGGACTATTTAATCAAGAGCTATCAATTCTCCTAATACCTGAAAAAGATTGAGTTCACTCTTACACAGTTGAACTCTGCAGGAGGGCTTTCATAGTAATCAAGGGGAGGAGGTCATCAAGCAGGACAAAATTTAGACATAGATTAGGTTCATATTTTATGTCACACCAGTTGTAAAAATTTTGGTTTTATTAAAGAGGAATTGCCACTAAAAAGGGGTAAAATCACGTTAAATACAGGAGAGTAAATTATTAGAACTCTGCCAAACTGATCAGGCATTGAACTGTAGCAGAAAAAGATTTTTCCTAAATTGAGTTTATGGCTCTTTTAAGCATAACGTGATTACCATTCCCAGACAATGTGACAATGCCTTTTGCAGATGGTGGGATGTGATATGTTTTAGTTCATGAGAAAGACTGTTCACAAGTTTAAATAGGTACCTAGTATTAAATGCTTAAATCTATAACTGAAATTCAGCTGCATATCTATACTTGAAATATAGCTGCATTTCACTAGTGACTTATGTCCATGACCATTCTCTGGGACTAGCTATGGTGGCCACACATGTCCACACCAGTCAAATCTATCCTCCAGAACAGAATAGTCACATATTCAGTGCTTCTTGGCATGAGATGACCCCTGAAATGTGCTAGGGAGGTACTGGGAGGGCAGCAGGTGGTCTGAAACATAAGTGGGAGCAGGGTTCACTCTAATAATGAAGTTATCTAGATCCCTCTAGCAATGTAACATACTACATCAGATAACAAAAGCCTGGGATGTGATGGAAAAAGTGACCTTGAATATTTGATTCCCGCTGTTTGTGTCAGCATTTGAATATTTGGCCCATAGTTTCACCAAAAGCAGATTTAAGAGAGAGTTGTGCATTCCTCAGTCGCTTTAGGGGCACGTTGGGAAAGAAATTCTATGGGGTCAAAAGTTGTGGAAGTCCATAGAGCCAAGCAAGGATGAGCCTTCTGACAACTATGAGAGGGCTGAGAGAACTGTATCTTTCACTTATCTGTGGCTCCAGGAGGCTAATGCTGGCTCTGGATTTAGTTAACAGAAACCAGACTATATTTTCCAGAAAGAGACCAAGAATTCTATTATTGATTCCAGCAACAATGTCATGGTGCTGACAGCAGTAGTGAGGCAGCTCTATCCACACACTGCAGTCTCCAAGGTGTGCAGCTGCCTTGTCCCTGGCAGGACATTGCTTAGCACTTCTGCAGGTGCAGACAGGAAAACTTTCAATTTACTCACTCAAGAGACTTCCTTTGAGATAAATGATGCTGTTACACAGGTCTGCTATCTGCTGCCATGTCTGAGGCTGACCAAAAGAGGTGCATGCTGCTGGGATTGCCCAAGGAGTGCACACTGTCAAATATCTAAGACAGGGATTTTAGAAGTTGTCCAGTGAAGGTGGTGCTGGCATTGGTCTCCAGAATGGAAAGCACTGGCCACCTGTGGGGCAGTTCTGAGATGCTTCATGGAAAGCTCACCATGGCACTTTTGTGTGAGGGCATTAGGAGGATCAAACTGGGTAGATCAGGAGTCTCTCCAGCCGGGTTGGGTGATCTGTCTCCAAAAACAGACACAAGCAGATGTCCAAATGTGCAATTTCGTAGGCTGTCGAAGAATCATTTTTTAATGGCTGTTTGGCTGAATGCTTATTTGTGAGCAGCTTGTGTTTGAATGAACAGTTGGGAAATGGTTGTCCTTTAGCAAAAATTCTTAGCTGTCATTCTCATGTTTAAAACATTTTATCTGGACATTTGAGAAACAGAGTTTTTGTATGTGAGACATGAAAAATATTGTGTGAAAAGAGCTTTATGTGAAACTTACAAATTCAAAACAGTCTGAAGAAGAAGGAAAAGGTTTGAAACTGGGTTAAAAGTGAAGCAGCAGTTGTTTCAGCACAGAGCTTGGCTTTTGTGTTGCATAGAAGGTGAATCATTGAACCTGCATTTCTCTAAGTGTGTAAAAATGGCACATATTTATACTGATGTATGGTAGAAGGAGACATGTATCAAAACTAGACATATTAGATATCCCTAAGGATATGAAGCTTGAGTGATTAATTTTTCTCCTCTTCTTTTCTCTACCTGTTTCCCTTTCTGCCACCCTCTTTCCACTTCCTAACTTATCAGCAAATCAGCTGATTTCACAGTGTTAGTAGATAATATGTTCACATGATTTTCATCAATATGGACAATGGAATAGTCCAAGCAGAACTGTAAAGTCCCCTTTCTGAAAGAGAACCTGATTTATTAATGCAACCCCCCAGAGACATGAGGGAATCCACAATTGAGAGCTATTATGAGTGCCCTAATTGTGAGTAAAACTTTAATCAGTTATCATGCCTAATTATATGCTAGAGAATCCAACTACAAGACCTGAATTCATAAATTAGGCTTCACTGCTTCCTCTGCTAGAGGATCTTAAAAAGAATATATATCTGTTAAGGATATGGGGCTGCTGATAAGCTCTGCTGAAAGACTGCTGGGGAGGTAAATTGTTGGTTTTGGTAAAGAGGGTGAGGAAGAGCACCATATTGTCTGGGTTAAAAAAATGATGGTGAAGTGGGATGTTTTGAGAAACTTTTTAAAACCAGAACACATTGTGAAGGAAAACCCACAGAAGCAATTAGCTTCAGAGGAGATAACAAAGCTTATTAAGCATGTATTTTTCTGTCCATGGGGTGTAGTGTCATACAATGGAGATATTAGAACAATGAAATCAACAACGCCTTGAAATTAATGTTTCTGGACTTCATAAGCAATTTCAATTATACTATGCTAATATGTTAAATTGGGAAAACAAAAGCTATGTAAGGCTTTTAGATAACAGTGGGGTGCTGAGCTGATAAATGAATGAAGGGAATTCTCCTGTAGTGGGAATAAGTGATTGAGAAACTCTTAAAGGAATGTAATTGGGAAATGCCCTCAAACTAAGCAATCAGCCACTGGGAGAACAATAAGAAACCACTACAAGACCCAAGACACCAGCAATAAGGGTCTCCCTTGGGGAGGAAGATGGAAAAGTTGTCAACTACTTTTGAAATTTTGAAGCTGGTATGACCAAGCATCTCAAGCACTGTGTAGATGTCTAGTCACTCAGATTCAGACAGGATAAATTCCTCCTAGCAGCTAAGAATGTCAGGGAATGGCAAACCTGTGATGTAGAAAGCAAATGGAAGAACAAACTAAAAATGGAGATGGATTGCAATGCTATGGAAGCACATCATGAATCTAAACTTAAGGGAGGAGAAAAGTATTTTCCCTCCTAAGATAAAGCGCAGTGGTCTCACAAGATGAGATGGACTTTCATCAGAAGAAATGCTCTGACTTAAGGAACTGAGATTTCAGAGCAGCAAAACACCTTCAAAAGTAAGTTTTGGCATAAGCATGAATTGTACACTCAGATTTGCTGAGAATTGCTAGTTCTGGGTGTCCTGGCCTAGAATGTGTCCTTTCCAGCCAAGCCTTAAATCTTCAGTCAAGTCTTAATATCAGGCTACCAGCAACTGTATAAAAGAGACAGATGACTACTAGAAAACCAATTGGCAGGAAGAAAACAGGCCTCTCTTCAGTATGGGTTTTCCAAAACCTTAAATGTTCCACTGAGGATAGGTTAGAGTTGTCTTGAAAGGATTGTGCTGAGAGTTTAAGAGAAGAATCTTTGAGACCTCTTTATTAAAGTTGTGGTGAAGTGTGAAATTATGCATTAATGTCCACCCCAGGGGGGTGCTCCCAGTGACTTAGTCACACCTTTCACTACGGATTAAGAAATTTAGAAAAGTGCCTAAGGCCTGTTTTGTGACTAACTTTCCTGGAAAATTCTAGAGATTTTCTGAGTTGAAAGGTTTAGCAGATCCCCTGCAGAAGGGCAATGGTTTGAAGTGGGCTTGCTTAGCTGCTGGGCCAGTGCAGACAGGGGTTTGTATTTTTGTACAGCCATGCTGTACAACAACTGAGCTCCTTCACCCTATGCAGACAACCAGATAGCTCAAGTGTAATGTCAGTCATCAACTCTGCCTCAGCTCTTTAATGCAAGGATGAAAACATGATATTTATATAACACATTTTATATGAAAATAAAATATATTTATAAAATAAAATATTTATGCAAGACACCGGTTTTTCTGGAAAGCAAAGGCCATAATTCTGAAAACACTTGTGCAGATGCTTTACATAAGTGTGGAAAGATTCTCAAAACCATTTAAGCCTACAATTTGCAACATCAAAGGAAAACATTTTTATAGATGCTAAAGGGTCAGATCTATTTCACCAACTCTTTGATCTCTTTGGCTGAATGGGGCTGGTGGCTGTGAGAATTATTATCATTTTGGTGCACATTCCTGCATATTTTTGCTGATAAGATAGAACTCATAAACTATTTTTTGATTTACAAATATATATTTGATCCTTACAAAATGGTAAATGACCTCTGCCTTGCTGCACAATATGTTTATCTGTAAATGCATTCATCTTGAACACAAACTTAAATTTAATGCATCAGAGTCACGTAAAGTCCCTACAAAGATTAAGGGTTTGATTCTGTAATTTTTGTAAGAGGTTTTGAGTGTTCATATTAAGTGCCATTGCTTACAGAGCTTTTTAATATCAAACAGATAGAAGATAAAAGAATTTTTCAGACATCCAACATGAAAGACTTGAAAAATAATGGAAACAAAGAAGGCTGCACTTTTGAACACATTCTCTTGTTGATCTAGCTCTCATATGGCTGGTAGGTGGCCTACAGGATTAATCCTGCACACCAGGCAGTGCTATCCAGCTCTCAGGAATGCTTGGAGATGCATCTGCACTTTATTATTTCTGGGAAGCTTGTCCAGGGTGCTGGAGGATTCTGTGGATTCAATGAAGCCAGAAGAGCCCGGCAGATCCTGGGCTGAGACTCAAGGGCTGCGCGAGACAGAGCTGACAAGCTCTGCTGTACACAAACTGAGCCTCTGCAGGACGGTATGACTGTAGTAAATATTATGGTATGTCTAGATGCATTTTGGTTGCTTTTTCTTCTGTTAATCAGGGAGTATTGGATAACTGCCTAAATTATTATCCTGTGGTATTGGCCAGCATCGCTTGCTGTCTTTGAGCTCAGGACTGGGACTGGTGTAGTACAACCACATGACACCCTGGATCTGCATTTGAGTAAAAGGTTTCGAGGGTAAAGCCACCACTCTGAATGCAATTGTTACATCCAGCAGATTGCAGTGCAATATATTTGTTTGACAAGCAGAACTGATTAAAAATCACCCGATTGCCCATCTACCTCATTACACTTCATTTCAGTGCATTAAACTTAATGTGAATTAAATATAATTCAGTGACAAGGAAGGGGCAGTGGCATGAGCATGTTGGGCTCACTACTTCAAGGTTACAGAGCCTGTATTTGTAGCTGGAAATAGATTTTTTTAAAATGTCAAAATGCAGAGAGAGAATGTAAAGATCTACAGATGGTGTAGAAGGACAGGACATGATATGTCTGAGGAAACCACATGTATATAAGATGAACAGAATGTCAACAAATATCAGACTGTGGTAACAGGACTGGGCAGCTTAAAAAGCAGAGTGAAGTTCATAACTTGTCAGTGGGTATGTCTGAAAGCTGGAAATCAGCCATTAAATTATTGCTTCTGTTGCAGGAATAACATAATTGTGGTATGGCAGTAGTCTGTGACTATATAGAAATTATTTTGAAACCATTTGCAACTCTTCCATACTGATTAACCATATCCCACTGAGTATGTGTTCTTCACACATGAGAGAATTCAGATGACAGAAGCCAAGAGAAGAATGAAAATGCAGTTAATGATATTTTCCTCATTCAAGAGTCCTGTCATAGAAAAACAGACTCCTTTAGGAAAAAGAACCATTTCAGAAAAAAGTGTTAAAATTAGTGTGAAATTTCTCAAATTAATTTCATTTGGCAATTACTGGAATCTTAGGTTTTTGATTAAAGACAGGAATTTTGACAGGAATTTTGATCTTTCAAAAAGCCATCAATCATAACATCACAAACAACTAATTTTGATTGGAAAATGAAACTTGGTAATTTTTCACATTTCAACACAAGCAGTTTTATTTTCATCCCTTCTTCTGATTCATTGTACATCAAAATCAATTGTAATAATTGTTATTGAACTGCAAGTCATTAAATGGTTTTTTAATGTGATCTTAGATAGGATTAAAGATGAAAACACTCTGAGTAGGGGAGCTGAGTTATTCTCAGACTCCATTTACTTTTTCAGACTTGTGACTACCTTATGTATACTGGAAATTTAGGAATTCAATGCTTCTCTGTACACCTACCTGTAAAAACCTGTTCTGAAGTATCTTAAACTACCACCAGGTCTTTGATCTAAAGATTTGTTATGCCATCCAAAGGATTTACCAGAATAAAAATATGTATTGAGATGATATATTTCTTGAAAGGTGGCTTCTGTTTTAGTCTGTGTGAGAATTGACACGGAGTGTTTTGTATTTTGAGTGGTGGTAGCTGCCTACGCTCAGGCTCGCTGGCTGCACACTTGTTTCAATGAAGTGCTTTGTGCTGCAGTATCAGCCTGTGTAGAGCTTATGAAGAGCTTATTGCTTGTTTCACTGCATGAAGAAGTTGTGCCAGCAGCAGCCTTATCAGCCAGAGATGCAGTTTCAGCATCTGTAACAGCACACAATTGCTGGCAGGGTTAGAAACCTGCACACCTTCTGTGCCTGACCCTTTTCCCTTTCAGGTTTCACTGCAGTGCTGTGCTTTCAGAAACATATCATTAAGCTGACTGCTTCTGACATCCAGGGCAGGGACCTGGCTTTCCAAACACACAAGGCTTTGTTGGCATATCCAGGGGAAGTTTGTGAGAGAAAGTAGAAGTGGATAATTTAAGAAAAAAGGCCTGTTTTAAAGACAGAAAATTGTATGTTCTGCCCTAGATCGAATTTTCAAAGTGGATTTTGAATGTAAGAATGTGAAAGGGTTGTGTGTGTGAGTGAAACGTGGCAGGAACTTCTGTCACACATGCTATTGGAAAGTCAGTCTGTCTCTGTACTTGTCAAGGATGAGCTCAAGATGATGATAAGTTTGCTTTAAGTAAAGGGCAAGAGTTAAATAAACTTTTAAAGAATGTATCCAAATTAACAAAGGTTTGTTACCTCAGAAGTAAAGTACATTTTCCTGTCTGATAGAAAGGAAAATGTTCTTTGAAGACCCCTAACCTATTCTTCAAGGTGCACAGCAGTCAGACATGATATTATGTCTTGGATGACCTGCAATTTCTGTGACCAGATGATCTCTTCTACTGGAAATACTGCATTATTTATTACATTTGTTTCAGTGGCAGCTATTTCCATTGTTTGCATAAATATTTAGAAATAAATCTGACACCATTGTTTTAACCATTTGCTATTTTAGATACAGTTAATCTCTGCAAATGTAGGTTATTTGTACCGTAGATAAAGCAATGAAATATGACCATTTACAAATAGTAAATTATTTTTCCACTCCTCAGAAAAATTTTAAAGATCATTGTTAAAAACAAGGCAAAGTAATCTTAATTACAATTTCATATTAATTCATCTGTGCTGGTTGCTGTGCATAGTAAACTCACATGACAGTCTGTATGAATTCAGTCTGACCTTGAGCATTTACAGGAATTTCATGTGCAACAGCTTAAAAAGAACCAAAATTCTGTTTGTGAGATCTCTGCCAGAGGTCATGGTTATGAGTAGCAGCAATCTTCAGATCAGGCTTTTCATGAGAAGTACCACAAGAAGAATAAGTGTGACATCAGACCTATAAAATAATGATCAGAGACTATGGTACACTTGGAATGTTCTCTTTTTATTTTAAATATACCTATTACAATATTTTGTTAGGCTTATATAGAGCACTATTATTTACATGATCCAGTGTTTATCCTTTAGGGAGAATTCCAGTGCTCAATAAATAAGAGTCAATGAGCTGCTTCTTAACCACCTTGGAATCAGTGTTCTGAATTATTAATTTCACATAAATGGTGAAAGTCTTTGAAATAATGATGGTTACCTGTAGTTTCATTCAGTAGGTATCTTCAGTCTGCAGTTAAATTATGTTGAAAACTCTGAACATAGCTATAGGTAATCAGAAGAAAGTTCAATAACAACATCATACTAAAAAAATACCACAGAACATCAGTGGTTGGTTGACCTCTACAGTTTCCAGATGCATCTCAGGGTGATGGTAGTGTTCAAAGGGAAGAAAAAAAATGAGTTTTTGGTAGACTCCCTGATATAAAATGTCTAGATCATGGGGCAAAATATACAATCACTAATAAATAAAAAATATTCTTTTTACAATATCTTTCAACATGGCATCTTAGAACGTGCCTGCAGGTAAGAATGGTTTCTATTATTTTTATTAAGATTCAATTTGCCGTGGTTACTCTTTCTTACACATGAATTTATTCATTTTATATATATATATATACTATATAAAACACATAAAAGTTGTCAGTACAAGGAATATCACTACCTGGGAACATGAAGAAAGGGTTCCTATCAGATCTCACTCAGTGTTACGGGTGCAAGTTCAAATGTAAAAGAAAGGGACTTTGGTCCTGATCTTGCACTGACACAACAAATGCAGTCCCCACATGTTTCTGTGCACAGAACTTACTCTCCCCGCTGAGGTTGTCCCAGTCCTGCCTCGACAACCACCCCATTTCCATGTGACCCATCACAGAAACTGAGTTTGAATCAGGACAAACACCTTGTTTATTCCTCTTAATCCTCATTAATGTACCTCAGAGGTAAAATCCATGGCACATTATTTAAGTGACTGAATATCTATGACATTCAGCTATGGCACACGGTTTCGTTTCCTCAACATACACAAAGACAGCAGGGAAATGCAGCTCGTAACTACCGGGCATTTATCCTAGAAAATGTGACATTGTCATCGTTATTGGACTAGAAACTTATGTTTATTGACAGTGTGCCCATTTTTCAACAAAACATCATTGATTTTAGTAGCATTACAGTTTGGCAAAGAATAGTTTCTGAATTATCTCTGTTACAGATTTGAATCTCTGGCACATTTAAGACACTCACCCACCTATTCAAATAATATTTTAAAGCAAAATTAATGTTTGATATAAAATAACAGTTGTGTTGCAAATGTGGAAAAATAGTCTAATAAAAATAAGTATAAAAGTGATCTCAGATTTATGAATATGTTTCATATAAACAAGTCCAGGTGAACTATCTGTGTTAGAAATGGCCCTTCACAGGCTGTGTCACAACAGAACATCACATTTTTCACAGTTTACAATAACACAGTTAGATTCACAATGTAATGACACCTTATATCAGAAAAATAGTATTTTACAAACTATACATTTGGCATCTATTTTTAGATTTTTTTCTGTTTCTTTTTCCAGTTCCTTTTCTATTTTTTCATTTTTTTTAAATTTTCTTACAAAATAGTGCAAAATTACAGTGCGTTAATAGATTTTGTAAATCCTAATAAAAAGTCAGTATACTTAATTGTGTTGTTCATTCACTGGAAACAGTTTGGCACATTAGGATTTTGTATAGATGGAAAAGCTTCTCACTTCTTTTCAGTGTGTCAACAGATTCTTTAAAACATTAAATTACACCAAGGGAGTTAACTTTCCAAACTTTTTAATCTCAGCTCGTATGAGTGTTACAAAGCAGCAAAGAAAATGTAGGTTTTGTAATTAATTTATTTGCCAAATAGCATATATATCAGGCTGGCTTTTCTTATGATGTTATAAAGAAATGGATTGATGGGAACATTTTATGTCTGGTGACTGCTAAAGTGCTTATTTATAGTTTCAAGGTTCTGTAGGAAATTTGTCCCAACTTTATATGTATGTGTTGGTTTACCATATATCTTTCAAATTTTGCTATCAAACATGTTTCTATGTCTGAATCCAACTAGGTTATATCAATCCAGGGGGATAAAGTTTCATCAAATCCTCTTTTCCACTGGACTAATTCATGATAAAGAATAACAATCAGCTGCTTTTGCTGCCAATTTGCAAGGATTAAATTGTTTTCCTGCTAATTAGTTACTTAAGAATGTTAATGAGAAGTTCCCCCAAGCATCAATAATTCATTTGCACAGACTGGCACCACACCTCAAAAAAATGAAAATTCTCTTATTTCTTGGAACAGCAAAGTTTTCTGCATTCTCATAGGCAGGCAGGGCACAGGCTACAGGAGAGAGAGTGTCTTAAGCCCCGCTGTGAGTGTGCCATGAAATGCACAGAGGGTGTCAGACGAGT
This sequence comes from Ammospiza caudacuta, assembly GCF_027887145.1. NCBI lineage: Eukaryota > Metazoa > Chordata > Aves > Passeriformes > Passerellidae > Ammospiza > Ammospiza caudacuta. The sequence continues at coordinate 106,752,942 of NC_080595.1, read as the reverse complement.
CTCAGCTCTGTTCTTTGCCCTCCTTGGCTGAAAGCAGCAATGCAAAACCTGCGACCACAGAACCACCTGCTAGAGGCTGCCAGCAGTGACCTGTGCCAACCAACTCCTAATTCAGGCTGTTAACCTGGGGGGGAGAGGCTCTCTGCCACGTGAGCAAAACTCAGATATTTACTGCACAGAGGCTCAATTGGTGACACTAAACATTGGCAATTAATTACATTTGCAATGGAGTAATGAAATGACTTCCTCCAGTACGAAAACTGCTGGATGATGTCTCTAGGCCAAGTTATTTCTCACAGGCTGATGATTTTATCATCTGTAGCCCCCTGTAGCAACAGTGCCATGAATTAAAATTGCCATTGCATGGTTTATTTCATCAAGTTATTGGTATTTCTGTACCTTTTATGAGCATCTTTAACCAGTATGCTTTTTACATTGATTTTCTGAATGTAGAATTGTCCATAGCACTAACTACATATTCAAAAATTAGAAGGGAAATATCCATGAATATTCTACCCAAGCCATTTCATCCTTGGCTCAATCCTTTGTTACTAGCATAGGAATCTCCCAAATCACCTGCTAACTCTGGTAGAAGATTTGCCCAAGCAAGAAGCAAAAGATAAAGGTGAAATAGGTATCTTGTATGAATCATATTGATTGATTCCTAACATTTTAAAATCACTTCTAATAAAAACAAAAATGCTAAAAGAGAACTGTCAGCCAAAATTAATGAAAAAGCCCGCCAGCTGGTAGGTGGGTATACAAATACTTCCCCCGGACTCTGTTCTCAATAACTCACTAGTTTTGACCAAGGAAACACTTGAGTATTTCTTAAATTTTCACTGCTAGGTTTAAATAGGTCAGAAGCCTACACAGAGACACCTCTTGTTCCCACTTAGCACACACAGTGATTACTCACAGTCTCACCTAGAGTGAACCAAATACTTTCCTCAGAGGAAAACCAGGTGTGGCTGAGACTGACTCTCTGTAGGGCACAGTGAGTCCAGATTTCAGGACATGACCAGGTTTTATGCTTTCATCCTTGGACAGGCCTTGAAATACTATCTCAGCATGCTCAGCCACTCTGGCTCCCTCATGTCACATGGAAATTCAGTGACCCTGCACAGCACGGGCAGGCTGTAAGCTGAGGTGCTGTGCTCAGGGGATGGCCTGAGGAGGTGGAGGAGGAGAAGAGCTGGGCCAAGATTTATTGGTTAGACACCAAATCAGAACGAATCCAAGGCTTTAATTGTGGACTATTCACTTTGTACTCAGCCAGTCTTTACTCTCTTAATGATGAGAAAGAGGCATGATGCAAAAGAGGCTGCACAAGTTGGTCTCTGATGTCTATAGAGTGCACACTTTGGCACAATTCCTAAAGGCAATGAAAACATATTCTCTGGAGCCCCAGTGCATTAAAGCATTTAAGATGCTCTTAAAATTAAGCACACACTTAAGTCTCATTGTCATCTGCATATCCTTAATGCTTTTTTGTATTGTGTCCAGAAGGTGTTGCTGCATGAGGACTTATAAATCAAATAAGATAAGAATGAAGATCCTTGAATCTAGATAAGAAATAGAATTATCTTACTGACAAACCTTTCTCTTCTCCTGAATGTTATTCTGCATCTAATAAAAAAGATAATGCAAGGCTAACAGGAGTCCCATTCTTGAATAAAAAAGAGAAGTTATTGGTTACTTAACTGCTTGTTTAGAGACAGCAGAAAATTATGTGTTTTTTTAAAGCCTGTGTTTTTTTTTGAGAACAAAACAATGAGTGTCCAGAGAGAGCAAGTAGTCCCTTATTGTGTTCAGTGGTGTCCATTCCCCATGTCTTGCTCAGTCTGCATGAACTCTACAAAGCCCCACATTGATGCTCTCTCAGTCCAACTTTCATTTTATTTGATCTGTTTCTTAAAAGACAAATATGTTGCCAGATGTCTCACTCAGGCTGCTTGCTCACTGTGCTATAGACACATGGAATGAGGCACTCAAAGAAACTGGCAACAGGATTCACTAAGGAATGGGGATCTCATACTAAGCAAGATCTGCTGTGGCCATTGTCTATGAAATTAAAGGAAAACTGCTTCAGAAGGATCTGCTGCCAGTTTTGTCTTATACCTGTCCACATTCAGTGGGGTAGCAACGCATGTTCTGTTAGTATTTTATCTGGTTTGGGTCTTATTTTCCACACTGAGAAAAGCAGTAGTGTTGATAGCTCAGTGCATGACAGAGAGCCTAAAAACATCCAAGGCAAGCCACTGTAAAACAAAGAACGGTGATCACCCTCTGTCTTCACTAACTGCAACTCAAGATTGTTGTGGGCTAGCAAACAAAAGAAATGAAATGTCTGAAAGAAATTTCTTGAGAAAACAGTTGGGACTGGTGTGATTTCCCAACTTCTAGTTCACTTTTTTTAGGTAATTATCTTCTTTTGCCAGCGGTACCAAAGCACAATACCTATTTTGTCTAGTCCCTTCCCTAAGTTTGCTCCTTTTCTTTCACAGTGATTTGTTATTTGAGTGTCTGTTCTTGCTGCCCATGTAGAGTAGATCACAAAAGAAGCACAGACCTCACAAAGCTGAATGTCAGATAGAGACTGGGAGCAGCCTTAGGTGAGTTAAGTGTCTAGGTCTAGGTAGGCAGCCTTTGTGCATGCATTGAGCACAGATGTTTTGTATCCATTGCTTCACATAATTTACTACATAGGCTGAACATGCCCAAAATTGCTTCATCTTCTGTCAGCAAAGATGTTTCCATCCAGAACTGCTTAAGACCTGATACTTGCAGATCACCTTAAAATCTTCATAATAAATTGGCTCAATTTTGTTCCAGCACTTACTCTTCAAGAATGCCAGTGAGGCATTAGGCTCATGTATATTTTTTAGGACTTGGTAGTGATTCTTATGCATAATTCTGAATTAGATTTCTCTCCTGTTTTATTAATCTTTGAAGCAATTTTAGCAATGTTTTCTGAATGATATATATACAAGCCTTGTGTGGACCTTTTCTTCTTGTGAAGAGAACAACACTCTTCACTCCTTCCAGTTCCATCAAAAGACTTTCCCATTTCTTAAAATTCAGCCTAAGATTAGCCATGCTGGCTGGATCTTGTGCTTACAGAGGTAAAGACATTATTTACAGGATTAAAATTCAGAGTATATTGCAAAATTTTCCTGTGTATACACTGACCAATATTTCACACTTCATATATCTTATATATTCTTGCTTGTTATTACTATAAGGACTTAGCTGAATTTGCTGCCAAGGAACCAGTCTGAATCCACCCAAGGTCTTCTAACACATACAACAGTGCTCACAATCTGAAGTGAGGGATGGTTGTACACATTCACCTCTCATTGAGGTTAATGCAAAGGACTTTCAAATTCCAGCACTGAGGGAATCAGGTTATTCAGCCAAACCAGTGGTATGTTCAGTCACTGAGAATTTCACAGTCCTCCTGAAAACAAAATGTTATGATGTCCTGTAGGACAGACTAAAAGCTAAAGAAACTTGCCTTCAAAATGATAAGATACTACTTATATTACATGCACATCAGAAGTTTGTTTTTTGAAGACTCAGTTTCCTTGTATTGCATTAATGTTCAAGGTAAGCTTATCTTGCTGCATACTAAAATGCTGGTGAGTTTAGGTGATTCACAGTATATTGAAAGCTAGCTGGATCAGAATACAGCTTTTGAAACCATAGGCAGAGCAGAAGTGATTCTATAACTTTTTCATGGGGTTTTGAGTTCTATAAATTTAATTAATTACTCTTATAGCCTTTTGTGTTTCTATTCCAGCCTGTAATAAGTCCCACTGTCTTTTGCTAAATATTTATAATTTATCTCTCATTTCCTTACTGCAGCAACTTTTTTGTCTGCAAATTTAATCTCAGTTACTTGATTAACCACTTTGCTTGACCAGGGTCTTATTCATCTCACAAGCAGAAGTCTTTCCAGTTTAACTTTTTTCTTTTTTTTTTCCAGTAGCAGGTGTGATTTGCAGCACTTTGACCTGAAAATCCAAGCTGATTTGCTGTCATTTGGTATTAAAGTATACCCATATATTTATGCCATTAAACCAACCTTGTACATATGAATATATATGGCAATCAGAAATTCGTCTGAGCTGAGAGAAAGAAGTAGTAAAATCAAATGATACATGTTTCAAGCAGACATCTTAAAATTATGACAACCATCAAAATTTTCGTTTTGCTATTAGAGCAAATTTGATACTTAAAAACCTACTTATATTATCAAATATTGATAGCAGTTGTTGCTCTGAAGAGTTCATTTGTAATACCTCTCATACACAATATTTTCAACCCCCCAAATTTTTTAGCTTGGTAAGTTGGAAGTTTATATAGCCTCATAGCTTATTTACTGAATTTCAGCAAATTTCTCTCAGAAAATTGACTGCTTATTAATTTTTCCCACACTTATGTGTCATAACATCAAGTTGTCCAGCTACAGTTAAAATTCAACAGATCTTTACAGAATTGGGAGGAAATTCACTATAATTCAAGAAATTATATGAGAGAGCTTTCTAAAATTTCTCAGCAAAGTACTTCTAAAAATCCATTATTACCAGCTGAATTCAGTGCATAAATCTGATGTAATCAAACACCTTTTAAAAAATCTGTTTATTTCAGTGTAACACTACTTAAAGCCCTGGTTCAGATGAAAAATACTTGAGACATATTGAAAGCCAAGGGTGTGCTGTGTTTGAATACACTCAAAAATTTGATGACTCTGGGTTTTGGTCACCAGGATTGGTCATTTTCTCTAAATATGACTTCTCTTTTCTTCAGAGGGTAAGAAGAGACATATTCCTAAAGCAGCCTAATGGGACCATTTGTTAGGAAACCTTTTTAGAAACAAAGACTATCCACTATTCTAATATGTTTAAAAAGCTATAGTTCTAGGTTCATTACCCTTAAAAAGGGGGCAATTAATCACACTTCCATAATGTTAGGTATTGTACTCTACTGTGCTCTTAAATGTAAGACGAACATATGAAACTTTGCTGTCTTTTGAAGTGTTACACACATTTCTATCTGGAGCAACAAATTATGTTCTTAAAATTTTCTCTGACATTTAAAAATTGTTTCCTCATTTTCCAAATAGGTTAAACAACAAAGATAATGGTAAAAATAAAAAAAGAAAATATAAAAATGACTACTTCAAGTGAAAGACTGAGACATGTTTCACAGAAAATGTGGAAAATCTTGTTTTAAATTTATAATAAGCAATCAAATACTCTTCAGTGCACATAATTAGTATATCTATTATAATTTGAAACTGAGTACTGATGACTGCTGCTGCTGATCTTTTAAAATCTCTTACAAAATATAAATAGGATAGCCAAAAGAGAATAACTGATAAACCATGATGTGAGATTCTCTTTTCCTTCCTTTTTTTTCGCTTTTCCTCTCCTCTTCACTTGGACTGAAGTCCTTTCTGGCTTCTTCAAAAAAATGCACACAAACACCCACACACCCACACACCCCCCCCACAAATTAATTCCAAAACCATTTTTCTAAATTTCCAATGGACTTGTATTCCTGGTGTCTTTTCACGTGATCACAAGCAAGACACGCATGTGATTCCCAGAACCTAGGAAGATGCACTGAAAAATCCTTCTTCCAGTTGAAATAACTAAGATACATCTTATTATTTTTGTCAAGCATCAGAAGATATTCTGCCAGCTCTCTGGGGGAGAGAAAATCTTCCACATGTATGAAAGAGTCAGCTGGAATGTAATTCTCATAATTTTCTCTGGAAGGGCCCAGTACGACTGGTACTGATCCAGCCAGGAGAGCATTGTAGAGTTTCTCAGTAATGTAATCTTTGTGGATTGAATTTTCAAAGGAAAGGTAGAACTTGCACGTGGAGATAGTTGGAATCAGGTTTTTGTCATTGACGTAGTCTCCGAAGGCTTGTCCGTAGGTGTGGATTTCAATGTATTTGCTGAGCTCATTGTAATACTTGACTCGCGCGTGCTCAGGGTTCCAGTTACTCACAACCCAACAGACCAAGTTTTCCTTACTTGGTACTTCAAATGTGAAGGAACTGGTGCCAACCATCATGAAGCCATAAGGCACCTGGATATCTGAATCACGCCGGTAAGTCAGGGTCAGGTTAAAAAGGTGTTCGATGCCACTCTTTTGTGGAGTATGAGTTGGAGACTCCAAGTTCATCCAAATCCACTTCTGGAACGGTGGCCTGGCTTGCTGAGGTAAATTGGCCAGATCCCAGCTGATGTCTCTGTGATGAATGAGGACAGCATGGGATCGGTTATAGAGCGAGCGGTCAATGGTCAGATGGCACCCGGGGATGTTGAACATCGTCTGGCAGGACGTCAGATCGAATGTCTGACCAAACGGCCAAACCCAGATCAAAACAGTAGTTTCATTGAGATTATCAGTTTTGGAAGAAAAGAAGTTCTTCATTTTCAACACTGAACTGGCTGATTCTATAGGACCAGAAATCCAGCTATTTGTTGGTTTGATATAAATTAATATAAATGCCATGAAACAACCAAGGATAATGAAGATAATAAAAAATGGCCGGAAAATTCCTTTAGATGTCGATGTCATAATTTGCTCTGAGAAAAAAAGAGGAAGAGAAAGAGAGAAAATAATATCAGGTATTAAATTACATATATATGTCTTGTTAAAATAATCAGACATCACAATAGGTAGAACTTCAATAACACTGAACTGCAACCTCAGAAATTTCTATTGAATGGAGAGGGCATGGTCTCTTGCACTCTGTGACAAAGTAACATTATTTCTCTTCTTCACATTAAAAGCTCACTGACAAAAGCAAGATTTTAATATGTCTCATCCTTGGTGAATCAGTACATATTGAGAAGTTTTTTTGCTCAGAACCTAGGCCAAGCATTTGGAACACAGAAGACAGAAAAAATTACCCTTTAATTCTATCCCTGTGTCTGGATAACATAAAGGATAACATGCTGCAGATTTGTTACATTTGTATTTGTGTGAATGTGGAGGACATAGGATTAGAGGATTGAAAAAGGAAGGGACTAAAACTTTAATTGTGTAATCAATAAGACTCTTATTAGAAAACTATTTCGTGTCTGGTGGCTACATAGGGATGAACATTCGTGCCTTCTCCAGGGGACTCCTAAAATACCAAGGGGAGGAAGCACCAATAGAGAGTTTCCCTATGCAGCCACATATCTCACATATTTCCCACATAAAAAAAAATGAAGAGAAATTAATATAAAATATGTTCTTGTATATTTCATTATGTTTTTTGTGTTAAAAATGAGGAAAAGTAGAGATATGCTGCATAGTTATGAGGCATCCTTTTTTTCCCATGGGGAGATAGGGCTGAGAAGTTCATAGAGCCTCCTTTGTCCTTGCTCTAGTTGTTTCCTCCTGAGAGAAGTGATCAATCTCTTTCCAGAACTACTCTACCATATGGTTCTTGCAAAACCTAACAACCCTAGTTAGGGGTTGTTAATTGCTAACCTTTGATCCTGAATGTAGCCCTAGAACTCACAAATGTTCTAAAACTAAGAGAAGTTAACCATGCAGCACCATGGCACACAAGGGAAAAGGAAGGGAAGTCAGTTACAGGAAAAAGTACTCTGAACATATGGGCACACTGTAGATTCTACAATGTGTTACAATTACTGTAAATGTTGTCTGACTTTCGTTTTCTGCACATCTTTCAATTTGTTGTGTTTTCTTTCTTGGCTAGATAGTGCCACAAAAAAATTTTATTAAAACCCCACCCCTATAAATAGAAAGATACATAATATATAGATGTATATATATATATATATATATATATATATATATATATATATATATATATATATGCACACACAAAGTCAAAGAAAATTTCAGGCCTTTAAAACCACTTCCACAGCTCATCTCTTCCTACTATAAATAATACAGAAATAAATCATTAAATTCAGAATGAAGACATGATTGAATGTGATTCAGGGGTCCATTAATAGCACATAACTTTGCAGCCTTTGTGAGTGCAAAAACTGATGTGTAGTGAGTGTAGCGCTACAGTTACAACAGAAATGTTTTCACATACATTGTTGAGGAAAGGAAGAAGGACAGAACATCACTTAGCTTAGCTTTACTCTAACACTGTATCTTGAAGAAAAGGAAATTGTCACAATATCTCCTGGTTTGGGAAATATGGATGGTTTTAATTCTGGTTTTAGTTATAGTGGTGGGTTAACCTTGTCTGGCTGTCAGACCCACCCAGCCACTCTCTCACTATCTCTCCTCAACAAAATATGGGAAGAAAATAAGATGAACATCTCATGGGTTGAAGTAAGGATGGGAAGGTCACTTATAAGTTACCTTATAGGCTACACAGGCTCATCTTGGGGCGAAATAATGTAATTTATTGCCATTTAAAATTGATTTATATTATGAGAGACAAAGACAAATATTAAAATAAATTTTTCCCTCTTCTTCCCAGGCTCAGCTTCCTCCTTCATTCCCAACTCTTATACCTCCTACCCACTCCTTAGCAGTGCAGGGGGATAGGAATGCGGGTTTGTGATCAGTCCACAACTATTCCTCTTAGCTCCTTCTTTCTCATTGTACATTTCCCTTCCTCCAACATGAGTCTTTCCTATGGGATGCAATTCCTTCAGGGAAAAAAAATCTTAGCTACTGATTGGGCTGTCCATGGGATGCTTCAGGACACATCCTCCTGTGGGGTCCTCCCCAGGCCACCATGGGCTGCAGGGGAATCTTTGCTCTAGTGCTTGGAGTACATCCAGCTATCCTTCCTCTCTGACCTTGTGCTCGCAAGGTTGTTTCTCACGTTTTTCCCCTCATTTTCACTTTCTTGAATGCACTTTCCCAGAGGTGCCAGCACCTTGGCTGCAGGATGTAGCCATGCCCTGCAGTGGGTGTGTTGGGATATGCTGGAATTGGCACAGGGTGGCCCCGGCTGCTCTTTGGAGAGGCTGTCCAGAGTCCCTGCTGCCAGTGCCTGGGCACAAACACCTCCTACAATTATATAAAATATATGGAAGGCTGAGTCTGGTGCTTTTGTCAAGGCCCTTTTTCTGAAGGACATAGTTTAGCAGGCCCTCTCTGATTTCAGCAAAATGATTTTGAGGGGAGTAAAGGAGGGGAACGGTGTGTGTCCATGGCTTTTCCACTTATCCTCATCAGTTTAAATCCCTCTGAAAGAAAAATGAGGCTTTACAGCAACATTACATTGGCTTTTTTTTAGCCTGTGTTGATTGTTTCTTGAAATTATGTCTGGAAGGAAGAATATGTCCTATGAGAGCCTGCTTCTCTGCCTTACTACAGGGAAAGGGAGAATGGGACCTCTAAGGAAGAAGGGATTTAGGTTGAACAGCTCTAGGAGATGCAATTCAAGGAAAAAGCAAGAGACTGAGCTGATATTCATGTAAAGCTGTTCTTTGTTTCTGTGCTTTTGAAAGCAATACACAGCACAGGTATAACTTATCACTGAACAGAGAGTGTCAGCTGAGTTTGAACAATAGATTGGGACACGTTTATTTTCAGGAGCTGATAATTTTCTAGGGATTAAAAAGGATGATGAAAAATCAGAAAAAGGATTTTAACATTGTGCCTTGTCACATAGTCACCCTCCAGTTATAAGCCTTTTGACTCAAGTCTCTGACAGGGATTATTTTACACTAAGCTCCTCTGCTAACTAATAACAAACCCCTGCATCATCACATGACAATTCTTACTGCATAGGAAATGACCAGGTATTATATCTTCTGTCCTCTGCCTGAAATTCTAATTTGTCCAGACTCTTGCTTTTGTGTAGGAAGCTTTTGAAGTGTAAAGCCAATGTGAGGATAATCACTTGTTTGTGCTACCCCAAGTACCAATATTAACATCTGACCATGTTAAACAAATGAGTTTGCCAATTTTTGTCTCTTCTGGGTTGATTTCCTCTCCTGGTTTTGCTGTCCTGTGAAGGCATGTCCCCCTTCTGATGTGGGATCATGGTTTTTAGTTTTTGCCTTTTACCAAAACACTAACCTACATCCAGACTCTATAGTCCTTTACAGTCCTGCATCCTTTGGATTCAGAGAACCAGCCATTCATTATGCAGTCTCACAGATCCTTTAGGTGTATTGGCATCACTGGCATGCTTTGCTCTGAAACTACTCTTAATGGGATGGTCGAAAAAGGTTCTAATAGCAGGACCCTTTAAAAAATTGAATGAGAGTCTTGCAAGGAAGTAGAGGACCTGAGCAGGCACCTAAAAATACCACTTATCCATACCCTGAGGAGCTGGACAGGGTTTTTTCATGGAATTCTATTTTTGTATTCCATTTTGTGGAATACAGTAACAACTATTCAGATGTATACTGGGAATAGTGGTGATTTTTCATTATGAAGTACTAACAGAATCAATAATTTCTGTGCTTCCCAAGGCAGATTGAGGGACCCATGGAATGGACCAGCAAACTCTGCTTTCATGACTTTTGGGATTTAGTCCTGGGCACAGTCAGGCAGCAGAAAGTACAGTGAAGGCATGTGTTAAACACTTGTTGACACATTATTTGCATAGCATCATAAAGTGGTTTGGGTTGGAAGAGATATTTTGAGAATTAGCTTGTGTGTACTACTAGGACGTAAAGGTTATAGTGCACTAGAATTCACAGACAATTTTTTCCATAATAATCTCCAAAATGGGGAGTCTTTCCCATATTTATTTTTGTCCTTCTTTTTTGTGCCCAAGATAACCATTAACATCTGACTGTAATTCTACTAAAAAAGTGACACTAAGAAGACATTTTTTGCAAGCCATCACCTTAGTTCACCCTTCCCCTTTCATGGCTTTTCTTCCACCACAGAATCACAAATTTCCTTTCTGTGGATTTCCTCCCCCATGCATGTCGAGTCTGAAAGGAGAACTTTGTCAAAGAGATGTGTTTACTGAGATTTTTGCCAGCTGGAAGAATTCTGTACTTTTGATAGTTTTGTAGTTTTGTTATAAAGTACATTTCAGAGTGTTGTGGAGTAGCAAGTATTTTCTAGGTGCTTTTTTTTCCAAGTTGAAAATATAGTATTTTATCAGTACAAGACTGTTTTTCTCGGTACAAAACTTAGCAAGCATTCTTTTTAAGTGCAAATCTTGGCATTCCATCAGCAAGCAACTGCATTTAGCAGCAACACAAACAGGGAGATAGTAATGGGGTATCAGACCTGTTAACCCCAAGTTCACCAGGCAAGGCTTGCAAAAAAATGTCTGGTTTTGCATGCATTATGACGAAAAATCAGTTTATTAAGAAATAAAATTGAATTTTATGGGAACTGTTTTATCATATTTTCCTTGCAACTGGGACTTGTCAGTCATTCCAGAAGGGACAGATATGTTTTGCTTTTTTTCTGATTATACAATACTGCAGTGGGGAGAAAATATGAACTTTCTCGTCAATAATATTGATGCTTTTTTCTCTGGCATTTTTTGGCACCAATTTCTTCAGTTCCTCAAGGTTTTGTCAGTAGCCCAAAATGTACCATTACTTGCAGAGGTACAACTTTCATTACTAGTCTAGGACTGAGATTTTCCAAAGGGAAAGGACAGTATTTTAAAATAAAAATGAAGCTACGATTCTTAAAAGCATGGACACCGAACAATGAAAAAAAAAATCACAATACTTTTCACACCTTAGAATTCTTAAGTGTTTGGGGCTAACTCTTGTCTTCACCACTAGTTGGTCTCAGGATTCCTCAGGTGGAAATGCTTAACCTCAAGATCCTCAGGGATTGCTCCTGGCATCAGAGTGGGTGAAGAGCAGAAGGACCTTGAGGTTAACAGAGATGTCTACCTCTAGAAGCAGACAATCTAGGTAGATACTTCAGGGCTATAAAAGGACAGCTGAATGCAGTGAGAACTGATAGGAATCACAAGCAAACAATTGTTATTGTCAGAAAGAAAGCTCATCTGAGATTGCTCTCCCTGTCCTCTGGCATGTTTTACCCCCCTTGGTCATGGCATATTTGCATTTATGCTAAAAGCTGGATTTTCTTAAAGCACACTTCCAATTAGCTAGAGCTGTTTCACCTGCAGCATTGAAGAAAACCTGATTGCCTCAGGATAGCCATCGTGTAACTTCTTATCTCCAAGTCAGTGCTGTATGGACATGCCCCCGAGGGCTTTTGCTTTAGCTCTGAAACTGAGGAGTGCTCCTTTTACTGGAATTAACTCCCTTCTCCCAGTTAAGCTTCCTCTGTTGCAACTGGAACAGCGGATTTTTTCTCCCCCAGCATCCAAACACAGGCTTGTTTCCACACATTTCCATGCCTGTCCGCAGATTTCTGAAAACAGCCCAGCATGAAAAGGCTCAACAGAGCTGCACAGAGTTAAAAGGCTGAAAACAGAATGAGCTGCTGATCTCAGACTGCATATTTTTATTCTACTGTTTACAACATTCTTTTTCTTCCCCTCTCCAGCTCCTTTGTTTTTGAGTTATTTGTTAATTCCAGAGATTCCACTTTTGTGTGTTTGCACTCTGAGAACAGTATAGAATAATTTCATTCAGTGGTGGTAAATTTTACTTGGAACAGTTTAAAACAAATTACCTAAAAGCACCCCGAGGAGAGGTAGCCATTAAGACAGATTGCTTCAGAATGGTGCAGAACCTGTCACTGGAGACTGGCAAGAACCAGGTTAGACAAGCACCACTAAGCCATGAGAGATCAAATTGTGCCCCCAGGTCCTAGGGCTGGGCTACAATGACCTCACTTTGTTCCTTCCAGCCTTGGGCTCATGGCAGTAAACACAGATTCTTATAAAATGAACCTAATAAGAATATAAAATGGCAGTCTAAAACTACAAAGAATTGCAGAATAAATGAGTCAAATCATCCCCCATCCTCAACGTTGTCTTGCAAGCTATGAAGCAGCCACATGGCACAGAGTGAAAACTTGAAAGAAAGCAAAATATTATGTGGACAACAGCAACTACAAAGTTCCTATTTTTAAAGGCTAAACCTAAATCTTGCTGTCAATTGCTGGATGGGGTACAGCTGCTTTATTTTGTGAATGTCTGAATCTTGACTCCCTTGCTGAAGAAAATCCTATTCTCAGCTTCCTTCTCCAAATTGCTGTGCAGTGCACAGCATCCTGCCATGGCTCAGCAGCCCCCAGCCTCCCCCTGATTGTCATCTATCCTCTCCTTCTCTCCATGGCAGCCACACACTGTCACTCTCCAGCTGCTTATACAACAGCTCAGTGGCTCCTTACTGTGATCCAGTGTACAGCAAAAGACATTAGCCAGGGACACAGAGTCTCTCAGAACAGCAGGGGGAAATGGCTAAAGCACTGCTGTCCATACCAGAGTAACTTTATGTCCACCAACACTATCACATATAAAAGAAAAAAAATACAGTCCTATCAGCAAGAAACTTTTCCAGACAATCCAGAGTTAGTGTCAGGACACCCCACATGGCAGCAGCGTTGCTTTCTAATCTTGAGCTTACGAGTTTGTCTCAGAGGATACAGGAGGTACCCTTTCCTTCCCTCGGCACAATTGGAAAATAAATGGCATGCAAAGTGATCAGAACCTCAGCAGCATTGCCAGCCTTGGTAGCATGCAGACAGAACCTTTTTTACCTTAACTTCCACGTTTGGTTGTCCACATCACAGCTAGTTTATGACCAACAGCAATCTGTGAAAGGGGTGATGGCTTTCCATACTGTGCTAGGTGTAAAAAATGGAGTTCTTCACCACTGTAGCTTAGCAGCAAATTTTATCTGCCTTGCTAGAAAAGAGCTTTTTATCTTTCTGAATATAAAGCTCATCCTAGTTATGCAGCACAAGCCAGTCCCTGCCTCTTTCAAAAGCCCTGAAAAGGCTCGGCACAAAATGAAGCTGATCAAAGAAAAGTGCTCCAAAAGCAAGTGGTCTCTTCCTCCCCCCTTTCCATGTGGTTTGGGAACAACAAACTGCTGTTCTCTCTGATTCTGCCAGAATTGCAGAAAGAGCTCTTCAGCAGCTTTGTGACTGGCTTGTAAAACTGCAGCCAGCCAGCTGAAATATGAATAACATACCTGCACAAACTGTGTGTTTGTGATGGCCACCCGCCCACCAGAAAGCCCTGGCTAACTCACAGTGCCTGCGAAAATGATGTGAGCAAAGCCAAACAGAGAGAGAGCATGAAGTGGCAGGAGAAGGACCATAGGCATTCCTGTGCACATAAGTTAAACTCCCCATCAAACAATCACAGTTGCTTCTGACTGATTTCCTAATATGTAGCTCCCCTGTATAGTGGAAAAACCTCCTCCTGTGAAGAAGATAAACCAGAATCAGGAAAAAGCAGAAGATGCCTACTTATAATATTGAACACTTACTCTGGGGTATATTAGTTCTGTGGCAAAGCAAGGCTTTTGGAGCTCTGAGCCCCAGCTGTTTGTGCAGATATGATTAGAGGCTAGGTGCAGAAGTTACACCACCCAATCTTGCTGCTTAAGCAAGCTCAAAAAATTTAATTGAGGTTTAATGCTGCCTTTTGTGCAGATAAACCTGCATAGATCTGAGGATTTTGCCACTGGCAATGCAACTTTTGAGACAGCTCTGTAGCCAGGAAAGGAAGCCTGAGAGGCCTTTAAGAACACCATAAATTCCCCATCCCCTGATCTCTGCTTAACATTTCACTTCTTTGCTTGCCTAGCACCTTTTCCTTAAGAGACTCATTATACCTCTAGGTTTGTGATCTGTACTGATAGAACCATTTTTTTTCAGATGCTGGTCAATGTTCTTGCTTTAATTTGAAAAATCTTCTGTGCTGTGGATCCTAGTTACCAGTAAGACAACAACTGCCCCAGAGAGAAAAGAAAGCTACTGGAGTGCTGAAATCCATTGCAATCTGCTCTGTGGCTGAATTGGGGAATGCCATTTACTACTATGTTAGCAGAGAATAAAGGCGATAATTTATAGGCTTACTTTTTAAAATATGTCCATCCATACTCTTTGCAAATGAGACTTATTCCCCTCACAGAATGGAAGGATTGGCATTTGTTTTAAAAATACAATCAACAGAATTGGGCTTCTGGACTATTCTGAGCTAAGAAGTAACAAAGTGTTTGTCAAGAGGATTCAGGATAGCCAAGACTCCTTAGCCAGGTTCTGCTAGTTGTCTAGATGCCCTGAGCAGAACTCCTCACTGATCCAGCTTTCCTAAAAGCCCATCAGTGACTCAAAACTTCAGGTTAATCTGTGCATAGAGAATACAAATCCTTCATATTGTAACATACTGAGTGCCAAAACAACAGAGGCTTATTTTCTGTCTGGGAGAAGTGCAATTCAAATAATGGATTGTAGAGCACTAGTGTGTGTGAGGACACCAGCACTAATTGGAAGAAAAGAAAAACTAGCACCAATCATTTTCATTGTGCACCAACAGATATGTTCTCAAGATTACTTGTGTTGGTAGTAGCAAATATTTCAAAAGAATAAGCTGTTAAGTGTAAGATAGAAGGTGATTATCAAACAAGACTCTTGAATGAAACTCTTGTAGTGCTGGAGCAAGATTAATAATTCACTATGAAGGTTATACTATACCGTAAAGTTTGGACACTGAAAACATGAACAGAAGAGATCTCATACATCTCTTTCAAGATCTGATACAAGAGCCTTTTTACTCAAACACAGGGAGAAAGACCAGGATCCACAAAAAGTAAATTCAGAAACTTTCCTATTAAGAAGTTTAAACATATGCATGCACAAAAACTGAAACAAAAACAAAAACTTAATCACCCAAAACCTAAAGCGTGATAAAACAAGAATGAAAGCATATTAAAAAAAAAATATGTGTTTTAGATAGTGTATACTATAAAACCAGCAAAACTAACAATCTCCCAACCTCTCAAACTGTACACTCTTCTGAGAAAACAAAATTGCAGTTGAGAGAAAGCAGTCGGTAATTTCTTGGAGTGTGCAAAGGCTTTCTCTTTGTGTGCACAACAAAAGGAGGAGCAGATAGCTGGAACTACAAGTATAACAAGCTGAGAATACAAAGCTTAACAAAGTCACTGAAGAGACTTTTCTGTAGAAAAGAAAAAACCTGAAGTTCTTCAGTGAAGAAATAGCAAATACACAAGAGGAATGGGTCGAAGGAACAATTGTCTGAAAAAATCCTCCAGTAGCTGCAAACACCAACCTGTTCTAAGGTGATGTTTTCTTTTTACTACTTACTCTCCAGGTTAACATAGACACTGATGCCTCTGAGAGCAACTTGAGGTTAGAACATGTCAATGAAGAATATTCTGCACAGGCTGCTGACAAAAACTGCACAAAGCCAGCAGTTAGTTCAGAGATCATATTTCTTTTGAAAAGGCTCAAATTATTTGCTATTTCTTATCTTATTGTGTTCCTTTTAAGCATATTAAAAAAGGAAGTTAAATGTTTGCAGTCTAAGTTTAATTCTAATATTCAATTTGCCCTTGATTCTAATGTTCAATTACTGGATTTTAGTGTCATACCTTATTCTACTCTTAATAGAGAAAAATTAATGAATATTTTGCCACTAGAGTAACAATTCAATGTACAACTATTTACTGTATCATAGAAATACAATTTGCCAAGTAGTCTTTTTTCCATCTTAGGGTTTGCAACCCATAGTGTTTCTCTGGCACAACATGACTGCTTATTAAAACTAGGCATTTAAAAAGTGGAAAGAAAGAGATTTGTTCCTACCATGCAAGGAAGACTTTATATTGCAATCTTACTCAGAAAGTAACTTTCTAAAGAAAGTCTGGAGAGATAGGTAGGAGGAAACACAGAGAGAAAGAAAAAGAGCAAGGGAAATAAGCTGTAAAAGATTTAAAAAGGGGTCTAGATATGAGGTCAGCAACACAATGCTGGATTCCTTTACTTTAAGGAAATTGGTGTAAAAAAAGTGATGGCAAGCAGCTGCCTTTTCAAACAGACTGTGAATCCATGCAATTCTGTTTAGCAATTGTGGGTAGGACTCATTTGATTACAAAAATGTTAAGAGGAGCCTAAATCACTAATCCTAAGTGTCCTAAGAAGCCCCAAACCAGGAACAGGCTCTACTAGTAGGGATCAGGGGACACGTTGCAATCCTGCAACCCTGGAAACCTCTGTTCATTTGTCTGTTAGTTCTGGTCATGCTTAAACTCTCTCTGACCCTCTGCCTTTCAGACTCCTGTGCTCTCAGCTGCCTGGTGCCAGCACATCCCCAGAAGGGGCTCATTCTTCACAGGGAAGGGCCACTCAAAATCGATAAACCAGCTATTACCCCAGCTCTGAGCCTCAAGGAAATAGATGTACCTACAAGAGCAGACTCCATCTTAAATGCACTGGTAACAGCTGCTTTTTGTTTGTTTGAATTTAAAGGAAACAGGCAGAGGATGAAGTCCCTTTGTGCAGAAACTGAAGCTATGACCTATTTAGATATGAATCTTTCTTCAACCTCAAGTGATTCAGATCTCGATGATTCAATTTTCTTAAAGGCTTTCTAGCTCCTAAACAACAATGTCTGTCGATTTTACAGTGTGTGAAGAGCATTAGGAATAGAGGTGAGCAATCCTTTTCCCCTCACTGGAGGCCTAGGTGCTAATCAAGACAATACTATTTTCTTTTGACCTCTTTCTGTCTCCTGCCTATTGACTCCCTAATGATTTATGCCCAGGGGCACATCTGCAGCAGTAGAAGGTAGAGTCAGCTTCCTTTCCCATGCAGTTTACAACCCTGTAAAGAGAAGGTTAAAGAGAGGGTTTAAATCTCCGTTGTTGGAAAGAACACAAAAACTGGTATTTATTTTGGGTGAATAATTTTCTGGCTGTGCTTCAAAAAGTGTAATTTCCTAACTTCTTCATAAAAGGAAGGGACTAGATCCCTGCTCTTGGGGGAGGTTTCCTCAAGAATCCTCTGATTCCTCAAGATTCCTTCTGAATCTCTAGAAGGACCCAATCCTTTAGAGCACTGGAAGTATCTTGGTGAAGTATCTTGGTGAAGAACCCCAGTTCTGTCTTGGGCAGCCTCTTTCACTGTTGGTGGTGTGTTGCACTTGGAGGTGCCCAACAGATTGTCTGCATTTTGTAGGTGCTCCAGGAACCCCAAGGAAGCTTTTGGGCTAACAACCAGACCTGCTAATGGTCAGCAGGTGGTGGGTGTTGAGGACAGCCTTTGATCTCTGTGGTTAGTTGTGGTCAAATGTCACACAAAACAAATGTTAAAGTACCACAAAGACCTCTTCCCAGCCAAATTAAATGGAATTTCTGCTAGAATATATGTCTGTTGTAAGTCCTCCTAAAGGAAGTTTAATCAAAAGAAATGATAATAATGTTAGGAAATCATTATTTCACTGACAAGAACGTTGCTCTGCTGGACAGCACTGATTTACCTGGGCAATTAGAGCCTGCTGATGCCCTGAAAAATCTCATACACAAGACATAGAACAAAGTGATAGTGAACTTCCTGGCTCTTTTATCAGTTTAATCTGAGTTTAGTTGAGCAGAATTTCATTTGAGTTAGGCACTAATCACTTTGTCTCATGGACACCTAAAGTGTAAGGCTCCTTTCCTTCAATAAAATAGCTTCAAATCTACCAATTAAGAGTACCATAGAACCAAAATAAAAGGTGCTCTAGTAAAAACAATACATTCACTTTTGAAATGTCTTTCCCAAAAGAATCTTTTGGACTTTTGCAAGCATAAAGTTTTAATCAAGCCACAGTTAGAAAATTATTGCTAAAACTGCACTGTGTGGAGTAAAGCAGCAGTGGAAATCAAGTCCAGGAAAGATAAGTAATTTTCACAATATCATGAAAATTTGAACAACTATTTGACAACTATGATTTAAATTTGCATCAAAATGGTTGAATCTGTGGGATAGAATATTTTCTTCAAACAAACTGCACCTGAAGATAGTCATATCACATTTATTCAGATCAGATATCTTTTTTATGTATCTTTGTTTCAATTCTCTGAAAACACCTTCAAACTTTTTTGAGCGAGGTAAATTAGTACAGAGAAATGGAAGACTTAGTTAGATTAAAGTCAGTGACCCCTTGATCTTCAAAATAAGCAAGAACCAACCCTTTTGCAGAGCTATAGTTGAAATTCTACCAGCATAGCTGGATTTGCTGAAAGACAAGAAGTATCAGAGATGAAATTTTGCTCACAGACACACTGTAAAACCTATTAATTTCAGTATGGTTAGGGTTTTGCTCTTTCAATGGATTGCAGCAACATGTAAGAAGAGAAACAAAAGAGAGCTCTAAAGCTGTTCCTTTGTGTTCCTTAAGATTAACTTAGGAATAAAAATCCTAAGGCAACTCAGGAGACAGCAAGACAGATGTAAGTTGGAGCACAGGGAATCTAAAATTTGGAACAAGGTGCAAATAATAAACACCCTCCCTTATACACGCACATACTGTGCCACCCACATTCTGTAACTTCAGAAAAGATTGAATCACTTTTTGGAAGTCTTTCTGTTTTCACACCTGCTGTATTTTATAAATACATACTTCTATGAATACTTGTATATATATATATATATAAATAAAAAATATATATATACACACTATATATGTGGTATTTGTAGCACACTTAATTCCTTAGACTCCCTGAAATGTGATTTATCAATTATGCTTTATATTTCTCTGTATCCTCTCTACATATGTAGTGTGCAAACAAACCCAGACACGATGAACTTATGGATGTTGAGGCAGCAGTGCCCGGGCTGCTGGCCCTGGATGGAGGCTGTGTCCCCGTGGGAAGTGCTGCTGCTGTGCTGTCCTGGTGAGATGTGCTGCAATGTGACAGCCAGTGGGTGCAGAAGGCAATGGAGTCACTATCACTGCCCTGCTGGAGGGAAAGAGAGCACTGAATTCACTGGGGCACTGAGCCAGGGAGGAGTGGATGGGAAAAGGAGGCAGAAAGTAGAGACAGGTATTATTATAGGGGAAATAAAATATTTTTCTTTCTTACGTCCTTTAACTCTTTTGTCATTGACGACATGAAAGAACCTATTGCTCTGAAACAATTATTTCATCAGGAAACACAGCAGCAGGCTGGATCCTGCAATCCTGAAGATTATTTACAGCATGAGATTCATGAAACCTCTGCATAAATTACTGGAGATGGGAAATCTGCCTTTTGATTTCTGGAAAAAGTCTAGCAAGGAGCAGAAGGCAGTTGCTTAGACTAGAATTCTGATGAAATATGGCATGGGGGAATTGGGTGAATTTACTCCCCATTAAGCAAACAAGCATGTTTATTGATACAGCTGATATGAATAGAAAGCTTTAAAGAGAAATGAATTTTAAATTCCAATTTAAGTTGCATTCATATTCTGTCCCTTTTTGCATTTTCTGCATCAGCAATTATTATCAACTTCTTTTTTATTACCAGCCAGTTTCTTTCAAGGCTTCTGTTCTTTAAGGTTTTTAGTGATGAATAAGACAAACACAATTGTTTTCAACAAGCTATTCTTAGTGGATTAATTTTAGTTGCCAATACAGATGTCTAAGATTTATGAGCATGTTTTAAAACTAATAAAAAAATTCTAAGAACATGTTGGAATAAACCCTTTTAAAGGCTTTTTCTACACATCTTCTGTTTGTCTTTTGAGTTATTCAGGTTCCTATGTCATGTTCAACACCTTAGCATCTGGTTTTGTTATTTATTGCTCTGAAATTATGCTCTGCAATGCCAAAAGGGAAGATTAAAATGTAAGCAGAATTTGGTACAACAAATCAAGAGAAAGATATGAAGATCAGAGGAGTATTTTTAAAAATTGAGTTACTTTGGATTTTTTGAGGTGTAACTACAGTGCAGAATACTTTTTAATAGATTCCAAATAATTTAATATTAACTGGAAAATAGAGTTTTCAGATACCCATCAAATAGTTAGAAAATTCCATACAGTTTAAAGGCAGTTTTGCTGCTTTAAGCTGTTTGTTTGAGTGCCAAGCAAGCACTTATTCAATGTTTATGGTGTAAGCATTTAAATGGAAAGTAAAAGATTACTTAACAGTACTTGTGTGCGATTGACAGATATTGGAATTTGACTGCACTCTGCGCTACTTGAAATGATAACAAATGAAATGTGTGCATCCAGAAAAGCTGGTTTTGGATGGATGAACTTGACTTGCTGATGAAAGTAAAATGAAATAAATTACACTTCAACCTCTCTGAAACTGGCGTGTAATGCTGAACTGAACTGTATTTCACTAGGAGACTTCAAAAAGGTTGTCTAAGATTTTTTCAAACCTAAATAGAGAATAAAATACAATAATCTCCATGAGACTTCTGGAAAGATACTTTAAATTGTCATTTTATGCAAGGAAGCATGACAGAGTTTTGCAGAGCTGATGTGTTGATAATATGATTATTTCATCTAAATTTATTTTCCCTTTCGGATTTTACATCACTGGTTTATTTATCTGCCTTATAGAAGGAAAATTAGATAAAAATAACAGCATGAAGGAAAATGTAGCTTTGGAATAGATTGACTTACAATATTTAAGAACAATAAAAACTTTTCCACTACAATAATTATTTGAAGTGAAGAGTAAATTGTTAAAATTTATTTTCCAAAGTCCCGCAGTGTATAACCTGTTTTCTGCCAGTGAAGGACAAACTCAGATTTACAGAATAGAAGCTATAAACTATGTGGAAATTAATTTCTTATTTTCATTGGACTGGATGAATTGGGTCCTTTGTTCCCTATTCTCTCTTCATAAACTGCTTCTAAAATGATTTTTTGATGCATTGTGCACAAAACTATATTTTGATCTACCAAAGTTCAAAGAGACTCGACCACAGAATATTTAATTCTTTTTTTGGTTATAAGTTTGTCAACACAAAAATCTACCTTGGGAAAGTTGAGTTTGTTGCCATTTTCTCAGGGGTGTTTTTTTGCCATATTTGAATCAAATTTTAAGGGAAGCGCAAAGATGCCTTCATGTCAGTGCACCTCATTAGGGAGAGATTAGTTTGAAATATTTCAATTTTGCTGTGAACAAAAAGGGAACATTTCAGTATCACAATATTTTGCAGAGGACAAAAAGTCATCCCAGCTATCATTAAGGTTCCCTTAATGGCTGGAAGATTTCTTCTGCTGTCAAGCTTGGCAGAGACATCCATCCTTACCCATGTAAGGATGCTGTCAGGATGGGATATGACAACAGCCTCACATCCCTCTCATGAGCTGTAAGGCTGAATTACCTTCTAAAAAGAGAGTAAGAGGGGAAGAAATGTATCTCACCTTGATACAGACATAACCTGAGTAATTAGTAGTTTCAATCAGGAGACAATCCAGCCACTGTTGCTCTAGCAGCAAGCACCCACAGGGGTACCAGTGTCCCCAGAGCTTCCCAGGGTCCCCTAAGATTTCAGGTAAGGGCACCTCAGAGGATCTATCCTAAAGAGCTTGTACCTCAACATGCACATGTACAATGCTTCTACAATGCAAAGCTTCTCCTTAGGGTCATAACCTCAGATATTATGGTCCTACTAACAGATTGACCTGCTCTCTTAACTACCTCTCTGTTATTTTTTTCCCTTCTACTGTTCCCTTTTCATAATTCTGACCCTGTTTTCATCTTTACTCCTTTTCTTTTTGGGGCAATGTAAGAACCTTTCAATTTCTCAGAATTAGAAACAACTAAGGAATTCTGTCAGCTCCAGCAACATACAAACCACTTCACTGAAGTATCCAAATAGCACTGCCAGTGCCTCTTTTCCTAGCCTTTGTCATCATTTAGAGTGCTTTTATTTACTGAACATTTACATATTTTAAGACACATTAGCAGAACTTTGAGTGTTTTTGATAGGGTCCAGGGTTTGAATGTTAATTCAACAACAATTGTTTCATACATGGAAATTGGTGAAATAAAGATCCATGGAAAGTCTGGGAGAAAAAGATTCTGAAACGTTGTAATTTTTTTTCTTTGCGTACTGTTCCTCTGAGAAAGGGGAAAGACTGTCAGTCAGACAAGGAACATTAAAGAACTGGATTTCTTAAGACTTCAAGAGTGTGCAGGAGAGACAGGAACACCAGACTCATCCAGAGTAAAGGTGGCAGAACAGAGGCAGTTTCTTGATAGTTATTTTTCTGTTAAAGACATAATATACATATGTCCTACTGTGCTATTTATTCTGTATTATTGAATCAGAATTGAAGAATTGTGGCTTTACTATGTTATTTATTATGCAAAATTAATCTCCATGCCTATGCATGTTTACACTAAGGGTGCTACATTTACTTTCATGGAGACAAGGTGCAGGGTGCATTACATCCCTGACATTTCATGTAGGCTCATAATCTTACATGCATTTCACACCACTTCACTCTACTAATTCATTACTAGAGTTGGACCTTGTTACCCCAGAAACAGACACTCCAAATTAAAAATGACTGCAGGATCCAATCACTGAGACTTTCAGGTATAATCATTACCCAGTTAATGAGCATGAGTTAAAAATCCTATTAATTTCATTATAACACTTTATTTTGCATACACTTTCTGGACCTATGATTGCAGGCTTTGTGTAGGTTGCCATGCAAATGATGCGTAAAGAGGCTGACCTGGAACAGAGGCTAGACAGAGTTAAAGGAATAAATTGGTATTTATCGAAAGGCCTTCAAGGGATACACCTTGGGCAGTACAAGAACTTGGCCATGGCTCTGCCAAAGATGGACCCAAGATGGATGCAAGATGCACAGCATGTCATGAATTGTCACACTTCTATAAGTTTTGGACCATATACATACTGTCAATTGTCCAATTACAGCTTCAGGTTATGAAATCCCATCCTCCCAGATTGCTCTCCTCAATTCACTATTGTTTACACTTCTTGAGCCTAAAACTGCAATGGTGTCCTTGGTTCTCAAGCTGGAAAAGGATTGCTTTGTCCAACTAAACTGTGAAGAGACCTTGCTAACACTTTATATGAATTTCATAGTCACACACTAAGGCAGTACAGAATCTAAAAAATATGAAAGCTAAAATTCAAGGCATCACAAATACCTCATTGAAATAAGAGGTGTTATGTTCTGTCTGTGTCCAGCTCTGTTGGTTCCCAAACCCCATTTCCTCACTGTCCTGCTTCTCAGATCTTCTGGAAGACTTTGGCTGCAGGTGACAGCACTGTGACCAGTGATGATGCTCTGAAACAAGCAGCTTTTCCCCATGTTTCTCAACATGCCTGATCCAGAGCCTGCATCTGGCCCAACATCTACCAGGTCCTGTTCTTTAGTGAGGTTCCATACTGGATCTCACTTTTAATATGCCTGTATATACATTTGTAAGCTTTTGATATGTGTATGTAATTGGGAATCACTGTTCTCAAACTTTCCCTTTTGATTGGCCACAGTATAAATATGATCACTAAGCTATAAAGATATCTGTACACAAACTGGTCAAATTGTGATGCCACAAAAAGCAGCATAATACACAAAACCACAGAATTATATAGAGTATAACTATTATCAAACTGAGTATAACACACTAAAGTAATTCCTTCTGTAGCTGCCAGGGAAGAAAACCACTTTGACAAAGCAAAGCAAGGGAAGCTTAATAAATAAATGATACAAGGAAGGCAATTCTTAACCCTCTCCCTTTTAACTTTAATGGAAAAGTCTCTTAAGGAGAATAATTCCAAAGAGCTGCTTGGAATAGGGAAATGGATAGATGTTTTTCTAAGGGCAAAAAAGATAGGTGAAGCACAAATATGGACTTTCCTGGTCTGCACTGATCAGCACTTTGCCTTTTGCTTTGAAAGCTGTTATTACTCCCTAAATAACCTCCTTGTTGTTACTCCACTTTCTCTGTAATAAGGGTGGCAGCTGTTTGCTATCGTGCGTCACAAGTCTGAAGGTGCATTTTGGTGGTAAATACAGAGTATGAAACCCACTATTTGGATGTCATTCCCACAGCTCAACTAACATGCTGTCACTGTCATTTTAGCATCCTAATTACATCAACATCGTCCTTTGTGACTCTCACTGCAGATTTCCAATCAAAATGTCTGTGATGAGGGAAATAGCATTATTGCAATCAAACAGCTGAACAGCATCTCTAATCCTAGCTTGTTTAACTTCCCAGACACAGAACATAGATCTGAACAGCTAAACATGGCAGGAAAGTACACCTATGCTGTGACCTGCTCTGGTTTAGACAGCTGCTGAGGAGCAGCTAAACATGGATGAGAATTGCCAGACTTCAGTGCACCTCACTCCTGTAACATTGAAGGATGGTAAAGAAAGAGCATAACCAATACAATTTCTGTCTCTTAGTATCTTTCCTGTGTGCTTGCATATGTGCATATGAATTCACACACACACAAAAAAAGTCCCACATGATTAAATTATTCAAAATGTTTTACCCTTGGTGCTGATTCAATTTTATGGTAAACCTAAATCCAGGAAGCCTGAGGTTCCTGGGTTCTTCAGCACTGTGAATACACAGAGATTCCATTTTCCCTGAGAGATAACATTTCTAGGAATCACAGCAGTACTGCAAAGCTTAAAAAAGTAATGCGCTCTACCCCAAAAACTAGGATGCAAAATATACAGTATTGATTGCAAAAAATCCTACTAGGAGACTGTAGGAAAGCAGCTCCTGAGTTTTACTGCTATTTCCAATTGAGTCTAAAGAGCTCGCTGCTTGTTCTCTCAAGGCAGAGAGCCCTTAACGTGGAAGGTTTGAAACAGTCTCGAACAAAAGCTCTTTTCTATCTTTTCTGCTTGTTTTTCTTCTTTTGATGCCCATGGGTCTGAACCATGACTGCAGCCTATTTTGTGTCAGGAGCAGCGGTTGTGCTGGATACACTTGGGTGCAATGCATCATTAGGAACTGGTTTAGCAATTGTGTAGACCGAGAGTAGTAAAATATTTTGAGTGATGCTCTCTGTGATTTGGAACTCATCAGAGGTGTGGAATGAATATGGTCTGAATAGCTCTAGCTCTATTACTGTAACAGAATAACTGCTCTAATTTGGAGAAATTTGCCACTGGTTGGATGCTCCTGTCCTGTTTTACTGCATTGTAGGTCTATGTTAGTTTGCATGTGTGGTGAAGTGTTGTATTTTCTGTAAATTGTGGCTTTTTTTTTTTGTGCTTGTCTCCTAAAATGATCCATGAATTTTACACTCCTACCCTCAGTTGGTATCTCTACCAGTGAGAGCACTAGTGAAACAAAAATTTCCTCTTCCCAGTAATGATATACACATTGCTGTCTGCACATTTGGTG
The DNA here is from genome assembly GCF_027887145.1 of Ammospiza caudacuta. Lineage (NCBI taxonomy): Eukaryota > Metazoa > Chordata > Aves > Passeriformes > Passerellidae > Ammospiza > Ammospiza caudacuta. The sequence continues at coordinate 106,726,712 of NC_080595.1, read as the reverse complement.
AAGAAAGCAATGACTATGGTTTGCCAGCACTGTCCTTGCTCCTAAAATATGAAGAAATATGAAGAATATGTTTATTTTGTGAAAAAAATACATGAAAGTTTTATTCTACTGGGAAAAGATATACTGAAGTCTAAAAAAAGGTTTCAGAGCTACTTATGCTATAAATAACTAAAAGTGTCTCCTTCCTTATTCTGTTATTAAAGGAAAAAAAAAACGTTAGGATCCTTGCAGAGCTCTCAGATCTAGGATCTGTTCTTGGCCTAAAACTTCATCCTGAACCATCAAAGCTGTCTGATCTGCAGCAAGTCTTCCCAAATGCTCGTGGAGTTCCCATTCACATTCTAGTCTCTTTCACAGTTTTTTCCTCAGATTGTCAATCTCACTACTTAATCGAGGTATCAGTTTTCAGCGTTGCTCCCAAAGGATTGCTGAGCATTGTAGCAATTGCCTGGCTTCGGAAATCCTGGTATAGCCAGATATGTTACCTGTAAACAAACCTGGTTTTTTAAGAGATTGTGGAAAGCATAATTACTAGTCTGGTATTTAGTTTTGCTATAAAGGTTTTTATTATACAAATAAAATCTCCCTCTACACCAAAAGGAACAGGTTTATTTCACTATAAACTTCTTTATACTTTAAAAGTATAATTTAATTCCTTTACATAGGCAACTAACTTCAGATTGCCATAAAAGAGAAGCTGTGATGGCGCTTCTGACAGAAATTAGAAATGAGAGCAACCTATTATAAGTTTGAGTGTTGATGACATTTTACCTGGTCTGCTTGAATGTTGAAAGAGCTGATGGGGACACTGGCAAGTCAGATCTTATGCCTTGATTTAGTTTCCTCAAACAAAAAATGGAGTTAAAGAGACTCACCTTCTTTGTACAGCATTCTGAAAGTAGGTACAGAAATTATCATGTAACTAATATCGTGTAACTGTTTTTCTTGTACTGACTGAATCCTCTGTTAAGTGAGTAATTGGGGTCTGTGACAGCTTTGGGCTTGCAAATCAGCGCAGATGAGATTCAGCAGACTGGAAAAGCAAAAATCAAAAAGTGATCTATCAGATTACTTCCTAATCTCAGTGTCATGTCAAGTGCACACAGTAGGTTGTAGTAATTGCAGAAGAAACTCTGATTTGCATTTCTGGTAGGTCCAGACCACCAGATCATAGCCTCAATGTGTTTGCTTTCCAAATGAGACCAAAATAAATCATTTTATTCAGGTATCATGGGAGCACCAGCTGTAATTTGCCTGAGCTGATGTATCCAACCTTTCAGCGTGGCTTTGGGAGGGTTGACTGCACTGATGCCCTGCAAAACAACACGGAGCAGAGCTGGCTCACTTCTCGAGTATGGCCAGATCCACTGTGCAGCAAAGATCTTACACAGCATAGATATTGTGGCAGTCCTTATGAATCACAATGCATTAGCATTCCTACTGCTTTACTCCAAAGGGCAATGGGGTCAGAACTTTGCTCACAGGAGGCACGCACAGGTAATAGTAATGCACTGCATGGATCTTGTGTGTAAAGGATTTCCTGCTTGAAAGATTGTCATGCACTTTCCTGTATTGACACCAAGTTTTTTAAGCTGAGAAAATACAGTTTCTATTTTAGTATGACTTCAAAGCCTGGAAAAAGCAGTTTTTAGCCTCAAGGTGATATGAAGAAGGAGAACACTGATGGGCACAGAGGAAAAGCAGACTAGGCAAATATACCCCAAGCTGATATGCAGTACAGCTATTATTATTATTACATTTTGTCTGCCTTTTTATACTGTATATTTAGAGGCTTGGTAGTAGAGAGGAATTAGCAGTCTCTGTTAATCTATTCATTACTTTCAGAGATATTTCAAATGCTTTTTTAGCTGGCCCAAAGAAATCTAAACCCAAAGAAATCAATAAGAAGAAGTAGACTACAACAGTTACACATTAGAAAAAAGAAAACAAAAGTATTTATGTAGTTCTGTCCCATGTTACCTTCTTTTTTCTTACTGCATTATCAGTGTAGTTATGCCATTGTAGCACATTGCTATTTAAATTCCTTTACAAAGGTTATTTTTGAGAAAGTTTAAAAGTTTTCAGTTGTGCCATTGTCTCTGAGGCAAAAGTTACCTTGAATTCCTTCTTCAGTTTTCTTCTCTCAGGTACTTCAGATTATTTCCCCAAAACATGATTATCAATTCAGAGCTATCTTTTAAATGACATTTGAATTACAGCAGTGATCATACATAATTTTTTCTGTATTATAACTTTAATATGCTCTTAGTAAGCTCACAATATTGCTTTATAAACTTTGTTGTAAGAGTAATAAGGAAGAATGAAGACTCTTATTTCTATTTTCTTTCAGAATCCATTCTCTGTGGGAGCTAAAGAAAAAAGAGCTAAAAAAAGGTGTTGTGACAATAAGAAGATTAAATATTAAGTGTCAACAAGTGTTTCCATTTCTCTGCAAAGACTTATATATAAAATTAGCTTTTAAAAGCTTCTTACAGAGTATTTTATAACTGTTTTACATGGAGTATAAATAAATCAACTAATTTTGGACTAGCCATTTAATAAACATAAAGAATCTTAAAGAAATTAACTCTTTTACACACAAAAAAAACCCTGGTCACTCTCACTATATGAGTCTAATTATGATGGCCACATTAAATTCCTAATTTAGTACATACTAATGATTTTGAGAACAAGTGCAATTTAAGCTTGAGCTAGATGTTGCAGAATTCTACAAAGTCCCGAGTCAAGACAGTAAGCTTGGTGAAACTCATCCTACTTGTGGAAGGAATATGGTCCCACTTTAAAAATTACCTGACATCCATATGTGACAGAAATCCATCACTGTTTTCAAAAATAACCTAGACATTCTAATTGGAACTTCAATCTTCTAAAAGTTAGGCATATTTTCTAAATTGGGTGTTTAATCTATTTTCATATTTAAGGAGAGAGACTACTAAGTAAGTAATTCACAAAATAGCTGTCTTTTAGGGAGACTAGATGCTTATTTCTTATTTCCTCTAGGGATGTAGTTATTAATCCTTTTTTGGATTCAAGTGGATGAAGGAGTAGAATCTTTCTGTATTGGCAGGTGGGGAATGTAAGGAACATGTCTTAAACGCCATTGTAGAAAATAGAAGAATAAAATCCAAATACCTTCTGTGTTTGATTTGGGTTCTTATCTTCCAGGAAAGAAATCTAACAACTAATCTGTAAGGAGGAATTCAGAAATAAGAGTCTTTGTGCATCACAGGTGAGACTTAAATACTTGACTACTGTAACAGAATGTGGTTCTCACCAGAACATTGTGGCTGTGGAGACAAAATCTTCCATCTGTGATGCATCCTAGAATACAGCAGCTTCATGTGACAGATTGCAGAATGGACAAATATCTGTTTTAAAATGAAACAAAACACATTTTAGGGACATCTTGTGACACCATAAGTCAGTGCTTTCAGCTACATGTCAATTAGGAATCCTTCCTCTCTCTCCATGCTGCTTGTGTGAAGTTCAGTCACGCTCCAAAAATCCTGAGTGGGTGAGACATCCTATAGGGAGAGCACGCTTTGGTTTGAGAGTCCTAGGAGGGTAATGACTTGTTCCCAGGCTTTTGGTAGCTCAGTCACAGCAGAAAGGTCTGTGGCTTCCTCAGAGCCAAGCAGCCAGTCTGGATTCTCATGCTGGAGACTTCACCAACAATTTGGATGAAGAGGTCTCCAGAGACAGAAAGCCTACACAGCAGCTGAGAGGGTGGAATGTCCCACAGGTGCCTTAACATTTGAACTTAGGAACTTGAAGCTGTTGCCCAAGTCCTCTTCAATGAGACTTTGACTCTCTAGGCTCTATATGAAATATTTCCATAAGTGCCTGTAGGTTAAATGTTTTGCTTTTATGTAAGGACCTGAAAATTCAAATAATACACCAGAGGGAATTTACTAAAGATTCTGGGTATTATATTAAACTGTTTACATTCCTACTTTCAAATTCTGTCCTCTCCATGCCTTGTACATACTTTTGAAAATGAGATTTTAGAAATTCTTTCATAACATACTGTGAAAAACTACCCTCCCATTTCACTGGAAAAATGCAGAAATTTTGTTGCTTCAAACACTGACCTAATTTTCATACTGTAAAGTTTGCCTATAAAGAAGAAATAGAGTGTAAATGCAAGTCTTTTAGGGCTTTGATATGTTTGGAAACAAAATCCAATTAAACTCCTATATTTGCTAATCTTTGTCTTAATAAAGTTGCTGTGGGTGTTATTGGCTGTTTATACCATGAAATCATGGCAAAGCAGCATGATTATTTTCATATTTGTGTTTATATATTTTACCATTATAGACACATGAGAAAACCTGCTTGAATCTTTTCAATATAGAAATCAGCAAATAGTTTTTAAAAGGAGAGAAGGTAATTAACTTCACTTCTTAATGATGCTCTTAATTTAAACTATGCAAGAGATGTTTAATGAGTGAGAGAAATGTTGCAGAAAAAACCTGTTCTTTGGTTAAAAAAACTAAATTAGAATCAGCAGAGTTTGAATCTATTTGCACATCTTCAGCAGACTTACTCTGTGACCTTAACCAAAGTGTTTCATTTTTGTGCCTTGTGGTTTTTCTATAAAACAGAAATAATAAGAATGAACTTGCTGAGAGCTTGTGGGCCTTAATTGTTTAGTATTTATATCTTCTGAGAGAATATAGATAGGATTGCAGAATGTGATGAATGATTAGCATTCTTTTGCTATTACCAAGCTCTGATATTTTTGCACAGCTATTTTATCATACAAAAATCTTTACTTTTTATAGCCCTGCATCCAACAACTACCCTGACAAATATATTGAGCAAAATATGTGAAGTCCTTCTCATGTCTCTTAAATGTAATTAGTGCCCAAATTACTCTCAAAATCAGTAGAAGACAATAATAGTCTACCTCCATTGATTGTACCTTCCAGGTCCACAGGAAGATGAGTAAAGAGTGACTTCCAGGTAAAATATATTTACACAATTTAATGGTTCAAAGCCCCCCCAAATCAGCACAGAACTCATTGTCTTCAGGCTTAGCATGCAGGTCCTGGAGAATGGAAAAAACCTCAACTTTCTGCTTCTGATTGAGCTGGTAGGCAACTTGTAGGCAACAGACAAGATTTGTTTTGCAGGTGATGAGTTCCTGAAGCACAGGTCTGGCCCCACAGCTGCAGGGTCTGGGTACCCCAGACAGAACAAGAAGCAAACCCTCAAGCAGTACTAACAAAAAAAGGCTACATGGGTACCAAACGTGCTCTAATGGTGGGTGAATTGTTCAGAGAAACTGCAGAGCAGTACTTGTGATGAACAAGTACTGCTACTTTGAAGCAACAAGCAATTTCCAACAAATACTTTCAAAAATTTCCCACATAGTTCAACAGAAAGAGGTTAATGGTCTTTTTATGAAAACATTTTCTTATTGTTATTGGTCTTTGTGCATTGTTACTTTGGATTGGGGTGTGTGGACAAAGCTCTTCAACTTCTTTAAATATTTGATGCAGCTAAGCAGGTGGAACTTCCCACCTGATTTATTTGTCAGCATAAGCTAGAAGAGGTTTTTCTGGTTATAAAAATAATTTTATTTTGCATGGAGAAAATTCAAAATATGTAACAAGACAACAAAACCAGGGGATTAGGACTCTTTCCTATCTACATTTAATCCTGCTCTGTGGAGTTTGCATATATGTATTCTCATATACATATAGTATATGTATATCAGAATATATAGTAATATAAATATATAGTAATATGAAATGCAATTACATCAGAAACATACTATACCTTGACTATAGACTAAGCTGAACTATAGATCCTGAACTGTTATAAACAGGGTGCAAAACAGTCTATATAGAACTCTTATCTGTACATGTCTTCTCTACCTTCTTTTAAAATAAAAATCTAAAGGGCAGTGTCACTACCCTGGATGCTGCAGACTCTGAAAAGCATTTTATTTGAAAACTGCAAGCAGCAGCTCGGGATATAAAGTCCATCATGCCATTACAAACATGAAATGAATCAAACAAACAAACAAAAAAAACCCAAAAGAAAATAAAATCTATCCACAATAAACAGATCCAAAAATGGTTTATGAAAGTGTTGTGGTAAAGAAAATAACACAATAAAATAATTAGAAAATAATAAAATAAAATAATTAGAAAATATGCAATAAAGTTTGCTGTGTAATTATTTATTTATTTTAGTTATTATTTGAAATTATAATCTTTGTAATTTAAAATGGTGTCAGTAACATGCAAAAATATAATAAGTTTTACTGTGATGAAGAAAACCAGCCTTTTCAGGACAGAATCATAGTCTCTTCTATCAGGCTTGAAGATAATTAAACATTTGTCAGTGTGACAGGTCCTAAATTCCCAGAAAATAATACAGGGATGCAAAAAATACTATTTCATATTATTGATTGCTAAGGACATCAGAGCTACTGGGCATGACAAGTGAAAATGACAGATCTAACCATGTAGCAAGTATGTTAAATAATGTTTGGAGCAAAGTAAAAGTGCAAACTTTATGACTTACTAGTAAAAAAAAATTGAATGCCCTTATAAGGACAAGATGCAGATATTTTTGACCAATATGATCATATTTTTAATGTGCCAAATACATTTACAACCCTGGAATACATTTGCAATCTATCAGATTAATCTAAGTGTCAGATGTGATTTGAAGAAGGACAAGGAAGAAATGCAATTAGAATATAAAAAAGGCACAATAAGTTCATTCTTTTTTGAGTTATTGCTGTCCAGCTTTCCCATGTGTTTGTCACACCTCTCCAGTCTCACCTTCAGGGTAAAGAACCAAACACGCAAAACATCAGATTTCGTATTTTGTACTCACAGACTTTTTTATCCTTTTCTAGCTATTTCAAATCCATTTAATATTTCAGTTGTAGTTTGGGTATTTTCAGACCTAAATAGAAGAGTTTCTTGTTTTTCTAATGGTAAAAAAAGTGAAAAAAATTATTTTTACCTAGTTCATGCACTAAAAGATTTCTCTTAGTTCACTATAATTTACTTTCTCAGTAAAACTCCTCTTGATTAGCCTCTGGTTTTCTCTGCAGTATGCCAAATTCTCCTTCAAAGCTGGGTCAAAGCCTTTTGAATATTCCCAACTTGCTGGTGTGTAGGGTAAGGATTTCAGCTGAGTGTTGTAGCTTGCATTAAAACTGCCTGGTGTGCTAAGGATAAAACCAGCCTTGCACCAAACACAGAGCAGGCCTTGGAGAACAGCTCCAGGGATAGCCAGCGTGCTGCACACCCTTACCTTCAAGCAGCTGAAGAACACTTGGCTTAAAGCATTCAGTAGATGTGTTCTTGAAAGGCCAAGGTTGTACTTCAGGAGCACATACTAATTTAAAATGGAATTAGCAGCTACTTGCTACAGTGAGATTTCCCAGAGAGAGACTCTTGAGGATGCTCTGAGCAGATCTTTTACACAAAATATTGAAAATGAATGGCAGCACAAAACCTCTTAACTCCCTACACTTACCAAAGGCATCTTTTCCTACTCCCTCTCTTCCAATAGACTTTTTTTCAGTGTTTCTGTTTACCCCCTCAGAGAAATCAAAAGTGAGTGTGTGTCTTTGCTCTTTTTTGTGCTCCATCTGATATCGCATTAGCTCTGAGTCACCTGCATTCTCCTGAGCTCTCAGTCTGATCTTGTCTAGGAATTGTACTCATTAGCTCAGCTGAAACAGCAGCTCACAAAGACATCACTAGCATCATGTACTGAGACAGAGTCAAGGTCAGGTTGCTTAACATATGCATTTGTTCAGCTGTTTCTGAATTTCCTCCTGCAAATGTGAGCTTGGGGACTGAGTGAGCTTGCTCAATGCTTCTAGAGATCCTAAATGGAATAATTTGATGTAAGGTTCTTACATCTGCAAAACTGGGTTTTCAGCTTTAATTTTTTTTTGCTGTTGTTTTAAATAGTATTTTAAAATTTCAGCTACTACAAATGGAAAAGATAGTGTTAGAGTGTATTACATTATCTGAGAAATACTTAAACACATGTAAATGGTAGCTGTACTATTAAACATGTGGAAAATAGTTAAGACAAAAAAGGAAGTTGTTATTTCCTGATGGCTCTAAACTATGATATATATAATGAGAAAAATTATCACTTTTGCTCAAACTGAAAATCTGAAGTACGTTTTTTTGTATACAATACACTTTATTATTCAGTGGAATTTGACTTGCACTTTTGTGTTAGGAGTGATGTCTTGCTTAATAGATGATGGACTGCGCCTACCTTAAACTGAGTTGATTTGGGTCATCAGGTAGCTCAAACTTTTTCAATATTTTGCAAAATTATATGACCACAGAACCTGTTCCTTTATAAAGATGTAGTTTAACTGGTTTATGTTACACCTAGTTGTAGTTTCCAAAATATTATCATAATAACATATCTTTTGTCAAGCTCCTGGAGGGCTCCATAAGAACAAAAATTTCATTGTGTTTGTAGTATGAACATTCCCTTGCAGGTGGAAAACTTGCCACAAGAAATATTTTGCCTGAGCCCAGATACAGTAAATGATGGCAGCAAAAGAGGAGAAGAATGATAAGACAAAAATAGAGCAAGGAAGATCATGCATTTAAGTAGGCAGGTCCCAATGGCTTTAGAAAACTTAAAGTATCTGATCTATATCAGCCATCCTATTTGCTCTGAGTTCTCTCTTTTTTTGTGCTCTCTTTTTTTCTTTTTTTTGGTGTTTTTAAACTTTCCTTTCCTTAGTTGTTAATGGCAAGATCAACTTGAGGAGCCTATTGTAGAATTAAAGGGCAACCTAGAGGGAACTTGAAAGGTGTTTGTTACCACAGCAGCTAAATGATGTAAAGATGCACAGGTTCCAAGGTGAGCACAATGGCAAAACCATAAAGGCTGACTCTGATGTAGTAGGAAACAGGAGAAGGAGAAAGGGCTTCAGAACAGAAGCAAGCCTGTCATATCAACTGACATGGCTATTTTGGCAGCTGTATTTTATATGAGCAGAACAGAGCAATGAGGAGCCTGGTCAAAAACTGAAGAGAGCAGAGGAGGGCTTTAGCAGCAATAAAAGAAAACATGGTATAAGCTCATCTGAAGGAACCCCATGGCTTTAGCATGTCAATAAAGGCAATGGAAAAGGAGGAACTGAAAATTTTCTCTTGCAAATTAAAACATCTCTGGATTTTTAATGTTGGATTATCTGAACAATCTGCAAGCACCGCCTCGTGGCAATCCAGTATAATCGTGGGAAGGGATGGAACATCTAGGTAAGAAAAACACAGAGTATTTCTGTGTCCACATACTACGTCAATGTTCTTATTGCTGATCCTCATTTGATTCCCTTTCTTTCCAGCGTACTTTACAAATATTCTATATAGCAAATATTTTCCAGTGTGGTCTTCTGTCTCTCCAGGCGGACTTCTGTTGGTTTGGCGCTTGCTGAATACTCTGAATGAATAATCTGAAATATTTAAATCTAATTGCTTTATTTATTATCTTTTTGAGTAGATAACTAATTCTGCCCTTAGACTCTGAGATGTTAGAACTTGAGTGGATGCTGTCTTGGCTGCCAGAGAGGAAAGCATTGTCTTCTCTTTCTCCTTTTGCGCTGTGACTACCACAGTGAAGATATTGTCCCCTTAATCCTTTTGAAGAATAGGCCTTTTCTACAGGATAGATCCTCTCAGAGCACAGGTGAGGAGGGAGAGTTATAAAATGCATTTATACTTCACAAGTAGAAGCCAAAAGGCATTTATAGCCACTAACAGGGATGCTATTTGTATGAATTATGTCTCAATAATTGCATTGCTCCTGAGTTAAATAATTTCCTTACCCATTTTTCTGTCATCTTTTCTCCATCAAATTACAAGTATGATATCTGAGTGCAAAATAGCCCTAAGATTGCCCAGGCATCTACAATTCTTTCCCAAACTGAAAGATTCCATCCCAGATAACACTCACAAATCGTCTTTCCATCCTGCGACCACTCACTTCCCTTTTAACATTAATCTCCAAAATGAAATGATCCTAAACACTCTTTGAAATACATCCTTCACAGGTTCTAGGAATAATTTCCTTTGCTCTGAACTCATATGCATCTTCTAGTCATTTATGCAGGCAGCATATGGCCACATTTTTCTGGCTTTTCTGCCTTTTTTAATAATCTAAATCTTGTGGCAATTTTGTAACTTTTTTCTAATGAAATGAAATTGAAGAATGGGAGAATACATGTTCAGACTCACTTGTCTTAAGAACTAGGAAAGGGTTCAGGCAGATACAGTTTAATGCTGCAATGCCTAAAACTTCCACACTTGGAGCCAAGTGTAATGCTTGCACTGAGGAGTGCACTGTGCTGCTGAGAAGGGGGGCACTTGGAGTTGTGTTTGCACTATAAAATCAGGTTCCCCTGTTCCCTTGAACAAATGGAACATATAGATGTGTAAAAGAGGGATTTGCACTTATCAGCAGCTGAAACAATTTGTTGCTTAAACCAGTCCAGAGCAGGGCTAATCTACAACTCCATTTTGTTTGCAAGTAGGCTTCTTCAGGTGGCAGGTGTCATGCTCTTTAACAGGAATATGGGTCCTGAAGCCCAGCCCCTGCCCTTGGCTACCAAATAAGGCCTTAAGTGGTCTTTCCTTCCTCAGATGAGAAGGATGTATGATTGTAGAGTACAGCGCTCAGAATTGTTACGGTTGGAAAAGACCTTCAAGAACATCAAGTCCAAGTAAGAGCAAGTATTTTCAAAAGAGTGACGCAGCCAACAAACCAACAAACTCATTGTGGAAAGATGCTAGTGAAACAGCTTATATTTTTTCCTCTGTTGCATTTTGTCAGCCAAGAATGTGAAAAAAATGAAGGCCAAAAGGATTGTGTTTTTTCCACATCTCACCAGTGCAGAGCTTTGTGTTACAACACACACCTAAGAAAGAGTGTTCTAGAGGAATCCTGCAAATATACTCAACTGTAGGTCCTCAGTAAATATAATGTTTGACCTGGAGATAATTGAAAAGATAAGAAATAAATTCTTCCTGTGCTGAGGAGGCCTAAAGCCAGAATAGTTATAGTTGCCTTAAAACACTCATCTTCAAAGCAGAAGCTTCACCCATGAAGCTTGGATGCTACTTTGAATTTAGACTTGGAAATTGCTATTTTTTTCCATTTGAACCTTCTAAATGTTCACACTTGAACTAAGCAGAATTACTCATGACCTTAACATTGAACACAAACAAAGTATTTGGATGGTATGGACATGAGGTAAAATATATGATGCTTAATAATGGAAGTGGGATTTTCCAAGTTCCTGTCTGGGTTAGTACAAACTTGTCTCCCTTATCTGCCATCTCATATATACAACCAGCATGGCCACTTTGGTTCCAAATTACAAGGTACCTAGCTGCTTCTGTTCTGATGGGAAAGCCCTCTATGGGAAAGAATTTTGCAAACCTTGAAAGCCTTTTTAAACTTTCTCCAGCTTCATTCAAGACAGCCTATTTGTTACTGATGTTTACACTAGGTAAGTTGTCCCCATGGGAATTAGGCAGCATGATACTTTCTAGAACAGAGCCAGTCTGTTGAGACCTCAAAGCCTTCCTACATTAAAGTGCTGCTTGTTGATAATTTCTTTCTTAGTTCGCATATGCACAAAAATACCAGTAAGTATCTAAATAGTACTGAAAAACGGATTAAAATTTACTGGTGTTCTATTACAAAAAGGTACAAAATACTACATAATTGTCTTTAGAACTAAAATGTTTCACAACTATTTAACATTTTATCTCCTTTGCTGATTGTAAATTCCACTCATATATAAAATTAAGTAATTAAAAATATTATTAAAGTGAATGTCTAGTCTTTTTATAATACAAATCTTCTGCTTCAGCCTCAAGTAATTTCTCTTCCTGCATTGTTAAGTTGATTGACAGTCAATCCACTTTGTTCATCAAAAGATTTGAGGAAGCCATTTCCACCACGAGTTCTTCTCTGCTACTTTTAAAACATCAGATAACTTCCTTTATCTTTCCAGATGAAATGGCATTCACTGTATCTCAAGGGTTTTTTGTGTGTTTGTTATCCATAGGTTATCTTAATTTGACTTTTTCTTTTTGTCAGTTTTCTGTGTCTTTTTCATTGTCCCAATTTAATCTGATCCTGTGATTTTTTTCCCTAGAAGTGATTTTTTGCTATTTATCTTACTTGACAACATAATTTTTCTTGAACTATTTCTCATGCTCTTGTCTAACTAGCTATGATATAAATCTATTCCACTCACAAAAAGGGCAGTTTATACTTCCTTAATTTACCTACTTCAAGACAAAAAATTGATTTTAATATAATTTTCAATATAAGCCAAACATCTTGTATTAAACTAGAATCACTCTCTGTTTCTCCAAAACTGAAAATATTCTAAGGATGTTGGTATTCCTTATTGTACTAGCTTTCTAAAGGAGCTATAAAAGTAATTTTCATTAATGTGTGTTGATAATTCTACTGAGCTGTTACTTACATGTAAAGAGTTAAGCACATACAAAAGCATTTCCCAGGAATAATTTTAAGATAATGATCATCTTGGGTAGTTATTTAGAGAATATTGTACTGAAGCAATTTGGATTCAAGTGCCCTATTTTTGGTTTGAAAAAGGCAAGACTAAGGCTCATGCACATGATTCCTCACACCTACACATGAGTACAAAATTTTTGGTACCTCAATCTAAAAAAAGTGATCATTACCTTCAACAGCTGTAAAGTAGGACAATAACATAGTAACTTGGCCAATATATTAAAAAAAAAAAAAAAAAATTTCTTCTGTAAGTTCTGCTTGATTGAAAAGTTCATGATCAATTCCCAAATAAAGAGCTATATTTTCCCCAGTATATATGTCTGTATCCTGTGTCCTTTGGAGACACTGTAGCAATGTGTAGGTAAATATGAGAGAGCAGAACAGGCTTAATAAAAATCAACAACAGATTTGTTTGAATAAGGATTGCATGATCAGGATTTTTACTAGCAGGCTGGCAAATATCCAAGGTTACAAGTGCTTAGAGGGAAAGAATACACAAAGAATGAAGACATGCTGAAATTTAGAGTAAAAATATTTTACCATTTGAGAACTCTTATCTTGGGAATATATAGCAACTTGATATTTTCACTGTGTTTCTGCAGTGCCAGATCGTACAAGCCTGACCTGTGTTGGCCCTAGAATTTCCATCTGTATGTTTTAGGGCAAACTATATACCTTGGAGCTATCCCCTGCTCACTCTTTCCAGTTATTATTCCTAAAACTGACACACGTGAGTTGGCAATTGTTGAACTAGCAGAAGATAAGTCACTTTTTTGCTGCATTTCCCCCTCATCCACTTAAGAAAATTAAGTGATGTAGCATAGATTTTATATGCAGAATACTTCTCTTCCAGAGAATTATAAAATATGTAATCCATTTGTATAGGATTTTTCTCTGAAGTGAAATCTCCTTAATGTTGCAAATGGGCAGTTCTAACCAGCTCATTTTTGTCCTTTTGTTGGTGTGTCCTTCACATAGGTGTGATTTATGCCACCAAAAGAGTGTCACAGCTAGTGAAGAATTGAACATTTATCTAATCAAAATAGTTTCACTGCAAAAATTTTTTTTTATTATTTTCTCTGCACAGTAATTAGAATATTCAACCACTATAAAAACTGAAAAAGAACCTGTGCAGTTGTCCCACTGACACTACTGCACTACCAAAGGAGACACTGTTGCCTTATAGAAGAATCCAAATTCAAATATAGGAATAAAATGGGTAAGGGAGATGAGCCACAATTAAAAAAAACCAAACCACCAAAAAAACCCCACGCCAAAGGGTTCTTTGCCCAATCTTTTGGACAAAGAACTGAATTGGTAACTAATTTTCATCTGGTAGCAGAATATGGGAAAAAGAATAGTGAAATAAATCAAATGAATTTATAAACCACTTTATATTTAAGTTAAAATACTTTTAAAAATCATCAACTCACTTTTAAAGTTGCAAAATAATGAACACATCAGTTGCAAGAACTAACAGTAAACATCTCTATGACTCAGGGTTGCAATTCCACCAATAAGCAGCACTTCTCTGTGTCTACCAACTCATTTAGAGCCAGAATGCTTGGTTTTAAATAAAATAATGAAATACATTTTTAAAAAAATTTAGTTTGTTAGCTACAGATAATCTCTTCTGTTGTTTATAGGTAATCTGTTATAGTTGGTTAATTGATAATCTTTTAGATTATAGATCATCTCTTCATAGCGTTTAACTCACCAGTGTTCATGGTGTCCTGTTAAGCTGTAAATTAACCATCTAAAGTGCTTGGCTGATGCATGAAATGCTGGTTTGGACCTCTTTGTAATCACACCACCAGAGTCTCATTGCCTTCATGAACCAAGATTATCTCTTTTCACTTGGGCCAGAAGTGAAGAAAAAGTTAAAAACCAAAACAAAGCCTAATTTCACCAGCATAAGTGTGTGTTTCCCCACAGACTTGAGTGAGAAAATCTTTTGTCTTATCTACTAAGCCATCTGGTACCATTAAGCTGCTGAGAATTGATCAGATGGAAAAAAATCACTGCAGACTCTAAGCATGGTCAGAATTAACTCTATGACAATCATTGCCCTGTTTTCACCAAAGTTCTTAACAATATAAAAGGCTCCTTTTCTTAGAAGTGGATCTGTTAATTTTTCCTCAGTGAGCCAAAGTTTGCAAGAGTAAAACGTTTACCTGACTTAAATTAGTTTTGCATGAATTTCTGTGTAATGACAATGGTACAAAAAAAGAAAGTATCAAAAGCCATATTGTGGTGAGCAATTCTTGTGTGGAAGCACATCATGAAGGTGATTGTCTCTTTAGTATCATATTCTTTCTCTTTAGTACCCTATTCTTTTACTTTTCTTCTTCAGACCCAGTCTTTTTTTTTAATCTTTAGCAAATACAATGCAAATCAAGAACAATGTGGAGTTCAGATTAACATAATTTCCATTACTTTCTCTAAAAACTGTTAAACAGTGAGACTGTGGGCTTTCATGCACACTTTTCATTGCTGGCACATTTATGTTATGGTACTAGAAAGATGGATGTACCTGCTTGCTCTTTTGCATTGCAAAGAGGCCCCGTGATTTTAGTGAGCTAAAGCAAGCCTCTGAGCATGCCTTTGCAGGATCAAAGCTAGCTGAGCTTCAAACTTCAAGCTTCAGTTAAAAACATGACATACCCAGGTCAAATTTCTTTTCTGTTTTAATAATCTGTTTCTGTAATTGCTTTGTTAAGTGCTCTTTTTTTCATCCTACCTTCTGTAATTGAATTTGTAGTTCAAACCTATACTTATTTAGCAATTTATCAAAATAAAACTGAAGCTAGGTATGCTGCTTTTGACAAAAAACCCCCACAGAATAAATAAAGCAGGTGAAAATCTTTTCAGGAAAAATAAAGTCAAACCAACAGGTCAAGTAGAAACTCATAAAAAACTGAAACTTATTTAAACACACACACATAAGAAATCTTAAAATGAGACTGGAAAGGCAGAAATTGTTTTCTTGCAGATTGGATGGCTATGAATTGCACAAAAAATGATTGCCCAGATATTTCAATTTAAAGCACAAAATAGCTATTTGTTAAAACCTGTAATAGCTCCATAACTGGACATAAAATAAGTAATGGAGTGATACACAGGGAAAATGTTTCTGTGTTTCTCTGACAGAGTTTTAAAGTGCAGGCAACCCAATGAGTCTTATACACTTTATATTTCAAATTATTTGCATGAATCTTACCACATGACTGTATTTCCTCTGAAGATTTTTCTTCCTTTCATTTGCATCTACTTTGTGCATTCATACCATACTGGTTTGCTAGGTGAAACAGTATTGTAAATGCCTTTAAAACTGACTTTCTGATTTGGGAGTTTTGCTTTGTAGATAGCAGGCAAAGTAGTCAGATTTTATATCAGGCTCTCAGAATCAATTTGACCAGGCCTGTCTATGGTGGAGCTTAAGCTGCTGATTAGCTAGAGATAGAAATGAGCTTTATTGGATGACATAGTATCTAATTGCTTAGAAGTCACCAGTTTATGAAATGGATACAACAATAGAAACTGGATTAATCTTGTCTTTGTTTATTCTCATCAGCCTTCAACTTGATTATTTACTAGAAAACATTATGCACAAAAGTGACTGTCTTTGTGCTTTTTACTCTGGCTATCATAAATACCATGGCTTTGAGCATTTGGAAGATGACATTTAGGCCACTGCTTTACTTCCCTTTTTTGTCTTCAGAACATGGTCAAATGTCCTGAGTGATGGTAGTGATTGCTTTTGATTTATCTAACTTTTCCTCTGGAGTATGTGAGCTAAGTACTTGACATTCTTCCTCAGGTCTTGCCTCTCATCTCTTGGTTTTGGTCAGCTAAAGATTCTTCCAGATGGTGAATAATCATAAGGAAAGACAATAAATTACAATCAGAGAAAAACACTGCAGACTGAGGCTGAGTGGGAACAGTGTGGTTTCCTGTTCTTAATGATCTTCCAACTATGCTCCACATGCTGGAACTACCTGATCATCCACAATATTCTCATCCTTCTGTTGCTATCTTCCTAGTACTGAAATTAGCATAGCTTTTTTTCCTCCAGTAGCTCTACTGACTAGCAATTAAACAAAACTAAAAACATTTGCTTACTTTATAATTTATCTGTGCAATTTGGCTGTCTTACAATTTGTTTCAAACTGTGCATTATAATCTCTAATTTAAAATATGGAGGAAAACTTGTGCTGCTGCTGAAGAATGCAGCTGGACAGCTATTATTAATGTAAGCAGAAGTCAAACAGCTTGATCCCTTTAAAGTTTGTTGGCGCTTAAATACTTAAATAGTTTAAAAATTGTGGAAGGAAACAGGATACTTTCACTGACTTCCATGTTAAAAACCTACCAGTATTTAGACACTTTAATGCCAACCTTATATATTCACCTGCTTCACCTCTATAAAGTGAAAGTAACTTCCTTTTTAATCAGTTTTGTTCTATTGGCCAAAAAGTCTACATCTTTCCTTTAGCAGAAGTCTCTTGAATAGCTGAGCCCTTTTTTGCCATTCACTGAGAATTTTCAAACTTTTGTTACTGGTTAGGCAAGGTGCTTTGGGAAAACCAGTTTTTGTGCAATTAAAGATATAACACACACATTCACATGAGGGCAGACTGACAGTGACAAACCTTGGCTCTGACACTTCCCAGCTCTGTGTTTTGGCTTTCCAACCCAAGTAAAACTCTTCAACCCTATTTTTGTGGGTGAAGTACTGGTTTATGTGAGTTAACATTTGTAGGAAGTGTGATTCAAATAAAGAAAGCATAGTCTGAACTAAATTCAAGTGTTGCACAACTTTCAAAAAAATGTGACTTCATTGTGCATCAAGTAGACTGAGCAACTTTTCCTACTTTGCTTTCAGAAAGCATTGGCTTGACATCATCATGTTATTCTATGTCTTTTTGCACCTTTGAGACAGCTCCTCTCCTCTTTTTCATTGCATGTAATTATTTATCTTCCTCCCAGGTAAGTTTATCTACAGCTATTGACATCTTCAGTCTGTAAGTAAAGGAAAGAGACTTCATTGGATTTCCAAGTTAGTCTACAGTAGATCAGTATTTGGACACTGTAGTTTAAAAGGAGGGCAATAGCAGCTTTGGAGGGATTCTTGTATGCTTTTACTGGGCTGCACTAGTTTTTTGTAGAAAAGACTGTCAGGTGAAACTTATAAAAAATATACTCCTAAAAATATTTGTGGAAACAAGATCCTAGGAATAAAATCTTCCATTTCTTTTTCAATTCTGCCATTGTATCTATCCTGCCTTAAGGAAGCTGAGACCTCAAGGTGTGAGTGGTGAGAACTCTTGCTCAGTTCTCAGCACTTAGCCCATCTTGATGGATATGAACTCAATCAGAGTTTATCAGCTAAGAGCAGAATGAATAGGACGGGATTTTTCTGACTGCTACAATTCTGAGATTGCATTTGGGCCTGCAATTTTCTTATTAAAATGAAGTAGGGAAACAAAGGCCCACCGGCAATTGCACATATAAACCCAAGTTACTGGGTCATAAACAGATGACATATTTACCATAATTTTAACACAGTGTGGAACAAGCAGCAGATATTGGTCTCAGTGAACAAAGCTCCATCTTTTTCTTAGCATCTGGACCTGTAAATTTCTAAAGCAACAATGCCATAATGAATACAAAGGTTTCTGCCATCTGTTCTGTTTGATAAAGATTAGTTTTTGCCCTTGTGATTTTGGAAACTTTCCAGTAAATATTCCAAAAAATTTGGGCATAGAAATAGTCAGGTATGAGGCATATGACCATTATTGTGTCTGATGTGCAATAAAACATGATACAGTGATGAAACACAAAGGAGAAGATAAAAACAGAGCACCAAACATAAGGAAAGAAATATTAACAGATATAAAGGATATTTGATTAAAAAAAATCACTAAAATTTCACAATGCATAAAAAAGAAGTAATATTAAGGCCATGATTTCAAACACTTAAAAGCAGTAAATATGCTGTTGAACTCCTCATCAACTGCATAGAGGTCCCTTGTGGCTTTATGAGAAATTTTCCTGCCTGAGAGGAGCTCAGGTGACTGTGAGGCGTGGAGCTTGTGACGAAGATGAAAAGATACTGATGGCATATGTAAAATGAACAGCAGCAATGAGTTCTAAAACAGAAATACAAAGATAACACTTTAAACTGGCAAGAAATTATTTTAAAATCATTACCTTTGGTAGAAGAATTGACAACAAGTTAATACATGGCATTTCTTTCATTTTGTGAGGCACTGCATAAAATTTAGCTTTACTGTATTTGTGTGCCTGAGAATGTCCTGTTGTCACTGTGAACTAATGAGGTACACTTTCTCTCATCTGCTCAAAGTTGCAGCAGAAATAGTCTCAGAATTTCCTATGCAATGCCTTCCAAACATAAAAAAATTGAACAAACTGCAAGTAGATTTAGGAAAACATTGCTGTGACCAGGAGATTCATATTAACAGGAATAGTATTTTGAAGAAAATAGAGAACTAGCTGGTCTGATTTCCATTCAGATCCTTAACACAGTCTTATTTTTAATCACAGGGAAGTGGGATCATTAACGATGATACAGATCCTTGAAATTTTTCACTTGAGCTTTTTATTTTTTTAAATTCAGTTTAATAAAATAATTAACTGAAAATCTATGAAATGAAAAAATTGGAAAATTACAGCTACTCCTCCAAATCTGAATGGGAAAAAGTCTCAGGTTTCTTTTCCAGTTTGTTTGAGTTTTGTGAGCAAGTGTTAGATGTTTGTCTAGGGCCTCTAGAATCTGATATAGAGCTATTGCAAAATTCAGGTTAGAATGTTCATGGCAAAATCAACTCTGCTATCTCAGCTCTCAATCTGTATAACTTTGCTTACTGTTGCAATGTTCTCCTGAGTAGCTATTAACATGTTTGACCAGTCAACAAACAAATAAAGCAAATAAAGTGTTTACTTTGAAAAGAAAATAACAAGGCTGCAATCCATAGTGAAGAGAATACAAGCTGCCAGGGTTACCAGAGGACTACGGAAATATGTTCCAGTTCAGTATTTGTTCAGTTTTCTCTTTTCAGACTAAGATAGTCATAAATAAACTAAATTAAAGTGAAATAACATGGACTGTTTTTGTAAAGGCATCACCAGATAGAAAAAAAAAAAATACAATGCCTCTTTGTAGCAGTTGTGGGAGGACACAGTCCTGGACAGGAAGGCTTCAGAGGATATTGACGACAAGAGAGCAAGACCATGAAATGGAAACAGAGTGATAAGGAGTCCTGGAGGCATTGATTTATGAGAAAGATCAGAAAGGTAAAAGAAATCTATTGCTAATCAGTGACTGAGGATGAAAGCCAGCAATGGATGTGGGCATGCTTTGTAGTCATGCAGGGAAATGTTACTGGAATGATAGGGGTTTTTGGGGATTGACAGCCCAGTGATCTCATTCCAAAATGATCTAAAAGAGCTCAGTAGGCTGAGTAACATTTGAAAGCTATGGAAATAGAAAAGGCAGTAATTGAATACAGGTGATAGAGACAACATAACTAGATTTTTAATTTCAAATTCAGCAGCATATTAATGTTGAACCAGAGCTGGGAGAAAGAATTGGCCATGCTGACTGCTATAGTGGCTGTCCTCACCCTATATCCTCTTTTTTCCATGGTTATCCCTATCACACTGGGCAAGGGAAATGTAAGGATCATGTTTGTCTATGAAGCTAAGTAGCTTATGGGGCAGGATACATACAAGATATTAATTCAGCCTAAATTCAATGCACGGGGCTGTGGAAAGTATTGAACCTTGATCACTCTTAACAGTGACTGACTCATCTGCCATTGTGTGAGGAAAGATGAATGACCTCTTACCCTAGTGACCACAAACACACTGCCATCCAACTGGAAAGAAACTCTTGTTGACCCGAAATGAAGTATATTCATATTTATATATGAATATGTAAATGAAATACTGAAGAAATTTTCTGGTGTGTGAGTTGATGAAGAGGTGTTAATGCCTGCCTCCAAAAGGGCACCTCTGAGTTTACCATATGAATTACAGAGTTTGATTGGTACATCTGGAGGGGAAGAAAGTCATAAATATGTTTCCTTTTTTCTCTTTTTGATGACATGAAAATCCCTGTATAGTCTAGTGAAGAGAAAGAGCACAGCATGTCTATGAATGTACCTGTCTGCTAAAGATAATCCTGGCTCCAGGATTTCTGGCACTTGAAAAAACTATGAGTGGGATTTAGTATATAAGGAAAGACTGAAAATGGTATTATTTGACGATTCAAACAAACTTGGTACTGTTTTCAACAAAGGTGGTTTAGATCATGTGTTCTCAAGAAGACCTTTTCAGAAGCTAAGAAAATGCCAAAGTTGCACTAAATGAATAGTGAAGGTCACATGAGGGCACCAAAAATTACCATTTCAATAAAAAATTAGGTTAATTTGGACTAAGAATGGCTTAACTTTCATGAGCTCTCCTGTTCTCACTGCTAGGTTGACTTGTGAATGACCATCCTATTTAGGCTTTTGTCTTTAGATAACTGACATGTTTCTTGGTAAAAAGTGTTTTGGGTAAGAATTTTTTTTGCCTTGGTGACCAAGTAAGTAGGTAAGGGATAATGGCTGTGATTCAGAGTGATTTAAGCAGGCTGGAGGAATGGGCCAGAAGAAAAGGTTGCAAGTTTCCACAACAAATGCAAGGTCTTGCACCTGGGAAGAACCTTGTCATCACTGGAGAACGGGTCTGCTGAAAAGGAGCTGAAGATCTTGGCAGACAGGGTGTGAGCCATCTCTGCCTGGGCATGAAAGGCCAGCAGCATCTGGGGATCCAGGGAAATTATTAACCCCCACTACTCAGTGCTCAGAGAGCACCCAGACCCTGTGGCAAGGTACCGGGTCCCCCAGCACAAGACTGATAAGCTGGAGTCAGTTCAGTGAAGGACCACCAAGATGCTCAGGGGGCTGGAGCATGTCCTGTGAGGAGAAGCTGAGAGAATAGTGCTTTTGAGCCTGGAGAAGAGGGACTTTGGGGACACTTAACAGCTCTTCAAACCTACAAGGTGGTCCCTGAGAAAACTAAGCCATGATCCTCCCTAGTGGTACCTGGAGAGACAACAAGACATGATGGACAAAACCAAAATAATAAAAAATAGAGACAATTTTTCATTCTGAAGGCAGCCAAGCTGGTCAGAGATGTCAAGTAGTCTCTGTCCTTGGAGATTTACAAGACTCAGCTGCACACAAACCTGAGCACCTGGTCTGATCTGGGATCTGAGACTGCTTTGAGCAGGACAATGGACTAGAAATGTCGCAAGGTCCATTCCTGCCTCAGTGACTCTTGGATTCTTACTCAATGACTCTGCCAGGTCAGTTGGGTGGTCTTGCATGGTCTAGGCAGCTGTCATCTACTGAAGGCTTTAAATGAGAATACTGCATTGAACTGAAATTTGAGGAGACTGTAGCTAACCGATTTACTGGAGCACTAGGTTTAATACCTAATATCAAATCTGTTCGAATGTGTCACAGACTTCATAAACACTTAGTACCACCCACTCAAAGGGGGAAAAAAAAGAGTAAGCCAGTTTCTGCTCACAGTTACAGTGAATTAAGTGTTTGCTTGTTCACATTTTTTCATGTGCAAAGATGAGTACATTCACTGATGTCCATTGTACATTCACATAACACTAACAAATAAAATATAGTGATACAGTGCTCAACCAAGGGAAAATGAACTGCACATTGACTTCATATAGTTCTCTTGTTTACCTGTATAATTTATAAAATCTATAAAAATCCCCAAGCAAAACGTCTTAGAAAAAAGAAAAAAAAAAACACAAAAACTTTTTAATGGATTGAACCCTAGAACAAGAATAATTCCAATAATTCAATTTATTATTTAATCGAGGAATACAGAATTCTGGATATGCTACCAAAACCTTTTAAAAAGCAAGTTAATAATGTTCAAGTGAATGACAATACAGCAGCACTATCCTTAGGCTTCATTTTGAATCTAATTTATTTAATTCAAAAAGCTCAACCATGAGCAAGCAAGGCAGTAATTTCCAGTTTAAGTAAATATTTGGAGGTAAAGAAACAACATACTACAGAAACTATAAATGTTATGGGTTTTTGCTTGATTTGCCATTCAAAAATTATTTAAAATAGAACGACATCCATTTTGTCCTATAATTATTTTTGTCAAGGTTATCAATTTTATACCTAGCTGACTGATTTTTTTTCATGGTTATATTCTCTGCTGAAAAAAATATTATGTTTGAAATGAAAGACAGTTATAGTATACCTGGAAAATTTACTTTTAAAATCTGTACACACTATCTATATTAATACACATTATTATTATTGTAACAAAGCTTATAAAGTTTATATGAACTGTATTAACTTGGAGTGGATGCATGCTTCCATTTATGCTTGTTCTGCTGGGTCATGAGTCTCCATAGCACTAATAAACATGGTTTAAAATGATCTTTTTTGTCTATTAATTTTCCTTTTACATTGTGAATATTTCCTTTCTGTCTTCCTCCTTCCTCCTTCTACCTTTTGGAAGTTCTCCAAGTTGTCTTTATGTTTGAACCGCACATTTCTTCTCTAATTATTCTCTAACTCCCTGCTTCCTTCTTCTTCTTTGTTACACATTTGTCTCTCTTCTTATTCCAACCCATGACTTGACATTTGTTACTCTTAAAAGAGGACCTCATGGAATCTGTAATATCTCATGAGACACGAGGCAGAAGCACACAACCTATTGAAAGAGGAACTGAAGAAATTCAGTATGGCAGGGTGGCAGTCCTCACTGTTCCTTACATATCAGGAGTCTAAGAGTGATAGATGAAAGAGCAGTGCAATTAAACATCATCAGCAAAGAGCAGCAGTTGTGGTGGTCATGTTCAAGACCAGGAGGAGAAAGGCAATATCATATTGTACAAAAAAAGTTATATATACATATACATATACATATACATATACATATACATATACATATACATGCACTATCATTGCTGTTATAGTTCCCTTTTTTGTGTTTCTGTTTTCAGAGCTGGAAAATCTCTATTATTCCTTTCAATGTATTTTGATATCAGAATTGATCTCTTTTTAAACACTGTCTCCATTAACAACTGCATGCTTTCACCACAGTCTGCATAATTAAGAAACTACTGTGAATATCCTAAAGTAATGAGAAATGTGCAAATTAAATTGGCTGTGGAAAATGCTAAAAATTTCTAATTGGGGAATGCATCCCCTTGGAACATGAAATCATAAAAGTACACAAATCAGAGCACTGTTCAGTTTCATTCTAAGAACAAGACTTTAATTCTTTGCAAGTTACACAAAAAGCCAGATATCAAACTATCTTCAGAAGTCACACTAAAAACTGTGATTCTGGAATTATATTGAAATGCAAGAATATTGTATATGTGTACATATGCAATATGTATATTCTTTATATGAAGAGTTTTATATGCTTTATAAAAGCATATGCTTTTATAGGCTTTATTAGAAGTTTTACATGTATATATATGTCTACATGCATATAAATATACATATTTACATACATGCACACACATATATGTATACACACATACATATATATGTAATTACAGCAGAAGAATTGTCTCCTGGACTGTAAAATGACAAAAGGTATCACTTCTCTGAGACTGAAATTAATCTTGTATCACATTCAAGAATTAAAGATGGCAACATCTATTTTTTTAAAGGTGAAAAGTTTACCAACTGTATAACTTGGGATTAAAAAAAAAAATCTATCAAGCATTCAAGGATAATACGCATAAATGTCACAAATAATGAAGATATTTTGACAGAAAATATAAAAAATTCCTAAGATTTAGTCAGTATAGGAAGAACTGATTTTTTTCTAGGGAGTGTAAAAAAAAGGCTACTTTTTATGAGGACTTAAAGTACTTAGAAGTCACATATAAAATATTATAGAAATACTGTATGCTTTCTCTTGAAAACAGTGAAATAAACCAATTTAGAGAAACACAGATGTTATTGGTCTCCATAAGTCACCACGTGTGATTTGTCTCAGACTGGTGGTTTCTAAAACAGTGACCTGCTGTAATTTTAAAAGAAGATGTGTCTTGTTCCAAGTTTGATGTTCAGGCAAAAAGCTTTTAATCTTTGTGCCAATTTTTTAGAATAGGTGGTCATGCCCTACTACCATGGGTGTAATATAAACCTTTATTTCTGATGGTCTTGTATTAGCCCAGCTCCCCAAGAGAATCTGGGATCATGTTTCAACAAAAATAAAGTGACAGGCACATATCTGAAAGAAAGAAATACTGCCCAACACAGGTACATTGTTTAGGCCATAGAAAACTGAAATTTCACAGCAGGAATATAATTTCGTTTTAAAAAAGAACAACATGAGAGGGTTTGGGATAATATACCATGAACAGAAAACTGTTTAAACATATACCATGAACAGAAACATGTTTAAACATAAAATTCTCAGAATAATAAGAAAGTTACAGCTCAGAAAGGAAAAACACAATCCAGCTCCACAGAGACACTTGCAAACAACTGCCCTGCACAAAAGACCTTAATCATATTCTGTTCAGCTCTTGTTTTTAAGACCTCTAACAGTCATCTTTTCCTTTTTTCATTCATTAATATTCTATGAACATCTTTAAAGAAGAGGAAGATGAGATATCAGTGTGTATTATCATAAACAAATTATCCCAGACTCTCAGTGGCTTCTCCACTTTCTGTTTGTGCATGGGGTTCTGGTATTCTGGCAGGGGCTACTGCTGATGTGATGGTCCAAAATATCTCAATTTCCCTTTCTTTTCATATGTTTTTTCCCTTAAAATCACTGGGGACAACATGGACTTTGGGCAATGCAGGGGAGGAGGGAGCAGGTCCTGTCCTCCTGAATAAGAGGTTTTGGTAGAGAGACTCCAGTGGTGATCCATGCTAATAAAAGGCAGGTGAAGAGTAAGGAAAGACACATTTCTTGTGTGACCCAGCACATAATTTACTAAAATGAAAATTACTCCTTGAAATTGTATTCCTAACAAATTTTGGAGTCTGTGCAGGCACAGACATTGTGATTAGAATTTTGTGATCCCAAAAGGGAAAATTCTCCATGAGACAAAGCAGTACTTCAAAAGTGCTTTTAGATTTTGAATTGTTTTCTTGGAGTTCGATGCTAAAATTCTCACTGTGGCCTCTGAAGTACCATAATTTGTGTCTTCTTTTGTAAGATCACATGCCATTTCTCAGATAAAATGCTACTATACCTGCAACTCTGCTAGCTGACCTTGTAATTATGTAATTTATTTTTCTTAGTTCCTTTTGCCCCCCACTTTTTAGGATGCTGCTATCTTTCATTATTCAAAGTACATTCAAATCACATTTTTTGTGATTTATATTGATTGTGCTTTTATGCAATCATCCCTTTGTTCTCATGCCTGTGTTTTAGCAATTGTCAGTGTGCACCTTTATTACACCATCAGCAGAAAATATTTCTCTTTAGGAGTAAATCCATATCTGATTTTTAACCTATTAGTATAATATTTGATAAAACTCTTCTTTTTTGTATAGTTCAAAGCCTGAATATGATTGCTTTTTTTTCTTTGTTATCTATTCTCTAGACTGAAAATATTAGCTGCTATTTTCTCCAAGTACTCAATAAGTGTTATTAAATTATTTAATGAGTGAAAAATATTTTGAAATACATCCTTACCATGATATTTATTATTAGAGGAATTAAAATGAGTGAAAATGCATTTTTGCCTTTGCAAGATAAAATATATTTGTGTTTCCAATTGCAAAAACTTAAATAACATTGTAATTTGATTCTCAATATTGATCAAATATTTGTGCTGAACTACAAAGATCCTTACTCAAAGAAAATAACCAAATTATACTACATGTAACATAATGCATATGACTGAGGAATGAAGGCAGAAGAACAGTACAGTAAAAGCAGAGGAGTTCCCTGCATAACAGGATCATATTTTATCACAACTATGCTAATGTTTGGAAGGATAGATCCAAATCAGGATTATTTATTATGCTATCTAGATAAATAGATACAACACATCTAAGTGGATAAATGACTGATGAGATTCTTGCAGACATCACAGAAGAACAGGCTGATCAGAAGGGCTTTAAAGAAAATGTAGGAGCCCTGTAGGTGTTGTAGAATGATGCAAAAGGACATCATAAAGGAAAGAAGGGGTCATGGGAGAAAGGAGAAGAACCTGAGGGTAAAGTACCCACCTTGAAGCAGCTGAGGTGCCTACAGAGTGTGCCAGCAGAATCACCACTGCAATCTGCACCTGAAGGATTGGCTGGTAGAATGGGCAGTGTACAAATGTGCCTAATCCTAATGGCAGTGAAAAAGGGCACAAACCTTGGCAATGGCAAAGAGGAATTAGAACTGAAGGAGTAACAATAAATGCAGTGACAAGCACTCACAGATTATTAATCTGTATGACAAAAACAGAAACAGAAAGAAATGGTGTAAAGACACAGCATTATTTAATTTTCATGTTTTAAGAAGACAGCTGTGTCAAGGAAAATAGCTCTGGAGAAGATACAGTTTATTTCCAAACATATTGCTCTCTGTAGTTAAAGTGTGCTGTCATATAGATACTCTGTACAGCTCCATGTAGTGACTTGGAGCTGTGCTTCACTTTCAGACTGATTATTGCGGTTTTTCACAGAAATGGTTTACTGGGAATGGAATAAAATTGTCCCCTAAGAGCAGGCATCATAAGTGACTGCCAATACGATGGAGACGAAATAGTGCCTGAAATAATGTTTGAGCATTCTTATTTTAAAGCAAAACATTACAAGAATACACAAATCTTACAATGTATTTATTCTGTCATGGATGAGTAGTTTTCGGTGTATGGAATTTTTACAACTGTAATATTGAACTTCAAATAATTTAGTTGTTTTGATTTTTTTTCTAACAGGAGGACAGTAACCTACAAAGTACACAAAGAAAAGATTTTATCTAGGCCAGTCATATTTCCTGTGTTCTTTCAGGTCAAAAGCCTGATCTTGTGAAGGCAAACAAGCATTTCCATACCTATCTAGACTCTGCAATCAACTCTGCTTTGCTGCTATAATGAGGATGAATTTATTCACCTGCTCAGTGAATCCCAGGTGTGGAGTGAACACCTGCTCACTGTCCCAGCCCTTCTCTGCACCTGCCCCAAAACTTTGGTTCCAGTAAGTACGACCTATTAATTGAAATAACACTGTTAAATAATTCAAGAGCAATTTTTCCTTTTTTTAAAGCTGTGAAATTCCATTTCCTCTTTAAGTCAAATTCTGGACCACAACATGTCACAGGGACTGAGCAATTTACTGAGTGCTTAATTACCGAGTGTAAATTTTCTCAAGTGCCTCAATAATGACTAAACACAAGTAAAGGTGTATCCAGAAAGATGTTCAATTTAAGCTGAATTTTATGAATTTAATATTGTTCTCTTGGCCAATTTAGATGTGGGTAATTCCTGTCTATATTGCTTTTTTAATTCAACTGGAAAAGATGGGTTTCCTTTTTCACATTTTAACATCTCTACTTTGCTGTCATGTGTCATCAATCTGTTGCTGCATTTTGACTCCAAAATGATCTTCTTTTATTTTTTGTGGCTTCATTTAACTTAGTGCTCATTAAATAAGGGGCCAATCTTTCATCTTCAATTCACATCTGTACTTTTATTCACATTTATGTTCTTTACTTATTCAGGCTATTCATTCATATGAGTAAAGTTGAAAAAAATAACCTTTGTAATTTAAAGCACTTACAGATGAACCAGGAATTTTATGTTCTATAGCAGATTTCTAGGAACTCTGCTAGGCAATCTCTTTTTTTGGTTTTTTTTAACCAGTGCTATAGGGCTTAGAGGAAGATTCTAGAAACTCTCTCTCTCTTTTTTTTTTTCCTTTCATAATCTATGTGATTTTCTCAGTTAGGTGTTTTGTCCAGATCTCACAGAGAGAGACTTGTTTGAGCCTCAAAACATGAAAGCACTAAGCCTCAGGACTTATCATAATGTTTCTAAGTAACAGTGGTAATAAAGATGGTAGGTCTTGTTTTTTATTCCTTTTTTATTGTATGACGCAAGATAGAATGCCAGTCTGGTAGTCTCAGGATTGTCCTCACTATATTATATCTCATGTAAACAATCACGAGTCTGCTAAGTCGGTATAAAAACATCAGAGCCTTGCTGGTTTATGTCCTTTTTTTTTTTTTTACTTTGCACTGGTAAACACATGGTAATAAAGGTGAGGGGAGAAGAAGACCTTCCCTTTAGACAGTTTAAGTTTGGATCAAAATTGAAGTTCCTTAGGTTAATAGCCTAATACACACTAAGCTAAATGCCTACTAAATTCCGTGCATTGGATGAAATATCAGAAATTCATTCCATTTGGCTTAGAATACAAAATATGTGTTTCTGACCTAAAAGAAGTGGAGCTCCTTTATAATGTGCATTTTTGGGAATTATTTTAGACTTGTTGTCAAACAGGCTCACTTAACTATTCAAAAAGCCTTGCAGTTTTCATTCTGCATCAGGAGAAAAAGCTTGAACAGTGAAAGGGTCAGGCAGAGAGGGAAGTGCATTAGTTGAACATGCCAAAGGGTAACCAACAGAGAGAGAAACCACTCATCCTTTTAAATTAAATTGCAGTGTGTGTGCTGTGTATTCTATATTCAGTGCTGTTCTTTTTACTGCTATTGAAGTTCTTTTCCAGTTCAGAGCCAACAGCTATAGGTGTAACTGATCTAGATAAATTTACACGACATTTTGTAACATTTATTTTGATAAATAAATTTTTATTAAAATAATCAGTTTCAGCATATAAATATCAGCTGCAACATTTTCCTGCAATATTACCAGTAAATTTCAAGTAAACTAGCTGCCTGAGAAATAAATAGAATTTAAGTTCTAAATAAGTAAAATATAAGTTCTACATCTTAAAACTTTGAGATCAATAGTTCTGAGGCTGTGGAATGCTCTAGTTGTATGAATATGATGTGAATCAAGCTACTGCCATGACTGATGAATTAAAATGCATTATTTATTATTTCATCTCAGTCTCATTTAAATCTTTGGCTTGTTCTGATTTGTAAGTTGAATTCTCCTCATTTCCCCCAGTTACTAACTGACACAGCCTACAGAATTGCTTTTATGATAATCTAAGGCAAATCTTTTGCTTCAGTAGACATGGTAAATTCCTAGCAGTGTTAATATAACAAATTTGTTTAAGAACTTCAGTTTCTGAACTGATCTCTTATGCTTGAGATATACTCTTTCTAAATGTGTGTACTGATAAAAGACATGAATATGAAACCAAAGTACACATGCTGGTAGGTACCATTGTAATATGAAAATGCAATTTGAGTTTGAATGTGAGGATGTGCTCATAAGTCTCCATTTTTAGGTATTTTCTGAGGCCTTGAGCCCAGTATAAATTCCACAGTATTTGGATTAGTAAGTATAAGAGCTAAAGGTTGTGAAGATATGAAAGTCCATAAGGTTCTGTTTCTATGCTGTGTTCTGCCATGCTGAGCTATGCTGAATGCTCCACTTTGTTTCGGATGCTTTCTGTTGCTAGCACTGATAGATAAACATGCTGTCCTTACACACTATCTCAACACCAGAGATGTAGAGAGGAATGAGCTCTAAATTTAATACTGGAGATTAATGAAAGCAGCTGATGGACTGGACTAGTATTTCTTGTGTTAGAATAATGTTTGGCAGTGCCCATGTAAACATCTATGGCTTCAACAAATTCTTATGTTAGGATGTAGTAGTGTTGCAAAAGCTTTGAAAGCCAGGTTATGACTGTTGGGTGTGTATAAATGCTAAGTCCTAAAATAACAGTCAAGACTTTATATATTTTGTCTCATTTTTCAAAATTATGAGCCGTGACTGACCAGTAATACTTAGAACTTTGTAATCTGTGATTGAAAAAGCAAAACAGTGTAAAATAAATTCTTACTTCCTGTTCACAATAAAATTGGTGTAAATATGTATAGAGAGAAGAAAAAACCTATGTTTGAAAAGTAGAAAATGTTTTGCTCCTGAAACAAAGCAGGAAGATCTTTGGAGCAGATTTAGATTTAATATTTTTATATAAGAAAATCACGAGTTTTCAGAAGCAAAATTGGTGAAACAATATAATAAATGATTTTTTTTGTTGTTGTTTTTCAAGAAGTGTTCTGCAATCTGTAATGAAAATCCTGGTCAGAGCCATGAGCATGACCAGATTCCTCCTGTGTAAATGACCTTTAACCCAGGATTGGAGAGAGCTGAGGTCAGATATTGAAACCCAGTTCAAGTATTTGATTAAAGAAAGATGGCTGATGGCAATGAATTTAGGATCACACTTATAGGTCAAAACCCAAGGCAGAGACTGAGGTAACTTTTGTCCCATGGCCAAACCTCTTTCTCCTGAGGTGGGTCAGATTTATCAATACTGCTGGCTGAATTGACTCTGTATTTTGCCAGACTCCAAACCGTGTTTCAACATTTCTTAGCTCCAGAGAAAATTAAGGCAGGGAACATGCTAAGAACTAACCAGTGTAAGATGATGATAATGACTTGCTTGTTTAGCTAATGCTGATGTAGTGTTCTACATTCCAGTCTTCCCTTCATTTTCAGGGCTATAATTTTCAGAAGTTCAGCAAAATGTAAATATTTCCGCTCAATAGAAAAGAGCATGACAAGATCAGCTCAACCTTTCAGTACAATTACTCTGAATCCCTGAGTGCAAAGGCATTGGCAATAGAGCATCTCAGCAGGTGAGAAGAATTGTTATGTTCATTTTGACCACAGTAAGGTCGGTACTGAGAAAGGTCTCAGCTTAGTTTTTCACAGAAGTTATAGAGAAATCTGTGGCAAGTCCTGAAACGTCCATGTGACTCACATCTCTCATTTATTTAGTAGTCTTACTATCTTTCTCTTGCTTTAAATGGCAGAGAATACCCCAAGGTGCTTTTCCTCTCCTGATTTGCAGTGGTGGTTACTCAGGCATTTGGCGAACATGGATGTTGCCTCTCTGATGCTTCCCATTCCAGAAGCCTCCACAGATGGCTACCCTACAGCACTGGGGTGCATATGCTGCTCTCTTCTTTGAGTACCAGGGTCTTCAAAACCAAGCACTCAGGACTGAAAGCACTTTTAGTTTTAAGCTTATAAGGCTTTTAAGGTTTAAAGTGATGCTCGAGTTATAAGTTTTAAACTTTTATATCTCTATATAAAATAATATAATTATATTTTTTAAACTTTTATATATAATTAACTTGTTTGAATATAACAAGTTATAAGGTTTAGGCTACTGCTGATGTTAGTGCTCTTGCTTATAGTGAGACAATATTTTTTAATTAGGCTTTAGGTGCTACTTCCAGAGATATGACCACATCTTAAGCTGCTTTTTAAAACTGGGTATCAAAATATACTCAAATTATTGAACCACGTGTGCATTTTGGTTGCACAACTTTTAAAATATTTCCTTGCTACTAAGTAATAAGATGTGAAGATGTTTTCTTAAATTGTTTTTTCTTCTGAGAGGAATTTGTTTTGATCTTTTTACACAAGTTACAAAAATTTCAGGCTTTAAATTTCCCAATATACTGGACAGCAACAGCTCTCAGGATACACCTGTTTGATTCTATTTTTCTTCCCAAATCGTTATTACAGATGCTATGTAACATTACAATTGCCAGTGAAACTTAGACGAAATTCAGAATAATTAATCAGATAATATTCTCAAGCTTATTTTTTTTTATTTAGTCCTTCAGAATTTGGACTATATGGATTCATGATCAACCAATACAAAGACAACATTTTTCTGTACCTTTTTTTCCCCCAGTACATATTGTGGAATTTGCAATTAAATGAAGGCAAAACGATGCTGTTCAACTTCTCATGGAGTTTTATAAATTCTTTTGGTGTACAAAAGATGAGCTACATCTTACTCTGGCAGTTTAAAGGCATATCACTCTACATAGACAGGAACAGCACAGAGTGATACAATGCTTTGTAATCCTTAGAAGAAAGCCTGTCATTTTCTACTACAGCAAAGCATACTAAGAATCATTTAATTTACACATTGCTCATACAATGACACAGAATAAAGCTATAGCATTTTACCTGCACTTCTATAAATCTGAATTTTCAGCTCTTTTAAGATGGATAGGATTTTGGTGGGATTGTTATAAATGTACATCATTATAAGAAACTAATCCCTATCACAAAATTCCCATGCATGTACAAGAACCTTTTAGCCAGCTGTTTGAGAAACGTTTTTGTAAGGTACAAAACATGAAAAGGCATCAACTTAGAGGTGTAGCCCAGGCACTCAATTTTTGAAACAAAATATGAGATTGGGACAGGAAGAGTCTTCCCCATCCAACAACATGATGCTGCGGACACCTGTGAGATATTCCTTCCATCCTCCTCTGTCCTTTTCTCTCAGGATCATGGAACTATTTATATATCCATATCTATATATCTGTATCTATCTATGCATAATTCATCTTCTACTAGCATCTTGTCACAGTCCTCTGCACTCAATAGGAGAAATTGATTTTCATCATGAAAACAAAATGAAGGTTCTTCATAAGTAGTATCCAGAATATATTCATATTTTTAAACCACATACTTTCCTTGAACACCATGTAATACATATGTCTGACAAGAAAAATTTGTTTTGAGTTAAATTCTCAAAGAGAGTTCAGTCATTTCTGACCACACAGCCTACTGTACACAGAATAGCTAAAGACAAGAGAATTCATTAGTATTCTAGTGGCCTTCTAGATGGACTGCACACGGATCCCAAAGGTTAATTTAGAGCTAAATTAATTAAGATAGCACATAATTAATAGCACAAAAAAATAAGACAGCACGTTTTCAGGGCAGTGACAGGACAAGGGACAGTGGGCACAAATTGAGACATAGGAATTTCCATCTGAATATGACAAAAAACTTTATTTTGAGGTTGACAGAGTTGCCAAAAGAAGTTGTAAAGTCTCCTTCTCTGGAGTCATTCAAAACCTGTCTGGCTGTGATCCTGTGCAACCTACTTTAGCAGATGGATTGGACCAGATGATCTCCAGAAGTGCCTTCCAGCGCTAACCATTCTGCAATTCTTTGACTATGACAATATACAAGAAAAGACTATGGTCTTTCCAGAATTTTTCAGTCTGAACAAGGCATTAGTTCTTAATTTAGTTCTTAAAAAAAACCAAAACTTATGTGCATCGCAGTATATACAAAATATTTAAGAAAGCAAAGAATAATGAATTTCTAATGCACTTCCATTCCTGCTGAGTTATATCATTCAATCATCAGTCCTTTCCTTCTATTTTTTCAGCCACCTTTTCCTTAATCATAAATAAATGCAAAGGTGTAAATGATTCATTAGTTCAAAGCCAGCTAGGGGAAGCAGGGAGAAAACATGAGAAATCCTATTCAGATGGAAAGGAGGTATTCAGGTCAGAAAAAGGGTAAAATAGACCAGTGATGAAAATTACAGGAAGGACAGACATTGTTTGCATACATTAGAATGCCACTATCATTTGAGTTCTTGCATCTTTCCATGAAATGAAATGACATCTTAACAGAACCCATTACATCCTATGCAGGAAAGCAAAGATGATAAATTACTAAATTTTTAAAAATCAGAAAGCACAGTTCAGATATATTTGAATAATTTTTGTCTTAGGAGTATCAGGAGTCTCCATAGTTTGGCAGTGACTGACCAGGCCAATCAGGTCACATGGTGTCTGTTTTTTTCTTTCAGCCATAAGTAATAATTGTTTTTTTCCATGGTTGTGGTCCTGAAACAGACATTGATCACTTCATAGCTTTTAAGGCCAGGAGAGAACACTGCACTCATTTAGTCTGACACATAATGTGACATAGGAGGTAACACTCCACCAATGACATCCATATGAAATCCAATAATTTATGGTTTAATACAGTACATCTCTGGAAAGAAACCCATTATTGATTTTAAAATGTTGCATGATGGACAGAAAATCTACTACTTTCCTTCATAAAGTGGCCCAATGGCTATTTTCTCTCACTGGTAGAAACATGTCTCATATTTCCACTCTGAATTTTTCTATCTATAAACTGTAGGCAGTGAGTTTTGCTGTGGCTATAAATAACATGGCATCCATTAGCCCTCTCCTACTGCATCCTAGCTTATTATTATGTTATAGGTCAGTCTCTTTATTTCCTCCCCATGGATAGACCGTCCCCTTGGTATTTGCCTGTGAGGGGGCCTTTGAGTCCCATGATTCATTCTGAGTAACAGCTAGAAATTGAGTTTTCAGACCACTGCTTGAAACTGGGAACTAGTTCGTGTATGGAGACAATTAAAGGTTTTGAATCTTACTAACCACTTAGCTGTTTATATAAAAATAGTTTAAAAGAGTATCAAACAATCTTAGGAAGATGATGGTGGATCTTGCAATTTTATGTCTTAATATGGCAACAGCTCCTGCAGATTAGCAAATGGGCCAGCACTTACAGATGGCTGGATATGAAAAAAATAAACTATATCTAAGTTATTTAGTCTGAAGGGGCTTCCTTGCCAGTCTGAAATATCTAATGGTCTGCAGAAAGAGGGGTTCCCAGGAGGAAAGAGGTAAGAGGGTGCCAAAATACATGATGTTTTCTTGACCATAATACCTACTGCACTGGCAATATCTGTATGTAACATTGTTAGAAATGCAAAATATGTATTTTTTAAATTAGGATAGGAGACACTTTAAATTTACAAGTGTGGTTTGTTAGTGTGTGGTTAGCAAGGTTATTTAGCTTATTTGTTAGTTTGTTCCTTGGGGTTGTTGGTGAGCTTGAAATATTTTTAGGAACTCCTTAGATAAATGCACTGGCTAATTTCATGTCCTTTCATGTTCCTCCAATGTATTGCAGAAGTCCTATTTGACTAGGAATGAAGTATTCTAGGTATAGAAATTAGTTTCTTGATTCTGAGCATTCTTTTTCTAAGGAAGTTTTTCTCTCTTCTTTCCAGTATAAAGTGCTCTTCTCCAGCATCTCAAAACCAAATGAGACAAACGATTTTCTGGATTGTTCTCATGGCATAACCTAGTTTCCACAAAAGGCAATGGAAGATTTATCAATTGCTCTAATGGGAGATTAAATGGCAAACTTGTCAAAAAAATCCAACCATAACTAATCAGCTTTTGTGTCAATGTAAACTCTGCCAAGTTGAGCTGTCCTGAGGAGCCAACCTAAAACAGCAGGATACCTGATACTGCAATTACCATCCTGTCTGTCAAAAGCCCTTCTTTTTTGACAATGCCATGATTTTGTCACTTGAAACTTTGATTGCTGTAAGAACTCATGGATGGTGTTCAAGCAGTTGGTGATGGAAACAGTTCTGTGTTTGCAATGGACATAATAAATAAAAAGTTCCTAGAGCCATGAAGACTAATTTTAGGATTTTTTTAAATCTTATTTTTGCAGCATAAAAGCATCTAATCTGGGCAGTAGTGCATGTAAACTTCTAGTCCATGGAGGCAAGTGTAATCCATGTGACCGACCTTATTGCCTTCCACAGTAAAGTGAAAGGACCTGTGGGCAAGGATAGAGCAGTGGACGTCATCAGCACAGGTTTGAGCAAGGCTTTTGATTGTCTCTCTCAATGCTAGTGTATGCAAGTGAGGACTTTATGACTGAGTAGAAAATCTAAGTGTAGAAAGATGACTGGAGTGTTAGACTGAGGGTCTTGCATTTAATCTGTCATACTCTGCAGGAAGGAGAGTAACAAGGGATCATCACAGGGTCTACCTGGGTACCCCTTCTCCTCAACACTTTTGTCTGTGACCTGGAGGAGCCATCTCTCATCCCTCAACCCCCAAAGTCCAGGAAAGGCATCAGTAACTTGGAGACAGCACAGCAAGGGCAACCAAGGCGCTCAGTGAGCTGGAGCACTTGTCCTTTGAGAAGAGTGATCAGCAGGAGGAGAGGCAGCTTTGGGGAGACTGAACGGCAGCCCACTGTTAGCTACTCGTGGTCATTGAGAAAGTGGAGCTGGCCCTCACAGCTGTGAACAATGGAAGGGTGAGAGACAGTGGGCATAGCTTGAAACATGAAATGTTCAACTAGATGTAAATAGAAACAGTGGAATAGCTTGTGTGGAGAGGTTGTGCTGTCTCCATCCTTGGAGGCTTCACAGGTCTAGCTGGGTAAAGCCCTGGGAAACAGTGGTGCCTAAACTGCTATGAAAGAAGCCTTGGGTTAAGATGCCTGGTTTTTAAGGTGCCTGTGAAACAGGAATTTCATCCTATCAGGGAATGTAAATGCTGGTAATAAATTGAGTCATAATGCTAATCATACCACAGGACTCCTAAATGACAAACCACTTCTTTAATCTCACCCCTGTAGTAGTAACCAAGTCTTTTCCCCTGGAGAAGCCATTTTCTGTAAATTCCTGACATAGGTATTTAGATATTTTCCTCTTTCACCCACATATTCACACACACACTAACCATGAAGCCACATTCCAGATAGCTTCTGAGCTGTATTTATGCCAATTTTACTTATCTCAAAGAGCAGAAGGTTACTCTAAGTCCCTGTTTGTGCTTGGGGATGTGAGATACAGAACAATGTTGCTGTACTGCTTTCTTTAGACACTGGACTTCACATTTATCATAGAGTCTTCCTTGAAAATTGTCCTTCTGCATCTCATCATAATCAGATGAAGTAGCTAAGAACCACGGTTCTGCTGGTCATGCTTTATTCAAGCAGTGCCTATTTATCTAGTATGGCTATGCTTGCTTCCAAAGCAGTCCTTGCCTTCAGGTCCAGTACTCTGTTAGATGTCTCTGATGGGCATTTGGCTTTTAGCTGCTTACAACTATGACCTATTCATTAACTAATTCAATAGTAGCTAAATTACAAATGCAATGGCCTTTGTTACCATGAAAGACAAGCGTCTTAAGCAACAGCAAAGTCAATAATAGTTTAAAGGTATGTAAAGTTGTTATCTGGAGTACAGATGTGAGAGGGGAACTGAGAGTCTGAAGGGTAAACTTGATAGCCTAGGATAAATTATACATTCCTAATTACTAGATAACTATTTTTCTACCTCTATTAAAATGTAGGATAAAAAGATATAAAATAGAAATGACCTTGAAGATCTCTGTAGAAAGGTTGGCTGGAGCAGACATGCAGCCTGCCTGATCTTCCTTGCACTCTGAAATGAATAGGGGGAGCCTGAAGAGCAGGAGATGTGTATGAACAATATAAAATCCTTTAAAGAAAATATATGGGTCTTTTATTCAGATGAATTGGAAACTATTGTATGTGTCTTCAGCTTATCTCCATTCAATTCTTCATCAATTATAAAGTTAGTGAATTTAATTTGTAAATAATCAGTGAATCTTTCATTTACATGATTCTAGTTGCATACATTAACAAATTAACACAGCTTTGAAGAACTCTGTCCTTTCTTGTTTTTAACCTCCCAGTCATGCCATCTGGTTCTGTGCAATGGCTGCTGAAATAGTTCTTTTCCTTTTTAAGGTGACCTTGGGTTGACTTCACATTTCACATAACTGATTAAACTTAGTGGCAATTATTTTCAGATATTTTAACATACTCTGAATCTTTTCTCATGTACTTGCCAGAAATCTAATTTTAAAATAAATTTGCACATGTAACATTTTCGCTATTTGCTTTAAGTGTATAATTATACTGGTACCACTGTGAAGACACCTCCAGTGTGTCCAAAATGGGTGTAAAGACCTGCCAGCAAATGTACTCAAAATGGTAATTTGGGCATTATCTTTCAAGTGTACAGGTGTTGATGAAACAAGTGCAAGAACACAGTCTTTAGAATTAGGCCTGTAGTAATAGATGTATTCCAATAGGTAAATGTCTTGAGTACTCTAATGTGTAAAGTGCCGTCCTGGTCATTTATTCCTTGTGGAAATTTCTTTGAATCTTTGCCATATGATGAGGCAAGCCCAATTCAGCAGGCCGGTTGAATTACCAAATAAAATTCAAATGTCATTCAGGCATTTTGTTTCAATGATTTGATTTTGTATTGCCATTTTTACTCAGAGTTATTATAAATTAATTAAAAGACCATCTGAAACCCCTCAGGTAATTTTCAAACACAATGAGAATCTCCCTTGTACGGATACTGCTGTTCCTGTCATTCTGTGAAGATATTTTAATCAGATATATTAATTTTTCTCCACTAAAATGGAAGGGGGAAATATATGATTATGGTCTGTCCCTGCTGTCAGTAATGCATAAATCTACTGCCATAAGTAGGATGCACAGGGTGTAAGTCAATGGCACAAGTCCAGTATATTCTTTCACTTGAAGTATAGCAGGCTATAACAAAGTAAAAGCCATTCTGTGTAGGCTGTCATGTGTAAGAAAGCCAAGATGCAGAAAGATTTATTTAACACCTTTGGCAATTAATATACATATGTGTTATGATAGCTCATGGAAGCAGTTGGCAACAGAACCCTCTAAAATAGCAGTTCAGCTGAGATGCTCAAGGATACAGGAAACCCACTGGTGACAAAGGATGTCTGTCTGAAAGCTGCCTCTTTCTCCACATTTCTCTGTTAGTCTTACTACTTGAGTTGTCTGTTTTATGGTTTTGTGCAAGTGACACACATACCATTTCTCCTTTTCTAGGTAATTTTGGTCTTAGATGCCCAATACTTTTCTGTTCTTATTCATGGGAAGAGTCTTTTATTGCTTTGATGCCCATACTGACTTCTCTGTATTAATAGTGAGCCATTGCAACAGGTGGGTGAGCCTTATTTTAATTTCATTTTACCAGTACAGAGCCAAGGCTCTAACTGGTCAACAGTGGCTTTTTAAGATCTTAATGTCTTCCTACAGGTATTGGCCTCCTGGGAGCTGATAGAAAAAGTGAAAGGCTCAGAAAAACCTTCTGAGCTGCCACTGTTCACAACCTATGACACTCCTGTAGAAGCCACACATTTCAGTTTCAAATGAATGATATGCTGAACACAAGGTGTCATGACCCAGAATATACATTCAGTTCTTCTACTAAGGCAGAAAAATTCTGGAGCAAATAAAAAAGGATGACCATTTCTTAAAATACGTCACCAGAGATCAGGAGATCTCACTTCCATTTGAATTTTTCCTTCTGTACTATTCTATTTTCCATAGGTTTGGCCAGAGGAAGTAATTTTTTATGAATGGCGCTTCTAGAATGGCAAAGGATAAGGAATCTCTAGCAGATTGCAAACTAACCTGGAAATAAAGAAGTAAAATGTATTTTTATTAGGGCTTATCTGTACTTTAGGGGAAGCTCTTCACATCTTTGTAGAAAGTCATTTTTTTTTATGAATTCCCAATAAATTAAAATACTTATTGTTGAACTGTGTTTTCCTGCCATGGCTGTTAGAATTTATAATCTTGATAAGGGAGATACAAGTAGAGTGAAAAACGACCAAAAAGAATCTCAGTTTGCTTATATGCTTTGCACTTTTGTACCCTTTAAAATACTTTTCTTTAGGGCAGCAATCCCAATGTCTCCTGTTACCCACACTAAAATGTAAATGGTGGTGTTAGTGGGCTGCTCTATAGAAGTGTCACTGCTGACTTGGGCTTTTTTATCCTGTTTTGTGTTGCTGTACTGAAACTGCAGAAACTGAGCAGAGAATTGAGAAGAGAAATGGGCTCACTTTTTAAAAGGTGATCACATCAACTAACACAATTTAGTGTTTGAAGGGAAAATGATTGCAGTCCAGGTTCTAGGCTCTCATGTAATCTTCAAGATAGACTTAAATATTTCTAAGGTCAAAGTATTGCAGATACCAAGCTTTTTCAGGACAGTTCCTGTGGCTGAATTCCATGCTCACTCAAAATTGAAAATACTGTACTGTATACTGGATGTCAAGGTCACAACATTTTTGCTTCAATTACCCTTTATCCACTGGCTTTTAAAATTAAGAATGTAATTATCCAACATGGACTTTGTAACCCATGTGCTTAAAATGAACGGTGGGAGAAGTGTGTTAAAGAGTCAAAAATAAAGTAAAATAAAGCAATATCTAAATATAGACAAATTAAATAATTGACTAATGATTATATTGTTTGAATTTTTTTCCTATCTAATCTTTGCAAGTATGTTTCTTAAAATTTTGAATATCTTGGTTTAGTGCCTGTCTCAACACTCACAAGAAATCATGGAAGAAATACCTAGACATCTTATAGCCAGATTTGAGACCACAGGACTTTTTGACCAGTCAAACACAGTTGTAACCTGTGGAATATATAGTTTTTTATCCTTTACTAAAGATAAGGAAAGGACCTAGAAGATGCAATCAATCCATCATCAATGGAAGAAAAAATGAAAAGAAATCTCTGTTAACACACAAGAATATTTTAAATTAGATCTGAACTGTCAGAATCCCAAGTTTCTATTTAACTGTCATTTGGTTTTCCTCAAATAAGCAGGAGATTGATACTTTAAGAATGCCAGCTAGAGCTGCTACAATGAAGTACGATCTCTTGTGTGATCATGGACAAGAGCATTTCCATGTACGTCTGTCAAGCTTATAGCAAAATCAGCTGAGGAAGTCCAAATTCTACTGCTAATAAATATTCCCACTAGATACCCTGGAGGGAGACAAAGATGAAAAAAGAACAGAGAAAACAACATATGAAGAGAAAAGGAAAAAAGGGGCCCCACAAGAGCACAAAGTAAGAGGTAGATTTGAGAGGGAAACAGAAAAGGGAGGGGGATGGAAGGATAATGAATACGTGTTAGAAACAGGAAAGCTTTTGGTAACATCATACTATGAGCCTGCATTTGTTCTTTCTTTTTCCTCAAAGAATATTTAAAAGTATGACCTGTGGAATTGCAGATGAAAACACAGAGATGAATGATACATACAGCACAGCACACGTAATCCACAGTTAATGATTACTGTGGAGTGATGCCATTATGGGACTCACAAGAAATTTAGAGGGATACCAACCTGCAAACAGTGAAGAAAGTGCTCAAACTAAGAATCCAATTAATTATGTCTTGCAGAAGTCAAACAGATGAGAGCACTTTCATTTTTAAAAGCTCAAATACTTTTTTATCATTTACTCACAAAAAACAGCACTGGAAGAAGGCAATACTTCCAGGCTGAATCAATTCAAGTACAGTTTATTCTTTTGGAGACCAGGGATGTTCCCATTATTAGCAAGAGAAATTAATTTTTAAGAGGCAGTTTAACATTCTCAATTACTCAGAGGAACTGAAAATATAATAAGGGCCTGGTGGAATACAACTGTAAAGGAAAAGTTACTTTCAAAGGTTAAAGGCATATAATTTACAATAAATTTCTTTCCTTGACTGTAGCTGAAAGTCAGAATATGATGAACTCTCCCAATGCTGACACTACAAAACATACTGATTCACATTTTTTTCCCCGGCCTTGAAATTTGTCCATCACTTTACTCCTTTGGAGCTTGTGCTCTAATGTGACATGCTGGAAAATCAGCAATAATGAATCACAATATCTATAGCAGTACTTAAAATACAATCTCAGATTATAATCTTAAGTAAGCAAGTATTGGGTCATCCTAAAAGTAATTTTTATTGCTCTTTCAGAGTGAGATATTAAAATAAAAAATTGTAACAAAGTTTTTTCATTTTTAAAATGTACTTTCTGGCAGGGAAAGGCTCCAACTGAAAAAGAGTTTGTTTTTATATTTGGAACAATTTAAGTGTCTGCACTAAAATTTAGTGAGTGGGTTAATGACCCTCCATTTGAACCTCAATTTCATACACTTCAGTTCTTGCA
The DNA here is from genome assembly GCF_027887145.1 of Ammospiza caudacuta. NCBI lineage: Eukaryota > Metazoa > Chordata > Aves > Passeriformes > Passerellidae > Ammospiza > Ammospiza caudacuta. The sequence continues at coordinate 106,684,283 of NC_080595.1, read as the reverse complement.
TTTAGATAATTTTTCTCCTTAACAAACCAACAAATAATTTAGCTTCCTAGGGAATAAAGTCCAGTAGGCTTTAAGTGAGATATGTTTGAACTTTCTAATAATATTGGGAGTGTTTTAACAATTATTTTGCAAAGCTTGTAGAATATCATGCTGCTAATAAGATCACGTTGCAGCTTCAGTGGTATCACCTACTTTGTCAATACAAACCATTTTCTTATAATTTATGTTCTCTCAGCTGTTTTTTTTTGGTTAACAAAAATGAAATGGTATTGCTCAATTTTTTTCAGCTTGAGTGAATGCTTTTTTACTTTGCAGTAGTAATTTATAATTTTTATTCACAACACATCCTAAAGTAGACTGGGAACTAAAAAGAGACCTTTGCAGGGCTGTGAAAGAGTTGTGGACCTGACTGTCCTTGCCAAGCTGCCCTGAACCAACCCACAGCACAGGATCCCAGCTTAGCACCCTTCAGAGGTGCTGCAGGGTCTCCAGACCTGTTCCTGACCCCTTATTTTGATTTCCTGGCTCATCCTTGGCCCTGAATTGTTACCTGGTTTTTGGCTGGTGTTCATCAATCTGTCATCAGGGTCTGTTGCCATCACCACCCTGCTTGCAGGAAGATGCTGGCCAGCACATCACCCTGTCAGTGAGCTCACACCTTTTGGGCCCTGAGCTGGGCACCAAGAAGGCAAAAGATCCCACGGCCCCCAGACTTCAGCTCTGCACCCAGAGCTTCCCCTGCCTCACACCTCCTCCAGTATTTCCACACCCACTGAGAAATGGTAAAGTGGTTTGTCTATCTGATGCACTTGATACTGCCTGCCTTTACCCAGGGGACAGCAGGTGTCAGCCTGTGGCAGCACCATTCCCTCCTGGCTCTCCGGAAAGGCTCTAAACTGGATTAACTCCTATGTGGAGCCAATGGCTGCCTGTGACTGAGTCACAAACCTTCACAATGGAAGAAAGCTCAGAACAGATGGCTGTGGATGATGTACTTGCAGTGCTTGGAGCAGAGGGTAGAATGTGATAATGACTATGGTAAAGGGAAGTGAAGTTGAGCAAGGGAATTGGACTGTGTGCTCTCAAGAGGTCCCTTCCCATCTACAGGATTCGGTGATTCTGTTCAAGAAGCTGCTCAAAGTTTGCTCCAAAGTGAAAGAGAGAAATAAAACCAGAATTGACCAAATTGCAAGAGAAGTTGAAGGTTGTTTACTTTAGCCTACAGTTTTGTACAATCTCGGGATTGCATCTTTGATATAAATAACATATACAGATAAATAGTGATTTACCTCTAATGGAAAGGAAAACTTAAATCTAAAATTAGTGCTTCAATTCATGCATTATGAGTGAGGGGTATAACATTTTAGGTACTAAAAGCTTAATTTGCTGATTTTCAAAGAGAAGCATTAATTTTGTGGTGCTTGAGATGACTTGATTAAATCCTGGAACCACTGAAGTCTCTGTAAGGTTAGACACTGGCAGAGTTTTGCATAATTTACTCTCTGCAAGAGAGTAAATAATTTACTGTGTAAGAGTCATTGCACATATCTGTTGGAATTCCTATAGTGCATCTGCAAATGTTGTAATGAATCAATTCCTCCCATTCCCCTCCACTTTCAAGTTGTCTTACTAGTGTGTGCATCCTAGTTGGCAGTGTGCTTGCTGATCTACTCTTTTCCATTTTTTTTCATATTTTCCATTTTTCCCATATTATTTTTTTCCACAGCCTCAGAAAAGTTTGGGCCCAGCCTGCACAAACTCCTGTGTCACCACTAAAGCACCATCAGCACCACAATATTGAGTAATTAAGTGAACACACCGCTTAAAGAACTCAGAATTGAAAAAAGAAGCACTGCAGCTGCATGATGCATCCAGATTCTTCCTCATCAGTGGCAACTCTGCCAGGTCTCCTCAACCATTCAGTAAAGCCAAATGAAAGGAATCAAATGGGCACTGGAGACCCCATGTAAAATTCTGCAATTCTGACCTAGGAAACAGAGGTGGGCCCCTAAACTCTGCAGCCAAAAGGGTAGGTCTGTACTCCCAGCATGCTGCAGAGTGTGCAGAAATGCTCAGAGAAGCACTCTTAGCTGCACACTTTGCACCTGTCCACATGGAACTGCTGTCCACTTCTGGCCACAGCTCAGGGTCTCAGCTACTCCTACACAATGAGATACTGAACAGCTTGCAGTGACTGCAGTGGAACCCACATTAGAAGTTAAAGTCTATTCAAGATGACAACGTATGAGCCAGTGACAGGAAAAGTAGAAAACTAAGACAGGTTGGATTCACTCCTGGTAAGATGTGATGTGTTTCACCTTTCACCACTAACTGGTCTAAAGAAGGAATTGTGACAGGGCTGACTTCCTTCTAATGCAGTTTGAAAATCCCATGCCAGGGGGTATGAGACATGATGAGGAACAGAGAAATATTCTGTGTAAGCAAAATAAATAGGCAAACAAATTAATAACAATCTCCCCCATCAAAATCAAAATATTTAGAAAACTGTTTCTATTTAGAATCTACTGCAGACCTGCTATTTTCATAAAAAATTTTTCATTATGTCAGAAAATTGAATTCTGTCAGCAGAGCACAGAGTGCATCTCTGACTGCTGATGAATTTTCAATACGCTTGTCTTGAATATTCCATACCTGAGACCATCAACTGTCTTGGTATGGACAACTCAAGACAGTGGAATTTTTTTTTTTACTGTCTCCAGTTTATATGTATGAAGAACTAATTTGTGTTTCCAACCGAAATGTCTATTCTTTTCTAAAAATAGTGCTTATAAACCATAGACTGCAAGTGACTGTAAATATGAACTTTCAACCAGAGATGGAAGTTTCACCTATGTATAGAATAATAGAATCATAGAATATTCAAAGTTAGAAGGGATCCCCATGCATTTCCCAAAACTTTCTGCTGAGCACAGCAGTAACTTTGATTTCCTTCTGTTCAACTTCCAACAGCTGCTCTCTGTTCCTAGGCTGTATCTTCATGCTGTAGTTGATAACTGCTGCTGTCTCAGTCCCTATGGAAATGGAAATAAACTGAGATGATACTGAAAGGTTGCTAGGAAACAGTCAGATGATGGTGATGAGGAGGACAGTATCCCTTATTCAAGATATTTCTCTACAATTTGTCAATCTAGATGGCCTTTGACAATTTATCAATTATAGGTGCTGCTAAAGAATTATATTTTAAAAAATCAGGAATGTTTTTCACACCCGCACTTAGGAAGACAAATGCAAAAATTTTTTTGACAGGATTTTGATGCTTTTCTCAACTGCACATGGAACAACTCTTAAAATTTATTCTAACTCAGGCTGATGCAGAGTGCAGTAAATTATCTGACAAGTTATACAGCACACTTATTATACTTCATATATCTCTTTATAGCACACTCACAAGGAGTATTTGAGTGCTTTCCAGTAGTGCATTAAGCAATGTGACTAATGCTTGTTACATGTTTATTCTTTCATTCCTCTCCCCAGGGGAAGATGTGTCTACTGTGTAATGTTTTGTTATACAACATATAATGCTTGTCTGACTGTTTGTCTAAATGTTTATGTTGCAGAAGGAAAGGTTAAGAAAATTTAATTTGAACTTGGAAAGGAGGATGGCACTCAACTTGTTCCGGACCTTGCCTCCTGCATGAGTCGATTTCTCAGTCTCAGACTGGCCCCAGCAAAAACACTGTTTTCTATTTAATAAGATTTATCGTCCTTGGAAAGGTTTCCCTTTGCCGGTAGAACAAAATCGTCAATCACTCCTTTCATTCTGGGACTTCAGTTTAGATACCCTGGGTGCTGGTCACAAAAAACCACAGTGCAACTTTAGAATCCAATTCAGTGGCTGGAGAGGCTGGAAATCGCCCCCTGTAAACCACAGCAGTTGTTTGTCAGCTGGAAGAGCTCGAAATCCCCCACAGCTCACTAGGCTGCTACCACAAAGATTGCTTCTCTTGCCACATACTCTGGCTATGACCTGCAAGGTGACCAGGATTGACTTTCTGCAAAAGGGTTTTCTGATGGCCTGTGTTTTGGGAGCAATGCTTGCTTGTACAGGAAGCTTCTGAATAGGAAAAACACAAGGATTGCCAGCACACGGGCCCCAATGGGAAAATCAGATTGCTGTGAAAAAAAAAATAGGTGGGAAGGAAAAGAAGGGATTTGTTGTCTGGTTTATTTTGATATATTGCAGAAAACTATTGAAAGAAATACTTTTGCTAAGTTTTCAATACAAGGCAGAATCATTCAATAATTATTGAGATCTGTAGTGAGCTGCAAGCAAATTTGTAAAAAGGAAGTATAAAAGATATATTGATTTCACTTTTATCTTTATTTTATTTGTACTCTATAAATTGTAAAATTTCATCATAAAATTCTTACTTCACGCTTTATGGCATTTTTATACTAAGTTGTATTACTGCCATTACTGTGTATTTTATATTTCATAGCACATAATGTTTCTCATAGCCATAACAATGTCTTTCCTGGTAACAGTCAGTATCATAAAGAGTCCTGAAGGTATGGCACAACTTCTGGAGATGAGCCTTACAGCAATCAGGACCATGTGCCCAGGCTACAACATCTGGAATGGCCATAAGGCTCAATATTTGCATATTAGCAAAACTGAAAATCAAAGGTTTCAGCAGATGTTAGCAAATTCAGAAAAAAAACTACCTACATGCAGCCATGAGTGGATCAGTGTTCATTAATACATATTGCTCTTATTTGCCTTCTTTTTCAGAGGGCAAACAGCTTCTCGTGGTTTTATGTTGGTTTTTTTTTTTTTTTTTTCCTTTGCAACTTGCAGTTATCTTTAAAACACAAAGGAAAAGGTAATGGATCAATCAGGTTTTTACAACTATTTTTCAGCAAAAAAGTTATGACTGCCCTGAGAGATTAACATTTTCTTTCTTTTCTACTCTTCCTTTACATTTTAATAGATATTTATTATAGTTTGTTGGAACTGTATCTGAAATTCCTGCTTTTCTGAAAGGATATAAAAATAAATGTTTGTGTGTTATACCATACTACAGAAAAAATAGGCTTTTTTAATGTCCTTAGTTTATAAAAATATAATCAATGAGATATATAAAGGCAAATTAAGATTCCTTTGCACGCCTTCTTGTACCACTAAATGCATTTTTATGTTGGCAGATGTTTTTCTCTAAGATGGAAGTTTTTCTCATCTCATCAGTAAGTTACAAGTAAATCAAATGATGACAGTGAAGGACCTATCATTCCCTACAGTACAGCAGATGGGTCCCATGGTTTAATTAAATAACGTTGCTGCGGGCACTATGAGTGAACAGAGGTGTTGAAAACTTCAGTGCTACAGAATTCGCTGCCAAAGAGCAAATGCAAAAATGGCTACTTGGGAAAATATGTAAGAGGAAAAGTCAAAAGTAGTCTACCTTAAAAAAAAAATAATTGGAAATCTACTGCTGTTCATCTTAGCCTGGCTATCCTCTTCTCTGATCCTCCTTTATACTTAACTGCATTCTCAGTAGAATGAATGAAAACAAGTTTGTTTCAGTTTTCTCCTGTTTCTCGGTTGATTTATACCAGTTGTAACAACACAAGTCTCAGAGGACTAATCCCATAAAAATCTATCTGCACTGGGGTGTGTTTTACAACAGCCACCTTCAAAATCTTCCTGTGATAGCATCCTTTGTAATGTCTATATAACATGTGACAGCATCTAAATCTCACATGTTTATTTGTCTATCATCTTTGGGTTATTCTTTCATCAGGAAATTTGCTATCATATTTGTCCCAGTTTAAAAAGCAATTAATGATTTTTTTCCCATTATTATCAGAAAATATTTCTATCTCAGGAAATAAAATTCTCCCTGGTAAATTTTCATAAACAGAAATTTTCATTCCTCTCATTTAGGTAAAATTTATTCATTCAGAAAAATGATGTAAAAAGCCATACTATAATGATCTGAAGGAGGTTATTTCTTTTTTTAGGAAAAGTTAAGAGGCCTAATAAAGATGAGAATAAGAGGGCTTGTGGTGAATTTTTTCAAATATATCATGGTAAAAATGGGAGTTAAAAAAATACTTTAACTGAAAGGTTGCAGCCATTAGCAATTTAATCAATAAATTCCTCAAGGTGCTATCATATACTTAATTAAATAATAAAAATCTTTTTTGTTAATTGAGGTTCCAGGTTTCTCTCAGTGCAGCTGAGAACTGGGGTTTTATTTTGGACCTGAGTCATGACCTTGTGCTACATAAAAGCCCTTGCAAGAACTCAGTCAAACATTACTCATGATAACATATTTTGGCTTTTTTTCACTTAAGCTTATGAATAAAGAGTTGTCTTATCAGTCCTGTATGTCTTTTTCCTTTCTCCTACACATTTCTCAACATTAAAAGGAGATTCTGTCTTTCTAAAAGACATCATATATTTATATCATTTATTCAGAAAATTAAAATCTATGCTGCAATCAAGTAACATGGAAATGTTTTTTAAATCAAGTGGAAATCACATAGAATGGTTCAGCCACAGTATGCTACAAAAAATAAAACTTCTGTGACCTCTAGCGGAGTCCAGAATCCTAGAATGACAATAGCTGTGAAAAGTAGTAAAATAAAACAACAGGCAGCCTGTTATTTTTCTAAGCTATCCCGTTTTTACACAATTTAATGCCAATGCCAGTATTCATGCACACAATTATATTCATGATTGCATGTGGAGAGAGTGGATATAATTGAGATGTTAGTGGAACATGTACTCATCAACTGATAATGTCTTAATTTAAAACCTGCACACAAACTGAGTGGGACAATCACTGTCAAGAATTATAACAATGGGAACTAAATATGTAACTGCTGCTACCTGTAAAAAATAGTGACAAAGATGGTCATCATCACTGTCACCAACTTACTGCATCCCAATTCAGTATTTTCTCTGCAAGTCTTCTATTGTATGTATGGGCTTTGGTTTCAATAAGAAGAGGTGTGAACACAATTTCAGATTGCTGGCTAACAGACAGATTTATCTTTTTTGGGTTTGGCTTCACCAAAGAATTGCTTTTTCTTGCAAAATTCTACACAAAGTGCTTTACCTGTACAGCCCAGAAATGGAGCCAGAATCTGCAGTCACCATCTCAGAAATAGTGCTAGCATCTTTTACCTTGTGAGGATGTTACCAGTTATCAATGTTTAGGATTCACTGTCACTGCTGGTTTGGGAATTACTAGGGTTCAGTGACCTGGAGAAACTGGAAATAGTGTTGACAGAAATAGGAAGCCAGTATGAAGACGATCTGGGAAATTAGAGGAAAAATGAAAGAGCAGGGAAGAGACAGATGAAAAGGACAGAGAAGAATTAATTAATAAATTTAATGGAAGAATGGAATGGAAGGAGATGTGTTTCCAGACAATAAGAACAAAGTGAAGTTAGCATCAGAATGAAAATTAGCTGGTTTTGGAAGATGCTGGTGAGTTCAATGAAGACTAATTAAATATATTTTATTGATGAAAATAGAATCCTGAAGAAACTTCTGAGTATGTGAACCACTTAGGCTTGTTTTGTGCTATGAATGAAGGAAAATTATGGAAGGAAGTAACCTTGAACCTCTATTTTGAAAAAGAATAATGATACATTATCTATAAGTGGTCAAGTCTATCCTCAAAACCACTTTGTGCAGAGGACAGCTCAGACAAAGGTCAACCTGAGCAGCTCAAACCTAAATTTGAAACAACAGCAGAGAAAACTGTGATTTATCTGCTAAGTATAATTCCATATATATATATATATATATTGTTCTTGCTTTTTCATTATTTTTTTTTGTGCAAAAGGCAGATGGATGAAATATGTATAATTTCTAACAACCAGTTCTGGGTGTAGGGTCTTGTAAAAGGTATGTTAAATCAGATGCATCGAAGGATTAGGGCCTGCAAAGTTGGGAAGCAGAACAAGTATCAAGTTTCTAAATATTGCCATTAAGTAGGAAATACATATGCAACTAGACCATCTAAATTTATGTACCAATTACAAGCAGTATTTGCATGCTTAGCTGGCTTTCCTCAAAGGCTTACCCACCTCTTTTTATGCTCCCAATTACACAGACAATTGCTATTATTAGGCAAGCAGTGCAGATGAATCTGTCAGAAAATTCATCTTGCAAAAGGAAGGAGAAAAACATTGTTGGCAAGGGTTAGGTTGTTTCCTTCAATCTCAAACAATAGCTTCTCCAGGTTTTGAGGAGTACCTATCCTTCCTTTTGTCATATATCTAACATGGAATTCAGGTTCCTCTAAAACTGAAATCTTAAGTTATTAAAATACATGGAGGCTACCCTGCTTGCTCCCTGACTTTGCTACCATGCCAGCAAAACAGGATCTTTGGGAACATTCTGCTGCAGAAGATACTGAAAACTAAGTAATAAAGATGCCATTTTTTGTCTTAGTTTTCATTTATCTTTTTGCTATAATGAAACAAAAATATAAATTATTAACCTAAAAATATGTGCTAATCACCAGAAGTTTGGCATGTAGAACAGAGATATTTATGATTGGGAATATATCTTACAATATTCTGTATAAGATGTGGTTGCTTTCATTTCAAGTGAAGTGGGGATGACTTCTATAAAGTATGGAAAAAGAAAATTTCAGGGCACTTTGTAGTAGATATTTGACTGTTAAACAGTTTTTTTGGTCTGTTTACATGTTTTAGACTATGTATTTTTGTTGGTTTATTTGAGGAGCTTCTCTTCACAAAAAGATGACCTTCAGTGCCACTACATGGCATTTGGGGGACAACCAGGGGACCAGGTACAACCAGCATACTGTGCCAGGGGAAACTTAGATTGGGTATCATAAAAAGTTCAGTCATGGAGAGAGTTGTTATGCATTAGAAAAAGCTTCCTGGGGAAGCGGTAGAGTCAGACTCTGGGGGTATTTGAAAGACATGCAACTGTGGCATTTAGGGACATGATTTAGTGTTGGATTTGGCAGTGCTGGGTTCATGGCTGGACTTGGTAATCCTAGAGGTTTTCCAACCTACACAATTCTATGATTCCATTACTTACAGAGTGTTTCCATTTGCTCAGAGAAATTGTGTTGTAATTTGGGTCAAAGATGATGTACTCAGCTCCTACTGTACTTGGTAACCAAAGGAGTGTGATGCCATTCTGCTGTAACAGACTAAAGCAGAGCTCCACCATGTGTTAACCTGAAACTTATGAGCACTTGCAAAGTAAGATTGCAAGCTAAAAAGGGGAAATAATTTGTGGTATTTTCATACTTTCTTCTTTGGAACAGAGCAAACAAAGTGGAATTTCCCATTGAGGAATGGTGGTGGTTTCTTGGCCACTTCCAATCAAAATAAGTTTTTTATTCAATAGCATTTGATAAGAAAGATATCAGCTCTCTGGCTAATTTTCCCTGCTTATTATTGTATTTATGCTAGCTTGACTTGTTCCATTTTTCATTGCCAACATCTTTTCAATCAATTTTTATGCTGTGCATTCCTCTGTGCTTTGTTTCCTGCTGTATTGTGAACTTTGCAGTGAAAATACATTATAATACAAGAGATGGAGAAAGCAGCCACAGGAAGCAGCCAAGACAATAATACAAAAAATCGATATTAAGCCAGCTGTTATGTTTGACTTCCTCACATAGGAAGCCCTGGAGGAAGAAGTGAGAAGGCTTAGTTGAGAACAATAAGTTTGGCATTCTTGCTATATGTGCCTTTCCATGACATCCCAAATATTTCTCCTTATCATTCCCAGCTAAATAACCCTTTAACACTCCAGTCTTATTCCTGCTGTAAAAAGCCCTGATCAGTAGCAGAGACATCTCTGCCTCCTGGGCAACACAGACACAAATTCCCATTTTGGTGCTGACCACCGCTTGAAATGTGTTTTGATTTTGTTCTTCTCAAATCTAGCCATCACACAGGCTTTCAACATTTGGTAGCACAGAGCTATGCCAGGCCTGCTCACGAAAAGGGAAAGAAAAAATATTTCCTAGAACAAGATAAATGTTACCAGTCACTTGACAGTCACTTCTACCTATGGCAAGCACAAACTCCCGTCCCCAGGAGACATGCCTTACATTAATCATCCCACATTATGCAGCCATTGGGTACAGAGATGATGAAAGTTGTGCCCTTTGCGAGGTTGTTATTGACAAGTTGCACTGTGCCTCTGTGATGAACAGCTCTTATTTTTCTTTCCTCCCACACATGTTTCTAGGCACACAAAACAATATTTAGCCTTTGCGGTATGTCACAGATTCAGCTATGATTTTTTGTTAATTAGACACTATTAGTATTTATTTATGCCCAGTTTTATTGGGTTTGAATATCTTTGCTTAAGCATGCCTTATGCAGCAATTATTGGTGTTCTCTTCAAACCACCTATAATTCAGTTCCTTTCCTTTCTGTGCTTACATAAAATACTATAAGCATCTTCTTTAGGTAAACAGAAAAATGTGCAGAATGTATCATTAGCTGGGATATAGAAAAATGAAGTGTTCCTGCAGAGTAACTAGTTCTGATTATGCCTGCTTTTCCCCCACATTTTTCAATCTATTTTCAGCTCTTTTCTCATAGGCACGAGGGATTTTACACTGTAATAGCTTCTTCACTATCCTCACAGGAAATAAAAGTGATAACAGACTTTTCTATTAAGCAAGCAGTGAAGTCAGTGTGCTGACAAGATGTTAATTTTTTTAAAGTTTCCTCATTTATTTTTTCTAACGTGATTTCATTGAAGATAATTGGCCTCGTAGTTTTAAACTCACATGGCAATTGTGTTGTCACTTGTTTTCTCCATTTAAAACATTTGTAAATTCATCCATTGATACTTCAAACATTTATGCATTTTTCACATAGATTATTATACACTTAGATTTTATTAATTTTAAAAGGATATGCTATATTATTTCTTCAAAGTAATGCCACATCATTCAATTATGTCCTTAAATGTAGCTTTTTCTCATTTTGGAAGAAAGCCAGTTTCCCACCCTTTGCTTTCTTCCTCACTGTCCCTGCCCTCTATTTCCAGTGGTCATGAAAAGACATTTTCTTTCTCGACTGCTTCAACATTGAGTGCTCCTCTCTTGTTAAAAAAGTCAAGCATTTCCTACTAAAACTTAAACTGACATTTTTATTATACTGCTGATTCTGCTGAGTGAGAAGACCTTAGACAAAGGGCGCATTTATAAGGGAACTATTCACAGGAGGCTCTGTGCTTCTCAGGAATGGGAAAAGCTTTACCTAGTGACAACCAAGGGCAGCAAAACAGAACAAAACAGAATGCTCTAACAGAGCCTCAGATTTCCCAAGCTGAAAGTCTGGTTGTAGGCTGCAGCATTGACCCTTTAAAGGTAGGAGATAATAAAGCTGAATATCAAACAATAAAAAGAAGGTGTGTCCAGAGAGATGATGTGATAGTTCCTCTGTTTTTAAGATCGTGTCATAAAAAAAGACAGAACAAGGAAGAATGGAAATGTCATAACTGCAGAACAGACATTAGGCAGACAGTTCTGATAGTAAGAACAGCAAGACTCAAATGAAGATGAAAAAATTAGTGCCTTTGCTAATAATTTAAAAGTTAGACATCACTGTTTTGCTTAATTCAGTACCCAAATACAGCCCCCCCCTTGAGCTAATTTGGCTGCTTACTTAGGATTTAAAAGAAACAATTCTCTCCCTGTCATATCATATTTGGCTTTAAATAGAGCTATTTTATTATTTATTAATTTTTGACACATTTAGCTATATAGAATTATGTGCTGTTGTAAAGAGTTCAAGGATAAAAATTCATGGGGTCAAATACCATCCCTTGTTTGGACATTTCCCTCTTGTTCTGCTTTCTTCAGCCACTCTTAACATTTTCCTCATGCTCATGAACAGGACACAAGAATTAGAGCCTTCAGTATACCTGCTGCCTGAAGATGATAATCCCTAAACCAGATCACAAACAGATTTTGCTAAATATATTGGAAGAGACAATATTTATCACATTTTATGGAGCAATGAAAATTGTTGGGGCTCCTGAATTTGGAAGGTCTTTTGAAGCCCATGATTGGACTCCATATACTGCAGGTCCCTACAGGTTTGGTGTGGAGTATTTAGCTAATCAAGCTCTATGCATGCCAGGAGAACAGACTTCATTTTAAACTGGCAGCAGTCCATACCTACAGACATGAAAGAAGGGTATCTAAGTGGGAATTATATATAGTCCTATTGCCTGACAGTGCCCACTTCCATGTTTTCTTAAAGATGAACAACCCACTTTTAGCAAAAAACTAATTCAACTATTCCCTTTGAAAAAGAGAAATAAGGAATACATACAAAGCAGGGTAGCTAGCAAGCAATCATTTTTTAATATTTGAAATAAGTGTCATCTCATTGATGTCTGGGGGGAAAAATGGGATTATCATGCAAGTTATGATCCTGTTCTCAGAAGTGGAAAGGCCAAAGGGAAAGTGATTTTCTTTGTAGAACGAGGCAGCCTGGGTGATACTGCCATAAATGTCATGGATTTGGACATGACCACTTGCTGCCGGTCACACCAGTCTTATTTCTATTTTTAGCAAAGTCCAGCACAGTCTTTTCAAGCACTTAATATATGACTACCCTCATAAGGAGGCTTTGGATGGAATTTGGGGGAAATATGCACCTTGATAATTGAAAAATCAGGCTGCATAAACCATGCTTTTTGCACCTGTCTTAGTAAATCACCAGTCCCTTAGAATTTCTATTCAAATCTTTAATTTTTACATATATGCTTCCCTTTCTTGCTAATTTTAAAGGTAAATTCTATTTCTCTAACTGGAAATAATTTGTGTAATGCAGACATTGTGCTTTCAACAATTTATCTGCAGTGGCTTTTGTAGTCCTCAACATTTCTTTTTCCTTCTCTGTCTTTGCTCAGCATAACAGGGTTTTATTTCATTTTGCTGTCTTTAACTATTTCATTTAAGACCCTTCTCTGGATGAACATTTTCACTTTGTTATGTGCTGTTGTTATTTCTAGTCTTTAAAAAAAGCTTTATTCCCTACATCTTAGCACAACTTGGGAAGATCATTAAATCAACTACTCTGAATGATCGGTTCACCATAATTTCTTTCTAAAGATAAAAATCTTTAATCATGGAGAGAAAAATCCTCTTGGACATAAAGTTATCATTCATTAAAAAAGTTTCTCTCAATCTTTTTAAAAACACACACAAACCAACCCAAAACCTCATGAGGCTGGTTTCACAAGGAAATGCTCCCTCCTTGAGGAAATGGCAATGCAGGTGTGTTCATAATTGTTCAACTACAGTAAAATTTGAGGAGTCCATGGTTAACTGCAGACATCTGAAAAGCCACATCTTAAACTTGTTTTTATTCACTACAAATTCTGTGCCTTGAAATAAAGCCAAGGTAACACATATTTACTTCCCCAAATCTCAGATAAAGAGTAAGAAAATGTTCATTCTTTTAAACATTGAAATTCTATTTATTCTTCCTTATGAATCAATGGAGTTTAAATATCATTAGGAAAACAGCCCGTGTAAATAAGCAGAATAAGTTTCCTCCACTCCAAAGGAACTTGTTAAGAAACTGTTTTAGCTTTTTTAAAATGATGTTATTTGTATAGATATTAAAGTTCTAAATGGGGAATAAAAATATAGATTCTTAATCATTAGTGCAATAATTTTACCTAGAAAGATATCTCACATTTAGTATCACAGCAAGAGCTTTTTATACTGCCTCTAAAAATATATGCTGAACTGTGTTTAATTACTTTCTTAAATAAATAAAAAATGATTGATGCTGTAAAGAGATAGTAAGATTCAAAAACAGAATAAATTTGAAGTGCCAATAAAAAAATAGATTATGCTGACCATACTGAAGCAATTTTGTAAAATTAGCATTAAAGATCTAATGATATGCATGCAGTTTCACATTATTTAAAATAAATATATGTATAATCAGCATCATTCAGTTTCATTTAGCATCACTACGAATCTATATAAAGAAAACCTATTTTTTTAGATCCAATTTACTCATCTTGACACAGTTTTAAAAATTAAGCTCATTTCCAAGGACTGAAATTTACTGCTTTTACCAAGAACTGGCAAGTTCTGCAGAATGGACTGATAACACTACAGTGACCATCATGGACAGAAAGCATTGAATGCAATGCTTGAGGCCTTTTAAGCAAGTATGACAACTGCCAGTGGTGGAATATTGTGGGATGAGGTTTACATTTCCTTAATTAGAAAAGAGTTTTGAAAAAAATTTTATTCTGCAGGTGTGAACAGTGTATGTTGAGGATTTCTCAGAGGACAGGTGTTACAGAACTGCTTTATTTTCCTTTGACAGCTAGGTTTGTTCTGTGGTGTATGTGAAGAAGGAGACTGAGACTATTTTGGAAGCCTTTCACAGTGTCGTGAAGGACTGTGAGGTTGTTTCCCTTTATCCTCATGGTAAGTTCCCTGTGCAGTTGCCCAGCTGATGAGAGGTTGCAGACAAGCCTTGGGGGTACCCAGGGAGCTGCTGGCTGCTGCAGCCCAGCATTTCCAGCTTCACAGCAGCAGGGAGGAGCAAACCCTTAGAACACCATGGATTGTTTGTTTCTCTGGATACTCCAACACATCTGTGATGCTCTGACCTTGCACAAGGCAACTGGGTCACACAGAGCAGTGGGAGAGATGCTGTGAAGGTGCTCCCTGGAGGCCTGACACTTGTTCCAGGTGTTTGTGAGGCTCCCTAAATGGAAAACTCCTAATCTGAAACAACAGGAAGAGCGCACAGCGAAATAACATTTCCTTTAATACTACATGCCACAGCTTAGAGCAATATTATGCTAACTGCAAACCTCAACTAGCAATCCAGATGATAACACCTTCCAAAATACAAATCTAATCTAAACTGAATATTATCTGAAGTCTGTACTCCAGTATTAGTCCTCTCAATCTCTTCCAGTGACATAAGAACTGGCTCTTGAGGGTGGTAACCCAATGCTCAAAATTCTTCAAGGACTTTCTCAGTCTTGTACCAAAAGAGTGAAATCCATCCAGAAATCAATATTTATCTGCATAGGACAAGAGGACTGTGATCCCTAAGTCATGTAGAGGATACACTGTTGGCCTACAAAGTAGTTACGTATCACAATAAATAAATTGAATTGAGGGTTTCCATTTCCAAAATCCATTTGCCAAAAAGAAAAAACTGAAAAAAGTCTGTGAACTAGACCCCTTTTTAATAAGACTGTAAGAAGAAACCCAAACCAAAATCAAACACAGTGTGACCTAAAATTCAATAACCTAAAGCAAACCGGAAGTTTTCCTGAAAATTTTAGAAACAAAATGCTGTATTCCACAGGGCCATTAAATCACTGATGTTATAATTCTTTTGAATACTATGCTCTAGAATGTAGTCTGGGATTAAAATTCAAAATGAAAATTATTATTGTTTGTGAGTATTACCAAGGAAAATAGGAAAATTCATTAATTTCTAAAATTATCCATTAGATAATATATTTAATCTGTTACAGAACAATGTTGATAATACATGAAGAAAATCCAGATGCTTATGGAGTTAACAGTTCCTAAAACATAAGTAATACATAAAGCTAAATTTCAGATGCAATCTTTTGTGATTAATGATAAAAGAAATTACTTAGTAAACACGAAGTGATAAGTGATAGAATTACTACTACCTTTTTTCTTTGGCAAAACTCAAACAAGAACCTCTCCCATGAAAGTGGATAAGCATCAGATACAGAAGATATTAAACAATGCCTCCTCTGTCCATATGGAGGGCTCAGAATGAATGTTGGCAGCATGCAGCCAAGGACCTGAGTATTTTCTAAGGGAAAGTGATAGTCAGAGGAACAGTTTCCAAGAGGTGGCATGTGCCTATGGTGCAGCAGACCTTTAGCTCGTGTACAGCTGATTTATCTCTCAAAACTGCAGTAGAAAAGTGCGCACCCTTAGTATTCTGTCCCCCACCCAGCTATTTTTGTTACAGTCACACCTTTCTCCCACTGTTTTCTTGAGGTATAATTTAGACCTGCATTCACTCATGCTTATAAAACCTTCAGCAATTTCTGCTGGAGAAAAATAAAAAACACAGATGAAAATACTTGACCATCTTGGAACATACAGTAAAGTGGGTGATATTAATGAATCAGTAATATATAAAGAGCAAGACCTAATGAGCAACTGAAATATGCAGAAAATCAAAGGCCTAGTGTAGAGCATTATGTTTATCAGAAAAAGCAGCTGCTCTGGGAGAGCTGCAGCTCACAACATCAAATCATAATGAGTCATCATCACCAATTCCCCACGCCCTACCCCATAACCAAAAACCACACAAACTAACCTAAGGCTTAAGCATAAGGCTTCTCCTCAGTTATGAGGCAAGATGAACAGTCAAGGAGACCACAAATTTGTGAAGGATTACAATTCTAGCATCAGGTATTTCCATGCTGATTACTCACCCTGAATTAAATTCCCACTGGTGAGTAGGCACACTGATGTCAACAGTACTACTTGCTCAGGTATACAATCATCCAACTATGGGAAATAAATTTGGATTAGGTTTCACCAAGGTTAAGATAGCTCAAATTACATATATCAAAAAGACAATTTCTTAACAGGTTGCCTATGAAAACTATTTTGTATAGAAGTGGACTGATTTTATTCCTACTGTCCTTCTTTTTATTACAAGAAGTGAAACTTCTATAAGTCAAAAAAAAGTGTTTATTTCTGCACAACTTCATAGTTCTGAAAAGGGTCAAGAAAAATAAAATTACTAAAAAATGTGTCAAATTACATAAAGAGTATGTATAAAGTAGGAAAAAAACCCATCTCGTTTTTGAAACACAGTTTTATCCAACTTCAGTGTACTGACTCAAATTCATTATCACTCTCCAGGCTCCACCTGAATTACCCCAGTAGCATAGATTTTTTTTTGTAGAACTGAAAAAAGAGCTTAAAATGGTAGCTCAAATGATATGAGACTATCAGATATTCCCAAAAATTATGTGGATCAAATAGAAAGACACATGGATGCTTTTAAAATACTCTTTACTTTTTTGTTTTGGTTCCATTTGTTTGGGTTTTTTTCTTATGGGATGCCTTTTGAAGATATTGTCTACATTCATGATATTTAGAAAGTAAGGATTCAGAAGCACATGATCCTTCATTATGCTCTGGTTACAGATATGATTACCTTGATTAACTTCTACCAACCCTCCTGTCATCTGAAAATTATAATTTCTCTGATCCAGAAGTTCAATTTCTCACAGTAGTACATGCTCATAATTTATTTTGTCATTGAGGTTAAAATATCTAGTGTAACCTAAATGCTTTATATAGTATCTGTTTCCTAACAGAAATGAGAAGACAATATGCCTAGTAGCTAGAAAGATTTTTGCATAAAAAGTATACTATTACTGTGTGTATATTTCTAGCTTTCTCTCTTTTTTATTTTTTTCCCTGTCTAATGGCATTTGAGATTTTCATGCAGGGCTATAATTTTCTAAGTTGGAGCATTAAGAGAAAAAAAATCACAGAATATATCACAGAATAATGAGATTAGGTATCACCCGCCCTCTCATGTGCCCATGAGTGGCAGGAAAACTATGCAGTGAATTTTTAGGAGTAGAGTCAATGTAAAGATATTGCTGCTATAAAACCAGTTCTAGTTTCATTATTTTGTGTGGTTGTTACTTTTATATCAGAAGTCCATTAAGAAACCAATGTGTGAAAGTGAAAGAATTAAAGTCAACTTTCTGCTGCAAGACGCCAGGGCTGGATCCCAAACCTGCTGTCTCCCTGCTTTCCTCCTGGTGCAGAGGCAGCTTGGGGAAGCAGAACAAGTTCTCATCTCGTGCTGTCCTGGCAGCTCTTAGGGAGGGGCACCAGCAAGTCCCTCAGAGCAGGACAGCTCCCAGCTCATCTCTGCTGAGAATGGCTGCTGTAAATTTAGCTGAGCCCTGCTTGTATTGGAGTAGGATTTCCTAACACACAGATTGTCATTTCCTGACCTAGAAGTACTTTTAGGCAAAACAACACAGTTATATTGTGACGAAAAATAGTAAACCAAAACAGAGACCAGTCTATTCCAATGTAAAGATATTTTTCTTGGCAAACACAGATTTGATTCTATCCAGTCAAAATACTTTCTCTTACAAAACCCTATGAAGCACTAATACTACAGGGTCTAACTTAAATGAAATCTATTCAGCTGGTAAAACGATTAGAACTGCGCAGAAAGTCAGACTTACTTCTCAGGCTTTAAGAAAAATTGCAGTTTTATCCTCCATAGTCTTGCAGTTCTAAAAGAAGTGTTGATATATCACGACAAGCTTCAGAAAATCTTATTTGGAAGGGCACTGTGAGCATTTATTGCAAAATTTATGTTGTGTATTCTTTTGGTTTAGGAGTAATTAATGACATGCACTTGTCTACTAGCATTCAGCTTGAATTCATTAACAAAAAATAACAAAAGGACTTTTCTGTAATTTAGTTAAGTTGAATTACTCCTCTGGAACTGAATATCATGATGTTCTCACTTTTTTCCTTCTTGACATGTTCTTTAATATAGATGTGCATACATGTAGAAATTGGAGGGTGAAGGAATGATTGCATTGCTTCTCAGGAGAGCAGGTACTCTAAAGCAGCAAATAGCTTGTATGAGATGTATCGAAGATGTTTCTGAGGGTTTGTGATGGTCTGTCCAAAACCAAGTCAGAAACTGAAACAACGTGGTAATCTGGAAGAAACTTGCTAAATATGTGGACTTTTCTAGTCTGCTTGCTATTAAAAAAATTCCCATGAATTTTTGCATTCTGCCAGTGAATGAGGCTGGTTTCAGCAGTGTTTCTTTACACAGTGTGCAGTGCTGCATGGACACAGCTGTGCTGCTCCACAAAGGCTTCTGTGCTGGCAGCTCAAATATCTGTGTGCCACAGTCCTCCTCTTTCCAACTGCAGGGGAGGCACAGCAAGCTCATCTGGCTCCTTTCCTGCTCTCCACACATAACCCACATCAATCGCACTGAAAACTGAAAGTCCTGTAGAAGTATAATTTATAACCTTGAATAATGCCGTCATATTTTAAAAAGAAGCCTCCACGGTACATGTTCTCCATGGGACTCGCTGAAGCCCCTCTCTAGTGCTACATAGACTCTCTCCTTTATAGAGGGAGAGAGTTTAAGAGAAAGGTCCAGAAAGTGCAGTGAATTGCCCTCTCGGGATGGCTTTCTCTCTCCTAACTACAGAACTCTTGCAGGATAGCTGACTTCTCGGTGGCTAAAGTTATCTGAGGGAAAAACCACTCATGCATTTTGAACCTCTCCAGGCTCACAACTTTGGGTCAATTTTATATAATATTACAAGTAAGATCATGACCCTGAGTGGTAGAATACTGCTAGAAAAGATGGGAAGGTACAGGAGATGAGAAAGAAAGGTGCAGATTACTAGCAACAAAAAGGAGGAAAAAAATACTGGGATTAAAATACTTAAACCTAAAATTTAGGTGGCTTCACATGGAAGGTTAGGCTGTCTTTCAAATTAATTAAATACTTAACTGTCAGAGGCACACTTCTATCTTAACTCACAGACTTTAAAGAAAACTTAGAGATTTCGAAATGCAAATATTTAAAGTTGGCTTTCTCACACACATTAATGTGCACTCAATCCATAGCTGAGGATTTGACTCTAGCAGGAAACAATGACCATTTTGGCATATCTGTGCTTCAGAAAGAAAAGATAGACTTTGCAGAACTCACAGAGACATAAACCCAAGAATAATCTGAAAGATTAACATATTGTGGAATAGATATATTCTAGTCACCAGACTGTAAATTCAGGAAGAACACGAGTCATAATTGGTCTATTCAAGAATTGCAGGGTACTCATCCAAAAGTAACAATGAAGCTACACATTATAATCAGAAAAAATAACATTTTCCAACCTGTTAAAACTTACATAGATACTTTTTTTTGCATTAAGTCACATCACATTGGGTTAGAAGATGTTGTAAAAGGTTAATAGGTGAAGGCAGCTTACTGCTTGCCTACCACCAACAGATTGCAGATATTTTTGCAGACATTGACAAAATAAATATTTGGGAAATTCTAATGTTCTTGTCAACTTCATCCTGCTTCAGAAAGGTTTCCTTCTAAACAGGGAATAATAAATGCCAAGGGTTTGTTTTCTTCCATTTTCCATATCAGGGAAGATTTATCATAAACATTAGAGTTTTCTCTGGAATTATATCTATAATTTGAAAATTTCTCAAGGAGTATTAGGAACTGTGTATGCTTAGCTGAACTTGAATAATTTATATTTTTAAGGACACCAGCAAATCAGTTTTAATGCTACAGAAACCTATGTAAAATAAAAATGTAATAGCTACATTACATTAAGTTGAATTATCAAATTAATCCAGAGATGATTTCTGGGACACAGGACCCATGAAGACTTAAAAGTCTTCAATAGGAAGAGCAACTGGTAAAGGACTGGTTAAGTCCTTTTGAGTAAATAGTCTGTCAAAACGGACTATTTATGGGAAGTGATATCAAGTTTCATCTGAAGCCTAATTCCCTTAACTAAAACATTAACTTATTCATTTGAACATTAATTTATTTTATGCTTTTGCCATTTGAATACCTTCTGACAATAAATGGAGACAAAGTGGTGAAGTAATAATGGAAAGCTATATTATCACTCACGACACTCTATCTCCTACTTGAAATGAGAGGTATCTTTAGTTCCCCAAACTGGATACTAACATCTTGCTCTAAAATGTTACATTTACAAAATGTTTCCATTATTAGTACTTTCCTGTATTTCTAAGTGTTGCTTTATAACGCCCTAAAATGGACTACCAGCTGTATCAAGGGATTCAGCTCCCACTTTGCTCAATACCAGGCTGAGCATTCAGACACCACCGACACTTTCCATCCTCCAGACAAGGGCAGCTCAGTCCCAGCTCAGGGTGCTCAGGCTCAAACCCAGGGTGCCCCCTCAAACCCTGACCCTGCCAAGGTTCCTGCACCCCAAACCTGTTCTCAAGAGGTAACAGTCTCACAGCCTCACCCCACAGAGAGAACCACTGTCTTTTCTGAGAACACACTTGCCAGAGCAGATGCCACGTGCATGGGAGGAAGAAAAAAAAAGATAATTTTCTGAAACTGCAGAAAATTAAATTCCCTCTCGGGAAACTGACAAAGCCCACTTTATCTGATCTACAGAGAGTATAAGAATTAAGACTGTCTGCCTCCCAGGAGGTTCCTATTAATCAGAAAGTATTTGTTATTTGACAAGACAACTTTTTAATTTTCCCCTCTTGGAACTATTCGGTTTGCTTTTAAATATTTATTCAGCCAAATAGCAAGCAACTCACTCCACAGACCAATGTTAGTCTGCTCTTCTGTGAGGAAAGGGGGTCAGGTTTAAGTTCCTGCTCCATTAGCTATTTAATCAATTATCCAAATTGGCAAGGTTTCAAGAGGAGAAAGTCACTAACTTCATCCCAAAATAACCATTCAGTGAGTAGCTAGGGCACATTTCTGACCTGAAAGTGCCTATGAGTGAAATTTTTTCTCAGCTCAGAAGTGTGTTTATGTGTTTAAAAGGTCATCCACCTCAGTGGTAAGTGTTTTAATTACTGGATATTTGGGCATCAATTAGCAGCATGTTTCTAATAATTTTGAAGAAAAGGCAGGTTGGTCTTATATATTTATTTTTAGGGTACAGTAGAGACCTTGCCAGTGCTGAAAGGAGGTACCTTAAAAGTGTAGGTTTTATGTATATTACTGTCCCATCATATTTTCTTGAGGATATTCTTCCTCCTGCTCAGTGATTTCTCTGGTTTCCCCTCTTAGCCATCTATCTCCTGTGCAGGAAGCCTAACTCAGGGTAGAGAAAATATTTATAAACAAAGCACCTGTCAGTTCAACCCTGCAATGCTTGATGGTTGCATTCAAAGAAGTGTTAGGGAGCTAAAAGCAGACTGATCCACCACATCACTTTTGATGTCTTGTCCCCATGCTGGATGGAGTATCCATATTTTAGTGTTTATGAGGTGCATGGGCATCCCTCAGGAAGGTAAGCAGTTCACACTGTAGTGGGAAACCCAGAGAGCTGGGTAATGTCATTGCACTGAAAAGGAACTTTGATACACAGGAGAGTGTTAATCACAAAGTCTGTTTTAAATTTCACCCAGCCAGAAGTTAAGCACCCTGTATAAGATTAAAAAGAGATGCATCTATCTGTTCAGGCTTCAGATTTTGTTAGCCAAGTAAACTTATTTTTAGAAAGTGGAGGGAGGGGAAACAGAAATGGTATCAAGCTTCCTTCTAAAATAAAAGGATAAGAGATGTGCTGATGCTCTCCTAACGATATTGTGATTAGATTTGCTAGCCAAAATATTGACAGTCTGAGTTCAATTTTGCTGATTCCCTGCTGTAGTTGTGACACTGCTACTCCCAGAGACTGTACCGAGATAAAACATTGGCCACACCTGCAGGAACCATGATCAGAATGAGGGAAATAAGTATTTATTTGCCCACACAGTAGTGGGGAATGGCTCTTTAACCTAGTGCCTGACACAGCTGCCCAAGGAATGAGTGAGTGATTGCAGTACTTGGTCAGTGAGCCAGAACAATGAAATATTTACAGTTCTCAGAATTGTTCAATATTCAGAAGACTTAGGGCTCTTCTGGGGACAGGAGCAAATAAAAATTTCAAGGCTAAGAACTGAGTTAGGAATGTGCAATTTCAGGACAAGGTGGTGGAATTTGTTGTTGGGAACCTGGGAGACTGCCCCTGGCCTGGGAGGCACGGTGTTGGTTTGCAGTGAATCCCAATTGCCTCACATTGGTTTGGTTTGGGAACAGCTGAGGTAGGCATGGATTAGATTTCTCTTGAAGCAAAGTAAACTGGAAGCTCTGCCTACAGTCTGTACCAAAAGTACTGTAACCTGCAGTGGGGACAAAAGGATCTGAACTAATTAGTCCTTCAAATAGCCTCAAACTACTTTCAGGGTAATAGCATTTTGTCTGAGACAGGAAACTGGATCTAGTCTGAGGTAAAACATATTGATCATGCTTAAATATAAGGACCTCCATATCAGATGCTGCTCTGCTCCTATTGGGCTGAATTAGTTGCTAATATGGATAAAAACACCCAAGTCACATTTTCTGCTGCATAAAAACCTCTACAGAGCTGTTAGTCTCTGTGTGGATTTTGCTCTTGTTCATCACAGGTGATTGTTAGTGAAAGCTTCAAATTTCTCCCATTTATATTCCCTAGGGTGAAAAAAATAAATTTTTAATAATTAAGTAAGAAGGAATAATTGGGGAAATGATACAAAGGACAAGGTGGAAATTAAGAACTGAAATAAAACAAATATGAGGAACAAAATGCAGGAAGAAAGTTTCACAGAAATTAAGGAAATGTTAAGTAATGACTAAGAGGGAACAAACTAGAAAGAAAAACAGGTGGTAATGAATCAGGAGGAAAATGCTGTTTTGAAGCAATAGTTTGTAGAAAGCTTAAAAAATGTATACATTTAATATATAGAGAAAGATTGATTTTTTTGTACATTCAAATGTATACATACCAGTAGACAGCTATCTAGACTGATCAGAGACTATCATCTTCCCAAGTCCATACCAGCATTTGTTCATTGCTGGTGAAATAGCCTATGATTATCACACATTGCCTCCCCTTCACGGCATCAAAATTGTTGCCCATATTTTAGGAAAATCTATGCTAAACTGATTTTGTACTATATGAGGAAGCATGGCTGAAGCTGGGGATTGGGAACTCAGAGCCTTGGCTTCCATTTGTAGCTGCGCTTCTGTGACCTCCAGGGAGGGATAATACTGGAGTTATTTTTTTCTACCTACCTGAAAACCATAGATAATCCATAGCCATTGCAAGGCATTAAGCACTTACAAAAACAGGGCAAAAACATCAAAATTACTTATTCTATAACATCAAGAAAGGAACAAATATCTGCATAGTAATGTGAGCGAAAAGAAATACAAATCAGGCCAATGAATTAGGCAAATCCAAAAAACTTAAAAAAAAAAAATCACTTCATAAATTCACTGCAGCAGATTGCTCTATTGGGAAACAAAAAAACCCAAAACTGCAGTTTCAGGGTGGAGGATTTTAACCAGGTGGGGTGGCTGAGGAGATCATCTGCTATTGCAGACCAGGAAGAACAGAAGTATATATTTGTCTGTACGTACATATGTATAATTTGATATATATGCATATTCCTTTGTAAGTATATATATATATATATGTATGTATGTATGTATGTATATATACACTAAAGAATTATATATATGCATATATATGTATACACACACACAGACACACACACATATATATAAACCAATTATATGGTTAAGACACCGTGATTCTCTTCATCAGATTAAACTACTGCTGTTTTACACCTTAACACAGAAAACTGCAGGTTTTCCAGTAACTTCTACTAGGACATGATATAATTCCTCTAGATCTACAGCTGCATGAAATTTATCTGGGAAGAATGAAAGACAGCTTGGTATTTTTACACCAAAAAAAAAAAATCTTGGAATTGTGCAAATTTCAAGAAAAAAGTTGTTTTGAAATAGATATATTTGTAAGGGTTTTTTTCTGAAATACCTTTCCACTGCAGTGTCTTTTTCCATTTTAAAGAAGTAACAAATTGGTTTGGTTTTATCATAATCAATCTTTTAAATTTATCTACCACTCGTTGACCTAAAGCAGAATTACTAACTGAAAAAAAAAAGGTCACTTTTTAAACATTCAATTTATGTTTTTGTTCTTTTGGAGAACTGGTTAAACTGTAAAATTTCCATAAATGAAATCATGTTTTCAAGTGGCTGAGCGCTTCATTGATAATGTAACAGACTCTACTTCTGTCCTTTTATTGAATTGAGTTGATTCATTCATACTGCAGTTTGCATGTGCAAACACATAGCAGCCATCTTCCTATTTATTTCATTGATTGAATCAAATTAAATTATTTTCAAGCTCATGCTGGATTTTATCGACTGTATAAAAATTCTCAGCCTTGAGTTTCATAGCAGTGCTGCTGTGTTTCACACCAGTGCAAGCAGTTTGGAGTTCCTTCCCATTGAACATTGGTACCACTTGCCACGCAAGGCTTAAATGTCTATTGTCTGGAAAGCACTATAAAACAGATGTAATTGTTGTTATATTTTTTTTTTTTCATTATGATTGCTTTAAAAATACAGATGCTCTCATCTATTTGTGCTTGCCTTCTCTAGGATGTCTGTGAAAAGAAGGCTTTTCATCTCAATAGGGCCTTAAGGAAACATACTTCTAGCTATATGCATTTTAACTGCCAAAATATTTTAAATGTCATTTTAAAATTTCTCATAGCTTTCTCCCTGAATACTCTTTAGTTTGAATCTCAGATACTGTCAGCTTGTGGCAGGTGGGCATGCAGGCCAGCGCTGGAGCTCCAGCAGGTCAGCAAGCTGTGTACTCAGTACTGAGGCTCAGTGAGGTCAAATAATTGGAAATTTTGTCTGTGTTCCCCAGGAAGCTCTGCTGGGGAGGCAGCTGGTCGTTCCTAGGCTCACCAGGCAGGCTGCCCAGAAAGGGTGGCTGGTGAGCATCTGTAGGGAAGCCATGGAGACCATCCAAGCAGTGAAGCTCAATCCCTTCCCTGAGCTCCCACCTTCCAACTCTAGTACCAGTCCTGATGCTGAACGTAGGACATCGGCTGTCTCCGTGTAGCTGGTTGAGGTGTTTGTGGCAAACATTCTCACTGGAGATTCTCCTGATTATTGCAAGTTCTAGAATTAGCAAGCTTGTTACCTTCCCAAAAGCCGTTTGTTGGATACTACTGTATTTTCTTTTCCCGTTCATCTAAATGGGGTTGCTTAAAAACTCTTTTTTAAGTCTGGTAGTTGCAAGAAACTAATTAGCATTTGTGTCAGAGCAATCTTACTTCATTATACTTAAACATTGGCCTTCAAACTATGGGTATTTGGAACTGCTGAACAACAGTCTTAAGCAGCTAGTTTGTGAAAATCTTCTATTGTCAGCTTAAATAAATCATAAGATCAGTATAGCCTAGGTTGAGAGCCTTGGCTGATAAATTTTATTCTAAACATAGCATACAGGCAATAATTTAATTGTTTTAAGTGTAGTTTAATGTCCTCTTATTCTATTTAAATGCAATACTCAGCCGTAGTGGCTGTAAAATATTTACCCTTTCAAATTCTAAATTGCAAAACTTTATGTTTTTCTGTTTTTCAAGATAAATTAGTAGTCTTCTGTTACTAACCCACACTCATGCCAATTCTAATTTCAAAGCATGAACTATTTCCATTGAAAAATAATCTTAATGGAGAATTCCAGCTTAACTTCTACCAAAAGTTCTGCCCTCTCCCTCTAAGACAATATTTTCACTGCTTTGCCAAACAAGGGCTCAATTCTGATAAATTCAAAGTACTTGCCACATGAGTAACTTGATATGCACAATCAGCTAATTTATTGGAATACACTCCCTGTACTCTGCATCCTCACAAATAATTTTAGATTGATGCCTTCATTCACCACAGCCTTAATTTTAAGGAAGGTGTTTCTTTTCTAGTTTAAGCCATGGAAGAAAATTTACTGAAATCCTATCTTGTCAGAATACAAGTTCCCCTCATTTTGCTTCCCAAAATTGAAATAACTTTGCTGGGTTTAGTTTGAAAGGAAAAAAAAGATTTAAACCCAGAAATATTTAAATTGTTTCTGATATGCTGGTATGTGTATTACAACACACATACAACACCTTTTATTCTATCCAAAACGTTTTGATGAATAAACTGTTTTTTGAGGATTTCTAAATTTGTGCCTTTTATTTCAAAAGGAGAGATTTGAAATTTGAAATGTCATGCTGATAAAGAGAGAAAACTGGTTTTGTTGCTTTGTGAGCCTGCTTCACCCCGTGGTGTCTGGCATGGTCTCCCTGCCACCTGCGTCCATCTGTCCTTGGTTGGTGATCTGCTCTGGGCACTGCTGTGGGTACCTGACTGCACAAGATGTGGTGACTCATTTGAAGAAAGTCTTTGAATATACAGGGAGTTAATGACGCTTAATTTTAAAAATAAAGGCTCTTAACAAATACAAATTGCCCCCCGCCCCCCATCATATTCCATATTTTAAAAAGCCCATACTCATTGCCTCAAAGAGAAAAATAATTTTGAAGGAAGCAATTATTTTATGTCATTGTGACCTTCAAAGCTTAGACCTTATGGATCCCTGCCTCTCACCTTTGTTCTAACACTGGAATGAGAAAACAGGCTTTCCTGCACTTTCAGCTCTAACACACTTTCTCAGTTTGAAATTCCTGTAGTAGCTGTCCTGGATAACCTAAGAGGAAGAAGACATCTGTAGAAAAGGCAAGAAACCTTAGAACAGGTGGATTATTAATTAAATGTTCATTTTCAGTGTTGGTGGCTTTCCTTAATTCAGTAGCATTATTTACATTGTAGGTTTCGACTGTAGCATAAAATGATTACAATAGTTTTAAGCTGGTTTTTTTTCCCAAAAGAGTACTAGGCTTAAATTAGACAAAATAAGTCATTTTACATAAAGACCTATGATAAAAAACAGGTGTAGATCCATGATAAATAACAGATGTCTATTTATTCTACACTTGTTTTTACAAGTATTTATTTGATCTTTTAGTGGCAGATATGAGGAGAAAAACCAAAATCTCCAAACATTAATATTAGAATGTTTCAATTTAGCCAGGTATGAGAGTGTGCATTATTTGGTAAAGAAATACAAATCTATGAGGCTGTTTGCTCACAGATTATATATGTATTCCAGAATCAAATATCTGGCATATACAGTGTCTCTACAACATAAAAAAAAAACAAAAACAAAAACAAAAAAATACAACCCCCCCAAAAAAACAAAAACAAAACAAAAAAAAAAAACCCACCAAAAAAAAAACCTAAAAAAAAATCTGTGAAAGACTTTTTAAAACAAAATAAAAATATTTGTGTATAGTTAATTCATTTCCCCCTACCCCAGTCTCTGAAATACGAATAGGTATTTCCAGTAAGCTCTCCTTGAAGTACTAAATGTCTCAGGGGACTGGAAATCACATTTTTTGAGCCTTTCACCTCTAGTTCACTGATTCAAATACAGCCAACATGCAGTAGTGATGGAAAATCATTGAGGTTTGAAAGCTGGTTTGTGGCCTGTGTGAAAAGAACTGGTATTTCACTGCATTTCTCAGAGGATCCTGAGCAGGAGCTTGGCACTTCTGAAGGCACTGATGCTGAGCTCCTTGCAGGATCCAGTTGGGTCCCCACAGAGCCACAACCAGGGCTGAGGTTATCAACTAAAATCCCATTCCAGATAAATTTCCTCAGTACATTGATCCCTTGGAGCAAATTGGTCCTTAGCCACCTGGAAGATCTCAGTGGGCAAATGTTTTGTCTTTGTCAGGAGGCTAGTGAAACCAGGCTGAAATGGCAGATCATTCTGGGGTCACCACACTGCACTGTTGCCTCCTGTGCTCCACAAAGGCTGGGTGAAAACAGTTTCATTTTCCAATTCTGGTAATCTAGTACTTTGTACTTTCAATTGTACTTTCAATTAGTTATACTTAATTTAGGGAGAAAAACAGCAGAAAAATGTTTCTTCCTGCAGAAAGAAATTGCTATGTTTTTTGAGGGCAAGGGCCACTTTGACTCTTTCTTTAGACAGAGGTTCATCCATAGTTAGGAACAGTTTATAAAATGTCCTTTATGGAGATTATACATAACATATTATAGAAAATTTGTCTGACAATATTTTTTTTTCATAATCCAAAAATTACCTCAGTTCTGTTTCCCAGTGAAGGCTTTACATTATCTCTTAAACGATTGCATTTCCTTTATTCTCAGGACAAAACTTGCATATGTTTTTATGAAAATAAAGTAGGTTTTTTATGAACATTTAATATCTTGTATTAGGAGTTTCCTCAGAGGGAAGAAAGAAAAGTCTATCTTCATTAACCACTAAATATAACGTGGGGAAATTAAAACATTTGGATGTCATGTCAGCTATATAGGTTGTCTTCTATGATGTCACATTTGATTTTCTTTTTTTATGACTTTGACAGCATCATATTAAAAATTTGATTGCACTATGACAGTACAGCCTTTGAATTATTCAGCTTATAAGTGCAGTCTTGCAGGAAGACTGTTTTGTATTTCTTGCCATTTCTGAAAAACTGACATTAAAAAAAAATCAAAAAGAAAGGGAAAATGGTTACCAATAACTAATTAATAACTTGAGCTTGGCAAAGGTAACATCATTTTAATAGAATATCACACAAATTAAAAGCAGATTAACTATCATGTGCCACGTTTTTTAAAAGTCACTTGAAACATTATTCTCAGGTTGACGTTTTGGCCCTGAGAAGTAGATAGCAAGCCTCCAATTCATTCTCAGCAAAGTCAGGACTTTTTTCGAACTGAAGAAGACCCATACATTTTTAATCTGATTTCAGCAGCTATCACTCTGAATTCTTGTGGCATTTAGTTGAATTACCCATCTCTTCTCTTAGCATACACTCATGCTATTAGTGTTTACTGAAGTCAATAGGGCTTTTTCCGTTTGACTCCCATAAGGGAGCCAAACAGTCAACATTGGAGTCTCTTGGGGAATTTTTGCAACTCTTTCAGGATTTATACTGTGTTTTTCCCATGATGCCTTGTTTTTGCCAGTTTTCTTTTTCATTCCATTTTACTACTGTGTAAGTGTTAAAAAAGTGCAATCTGTTGGTTCATTTGCATCAAATAACTTTATTTGTAACCTTTTTCCGAGTGTCCAAATTTGTCTTTTCTTCATTACGACTTAAGGTTATTTTTAAACCACTAAGGATATTTTTAATCACTAAAGATAGAAACATCTACCCTCCATCTTGATTAAATTAATCTAGTCCTTTCGTGTCAGAACCTTAAAGCAAATAATCCCATTTTAAGAAATGTGTTATTCCCACACCCTAATATGAAATTCTAGTGGTTTCAGATATGAAAATATAATTCAAAGTCAAACCTTTTTCCAGTTAACATGACTATTATTTGGTCACAATATAGCTGCCCCTAGCAAAACATGTATTACTCTTTCTCACAAGAATTATCTCAGCTGAGTTGTCTGAGCAGGTAAGAACTGTAGGCCTGACTACTGCTTAGGAGGGTAAAGTGTGGAATATTCCATACGATATACAAAATAAACCCTTCCAGCTGTGATAATGGGGAAAAATACAAATGATCTTTTCGTGTCCCCATTCCTCAAAAATGGATAGCAGGATTGTCTTTGATTCTGCTCACAGCAGTGCCTGGGGAGAATCTCATTCTGATTTAGCTGGGATCAGAATCATGACGATGGTTATACTACAAAATGGGCTTGCATTCCCTCAGAAATACTTGATGTTTATTCAAGAGTTCCCTCTGTCATTAAATACATGTATTTTGCTGTTCTTCATCTCTCTTCCAGAATCTCTAAATTCCAACTTGAAGATAAGAGTGCCTGCTTTCATGATTAGCAGTGAAAATTAATTATGGATCACTTACACTATGTTATTTTAGTTCACTAATTTAACCTGAATCTAGCCTGTTTCTACATTAATCACCCTGGGACAGCATTTTTTCATCCTTAAATAAACATTGACATATTTTGTGTTGCTTTCCTACTGATAAGCCAAACGTCTCAAAATGTACAATTGGAAACAAGATATCACAATTCAATAACATTTCATTCTGCAACATCAATATCATTCTTCAAATATTCTGATGGAAATAAAAAGCTACCAGGACAAAAATTCTCTGTCCCTGTCATTTACTGCCCAATCTCTACCCAAGCAAACTCTGGTCGAAGACAACAAATGGTATCTACAAAAGTGCAGAGTAAAAAATGTCAAAGTAGTACAGCCCACTACCAATTTTATGAGTTTTAACATCCATCCTCCTCAATGGTTTCAGGGTTTAAACACTGTGTCCAAAAAAAACCTGACTAAGTTGAAATCAGAATCAGAGTGTTTCCCTTAGGACTATATGTGTTTTGACTGAGAATAGTCTGACCATTAAAGGTGATAGAGAAACTTACTTCCATAATAACCTTAAAATCTTATTGTTTCAAACTGCCACCAGCTGTGGCAGGTAAGATGTGCTGAAATCATTCAGATGAGTCTCATAGAGATTCCTCTCTGCATTACAAGGAGAAAACTCTCATCCTGTGACTTGTACAGAAAAGCAAAAGCTACAGAATTACAAGATTTTTCAAATGATATGCTTTACTTGTATGTAAGAACATTTGAATCCCTTTACCCAGTGTAAAGCAGGAATAAAGAAATTCTCTGCGAGTAAGAAACAACACTATGAAAAAGTATCAGTGAAACACATGAAAAAACACAAGCCACAATCAAGCTAAAATTCCAACAAAATTTATCAAAAAGCAGGAATTAGGTGGGGGGGGGAAGACATTTTCCCCCAGCCTCCTCCAAGTCATTAGCGTTATCACAGCACCAGCTTTTGGAGAAGGGAGTGAAGATTGAGTGTGAATCTTATATTTGTACTTGCTGTCTATTTGGCAAAGAGGCACGAGGCTGCTTTATTTATCTTTTTTATCCTTTCTTTCTTTCTTTTTTCCTTTTAATAAAGGCAGTTTCCAGGTCTTTAACATTACCCTGTGCCAGAGACAAAAAAAATAAAAGCATCGGGGACCGCCGCTGCCATAACAACCCCTCGACAGGGAACTATTGGGATACAGATAGTTACTACACTAGCCACCACCAGCCGTGTGCATCATGACTCATAAAAACCAGAAAACCCTTTCAGAGACAGCATCCCGCCGTTCGCACTCGCCGTTCTGGGCAGCGAAGGAAGAGCAAGCGGAGACTTCCAGCCCCTCCACCCCCACCCCCTGCCCCCGTCACTTTATTTGTTTAATTATGCCGGTGGAGGGAGTGTTAGAAAAGTCCATTTGAGCGCCGAGCCCTGCCCGAAGCCGCTCCCGAGCCCCGCGGGAAGGGCCGCGCTTGGCGGCTCCGGGGTGGGAGCGGGACCGGGACCGGGACCCTCGCCCGCCTCCCTCCGGGGCCGCTCCGGGGCAGCCGCCGATGCTGCCGGGCTGGGTCCTCCCTGCCCACCTCCGAAAGGTCCCTCGCAAAGTTACGGCGCTGCCCCCTCTCCGAGCCGCCCCGGGCGGGCGGGGTGCGGGCTCGGGGGGCTCGGGGGGCTCCTGGCCCCGGCTGGGAGCGGCGCTGCCGGGCTGTCCATGGGAGATCCCCCTGGGAACGGGCAGCGGTGCCCGGGAGGGGCAGCAGGGCGGGAGCCCCTCTCTCTGCTCGCATCCCGGCGGAGCGGCGGGGACATCCCGGCTGCCCCGCGGACCCTCCGCACGGGCGGAGCGGAGCGGGCCGGGCCGGGACCCTGCGTTCCCCGGGGCGGGGGCAGGGCTGGGGCGCGGAGCCTCCCCCGCGGCCCCGCTCCCCCAGCACCCAGCCCCGGGGCCGCTCCGGGATGGGAGGCGCGGAGCGGGGGATGCAGGGCAGGTGCTCTGGGGGCGAGGGCGCCGGGCCCGGTCACTCACCCGTCCGTGGCGGGGGCTGCGGATGGCGCGGCGGCGGCGGCGCTGCCCCCGGGGCGCGGGGGGCGGCGGGGCAGGAGCAGCAGCGGGCGCGGGAGCAGGGGCGAGCGGCGGGGCCCGGGCTGCTCCTGGGCGCGCTCTCGCTGCCCATCCCCGGCGCTGCCGCCGTCGCCGCCGCCGGAGGAGGATGCGAGGGGGAGTCAGCCCCGGGCGCGGGCACGCGCAGCGGCGGAGCGGGGAGGGAGGGGGGACCGGGAGCGGCGCGGGGGCGCGCAGCGCAGGGGGAGAAGCGGGGAAGCTCGGGCTCTCGCTCTGTCCTTCGGCGCTTCCATCCCTTCGTCCCCCAGCCTTTATTTTCTCATTTTTCTACACCTTCTCCCTCCATCCCTCATCCCCGCATCCTCCCATCCATCGGTCCATCACCCCTCCATCCCTCCTCCCGTTAACCCTCGTCCATCCGTCCATCCCGCCATTCCTCAGCCCCTCCGCTTCCCCGGCCGCGGAGCCGCCGTGCCCCCGCGTCCCCTCCCCGCTCTCTCCGCCGCAGGCTGTCCCCGGAGCTCCCCGGGGCACGGCAGGCGTGATGCTGCCCCCGCGGGGCATCCACACTCCCCCTTCCCTCCTCCTGCCCCCGGGAAGGGCGAGCTGCTCCTCTGAAGGACAGGAGGTCCCCAGCCCTGCTCCCTCACTCCCGCTACAATCCCTGAAGAAAAAGCACTGCTAGAGCTTTCCTATCCTGCTCTCCTGCTCTTCCTTTCTTCTGCTTCTTTTTTTTTTCCCTACACGGCAGGAGGAAACAAAACGGTTCTGTGGTAGGGAAAATGGGGGTAAACAAGAGGGAAATATAGAATACAATCGTCATTGATTGTATGAGAAACCAACCATACACTGGATTAGTTTTTAAAAGCAGTCTTTCAAGCTTGCTCCTGAAACCTAAAGGATTTATTGGATGTTTATTTAGGATCAAAAATAATACTGATCATTAAATATAAAAGAAAAAAACAGCTCAAAGTACATTGTGTAAAGATGAGACCTATGAATAAAGCAAGTCAAAAAATCAAGCACACCAAAAGCTGGCTATCAACTCTTTATCCTCGTCCTGAGCTCTCCGTGCATTATATAATGTTGATAAACTGCTGCAAGTACATTTGGGGAAAAGATACTGCAATGATGAGAACATACTGCTTTTTATTAGAGCACATTAGTATCCTTACCTGACAAGTAGTTGCTTCAGAGGTTCATTTGCACGTTTCTCATCAACCCTCCAAGTAAACAATTTACTCGATTTTCAGTGCAGACATATGATTCCCTGGTGTCACTGTCTCTGTCCTAGACGTTTCTGAATGGCTTGTGGATTAATTTACTGTGCTCTTCTGCTCTGCCTGGTACCAGGAGCTGTGCAGGTATCAACAGCTCCCACTTGTGAAGCCAGGAAAGAGAGAGATTGGGCAGATTTCCAGGTAGCTCCACAAACTGCTGATTTGCTGTAAGGGCTAGAGTCACCTAGAGAGTGGGTCTGGTCTTCTAGCAGGTTTATTCAGAAAGAGAGGCCTGACCCAAAATTCACTGTAGACAATACAAACATTTCTATAACCATGGTGGGAATTGGTTCAAACCCCCGTGAGCTTGCTGCTGGTGTGAAGGTATTTTTGAGTGCAGCTATTCTAGTGAGAACTCCCTGGGAACAAGAAAAATTACTCCCAGGGAACAGGAAAAGGTACTAAAATATGCATCTTTTCATAAGATTATTGAGAGAAGGTCAGGGACCTGTCTCTGTTTCCCTGCAGCTGTTGGCAAAAAAATATGTACTGGAAGGCAGGTTACAGCCCCTGGCTGGAGGATGTTTTGTGTTGCTGTAGGCTCAACCAAGCTACCAAACACAAAAATGAAAGGGGAGGGAAATTACAGGTCCAGCTCTGGGCATCACTAAAATCAGTAAGAGAAGAACTTAATGTTTCATTTTGAACCACTGCAGCCTGCAAAGAAACTCAACAAATTAATCTTCCAGTGTGTTTTTCTTCTCTGGTCTCAGTCCTGGGATTAGATCTAAGCACCATTCTAACTTGCAGATTTTTACTATTTTGCCTGCGTTTGTCCCTCCTCTTTGCCTCCTCCAGCACAGGATCTAGGCTGTTAAGAGAAATGGACGTAGTCAGAGAAGGGAAATAGGGCAGTGGGAAAGATTTGGGCTCTGTATAGATAATCACATCATCTTATCTAGCATGAGAGGTAAAGAAATTGGCTTATATTTTTTAACATAGTTAAGACAGGAGTTTAAAATATTTCATGTAGTTTTTAATATAGCTAATTTTTTTGTTGTTTCTCACTTGCTCTCTAGTTGCTGATTAATGACTTCAGCAGGGACAATACAATGGTCTGGTAGTTAGAGTCATTCCTGAGAAATGAGAGACTGAGTGTACACATTTTTTTCACTGAGATTCAGAATAGGAAATGAACCATTGAGGTCCTGTCTTTCCTCAGATGAATGGCTTTAGCTCTCCTATCTTTGACTACAAATTTAGCTTACATTAAAGCAAGCTTGTATATGCCCCCTGAATAGTTTTTTTTCACCAAAATTATTTTGTTGACAATTGGTCAGTTCTTCGGGAAATTACAGGGCTTACTTCAGATTCTTGCATCCTCTTTACATATTTGTGCAAGGATTTATGTTTATGTACAATGATTTAGCTGTTTTTAAATTATAGCAGAATTTTACTTATGAAGAATACAAATATTAACTTTTATATTTCAAAGACATTGTAGTGAGCTGGTTTATTCTTAGATACTAGGTTTCCTCTCTTCTATAAAACCTTTGTAATTGCAGTAAATATTTTTTTTCTCATGGAAGATAAAATGTAGGCTTTTTGTGATTATAGTGTTGCTATATAAATTTGCAAAGGCTGGCTGCTCAGCTTGCCACCTTAGACTGGAAACACACTTATGCTGTCTTCTGTTTGAAGGTTCCAAAATATTTTCTGAGAGCACGGTAATAGGTTTTACCCACATAATGGAGAATGTGGATATTAATAGATATTTTTAAAGTAAAAAAGCATGATACTGTCAGGGTCAAAAGAAACAGAACAATATTGCAAAAATAAAACAAAAGAAACAATTCCATTCTCAATCAGTTCCCCAACTGCAAAAGTAGATATTTATCAAAATCATGGAAAAAAAGAAAATTATTTCTTTTTAATCTAACATGATCTTATTCACATGAGATGTTTTTAAAGGAAGAATATTTAAGAGTTTACTGAAATTCTTACATGCTGTACCTAAATGTGTCCTCTTCCACTGGTGCTGTTTCCATAAAGTTAATCCCATCAGAGTTTGCAGGGATAGGCCTCCTTTTTTTGTCCATATTTGTTTTAAAGGACCGAAACCCCATGCCTGTGGGAGTCGGGTGTGCATTTAACTATTTGCAATTGATTGGGAGTTAAGTGCATCATTTAAAAATCTATCACCCTTTGGCTGGCTGTTGTTGCCATTCATTAGTCACGGCTTGCCTTGGGCCTGGCCCCGTTTCTGTGGGGATTGCCCAATGCCAGCCCCTGGAGCCGTGCAATCAGCCAGAATGACCTTGATGGGCACAGGGACTTGGTGCAGTTTGCAAAGTTGGGGACAAGGAGTAGGATCCTAGAGTGAGACCCGAACCCAGAGTGAGGATTTGGGTTTGATTCAGTTTAACAAATAACACAAAATGTTGTTAATATTTGAATCTGAGAAAGAACTGTATGCTTTCAGAACTCTGATATCTGAGTGGTTTAAGTCTCTCTTTTTAGCCACATTAACTGTCTGTTAATGTTTTTATTTTAGAGAAAAATAATTAAAATATTTTCTATTTGGAAATGTATATAATAGATTATACTACTGCTTTCTTTTATTCACAGGAAATTTTGTTTGCCCAAGATTAAGTAATCTGCTGTGAAGTAGGGTGCTTTGGGGTTTGGGTTTGGGGGCTTTTTTGGGGGTATGTACACAGTACCATTTTTGTTAAGTAAAGCTGTTTGCGAAGCAGCAGTTCCACATTATAGAGGATAATTAGATTTAAAATTTAAAATTAAATGCCTCTGCACTATGACTCATAGGACTGATCCTGTGAAAGTGTTTTGCTCCAACAGGCCAAGACAAAGCAAGGACTTAGTTCTTGAATTCAAAATGGTCTGGGGTACCACTTTCTTTAAAGGGACCATGCTGCATCTAAGCCTCAAACTCCACTGAGCTCAAAGGATAGCTGTGAAAACTACAACTATTCTAGTTAAGACTTTCTGTCACGAATTTCTGAACAAATTTGGTCATCTTCTCTTTCCAAACACAAAAACCTTTACAGGTAATATTATATCAGCTGGTGAAAAAAAGCAAGAGAGAAGAATTGAAATACAGCTACCCCTTTTCTATTACAGGAACAACTTAGGAGAGGGAAGATAGAATCAGAAACCAAACATATGGTATACAACTGGTATAACTTTCTTCCCATTTTAGTCAAGTGTAAAAGGGACAAATAATTGAACCAAGGAACTTCAATATACTTACAGATTCTCATAATATGCAGTAGATCTTTACAGTTCTAGTCTCCAAGGAGATTCTTGAGTAAATAATAATGACTTTGGCCTCTTGGATAAATGAAGATGGATGCACTGAGAAAAATCTAATTATAGATTTCTCCTGCCTCTTTCCTGCCTTGACTCTTATCTTGTGCACCAGTATTGTATTGTTGATACTTCATATATATATATATATGTTTCAGTAGTGGTACACTAAATGGAAACTTAATACAGGAAAAAGGGAGCACAAAAACTTCAACAGATTTGTTTCTGTGTTAGTTCAGTGTTAAATCTGGTGGTTTTGGGAACAAAGAATCTACCAATATCTTTGAAAATTACCCAGTGCTACCAAGTCAATACAATTACGCTGCAAACTCTGTCTGTTCTGTGTATCACCAACAGAATTCTTCATTAGGAAGAATTCTGTCATCACTAGGAATGATTTAAAGTTATTCCTACAGTAATGTGCCATAGTAGTAACCCTTTCTAAATAAGGATGTACCTTCTCTTGTGAAAGTTATGTATTGCATACTTTATTTGAACACCTCTGAATTAAGCCAGCTAAGCAGCTGAACCAACTTAACAGCTAAAAGCTCTGGTTTTTTGTGGGTTGCTTTGTTTAGCTTTTCTTTTTCAGATGTGAGTATGTGTCACGGCGCAGGGAGGCTCGGGACCCTCAATATGAGAATTAGCAAGCTTCGTTTATTGATCAGAGCTCTAGGCGTTTATCTACAACAAATAATAAGCTCATACATATTCTGCAAGCCAAGCAATCTATTGGTTATATTCTAGATACCAGCTTCCTCATTCCAAAGGAGTTACCTCTGCTTTTTCTCACGTCTCTAGTCTCTCAACCACAGCACCTTGTTATGGTAACACAGCTATGCTCAACGGCAGTGTCCTTGCAGGTGCTGGACTTAGATCAGCTGGGTTCTTGTCACATAGCTATTTCTCCACAAATATGCTTATAAGAGGAGCTTCTGTAAGACATTTCCATATCAGTGGATCACAGGGCTATGCCCACAGAAGTCTGCAATGTAGGCATAGCTGGATTTCAAGTTGCAACTGGCTGCAGAATATAGTAACTGTTATTGAGTGCATTACTGGAAGAAAACAAGGACCCAGCTGGTCTGGCCATTTTTACTGCTAACACTGAGGGAATGGAAATACAGCCTTTTCACGTGAGAGCCCAGTCTGGCTGGGGAGAGCCTACAGTGAGAAAAATGGACGTTTTCTACTTGAAACATAAAGACAATTATAGAATGGTTTGGGCTGGGAGGGACTTTACAGATCTGTTGCAACCCTCCCTGGGCTGGGCAGGGACATTTTCCACTAGAACAGGCTGATCTGTGTACATGTGACCAAATTAATGGAGAGAAGCACAGATATTTAACTCCACAGTAACTCATTTTACAGTGTCCTTGAAGGGACATATTAAACTTTAAAAGTCTTCTTGCCCATGTGAGAGTTAATCCTCTATTCTCACAGTGTTTTTCTTCAGTATCAGTTGCAACTGTTAAAAATTAATTATAGACCTGACTCTTTCCTTTGCACTGTTCTCTTAGATTCCTGTCTTCTCTCATTTGTCTGGAAGGACTATAAGGTGCTTGGAATCACAAACCATCATTTGTTGTCACTTTTTACAATATTTAGGACAATAGGATCATGGTCCAATGTATGGTTCCACCTAGTAGCTAGTAATAACAACACATCAGCTCCAAATTCTATAATCGTGTGGGCTAGACAGCTGGGACACATGGAAAGCCTCAGATTCCTTTGATGTTGCAAATATGCAATGGAGTGGGAAGCAGCAGTGAAAAGTTTGTGTTTGTAGACTAGCCAAAGTTAGTAGCCCACAGAGGGATTTGAAAGGCTGCCTTTGTGCTGACCACTGGAGATGCAGGAGATGTGGTGAAAAACAACTTGGAGCTTAGAAAACCTCCGCTTCCAGTATACATGATGTCAAAGGTTTTAATGACAGATAATGATAAATTATTGTTTAAATATTGTTTGCAAATTTTCAGAGAAAGTTGAATTATGTTTGAAGTTAAGTAGATAGTATCACTTGTATACTTTATGAATCATTAGAGAAACAATAGGGACAACATCTGCTGGCATTCCATTTTTTTTGAGAGTGTAAGATTGAAGAACAAGTTAGACAGTGATTAGGTTTTTTCCCACCAAGGTCCACTTCAATAAAATCCATACAGTAATTAATGTATTTTGAGCATTTACAAACTCCAGAACTTCATTTGTGTGTTCAAAACATGATCAGCCACACTGGATGTCAATATTCCAGCTTAACTCGTTCTCCTGAGGAAACATGTTCCAAAAAACCTAGGAGGTTCTACTAAACCTCAGACCACAAGACGAGTCAGAATATTAACAAAACAATATTGATTTGCAGAATTACTGTTGTGATAATCTAGGGATGTAAGAGAGGCAACATCTTTGGAGAAAGGAAATGTCTTGCAAAACTAACAGATAGATTTGGAAGAGAAGTGGCACTCCCAAACCACCTTCTCTTCCTCTCTCTTCAGTTGCTACCATCTCAATTATGACCACTCTTAATTGACTAAAACATCCCTGAGGGAGTGTTCAATTAGAGAGACTTCTTCTCTGTCAAAGCTTCCTAACTATCTTTTAGGCTTCACTGAATTTTAGAAACATACAATTCAGATGTAAATTTATGGTTGATACAAAATAATGAAAACTTTTCCAAACTACTGGCTCACGTTCTTTTACTTCTACATGTGTGTGTGT
The DNA here is from genome assembly GCF_027887145.1 of Ammospiza caudacuta. Lineage (NCBI taxonomy): Eukaryota > Metazoa > Chordata > Aves > Passeriformes > Passerellidae > Ammospiza > Ammospiza caudacuta. Next base: position 106,644,368 of record NC_080595.1, on the reverse strand, counting down.
GTGTATATATATATATATATATATATATATATTTGTTTGTTTATTTATTTATTTATTTTTAATTCTGGGGGAGGAAAGTCCAGTATAAAATCTATTCTTATTATTTATATTACCCCTGCTAAGGAATATAGTCTCTGGAACATCTAAAACATTCATTGATTTGGAAATAAAGACAGTGAAGGCAAATGTAAGCAAATGTAAGAAGAGGCAAAAAACAAGAATGTCATTGGATATTCTTAAATGTAAACAATTTTCATACTATACAGTAGTTTTCCTCAATCTTTGATCAGTTTTTTATTCAATTCATGATAGAACAGAAGTCTAGGACAGTGTTTGAGTTTATACATATTAAGAAACAATGCAGATATATAATGTTGAAAAAAAGGATTCATAATAATTACCTGTAAATAATTTTGGGGGAAAAATGCAACAAAACAAAACAACTCCACAAAACAAAAAACAAAACCAAAAAAGCCAAAACAAAACAAAAAAACCCCTCAAACACCAAAACAAAATCCAAAGGCACACTGCCAGGCCAAAAGATAAGTGCTCCCTACTGAGTTCAGTGAATGCTTGCTGTACATCCTGTTGTATGTGTCCATCTCTTGTTTATCATCAAAGGCAGCCTGGGGTGCCATGGACTTAGCCTGGATGTGTGGATATCACAGAACAGAAAATATTCTCCCTGGGGAAGTTTTTTTCCTTTTTGCTATCTAGCACCAAAATTTATTGTTTGCCTCCTTTGGAAAATCATTCAATCTTGAATTAAAGACTGAGTTATGATAAATTTGCCACTTATGTTGGCAAGCTGCAACAATGATTAATTACTGCTCTTTCTAAAATCTGTCTCTTCTCCCCAGTTTTTACTTTTCTATCTTCAACTTACCCAGAATCTGAATCTTTTTATGATGCTGTCTCTCAGATTAAAGTGTCTCAAATATCTGAAGTCTTTTCCTCTGGGTTCTTATGAACTGTGATCAAGTCGCCTTTTGAACTTCATTTGACACACCTAAGTAGCTTTTGAATCAGAATAGAAAATCTGACAATAAGTCTTTCAAGGTGTTGAAGTCATTCTGGCTGAGTGATATTTGGAAGAATTTCTTAAGGATATCATACATTTGTTCATAAATTTTTTTAGTTGTACTTACAGATTCTCAAGAAAATAAAAGAAAAACACATATCCTGTCCCTCAAAATTCTCATCACAGGCTTGATTTTCCTGACTAGCTATAGCTTGAGCTGTGTTTTTTCTGCATTATCCATTCTACTGTGGGGTAAACCTGCCCATGATCAGGTGCTAAGATGTTTTGATAGCTTTCCCACTCTTCTTCTGAATGTTTCAAAGCCTTTAGTTTAATGTTTCTTCCTGACAGCCCTGTCAAAAATATAAATTCAAACTCCTAACTTTCACATATTCAGAGACAGATTTTTTTTTTAAGTTTTACAAGCATAGGTAAGCAAATGAATTTGCAGATATCATTAGCCTATGGATATGCTAACTCTGACTCATGGGTATAAAGGATTTAATTTCTCATGTCTTCTGAGAAAATCCCTATAGGCACAATTTTTGGTGCCTGAATATATTTTAAAATATCACCCTTGTAGCCTTAGTGTCACAATACTTAGGTTTGCTGGAGAACTTTGTATATATACAACATTGGTCAAGTATATTTTGCTTTTAGATGTGAACACTCAGCACAGTTATAAATCAGACTCCACATGTCTTGGGTTGATAACTTCCAAAAATTCTTTCTTTTAGGTTATCTTTTACTCATTAACTCTTACCCCCACCCCACCCAGTCACTGTATGCCATTGCTTTTCCTCTTTATTTCAATAGTCAGATTACTTGAACACTCAGCATCTCAAGTCCTTTGCCATGACAAGAGGGATGTTGGTAGTTTCTTCCTCCTCAGCCAAGTGTAAATTTAGGCCTACTGTGGCTTTCTAGGAAATCCTACACTTAGGTCTTTCTTCTTTAACTTGCAATTTCAAATTACTTCTAAATTTAATTCTATATGGTATATATTGTATATGCCAGACACCACTTGTGCTCTTGGTGACTCCTGAAACCAGTTTCATTGAGCTCCAGGAGCTTCACTCCAGGAGCTCCATTCCTTTAGTGCTCAGAAGTGGATAACAGGCAAGCTGTGCAGAGCCCTGAAGCCTCTGTGCTTGGGCCGCGTTTCTGTGCACTGGTATTGCCCTACACCAAATTGTTTTTCTGGAACCATAGATGCCTTATTCTACTCAGACTTACTACCAGAATAGCTACCTCTAACCAATATCTATTATTTACAGGACATATATTAACATTATAACAGCAATAAGTGCTGTAACACAAAATTACGTAAAACTAAGAAAGGCTAAAATTGAGTGATGTCCACCTGGTCATTAGGCAATTCCAGTTTCAGCTGCATAAGCTGGAATAAACCTTTTCACTGGCAAGAGCAGACAGGAAGAGTCAGAAAAACTCCATCCTGAGCCCTTGCAGTTATTAAAAACCTGTAACCTGTCGCTAGCCATGGGGATACTGCATGAACTTGACAACTATTTATCTCATTTGAGAATCTAAAATTAGATTAGATGAATCTAGTCTTTGGAGACCAGGCTACAGCTAGGCTAGGATTATGCTACTGCCAATGGTGAGGAGCAAAATGCGTGCTCCTGAGCCTGACATATTAATCATGGTAAAGATACAGTTTCAGAGCTCTTTGGGTTGTACCAACCATGAAATCAAATATAGCTGGTAATCTTAAAAGTATAATGAGCTCTCCAACATTTTAATTTCTAGTGTTGAATAATTTCCTAAGAATTTCCAAGAATGAAAGTCCTACTGCAGAAGTTGCAAGGTGGAATTTACATCTCACCAACTAGATTGGCTTTTTAATTTCCTTTTTTTTTTTTTTTGGCCTAAGTTCATGACTAAGGAATGATTTGCATAATTGGATAATGTTGGCCCAAGCTTTGCTATAAATTATTAGATGAATGCAGGTTGGACCATGAGACCAAGAGAAGGAATATCTTTGTTGGGCCTCTTGCAGGAAGAGGTGTTTGCCATGCTGGTACATCTGTGTGGTTTTGCTTGTCAAGGTGTGGGCAGTCTCTGGCTCCACCTTTTCATGTCAACCAAAGCGTTTAAGAGTTTATGGTGACTTCTACCAGCACTACAACATTTTAGAAGGGGAAAACTGAGCAATACGTGCGTTGTTCTGGTGTGTTACCCCTGCAAAGAATTTGACTTGGAGGATCAGCAGCAGCAATCTTCCCCCTTGTAGCCTTGTCTAGGCTGCATGTGGAATGTAGTAGTTTTCTTTATTGATGGCAACCTTCCAGTGTGCTGAGGCTATTCCAGTATGTGAAAACCTCTGCATTTGGGGCATAAGGCCATGAGGATGCTGATATAGAGCTTTGATAAAGTAGTTTTGCTGGAGCCATAAACAGACACATGAAAATGTGATCTAGGTCCTTGGACTAGCAGTGAAACCACTAAGCAATAAAGTAAAACCAAACCACATAGAATTAGATCCCAGGCTCAGATTAGTACCTGTTTTTAAAGCCACTGGCAATTGCTCTTTCATATGCAGAGGGAGAAAGTGGTCTTTAATAGTAATTAAATGACTCTTGTTTACTGTCATCTGTTGATTAGTGTAGTGAATTGATGCAACCTGCAGAAAACCACTCAGCAGGCACCACAAGCCCTATGTAAAATGTTTCTGTATTTCAAATCTGTAGAGCCCATAAAATACCCGAGGATCACACAATCCCTAGCAAACCTTTGAGCAGGGATCAAACACTTTCCAGCTGATGGCACTGACTGTACACCATCTTATACTGTACCAATATACACCATATGCAACATTTGCCGCTCCTGCGTAATGAATGAATATTGCAGAAGGCACACAGGGACATTAGGAAGTCCATTTTACAAATTGTACATGAACACCACTAGGATATCTTCTGTAAATCAATCTTTTGGTATGCATGATAGTAATAAAACATGATTTAAAGGAGGCAGGGATTATTGAGAAATAAACATATCATAAATCTTTATGAAGAAGTTGTCAATATATGTAGAGACTTGGACGTCTGAGGACAACTATTCAGCAGGCATCTCTTAAATCTGTTCAGGAGAAGGGCTGGTGGCATAGCTTTGCAATTTCTTGGGGTTTTTTGAGTATTGAAAATAACACTTACTTTTCTTCATTTAACATATTTTAACAAAAAGCATTCATATCACAAATGAAGCCTTAATGAAAATAGCTTAGGTTCCTGGCTGTTGAAGAATGCTTTCTGGTACATTTCAGAAATGCAAACTGGTGTTTTGGTCAAAGAAAGAAGGCTGTTAACCACATTCATTGAACATTGTCTGTTCTTTGTGAGCTTTCCTCTGGATCTTCTGCTCATTTTACTCTTCTTTATTTCCAATCAAATCCCTTTACTTGACAGAACATCATCATTTTACCACAGAACAATGATGCACTAAATGAAGGTTCACCTTAGAACTGCATTACTTCACACTGAAACAATTAAGTTCTGCTTTACTTTGCTTGATAGCCAAATCAGGAGGCATTTTTATACAAAAATTAGGTTTAAATTTTTTCAAGCTTGTCTAAAATTTGACATTCTTTCCTTTGCATTCTCTACTAGCTGATTGGATATCTCTCTACTCAGGATACAGCCATAGAAAGGACTTTTTGCTTGGTTTGAAATTACCAGAAATATACTCATTGACAGCTTTGGAGCCACCATTGTTAATAATGACGTGCCAAAAGCCAAGGATGGTGATGATGGGAGGGTGGCAGTTTTGCTGATCAGGGAGACCAGAGATTAATTTGAAACTCAAACATTTGTAGTTCAAACCCTAAACCACTCCATGGATAGGGTAATCAAAGATAAATGGCTCTGTGGCTGGTATCAGTTATTTTTTTTCTGTATTAAATTATTTGTGCTGGACTGAAGCAAGAGTGACAGAGGAGTTCCTCAATAGGAGCTTCCTTCTATCCTACCTCAGAATATTGATAAGGGAGGTTGCACAGGGTAGCTGGGAATTTATGCTTTGATAACAGGAAGGGTCAACAGTTTCTTGGGTGTAATTAGATTTTCTTAAGTCATCTCTGAGTTTTTGATCATTCATTCTCAACTTATTGAAACAAATTCCAGCAAGGAGTCAAATGACCTTGGCAACTTTCTCTGACAGTTATTTTTGTTCCTTTAACCTCACATCACCTTAGTGTGATAGGCCAAATTCTCATCTGAAGCAGACTCTGGACTCTCTCTTTTTGACAGAGACCTGTGTGCTAGATCTTCTGAGAGAAACTGAAGTGCTAAGATATAATTAATTCCATTATTATTTCATATTCAGCTACTGTATGTATTGTGTATATATATATATATATATATATATATGCACAATATGATTTTGATCCATTTTATGATGACTCTTTGATTATCTTAGTATTTTTATTTCTTGACTTATTTATTTTAGTGTGCCAGCAGAATAAAACTTCTTGTGGGCAAAGTCATGTACCATGTACTAATGTGAAGGCTTTTTCCTTTCTTTTTTATAGTATATAAATTGAATTTCAAGATGTCACTTACCTTTACTACTTAGTTATTGGCAAGTGTAATACTAGTCATAAAAGGCTCACCTTAAACTGCACTGTTTGGGTCAGTATTTTAGTGCATGTTTTAGACATTGAGCTAGCTCAAAGCATGACTGAGATAGTGAAAGAATCTATTAGTTGCCATGGTTTTGGAATATGTCCAAAGTTATGTTGTTGTGAATCATTAGGAAAACCCTTTCCACCTCCAGAAATAACTTACTTTAAAATTTCAGTGATGTATAGAAGAATAAAGGAAATAAGGAAGTATGTGTTTGGCTGATACTGGACTCATAAAGCCTCTTGTGCAACTCAAAATTTTTATTAATTCAAAAACCCACTGTTCTTCTTGTTTCCTTACTTTCCAATAAGTAGCAATGTGAACACTTATTTTTTTAATATCTATATATTTTAACTGGGAAAGGACTTATTCAAACTTATCTAAAGGATTTTTTCCTGCTTAATGATAATCTCTTGGGCCTGGACTCAGACAGGAAATTTTTGTTCAATGCAGCAGTGAGGCAAACTGCCTCTTTAGTTCTACTAATCAGCATCCCCAGCCACAAGTTAGGTAAATACAATTTGCACACAATGATTAGAGAAATACTTTAATGACCAGAAAGGTAGTTCAAAACAGAATTCACAAAACTCAGTGTACAAAATTTCTAAGGTAATTAGGAGGAGTTGCTGAAGTGAAGAATTTGGCTTCAAGCCCTTTTTGTGAAACAAAGAAGCCTAAATCCAACCTGGATAGACACACCTTTGTGCACTCATTCATTCTTTCCCAGGTTTACATACTGAACTTTGTGTAAAGGGCTAAGCCACCTACGGAGCAGGTGGAAGTTTCAAAGCCCATTTGTCATTCCATCTTTGCTATCAAGCTACAGGATATGATGTGAAATACTAACACTAATCTCTGGTGATTGTGACATGATTTCTGTAAATACTTTAACTATTTACTCCAAGCCAATGCTCAAACTTTTTTGTCTACTAATTTAAGTGCAGTCTTTCTGGCTCAAGATCAGTGCCAAGTTAGCATGTTAACTTTTGAGTGGTCAGGGGGTCTTCTCCTGTGGGTTTATGCCATGTGGTTAGAGCACGTGCTCTAGAGCAGAATGCCACAGCTAAGGAAGAGTAAAGATACCTGTGAGTCACACTGTGATGTAGGCACAAAAGAGACACAGAACTGTTCATTGTGACCCAGAATCAAGTAATTAAGTACCATAGGGGTTTTGTTGACAAAAAGGAAGGTCTTTATGTGATTATCATGAGGCAATTTCTGTATTAAATGCCTGAAGAAGCAGTTATTTGACCAAAATCCCTGTTCTTGATTCCTGAACTTATTTTTCCCCCCAGAAATTCTCTTTTAGGATCAGCATTTAAAATGTGAGATAAAGACTGTACCTGTAGCAGCTCAGTTCTGATGAGGGCCCAGAGTGCTGCAGGTACAAAGAGGAAATAATTGTGCTAGAGACAATTCCCAGACACCGCCTTCCAGATAAAAGAAGTTAGAGAAAAAGCCTTGCAGTTACACGCAGAGAAATTATTCATGGGTCTCGTTACTGAAGATGTAACATGTTCCCTCTTTACAAAGCCCAGTTTGAGACATTGGCTCACAGAACAAAAGGCTTTCTGCTGTGAGACATTCCTTTTGGGAATATTTAGTCCTGCCAGTAGTGCACCAAATCTCCCTCATCTGAGAACAAATTTGATTCTGACTGCTTATGGGGGTCGACCTCTTCTCAAAGACAACAAGTGACAAGACAAGAGGAAATGGCCTCAAGCTGGACAAGGGGAGGTTCAGGCTGGACATCAGGAAGAATTTTTTCCCTGAAAGGGTGATTAAGCACTGGAATGGGCAGCACAGAGTTATTATCCTTGCGGGTGTTCAAGAAACAACTGGACGTGGCACTTAGTGCTATGGTTTAGTTGCATGGTGGTGGTCAAATGTTGGAAGCCTTTCTGGTGTTATTTCATGGCAAAAAATGGAAAAATATATTACAAGGAAAAGAAAAGTAATTTAATATTAAGCACTTACTCTTTTTTAAATGTAATTATGAGAAACACTGGCCATGCTTTCATTCAGCCTGTACTGGCCTCAGTCTTTATCTATGAAAAATTAAATAAAGTGACTTTTAGCAATGAGGACTCTGATCTGTCATGTTTCCTTTTAATCAGAATTCTGACTGTGGCAAATATCAGAATTCCTTCTGTAGAAAGTACAAATGACAGTCTTACTATAAAATGAGTGTATGCATAAACATACGTTCATGCATCTGATAAATAGAAAACTGAAAATCTTTTAAGAACCAATTATTTCTAAACTAAACAGAATATGCTTCTAGTTCTTTTTCTGGCACAGGCATCTATCAAACAATAACAGGGCATCTGTTGAATAGACGTGCACATGCAATGCAAGCAGGATTAATTTTTATTTGTTGCCCATGAAAGATGTTGTCACAGTTTTAGATATTCAATTTTGTATAAACATTTAAGTGAATAAATGAATAAAGTACAGTTACAATGAATAAGTGCCAATAAAGACTGATTAAATACAAAGCAACACAGCAGGAATTTCAATAGGTTGAAAATGTAGTCACATCTACTCAAGAGGGTGTTAACAGTATGCTTCAGACTCCCTGCTGTCGTTTTGAAGCAACAAGAATGCCTGTTGCCCAAACATTTCCCAAAGCAAATAACTTTAAATACTGACTTTCTTCCTGAGATAATGTCAGATATGGACGATTATCATTAACATACAGCTCTGCTGAAAGGCTTATTTGAATGATTTATTCATTATTGGTCTTTTTCCAATTTGTAGGGGAAAAGTTTTTGTGCGTTAATAAAGAATGAAGACATGTAGAAGGGATAGAAGTATGGCTTTACTAATACTTTGGGCATTACACTGGTTTTCATTATAGATTTATTGAGCTGGAGAGTGGTTCTAATCTTAAACTTATGTGAGACATTGCCACATAAATTAATGTTGCAATATCATGTTCTCTGGGGAAAAAAAATATGATTTTTTTTAGATGCAAAATATGTAAGAATCTATTTTTTGCCTCATAATTTTATTTTATTTTCCAAGAATTATTCTATATATATTTTACTACTTTAAAATTCTTTGCTGCATCAGTTATCAGTTGACTTGAGTCTTTAACAGATGAAAAAACATTCACAACTGAATCTTAGCTATTCCCATCAAGCATCCTATCTCTCTCAGTCCAGGGGACAAAACAGGCTGGACCACACTGGAGGAACAGATAAGCCCTCTGAGCTCATACAGAAAAAGATGCATTGAGTCTCTTTGTTGTGAAAATATACTCCTAAATTGCCTAGATGCCCTCTTTGGCAATTACATGCCACTTTAACTTAAGGATGCTGATCTTCTGATATTTTAAGCAGCTCCTGCTGGGTTCTCTAAGACATCAGTCTGGTGAGTGTTGGCAGATACTTACTAAGATGCTGACACACCAGTCAGTGTAGCACAGCCAGCCAGTCCCCAAGACCGTCTCCTATGCAGAGTAACCTGGGTGAGAGGCACCCACAGTTTAAACTTTTTCTCAGGAAATTGTTTCCATATTCTCTTTGCTTCTGTTCACCTGCCTTGATGGTCAAGTGTAAGGTTTTTTTCTGTTAAATGTCCTGTGAACTCCTTCCCATCAATTGGGTCAATTGCAGGACAACATATCTGTTCTTTGCAAGAATTATGGGATGTTTCTAGAGAGGTAATGGCAGCTGATTGATTTTCTCCATCTCCTCTGCTCACAGTCAATGTGCATGTCTCAGAGCATAATTCAGGTGTCTTCCCATCACAAGCTTCCTAGGCCGTCAGTGTTTCAGTTTGTGCAGGTTTAAATCACTTCTAAAAGCAAATTAAAGGTTATTATTTGTTGATAGGAAAGGTAGTAGTACTGATGGGCAAAAGCTCCAGTTAACTCTTTAGTGGAGGACTCACTAAGTGTGGGCAGAACAGTAAAAGTGGCAGGGTGAATTTGCTAAATGTCACATTTATCTATTTATCACTCCAAAAAAGTGCAGTTAGCAATAAAAAAAGTAGTCACAAAAGTAGTTTTGCATCCTACCTCTGACTTTAAAAGGAATCACTAGAAAGTTCATTACTTAAGTGTGCAAAGTGGAAAAGATTGTCTCCCTTCTCAAAAAATCTCACAAAACCCAAAACCAAAGGAAAACAATTTGAGAAACTGTTTTTGCTGCCAGGAAAGTCACAACATTTTATACTTTTTTTGACCACCAAATCCTAGGGAACTTTGCTAACACAAAGAAAATTCCTTTCCTTATTACTCATATCTCTGTGAAAGAATCATGATATTATATTCAAAGGTTTGTACAACTTGAAGCATTAGACCATACAGATCATTCAGTTATGACAGCATAAAATTTAGTGAAGTTATTAAAATTAAAATATTTTAAAGCCTTAGCTGATCAGAGGGAAAAAATTTTCCCTGTTAATAGAGTAAATGCTAGTAGAACTTTTCCTAAAGTTAAGTTCCATCTTGATGTTATTTTGATTACTTGAGGAGCATCTGTCCATACCTCTTTGTTGCACAGCTGCACAAGGTTCTTTGGCATGAAAATATCTCTGTGTACATCTAATGCCAAACAGCAGAGGACCAGAGGAAAGGGAAGTACAAACCCAGATCCTGACCCCTCTGCCAAACTTGGTTCTCACGGAAATTCCTCACTACTGTGCTCAGGACTGCAAATCTCCAGAGAAATGTACCTGTGCATTTATAAGTAGCAATATGAGAAGGATCTGTAGGTGGGATAAAAAAGGACCTGTTAAGACCAGAGAGATGCTGGAGTAACTGTAGGTACAGCACTGTACATGGGAATTCCCTCCCTGACATTGTTGCATTTACTTTTAATGCTTCTGGAAGTTGACAATCTCTGCATGCCTGCTGGAATTTGTTTTGAAATAAAACCCCGGAGACATTATTAAGTCAATAGTGAAGCTGAAAGGTCCCAGTAGTCCTGAAGCAGAGACTCCTGTAAATCTTCAAAATGCAGTTCAGAGATATCTCAATGCAACTGAAAGTCACCAGAAAAATATATAAATAAGTAAATAAATAAAAGTAACGTACCTGATTATCTCCCCTCGAGCTTTTAATCAAAATGCAAAGATTATTGATCCTCGCATTTGGATTTCACGTGCATAGCAGAGCAAAGATAACATACAGTGAAAACAACACAGGACTAAGATATTGCAAGGCCTGATAAATGCAAGTTAAAAATGTGGCACAGGCTCAGAAAGGCAGCGAAGGACTCAGATCAGAAAAGTAGGTGATGAACACTAGGAGAGCAGAACACCATGTTTAAAGCTGTTGTGGAGTTAAAAAGAGTTTCACTACAATCAAGTAAAAGTTTAAGAAACATCAGGCTCATGGAAACTGTATTTATCCTAACAAGGATCTGTTTTCCCCTCTATCCTAAGCATGAGCTATGATGGGAAAACAGCAAGATGATGTGCAGTACATCTAGGCTGTTCACAGAGGACTCATCACTGTGCCTGTCTCCTCTATGTGTTTATTCCAAAACTGAGTATGAATTACTTCTAATAGGAGTAAAAGCCCAGAAGACCAATTTGATACAGCTCAATTAGTTTATTGATCAGAGCTATGAAACCACAGCCAACCAAACCCATAAAGAATGTGTTACCAACCTCTGCTGGGCTCTTCCAGGGGTTTGGTTGGAACAAAGTGTATTTTTCCTGTGGTGAGTTACTTTAATAGATTTGTTGTTATGAAAAAAATCTGCAGAAAAAAAAAAATATCATCCTATGACACTTACTGAAGAGTGAAGTATTGTTGGCAAATGTTGTACACAATTTAAAGATGCATTGATATTTTATTATTTGTAATTTTTTGTAATTTGTACCATACAAAGCCCTATTGCAAATTTATTTTTTGTGCTAGAGCTTAGGAATCATCAGAGTAGACAGAACAGACAATTTACCACCAATCTCAGAAAGGTCTTTATCAATCAATATTTAAAAACAGCTTAGCTAACAAAAAATACTATATGCTACTTGTAGAGATGCAGGTTAGGCAATTTCCTACAGGACAGGCAGATATTACAGAGTTTTTTTAATTTTTGCATGTTTTAGTAATGGGTCATTTCCCTCAACACTATTGACAAGGTAATATATCTGCTAATGATAAAAGTTCCCCAGTAATTTCTAGCCTACGACTCCTTTCTAGTTGCTGAAAATATCATCAAACTTTTGAAATATTTATGTTCATGTTCTATGTGAGCTGGTTTGTATGTTTCTTTATTTGGGAGAGTTTTAGCTGAAATAATCCAGAAATTTTCAGGGGAGACGGCTAATATTATTTTACTCATTTTAAAAGTCTTCTTAAAGGTAGCTATTAGGTCTCTGTTCTATGGAGTAAGAACTTGACATTTGTCAGGTTGATTTCTGAGGTAAAAAAGAATGAGATTTTTTTTTGCTGATTCTAGGAAAATTTCTCCAGATTTGAATAAACTATAAAGCTTTTGAAGTATTATTAACTTGATTTTGTATGACTTGATATAACTAATTTTTTCTGTCCTCTGAAGATGCTGTTGTTTCTGTTTCATAGTTGCCTCCTGAGCTGTCGCCCTGTCCCTGCGTCCCCAAATGTCCATCCTGGGGATTCAGATGTTTAGAAGGATATTCCTGACTACAAGAATATTCCTATGTCTGTTGTTTCTCTTGCCTTTTCAGGGATGTTGTGGCTTCAGACTGTGCAGCTGAGCTCCCATGTTTCCAATCAGCTCCAACAAATGAGGAAAAATTCTAGCAAAGAGGTTTAACTGACTGTACAGAGGGAAGGTAGGAAGGGACAGGACAGATTAATAAAAAGTGAAAGGAGGAGCTTAGACAAGGAGGAGGAAAGGGAGAGACAGAAGAAACACAGGAGGGGAATAAAGATAAGCTAAAGAGAAGATGAGCTGAGAACAGTTCAAACCCACTCTCCTTCAGAAGCTGAGTGGATCTTTGATCACTCTGCTGGACATTCCCTTGCCATGAAACAACTCTGCCAAGCTGCCAGCTACATGGTTCTGTCCCTCTGCACGGTCACCCATACAGAAGAGAACAACTTTCTGCAGGGATGGCCTAATCCTTCCTTTTGAGCATTACATTGCACTGTGCTGCGTATCTGAATCCCTCATTGATCCTGTGAAGAGGAGGCTCATGAGCCAGGCTCCTTTAGGAAAATACTTTGAATAATATATACACAGGTTTCCACAGGAAACCGTATTTCCATCACTTCCAGGCTTTTGAGGAACTCTGATTTACAATTTCAATACTTTTAGCAACAATTTTGGTCAGAATATATGTATATCTGTGCAACTGTATTCTCCTTGAAGTTAGCCTTAGCTCAAATACATGAATTTTAGACTCCTCTGTTAATTAAAATAATTATGTACTCTTTTGAGATTTTTGTTTCTCTATCAAAGTACCTTGAAATAGGTTTTTTCACTGACCTGTTTTGTGATTGAAATATTATTCTTTGCAGGCATGCTTGGCTTCACTACTGCATTCACTTCTAACAAACATAGCCTCCCAAATTTACAGGTTCTCTGCTGGACTGCTTACAGCTTCTTGTGTGAATGCACAAGCAGCAGTCCTGCTGTACTAGTCAGACATACATTTTCAGGGGAACTGAAATTGAAGTGAGTTAATTGTGTTTAAGTTCATCTTAGGAAAGTCTATAGTAAAAACTGGAACATAATCAAGTCACAATTACGAGAGCAACTTGCTAAATTTCTTCCATTAAAAAAAGCAATAAGAAAGCATCAATGGAAATCCATTATTAATGAACTAATGCATAGAATACAGAAGAGTAATTTGTAAATTGATTTTAAAATTTAAATATTTTTATATAATGGAACAGCAATACAGATAACTTTTAAAAACAAATAATTTAAAATTTAAACAACCAAAAGTGGAAAAAAAAAGGTTTCTTTACAACAGATCATGTCAGCCTACAGGATTTTTTACTCTTTAGTAGAATTTCAAGGATGCAGTACACAAATGATGAAGGTAGGACGATTTATAAAATTTTAAAATAGTCATAGCACATATTGTCCATAATTAATATTATAGAAAACAATATAGAAAATAAATAATATTTTCTGTATTATTAAAGACAGGGTTATTATTTGCAGCAACATAATAGATAAGGAAAAAGAATGGTCAGATATTGGGAATGCTAGGGACAGATGATGTCATTCAATTATCTCTCTAAGGCCTATGGGATTGTCTTTTCCCTGTTTTGTTGTCAATGACTGGTCCCTCCAGCTGTTCCTTTACAACTTTGCCTCACTGTAGCGCTTTTAGATATTTTTCTGCATGCCTCTCCCAGGGATCAGGAGTCTCAGAACAATCATAATCCCTGGCATAATGTGGGAGTCTCAGAATGAGGGCAGAATTGCTGCATACAAATCAGGATGGCTGGTGAGCCTGCACAGCCTCCATCTATCACGCTGCGCTTCCACGGGGCTGCACCATATATCTCACACTAACCACATTCATGGGGCTTTGTCAGCTGTCGTGTTAGTGTTTTGCCTATAATTTTTAAAATATAAAGGGTGAATATTAGTCTGAGTTGCAAAGCTTTTCAAGAAAAGTAGATTGAAGGGACTAGCTAGAGGTTTAGGCAGCAAAACATGATCTATGACTTCTGAAGCAAAGATGATGCAGCCAAGTTCCTGCAGTGTTGCACAATTTTCTTCCCTGGTATTTATGAGAGAAAAAAGCTTCTTCTATTTAGCCAGACAGTTTTTAATGGCAGCATTTTGGGGTACTTTAAATTTTTCTGTTGGCCCCTATTTTGTTCTCCGACTCCTTAAGATCTCCAATAGGGACCTTCTAGAAAGAGAATGAGGAAAACTTCCAGTATGAAAATCTATTGATTTTTATGAAGATTGGAGAAAGATGCTGAGGTGAATTAGAACTCATTAGCTTCAGTGCCACCTGCTGGGAAGCAGTCATTTTTATTTGTTTTGTTGATTGATAATATTAAATAGTTATAAGTATTTCACTCAGGCCTGTCCTGCTCTTGTCAGATAATTATTTCTGCTTGGACAGAAATCTTACTAATCTGCACATTTTTAAGATGCATTCTTTATGCTTGACAAAATACCCTGTATCATCTTCAGACCCAAGTGCATCGTTTGCCCATTATCCTGGATTATTGTTCCTCACTGATTCACTCAGTCTAGCACTTTAATTTTTAGGCATGTTTGCATTTATTTTTCTTACTTTGTTTGATGCATGCCATTCTAATAAGATGCCTCTAATGAAGAAAACCCAATCCATTATGCATATTGTCCCTACTTAAACTGTATGCAAAACCTAACGGAAAATTTCCTTTCCATGTTTAGCTTGGTTTTTTGGTTTTCTCTTTTCCCTAAATTTCTGTCATCTACTCATTTATTTTCTTTTTCCCCTGCAGGTCATAGTTCTTTTAAATTCCCTGTGTGAAGCAGGGTTTTGGCACCTTTTGGAAATCAAAGCATTGAATTAGATATAAGAGGGACATACATCTTTCCTAATGGTCCCTGAATGCTACAATGTAATTGACTACTATAATATACCACACCACAAGGAGGAATATTTTTTTCTGTAGATGGTGCCCTATGGAAGTGCTACTTTACCTTAGAGTGAAACAGACTCTGTTGTCAAAGGACAAGGGGAAAGTTGATGAAAGGCACCAGGAGACACCAGGAATATGGAAAAAGGCCTACAGCAATTCATCATACTGCTCAGAGCCTGAAGCCACATCTGACTTTGGTGTAGAAGGAGTTTCCAAAATTGCCACTCCTGGGCATTGCATCTCATCCCAGGTGGGAGCTCTGCCAGCCTGGCACAGAGGAGCTCAGGGCATGGGGAGTTGATCACAAACCCAGCAGCCTCAGAGACTGGGTTGCACCACCCTGGCAGCAATAATAAGGACACAGGTCAGATGTCCCATGGAGAACACAGTCCAGCTGTATTGTTTGTAGTACCTGCTTTTGCCCAGAGCCCATTTTTAAGGGAGACCATAATCAGAAACAGGGAACCACAACAACAAATGGAGGATTTTCCAAGTGAATACGTGGCTCAATGAGTGCTGCAGCACTATGGCAGCAGACATCTGGTGTGGATCTGCTGTCAGCTAGTGATTAGCATGCTTCTCATCCTCAGTCACAGTGAGATTCCTCATACCTTTAAATTGATGCAATTACATATCAGGTGTGATTGGTACAAACAACATCTTACAAGCATGCCATCATCATACGTCCCTGATGCCCTATTGATTATTTTAGTGCATCACCGTTTCTAGAGGAAGACCATCAATTTTACTCTTGATCACATCTGAACTCAGATATTCAAGGTGGAGTGGCTATGCTCATAAAGGTAATTGGGTTTTTTTTCTGATTAATGAACTTCTGTGCCATAGAAAGATTTATGACATAGCTGAAAACAAGAAGGGAGTGTTCCTGTGGTAAAATGATTGTATTTATTCCTGTTATTTGGGGAAATTTGCATGCATTCAAATGCTATTTTTCAAGTTAATCCTTTGATACTCTGTCAACCACTGGCCCTCAGAGCTGCAAATAAACGTTATTTACCTGAGGAAATTATGGTAGCTTGTTGTAGGTGGAATGCTACTTGAAATATTTACAGTGCTTATGGATTCACACAAGAGAATATTTTAAAGTTACACTAGGCATTTCAGAATTTGAAAAACATTTTGAATCACACTATTAAAAACAGGTCTAAAATTTCCTTCTCACTCACAGTTTTGGGGACAGCAGGCACAATCTTTCCTGGATTCCTCTAGATGATGAGCACATAAACTGGATGAATCTTGTGACACAGCAATTTATGCTGATAGACTGTTCTAAGGAAAAGAAGATTGAAAATAGATACTTCCTGCAAGTATTATCACCCTGAAACATATTCTTTTCCAAAGCCACTACACAGTTCCTGAATGTCTATAAGTTCCTATGATTTAGCATTCTCTTTGTCCCATTGTATATCGAATCAAGTTGTTACAGAATTACACAGCTTTCTAGCATTGCTCTGGTGCTAACAAGATGGAAATGCTTCATACTAAAGGGCAGCCTTGTGCCTCAGACATCTGGGGCCAATTACACAAAACAATCACAGCTTACTGTGATTTAAAGCAGGAATCAATGTCACTGAACATTTTAAGGGATCAGGGTCTATGCTGATAATTCATTCAGTCTGAAAGCGTTTGGTATTTTCTCCTCCAGTGGATCTTCTGAATTCAGGAGACCTGAGCTGGCGGCTCTAAATACAATTAAAATGGTCTCAGAAAATGCGAAAAGAACCATTTGCCCTGGCTGTTCAAAAGAAGAAAGCACTAAAAGTTTCACTTGAATGCCCTTAATATTGGCTTCTGTCAGGATTTCCTGTGTGTCAAGAAACCTCACTTTTAGTAACTCAAGCAGGAACAACCTGAAATCCCCTTTGCATGTAAGAGGAACCAGCTATCTTTCATCTATCATTTTCTATGGGGATTTGCATGCAATATATTTTTTGCTATTAGAAATTATGCTTGTCTGATAAGATGTAATATAACCTGCAAAAGCTTAGAATACCATCCTCACAATTTTCTAACTTTTCCAGTCAGCTTGTTCTGTATGTTTTCTCTATGCATCAAAGAATATCCTTAGATTATAGATTGTGCAGTTTGCTTGAATGTAGGTATCCTAGAAGCCTGACTGACAGCTCTAGAGTCAGCACAGCACACTTGAGAATAAATAAAGTTTTAATTAACTACCAGTCACCGTATGCTGAAATTTTTGCCAAAGGCTTGCTATTTTCTATAAAAACTGTTCTAATGTAGCAGCACAAACCTCGGTGTGCTACCAAGGATCAGGTTCAGATGTGAACAGTGACACTCATCAGGTTTTGCATTTATCCCTTGGACTTGCTAGGGATTAATCTCTGTACTTTTAACATGTGCTTGAAAACATTAGTTAGGTTTGTGATAGAGCAGGTACCTGTGATTTCAGCCTGGCTTCTTGTCTTAAGTTGTATATCCTTTTTGATTTTGAATCACAAAAATGACAGAAGTGTAAGTTTTAACAGATTTGGGCCTAGACTTGCTATCTCCAACTTTTTTGTTTACTCCTAATATCTTCACGTTTGTTAACACACAGAATCTTAAAGTCTTAAAAAAGGAAAAATTGAATTAGAAATTTGCAGTAAGCATTGCAATTTTTTCTTTTTCCCTTGGTCACAAGAGCAAAACCCTGAGATCTCCCAAGTGAGATGAAGCACTTGACATCAGCACAAGAAAAAGAAGGGATATATGCTACCTCTTCTCTAATGGTGGACACTGGTCTTGGATCTGTAGTGCACAGTCTGAGGCCATTTGAGCATCTTATTTTGGCAACTTTCTAATTGTAACCAAGTCATTTAAGCAATACCACTGTCCTATGTGGCATCACATCTCCATGCCTGCTGCACTGCCCAGAGGAATTTGGCTGGAGTGGATGATAGGATTATTGTTCTCCACTCCAGTTCTCCTTAGCAGTGCTGACACCCTCCCAACAGCATATCTAAGTAGGAAGAATATCTGCCTTTCAGCTCCTGCAGTTTGCAGCCTGTGATTTCTGCATGAACAGCTACTGTGAGGAGTGTGGAACAAAAAGGCAGCAGCAGAAGGACACCTAATGCAGCTATGCCTGTTTCTTTCGAGGAGAGCAGCCACACAGAGCCCTGATATGACTCAGAGCCCTATTTAAAACTCTGCTACCAGCAGCAGAAATGAAATAGAGTTGGCATGAATTAAAAATGCGTGCTGTTGGAAGTATTTGATTACAGTTTTACTAAGGAGAGAGGGGGAGGTTGGATAATTTTCTGACCATTTTTGAGATCAAGTGAGAAAACACCATTCTGCTTAGCACCAGCCTCAGCCCAAACCTGCTTTTACTGCTCTGCCCAGGGTTAGGGTTAAAAACAAGGTAAGGGTTCAAAAATCCCCAAAGCCCAGATCTCCAAGCACACTGCAGCTGCCAAAGGCATCCCAAGGGGAACACAGCCCCTCCAATACATGGTTCCTCCACATCTTTCTCATTGGCACCAGCCCCACCCCCATGCAGCTTTTGCTGCTCTGCCTGGGGCTAGGGCTCAGAAAACCACAAAGAAACCCAGAGGTTTCCTGTCCATGGCAGTGGAGTTGGAACCAGGTGATCTTTAAGGACCAGTCCAACTCAAGCCATTATTTGATTTTATGATCATAACTCCAAGTAAAGTGAGAGCTCCAAGCTGATTTCTTTTCTTTTTTCAGTCTGGCAAAACTGCTTTCATTTTACAGTGTTTTGTAGTTAGTTTAGTTCTACTTATTACTGGTCTTTTATAAATAAATTGGTGTTTAATAGAGCTGAAAAATGTTTTCAAACTCTCCAAGTGTAAAGGTTCTGTTTTGGGTGACAGCTGCAAAACAAGCAACTGTGTCTTACAATAATAATAATTACTCCAATTCAGTTCTATCAGCCTACATGCGGAACCTTTGAACAGCTCCATCTCTAATTTGATCAAGACATTATTTGAATGAGGTCAAGATTTCATCCATAGTGGTTGCTCTTCTGCATTCCCTGACCAAAACCAAAACTAGAAATTTCCTTGAGGAAAGAGAGCAGCTCATCTGCTCCTGTGTTTGACTTTTTGCTGCTACCAAGTATTTTTAAGTGTTCAGGTTGGTATGTTTTCAGGAAAGTTCACGCTGCCAAAACTCTTTGCAAATATTTAGCAATTCATTGCATATTCATGAAACTCTAAATATATTTTAGGTCCTGATGCTTCATTAACAAAACAAGAAAACAGGCTGCATCATTCACCCAATATTTAAAATAAACCCATCAAAGCATTTTAAAGTGATCTTTTTTCCCCCCTCACTCATTATTTTTAAAATAATCTCATTTAAGGTTTGCATATCATTGTATTTTTTACTTTTTTGCATATTTTAACTTGTTTTGAGGTTCTGAATGAATCCCTTCTTTCTGCCAAGAAACAAATTAAAAGTCATTGGATAAAAATATATTAAGAATTCTATGCATAGATATTCTCATTACCAGTATCAAAATTCAAGTTCCCAGAATTGACAACCTGAAAATCTCAGTTGCTTTTATGTTTCTTGAAAAGAGAGGTTTTGATTAAAAAAAAAAGTGAAACTAATATTTTTTTTCCTTGTCAGTCAAGTTTCCAAGAGTCAGACCATTTGACTCTTCTGTCTGCCACTGTTCTCTGTGGATAACAGGGTTCTCTTTCTGTATCCCTCACTCATGCTAAAATCAATGATCTACCTCTCTAAGCATGACCAACTATATTAGCTCTCACTGAAGAGACTGCAGATGGTCTCAGAATGTCTCAGAATTATTTAACTGTAGTTTGTTATGCACTCCTCTCCTCTCGACAGTATCCAGGCAGTATAGCTGTATGGGGGTACAAGGTATGAAGTCTTCATGGGTGCTATGAAATACTGCAGATTGTTTTCTGTACTATTAAAGGCTTCTGTAAGCAGCTCATAGCTGTCACATGGGCTGCTAACAGTATTTATTTCATGCTAGATCTCTGTCTAATTTTCAAGATTTTGGTGACAAGTTCTTTTGCCAAATTACCTAAATCACCATCCCAGAATATCAGGGTAAGACCACGGTCAATAAGTGTGCATCTTGAACATTTTGCTCTAGGGACAAAATTTTTCTATGTGAAGGACAAAAATCTCTGTGGTTGGTCTGAGGTGCTGGATTTAGCTGCTCAGGGACTGTTAAAAATCACCAATGCCCTCGCCCTTTCTTTCAAATGGAAAAAATTAAGGCAGGAATTAAAAAACATGCAGTGACACATACCACAGAGCTAAGATGAAAAAAATTGCAACTAAAGACTGACACATCCCTGGACATGCTTCTCCTCCTGGGAAGAGACTCAGAGAATGAGCAGAATGAACAAACACCACATGACAAATGTGTAATATATTGAGTGCATTAGCAATCACAAGATGACTGTGAGCCCTTGAAGTGATATGGTCAGGAAAAAGAAAGACAACCAAAGTTGAAAGATGCAGCAATTCAGGGCAGATAGGTAATATGCCAATAGAGGAAGTAGCAGCATACCCAGTTCTGGTCCCCATGTTTAACAAAGGTTATGTTAAAGTGCAGCCAACACAGCCTGTGAGACAATCAGGGAAATGAATTTATTTCTTCCAAGGAGACAAATATGAACATCTGGATTATTTAGGTGAGCAAAACCCTACCAGATATGATTACTCTGGACAAGTACATAAGAAGGTCAACTACAAACTTGGGAAAGCTAAAAGCAGTTTCAGCTGTGCTGCCACAAGACAAATGACCCATCAACCAGCTTGAGGTACAATTTAGGAGCAAGTTTCAAAGATTTGGGGCAGTGAATTTTTATACCACACTTTTGTGATGGGAAAAGGGAAAGCAAGGACCATAATCAGTTTTAAGCAGAATACATTTAAGAAAGGGTTTACCTGACAAAATGATGACTGGACCTGGTGACCAGGACAGATCTAGCTCCACACCTCTATTTTGTAGTCTTATTTTTTAAGAGACTAAACACTGGTTCCAATACATCACAAAAATGAGCACTGTGTAAGGGAGGAGAATATACAAGGACAGACTATACATAGATAAACTATTTTAGTCCTCTTTTTAAAAAAATATATATTTCTTCTTAATAACACATATTATTTTTTATAGTTTTCTGACAGTGGACTCAAATGGCAGAAATGGTGGCAAGTGTCATCCCTTTAGTATCCTACAGTAAAACTTTTATTCCTTTTCTCTGTGAATTTCCCATGGGCAGCACCATGCAACACTGACTCCTGCTCGTTCCTCCTTCTTCTTCCATGACCAACCAACTCCTCCCTGATCAGCCAACCCACTCTTTTATAGCACCCATCCTCACTGGTCATAGCTGTGACCTATTAAGGGCAAGGCTGCTTCCACTCTTTGGTAATTAGCTCAACTGGAACTCATGGGGGCAAGGTTGCCTGAGGCATCATCTCTATTTTCTTACAATGCATTATCCCACAGTTTTCTATTATTTTTTTTTTTAAACTGGTCATTTAAAGATGCTTATTTTAAGTTGTTCTGAACCCTAAATGTATCACTTCTTTACAACATTGCATTAAATCTTTTGATTGAAAATATTGCGTCTCCTTATAAACCTTGTCTCTCTTGTGACCTTAGATTGCTATAGAAGTAATACTACTCAACAAGTTAGGAACATAATTCAATTTTCAGGAGACCCATCTGCTTAGGTTATGCAGTACAAGTGAAGCTCGCCGGGTAGCTCAGAGGCTATCTGTGACGACAGGAAAATTTAATTTCTTTTGCCACAGAAAAAATTTAAACACTCTGACAAGGATAAATTTGGTGTCAGCAAAAACAATGGATTTGTCCTTTAACAAAAGAAGAGTCATGAAGTTCTGGAATGTCAGTTACTATTATTATGGAAAAGAGGATGTTGAAATGTGCATTATAATTTGACTGAAATAAAAATGCTCAATATGAAATGTTTTACAAGAGACTTATGTGTAAGACAGGAATTCTCACAGTCACAAATGGGATAACAGTTTGATGAGGGTGTTTCAAATGAATGGAACCAAACAAATTCCAAATTAGCCTTGGATTTTAATGGAAGAAGTTAAGTTCTTCACTGGGTAAATCTAGGAGAAACTCCCATTCCTTCAGCAAAGCACAAGGGCATCTATGTTGATCCTTTCTTTTCAGTCTTGCTGCTTTTGCAGGTCCTGATGAAGACATTATTTTATGAATAGAAATTTAAGCAATTCTTCTCAGTGAGGATAAAATTCTTTATTTCACCTCACAGATGGATTTTAGCATCAATGTCATTGATATATGTGTGATACTTAAACTTGGCATACAGGCAGCTTGAGCAGTGAAATGTCAGTGGCCCAACAGCCACATGTTCAAGACCAGCTGATCAACATCATCTGCAATGGATTTAACACTGTAAGAATTGCCCTTCTACAACTCAGCAATGACTTACACCTCCCTCCCCTAAAACTGAACCTATGCTCTCATTTTGCATTCTTCATGACAGAACCTCAACTTCTTTCACAAAGCCAAACTTTGCATTGAAGCCTTCCATTTATCAGCTACTATTTCTTCAAATGCCCTATTCCATCCACTGATTTGCTACAAAGTTTTGCATTATTCACTTGTCCAGCAGCAGCTTTGGCATAACTGTTAATGATAATATGACACAAGATTTCACACTTTTACATCTTTATTAGAACTTCAGGCTGATGGATTTGATCATTGCCTTTATTGTAAAAAGCAATTTTATCTCTTGATTTTTAGGTGTCTTAAGTAAGTAATTGCGTGTAAAATGTGCAAGTGCAGTCAACAACTGATTTGGATGTGAAACGACCACTGTGGCCTCTGAAACCTCCACCTGCAGATGGTATATATGGAATGGACAATTGCACATGCAAATGGATGATGACCATTTTCACATTCAGAAACACAGCATACACATCAGTAATTACAACTGCAGGCTTAGCTTGCTTAAAATCAAGTTGGTGGTGTTTCATACAGACCCAAACTTGTTGCACAGAAATCATCAGCAACAGATGAATGCAGATGAAAAGGTAATTTTTAAAATTAATTGGACTCCTGGGCAGCAAATGAGGTGTGATGTACATGAATGTCAGAGCAGAAAATAAAAGTAAATGTTTAAGGAAAGTTATTGCAGCACAGCAATTACAAGTGAAGCCAAAAATTGAAAGTCTTCCATCCAGTAGGTTATCACAATGAACAATGACAGACTGCTCAGGTCAATAGAAAAAAAAATAAAAATAAAAATAGAGTTTTGAATAAATAAAAAAAAATCCCCCAAACTGAACTATTGGATATTAAAGTTCAATTTATAGGCTAGTACCCAACTACTGGCTCAAACTACGTGTGTTGAAATTATTCTGAATGCAGTGGGAGTATTTTTTGCAGTTAGGTGCCTGGAAAGGGCTGAGGTTTTTCATCTGCCAGTAGAGATACCCCATGTCATCATTTATGCCAATGACAAGCACTGTGTATATGCAAGCTTGATAGATCAGCAGATCCTTTGTTTTTCTTTAAGAATTATAGCAAAACTAAAGACAATGTGGTAGTTAGGGGTTTTTTAATATTTTATGACATTTAAAATATTTTAAGATATTCTTAGTTCAAGACATTTGAATATTGGTCACACAGTTTTTTATATTACAGTATATGTTTAAAACTGTGGGTAAGACATAAAAATGAATGACAAACCAAATCAACCAAACAAAACCAAAAAGCCAAACACCATTAACTGCAGAAGAGGTAAGATTTCTATTGATAAATAAGATTATGATATTAAACCTATGAAAATACCCATATAATAAAACTGTGAAAAATTGAAGAAGCAAAAGAAAACATTTGTGGCTTATTATAAAAGCAGTAATTAAGATTGGGTAAAATATAACTGTGTATGAAATAAATATAAGTTACAGACTACCAGTACTGCCCAAGAAATAGATGTATGAAAGCTTTAGTTTTTAAAAATGGATACTATGTCAAAAAAAATAAGGAGTTTGATAAAGTTCTCAGTAAGACAATAGAAAGGAAGAAAACTTTTGGGCAAACATTGTGAAGCTAATTTTTTACTCCTCCTCAAACAAAAGGAAATGAATGGTCTCCTTATGGGGAAAAGTAATAATTTTATTTTGTGTTCTGAATCTGTATGGATGGCAGTATTAGCTTCAGGGGCCAACAAAACCTGGGCTTCTCAAGAAGGGGGTTTTCAGAATTTATGTCTTTGCTCAGCTCCCTCTGGTGTTAGGAATGGAGTTTGGCAAGGCAGTATTGCAACCCTGCAAACTACTTGTTTCCAACCAGACACTCTGCTTCCTTTTTCATCTTCATTGCCAGCTTGTGGTGTAACCTCCTACTCTGAGAGAAATAAGAATGATTTTTTAAAACCAAATTCATATGCTGAACCTCAGTTTTTTACAGACAGCTAATAGAATTATGAAGAAGTGGGAAAGAATATTGGCAACATCTACACACTGAGGGGGCTGGAACAGCCTGACAGCTTGGTTGAGATGAAGTAGAGACACAGAAGTATTATATGTTAGAACTCAAGCAAATTATAATTCAAAATAACAGACCTGAAACTTGTAATCCTGAAACACCCCACACAAACGGCTGCCTGTAGAGGATGGACACAAAATTTGCCTTAGTTTTGACAGCCCTGGACTTAGCTGTCTCCCACTGACCAGAACCACGTTAGCTGCAGGAGCTTTCTCCCTCCATGTTTTGCCAGGTGGGGAACCTGACTTGGCAGTGTTTGTAGATCGTGGTTATCCAATTTAAATAGGATGACAAATATGAACAGCAGAGGGGGTGGGTGTGCCAGCTTACTTTTGTTCAACAAATCAGCTACTTGAGCTTGGGTCATGCATGGATTTTAATTTCTTTGTATTCATGCAATGTTCTCAAAAGAAAACTCGAATTAGTATAGGGTAAAGGGAAATGTGGTTGGAGTTGCTGGAGGTACTCAGTGTGCTCATGAACTTCACTGCTGAACCTACTCCAGGTTTAATACCACATTAGGATGAGATGATCCTCTCCCACAGGATATTTAAATGTACAGACTGAAGTGTTCAAGACTTTCAGCCTGAAACTTTCCTGTCCCACCTGCAGGTGACCAAATCCTTCAGGTGGTGATTAACGACAACACTGAAACTTCTCCAAAGACATTGAGGACATTTAAGTCCATTCTACTTTCATTCCTTTTGTTGTACCTATGAGTCTATGACCTGTATCCCTTAATCTATTTTTGAGGTGGAAAAAAGATGTTTTAAGGTAAAAGAAAATACACCATGATAGTAATAAAACACCATTTGCACAATCACACATGCCCACACTCCCAAACAAATGTAGAGGGATACTCTTTAGTGTTGAGTAGAAGGAAAGCATTGTTTTAAGGGTGTGGAGAAAAATAGAGCCATAAAAGGAGCAGTCTTTAGTTCTAATTCTCCCTCTATCTAAGCCAGAAGAGACTCAAATTTTTAGCAGATTGAATGTGACCTCTGATGGGATAAACAAAAAGAGGTTTTTTCCATTCTGAAAAAGGAATGCTAGCATGGTAAGATTTCTAATGGAGAAGGCAGATTAAATGTGAGATAAAAGGGTGAAAAGAAAGAGTGAAACTCTGGAGTGCTGGAATCAGATGATGAATAAGGTACCTGGGTGAAATGTTTTGTTCTGGTTGTGAAGGAAGCATGGAAGAAGGAAAGAATGCATAATGGGAAACTATTGTTTCCTTCCATTATTCTCCTTGAAGTTCATTATTTCTGTTTTCCATCCTGAGGTGGAGAGAGGGCTATTTCTTTCTCTCGTTTTGCAGCGAACTTCTTTCAAAACACTTTCAGTAACAAAATCTCAGATTTCTATTTCAAAATGATGTGATTAGTCGGAAGGTGACTTCTGGATCTTTCGGGAAGAATTAAGAGAAATTTGTGATTGCTTCTGTTCTCCCATTCAACTTTTCTGTCAGACATCCTAGGGTAGCTGTTAATGAGGGAGATTCATGGAGTTAGTCATCAATGGTTTTGGTATTTAGGTACGTGCCTGACATATAAGGATGGCTATATTTCAAGTTATATTGACTACAGCATGAAAATATATTGCTCATAATGAAAAAGGGTATGGGAATGTATACCGAAAGGAAGGATGGCAGGAGTCACAGAATAATTCATGTGCAAACAACTCATGCTAGACCCAGATTTTAGTTCCTTAAAATAGTGACTCTCAGAAAAATCACTTTGAATATATTTCTGTTGCTGCAAATTTTCTCTTCGTATACAACTGTAAGTAATGTTTTTAAAAGACTCTGCCTGCTATGAAATTTTCAAGTACAAATAACCCTACCCAGTCAAAACCAATTACTTCAGGGAAGAAAGTTAGACTATTATTCACTGAGTATATTTCCAGTGAATAATTTGAATTTTAACATACTCATTTTTGTCTCAAAAAATAGAGTTATTCTGTTGGGTTTTTTGGTTTGCATATTTTTTTCCAAAATGGCAAAAATAATGATAAGGGAGGAGAAAGGTTTTTTTCGCTTAAATATTAATACTGTATTTCTGTTCAGAATTACATGGCAGAAATACCTTGGGTGGGGAAAAAATAACCAATATAATAAACCCCAAGTAAAAATATTATTTGTTTGAAAGATACAAGATTTAAAGAGCTATAAATGAGCTCTTTTTTATTTATATTACAAGAAATAAAGATTTATCAGTAAAGGCTTATCAGTAGCAGATTGCCACTAAACTATGGATGATGATTTAGTGTTTTTATGTCCAGTCACAAAGAAAAGAAATAGATAAAATAACCTGCCAAGAGTAATAGTTTCAAAGATAGCTGCCAGTATCAACTCACTTTCTAATTTCAGATAAAGAAGTCATTTTGTGCTTTCCACACTTTTGACATTTTCTTCTATTTGCTTCTTTAGTTAAAGAAGCTGTATCTATGACATAACATAAATCAGTAAATGTGCACATATGCAGGTGCAATGTATATATACTAAACATATATTTTTATTTATTTAAACATATATTTTTAAAAAAGATTCAGAAAATAATTTTGCAACACATTGGCATCTCAAATTTAAAATGTAGTTCTCTCTACTTTTATGGTAAGTAGGTGCTTAGAAGCTGGGAATGCAAAATATGCCTTTAGTTTTTTTTTAAATGCTATTCTAAAACATAAATATCTAATAGAGATTTGAATAATATTTCAGGAACCTTTATTTTCTATTAAAATTTTGCTGAAGTTACTGTTCATTTCTCTGTTGTTGTCTTGTGCTGTTACATTTATCATACTGATTGTGATAATTGTGATAATGTCTACACTGCTTGAGTTGCATTTATCATTACTGATTCCTCAGTAAATGTTACTTACATATTTGCATAAATTATTTTCTCATGTTCTGTTAGAGAGGTATAGTCAGACAATGAATTAAATTAAAATAAAAAGTAAGGTATATATTGGAATATACAGGTATATTCCTGTATATTCCAATATATCTGATCACTGCACTTCAGCTGCAGTGCATCACAGCCCTGAAGGCACACATGGAATTGTCCTCGAGCAAGAATAAACAGGTAGAAGCAGGGTTTGCATATCAGCTGGTAATACTAATCCCTCCTCATCCTTTCTTTTCTGGACCTTTGAGGGCCTTAGAACACTGGCAGCACAGCAGAGGAGAGTTTTCTACAGTTTTGCAGAACTGAGGTGAATCTCTTCGCACTCTCCTGGGTTTGGTGGGTGAGCATGGTGGCACGGATGCAGCTCAGGAGAGTGGGAACAATGCTGCTCAGAGGGAAAGCTTCTCACAGAGCTGTTTGTTTCCATGTAATGAGGGGGAAGGTGCAGGGATGACTTTGTTTACTCAGAGCAGTGTGAAAAGCAACAATCTGGTCCTACAGCAACTGCTTGGAATGCATGGGAGAAGTTCTGCAGCATTTCAGTGGTGTGTGAACTTACATGGAAGTATAGTACTGTATCAGGAGTGCTAGGGTGAGCCACAGGCTCACACCTCTGGGGGAGACTCCACAACCCCTCGGGGCAATCTGATCCAGTGCTCAGTCACCTGCACAGTAAAGAAGCTTCTCCTATTCAGGCAGAACTTCCTGTGCATCAGTTTCTGCCCATTGTCTCTTGTCCTATTGCTTGTTGCCACCAGGGAGAACCTGGTTTCACCCCCTTGGCACAGTCCCTTCAGATACTGACAGACAGGGATGAGGTCCCCTCTTTTCTTGAGGCTGAAGAGGCCCAGCTCCCTCAGCCTCTCCTCATAACAGACATACTTCAGGCCTTCAATTGTCTTTGCTGCCCTCCATTAGACCCATTCCAGGGGCTCTGTTCTCATCTGGAGAGCCCAGAACTGGACACAGCTCTCCAGATGCGGCTCCACCAGGGCTGAGTAGAGGGGCAGGATCACCTCCCTTGACCTGCTGGCAATGCTCTTCCTAATGACACCCCAGGACACCGTTGGCCTTCTTGGCCACAAGGACACACTGCTGGCTCATGGACAGCTTGTTGTCCACCAGGACTGCCAGGTCCTTCTCTGCAGAACTGCTTTCCAGCAGGCCAGACATGGTGTGGTGAAAGTGAGAAATACATTTTGAGTTGCAGTTGAGTTGAGGATTTCTACTCATATTTTTACCAATAAATACACCATAAATGAAGAATATCAGTTTTGGGATTTTAGGATTATTATCGACAGTGCTGCCTTGCTCATGCATGTCAGGTTACACTGATCTTCACTACAGTGTTAGGTTCTCATGAACAAAACACTCACCATGCCTGTGATTTCATATGTAGCCTCCTTAGCAACTTGAAGGGAACCCTGTGCTATTTTTTTCACTTAACTGTGCCCTGCCACATCTGTTCCTAGGTGACTTGAAAAATGAACATTGTTTCCTATTACAAATCAAATACATTGGATAGTAATTCAGAGCTGGAGAGGTGTAGCATGTTTGAGCAAAAATAAAGTTGCCTCTCCCGAGTGTGTAAGGCAAGTAGTGCAACAACAGACCACTATTCTAGCTTTTCCCTGCCCCCCACCACCACCACCACCAAGCCCTGTGATCTTGGCATACTGGGTGTAGCAGTTTTGTTTCGACCAGGCAGAAACACCAATGAAATGTAGTGGTTTTGGTTTTCTAATTCAATTTCCCGGCCAACTCATCAATTAATGAGGTGGGTTGAATGCTGGCCCGATGCCAGTGCACCCACTAGAATTATTTACTCATTTTCTGCTGTGAGATAAGGATTAGGAGAAGGGCAAAAGCAGGCTCAAAACTTTAAAGAGTATAAATAAAAACTTTGTTAACAGAAATAAAAAAAGAATAAATGAGAATGAAATAAAACTTATCAAATGCAGGGTGCCTCTGACGCCTGGGAATGATTGACATTTGACTCCATGATTCAGAAGCGCTGAACAATTGCTTCATTAAAACTATATTCTCTTACATTAACACGATACTATATTAAAAAGATACTATACTAAAGAATACTAAAAAAAATCCCTGACTGTCTTGAGACAGCCAGGATACAGTTTGGACCTAATAGGCCAATTAATATAAACAATTATCATCAGAATCCAATTACCAAATCCCTTCAGGTAAACAATCTTCCATACACATTCCACATGTGCAAAAACAACAGGAGTAGAGAATAGAGATAAAAATTGTTTTCTCTTTCTCTGGGGTTCCTCGCTACAATTCCCAGGAAATATCCTTGGGAAGTTGTGCTGCCTGCTCTCTATGAAGAGAACTGTGGCTACAAAAACCTTCAGAACACTTATCCCCCCAACTCCACTTTCCCACTGGCAACATTGAGACAAAATTTGGTACTTTTAGTCATTTTACCACTTCTAAAATAACCTTTCTTCAGTTCAGTTAGGGAGAGGAGTCTCTCCTGCCATGCCATGGAGACTTTCTCATAAGAAACAGTTCTCTTGTGATTTTAATTTTCACAAATAGCAGCTGTCTGGAAATCTGCAATTGTGAAGCTCCTCCTACAGTTTGGTAGTCTTCCCACAGCTACCACTATGGGTCATTTCACCTTAATGGGGTGCAATTTTAAGGATGAACTGTTCCGGTCTAGAAATGAAACTTCTCTTTTTTATGTCAGAGAACAGAGAGAAAACAGGGAACAGAGGTTTTCTTCTTCCATCCCTGGAGAAAGGTTTCTCATCTCTCTCTGTTCAAGGTTCTCATTGGATCACAGCTACTTCAACATCTGCTTGCTTCGACAGTGGTGCCTCTGCTCACTGCTGTGGTTAGAATGCTACATCCCCCAGTGCATTCCATGAGTTACAGGGAAAAAAATGCCTGATGTATCAATTATATCTTCACCATAACCTTACAAGAGAATTTCAGCCCAAGGCTAAGGCATCTCCTCATTCTCCGGCCATCTGGGATTTGAATCCTTCCTCACTGACCTCCATGTCTCTATGTTGCTTTCTTTATGCGTCTTCACCCTCTCCTTTTCTCTCACTCAAGAAAGGATTAATGTCTGCAAGTTTCATCTGTGCACAGAAGGGGTTAACATCTCGCCCAGGCCTGTGGATGGTGATGTGATCTCTGCCTCTCTGGCTGCATGGCTGTTTTCTGGCCCCTGCTGGGTTCAATCCCATCCCTGGGCTGCTCTCTGTGCGGGGCTGCCTCTGTTTGCAGCCACATGATTGGTCCTGTTGGGTGTGGAGGAACCTGTTAGCAGTCCTCACAGGGACTCACTTCCATAACTGATGGATTTTCTCAAGCACTAAAAACCAAACTGTGTTAAAGCACAACACTAGGATAAGAAGCAAAATTTGTGCTTATGTAAAATGGGTGCAGATCTGGGTGATAGTCAGGTTATAGTGTAAATAACATCCCTTTTCATGTGTGGTTCACAGTGAGTATTCAGAGAAAAGGACACAAAAGGATTACAAACTGCACAAAATAAACATTAATATCGGACAAATTAGATTATTTTACAATATCTAAGTAATCATGAAGTTTTAAAGCTCTGCTTGCAGAAACTTCCCTGAGATATCTCAGGTCCTTTGGCAAACAGACTGATTGAGAATAGTACAAAGAATTGTATTTTATAAAGGAAGAGTGTTTGAAGACAATTACTACAGAAATGAGGATGAATTTTTAATCAATAAATGAGTAGATAATAGTGTTTTAAGATTGCAAATGACTGTTTTAATTCTGTAGCAAGTTCTCTGTTGGCAGTTTTTTCTGTTTCTACAGAGTCCAGCTTATTGAAATATGAACCACAAGAATCCAAATCTTCAAGTCCATTGAAAGGTCAGGATTCAAGACTAATTTTTCTCAATGATTATATGCTTGGTCCTGTTTGTGTGAGTGTATGTATGAGTATTTTGGGTGAAATACAAAGCCACAACATTCTGAATATTAATTTCAGCTTATACAGAGTTCTTTTTTCAACATAATTGAAAGGTTTTGGCCATATTTTGGCTTTTTAACTTTTTTCTAAAAATTTCCATATGAATAGACAAAAATTTTCATTGCATTAACATTTAAAAGTGAAAAATATTTTCAGTGTTGTGCTGGTATATTGTCTGACATTTTAAAGGAATATTAATGTTTTACATAATGTTGACATTTAATTAAGTCATATCTAATGCAGGCTTAGATAGAGATTATATGGTTATTTTAGTGGGAAAAAACAGTTTCTTTCTCAGCCAATATGATATTTTCTGTTGAATTTTATATTGCTCTATACTAAACATACCTATGGAAGCATACTTGTCTTATCATGATCTTTCAAAGGTGTATTTTAAAAAATAGATTTGGCCAGCTCCAACCATAGATTGCAAGGAAAACTATGACATACAGAGCAATAATGGGAGAAGATAAAGAACAAAAAGGTACTGAGAAATGTCAGTAAAACACAAAGGATGTTTGGATATAGATAATGACAAGGGTATTCTGGTCTAGCACTGATCTAAAGCCAGATCTTCATAAGAACATTTCAATATAACATAGAAGAGGGAAAATATTTATTAAATAAAATACTACTAATACTAAATCCTGCTTTACAAAAAAGCCAGATGATATAGCCCATCAGAGCACAGTGACGGCTACGAGGAGGGGCATTTGTCATTCAAGACCACATCTGAGACATATCCTCTGTCTTATCATAAGGAAGAGGATGCAATACCATGCAGCCCCATATCAATATTGCAGCTGTTGAAGCAAGTATGGCATAAGGGTAAAAATACTTCAGCTCAAAAAACAAAGGTATATGTTAAATCAGGGCTAATAAAACCAAACATTTGCTTGAAGGAGCAAATCCAGGCAATCTTCATGCAAGACTTTTAACAGAGCTGTCTGATGATATCCTCCAACTGTTAGGCTTGATTTTCAGTGTGAATTTTCAACCCTCAAAGCATTTTGGTAGTGCCAGATGTAAATAGGAGATCCTATTCTGTTCCAATGTAAACAAGACAAAAGTATAATTATAGATTTGTCAGCCTGATAATGATCTCAGGCAGAATAATGAAACAGATGATGCTGCAATCCTGTTTTGTTTATAAAGGTAATAAAACTGATGGAACACACTTAGTTTTCTATAAGGGATTTCATTTGGTAGCAAATGACCTTAAGAAATTGATTAAGAAATTGCTGATTAAGAAATAAAATCAGCATGGTACATATTGAAGTGATTAAAACCTGGGTAAGTTAAAGGTCTTAAAATATTACTATAAATGAAGATTCATTCTTCAGATATTTGCCTACGAGTGCCATTGGCATCAGTACTTGACTCTATTATATTTAATATACAATAGAGTCAAATGCTTTTCAATGCTTGGAAGAAAATACACAACGATACTGATAGGGTTGCAGATGAAAAATGTTGAGAGTGTAGGAATAATAAAAAGGAAAGTCTTTGATGCAAGTTGATCAAGACTATCTGACAAGTTAGATGCAAACAAACAGCTGAATTTATATACAGTTCAGCTTAAAGTCATTGGCCTAACATGAAAAAATATTATTTCAAATAAAGCAGGAAAACTTTTCAATTCCAAGGAGCCAAAGTTCAGATGAGCATGAGCTGCGATATTATTGCTTTCAGTATTTGTCCGGAAGGAAGGAAGCTGTGTCACCTTTGAATATTACTACTTCAGAGCAGTAATATGTTCTCATCTGCTGCTACAGACACACAAATAGTTTAGAGAGGTTACATTATAATCCTTGGGATTATCCTATTGGGAAATAACCCTGCAGTACATAACTCTCACAGCTTAATCTCTTTTAATCTAGTTACATTTATCAGTAACTAATTATTATTATTCAAAGAATCAAAGGTTTGCAAGCTAAAGCTTTACATGGGAAGTAGAAGTTTGAAAACAAAAGTTATTGATAAGGTCTGAGGGCAAGATGCTAAAATGAGGAAAATTCACATCTAAAGAAAGCTGTGGGTATTTTCCAAACAGAAAAAAGTTGAAAAGGCTTTCTGTAGATGGGTTTGAACAGGCCATACTGTATCCTGGGCATCCTATGTCCCGTTTTCAATAGGAAGTAAGATTTTGTGTTTGCAGAGGCTGCTTCTAGCCTTAGAATTGATGAATTTATATATAGTGACAGACATTGAGCAGTGCCATGGTTTCAGGTCAGCCAGCACTGTGATGATGCACTGCTGTAGAGTATAAGTGCTTCAATAATCTCCTCTTTCCTCTGACACGTGTCCTCTTTTGGTTGAAAAATTTTCAAGTGTTTATCAATTTTTGCAGTGTATCTGGGAAACCATCCAAAACTTTATAATAATTGATTTTCTCCCACATGGTGGTCTTCTAAGGGCAAGAGAGCTTACTAATATTTTCTGCCATGCCCAGCTGCTAACTCTAAAGACTCATAATTGCATTTGATCTTATATCCTGCCTGTAGTCTGATATAAATAGGAAAGGTAGTAAAGAGAAGATCAATGTAGCTGTGTCATACACTTGTTTCATGAGATTGTATTACAGTATGGAACATCTGTTAGTTCTAGAATTGTGCTGACTAATTGAAACAGCCCAGTATAAATTAATTTTTAACCAATCTCACAGTATTACTGTTATGTGTTCCTAGCAGGTAGAATTATTGTTCACAGGAGTATTGTGCCACAAACTAACAAGGAAAAAGTGACTTTAATGGTTTTAGGGGAATTTGATTGCTCCTTCTGTTATACATCAGTCACAATCTGGACTTAAGCCATCACGTATAAGTGTTACTGTGAGCGTGCTGGGAGCAGAGAGAATTCTCAGGAAATGAGGAGCATATCAGCCCTCTATGTTTAAGTAATCAGCAGGCTTTGGAATGGCCCATTCAGGCTGAAACAAATCAGTTCTAATGAGGAAATCCTTAGGTTGATGCTAGATATTTGTTGACCATCATATCTCTCCAGGATGACTTTTATGCAATGCCTCATTAACTGTATTCATGAAGCTCTCTCTAACTGGGAGTAGTCCATGAAAGATACCTAAGCTTTAAATCTTGTCTCAAGTTAGTTCATTTATTTTATCCCCATTATAATGGAATTATTATTTTTTGTGATTCTCTGCAACAACTATTTAGTATCTAACATTAATTTCATTTGGAAAAGTTTTATAAGACATATGTGAGAGACATTGTAGCGTGTTCTTTTGTTTCTGAAAAGGCCATCTGTAATTGTAGTCTTACAGCAGCTTGGGGCTGAATTTTGTCCTAAATTATCTCATTTGAATTAATTTCATGCAATGTAAGTCAAACAGATTTTGACCTTTATTCAGTTTTGAAAAGGCATTATGGAAAATTGCACCTTCTTATTCAGCAGATCTGCTCTATATTCAGTCGCATCTGAATTCAGTGACAAAAAGTAAATGTGTTCCACATCCGGATGATAGAAGCAGGGAGCTGATGCAGTTGTGGGGGTGTGGTATGGGTTCCCTTCTGACTCACCATCATTAACATGACTGCTGTGTAAGGGCTTAATTTGCCAAAGCCTCCAAACTCCCACACCCTCAATTGACTTCAGCTGGAGTAAAATGGATGAATATCTTTGAAATATAATCTTCCCTCTTTGTATTAAAAGGCAAAATTCTCTTTGGACTCTAGATGTAAATCAAGAAGGATATTCTCCAAAATAAAGTCATGCCAGTAACAGCCCAGTTGGAAAAAACATTTGAGTTTCATTTTCTGCAGCAAAGATGAGAAATCATTAGCTAGAGGGAAGAAGGAAATGTTTAATTGTAAGCAGAGCCAGTTTTACCCAAAGATGTTGAGCAAATAATAGCTGCTCCTGTTGCAACTCCTGTTGCAAAAAGAGTATTGCAGAAACTATATTTCTGATGTTTCTGCTAAGATGAAACACCATTCCCCAGAGCTGTGGGCTGACTTTTGCCTTCACAGTGCAGGACTAGGACTTTCTTGAAGTCAAATGATTCTATATTGTACACACTAAAGCCTCTGAGATTTTTTTTCTTTTTTTGATCATGTGGGACAATCTTATCCAAAATACCCAATGGATAAGAATTTAAGTGATTTGATTCAGTTTGTAGATATTGGAGGAATTCATTATTCATACACTGATGATGCCAAGGGAAGCCTTACTCTGGGAAAACTGACCTTTACTCTGATTGCAGAGTGCATTTATACTAGAAGAATAAAGCTGATTATTACTAGAAGAATTGATCATTACAAATCTAACCCTAAAGTTTAAGGTTGTAGTTTAAATATTGTACAAATATAGTGGGGTAAAAAGGCTCTTCCCATATCATTGAGTTCAATCTCTTGGTATGACAATCTGTCAAAAGTGGTAATCTTCTTTATAGATTTCAGAAGGGATTAGGTTTCTGTTTCT
The DNA here is from genome assembly GCF_027887145.1 of Ammospiza caudacuta. Classification (NCBI taxonomy): domain Eukaryota; kingdom Metazoa; phylum Chordata; class Aves; order Passeriformes; family Passerellidae; genus Ammospiza; species Ammospiza caudacuta. The sequence goes on along the minus strand of NC_080595.1, from coordinate 106,608,321 downwards.
ATTGCTTGTTAATGAAAACTGTTTCAAAAGTCTCTTCTTTAAGGCACATTCTTCTGATTTCCAGCTTACATGTACACTGGAAATTATATATATATATATATATATGTATATGTATATATACACACACACATACACTTTTTTTTTTTTTTTTCTGTTCTGGGGCAATGTTATCTTTTAAAGAATTTCTTTAGCACTTTAGTATTTAATGTTAGGATTTACTTATCAATATTGGCATACTCCCTTGCAGGCAAAGGTTTGCTATAGTAAAAAATGTAATGACTCTTCTCTCTTTGAATTATAGTCTTATCATATAGCCCTCTTGGACTTGTTTCAGTTTGAATCCAAATGTTTTAAATATGGAAGACCAGAGTAAAGTGGTGGGAGTAGAAGGGGTCAAACATTTGCTTCATACCTCCTGGAAAGACCTTCCTGACTCATTCAAAGATCACATTTGCATATTTTAGTATTATACTATATTAACATGTCAACAGTCATGACTTTTCAGTCATTTCCATTTCTTAACCTATAACAGAAGTACTTCTTTTCAGTTCTCATGTTTATTCCCTTTCGTATTTCTCCATTCTGAAAGATCACTCAGCTCTTTCTGCATGGTGTCCTGAAATTTTCTTTTATTAGAGCACTCTCAGTCTTATATCATCGGCAAACTTCACATTCTGCTCCTACTTACCACTATTACAACCTAATTGCATCATTAATACATATTTAAACAAGATCAGCTTCAAGGAGAAGTTGCACTGAGACTCAGGCTGGCAGAACATTTTTGACATTACCAATGCCATGACTACTTTAGTTCATTCCTAAGATCTCTTTACTTTCCCAGGCAGTGGAACAAATTTAAGAATTAACTCCTATATTTCTTCTGTCATTCTCTAGAAATCCAATATGGTGTCTCTTTTGCATCCTGTGCTTCCCACCCCCAGTGACACTCCTGGCGCTGAGGCGCTCTACAGCCTGCAGTGCTTCAGGGTTTGGAGGTGCAGGCACCACACAGAGGTGTTTGCATGGGCATGGCCTGAGAGATTCCAGCTGTCACATGTGTCACCAGTCCGTGGTGATCTCTTGATGTTGTAGTGGGTTCATTAAGTTCATTTAATTCCTCCCCCATTTTATGTATCTGCTCCCCCCCATTTTGTGTAAAATGGTTCTGCCATCCTCAGTTTTCCCGCCACAGCCCTGCCAGTTCTATTGTCAATCTGTTAGGTTCTATAATTCCTCCTCCCCATTTTCCCTTATATGTATGCTTTTTTCTCCTCCCTGGGCCAAGTCAATCACCCCCCACTCCACCCAGTATTCCAGAAGCTTCTCCTCTTTGGGGATTGTGGTTGGCTGTGGTCCCGGGGCCCCTCCTTTACTTTGTATTTATTGGATATTTCTGTATGCCCATTATGTTAAGTTCCTCCCTATACCTTTCCCTATTGGTCTGCTGTGAATCCCTCCCTTATCCACCCCCTATCTTTAAAACCCTACTTCTCCCGCTCCTCGGTGCCATTTTGCTGGTTGGCTGTTCCTTGGTTGGTGCCCTTGTGTCATCGAATAAACCGACCTTCGCCCCCAGCAAGGTGTGCGGCTCCTTCTTCTCGTCCTTAAGCAGTGAGTCCAGTCTGCAATCCAGCCCAGCCTGAGGCCAGGACGCCAAAGGGGGTTGGCACTTTATGCAGTTGGGGTGTCGGCCACCTCAGCTAGCCGGACTTCGCCTTAGTGGCCACATAATCACCGCTGCATCTTGAGATCAGGATGCATCAGGATGTCCCACTCAAGTACAGGTGAAAGAAAGCTTTTTTTTAGTGATTTTTTTCCTGGTAAATCCTAAAATACCCACAAATTATGCACTAGATTGCCAATGGTGACTAACCTTAGCTATGAGCTCTTCTGAAGGGCTCTCCTGCCTGCCTTGCGTGGCTCTGAGCTGGGTCCCATTAACTGCAAGCCAGCCATGGGCCAGATAGTGGACCAGAGGTAAAGGAGGGGTGGAGACAGCCTTTATAGCACTGTTGATGGTAGTTCAATCTGTGTTGTCTCACCAATTCACTTACACTTTCCATAGGGCGTAAAGAAAATTACTGTTTCCTTAGTATCTTTATCTATATAATCTATATCTATATCTTTATCTATGTTCCACGTTATAATCTTTGCAGTATTATTTATTTTTAGTCTTTTCTTCATTGCATTATATTACTAACTATTAATTGTTATCTTAGTATAAATTATATACCATAGATGTACCTGCTCAATACATATAATATAGACAGAAGACAATAGAAATGGTCTATACCTGCAAATATCTGCTATCTTGCCAGTTAATGTTTACCTACTAGAATGAGGAGATTTCATAGAAAATGTATTTCTTAGAAAAACTGCCAAGAGTTAACCACTTCAGCAGTGGCACACACTTAAATAGCATTTTAAATTAATACACTAAAAGAGAGAAACAGATTTAGGTGCTTTGTACATGTGGTTAAATCAGCTACATTCAGTATAAGTCCCAGTGAGATGTACCTATATGTAAAAACATATTCTATCAATGAAAATAAATAATTAAATACTGTCTTTTTTGAAATATTTTTTATTTCTCCACATGCTGATATTGAATATTTGCTGAAGGCAGAACTTGTGTCATGAAAAATCCGGTGAGATTTTTGTCCATAAGAAATAAAATGTGGGGTTTTGCTTCCCAATGTTTTAAAAATTGGTCCATCTTATTTAATTTAAGAAAGTGTGATAGTTTCTCCTGACATTTAATGCAACCAAAAGAAAACAAAAAGCATTCAGAACATGAACTCTCCTAAATGAAGCTGAAAGCTTCAGTAGATTTTAATTAGAACTGCATGATAAGTTTTACATATAAAGCATGCCCGTTCAAATTTGGCTTTTGGCCAGCTCTACAAAAGCAAAATAACATTAGGAACTATCTTTTCAGTGCACTTTTCTTTCCAAGAAAAAAAATTAGCAACGTGAAGTTTGTAAAAGTAAGTCCTGTAATTAACTATGCACTTTAGTTTGCGATATTTTTTAATTAGGCTGAAATTATATTGAAGGATGAATATATTCATGAAGAGACCCTACCATTTCTATTTGGTAACTGGTTTTTTTTTTTGGTAACTGCTCTATCCATTTTGTTTGGCAACAGCTGTTATCCCAGTATAAAATTTGGGTTTATTAAAAAAAATGCACAAAGCAGTTGTTTTTTTACTGACAATTAACACTTCACTATCAGGTCTTTGAAACCACTGCCACAGAACCCAGTGTCTCTGTTTATCTTTAGATAAATTTTTAAGCATTTTTGCAGATGAGGTCATATTTCACTTGACATGATGAAAGGAATGACACAAAAAATGTCAGCTTCCAATCAGTTCAAAATTCAGATATGGAAAGGCAGGCTTCAAATATCATTACCTAGATAATAGAAAAAGATGGCTCAGATTAATATATTGGTGTACTTCAAATGGGTATTTGGTGCCTCAGAAGGGATCATTTTTAAAAATCCAGTATGAAAACAAGGTTCTTATGTGAGTTGGAAATTTGATGGTCTTGGGGCAGATTTTGTCTGATCTCCTTTTCTCCCCATGATGTCTAGTTTCAAACACTAATTCTGCCAAAATCATTTTGTCTCACAAACCATTCTCAAATGGGTAGGAGAGCTAACCAGATTCTGTCTGCTGCATCAAGAAAGGAAGGGCACAGTACACTTGGTTCACATCTGTTCACCTTTAGCTTCCACTTCTAAATGTGTTTGAGAAATGGGTTTTAACGTGGGGTTTTGAGAGGTGGGTTTTGACACATATCCAGGCACATCTTCCTTACTGTTTCGTATTTGCTCCTTTGTGTGAGGTAAGGTGCATTACAGAATGAAGAAAATTAACATCTGTCTCTAAAGGGAAAATCTAAAGTTCTCCAAAACCTTGGAATTTGTAATTTCTGGTGTTTTGACTATGAATTCATATTTTCTTGTTTACCATACACATATACTTTAATTTTGTTTTGCAAGACATTACTGATTCTGTTCAAGCATACATTGATGTCTCACTGTCCTACTTGCAGAGTTCAGTAAAATTGCATATAGTTAAAGAAGCCTAACCAGTATTACATAGTGTATAACCACTTGTTCTGTGAAATGTGGATGTCTGTGATATTCCTTAAATCATCAAAATATTGAGATAAAACTTCTGTTTATCTGTGTAGGCTAATTGTAACTCTGCAGTGCTTGGCATTATGATTTGCAATAGACTATAGAGATTACGCCCTAGTTATCACAAAGGCTCATCCAAGAGTTTGATCAGATAGACCTCTGCTGATTTATATCAAAAGTTAATTTTAAACTTAATTGCTGTAAGTGCCCACTTAATGTATTGCACTTGCCCTGAGATACCCTAAGCTTTAATGTGTGGGTATTCCTTTCATCTTTATTCTAATTCTTGAAAGCTTTTTATCCATAAAGACACTTAGCATTGCATACTAGAGATGTGATTTCTTTGCTTCTTAATTAAATAGATCGATGGATACTGTGTATGTAAGGTCTTGGCTAGATTTAGAAAGTGCAGAAAATGTGAAACCAATGCACATTAACACTCTTGGGATTGTTCAAGTATTTTACATTAAAATAATAGAATAAAATAAGTCTCTAGAATTACAGAGGTTCGTAGATGCTGACGCAATTCAATGCAAAATGAAGAGATTATTGCTGGATGTCATTCTCACCTTTATATACAGTATTCTTAACATTATATATACTTTATAAACACACCATCCTGCCTAGTATGAGTAGCACCAATCAAGTCAATTGTACAATTTTGGCATCATCCTAGAGAGTCAAGAACTGATTTGTTACACAGTTGCTAAAAAATTATTTTAGCCCTACAAAATCTGTCTTCTGACAATGTTTTTTTTACCATAAAACTGTACATACCAGGGCATTTTTCATCATATTATAAAATAATGTCTGAAATACAGATTCATGTTGGGTTTATTATTCCTCTCGTGGTAAGGAAATTTTATTTTGTAATGCCTTCCTGAAGATTTCAGCCAGTATTGGTACCATTTTTTATTACATACTATCTATGCAGTTTACCTTTTGAGAAAAGTTATGGAGGATGGAAAAGGGGATAGAAATTATAGAAAAGCAGCAACATAGAGGCCACATTATCTTTCCAGTTTTGTCAGATTTTTCCACTTCATAATCCTATCACATTTTGCATACACATTGCCTGTGGCTTTAGTGATTATAAAAGAGCTAAACTGGAATTTACAGACTTCACAAAGTATGTAGCAATTGTTGAAATTGTTTTAAAGCAGTTTAAACAGGTAAAATATAAATTAGTTTTCTTTTCCTTTACTGAATTTTTACTCTTCTCTATTAGTATAACAAACATCTGGAAGAAATTAGTGCTGATTTCAAGGGGAAAAAAGCCAACAAAAAGAGCAACAAAAAAGCCTGCTTCCCTAAATTGAGTGAAAATAATTGTGTTGTGAGAAACATTCCTTGATGTGTACATTCTGGTATGACAAATGAATGAAAAATATACATACTGGAGAGGGACATGTTCATGGTCTTCAATATGAATGAGCCAAGAACACAGATGTCATAAATTTGGAAAAAAATTAAAAAGAGGGTGATTTGAAAAAGTAATTTCCACCTTGACCCTATCCACTACTACAAATAGTAATACTGAAAAGGAAAGTAGGATAGGATGATGGTAATTTATTAAATTATCTGTTTGCTACCAAGCTGAGAATTTATGCTGTATAACTATAATTTTTAGGACTGTGTTGCTAGCTTTATCTTTTCAATTAATTCATGACTCACCAAGGCATTTGATTGGAAATACCGCAAAGGCTGGAATCTCAAGATTGTTCTATATGTAAGATTTTTGCAATAATATTTTGTCCTATATTTTATAAGCAACATCTTTAAAGACAGCATCTGAAGGAAGTAAATGTCTTTCCAATTCTTTAATAGTAGAGAGATTTCCCTAAATTCCCCTTTCCCTTCTTTTCCTTTTTCATTTTCTCTCTCATAGTCTTCCTGCCCTCAATACAGGAAAACCACTGAAATCATAGGAATGAAACTCCTAAATATTCTTAATGCTTTCCTCTCTGTTCTTAATGTGGAATGAAAAAGTTATGATTAGCATTTCAATAGCTCCGTTGCTACCAAAGGAAAAAACTCAGAATAGACTGGAAGAGAAGAAAATCCTCATTTCTTTAATAGTCATGGTAAGACATCAGGACTATATTGTGACAAAATCTTAACCTTAACCCTATGTTTCTGCATTGCTGTGATGGCCCAAGCCAACTTTGATGAGCCAGTCAGAAGCTCATTCTACAGCTTCAGGGCATTATGGTTTTGCTAAATTTTCTCCTCTTCCACTGTTGAATGAGCACAACTTGAAGTTATAAATTTAGCTGTAAATAAAACAACAATAAGCAGTTTTATGTGGGTATGTAGGGAATAGGCCCCTTACCAGAGAGTGCTTTAGGAGAGCTGGACTGGTATCTATGGACAACTTGCAAATGATGATTTCATAGCATAGTATTAAGTATTTTTTATTTGTGAAGATCCAGCTCAAACTTTTAGTGTTAAAAAGCATATGTTGATGATATTTTCAGATTTGGGTAAGAGAAAGCTTTTGTGATTTGAAAAGGCCTGCAATGGGTAGACATTCAAGTGACAGATTTCCCTATTTGGGGGACATTCATATGACATGGGCACACAGGCTGCTGTTGCCTTGTGCTTTGTCATTGCTAACCCTCAGTATTATTCAACACAGCCCATGGTGGTTATGGTTACTTGGCTCTTCTCCTTTAATCTACCAGACCAGTAATTTTATTCTAGTGATCTATTATTTCCTAAAATGTTAAGAAATAGTAATTTAAGAGATTAAGTGGGTGTACGCTAAAGATCTAGTCACAGAGGAATCTTGGTTTAAAGGCCTTATTTAAAGCTCACATAATCAAAGTGAATATTCAGTGAGTTATGGCAGCTTTAATCTGTGCTGTTATATCTGTGATTCAGCATGACACTGCAGCTTTCATTTTTTCTGTTTTCCATCTAGACGCCTTTGAAGGGCTTCTGCTATTCAAAGCAGTATTTGGACATACTGGGGAGATTTTGAGTAGGAATGTCAGAGGATCTTCTTTTTAAGCTTTGAGATTTTTTCCCTCTGTCAGCATGAAGACAGACCTTTAGTTTCTCTTTGTGCCTTAATTTATGTACAAAGTAGAGCTACACAAAATGAAGGGCTATGCAGAAATGTAACGCTATTTTTAGACAAGACATTTATTCTATGCCAGAGGCTCTACACCCTCAAACATCTTCAGATCAGGTGATATTTAATGTGTTAAGCCTCAAAATGAAAGACATCTTCGCAAGCACTGCACTGCAGTCAAAAGCAGATAAGCATCTAAATATAACAGCTCTCCTGGTGTCAAGAGAATCCTCAGAAAATTGACAGGCAATGGTGTTCCAGGATACCAGTTCCAAGGACTCCAGTGCACTGAATTAATGCTGTTGATGGTCTCAAGGAATGCTCCTCTTTGGGGATACTTTCCTACCTGTAAAGAGCAAATGAATGAAGATCTTGTCTTTCACAGCAAATAAATCAATATGCAAATGTAGTGAATATATTAAAATAATGTGGCTATATGGACAAGTCATGCAGATAGGTGGAGTGCTGATAGGTTATCTGTAGGAAGACCTTCCTTTTAAAAATATAAAAAGGCCTTAATGCTCTCTACAGATATGACTATAAATGATGAACGGGAAAAACAGCAAAAGCTTTGTTCAGGTCAATAAGACTGTATTTTATCAAACTTTAATACGAGTGAAGACACATCCATTTCAGAGCTGATAATAAAACTGTTTTACTGAAAAAGAGGCAGTTTAAAATTGGTGTTTCTCATTCCTTTTTTTTTTTTTTTTTTTGGCTGATTAAATCAGAATCACTAGCAGAATAGCTGCTAGTGATTTCTTTCTAATAAAGGTTGCTTGCAATGATGGGAAACAAAGCTGCCTTTCTGTCATCACACAGCTCAAAAGATGGATTTTCATGTAGCATAAGACTAAGGCAATTACATGGGTCACCAATGCAAGCTGATATGAAAATTCTATTCACCTTTCTAAAAAAAGGCTACCTGGGAATTGAAACAGATAATGGGGAAAGGCTGAATAGTTTTGTTGAAGATAGACCATCACTCTTAGAGTCCTTATTTTCTGATTTAAAGCATGAAGCTCTGTTATAAGTTTTTAAGAGATTTGATTTGAAGCTGCTTGGAAAGTTAATCACACTAGTTTTTTTTTTTTTTACAGAATAGCAATACATAACTGGTATTTATATCACAGCAATATTTAACTGGTTTTTACTACTCATAATCTGTCAAAAGGAAAACGCTTGGCAATTAACCCTAGAGGACTCCTGAATTTGCAGAGGCATTACAGCCTTTCTGTCTACCAGCCTGAGAGATAGATGTGCCCAGTTTGCTTTTCTCCACTTTTCCTCCATATAAAATTGCAACTGTGTGACTGGTCAAAGACCCACTCTCATATAAAAGAGTATTTGTATTATAATATGTGAACTCCTGTCTCTATGTTCTTGTCTAATGATATATTCTCTTTCCTATATGTCTTTTGATCTTCATTTTCAATTGTTTTCACTCATTGTTTTCTTTAAATTTCTCCTTGAATTTAGTCACTTTAATTCAGATGGAGTGTGCTGGGATTTTGTCTGACCAAGAAAACATCCTTGTCTGGAAGTTTGTTAAATAAAGTTTTGCAATAATAAATAAATTTAAATTAACATAAGCAAGCTAATTGATTTAATGTTTCAGATCCTGACATAATAAAGGAGTGAATAAGATGATCTTTTTTCTGTTTTCTTTTTATACACCATATTTTTCAGATATAGTCTTGAATCTAACTATTCCTATCCCAGGTTCTCTGGTTATAAAATGATAATTTATGTTTGCTGGCCAAGTATAGCCACTGAGGATGTTCCTATGAACTTTGTTTTGAATCATTGCTTTTGATTACATTGTATTGATATGAAGTTTTCACTGCAAATTTGAGTGTATGCACAACAACACAGACACCTTCTCCACTGCTTGCAGATTTGTCTTAACATTCTTTGTCTTTCCAGACCTTTCTTGCACTATCTTCCATCTCAAATTATTCCTCCATCCCTTGATGTTTTCTCTTGAATCACTTACCTACCTTACCTCAAATTTGTTTCTTCCTCTCTGTTTCTTTTTTCTTTACCCTGAAGTATTCTTCTCATTCCTACAATAACACTTTATTTATATTTACATCACTATCATTTAACTTTCCCTATCTACTGGTTCTCTTTCTCTTGTGCAGAAAGTAGACACAAAAGAGCAATTTTAGTAATTTAGGCTTCACCTACTAAATTTAAGAGTAATGGAAATTCTTTTGAAGGCTTCAGAATATGGCAACAAAAGAACATGAGAATTTTTTAATGTGCATGTCAGCAGGATTTGTGATGTTATTAATAGATCTGAAAGCACTGCCTCCTGTCTCCTAAGATAAAAGATTTATGACAAAATAAGGAAGGAGATATTCCCTAATTCCATTCTTGCATGTATGAAGCAAAAGACACAACATAAATCCTGGAGAATGCAATGTTCCTGTCCGCAGATCATCACACAACCTGCTCACAAACCAATGACCTCACCTGAGAACAAACAGATGGCAAACGTGATCATAGTCTCCTCTAAGTGCACACCATGCTTTTTGAACTTCCATCTTTCTAAAGTACCAACATACCTATTGTAACATTTTTTTCCAGAGAAAAATGATCAAGCAGATCATCTCATTCTTCTCTAGAGTTCTGACTGAAGAGCAAGGGGCACTTGTGATTTCCAGGCTTAACATAGACCTGGATAACACAGAGATCATCACAGGACAAGAACACGTGAAAAAAGCAAGACAAATGGACATTAGTGAATAATCCAGCCACTTTTTTTTTTTTTTTTTTCAAACAGATGTTTTCCATTCCTACCAGAAACAAGACTTTAAATATAGCCAATATGCAGCATAGAGAAGCAGTGCTACAGTATGAGGCCATAAATCATTGCCTCCTTCTTATTTTGATCTGCTGCACTGAAGTAAAAGAAACTGAAAACAAGGTATCCTCTCCTTATTCTATTTTTTATCTCTACAGTTTGGTAGAGTTGCCCCATAGATGTTACATATTTTTAGACGGGAAAATAAATGCTGCATGTGCTTTTCAAAATTCTTGTACAGAGAGAAATATGAAAAATTTGGTGTGGAATTTCTGGCAAATGCACAGGTATGGAAAACTAAGGTGGCATCAGCATCTTTGACTCTTTTCCTTGCAAAACAGTTAGCATAGTTTGAGAAAACCAAGAAGCGAAGCATATGCACTGAATTAAAAAAAAAACCCAACTGTTCATATTTCAAGTAAATTGAAGTGAAATAAAAATGACAAATAGAAATGCAAAAGAATAGAAAGTTAGTGTGAAGCTCAGGGACTGTCACTCTTGGTGTCGTGGGTTGACAGCCTTTATCCCAATATCGTGTGTTGTGTCTGGCAGCTGTGCCTTTTCTCTCTCTTCCCCCCCCCCGGCCGTCTTGCTGCGGCGGGGCGGGGAAGAGAGGGGGGAGTGTTTGACCAGGCTTTTTTGCTTTTGGCTTTTGCTGCTTGGCTTGGCTAGCCGCTTTGCTTGCTTGCTTTCTGCTTTTTTGTGCTGTTTTTTTTCCTTTTCTCTTGCTCCCTCTTTCTTACCCTCCCCTGAAGATACTGGACCAGCTCCGGACGTGACCTGAAGACGTCCAGGACATCCGAAGCTTGCAGAGAAGCGCCGCGCCCTCTCAACACACAGTCTGTTTTTTCTGTTTTCTTTTCTTTTCTTGTGTTGGGGAGTGTTCTTTTGTTACTTGTAAATAAATAGGTTTTGTTTTCCACTTTGCTCCTCCGAGAAATTCCTTCCCGAACCCGGTGTTGGGGGAGGGGTGGTTGGAGGTTTGTTTTGTTTTTGGGGGGCTCCCTTTTGGAGATTTCCCCTAATTTGTCCTAAATCAGGACAATATACTTTTTGGTGCGTTGGCCGGGAAAAAGGAGGCCAAAAAACAGTGGAAAAAAAACCTATAACAATAATATTTTGGTTTTGGCTATTTTGTGGGCATATCGGTGATTCATAATGTCATTTGGAGTGGAAGCTTGCCGGTCGTTCTGGTCCCTAGGGGTTTTTGAAGTTTTAATACTTTTGTGGTCCCTGGGGTTATTTCCTTACCCAAAAATAGCTCTGATGTTGGCCCTAATAAGTAGCTTTTGTAAGCGGGGGGCACTAACCAGAATAGTCATTGTGCTGGTCTTATGTATGATGATGTGTCGGATAAAAATGCTGGACTTTATTTCAGGAATGTATGGACTGTTATTATGGTTGTTTACTCAGTTTGTTTGGGGAGAAGAAGGGGAAGGGGCTTTTCAGCCTTTGTCTTCCTTCTTGTCCTCCAAATTGTTGACATCTCTATTAGAAAATACTGAATTTCCCCTGAGTTTGAAAGAAACCATCTTTCTGGCATTTAATTTATTAAGCCTTTTCTATACTGTCTGGAGTGTGTATAAAATGAAGACTGAGATTTCTAGAGGGGTTAGAGACACTCCTGACTTAGGAGTAAAACAAAGCAGGAAAAATCTTGACTGGAGTGGGAAATGGGAGGACATGGGCCAGACTTTAAAGGAATTTTCTGATCCTATGGACTGGGACTTTCCATCTGATCAAATTCAGAATCCAGTCGAGGTGGCAAAGTATTTGAGGGAGAAGTGCCATGGTAACACTAAGGAAGAAAGGATTACTGCAGTGAGCTGGGCCTTGGCATTTGTTTACCGTACTCTGCTAGATACTGTGGAGCAGCAGATAGCAGAAAGGGAACAGGGTGATAAGTTAGTTACTACCCCAGTGACCCAGGCTGCAGCTAACCTCCCAGGCTCCAGGCTAGCAGCTGCATCAGACAGTAGGCCCCAAACCATGGCTGTTGCAGCTAATACAAGAGGTGGAAAGTGTAAAGGCAAGACCGATCGAAAGGTGGAGGATGATGAGGATGATGATGCAGGAGAAGGACCCTCACCAAAATCAGAGGCCACATCAAGGGGCACAGAATCTGGAGCTAATATTGACTCCTTTTCTCTGAAGGACCTCAGAGGCCTAAGAAAGGATTACAGACGACAACCTGACGAATCTATAATTAGTTGGTTAGTCCGCCTTTGGGATGCTGCAGGGGAGGTTACGATTTTGGATGGTACTGAAGCGAGGCATTTGGGATCCCTGTCACATGATCCTGTCATCGATCAAGGTATGATGAGGGGGGCTAACCCTCACAGCCTCTGGGAACGGGTCCTAAGAAGCGTAGCAGAACGATACCTGTGTACGGATGATCTCTATATGCAGCAGACACGGTGGAAGACCATAGAACAGGGGATCCAACGCCTGAGAGAGATGGCGGTGGCAGAGCTCATTTTCTCAGATGACACAACAACTAGAAATCCGGACCTGGTACCATGCACACCTGTAATGTGGAGGAAACTCGTGCGACTTGGGCCACCTGAATACGCTTCTGCCCTAGCAATAATGAAGCGGGATGATACATATGAGACTGTGCTCGATATGGCAAAGAAGCTTCGAGCGTATGCAGATGCTGTGCATGGCCCAACTCATGCCAGAATTGCAGCAGTGGAAACCCGACTGCAGAAACTAGAGGATAAAATTGAGGAGAATCATAAGAAACTCCGGGAAGAGATTAAGGAGGACCTTATTCAAATCTCAGCTGTACAAATTAGAGGTCCTGGTGTCCAACGCTGGCGCTCCTTTGATGGGGAGAGAAGGTACACCCCACGGACTGAGTTATGGGCTTTTCTGCGTGAGTCTGGAGAAGACATGAGGAGATGGGATGGAAAACCCACCGCTGCTTTGGCACAACGGGTGCGTGATTTGAAGAAAAGAGAAAGTATCACCAAAAGGATAGCAGCTCCGGTCGCTCGTAGCCGAGATGTTAAGTATAATGATGACGATGACATGTCCGATCCCCTTGAAGGAACTTCTAAGGCATATGCCCAAGGAAAGAAGGACAATCTGGCTTAGAGGGGCCCTGCCTCCAGCCAGGAAGAGGCACGGGAGAACCGGGTTTTTTGGAAGGTGTGGATCAGATGGCCTGGCACATCAGAGCCACAAGACTATGAAGCGTTGGTTGACACTGGATCACAGTGTACCTTAATGCCATCGGAACACGTGGGGACAGAACCTGTTTCCATTGCTGGAGTGACGGGAGGATCACAACAGTTGACTTTGTTGGAAGCTGAGGTGAGCTTGACTGGGAAGGAATGGCAGGAACACCCGATTGTGACTGGTCCAGAGGCTCCGTGTATTTTGGGCATAGACTTCCTCCGGAATGGCTATTACAAAGATCCTAAGGGATTCAGGTGGGCTTTTGGAATAGCTGCAGTGGAGATAGAGGGTATTAAACAATTGAACACCTTGTCTGGACTATCAGAGAACCCATCTGCAGTAGGACTCTTGAAGGTAGAGGAGCAGCGAGTGCCAATTGCCACCTCAACAGTGCACCGCAGGCAGTACCGGACGAATCGAGATGCCGTGATCCCCATCCACAAAATGATCCGAGAGCTGGAGAGCCAAGGGGTGGTCAGTAAAACCCACTCACCCTTTAACAGCCCTATCTGGCCTGTGCGAAAATCTGACGGAGAATGGAGACTGACTGTGGACTATCGTGCCTTGAATGAAGTGACTCCACCACTGAGTGCGGCTGTACCGGACATACTGGAACTGCAGTATGAGCTGGAGTCCAAGGCAGCAAAGTGGTATGCGACCATCGATATTGCTAACGCGTTTTTCTCCATCCCTCTGGCAGCAGAATGCAGGCCTCAGTTTGCTTTTACATGGAGGGGAGTGCAGTATACCTGGAACCGACTGCCCCAAGGGTGGAAACACAGTCCTACCATCTGTCATGGACTGATCCAGGCTGCACTAGAAGAGGGTGAGGCTCCAGAACATCTGCAATATATTGATGATATCATTGTTTGGGGGAGCACGGCAATAGAAGTGTTCGAGAAAGGAGAGAAGATAATTCATATTCTCTTGGAAGCTGGATTTGCCATTAAGAAGAGCAAAGTCAAGGGACCTGCCCGAGAAATTCAGTTCTTGGGGGTGAAGTGGCAAGATGGACGGCGTCAGATTCCTGTGGATGTTATTAATAAAATCACTGCCATGTCCCCACCAACTGATAAAAAGGAAACACAAGCTTTCTTAGGCGCTATAGGTTTCTGGAGGATGCACATCCCTGAGTATAGTCAGATTGTGAGACCCCTTTATCTGGTTACCCGCAAGAAGAACGACTTCCACTGGGGCCCTGAGCAGCAGCAAGCTTTTGTCCAAATCAAGCAGGAGATCGCTCATGCTGTAGCCCTTGGTCCAGTCAGGACGGGACCAGATGTGAAGAACGTGCTCTACTCTGCAGCCGGGAGCCATGGTCTGTCCTGGAGCCTTTGGCAGAAGGTACCTGGCGAGACCCGAGGCCGACCATTGGGATTTTGGAGTCGGAGCTACAGGGGGTCTGAAGATAACTATACTCCAACAGAAAAGGAAATCTTGGCCGCCTATGAAGGAGTCCAAGCCGCCTCGGAGGTGATCGGTACAGAGGCACAACTCTTTTTGGCACCCCGACTACCGGTGTTGGGATGGATGTTCAGAGGAAAGGTTCCCTCTACCCACCATGCCACCAGTGCTACTTGGAGTAAGTGGATTGCCCTCATTACGCAGCGCGCTCGAATTGGGAAGTTAAATCGCCCTGGGATCCTGGAGATAATTACAAATTGGCCTGAAGGTGAAAGCTTTAGTGTCGCAGATGAGGAACAAGAGCCAGTGACCCGGGTTGAGGAAGCTCCGCCATACAATCAGTTACCAGTAGAAGAAACACGCTATGCTCTATTCACCGATGGTTCTTGTCGTGTCATAGGGATGAAACGGAGGTGGAAAGCAGCTGTGTGGAGTCCCACTCGACGGGTTGCAGAGGCTACTGAAGGAGAGGGTGAATCCAGTCAATTTGCTGAAATCAAAGCTATTCAACTGGCCCTAGGTATTGCAGAGAGAGAGAGGTGGCCAAGGCTCTATTTGTATACCGATTCCTGGATGGCAGCCAATGCTCTATGGGGATGGCTGAAGAGATGGAAAGAGGCGAACTGGCAGCGAAGAGGAAAACCAATTTGGGCTGCGGAAGAGTGGAAAGATATCGCTACTCGGGTAGAGAAGTTACCTGTGAAGATTCGCCATGTAGATGCCCATGTCCCCAGAAGTAGAGCTAATGAAGAGCAGCAAAACAACCAGCAAGTACATCAGGCTGCAAAGATAGGGGAGTTGAAGATAGATCTCGACTGGGAGCATAAGGGAGAGTTATTCTTAGCACGATGGGCCCATGATGCCTCAGGCCACCAGGGTAGAGATGCCACCTATAAGTGGGCACGAGACCGAGGGGTGGATCTAACCATGGACAGTATCTCTCAGGTTATTCGTGACTGTGAGACGTGCGCTGCCATTAAGCAGGCCAAGCGGGTGAAGCCCCTCTGGTATGGGGGGCGGTGGTCTAAGTACAAATACGGGGAGGCCTGGCAGATTGATTACATCACACTGCCTCAAACCCGCCAGGGCAAGCGCTATGTACTAACCATGGTAGAAGCCACCACGGGATGGTTGGAAACCTACCCTGTGTCTCATGCCACAGCCCGTAACACTATCTTGGGCCTTGAAAAGCAGGTCCTTTGGAGGCACGGTACTCCCGAGAGAATTGAGTCGGATAATGGAACTCATTTCAAAAACAATCTTATTAATACTTGGGCTAGGGAACATGGCATCGAGTGGATATACCATATCCCCTATCATGCACCAGCTGCAGGGAAAGTGGAAAGGTATAATGGATTGTTAAAAACCACCTTAAAAGCATTGGGTGGGGGGTCTTTTAAAAACTGGGAGCAGCATTTGGCAAAGGCTACCTGGTTAGTTAACACTCGAGGTTCCACCAACCGAGCGGGTCCTGCTCAGTCTGAGCTCCTTAATATAGTAGATGGGGATAAAGCCCCAGTGGCCCATGTCAGAGGTTTGTTGGGAAAGACAGTATGGATCAACCCTGCCTCGAGTACAGACAAACCCATCCGTGGGATTGTCTTTGCTCAAGGACCAGGTTATACATGGTGGATAATGCAGAAAGATGGAACAACACGGTGTGTACCTCAGGGAGACCTGATTGTGGGATGAGATTCATATATGAATGTCATTGTTTGTTGAATGTGAGACAGAAGGAAACTGTAAGTGTCAAAGGTCTGAGCAAGTAAGATGAGAGGAATGCGTAAGTGTCAAAGGTGTGAGTAAGTGAAATGAAAGTTTTTATTGTATATTCACGATATGGGATAAGGGGTGGAGTGTCGTGGGTTGACAGCCTTTATCCCAATATCGTGTGTTGTGTCTGGCAGCTGTGCCTTTTCTCTCTCTTCCCCCCCCCCCGGCCGTCTTGCTGCGGCGGGGCGGGGAAGAGAGGGGGGAGTGTTTGACCAGGGCTTTTTTGCTTTTGGCTTTTGCTGCTTGGCTTGGCTAGCCGCTTTGCTTGCTTGCTTTCTGCTTTTTTGTGCTGTTTTTTTTCCTTTTCTCTTGCTCCCTCTTTCTTACCCTCCCCTGAAGATACTGGACCAGCTCCGGACGTGACCTGAAGACGTCCAGGACATCCGAAGCTTGCAGAGAAGCGCCGCGCCCTCTCAACACACAGTCTGTTTTTTCTGTTTTCTTTTCTTTTCTTGTGTTGGGGAGTGTTCTTTTGTTACTTGTAAATAAATAGGTTTTGTTTTCCACTTTGCTCCTCCGAGAAATTCCTTCCCGAACCCGGTGTTGGGGGAGGGGTGGTTGGAGGTTTGTTTTGTTTTTGGGGGGCTCCCTTTTGGAGATTTCCCCTAATTTGTCCTAAATCAGGACACTTGGGCTAATTGAAAGACTAATAGCTTTGATGAAAAGACAGTGAGAAGTTTGTACATTTCCCAAAAGGCATCCTTTCTACATTAACTGTAGTCAGCCTATTTGCATCTGAAAAATATATTGGCATGAAAATATGTTACTGTGTAACTGGCACTGTGTAATGGAGAAATGACAGACCACATGAAATAGGGCAAAAAAAAAATCACTTGTTAAAATAAATCAAAAAATCAGGATTAGAGAGGGCATCAAAAGAACATTACTGGCGCTGGAGTTCCAGAGAAGCAAAAATATTTTAAAAACCCCTATTATTTAGTTTACAAAAAGAGAAGTATATGCATATATGCTACTAACCATTGTGTTTCAGAAATGCTTAAGTATCAAAATAGAAAACTCCATCCAACTCAGTATTGTTTACTGAGTACACAACTGGTCGAAGCAAATAAATTCAAGTGCTCTTGGAGCTCTTAAAGCAGTTTTTTTCTTCTGTTAGTTCATTTTAATTTTTTCAACACTTGAATTTCCCTAAAACATCCCAGGAACAAACAAGTCACTTTCTTAGTGTCCCTTTACCATACAATCAATCATATCTGTTATGATAATGTTCAGAAATTACGAAAGATAAAGTATTCAGTGATAATATGGAAATTTAATAAAGGAGAGAATAATTGTATGAACATTTCTTATGAAAGAGTCTGACAGGTTCTTGAAAAAGGAATGGAGTTTATTCCTGACTATTTTTAGAGAAGAGTAATTTCCATAATATGACGTTTGTCATAGCTTTGTCAGAGATTTCATAACTGAAATTTCATTTGTTTGCCTTGATAGAATATGGCATCGTGATATCAGAAGCATGAAAACATTTTTTTTAAGTGGCCAAGGTTAATATTACAACTGATAAGAGAGATGTGATTATACTGCAATATTTCTATTCATTAGGAAGTACAGAGGATCTCAGAAAAACCCTTAAGGTTTTTAAAGCCACGCTGGTGTGTGAGTAGCCAAAGGAATATAATAGGTACCTAATTGAATCTAGCAACTCAACAATAAAAATACGATTATAGGTAATTATTCAAACAGACAAGTCATGCAGGAATTATTGTGTCTCTATTTACCTTTCAGGTACATTTAGTGTACTCAAAATAGATCACACTGTGCAACTTCCAGCTAAGAGATGTCCCACAGTTCTTTTCCCCTGATTTTATTCCTTCTTTACAAACATCTCAGAAAGGATAGAGACCAGTAGACTGACTCCTAAGAAGGTCCAAGGCACACTAAAGGACTGGCCACTGTGCTGGTCCCAGTGTGGGACACACCAGGGAAGGGCAGCTCACACAGGGAATTCAAGGAAAATCAAGTATCTTTATTATCAGTGTGATCAGTCCATGGAATCAGAGCTATCACAAGGTAAATAAGTTACAGCACCATTATTCCATCAAAAATTCCATCTGATTTTTTTGGCTTGTACTGCAAGCAGGAGCTGTACTATCAAAGTGAGTCAGAGTCCTAGGGAGGCTTTGGCTGCATCCTTAGGTTGGGGGCAATCAAGTTCTGAAATGAATAAACCTGTTATACTGAAATCTAAAATCAAGTTCAACTCATTATTTCTGCTATATATGCAGGGAATTATCTGAGATGAGAATTTATCCTTTATTACTGATGCAGACCCCTTAATGGTCAGATGTCAACGCTGATTTGATGTATTTTATCATTTTTCTCTGAATAAAACAAATCAATAAAACAAATCAAGAAAGTGAATGTGTACGTACCCCTCAGAGGAGTCATAGTGTAGCTCTGCTGTATGATTCATTATTTTTGGTTCTTTTGTACTTTCCTTTAATGAATGTCTCCACTGGTCTTATATCTGTTATGCAGTCATGAACTTGCAATAGCAAGTAGTATAAAAGAAATTACTCTTATTTGAATGCTCACTGCATTCAAACAAAGCTTTATAACTATAAAATATAGTGGTCATATTTCTATGATTTTATAATTTGTTCTTTTATTGAAGTGAAGATACTTATGACCGAATATTTGTGAGATAAGGGAAAACCTAACTGCCAAGGTCCCTCATGATTACTAGAGAAAGAGCTGTCTGCACAAACTGAAGCACAAACATTAAGCTGAATAAAACAATTCCTATTTCAATTCATTAAGGCAGGATAAATAAATGCAGTTCTCTAAATCTGTGCACCTCGTGCCATTTGAAACTCTCTGTAGTAGCTGAGCCTTCTGCATGGGATGAGAAAAACCCTGTGTCCTTTGGAGGGATGCGCAGAAACCAGGGGAATGTTGAACTGCATCAAAACCACTATGAGACTGCTATGCTTAGGCAGGGAAATATAGCTCTCTGTTAGATGCAGCTGAGGCAATAATTCTGCTGATCAAATGCTAATGTCTGCTGAAACCTTAGTTGGATCCCTCTAAATCCTTTGACTAGAAATCTGTTAGCAGGTGGGGCTTGAATGTTTACCTGGTGTGGAAATACCCACACAAAGATACCCTGATGGCAGTGCTGCTGCCTGAAGCTGAATCCCCTCCTGGCACTCAGGTTCAAGTCTCTGACAAAGAGATCCAAAGAGATTCTTGGCTTTTTATACTGTGGTTTTCAATGCAGTTATATGCTGACAGACATTTCGATTATTTTTCTAACTGTTATTGGATAATACCATACCTATAAAATAGCAATTTTGCTGCAAAATGCTTTTATAGCTGTGGTTGTGAAAGAGTGGGTTTTGCCTTGTTACATGCCATTACCTTCTTATGTGCATAATTTTCATAATTTTAACTGTAAGTTTTTGTATTTTAGACATTGATGAGACAATAATTTTGGGGTAATTACCTGATCTTTCTTTTTATGTCCTTGATTCTTATAAAATGAAGAGCTGCAGTGAGAGTTCCCTATTACATTTTCCACATATTTCTTGAGTTTGAAAAGACATAATTACAAATATTTTGAAGTGAAAGCATGGGCATAATTGTGCAAAATGCTGTTCATCTGTTGGCTACTCATTCTTTATGGCTTATATCCTCTGTTTGTATGGAATTAAGACTAAATTGTGCAGGTGTTTTCTTGAAAGAACCAACATCTCTGCAGACCAGGTAAGGATACTGTGTAATAATGAAAACATTATAAACTTTGAAGCATTTTTTGCAATAGCATTAGTGATAAACAATAGGAAATGATAGTATAGAACCCTGAGTGAAATCTTCATAGTAGCTTTTCACCTTGCACTAGAAATAGGATACCTGAGATTCAGAAAAAAGCATAGGTTTTCCTCCACACAGGACGTTCATATCACATGGCTATAGCTCCAGACTGCAAAGAAAATGGAAGGTGAGATATTGACTATTCTGTCCTTCTTTAATGCTGTATAGAGAAATTTTTGCTTCTCCAGGTACTGGCTTCATTGTCAATAGAATGTTTTCTATATTAAGGCTTTAAAGGGATAAAAGAAATGGATTTTCAACAGACTTTGCTATACAAAAAGAAGGCAAATGCCTAAACCCAAAATGTAGAAAATCTACACCTTAATACAATATTACATTATCCAGAAGATGCTTAATTCTTTACCAAGAAATTTTCTCTTTATTTGCTATTTGACTTTTTTTGGTGCGTTCTGAGGTATGCCCAGAGTTAACAGGGGAGAAGAACTTGATACTGGTGTTATCCCTGTGTGTAAATCCCAGCAAGATTTACAAAACAGGCATGTTTACCTCGATTTTCACTCACTGGAATGAGGATTTGGTGCACCTGGACTCTGGTAGCAGCTGGTTCTGCTGTGTGAGTGGGGAAGGATGTGCCAAAGGCAGGTTTGGCACGGCTGTGATGTGTGGGCAGGTGTTTCCACAGGTTGTCTGCCTGGAAAATTGCATCAGAATATGCCAGGCTGCAGAATCACAGTAAAGAGTTCCATTATCTCTAGTGTTTAAGAGCTATATTGGCCAGAGGAAAAACATAGTTCTGCATTGTAATACTGCAAGATGCAGGCATTTCAAAAGGAAATTGATATCCCAGAAAGTTTGACATTCATCTTTTGACTGCTATCTTTCTCAGGGAGCTGAAGCTAATAGCCATTCCCAAAGAATGTCTGCCTTGAAACAACTACTATTAATAAGCACAGGATGGTTCCATCCCTTTTCCCATCTGATGTATGTCCCATTCAGCATTAATACAATATTATTATATATTATATTATATATTACTATAATATAATATTATTATATATAATACAATACAATACAATACAATATAATATTTAAAAAATAATGTATTTACTTCATAATGTAAATGCAATTTATACTAAACACCACTTTTGCTTGTGTAATAACAATGAAAATTATAATAGATGGTGTTTTACACTTCTATTGGGAATGTTCACAACGCTGACCATTGATGGAATAGTATTTTGTATTATTATGATTTCCAGTAATGTAACAAGAGGAGAAGTCACAGCTAGTGTTTTTCTGCTTTGAACATTTGCCATGCTGTCCTACTCAGAAACTGTTTTGTTATCTGTCCTGGTTTAAGTCCAGCTGGAAATTAAGCTTCAGGCAACTGCTCCCTCAACAACCCTCTCTCCTGCCACCTTCATGGAATGGGGAGGAGAATCAAAGTAAAACTTGTAGGTTGATATAAGAACAGTTTAAAAATAGAAAACAAAAATAAAATACAGTAAAAATGGTTAATGACAATAATAGAAATAAAAATTATTATTATTAGTAGTAGTAATAGTATAAAGGAAAAAAGATTCAACAAATGATGTGCAATACATTTCCTTACCAACCACTGACCAATGCCAGACTCTCCTTGCTCAGTCCAGCTCAGCCCCCTTCTCAAGTAACTTCCCCCAGTTTATATACTGGGTATGACACTCCATGGTGTGGAATATCCTTTTGGCCAGTTTGGGACACCTGTCCTGGCCATCCTCCCTCCCAGTTTTCTTTTGATCCCCTCCTCACAAGGAAAAACTTCCTTGACTGAAAATAAACACGACTTAGCAAAATCCAAAACATCAGTGTGTTATCAACACTGCTCTCATTCTGAATCCAAAATACAGTATGGTAACAGCTACTGAGAAGAAATTCAGCTCTATTCCAGCTGAAACCAGGACAATATGTTAATAAGATCAGGTGAATTTGAATGAACGATGTAAGATTCATGTACTAATTGCAAGAAATAAATCACCTACTAAACCCAAATTACAGAAATTCCACAAACTGAAGCTGAGTAACCAAGCTTAAAGCTCATAATTTTTTAGACAGGACATGACAAAGCCTATGAAAAAACTCACTGAATATGATATATTTTTTTTACATGGGAAAAATAAAAGGAAAAAAACCCACTCACATTCAACTTTTGATCTGCAATTCAGAACAGAAAGGTACAGTTTGTCCTGATTATATGAATTTACCCTACAGATTAAACCAAAAGATAAGTAAAATATGGATATCTTAGCCATGAAAATTTTAAGTATGGGAATGATAATTTCAAGTATTTTGTATGTGAAACAGAGACAAGCCATTTGTGACTATTTGATGGGCTGGATACCCTAAAGGGGTCTAAACTGCCAAATAGATCTCAAAGTAGGATGTGGTGAAAGAGAATGAGATTGTCATTGTGCGATCAGGAAAAGAGCATTAGCAACAATGGATAAGAAAGTGCTAATAGTCATCAGTGAAGAGGGACTCAGCACTGTGCAAGTGCATCTAAAAGGCTGCCTTCAAACTCTGGGAACATTTTTGCTCATTGCTGCAGTCCTGTTCTGTCTCCATCAAATGTATTTCCTTAATATAAATATTGTTATACACATTTTTCTGTGAATAAATTATACACATCTATTTAATACCTGAACTTGTGAAGTCCCCAGCGCTTCTTAAACCAGCTTGCAGCACCTGATGAGGCAGGTAAAAGTAACAGGCTGTAGGAATCTCACAACTTCAACCCTTCTCATTGCAGTCAAGTTCTGCTTCTCATCAGTGTTTTAACTGACCAAAATCTGTCACTGACAGCTGACTAATACAAACTGTTTTCTTTCCCCAAACAAGACTGGGAAAACACTAAGACTTGTTTGATTCTGGTAAGCTATTGTGTTACCTGAGATTCCCTGTCAACAATGTGATCACAGGTATCCCTGTGCTGTCCTGCAAAGTTTTCTTTATTTAATTTTCAATCTCTGTTATCTCTTGGGACTGAGCAAGATTTTTGTCTTCACTGAAGTTACAGGCAGCAAAGAAAAAGAGCTGTGCATCAGGAAAGAGTTGTTTTCTTAATCTTGTGAAGCCTTTAGCTATTGACTTCACCCTGTACCATATGATGTGAGCCAGAACACATGTAGGCTCTGATTCAGCAAAACACTTTAGGGCATATTTTCAAAGGCACAAATGGCAGTTATGCAATGATTTTCAATTGAAGATGAAATCTTAAGTATCTGGCTGACATCTGTGACCTTTAGATTTGGGCCTACAAGCTGTGCAGCTGCCAGTACTTCTTTCAGGGCATAACAATTCAGCAAAAGGTAGAAGTGTCTGACCAGTGTTTTAGGACAAATTATCACCAAATCTTGTCGTACTCACCATCACTGGTATGCAGAAAATCCAAAAGCACATCCGGTGTACAACTTAGAGGAAAGGGTTTCAGTAGCTGCATTCTGCACAGAGAACTCACTTGGGAACAGCATACTTGTCTCTTGGTAAGATTAGATCTTAAAAAAATAATATCTGCCAAAAAAAAAGGAATTAGTATTTAATATAGAACAAGCTGGATACAATTTTGTCACTGTCTTCCCACTTATGCTATCACAGAACAGCTGGAGGTCTAATAAACATTTTGTAAGTGTGTTGAAATAATGTCAATCAGCACAGTTGCAAAAGTGTCTGGAAGTGCAGTGAAGTCTGGAGTGACAGTGTGAGATGATCACACTGACATTGTATATTTTTTGATGTCTATTGTTTGCTTCTCTGCCTCAGACTTGTCTGGAAACATTTGCTGTCTTCGAACAGCTTTCCATACTTCTGTAGACAAGAAGAAAGAAAAAATTATAGACTGTATGGAACGAGAAGAGAAAAAGTCAATAAAATTGATTGCATTGGTTTGCCTCTAAAGTCACAAAAGCAGAAGCCAGGAACAAACATTCTAAAATCAGTAAGGCAAATTCTTCTTTGACTTATGTGAAAATCAAGAGTAATTTTATTATCAATAACTGTAGTGATCAATAAGCCTGAAGTCTCAAGTTGCTGTTTGGAAAGGTTATGAATGTAAAGATGCCTCTTTCAGTTCCTGACCAGCCCAGGAGCAGAAACAATGGAAATATCACAGGAAATGCTCCTCTCTCTCACACAGCATTTTTCATAATAAAGCAACTTCCAAAGTAATATGAATATTTTTTTACTGTCAAACATTAAGGATGGCCAAATACTCTGTGGTGTTCTCTGGGCTGTTCCTAAGGGTTGTTTTGGTTTGGGGTAAATATCATGTGATGAAGCCATTTATAATATATGTCTGTTATTCTTTATCAAAGTTCCAATAACTTGCTCAATTCGAAAGATCTTGAAGCAGATTGTCTCTGAAGAAATTAAAAAATAATAACTTTGAGACTGATTCAGGGTCTTTGGAAATAATGACAAATCTTTGCAGGAATGTCAGAGCAAGTCTGTAATAAGACTACATATATAAGAAAAGCAAGGAAGATTTAACCATATTAGTTTTCATTAATAAAGACTGATGTTCCCTGCGAAATGTGTAAATCAAAACTTAATTTTTATTGACATGCTTAATCCATTTTGAGAATTTGATATTTTGCAGTGAGGACAAGACATAATTTATATTTGAAAGGGGATGGCATTTTTCATGCTTTTGATTAATAAATGAGCATTATGAAGCTGATCCAGGAAACTCCTCTGTGAGGAACTGATTTTTCTCATAAAGTCTAGCCATTTATATAGAAATTACAATGAAAGTTATCTTACAGACATCATATATAAGATGTAAATAAACAAAATGATGTCAAATAAAAACTGAGCATTGTGAAATAGTTAATGCAATAGTCCAGTGAAATAATTTACATATTGAATATGTTGTAAACTCCCTGTTTATGCATTCTTTTTTAAGAGATGAGGTCTTGTTATTCTAAGGATGAAGGGATTGGGCATCTTGTTCCGAGTGCAAAGTTGGCTGAGCCCATCTGATGGCAAAGTGCTCCCACCCCCAGCCTGTCCCTGGCCCAGACTCCCACCAGCTCCCTTTCTTTGGCTCTTGTACAACCTCATAATGAGCCAATTTAAACTGGCTAAACAGTGCTAAAGCTCAGAAAAATATTCAGTGTCTTTGCTACAATTTTTCCCCAATTTGTTGGTGAACCAGCTCATGGTGGAACCACAAAAGATCAGTTTCTGGGTGGTGTCTAAAGGTCAGGGGTGCAGGCTTGTCTGCACATATGCCAGCAGCTCTCAGTTGGATGAGCTCCATCTTATCCCTATTAACTGTCCACGAATTCCTGAGGTTTTCCTCTCAACAAAGCACTATGTCACATAACAAGACAATAAAACCTGATGTAAAGGAATTTGTCTTTCCAGAATCAAGACAGAAAAGAGAGTTTGGATCAACCCATGAGATAAAAGATAACAGTAGAATTTAGGAAGAAGGTAAATTTAATTAAAAGAGAGAAATCATGGGCCTGGCAGGGAAGCTGGCAGGGAAATAAAACACCAGGGTGAGAGGGAGTCCAAAGAAATATCAGAAACGGGAATGTGTACAGGCTCGACCAGCTTTGCAGGTGTTGATAATACTCCATAGTGTTAGTATGTGAGTGAAAACAGAATTGCTTCCTCATTTGTAGGTCAGGAAGACTTTGTACTGTTCTTGATAACTTCACTAATCTTTGTTGGCTGTCTAGTTATTATGTTCTGTCTAGGGAAAAGGGAAATAAACTTTGAATAATAGACAACACTGCATTCATTCAATCAGGCACAAATGTCCTCACACATTTTTGGGAACCAGATCTTCTACAGACTTGGTTTTTCAGAGGGAGGTGACAGGTGTTTTATATCTTTTTGTGTTAGCTATTCATGATCACCAAGACCCTAGTGTAATTCTCAGTGAACAGAGGAAAAAGTATTTCTTTGAATTAATCCAAATTAGTAACTTTTTTTTTCATCTTCCTCTATTATACAGAAAACAATTGGTAATTACCATTACCATTGGTAAGTCTGCCATGAACAGTCACTGAAAGAGGCTAATCAATTAATGATGGAGAATCTATCAGTCAAGTTTTGCTATTGATTTTTATTATTCTGAAAACCATGATGGTCATTTATTGAATAATTAGTTTTCATTTCTTTTGTCTTGATATAAAAACAGTAAACAGACTGCTCTATACACATACTTACAATTGAAGCAAAATTTTGTAACACCTGAAAGAATTGTGAAAGAGAGGCTCAAGAGATTTAATCTATTTATATCACCTAATATGCAATGTCTGTCTGTTAAAGAAGGAAGTTCTTTGGTCTTTAAGGATCTTGCAAACTTAGGCTCAATAGGAGTTTCCATGTGAGTTTCTGGATGAAGTCTGATAGACCATTACTTTATAATCAGTTAGAGCAGAGGAGAGGAGCAGTTAGATGCAGAAAATCCTGAGAAAAGCAGTTGTGGTTTCTGGATGAAGTCTGAAAGACCATTATTTTATAATCAGAGGAGAGGAGGGGAGAGGAGCAGTTAGATGCAGAAATCCTGAGACAAGCAGTTTTGGGTTTCCAGACAGTAAAAGAAAAAGCCTGCTGATAATAGGAATTGGTGGTGGTTGGAAACAATCCCAGATTCTGTTAAATTTCACACTTTGGCCCCTCAGAAAGCTGATGTGTCTGCCCAGGTCAGCTGTAAGCTCTGTGCAATGAGTCAGCACTGCTCTCACAGCCGGGGTTTTGTAGACACACATTATGGATTAAAATAAGTTCTTTCGAATCCTGAACACATCAAAATAAGCTGACATTCCCACAACAGGATCTATGTTTTACATCATTTTGTGTTAGATTAGTTAACTTTTCCTTTCTGTAATTTGAATGAAAGAGAATTGTTTTTGAACATAATTTCCTTAATGGATATTAGTGCCACTGTTTCTGCAGAGAAGCTTTTCTTTTTTATCAGCATTCTTGGCAAAGAAAAAATAAAGTACAATTATCTTGATGCAAAACCAGATAATTACTACAAAACCATTCCATTTTGCAAGGGTAGATAAGATTAAGTTATAATATGGACTGAATTTTTATTCACTCATCTAAAAATAGTAAATGTGTAAATTAACAATAGTAACTTTTTTTACCAAGCCTCTTTGTTTTTCTGTTCCCTTCATTTTCCCAGTCTAAATTAACAGGAGTACAGCAGTGAGCTACACAACAGAGAAGTGCCCTTGCAGTATTTCTAGCTGAAACAAGGATATTAAATTCTATAGGAAGCAGCCAAGCACTCAGAGTCATCTGGGATATTGACAGCAAATTTTTGAGAAAGAGTTCTCCATTCACTGGTTATTTACTCATTGTAATAAATTTCCCCTGCTTTCCTCATTTGTTTGAGTATTTGAGAATAGATAAGTAATCTGGGAAATTTTCCAGTTTCAACTATAAAGTAATAAATAATTTAGTTCCTTGGCACTTAATGCATGAAATAGGATCCTTGCAGTCTGAAACAAAGACTGAATTCAACAATTTCACTCTGGCAAACTCTATTTTCACAGTGGAGTTACCACTATGAAGTTACAGTTCTGTCTGCAGGAGACAGAGGCTGTTCTCAGAGGTAGTTCCAGTACTGAAATGAATTGATTTGGGAGCCATGAGTAGTTCATGATTGTCTGTAACTTTCACTTATTGTGAAAAGCATTTTATTTTTACCAGACAGGAGACATTTGATTGCTTATAAATCTGTTCCAGGGAAGAAATGCAGAATAAAAGAACTCTGTAAGGTGAGTCCCAGTCATATCAGCTAATAACCACCTAGAAAGCAATGAGACACAACAGCAGAGAAAACTGGCATGAAAGAAGACAAAAAAAGGAGCCTGGCTTCTTTCGTCTGAGACAATCTGTTCTAAGTGCAGGGAGTCCTGTTTCTCACTCTGAACAGTGCTTGCTACAAAACCAGAAAAGCCAAACGTGCAGGAGCTCCATCTTCCCAGCAAATGCCATAACCTTGAGATTCCTGTGGTCTGTGTTTTTCCCCTGGGGCCCAAGGTGCCAAAGCTCCCATGCAGTCAGATCTGCTCCCAAAAGCTCAGGAAGCCTACAAGAGAGAAGTTCACCCTAAGGTAGGCACCCAGAGACAGGCCAGCTCAAATCCTCTCCAGCTCCACTGACAGCAGTATCTGATGTATACAGACTTCTATACATGAGTCTGAGGGTCTTGGCCTCAAATGGAGCCTCTCCATGCATTGCTTGCTGCCCAAAATGCTGCTACTTCTGTGCTTTAAAAACAGCCTGAGGGACTCAGGGCATGGGCTTGGTGTGTCCTAACCAGGTTGTGTTTAGGAGTGCACAAATGCCTTATGTAAGCCCCCGAATTCCTTCAGGCTACAGAAGGCAAAGAACAGCCACAGCTGTGGCAATAACTTGCTGTGTACCTATTACCTCTTCAGTAAGTAGTCTAAGGAGTAGGATTTCTCCCTAAAAAGAGAGATTGCAGCACTGCTTTGACTCATTGACTCACCTAATGTAATGCCTTGTTCCTAGCCATGAGGGTGGGCATAAGTAACATAAGTAGCAGCTGCAGGAAATTGAGACAAAATAAAAGAGGATTTTTCTGGTCAGTGGGGAACACAGATAAAGCCTTTAGTTTTAGATTCCAGTGCCTGCGACACACAGAAATGCTCTGTCCTTATTTGGATGTAGCCCATACCTTTCATCTGTGAGAAATTTGCATCTAAAAGGAAAATAATATTTCTGACAGAGACATGATTGTAAAACTGCTTTTGGAGAACCTGGACCAGCATTTTGCCTACTTTGCTCCCCATAGTAACCATCTACCAAACAGAACAGACAGAAAAGCTTTCTGTGACAAAGGATGGGTAACTGTGCTTTGCTCTCTCCTGGTGGTACAAATGATTTAATAGC
Source organism: Ammospiza caudacuta (assembly GCF_027887145.1). Taxonomy (NCBI): domain Eukaryota; kingdom Metazoa; phylum Chordata; class Aves; order Passeriformes; family Passerellidae; genus Ammospiza; species Ammospiza caudacuta. The sequence goes on along the minus strand of NC_080595.1, from coordinate 106,579,212 downwards.
TCTTTTAAGCTGTTGTTGATCCCGGTATTTTACAATCTATTACTGGGAACATAGAGATTTTTTTCCCCCTTTTGAACATGATATATGAATCTCATGAATAGTATCTGTAGGTAACATTTGGCTGTCTCCCAGAGCAATGAAGAAGACAATGCTGGGATCACACTGTGGTTTTTTTTAATTTTCAGTGAAGGGGGAAAAAATCCATCCCACTGTGAGTTACTATCACTCTTGAAATCTTTATCCACAAAAATAAGAATGGCTGAAATGTTTGGATACAGCAGAAGAATCATAAAAATGAGATACCAAAATCAATAAAAAATTATTGATTTTACCTTGTGTTTCAGCCAGTAACAACCCCACTGAGAACAGAATATGTAGGGGCATGGGATATAATATATGCTGAAAGACAGGGGAAGGTGTTTCCATATTTGTTTGTTAAATCAACACTTTTTCCATTTTCTGTACCCACAGAGTAACTTTTCCTCCTCTCCATCAAGCTGAAAGCTATTTCAGATTTTACTTTGCTTTTTCAGTAAGAATTGACAAAAGCAGGAGACTGTTAAAATTGTCCCCTTGCCTGCTATATTACTTGGTTTAAACTTCCCAGGAGCTGTCATTTTCCAAGGACAGCACTCAATCTTTCTTCCTCTGGCTAACCAAAGTGTTACTGAACTTCATGTAGGTACTGGTGAATAACAGACCTCCAATGCAATGCTTTGCTGCTTTTGAGATCAGACTCCTGTGCAGTTTTGTCTCTGATCTGATGAAAAGCAACACAATCTGTTTATCTGTGCTATGAGGGATAATTTTTACTTTATGTATCACCCCATTTAAGTTCACACTTACTTGGTCACACCATGAATTTTTGAGAATGGCTGAATTTAAGGAATAAGGTCATTGCTGTCCACTATTCTGCCAAATATGACTGCATACATCTTTAAAAGCTGCATTTGAGGAGGAAAAGGCCAAATTCCAGACCTGAGTGCTCACTGCAATGTCTCAGTCTTCACTGTCTTTGGCAGCTCTTGATGTCCCTGTGTGACATGCCCTATTCTCTGAGCACACACAAATGTGAAAATATTCTGTATACTGAGACTGCAAATGGCCTCACAGCTCCCTCTTTGTGGGGGAAGAAGTCACAGCCCCTTGAATCTCCTACAGCATTTCTTTCCTACGTAATTAATACCGGTTGTGTCTAAAAGTCCTGACTTTAGGCAGTGATGAGTATATTGAAAGCAATAGCCAATTCTTAGAGTATTTTAATGGCGATTTTGAAATAAGGACAATCTTAATATGAAAGGTCAATTTATTCTAAAATGAAATATTTTTGTCCTTGTGTACTGAATCATATTTATTACCTCTGAACATTCTTACTTTTTGAAGTTTGCATTTTCTGTCATGCCTGCATTTTTCCCCTGACACATTGCTGAGAACAGTTGTAAAACTATATAGTTTATATCCATCATTTCCAGTATATAAAACGTCTCCATTTATAAGAAATATTGTCAGGAAACTTATATGGGAAGAAAGAAACATTTTAAAACATCATTGCTAAAATTATTACTACACAAAGATTCAAAAGAAATGGGATTTTCTGTAATTAAAATTTATGCTAAAACTGTTCATTACTCTTGATGTGGGTTGAGGTTAATAGCCTTTTTTTAAACTTTATAAAGAAGGGTATGCAAATCAGACTGCTGGGCTTGAAGCAATCTGAAGTTTTAACATGTGCTAATTCTTCGGTGGAAGTTGTTGAGCCTGATTTGTGTCTTTCAGTGGAAATACTTTTCAGGATGATTTCACAGAGGGAAATGGAGGAACTGGAAATTACTGTGGACCAAGCAGGAACATCAACTAGCAAACTATTAAAACATTGCTAGTCCAAAAGCTCTGTCTGGAAATTGAAAATTTGACTTTAAATATTCTCTTTCATTGTTCATTCTGCAATTGCAAAATTGACAAATATTCTATACTTTCACAAAACTCCTAGTAATCCGCTAATGTTATTTATGTCTGACAAACTGTTTGCTATTATTCTCCATTCAAGCGAATTCCTACTAATTTAGAAATTAGTATAATTTCCCTTCCAGTCCCCAAAGAAGTGACTGATTTTTTTAAAGAAATAGAGAATAATATGCTACTGTTACAATTTTATGTCAATATTTAGTGATAAACCTTTAGTGCTCAGTGATCAGTCGAATATTCATGAACAGTAATTTGTAGTAGCATAATAAATTGAAACAACAATCTTCAAAACCAAGTCTTCATCAACAATATTAACTCTTCTGTACTTTAGTGGTATTGTTTTATTTTATTTGGAACTGTGAATACCCTTTACATTAATATTAAATTTATTGACATTTTTTAGGGACCGAGTCAATGAAGATAATGGCAAGAGCATCTCTAATTCTTGGAGAGACAGATTTGATCAGGCTGAAGTACCCTGAACTGGCTCTGAGGAACAGAAGAGCACACATTGGTGAATGCAGGAGTAAACTACACCATCTTTTTTAAAGGTGATTTTGCTAAACATTGTTCAGCTTCAGAGCAGGGAGACCTAAGGAAGGACAAATTTTTTCTTTGAATCTTTTAACTTTCCATTTGATGCTTTGAAAGTCAGTTCTTTAGTTTTTTTGCTATTTTGTATTTATGTGCAATGCAGAAATTATTCTATAGGATGCTGGGAATTTGCTTTATACCTTGGGGGTAAAGGGGTGACAACATGGATTTTTCTCCTTGGAATGAAAGAATCAGACAGTTAAGATTTTACACTATTTCTCACAAAGGCAAGGGTTCAAAGTATGGTTAAATAAGAGTTGGGTTTAGAAAAGTTCCACTCAAGGAAGGATCCACTCAAGCTGGAAAAAACTTAAACTTATAGGTTTAATTTCCAGCAATGATTTCTTGGTTTACCTGTGATCAAAGTAAAAATTGATATCTGATGTCCTTATAAGCTGAAAATCCTCTGCTAGGATCAAAAATCTTTATATACTAGAGAGTCTTTAAGGGTCTCAGACTGACCTGAAACCCAAATCTTGGTTGAGCATCAGCTGCTCTTGGGGTACAGTTTACGCTATTTCCTATGACCTACACATCAAAAGAGTCTCAAAATTCAGATTTGGTGAGCAAATAAAATTCAAACTGACTACTGAAATCTTTCCCTACTCAAATCACTCATCAAAGACACTTGTGGATGGAGAAGAGCATCTCCACTATATATGTTGAAGATTTCAATGCAGGTTGTTTTCCATTACCATCCGTATGGCAGATTACCTTTGTCAAGGGGGCAGTTTGCTTTATCTCTCTCTTTGAGTGATCACAATCACTCCTCCCTCGGGAGGGGACATTGCTGATAACAGACTATTGAATGTCAGTGCATGACTGATAAGAACTATAACATCCCATTGTGAGATGCTCCGCCCAGAGGGAGGAGCCAAGCATTGCTACCCAGATATAATCCAGAGGTTTTTGAGACACCAGCACGGCTTTCTCCACTGGATTCCCCAGAGGAACAGCAGCTGCCTTTCTTTCCACTGGATCTTCAGAGGAAGAATGCATCCTTCTCTACAGATCCCCCTGCTCCAGCAGAACCACCCCTGACACTTCAGGAGGACTGCAGCCACATTTCCAATGGGACTGCCACTCACAGGGTGTCAGGTTGGGTTCTGACTCTGTCAGTGTTGCTCTAGTGTACTGCATTGTTTAGTTTATGCTTTATTTTTTTCTTTTCCCTATTAAAGAACTGTTATTTCCTGCTCCCATATTAATGCCTGAGAGCCCCTTAATTTAAAATTTATAGCAATTCAGAGGGGTGGGGAGGGTTTACATTCTGCATTTCAGGGGAGGCTCCTGCCTTCCTTAGCAGACTCCTGTCTGTCCAAACCAAGACAATATACAGGCTTGGAGTGACGCAAATTAGGTCAGCAAAGGGAAGTAAGAAACATGCACACCTCTCAGCTCCTTGTGCAAGAGGAGTCAGAAGAAAATGTGGGAGAAAAGGACAATTTGGCAGTTTTTGAGAAGCCACACTACTGCAGGGCCTGGGCTTCTCCTATCCTGGGGGCAGTGGATGACCTGGCCCCTGCAGCCTGGCAGAGAAGAGCCAGGGGCATTCTGCTCGTGACACACTGCTGCTGAGTTTCCCCTCTAGTTGCTGTCTGAGCGAAGCAGCTCTTGGAATGGCTATTGCTGCAGGGAGAAAAACATCTCCCTGGCTTAATTCAACTCATTCAAAGTTGTTTATTGACTTATTAATGACACCTAATTAACTGGCAATCAGTGTGTTATATATCCAGGACAATCAGTGTACTATATATTCAGGGTCAATATTGGCAATCCAACAAACAAATGATGATCCCAGGCATGTACAGAGCATTAATAAACAATTTATTTCCCAGCCCCAGAAACTAATCACCAGGAACATCCCCTCCTCTGCCTCCTGCTCCCCTCAACCCCCCAAGTCCCCAGTTATCATCAGTCTGCCCTGGGACCATGGATCACAAGCGCTGTCACCCACCTGAGTATGTCCCTGCAGGTGTCACTGTCTGGGCATGGGCTCCTAGCAGTGCAGTTCCCTCCTTTTTATCAGTCAAGGGGGAAGCACACAGGCATCCCCAAAACCACAGACTGACCTCCAGGGAAAACATCAGCACAAACCTCTACACACACATACACACCCCAGCATCCACACAGGCTTATGGCTGAATTATTCTCCTTCTGGATTTTGGAACAGAAGGAATTTTTATCACTTGTAATAGGACTGACATGGATGTAAGCACAGTTAATAACCCTTAAAATAGTTCAGTCTTGTTAATTAAGTACATTTTCTTTTTAAATGAAAATTAAATGAAAATTTCCTGTTTCTGCCAAACCTAAAAAGATAGGAAACATTCTTATCTCCCAACTACTTTACAGGCTAACTTGGAACAATCAGCCTTTATAGCTGCCTTCCTCTACAGATATTAAAGACAAATGAAGCTATTAATGGGACAAAATCAATTTTACTGAACAGTATTCTGATAAAAAAAAAAAAAAGGGAGATGATGATTTGAGAAAGGAGGGTAAGGAGTAAATTGATGGGCCCCCAGTGAATAGTCATCACCAATTAACCACAGGAAAGCCAACACCAGCAACACGGAACTCACCTGATTTTCTGTGAATGTGTTAGGAGGCACTAAATATCTTCACTCAAACAGGGTAATCTCTGATCTCAGTGTGTGATCTCAGTGTTACATGGCTTGGTTTCAGGTCACCAGAACTCTGGGCTAAATGAAAAACAAACAGGCTGTGTAATACCTGTAGAACAGTGGGCCTTCAACATATAAATGGTTTTTTACATTAACTCGGGGAAGAAATTCCACAAACTCCAGATTAATTCCTTGTTTTTATATAGTTCATTTTAAATTTAAGACCTAAGAACTTTCAGATGTACAAAGTATAAGCTGAGTTGCACAAATGGATGATACTCAAGTAAAGTTATTTTTCCAAACTAGTTTAAGAAAATATGCCAATCCCTGGTGTAGTATCTGGTAACACTTCCATAGAAATATGACAGAGATAACTCTGACTCTGCATGCAGTTGTCTTAATTTTATGCTGACATGCATGACCAATTGATTTCCTGTACTTTTTACCTGGAAATTGTTGTCATTTTGTTTTCATCAACTCACACACACTACCTTTTTGTTTTTTTATCTTTCCTTGCAAGTACCGTGCTACGCCAACCAAAACTGACATAACAAAGTTTAGAGACAGTACTGAACATTTCAGAAGTACAAGGTATTTCTGGAGAGAGAATGTGCCATTTCCTTTTACTTTCCTTCCAGTTCTGAGTGACAGAGGTGCTGCTTTCCTTTCCCCTCACGTGGTGTACAAGACAGATATTATTCATCATTCTGTCAAGTGCTTTCCTTCAAGGTCTTTAATTTTGGGGGATTTTTTTTTTTTTTTTTTTTTTTTTCCCTGAAAAGAGGATGTAAGTCCCCTGGTTTAAACACCTCCAACATGGTTTGCCTAATCTCTTACTATTCTCTTAATTATGTTAAATGGAGTCCATGAATTTTCAAATGATCACAACTTCATTGCAGCTGCAGATGCACACAACAGTTGCAGATACAGTGATTTATCCTTTTCACCCAAAGATCCCACTGAAATTAAGGTACATTATGGGAAATGGAGTGTTCAGAGTAGTCCATGTTAACTTTGGTTTGAAGGAACCTCAGGTGATCATCTAGTCCAGCCTCCCCTTTGAAATGGGTCTTCAAGAACAGCCCCTTCTCTGCATAGGCCTAGCAAGTGAGGGAAATGTACATATTATGTTTCTAAAGAGGGCTGCTAGCTAGGTCTGCAGCTATGGAACAAATGTCTGACCCAGTATATGCAAGATAATTTTGTCAGTGTGAGGAGAAAATCAGGATTTAGAAAAAAAAAAAAAATGGAGAAGCAAAAAAAAAAAAACAAAAAACAAAAAAACAACAAAAAAAAAAACCAAAAAAACAAAACCACCCAATGACAATTTCATTCAGTAGCTGCATCACAGCTTTTTTTCCTCTCTTCAGCTACCCTGCATTTAGTTTCTCAAATTGCATGGGATGCTTTTTATGCCTAATTTTCAGTTTATATTTTTTCTTTTATCTGCTGCAATGTTCTCAGTCGTCTCTTCATACTTTCTTTTTCTGCCTGCCTGAATCTCAGTTTGTGCTGAAATAATTGGCTTTATCTGTGCTTTTTAAATCATCTTTCCAAATGAACTTAGAGGCCAATGAGCCTGAGTGTTCTTATGTGCATAAATATTTTTTGAAAATGGAATTTAGTTCCTAAGCCAAGTACCTGCTTTTGAAAATTTTTGATTTATGCAATATGCACAAGTCAGAAAAGAAACTAAGTAAACAGAAATCTCTGTTTATGTGTTATGTGCAAATGTTGGTTAATATGAGAATATGCTTGGATAATATGCATTTTGAATAAATATAAACAGAGAATGCAAGAAAAATACAGTTAGGAATATAGAACTACAATATAGGATGTGAGATAATAATGATAATAAAAGGGAAAACAACAGACTAGAATTTAAATATCTTCTGTCACACTTGAACAAAAAAGTCTGCAGAAAGTACCTGTATGTTTATAATGATATCCTGCTCACTCCCACTGAAGCTGATGAAAATTCTCTCAGTTTCTTTTCTGTTGTTGTAGCTTCAGTTTTTCACCTGTATTTCAGAAAGTCTCTTTCCCTGGAAATCTCAATATAAAGCCAATTCCTTCAGCAGGCCAGGTTATCTATCTGCTAATTAAATGAAACTTTATCATCCCTAGCTTGTACATTAAGACTTTATTAGGTAATTAGAATAGAAACAGATAGGATTTTAATATTACACCCCTTTAGAAGTATTTTTTTCAGTTGGACCTAAGGGAAATACATATAGTCCTACTGGACTGAACTTCAAAATTCTCTAACCAGGTTGGTACATTACGGTCACACAATTCCATCAAAATCCATAAAGCTGTGATTATATTACTGAGAGCAAGATTGATGGGTAAGATTTGGTACCTGATTCAAGAATTTATTTAAGAAAGCCCTGAACATGAGGTATCTTTGAGGTAAAGCCTCAGTGGAAGCAGGATTGTTACACCTTACACTGCTGGTGAGGAGCAGAAAGAGTTTTGCTGTGTTAGGAATAAACTCTCTGGGATAGTTAGCAATGGAAATGACAAATCATTTCTCAGAGCAGTAAATGTAATCTTAAATGGATCTTCAATAACATGCTAATTCAGTCTGGTATCTTGACTGTGGAATTAATTTTCTAATTGCCAATTTCAGCTGGCCATGCAACTGCTTCTGTAAATTTCAAGGTGACCTTTGTAGGGCCATAGGATACATTCTACTTCAGTGAATAACAATGTTGATTCATTTAAAGACCACTGTTTTGGTTTTGCAATAAGCTGTCCTCAGTGAATTTATCAAACATAGGAGATACTAACTGAATGGCCTTGTCAAACATCTCTTTTCACTGCCAAAACATAAATATTCAGATGCTAATGAGAGTTGTTGTGGTTACATTGAAATGATTGGTTCTCATATTTTAAAAAAATCTTTATTTGATATAGGGGTCACAGACAGACAGTGGAAGAAGACAAAACAGGAAAGTAGGAAGAGGGAAGGCAAAGGGCATTTTTGGAGTAAAGTGCTGGAAATGAACACACCTGGAAGGCTAAGGAAGGCTTGATCTTCACCATGATCAAAGGCAGGCTTTTTAATAATCCTTTCTAATGATAACAAGATGCAGGGCCTAATATTGGGTAATTCAATGAGCTGAAAATAATATTATCTTGTCTGAGGGAGACTTTTTCAGGAATCACTACATAGCTCTTATGAGTTTTTTTTTAAACCTGAAAACCAAAAGAGCAGCTACTCTGTCTTGTTCAAGCAAAGCCCAAAGTAAATTAACTCTCTGTTTAAAATCTGGAAAACTAGTGACAGTTTATTTTTTTAGTCTCCCATGACTCAGTGATACTTCTGCAAGTAAAGACCTGGCAGAGATCATATCAGGGCCAAACCAAGCAGAAACCCATGTTCTTGTGAAAGCACATTTGATTGCCATCCTGTGGGAAAGATGCCAGTTAAGGGTCAAAAACCTCCCTCTATCTCTCCATCTCAATTCCAAGTGAATTGGCTTAGCAGTGAAATGAGAATATACTGCAGCCATCCAAAAGTGAGTATCAATTATTTTCCCATAGTGCAACCAGGCTGCTTTGAGAGATAACCCAGTAATGAAGGAAGCATCTTTTCCAGCCCCAGGAGGCAGTGCATCTTCACTCAGCCTCTCACAACAGGCTGTGCCTGAAGGCACAGTTTTGTACCCTGCTGAAATGATCAAATGAACAGTGTAAAAATAAATCTCTACTAAAACTGAAAAGAATGTTTAAATAATTTGGTGGGAGAGATTATGAAATTCTTTATTAAATCTGAAAGACAAATCAATTAATACGTTATCTGAGTCTAAAAAACCAAAGAAATACAGCTGTTTCTCTGCTTTAGGATCCTGTCCTGAAACCACTTGTCTTAAAAAGAGCTCCTAAAATCTCCACACATATCATCTGACAGAACACCCAAATTGGAAAACACAAAAACAGAAAGGTGCATGAATTTGTGGTATCCTTGAGAAAGGGAGATTTTCCTCCAAACTAATTCAGACACAGTGAAGAGCAGTGCAGTTGTGTTACATACATAGTCAACTTCCTAAAAAAACCCAGAAAACAAAAAGCCAACAACCCTGGGGTTTCATATAAAAATAATCTGGATAGTTTTTAATGTACTTAATATTAAAATCATAGAGATCTGCACATTTTAAGTGGTTAACAGAAATCTGCACTCCTGCCACTTGACATGCTACTTCTTGCTCCAAACAGGGAATACCTCTAAATAATACCCCTTACAGTACTAGTACATATATATAAAATACTTATAGTACTAATCTTCTTCTTGATGATCAGCCCTCTCAGGCAGAGAAAATGTAATAATAAACAGATTGGGCTGAATTCCTGAATTTCTTCAGAGGCAAGAAAACCATCTAAAACTGGTCTTCAATTAGGTGATAGAATTTATTGTGAAGGACTCCTGGCCCTCCTGTAAGTTTTGTCCAGTATGTTATTCAGTCTGCCTGAGAGCACGGTGACTCTCCAGCTGTAGAAGAGAATTATCTTTAAATGTCTCTAAAGACTTTTTTAACTTCTCCTCTTTTTTTAAAATTTATTTTTCCTTTTTAATGAAGGTTTTTCAAGCTTGAGGGCTGATTTTTTCCCAACAATTGCTCTGCAGTCCTGAATGAGGAACTAGGCTAAATCTACTGCTTCAATTTGTTTAATTGATGGAAGATGGGGGTGTGTGGATTTTCTCAGCTGAGTCTAATGAAACAAACATTCACTTTAAAGTGAATATTTTACACTGCAGAATGTAAGTCTGCAAGGGAGGAGACCATAATTTTCTTCTTAGCTCCTGAGATGGTCTGTAATGGGATGCTGGCCAAATCATCTCATTTCAGTGTTTCAGGACTCAGGAAAATGACTTCCACTGAATTTTGATGGGGTGATTAAAGAAGCCACCAGCTTCAGCTGGCTGTCTCCAGCCCTGCAACAAAGCCCATCACAAAGTATGCCAATAACTCAGCCATGCCAGTGCCTGCCTTAGCAGGACAGACTGCAGGGAAGATTGATCCGTGCTGCTGCTCAGCTGCAGCCAGGAGGGACGAGGCGCAGAGCGCTCCTCTCCCCTTGCCAGCAGAGCATGTGTCTGGCGGTGAGACCAGGCTCTGCATGGAGACCTGGGCTTGGTGCACTCCTGAGTCCTCCTTACAAGATTCTAGAGGAGAAATTTGTCTGTAAAATCATATTTTGTGTTAATTACTTTGCTTGTACAGTGACGGTGGATCTATGAATAGGAAATTGTACATAAAGAATTAACTGCCTATTTTTTTAAAATCAATATTTAATTTCCATTGATTTTTTCTTTCTCCTTCACTTAAGAATCAAAGATATTTTTAGCTCTAAAGAAAACTCTAGTTTTTACACATTAATAATTTAAAATAATCACATGTGATTGATTTTTTATTTTAGGCTGAACTTCTCAGTGACTTCAGTAGTGATTTCTCCTTCACATTGAATATACAAGCCAGCCATGTGTAAAAAATTAATGTTTTGTACATGAGATACATTTAAAATAAAGACAAGAACTTAGAAAATATCTATGTGGAAGGACTTAAATTAACCAGAGCTAAGAGGGGGAAAAGCCTCCATAGACTTTTCTTGTAAGTGAAACTAACAAAAGAACCCAAAGGCTTTCAATCTCCTATGCTACCTTTTATTAGGGCACAAAATAATATAGTCTGGTACATGATAACTCTTTTAAGCAAGGAAATGGTTTACAACCATTGTATGAAACAAATTAAAGAACATCCTGGAGAGGAAAAAAAGCAACAAACAGCCCCTCCACAACACATCTTTTGAAGCTGGCTCATTCCAGACCAAAAGGCTGTACAATGTGGCACAGAGGCCAGGACCTATGTATAAATACACAGTCTTCTTCTCAGCTTCCTGTCCTCAGCAGATTTTAAACAAAATATGTGGTGTACAATACATGTGCTGATATGTGAAGAAGAGCACTCTGTATGGGGCCAGTGTCTGTCACACCCAATCAGTGCTTGCAACTAGGCTGCACTTACAGGCTCCCTCACTGAGGTATCCCACAGCTGTCTGGACACAATCCTGTGCTGTGTGCTGCAGGATGATCCTGCTGGAGGAGGGGAGTGGGGCCAGGTGACCCACTGCAGTCCCTTTCAACACGACTGTGAGGCTGTGATCAGTTACCCTTTCAGGTTACTGCCTGAGATGAGCTGTGACTTCATGGTATCTCCTGGGGCATGATTGCTGTTTCTCTCTTAGGTTAAGCGTTGTACAACAATTTATCAATTTATATATATTTTCTTTTGGATTAGGTGAATATTTTTTTCTATTTCTGATCTTGTGAGTCAATGATCAAGAAGATATCATGTCATTTTCTTAAAACCTTGACGTCCCTGTTTGACTAGGCTGGGTCAGGACTAATTAGGTTTCCTTTGCTACGCTAGCTTTCCACCTGAAGGCCATGCTTCCAGTCTATCTCTATTTCCCAGAACTGATTTTATTTGGCTACCTACAACACCTCTAAGACTGGAAGGGTTGTCCAGTTCTGTAGATCCTTTTGGAACTCATGCAAGCAGCACTCTTAAAATACTGGAAACTCTGTGGAGAGTAGATTTAAAAGTTTTCAGTTAGTCAGTGCCACACTAAGTAGAAGAAATTAGTTAAGCTTCTGCTGCAGAAGTTTTTACCCTCTGGCATTTTTGGATGAATACAGACTTAGCATTATCAAATAAATCAAGATGAGGCTGTCATTTTTCTTTTTTACTTGTATTTTCATTGCTCTAGTTGAGATATTAAGAAGCTGAGTCATCTGCCTTTTTCTTCAATAATAATCCTGATCAGAATTGCTGGTTTTCTGTGGAATTTGAAAGCCCTGTCACCTTGCTTGTCTTTCCTCATAATTGTAAGTATTGATATTAATGTTGACATGGACTCATTAGCTGTATAATAGATGCATATAAACAGATACCTAGATAGATATGAATAGGTGGGTCCAGAGCTAGATTTTTATCTAGACTCTAGGAGGGCTTGCTAAGCCAGAAGTAATCATGGATCATGAATTTTACTATGTCTAGATACTGTCAAACAAAGAGGTACAGTCCCTACCTTCAGCAGTTTTCTAAGTATGTGTAAGGTCAGGGCAACAGATGAACTAGGCACTAAAAAAGAGGAGTTAAAAAATATCTCAGGATACAAGCTTGGTTCTCAAAGTCAAGGATAGCAATTCAGTCCTGTTAAACTTGCAGTCACTGTGACAAAAAAGGATAATAAACAGCTTTGCTGAGGTTATGAGAAGTAAATCTGAGGTATGAGTTTGGATAAAAAGATCAAAGTTTGTAAGGATTTTGTTGGTTTGGGTTTTTTTTTTAAAGCCAAATGTTAGTGAAGCTGACTTCTCAAACTGACTGGAAGTGAGACCTGACATTTCAGCAATGAGTTAGGCTTCAATAGGTAAAGTGAAGATATCTGCAAAGGGTCTTGATGGTGAACACCCTCAGCTTATCTTTGTTAGAAAACAGAAAAAGAGTGATGTCTCAAACAGGGTTACAGAGTTGCTGTGGTGGACTGAGAAAATATCCTGCCCATCAGAGGGCCAAACAATGTGGGTAAGGAGCAGTTCCTTCTAGGCATCTTCTGGGAGATAGACAATTTTATTTCTCTTTTTAACAGTGCTCTTCACCAGTGCATCCAGTCCCTGTGAAGAATTTTGACCTATTTAGAATCGTTTTTTCTACCACTAGTTCCTAACAAACACCCAAGATAGCTGGAACAAATCCTAGCAAAAGGTTGAGAATAATCAGTTTGTTTCTACAGACCCTGTCAAGTACAGAAAATGCCCATGTGAGCTTTTATCAGCTCAAAATGTCTTCACTGAAATATCCTTTTTTTCTGTCATGGATGCTTGTAGCCTTACCCATTTTGACTCTGACATTTCAATGTTTGACAAAAGCATTTATCTGAGCTGTTTGGATCTTTCTTAACAAGAGGGTAGTACGTGGAGCAGGGGTCTCAGCTTGAGGTCTCAGCAGATTCTGTGACTCAAAGTTTCTCTGAAAAATATAGGGGGGATGTGGGAGGGTTGTAGTGTGAAAATACAAGAAAGGAATTTGTGGGGAGGCCCCCAAGCCCTGTGTGAGATCTAAAAGTTAAATTCTGAGTGAGGGAGAAAGAAAAAGCATGAGTTAATAAATAATGCTAAGTGTTCAGCAGAGAATGGTTTTACAAGGCTAAACAGAATAAGGAAACCCAGAAGTGAAGCAGGGGGGGCAAGGGGTATAATTCATACAAATAAGCTCGATGGTAGCTTCAAGAGAAAGGTAAAACCTTTCTAAAATCTAATGATGTGTAAATACCACCTGCATTAATTATGCGGCACTATTAAATGTTAAAAATCTGAAGCTCAGAGCTAGAATAATTAATCTGCCCTTGTGATTGCCTTGGAAGGGAGAGAAAGTTACTGTTCCAGCAAGCTAAAGTTACAAATACAGAAAGAGGGAAGCTTATTGTGTTCCAGCTCTGCTTTTGACAACAGATAGTTTCCCAGGGTAGTTGCTGAAAGTCTAGGGAATAGAGATATTATCCTTTAATTTTTTTAAAATTTTTTTTTCTGAAGAACCTGAGTAATTTCAGCCTGAAATCCCCAAATAAGAGCCAGCAATTGTATTGTTGTAATAGATATGATGAACTGGGCTCCACACTCTCCAAAAAACTTCCCCACAAACAAAACCCAACTCCTACATTTACAGTATTCCATCACATCATGAAGGATGTACTATATTAAGTACATGTGGAAACAACCTATACTGGTTATATACATTATATTTCTGCTTTTGTATGGCCTAAAGAGCTTGCTTTTCTGTAATTTTTACAAGCAGGGTCTTTTAAGCTGTGGATGCCTAAATGACATTTCAACTCAGAGTCAGCTGTTAGAGTCTGTCTTCCTGTCCTAAATTTCAGAAGATCAGAACAAGTGGCTTTGGACATGGAGGCACTATTTCATGGAATTAATACAGTGTCACCGAGAATCAAAGGAAGAATCACTTAATTATTCAAGACATGTTTGAATGAATGTACCACAATGAGAGATCTTCTGGTTACCCTACTTTTAATGTGAGAGAGAGAGAGACAAGCCCTGACTGATACACCTGTCATTTCCTAAAACTGACAGTATTTTATGAGATATAATCATATTGTAAATAAGATGTGGCTGGGTTTTAAGCAGAAAAACTGTGGTTTAAGCTCTTTGGCCTTTCACTGAATCTAATATTTTTGTTTTCAGGTATAGGTGCTCAGGAAACACAAAAGCTAAAATATGGAAATGTGTTAATAGAGATATGGAAATGTTCTTTGTCCAGCTTATTTCAAATAAATAATAAAAATTGCCTACCAGAGAGAAAATATATCTTCCTTCTGCACCATGTTAGTACTTCTGTCTATAGACAGATTTATAAAATCTGTCTCTGTATGTTTTAAATAACAAGAAAGTTGTAAACCTTTTGGGAAAAGAAACCCAAATCAAAAATGCAGTGGGAAATTATCTTGCAACTATAGTCTACCTTTGAAAACTTGGAAACATTGAAATTTTCTAGTGTCCTGTTATATGAAGTAGACCTGATTTTTTAAATAATTTTTTTAATGGGAATAACATTTTCTGATAAAGCATTTTCCAGTTCTTTTTTTCTTAGTGGGAGGAATTGAAAATTAAATATTGATTCACTGCAAGAATAGATAGAAATAAACAATGGGGCCTGGAATAGGTATCAGGCTTCTATTGCAGGAATTTAATGAAATTACTTTTATTCTGAGGCAAATCTGTAGGGAATAAAGTCTAGCTGTCCAGGTTCAGATTAATAGACACTAATAGCAACTTTCATGGATTAGTTTTGTAAAAAGTATATTGTTACCTTGTTATCCAGCATTAGGGACAGTGTATAGAAACACTAAAGAAATCTTTTTTTTTTTTTTTTTTTCTGAATGAAGCCTCTTTAATTATGTACTGCTGAGGATTTATTTTCTACCTTTATCACTTTGTTGGTATATGCCATTTCTCCCGAGCCTATTGACTTATTTACCTTCTATCTCTAGAAGTATATTTTGAATTAAATAAATTGTGTCTGTAAGAATCTGTGCACATTTATACTGAAGTATTGAAGCTATTCATACTATAGGAGACTTAATAAATATTGATGACAAAATCAGTTTAAAATGTATTCATTTTTACTAATTTTCTTACCCTGAAATGGATATGATCTCCTTTAAAAATCTCCCGACAGTTATGGAAGTTTGCCTTTGGTTCCACATCCCTTGGTTGTGGGTGGCTATATTGTTAAGATGTTTTTAATGTGACATTTTATTTTCAAAATAACCATTTGAGTGTGAAATGGTAATTTCTAAAATGTTTAGACATATAAATTGTTGACCTTGAGAAGAAAAACTTAGAACAAGACTGGTATGTAATTATTGAGGAAAATACAGACTGAAAGAAAATATTTTATTTCAAGACTGTATTGCAAGCAGACTATACCTTGAAAAATGTGACTTGTATTGTCTGGCCTCCTCAATCTGTTTGCATGGTCACTATCTAGATAACTTGTTTTTTTCAAGATTACATTTCTCTGACCAGCCTGGAGTGTGTTGGGCTTCCCCACTCCCTCTGATTGTTGGATCATTTGAATACCTATGAGAAATTCTGCTTCATATTTTTATTCTTATTATTAATATTTTTATTCCTTTTCATAAGGAATATGAACCTACCTCTTTCATGTTATAGGGCCTCCAACAGGAGAAACTGAGGGAGTCTCTGCTCCTCTGCATATCTCCTAAGCCAGTACCATAAGGTTTTCATAAAAACTGACTGCCCTTGAGCCAAAGTCCTTCTGTTTAGAGCTGAGACACATTTAAACTAAGTTATCACATACTAGTGACTGAGCCATGGCCAATTCATTTCTTATTCTTGTTCTGTTCCACCTTGCATGGAATAATTGAAGATTAATTCAGTTAGAGAGAAAAAGAATCAGAAGAGCAGTCTGGGATGCTACTCAAGGGATTTAAGTAAAGAGATAGCAAGCGCGAACACTTAGTTTCCAGTCACTGATCAAAATAAATTGTAAATATTTTAGAATAAATTGACCAGTATGAGAGTAAAAGATGGAGAGTAGCCTATTAAGCTCAGGGAGTTCCTCAGCAGCTGAGGCACCCTGCATGGAAAGTTTTATTCCCTGAAGCAGAGGAGAGAAATAAATTTGAGCCGTATCTGCTGTAGGTGAGTGCTCTTGAGTAAAAAGTGAGGGACTGTTTCTTCTCATATCTCGTTTTGGGAGGGTTTGCCAAATGAATTTCTTCATTTCCATTTCTTCCCTTTGCTAAACTTGCCTGAAATTAAATTGAAATACTTGGTCTTAGAATCACTTGAAGACATAGTCCAGTTTTAAATTTTTACACAGTCCTTTTTTTTTTAGTTTTTATTTTATGGGAAAAAATGCTTATGTGACCAGATTATTCTTTTTTCAGCCAACTCCTCAGAAAAAATAGTTTTCACACAGACCACATTCCTTACTGGTTTTTCTCCTTCTACTGTAAAGTTTATTTCTTGGAATTCTTATGTAGTCAGGCTTTTACCAAAGTTCCCTAACTCAACCTATGCTACTAAAAAAAATTATGTATTAAACAATGCTCTTGTTAATTTTTTAACAGCTTAGTAAACAGATCAAGTGATTTAAATAATGTTTGCCTTGGATCTCTTCCAAATGAATCATTACTCCTTCTAAGACAGCATTAGAAAAAATGAACAATTGTGGGAATGAAAATCTTTTATGTGGTGCTGGGTTAGTTGAATACTTCAGGCAATTGGGATATCAGTTGATGTCCTACATCATTAGTGCAATAAATCTTTGCACTGAATAAACTTTCTCAGTTAACTCTTCAATATCCAAGGGATTTTTGAAAGATTCAGCCAGAATTAAAAGCATTACACTACTAGAGGTTGTTGAGCAAATGCTGATTCAGGTGAGGATGGTCAAAAATCATCATGGTCAAGGCTGGACTCTGTGCTAGATATCTTTTTAGGCCTTTCAGCATGTGTCTCTTCTCTTATACATCAGTCACTCCATTCTTCAGCACTCCTGTTGCAGTCCAGCCCTGAGCAGAAACATCAAAATAGTTGGAGATATAATATTACATTTCCATTAAAAATGCATACTATGATAATTTTAATATATACATGTGAATTTTGTGCCAAGTTGCCACTGAAATCCAGTACAAAGTAGCTTTTTGGGGTTTTTTTATTAAAACACAGTTATGTATTTTTATTTGTACAGTTACTACTACAGATCACAGTTTTAGGTGAGATCGAGAAACATAACATGTACTGGGAGTTGATGTTTCTATAGCATGAGGAAAGACATTTATAAATATTACAAAACAAAGCTGTTGCCACTGAAGAGTGGATACCTAGCAAACACTAAACTGATTCCTTTGATACAATGCATCCATTCTACCAAGTAAACAGAGCCTCCCTATGAGGAGAATTTTGCAGATGCATAAACAAGTGTGATGCTCAGTGATTATTATTATCTTTAATAAGTCTGTCTTCCAGCTGGCATAGAATGCCACTGCTGTCTTCAACTGATAAATGCCTGTGTTCAGTACAGGTAGCAGGGCTTGACTCACTGCAACTCTTCTTCCCTGGAGAAGCTGGGAAAAGGCTTCACCTTGCTGTTCTCACACGCTACTTCCATCATGTGCAAGAGATTATGTGCAGATTTTGGGCTTACAGGGATAGAGCTGATATGCCCTTTTTGCCTCTGTGGATGAAAGCAAAACCTTCAGGGCAAATTCATCCCTTGACTTTCATCACCAAGGTATGCTGATCTTGGAATAAAATGCACACTCTGGAGAAATATAGAAAGGGAATGTACCCCAATGGTTTAAAAAGAAATCTCAAAAATTTATATCACTGTTGAGTGATGATTGCAGTCATAAATAAAAGTACAGGTGAGTCATCTCCTTACCAAATTCAATGCACCAAAAGACAGTTGCTCTGTAGTTCTCTGAAAATGATGCCAAATTCATTCCTCTAAGTTCTATTCATTTATTTCCTATTGCAACAATTTTCAAACAAGTAATTTTATATTGTGCTACAGACACAGACTATAATAATCAGATAATAATAACTCCAGTAATTTGTTCCAAATCCTAAAGGCATATACTGCAGTGTGATTAAAAACACTTATAAATAAAACCCTCAGTTTAGTGAGCAAAAATGCATATGCAGTCATATCTTTCAAAAAATTATAAAGTGTTTATTTAAAATTTAACTTGACCAAAAAGATATTTTCAGATTCTAATTTTCAGGGCATTTTCTGGAATAAACTTACTGGCCAAACTTTGCACAATTGCACAAACTAACCTTCTTGACTTAAACACAAAATGACTAAAATTGTTTTGCCATTCCTCTCTGGATCTGCGTACAGCATACAGGACTTTTAAAATATGTTTCATTCAACGCAAATATCTCTAAAGATCAGATTTCTTATTTCAGGCATTGCACAAGCAGTCACACTGTGCCTGTGTCTATTGGAAAACTAAATTCATAGATGGAAAGGAGTCAAAATAAATGCACAGAAGGATTCATTTGACCTCACAATGTGAATATAATTAACTCTATGTACATCCCCTAATTGCATTCTCCTATTT
The DNA here is from genome assembly GCF_027887145.1 of Ammospiza caudacuta. Taxonomy (NCBI): domain Eukaryota; kingdom Metazoa; phylum Chordata; class Aves; order Passeriformes; family Passerellidae; genus Ammospiza; species Ammospiza caudacuta. The sequence continues at coordinate 106,560,343 of NC_080595.1, read as the reverse complement.
TCTGTTTGTTGAACCTTGGGTAAAATTCTAACTTTGTTCCTGCAGTTGCTCATTTAGATTACTTTCAGCATGCAAGTGGCGTCAATAATTTTGTTGGAATACTGAAAGGCATATCAGGTGGCATCTTGATCCAGGATCTTGACTTGCATCATGGAAATCTGATTTAATGGAAAGCACCAATGATTTAAAGACTGTCAGCACAAGCTGGTAAAAGCAGCATTGCAAAGCTAAACAGGTGGTGAGAATAAACAAAATAAGGTCTACTATGTTGTTGTTAAAAAAAAATGCATGAAAAAACACTGATAAGATAGAAAATTCCCTACCTCTACAGGGGACATATCCCAAAAAGGACAGATTTATGCACATAAGGTGTGGATGGAACATTTGTGCCTAAATTTTTAACTGACTGGTGATTCACGAGGATATTATATAAAATGTGAGCAGCAGCAGCATCAGAGGATAACACTGCTCATGAGTGAAGTCATGACTAGTCTGGCTTGTCCCTAGGTGCCTAAAATGTCATGCCTGCTGAAGAAGAGATTCAGCACTCTATTAAGCAATTTATTATTTGTCTGTCTTTAAATAATCTGCCAGGTTTTTTTTCTTTATTTGCAACTGTCTGTGTTCAGATTTTTTTTTGTAGTAGCTTAGAGAATTAAAACATTAGGAGTTAGAATTTGGAAATAGGAGATCCAGGTTGCTAGATTACAGTGCAGTGATTAGGCTAACTAGATGAGCTAAAGTTTTCTTGTATCTCAGCAGTCCCCTTCCACAGCCTGTGTTACACTTTCAGCTGGATAGTTTCCTCCTCCCCTCTCAGCAATATGTCTCCATTTTCCCAGCTAACCATATGTGCCATGCAGAGGCACACTCCTCTCTGATATACTGTTGGAAAAAGATTGTACCCATGTTGTCAAGCTATCACTGAAATGCTTAAATTTGCAAATCTGGGTTGTTTCTTTAATCACCAGTTAATTTTTGTCCTTGTAATGTGGAGCTGAAAGAGCGTGAGCTTTGGCACAGGAAATTTACATGTAGAAGCATATTAAATATGTGGCTAAGGGCATTAGGTCAGTTAAGTGCCATGATGTATTTTAGCACTAAGGAGCAGATCCTAGGAAGAATATCTTCTCAACCCTTCTCAACCACTGATTGTGCCAGTGAGAAATCCATCACATTTTATTTGTGTATCAGAATTTAAAAAAAAGAGGTTTAGGGAGAGACGAGCACCTCTAACACAGCAATATTCTGAATGCATCTCTGCCTGGCACTAACTAGTTAAGAGCAGCCTCATGAGGACTGTTGTTTCTCATTACCCTACTCTGATTTGTTTGATAATAAGTTAAATTAATTTTTTCCCAAGTCAGCTCTCTTTTGCCCAGGATGGAAATTGCTCACTGATCACTCCCTGTCCTTATCTTGCCCCATGAGCCTTTTGTTATGTTTTTTTCTCCCCTGTCCAGCTTAGGAGTGATAGAGCAACTTTGGTGGGCACTTTTCAGCCAGCCAGGGTCAAACCACCGCAATGAGTTATCCAAAAGGGATGTGTCAAAACAGAATAGAAATACTACATAAGTTATGCATACATATATTCATATATTCATATATTATAATCTACAGTATGCTCTGCTCTCATTGATTTCACTGTGTCAATGTGTGTGTTTATATGCATATATATAGCTGGGAAGCAAAAGTGAATTTGAATGCTGAACTGCCTGGGGCACTTACATACAAGCCATCCCTTTGTGAAGTCAAAAGTAACAGGAACAGACATATATCATTTTCCCTGTAACTGTTCAAACTCAAGGATATTCAATTACTTAGTGACAGCTGATGATTAGATTAGATATGTCCAGCAGAAAACTAAGGGTGAGAGAGGTTTTTATTGAAAAAGAAATGCTCAGAAGCAATTTAATTTCTAATTATTTTTCCTGAATTATTATTTTTTTCCTTGTCTGAAAAGAGGGTGCTATGCATTATGGGAGGAATCAGTGATTACCATCATTTATTATCCACTGAGAAATGGGCCTCCTTTTCCTTGAAAAAACAATTATAGAAAAGGTTACTTTCATTCTCTGATGGAAAGAGGAGATCTGAAAAGATCATCTAGGTGAATGCAGGACAATGATAGAAGCTAAATAACATCAGGAAGAAGGCCAATAGCTTTAGTGCTTTGTGGTTTAATGAAAAACCAGCAACAGGATGTTAAAGCTCTCTATACTGTTTCTCAAAGAGAGCAGTAAATATGAACCATCATCTAAACCTTGACTGAAAAAGTAGAAAAAGAGAATTAAAAAAGGGTCTGATTTTAATAAATATACCCATTTTCAAAGACCAACTATTCCAAGTCGCCAACTATATAACTGGTTCTAAAGACGAACAGGTTCTAAAGATGAAATTACTGTAAATAATTTCTAGTTTAAGAGTAAACACAAATAATACTTTAGCAGTTTTCATACCCTCTCAGAGTTTGAGTAGTGTTAGTGAGTGTCTGCCAAGGCAGTCAGGGTGCCATGTGTGCGGTTTCTATTTCTTCTTGGCAAGGCAGTGACCAGACAGTACAGAAACAACCACAGCAGTCTTATTTTCATACTGATTCACTGTCATTCTGATTTTATGGCTAAATCTTGCATCTAATGCCTGAGATAATAAGACATAAATATTTCTAAAAGGGGACTTTTATTTATGGATTATAAAACAAATAATTTCTCCTAGATTGCCTGAGTAAGTGCCAGCTACAGCCAATACAAGTTCTCTTGAGATTTCATTTTCATACTTGAAACCCCCATGAATATGACAGGAATGAAAAAGAGTGCTGGAAGGAAGCCAGAATAGAAGTGTCACTGACACTTTCCTGTTTAAATAGCTTGACTGAGTAAATAAGTCGGTTAAAGAAACCTTAGAGGTCCCAGGCCCATGAGCTGCTCAACAGACTGCCCTGAGAGGACAGAGGACAGGTTCAACAGTGAGGTGATCCAGTGATACACGAGAGGAACAGGGATCCTCTTCCAGGATGATCTTTATGGTCCCTTCCAACCCAAGCTATTCTATGATTCTGATTCCATGGCTCTGTGAAACTCAAACACAGTGGGAAACACAAGATTCAGGCAGACTCACTCCCACCTTATGTGCCTGAATTTCTGTGAGTGTCTGAGCCTTAGCTGCAGATTAGAAGAACTGTGTAGTGTAAGGTGATGTTTTTGTGAAGCAATGTTACCATACCTTACTGATCAAAGGAAAGACTATAAAGGTTATGTAGTCAGCAATGCAGGTATTATATATGTTGGCTCTGCAAAATATCACAATCACATTTCAACAGACCCATGCAGGTGATGAATACATGGTTTTTGAATCATGTTTAGGTAAACACAGGTACATTATAACTCATTAGGCATCTTTATCCTAAATTTATTTTTAGCTTGCAGTGAGGAGTAATCTCTGCCATTGGCAGTTATCGACAAACAAGAGTTTCTAAGAAATATTTTAAGAATTTTGTCAGCTAATGAAGCTGATTTTCCATATGTTCTTTGCATTCTTTGATCTCTAGAAGGTGTTCTGTCATTGGAAAATATGTCTACTGTGAACAAAAATTGCGTTCTGTAAAAATGATACTTTATTAAAACATCTTAGAACACCTTAATAGTCAGTCAGTGCTCTGTTCCAACCTCCCACACAAAACTTGTCATTTGACAATTCCTGTCTCAAAAATTCTGCTCTCATGTGGAACCACGGGGGTCTGAGGACCAACCATGAATTCTTTGGAAATTAAAATTATTCTCTTGATTTGCTCTGTTAAAACAAGATACTTTGTTTTTATTGAAGTTTACAGTCCACAAAGTATTTGCAATAGTCGATACCTGTAGCTGTGACTTCCAAAAGCATTCATTGCTTTATGCACTTATTCATCAGCCAGTGAGAGTTTTACAGATGGCAGCAGAATGAGAACATCCACAAATGTTTCCTCCAGCTTGTATTCCTTTTGAAAATCCCCAATACACACATAATGGCAGCCTTCTAAAAGGCTTCTAAAGATAACTTATTCTGCAATATTTATATCATTGTGTGACACCATTCCCCTGCATTTCTACCTCTAGCCAAATAAAAGAGCACACATTGTGCTTTAATCATAATGCCAGTTCTCTGTTTGAAATGAGCACCTGTTAACTTTGCACATCAATGAAAACAACAACACAGAACTTTATTTATTTATCAAGCTATGTACTTTCCCCAGATGCACAAAAAATTTCAAAAATCTCTCCTGCTACTCGGATGGCATTAATAAAACCATAGAACCCAAAGGCTGGGAAACCTGTTGTATTGTAATACACACTTGACAAAGGAAATGCTTTGAAGGAATGCCCTATCTGAAAATCATATTACTAATTTTATCAAGTATACTCAGATGAAAAGTTTGCATTTTATATGAAATATGCACGTCAACATCTAGTCTTGGCTTCCCAGCACAAGAGAGATACAGTCTTACTGGACTTGGTCCAGTGAAAGGTCACTTAGACTATTATGGGATGGGAGCATCTCACCTGTGAGCAAAGGCTGAGAGCTGGGACTGTTCAGTATGGAGCAGGGAAAAATCAGGGGGATCCCATCCATACACACAACCCTCTGAAGGCAAGGAGAGTGGAGGACAGACCCTTTTCAGTGGTACCCAGTGACAGCCCAAAGGCAGCAGACACAAATGGAAACCCAGGAGGTTCCCTCTGAACATCAGGAATCACTCTTGTCACTATCAGGGTACAGCTTGGCTGGAGAAGCTGTGGAGTCTCCATCCTTGGAGATAGTAAAAAACTCTGGTCATGGTCGTGAGTTACTGATTCAGTGGGTCCCTGCCCGTGCAGGGAAGCTGGACCTGGGTGATTCTAGAGCTTCTTTCCAGCTTAAACCAGACTGTGATCCCATGATTCTGTAATGAAAGCCAGGGAAAACACGTATGTGCATTTGTTCTTTTTAACCTGTGCACTTTTTGCCTGGCTCTGCACATTAGCAGTTTGCTCAGGTAACAGCATTCTCTGTCTTAGTTCAAGTTGTCTGGAACCTCTGCTCAGATGCCCTGTAGCTCTGGCAACAATGCTGGTTTGATAGTCCCTCAGACATGACCACTCATTGGCTATATCTGAACCTTTAGAAACTGCAGACGTGTTTCTCTGCTGGCTCCCTTTGTGTCACTAGATCAATGTCCAATACTAGAATGAAAATACTGGTATTTCCATTTTACATAATATTAGAGAAGAAAAAAACATATTTTGTGTATTGATTACTCACATATTTTCCCCTTAAGATTTCAAAAAACTCTTCTAAAACTGATATTCCACAGAATTGCAGTGGAAAGGGATTGATTCTCTTATTAATTAAGACAGAGTGTTTCCCCGTAGCTTTTAATTGTTCAGATTTTCTTTTATTATTTCTGCTGCAGCTGCTCCCTATGTCAATCTTCTTCCCTGACTGAATCTGCCCACTCTTTCATTTGATACAAATAATTTAATCTCTAATGTCTCTCCCCCACAAAATCTACGGTAATGCATTGTTTTTTTGTCTTGCTTTAGGCTTCATGGTAGTAGCAAAATTTATAAGGCATGATTTATCACTGATTTTTTTTCCATTTTAGAAATATATTAGAATCTAAAAACTCTGTTGTAAGCAAAAAAATCTAAATGTATATTTTATTTTCTCAGTCTTACTGTTGTGGTATCACATAGTAACAGGCTTGGCAAAATTTGCTTGATTGGAGACATATTTTTGAAGGCCAAAAGTCAATAGACAGATAATTAGGAAAGTGTACTGGACATAAGTGTTAGAAATAAACCAGAGTCAAAAAATTTTAGAAAACTTCAAGGCTACCCTTTAAAGTTTTGCCCTCTCTACATAGAAGATACAAGTGGTTGGCTTTCCTTTATGTTTTAACTTGAATTCTCTGGTGTCATTCCTAAATCAGCAATCACTGTGAAGTAGAAGTCTACAGCAGGGAACATTTCCACATTTCTGTCAATAGTTTGCAGAAACACATAGAGAAATACACAGTCCTAATAGCTCTGTTCAGAATACACACTTCTTAATATCAACAAGTTACCCTAAAGCATTTCAAGCAAGGCATCAATATCTGTCTTGTTTTTTAAACACAAAGCATTTAAAGATCTGAATTAAAATAAAAATATTTTATCATCTTCCTCTCTTGATTTATATGGAGAATCACATCTCAGATAGCATATTGATTCTGTCTAGCCATCAACAGCTGTAAAATGAATATTCTCATGCCTTGCAGTATGAGTATTAACTCTTTCACAGAAATACTGAGATTTCACAAAGAGCTTGAATATCCCAGCTAAATTGAGACACACCTATATTTAGGAAATGGAACAGCAAGTATAAGGAACTATTACGTTATCACTGGATGTGTACTATGCTTAGTTTAACTTATATGCAAAATCCAATGCTGTTGAGAGATGCAATAGGGTAATCAGCCTTGCTCTCTCAAGGCTACTCTAATCCCAGCCTTATACAAATGTAGGAAGACCAGAATGTTTTGTCTTGACAGTAGTTCATGCAATCACAGAAATTCACATGATTCATAAAAATAAACAATTTTAAATTACAATGTTATTTTGCAGATAATCACTGCTGATTAATTGAAATGCCTTTTCCAAGTAAATCTCATCAGCAAGGGAATCATCTTGCATCCAAGGAAAAAATTATTTTCATACTGCTAGAGATGTGCCCCATCTCTGGCTTTATGAAGCCTAACTTAAGCATTGATACATCTACCCACTATCCTTGAATAGATAATTCAACTAGATTCTTAGCACAGTTTTCAAAAAGTAACATCTCAGATATGAAATTGCAGATGTTGCACAAGATATTAATTCTGAGAATGAAGCATGGAGAATGAAGATGTGTTCTAGAGGTCTCATGCTATTCCTTCATCGTTGTCTATGTCAAACATACAGTCACATTGTGTATCTTTGGTTCTAGTGGAGAAGGACAAAAAGCATCTTTGGTGCTGGGATACTGAGAGCAGGCAGGTGGTCTGTTCTACCTTGTCTGACTGAGACAACACCATAGATCAGAATGTAAAATGTAATCCAGACTATTCTTTTTGATAGAAGCAAGGAAATATCTGAACAGATACTTCCTCTTTGAGCCATGAACCACAGTTAGGGTATTGTCTCCCTCTGCTTTCTCCCCACTCTACACTGCTCTGCTGCAGCCCTACCTCAAATTCTCTGTGTAATTTTTGGTTCTTCAGTATAAGGAAAGCACCAAATTATTTGAGTGTTTCCAGAGGAGGGCACCAAAGATGGTGCAAGATCTTGAGGACAAGATTTAAGAGGAGGGATGCGGGGTTTAGGTATATATGGGAAATATATGTCCAATTGTGTCAGGAACCAACGTCTTAAATAAGGAACCCACTTGCCGTGGCAGAATGTCCAAATATGGACAACACTGGACAAACCAAACCAGTGAAGAGCTTTTTTTATTTTCAGCACATCAGTCTCAAGACATTGTTAGACAATGGAGATGGGATGTTAACAGCTTGCTGATCCACAGGGAATGCCAAGGAAGGTGGGGTATTACAGAATGACATAAAACCATCTCAGTCTAGATTTCAGCCAATCATACATAGAACAACACATATTGACAAGCATTCTATACAATCTTATAAAACACAGGTAATGGTAGTTAAAGACTGGTTCATAAGAGACAAAGAACAGAACTCTATTCATGCTAACCTTCTAAAGATATATATTAAATAACCTTGTTGCCATCCTTAAGCCAATTCTACAGAGGCCTATTGTTATTTGTCACGTATGCTCCACTCCTTGGGAAACTTTTCTGCTGTATTTGCAATGCTAACAAAACTTCAGTCTGAGGCCTATACTTTTTAAACCATTTCCTAAAAACCCTCTAACTTTATGGATTCCAACAGAGGGACAGAGGTAATTTATTCAGCCTGAGGAAGAGAAGGTTGAGGGTAACTGATTGCAGTTACTAACTTTGTCAAACAGGCAGGCGGAGCAGAGGTGTGCTGAGCTCCATTCTCTGGTGACCAGAGACAGGACAAGAGGTAATGGAATTGAGTGTCTGGACAGTGCTCTTAGTCATAGGGTTTAGTTTTAGGTGAGAAACAGGGAGTTGGACTTGATGATCCTTATAGGTCCCTTCTAATTAGAGATATTCTGTGATTCTAGATCCTTCTAGACCTGTATTGCAAGCGTTACAGACTTTCTGCAACACTGGAGACTAGTTTGGGAAAGACAATACTGTGATGCTTCTTGATCTCTGTTTAATCTTCATAGAATTAACTAATGGTATTTCAGGCTGCAGCGCAATGAATAACACACTCTTCCATCTCTTTTAGTATTCAATGAACTTCACACTGATAGTTATTAACTTCTGGATAAATGTCAAATGCTTTTGTGGATGACTTTATTCACAAGTGACTGTAGAAGCTGTCATGACAAAATAATATTATCAATTATCCAGTCCTAGCTAATGAATTTGATTAATCCTTCAGCATGAAAGTTTACTGAGCACTGATTCAGAACTGAAGGTAGAGAATACCAGAACTTATCTGTACTTTAATGTCAACTCCTGTCTGTAAAGCAGCTCCTTGTAAAACTGTGTGGATATTTCTTTTGGTTTGGCTGCTTCCGACTCTTTCTTTTGTAGCACTAGATAATCTATGTCAAATTTATCCTGGATCGAAAATAAATTTTCCTGGGTTGGCATGGATAAAATGAAACATTACTTCAAATTGACCTTCATTTTTGATGGATATGGTTCATGGTTGAAGCTTTTATTTAGCATCTTTCATGATACTTCCCAGGCATGGCTAGGTTTGCTGACTTGTCAGTAAGTGGGACTAAAAAAGAGATTGTTTTTGGTGTATGCAAGTAATTCAGAGCTTTTAGTCTTTTAGAACATTTGGAATCTGGATCATCCCTCTCATGGTATTATTTGCCTACTTTTTTCTTCTTAATGTTTTGTTATGCAAATGCTAACAGCTTTCATGATAACGGACCTCAGCAAGAATGATCTGCTTTTCTGATGCAGTGAAGGATCTGTTGTTCATCTTCTTCACTGAAGCATTTCCCATTTGTGCATTGTCACGGAGCATATTGCATTTAATCAGCGCTTTGCAAGACCCTTGTCCTTTCAAGTACTTTTTTCTTATGACAGATGATGCTTTCTGCCTCATTTGTTATAGATCCACTTAGAATCTCTCAGTGAATTTCTAAAATTTGTTTTTCTTCTCAGTGTCATTACTGTTTCGCAACTTTGACATAAAACCATCCAACAGCTTCTATTGTAAACATTCTATAACATTTCCAGTGTTACTGGATCTATAAGATCTCACACATAGTCACCAATGATATTCATTCTTTAGCCTAACAAATTTAATATTTGTACTTTAAGCCTGAAATGAAAAGTAAAGATACTGTAAAGAAGACCAAGGGGAAAAAAAGTAAAAAACCCACCAGCACCATGTGAATGAGAGCAGTGGTAGCAGGTATGAAAATTAAAATTATACTTATGTGGAAAGGTCATTGAATAAAACATAGTAGACATACAGGTAAACTGGTATCATACACATTTCACTACTTCTAATGGTAGAAGTACTCATTTCCTCAGCTTGTGGACTAAATGACTTAGTTGACCTTTATAATAGACAAAAATCAAAAGAGAACAGATTGTGAATGTGTGTATCAGCTGAAATTTCAAAACCTGTGTACAATATATCATAATGAGTCATCAATTCTACACCAAGAATGGGAAGAAATACAGGGTTTTTTTCCATTTGTTCTCATCTAAAATTAATTTTAATTTTAAAATCCAACAGACAAAATTTTAAAGGTGTATTAGGAACACAGACCAAGATTTTGTACAGATAGCTGTTTATCTTCATTTCCTTTTTATAGTACTCCAGTTCTGATGAATCTTTGTCATTTAGAAGGCCAAAAAAGTGTGAAAAAACAAAGCCAGATGACATAGTCAAGTCAAACTTTTAATCAGGAAATAAATATACAGGACCAAATCCTTTGAATCACATGATTCTGATGGCCAAAAAAAAGACCTGGCCTTGACCTCTCCACATGGCATTTGGAGTAATTCTTTAGGCAGAATAAGCCCAAATGTAATCCAGTATACAATAATTTGATTGGGTTTCTTTGTCCCCAAGAAATACTGCTCTCCACCAAAAGTTGAGTTTTAAACAACTCCCCAGAATGTGGGAATTTCTCAATAAGACATTAGTCCTGCCCGCAGGATTTACTTCATGCTGGACTATGTACCAGTATCCAGAATTACCCACAAATTGATGAAAAATGCATTTGTGTGGAAGAACTTTTTGGAGATCAGAAGTGGTGACAAACCCAAGTTAGGGAAGCCTGGCTAGTTACAATGCAGAACTTTCTCCTTTCCCACAGAAAAAAAATGTGACTATTTGCCAGTTCTGGACAATTTACTCTTCTGTCATTGAACATGTAATAGAGACTAGAGAATTACCAGAAAAGTTTAGAGAAAATTAATTTCAGGCTTTAACTTCCCATTCATTCTGAGGCTGGTATTTAATGGAGTGTCTCCTGCAATATGCCATCCTGGACCAGGGCAGGGGAGTTTTGTTTGCATGGAGAGAAGTAGGGGAGACTATAACAAATGCAAGGTGATAGGAAACCTGATCACATTTTAATGGAAGATACAATTGGAAAAAGTAAAGGATGCAAGAAAAAAATGGGAAAATCCTCTCAGATAAACAACTACTATAATGTGGCTTCCTTGGCCTCAAAGCAAGTCCAAGAGTAGGACACATCCACACACAACTTGTTGCTCTGTCTAGACATTTTGTGAGGCTGTCAGGACTGAGGGAGAAATGGTTATGTAAACTAAAGAAATATTGGTACATGAACAAGGCATATATAAACCATTTACTTGGATTGAAAATGAAAAAGATATATTCCACTAGAGGTGAGAGATTATGGAGTTGCCTTCCAGTAGAAATAATATGGTAAACTTTTGTATATTTATTGTGATGACTAGATACGCTGATTCTGCTTGATCTCATTTGCAGTATTGGTCAGGCTTCCATCAAACTGCAACAAAATGGCACGTGGCAACAGGCTTCCCCCTCAAAAAAAACCACTCCATTTTGATTTGCCTAAAGAGGACTGGTTGAAAAACTAAATGTTCTCCCTAGTCAGTATGTCATGTATTGGATTGTTTTTATTGCAAATCCAGAGCAGTCAGAAATAATGAAGGTCTCAGAATTTATTTATGGTTTCTCATAGACATATGTAAGCAAACGTCAAAGGACTCAATCTAAACTCCTAAGAACACTGGAATAAGAAAAATAATTAATAGTATAAATGTCCTGTTCTTTGTAACAGGAGCGTAAGTTGAAACTGTGACTCTTAGATTTCCAATCCAGCACAAAAGAGAACTGCAAAAGGAAGATAGATTGAAATACAGCAAGTATTAGAATTTAGTAGTTCTGTGGCAGCTATTGCATTTACCCACTTACAAGCAAGAAACACTAAGAGTGAACAATTTTCCAAAACACATAATTCTGTCTTTTTTGTGTTGGGGAGAAAGTAGAGTGGAGGTCATTTATATAAGGCTGTTACTAACCTTGATATAAAGCTATCTCAATCACACCTTCTACAGGAGCTTATGTAACAGCACAATTGCACTACATTCTCTGTATTATTTTTATGCCTGTGGGGACACAAACTGGCTGCTGGAACAATAAATGCCACTAACTGTCCAGAAAGCCCACATTCCTACTGGCCTCTTCACTATAAATTTCAGCTACATCCTAATTTGGCTTCACTGCATTGTGAAGCTGAAAATTTCTGCTGAAAATTTCCCCCAACAGAAGCTTCAGGAGTAGGCAACAGTTCCATGGACTAACAAGGCAAGGAAAATCTTTCCCTTTTCCAAGCTTTTGCTCTTGCTATTGTCCTTTCACTCCATTTACTACTAAATTTTAAGGTGCAACACTTCATCCTGAACATGGGAAAGAGGGTTCCTTTGCATGGGCAGGGCAGCAGGCCATGCTCTCCTGGCCTGTAACAGAGAGCATTTGCAGAAGTGAATACCTAGGAAGCAGGTTATTGCAGCTAGTGTAATAAAGAGATCTTTTTATTCTCCATCCGGTGTGATGGGAGGATTTTAAGCATTGATATCAGTAGACTCATAAATTCATTTAGGCTAGAAAAGATTATCAAATCCAGCCATTAATCCAGGACTGTCAAGTGTACCACTAGAACATGTCCCTTAGCATTCTTTAAATACTTCCAGAGATCACTTCCCTGGGCAGCTGCAGGCACACAGATTTTGGTAACTGGGAATGGGGCTGTGTCCATCCTCACCCCCAATGGGCACAGCTGTGAGCAGCGCTGACAGCAATGAGCCAGGGAGTGCCCCGGGGCACTGACCCATCACCAAAGGGAACAGAGGGCACACAGGTGCAGTGCATCAACATGAGGGGTATAAAAGATTGGGCTAAAGAACAAGAGGGGCAGGTCCTTACAGCCTTCTGAAGTGATGTTTTTCTGTATGGGTTCTGAAATTATGTAATGATACTCTGAATATGGTGGCTGTCTATACTGTGACATATGCTGTGACAGGCAGCCTGTTTCAGTTCTTTACAATCTTTTTGGTGAAGACATTTTTCCTAATATCTAATATCTAAACCTCTCCTGGTACCACATAAAGCTGTTCTTTCTTATCTCATCTGCTGTGACCTGGGAAAAGAGAACAACCCTGACCTCCCTACCACGGCCTTTCATGTAGATGTAGAGAGAAATGAGGTCCTGCTTGAGCCTCCTCTTCCTCCAAGCCACCCCAGACCCCTCAGCTGGTCCTCATAACACTTGTTCTCTAGGCCTCTCACCAGCTCTCCTGTTCCTCTATGACATCATACAATACAGGATAGATGGTATAACAAGGAAAGGTGACTTGCACAGGACATGTCCTGCTCAAACATTCTCATCTGTGTTTTCTAATAAGGTTGCCTGTAGGTAAGCTACCTGTTCAATGTCTTCTGTCCATTGCAATAGCAATTAGGGGCAATGTCCCACCTTGCTTCAATGTTTTGAGCAACCATCTTCTGTGATTTTGATCTACTAAATTATATCTAAATACAGTTTATTTACAATTCCAGTAAAAACTTTGTTACGTTTTTCTCTTCACTCTGATTCTGCAAAGCTTTTTATTATCCTTCCAATGCTTCTCATTGAATTGAAGCTCAAAAATCTTCTTTATCTTATTTCATTATGAGGCACAATGTGCTCTGCAGCATTCCAGTTAAAATGATTGTAATAAGAAAGGTCAATACTAAAGGAGTTATGTTGTAAGTGTTGTGTGAGATTAAAGGTAAAACATACACAGTAAAAAATCACTCAAACGTGGATCAAAAAGATTTCAGATGGCCCAGGACTTCTTCCAGTGAGTATTTATGCATTCTAGCATAAAATCCAATTAATCTCATCATATCCTCACTAATCTGCGGAGCCTGTAGCCAGAACTACTGACTCCTGCTCCTATGTTCTTGCATGGGATGCTGTGAACAAGACACTGATATGAAAAATGTAGAGAACATGAGAATGACACTAGTTTGATAGGGATGCTGACAAAAGTAGGAATTTTGAGAATGATCATATGTATACCGAATAACAGTCCATAAAAATGGGGCCTTTGGGGAAAGGGTGAACATGGATGGACTGTTTGGAAGGAGAATGGCAGAGAAAAGGAAGAGAACTTTGAGTCAGGTTCAGTCAGGTGGGACATTTATTGTGGTGCCTGTGGATACGTGTTGTCAATTTTTTCACTTGTATAATGCATGCTGGTTTATGGAAAGCTTGCCTTTGATGAGAAGTTTGATATGCTGTGGAAGAGTAGTTGAAAGCTCAGGAGAGTAGTGAGGGAGACAGAGGCAGCAAATATTCTGGATGAGTTGTCTTCCAGAATAGGCTATATATATTTAATGATTGGAGTACACAGAGTGCAGCATAGAAAAAACTTATTTAAAGCAATTTTAAACCCAATATACATTGAAATTTGCTTAGTGAAATGTTTGGTCTATGCAGAAGTGTATGGTCAGTAGTGTCTGCTGTATTTTGTTTAGTTTATATTTTAGCAAGTCGTGACAATATTCAGGTCTGATTTATTTGCTTAGAAAAGTACCAATTTTTGGTGAGTATCATCTTCAGAATGATGAAGGTGGTTTTATGAGTGCTCTTTGCAGATCAAATGCACTGGAGTATCAGTAAATCATTATTTTTGGGGAGCAAGTTTTCCTGAGGCAAGTGTGCTGATCTTTGGTTGTCCTATTTAATAATGCATAGCAACCCAGATCACAGCGTTCGTGCTCACAGTGCACACCTAAACAAGTACACTCCACACTTTCATGAAGTGCACAAAACAGCATCCTTGAAATTACTTGGATAAAACAACACACCCACTGTGTATTAAAAAGAATTCACACATGCAATCAATGCAGGATGTAAAAATACAGCTACCACTGGGAAAAAAATGTCCACAGGCCAGCTACTTCATCTTTGACAATTCACCTTGATATTCAGAGGAAACCTGTAAAATACTTTCAAAAGACAAACTTGGGAACTAAGACTCATAATTCTGACTCTAATTCTACCATATACCTAAAGTTAGAGACTCAACACAGACCCAAAGAAATATTGTTTCATCAGTAAAATAAATAAAATTTCTTCCTTCTCTTCTGATCCTGAAGTAATTTCTCAATGTTTCTCATGATTTAGGTGATATTTCTTGCTCTTTTTCTAGACTGGGACCTAACGATCCTATAACCTGCTTTCTGGCAAGCTGCATGCTCTGCTCCACTTGTGCTTATCAGACAATGAAGCTCTTGCTTCCCATCTGGAGGAAAGGCTCAGGTTTTTTACAAGCTCTGTCAGCTGGTCTAAGAAAAGATATTATTTCTTTTTCTCATCCTCAGAATATTCTAATATTTTCATATTTTTATTCTCTCCTGGCTTGGTCCTTGCTCTGGAAACACCTTTCAGATAATGAAATATCTGTAACAAGAATTCAAGCCCATGAGCCTGATCATGGCAGTGTCCTCCAGAAGCTCTGAGCTTTGCTGATACCTGATTTAGTGCTGTGCCTTTTACATTTCTTTAGAAACCAAATCTTTGAATGGAGTACCAAAAAATACAGCACCAGCATGCCTGCCAGCTTATCATTGACATGAACATAGCTCAGAGTAGCTAGAGCTCTCTTTTTTCACTCTAAACATGAAAAAAATATGTTAGCATCTTTCCTTCCTTGTGACTCTGAATCCCAGATGACTTAATTCATCATTAGTTCCTATTTTCCTGATACCTCTCTATGGGGAGAGGCCAAAATAATAAATTCTTTACTGGTTCAGGAATCCTTAGACAGAGAGATCATTACAGAATTAGAGCTTTGGGCCATGAGATTTACAAGGACCTTTTAGTACAAGAACCTCTGCAAAGACCCACAGAGAAGGACAGATTGCCTAGGACAGAACTGCTCAGAGATTTAATAGTTTTTCCAGTGGCTGCCAGCTTAATGAAAACATGCTGGTTGATAAACATCTGCCAAGAAAAGCGTGTAAGATAGAAACACAACTCTGTGAACCTCCAAAACCATTAAGGCAGCAAATGCAAAGCATGTCTGTATTTCATAGTCAGAGGGCATTTTTCAAAGGGAATATTGGATGGAATATTACTGCTTTCCATCACTGGTGCTGCCAGCCAGGATGATTAGCACTTTGATCTGTATGCAATTATGACTACACATTTAATCAAGGGGATTTTTGTGCACTAAGTGTGCTGAAAGTTGATTCTTCCTGTATGCACATAGCATGGAAGGTCCTTCTAGTAAATCTCTCATCTATTAGGGCTTTACCTAATGATGGTAACTGTTACATAACTCACTCTGAAGTGTGAAATACAAACAATGTTATGTCGAGACATAGGGTGAGGATATAACACAACCTTCCTTGTTATAACTCAGGAGAGATGCTGGAGCTGGGAAGGCAGCCTGATCTGCTCCCTGTGGAACAATGAGCACAGCAAAGGAAAGGCAATGGGTTAAGCAGTAGGCAACTATTCCCAGAGGTGCAGAGGAGCCCATTTACTGACCTGGTGTGCCCCCTAGAGAGGAGTGCTGCTCATCAGTAGGGGCTTGTGTCACTGAGACTGAGGTGACATAATCATCTCCACTGATTATTTTTGGTGCTGCTGTTTCATGTGGGCACCAGGAATACTGCCAGGAGCACCCTGACAAGTGTCAAGGATCACAGGGCCCTGAGGGCAGCAGTGAGGGACTCTGGAACACAGGCAGGTTTTCCATCAATCCTCCCAATCAAAGGGAAATGGGTTTGAGAGGACCTGTTGAATCTGGCCAACAAATGGTTACAGGACTGGTGCCACAGCCAGGGGTTCAACTGCTTAGATCATTTTGAGAAACCTGTTCTCTGTGGGGCTGATGGGGTCCACCTGTCAGAGAAGATCAAATGTTATCTTCGGTCATGGGCTTGCCAAGCTGGTCAAGATGGCTTAAAATTAAAGTTACCAAGGAAGCAGAACCTCAATTCATAGTGGGCATCTGCTACAGGCTGCCTGACCAGAAAAACTGAGTGTGTGAGGCCCTGTATGGGCAGACAGGAGCCCTGTGTTCATGTTCTCAAGCCCTGATCCTAAGGCAGGACTTCAACCACTGCAAAATGTGTTGGAGGGACCGCACGGCAAGGCATAAAGCAGGACTTTTGAGTTTGAGGACTTTTGACTGTACCTTTTTGTCCAGAAATAGATTAGCCATGAACAGCCTTACTCTCCAAGTCAGAAGCCACTTAAAGTTCCTTTCTTGCTGCTTGACAAAGGAATTTGATTATTGCCTGCCAGAAGAGATTATTGTCTAGTGAGACTGCATTTAGTGTCACCACACCCCCAAACAGCCCTGGGATGGAAAAAACTCCATTCCTGAGAACTCTGTAATTCTACTTCAGTAAGACCTGATGACAGTTGTCAGCTCATCCCAGGCCAAGGCTGATGGCTGCCCTCCATTTGTGAGTTCACTCAGTGACAATGATTGTTAGGAAAAGAGTAAGTTAATTCTATCTACCAAGATAATTAAAATATATTATTGTCATTATTATTATTAATCATAATAAAGCAATTAAATTTTGTTTGCTAAATATTTAACCACAATTAACTAGGCCAATAAATTGCAATGGAGATATGTTTTATTAAATGCTTTTTCTATCCCAATATTAGCTCTATTCGTTTGTTAGCTCAATATCTTTCTACAGTGCTATTTTTGAACTTTTTAAAGCAGCTTGATGGTGAATGCCAGCCAGATTCCTCTGCTCTCTAAGCACTTTCCCACAGACAATGCATCTTACAGAACTGGTCAGAGGGTCTCTCAGCTTCTCAGAGTAAGGGAAGTTTTTTCAGCAGATTCTCTCCAATGCTACTCTGGATCTGAGCCTTCTGTAAAGAGTAAGTCCTGTTGTAGGCACATAAAAAATTTAGGTGCCTGAAAGGCTCTGGAAACATAACCAGTGCAACACTGGGAGTGGGCTATGAGGAAGCATTCTCTGAGAGCAGAATTTTTCTATTATACAAAATGGTTATTGGACATAGTTTCAATGGAAGTTTCAACACCCCAAGATTCTTTTCTCTTCCAATTGCTGAAACTTGAATGAAACAATATTTTCAGCACTGGACTTTACTTTCTCTATCTGGGATGAAGACATAATGCAGAACAAGCAGAGAGTGATGAAACCTGACACATAACATTCTACAAGAGAACAAGGTGTTTAGGGGTGCAATATACACCTAATTTTTATTACTCAAGGGATCCACAACAATTACTCTTAGTATTTGTAAGGCTGGTCCTCTTCTGGAGATCTCCAAGGAGAATGAGCCAGAATATTGTTACTTGGTTTTAGCAGGGAGAATAGTTATTCTTGGAAAGGTGAAGTGTATCATATCACAGATAATGGAAGAGCCTGGTCTGCTGATTCCCATGTGCTTTTATGGAAAGCTGTCAGCAGAAAGCTTGAGAAAAACTTCCATGGCACATATAAGGTCCAAGAAAATTAATAGTAAGCTCAAGAATAAAGTATTAACACTCTGGTCAAATGAAGCTGTCCTGCTTTAAGCTCAGATCTATGCTTTCTGTAGTCTCCTTCCATGCTAAAACTTTACTCTGAAGTCTGTGCTGGAAGTATATTAAGAGACAATGCTTTCTCTTGTTTGAAATTTATATCCTAACTTAGCCTGTACTAGCTAATCCATGCAGGCACAAGGTGTATAAAACTAGCAAGGTAAGGAAGGTACTGGGTTCCTAATGTATAAGCTGGTGATTTTAAGTATTATCTGTTTAATGAATATTGCGGATATAAAAAACTGCTTGAATGTGAAGTCTGCATCTGTGCCTAAGCCAGAATACTCTTATCAGTGTTTTGGCCACTTTCTGTACTGTTGGAAGGCAAGGATTGTAGCTAGGTAGGGTACACTTACAGCCCTGGTGAGAGTGACTGTGGATGCTCCCACCTGTGGGGGTGGAAGAAACAATGAAAACCCTGCAACTGGTTTGATTTGCCCTCTCAAATTTATTAAGAATAATACATTTTAGTTTTAGATTCTTTTAGTTTTGTGCTGGAGAGGGACTATTTACAAGGGCATGTTAAGGCTATCACTAGGTTTCCTTCAAACTGAACTGGCTTGAAACTGAAAGAGAACAGGTGTGGATTAAATATTAGGAATTCTTTTCTGTGAGGATGGTGAGGCACTGAAACAGGTTTTCCAGAGAAGCTGTGGATGCCCCATGCCCAAAAGTGCTCAAGGCTAGGTTGGATGGGGCCTTGAGTAATCTGGTCTAGTGCAAGGTATCCCTGCCACAGCAGAGGGATTGGAACTAGATGATCTTTAAAGTCCTTTACAACTCATGCCATGCTATGATTCTGTGATTCTCTGATTTCATGATTCTATGACTCCATGACTCTATGAAATGTGGTCTTGGAAGCAATTATAGATATTCTTAGCTCTACATACAGGTAGAGTTTAATATTGTCATTGGCTTTACAGCCTTATTCAGTAGAAGCTGAAGAGTACGATACTTCTTTAGCACCCACTCTACTTTCCTATGGAAACACTGCGGGAATTATTCTGAGATGCTACAAAATACAGGACCACTACAGCAGTTTATGGGAGTCTCAGCAGTATTTTTTTCTACTCTTTGCTGGGGCCCTGAGGGCATCCACAGACTCTGCAGTGTCTCTGCCCTTCCTGGAGCTCTGGCTGTGGGTGCTCAGACCAGCTCTGAGATGATGTGGCTGGGCTGTGTGAGCAAGAGCAGTGGGAAGCCAAGGTCGCTCCACCTGGGAGCCGTGCTGGAGTTGGAGCCTGTGACTCCAGCTGCACTGAGGACAAACCAAGGATTGTGCCCAGCCATGGGCCTTGCTGATGCTTCATTCCTTGGCTGTGCCTTGGCGGTGCCTCAGCGCACAGCAGCAGCTGAACAGGAGCAGGGCTGTGCAGAGCCAGTTCTCCAGGGCTGCTCCAACCCACTGGGCACTCCCAGAATTTGGCCCCTCAGGCAGGAAGGATGGTACCACCTCTTTTGTTCAGGTAAAAGCAAATACATTTACATGGTCTTTACCTCCTGGAACATACATATATCTTCTATTTAAAATACAGTCAATAAACACATCTTTCATATGGGACTGTGGAGATCAAGCTTATAAGGTGAAGCAATTTTCCCATTATACCAGGAGAATGAAAATAAGCAATATGTAAACTCCTCAAGGACAACATTTAATTATATTGCATACTAAAGAAGTCACTCAATGCAGCTGCATGATAGATGGCAAAGCTGAATGAGCTCATATTAATTCTTATCTCTTAAGCAAATTTGGTGCAATAATAGGCAAAGTCCATTGTGTTGCTGGAAAAGACAGCAGATGAAATAATCTTGGATTTGTAAATTAAGCAGCAAAAATTTTCAAAAAAATAGCTCAGTGTTACAGTAAATGAAAGGATGTATTTGCTTAATTATGACTTAACCAAACAGTGAACAATAGGCTCTAAAATAAATGTACATATACAGTAACCTGACAAATGGAAAATGGCCCGGGAACAGAAAGGGTAAGAACAATGCTCCATTTAGTCAGAGTCTCATGATTTCAGTGTTAGATAAGAACATGTCACACCTGCTTTCAAGTAACCTATTGGGCATTAGGTTATGGCAAGCAAGGAGGTAAGCAAAGAGGGAGAATTCAGTCCAGAAACCATTTTGAGTTTAGCTTTTCCAGCAGCACTCCTAAGCCATGCTTAGATATTGTATGAGCCTCTGTTTACTCAATTACTGAGTTTCATTTGCATCAACAGTCTTGGAATTGCCTTCTTCTGAACACATTTTTGAAGAGAAAATGAAATCCTTCATGTTCAGATCACTCAAATGTAGAGACAAAAAAAGGGATTGATGCTTGTCTCACTAGACTCAACTGAAAACTCACTTCTGCATATTTTACTTCTTATTTTGAATAGTTGGTATGTACAGTGGAGCTTCAGAGGTTTTCAAAGATATGCACTGACTTAAAGGCTCTGTTCTGACAACACATGTTTTCATTAAGATATATTTAATGAACTTTTCACTATATTTGACTCTTCAAACTACTGGATGAAATACATTGCTGCAAATAATTTCTGCCAGCTGTTTACAAAATAAGACCCTAACTTCCTTAGAAAATATTGTAGAATGTGAATCCTACCGTTAGTTGGTGCAATTACATTTCCTTTCACAGGTTTCGTAAGTTAATACAGAAATCAGACAAAAAAGAGAGCCACAGAGAGGCTTAAAAGAAGCCCTTCAGCTATTTGGATGATGGCTTCTGCAGAAAAACTGATAGAGGGTAGAAGAGAGCAGTTGTTGAAAGTGTGCTTTGTTCCCTTCCTTGTTTTTATTATGGAATTATTTTTCTTTTAGTCTAAAAAAATAAAGCATTAATATTTTTAATGAAGTATCTATGGATTTTTTTTTTCTCCCTGGAAATGGAAAGAAGGGGCATCTTTCCATTTTGCTAATGAGAAGACAGTAGATTCTGCATTTAATTTTATATAACTTTATATGATATAAGAATCTCTGTGAGGTTGTAGCAACTTAGGGGGCTATGACAGAGACACAAAAACCTATTCATTGTATGCCACATGTAAAAAAGTGATTGCATACATATTCGTTACTTTGTATTTTTACATCAGAGGAAAAAATTCCATCTGTCCCCCTTGCTGCGGTTTACTTTCCCTGTTTTATATTCTCTATTTTAAGTGAATAGTGAAAGCAACATGCCAACAGTATAACACTGCATAGATTGAAATGAAACTATGCTGCATAAACTAAACAAATGTAAAAGAGAGTGTTTAGAAATAGAAAAGCATTGCTGTTCTCTCCTCCCTCAACAACTCATGCTAACATAGTAACATCAGCTGAATCCAAGTGCAAGATTTTATGCAGGCTCCTTGGAGCACACTGTTTTTCACTTTTTGAAATGTTCAAAGGTCTGACATGGTTGTCCCCTGAGTTCCCTGGTAGCTGTGTTCCTACAGAGACAATGAGGATTTGACACAAAGTTTAGTACAGAGTGCAGAGAACTGCTGTGTGGCTGTGCTATAATTAGAGGAAGGTTTCACTAAAAATTAATACATGCAACAGCAGCCCTGAAGCACCAGGCAGTTTGAAGGCCTCCTAAGAATGAACTCTGACTCAGCATAAAGGTAGCACTTGTAATCCCCACAGCAGCAAAACAATCACAGATAAAATGCACTTTATGTTATTGACTAAAAAAGCCAGCTGTTCCATGTATCTTCCTCAACTCCCTCAGGACAAGAATCAGGGTAAAAAAAAACCAAAACCAACAAACAACACATCAGTCCATTTAATTGTATTTGGGTGAGGATTGGTACCTAAGGCCAAAATTACTCTCTTTAAAACGCTGTTTTGCACCTGGAATAATTTAATAGGCCTCTGACCTTTTATTAATTTAACTTTAAAGTTCAATTCCCTGATCAAAGGCATCACCCTTCTTTGCTTGATCAGATTGCCTGTAACATTTACCCTCCACGGTGTCTTTGACAAAATAACCAGTTACAGAAGCAAAGACCAGTAAATGGTATGGCTAAGATGCTCCCTTGCCAATGTTCTTCCTTTCCTTCTCTTAAGTCATTGAATCTTGATGCCTTTTTTTCACCATGATAAACCATTAGGAGGGAAAGTAGAAAGTGTCCTTCCTCAGTTTAAATAACTTGTAGCACAATACTACAAAAGCTTTTCTAGAAAGATGTATGTTAAAGAATAGCAGATCTCATTCTCCCAATTCCTTGTCAAATGTTTAGTGGGCTCTTTTCTGAAAGGGAGAGCAAGTCTCACTCTAGATTTGCCCTCAAAAGAAAGCAGTTGCCATAACCATGTTTTTGAAGCAGGATAATCCCTTTGCTGTGTCTTAGGAATGCTCTGAGGAGACTGACCTCTCCTTCTGATAGATCCTTGTTGGACACCAAGTCAGTTTAGGCACTGAATTACTTAACTACGCCAAGGTTGTCTTAACCTGGTCACATAAAAAAGAGAAAATTCTATGCACCAGAGAGACTAGGAGTTAATACAATTAAATAAAATATGTTTCTTGACTGAAGACTAAGCAGCTGCCCTTTGAGTGGAGGAAGAAGAAAGGAGTTCAAATTGCAGTTTTGAATCTGGTGCTTAGCTTTGATGTAAAAGCATGTGTTCTGTTTCTATATTTTATTCAAAACTTTCCACATGGCAAATTTCAGGGGTGAAGGCTCTGCAACCACAAGGACATATGAAGAAACCAGGCTCCATCTCCAGCTCTGATCCAAATCCAGCAAAAGCTCTTCTGCCTTTTTATGCCTCTGACATAAACTAAGAATATAAACAAGCAGAAGTTCACAGGAGCTGTGGGAACAGCATGATGTCAGTTTGGTGGGATGAGCTTTTCACACCTT
This sequence comes from Ammospiza caudacuta, assembly GCF_027887145.1. Lineage (NCBI taxonomy): Eukaryota > Metazoa > Chordata > Aves > Passeriformes > Passerellidae > Ammospiza > Ammospiza caudacuta. Next base: position 106,537,307 of record NC_080595.1, on the reverse strand, counting down.
CAGTCAGTACAGCTGTCTGGACTGGCAGCAGCTCTGTGTACAGCCTCCCTTTCTGCTCTCAATAGGCAAGATGATCTGAACAGTGGCTCAGGACACAAAGCAGCAAGAACTGAATGAGCACAAGAAACAGTAGTGAAGTTTTTATAAAAATATGAAAGAAAAATAAGATGAAGGGAAGAACCAGCCATAATGGGGAGTGCTTCTGGTCATGCTTAAGTGACTACATGCAGCATTGTCCTGAGCACTGCCTCTGAGAGCCAAGTGGAAAAGGAGGAAATCACATTGTCATTCTGCCTCCAGGCAAACAGGATTTAGGAAATCAGTGAAATTCAAATGTAAGAAAAATCCATTTAATGGTGTGAGCTACATGCATCAGAGATTAGGAAGGGCAGAGAGGAAGATAGAAATCAAGACTGACACTTTGAAAATGTATTCAGGCCATACAGGCAGTGTGAGGAGAGCTAAATGTTATCTTCAGCTAGGATGGCTATGCAAGCTTAGGCTGAGCAGTAATCTCCAAACAGTCCACTGGCTGTCCCATCATAACAGACAGACACCTGCACTCATACATGCCTGACAGTGAGCAGGAAAATAATTCATAACAGGGAGCTGGAAACTGCCAGATCATCCTAAATCCTACAGCTGTTTAAGAAGAGGTGCAAATGGTGAATTTCTGTGATTGGAACAATGATCATGGCCAGCAGCCCTGACATCTGCATTCTCTCATGCTGCAGTGGGAAAAGAAGACACCGCATTTGAGCAGTAAGAATGGGACAAATGAGAAGTGACATGCTCTAGAGAATGTATGCATGTATGGACAAGGTCATCAGAGCCCTCTGCTTTCCTCAGAGCTTTGCCCCAGCAAAATTGGCTGACCCCATATTCAAAAATGGTGAAAGGAATGTGCTTATATACAGTAGCACTAACTTGACTTTGAAGCAGAGCACAATGGCACAATGTATCGGGAGCCAGCTTAAAATGTCTGGTGAATTCAAACCTTTATGGTCCTTTATGCTTTATATATCACTCATTCCTAGGTTAAAAAAGATGCTCCCCTACATGTAGTTTGCACTATTGTCATATTAGACTATTATACTCTTGTGATTATACATTATATTGTGATTACAAATTATTATATTACAAGGAAGCTGTACATGTACCCTTAGCATCTAGGACAGGCTAGATATGATACTCACATGAATTCATTTGCCTTTCCCTGCATTTGTTCTACATTTGACTGTCTACAAGACAAGGTTTTTACAAAGTAAAAACCAACAGTAGAAAATGAGTAAACAAACAAAAAGACTAGCTTCTCAACTTTAGGTACAAAAATATACCATTTTCATTGGTTCCTGCATAGCAAAATTTTCTTTCTCTTTTCTCTTCCTTTTCCTTCCTTTTTCCTCTCCCCTCCCCTCCCCTCCCCTCCCCTCCCCTCCCATCCCCTCTTTCTCAAACATTTGGCAGATACTAGTAAACTTCAAGGAAAAGCCCAAGTGTCATACTGTTATATTTAAATATATTTCAGGATTCAACTCCTATAACACACAAATATTACTTTCATACCATGATATTTGCATTTGCAATACCCTTAAATGCCAAAGCTTCATTAAACATGATTCTGCAAATGTTGCTCAGCTTTTCCAAAGCCAAGAACAAGGCTGGGCATATACTTAAAACTAACAAAACTAATGAGGTTATACATAGAAGAGTTAACCTTCTTTGATGTAAAAGAGCATAAAAGGATTCAAAATGCTATCTGAATATTAACAAATTTATTAGTAATCTCTGGATATAACAGATTTCTTGCAAAGATAAGGGTTACTCTCAGAAACAAAGGTTTAAGTAAAATATTCTGCAACACTGCAGACGTGCTTGGGAAATGCTGAACATGAGGTGTCTGAAATGGTTGTGCCATTTGCTGTCTCCATCGAATCACATTTCAGAAGGTCAGGGTCCCTTGTACAGCACCTGGAACTGGAAGTGTTTGTGGCCACACTTGCCCATGAATTCAGTGGTCAATACACTTTCTAAGGGATTGTGGCTCTCCTTAGTTTGAGTTCAACCTCTTACTCCTCAGTGAAAAGTGATTATCTGGTTTCAGAAATGAAGACTTCCTTGGTTAGAGAAGTTCTTCAGACAATCCAAATGGAACCTCTGCAGTCAGGATCTGAACACAGGACACCACTAGCCACTATCATTGCTTGAATTCACAAGACTTAAAATTAAGTTAAACAACAAATAGCTTTGCTCTCAACCCAATCCATGCCAATAATTTGACAATTAGAAGAGCTTCCAAGGAAACACAAGACTGTGTTTGGAAACCAAATGTTTAGAAGACACTAGAGGCTAGGGATCTTTCTTCGTGTATGAATGCTGAAATTACAACACATTTAAATAACAGCTGGTATCACTTCTTCCACCTGTGCTTTGTATTAGAATGGAAAGCTCTCTGCACCAGTGAATAAAATATACTCTCAGTCTTCATCTGTTGCTGCTGCTGGCTGACAGAGAACACCCTGCAGCCACATTGCTGAACACTCTCACCATCGACAGCAGGGGCACATCCAAACTTCCATTTAGAAATTATCTGTGGATAGTGTTAAAGCTCAATCTGTACCCAGAAGCTGTTGAAGACATGGAATGGCCACTTGTCGACGGAAGGAGACCCAGACATCAATTTGATCATCACAGGCCCCATTTTATTGATCAGTACGGCAGGTTAAATACAGTTAATAATGAGCTTCATACATATTGCAAAAGTTGAGCTCAGGATTGGTCAGTTACATATCAGCACCAACGCCTACTTCTGCATTCCTATGGTTCTACTTTTGATACTTTTCACATATTCTCAGGATATATTCAGGGATAATCTCTACTCCCTCTCCTCATGTTGCAGCAAGATCACTGCTGACTTTTCCTTTCAGCTTGCTGACTGCTGACTTTTCTCCTTCATCTTAACCAGCGGCATTATGTCAGTATGGCCTTTCTCAGCTAACCAATTATTAATAATACTCTCCACATTTCCCCTGTTTTCTTCTTGCGCAAGGAGATTAGTTTGCCATGTTTTTGCTATTGTACGGCTGACCATGTTTTGAATACAGTTAAAGATACAAGGCAAAATAAGCAAGAACAGTAAGATTACACCCAGCAGGCCTATAGCATAGATCACAAGGTTCCTCAGCCACGGTCCAAGTCCTAAGCCTTTAAGCCATTCGTCAATTCCTAAACCGTCTTCTTCCTTAAGTTTGTGAAGTCCCTGTTGCAATTCTTTTATCTTAGTGTGAATGGACACCGAACGATCAGACAGATTCATGCAACACATTCCCTCAAACTCTTCACATCCACGCCCTTGTGCTAAGAGCAAAAAATCTACAGCAGCTCTATTCTGCAAAACAGCATGGTTAACACTTTGCACATCTGCAGTTAACATGTCTAGAATTTGTGATGTCTTGTTCAGCTCATCCCTTGCCCAGCATCCTAATTGTTTTGCTAAATTCATGGCTTTATTGGCAGATCCTCTTGGCAAGATAGTTGAAACCACCACCTGTTTGAATGTGCCCCAAAACTGTGGAACTCCTATCTTGCTGCAGTCTAAGTCATGTATGCTACGTTTTTTCCTGTTTGAATTTTGACTCAGCTGCATTAGCAAGGACACATTAGGGTGAAACAGTGACAATTTTCCCAAAAAACAGGGTCTACCCTGCTAACCAATTATTAATAATACTCTCCACAGCCACTAGAATTGGCTAAAACTGAGCCAGGTCCATCCTAAGACATCAATGGCATAGGTTAGCAGCAGCAGCAGCACCTAGAAATGCTCCCTAATATAATTTCTTTTACTTACACAGCAAAGCCATCAAGGACAAATTGGAAATGAGAGATTTTAGTATTTCTTCATTGTCTGTAGAGAGGGTGCAGGAAAACAAGGCTTAGTGAGGTACCTATTATAAAGGATTATGGATCCAGACTTGGCTGACTACTTTGGGACAGGGGGCAGCAGAACAGGACATTACAGCGCACATGGGGCTTCTTAAGATGAAACACCAAAGAAATTTTGCTGGTCCAGACTGAGGATTTTTTACTTCTGCTTATACTTAGAGTGGCCCAGGTCCCAGCTGGCCCAAGCATACCACACACTTAGATTCAGCTCATGACTGTGCTTTGTCAGATTCAGAAACTACCTTCTACCAGTGATTGGATTTGGCAGATGTTTTCTGAAGCTCTGTCACATGTCCAACATGTCAACCCTGCTGGCAGGTGCTGTTTTCCCTCCAGGACAGGTTTTGCAGCCTCTGCAGAGCTTTGTGCCAAAGCAGCCAGCCTGCAGTCCTGTGACTGCAGCACAAATACACCTCAGGGGAGTCACAGGTAAGACACTTTCCTTCCCAGTCTTATCCATTTATTTTACCAGACAAATGGATTAACTAACTCTGAAGCACTGAAGGTCTCCTGGAGTAGCAAACTGCCCCTAACTTCACTGTTTTCTATGAGAACTGACATTGCTCAGAAACTCCCCAGCTTTGCTCAGCACCTTGCAGTACTATGTCCTAAAAGATTATCATGGATGTGAACTGAGTACAAACAGAGCAAGACCCATGACATTATGGAAATTCTATCGCAGATATATCTTCTAAAGGTCTTGCAGAGAAAATGCAATCCATTACAAAATATGAGAGAAATTTAGATACCTTGTACTGACACTCACTTCTGTCAGAAAGATCACACATGGGAAGAATAAATCTGTAGCTCATATTGGCTAAGTTATGAACATTTTGTTAATTATAGAGAGATGACCTTGCTCAGAGCCACACTGTCTGGTCTTGAACACCTCCAGAGATGGGGACTCCAAAACTCTTTGGATAAATTATTCCAGTGCCTCACCACCGCCATATTACAGATTTTCTTTCTAATGTCTAATCAAAATCTACCCCCCTTCAGCTTAGGGCCATTCCCCCTTGTCCTACCACTACAAGCCCTTTCCAGCTTGTAAAAGGTTCCTCTCCAGCCTTCCTACAAGCTCTCTACAGGTACCACAAGGCTGCATTGCAAGATTCTCCCAGAAATTTCCCTCTGCCTTTGACTGACAGAGAGTAATATACATAGCACGATCTCATACAATTATGTCTTTATTCCCTTCACAAGGTAAAACAGGACAGTTATTAGTGTAATCTGAAGATTTATAAATAATATAATGATAGCTTGAGGAAGTTTCCCATTCATTAGATAAAAATAATAATAATTTTCAGGCTAATTTTGAGGCCAAAAGCCTCATAGTGTATTAGAGAAGGATAGGATTAGTAGTGGCAAATTATCAAGAAGCAACCTCAACCTATTACTAGGATTAAATTTTAATTAAATAATCAATTTCAAAGACATTAAAAAGACTTGCAAAAATGAGCCAACAGATTAGAAAGGAAAAGCTTAACACTTAGTTGAAAATCTAAGCCTATTTTTGGGCTTTTTTTTCTGTTGTTCTTTTCCTATTTTCTTCATATTTTCTGTGTGTATTTTCCCTTGCCTTCATTCTCCTAATTCCATTCTTATTTCTCTACTCCTCAGCTTCAGCCAGGCCCTTTCTGGCTGAGGAAAATGCAATATATCAGGAATGACTTATTCACAGAATGTGCTTTCTTCTAAACCTTCTCCTAAAGCTGTCTGCTTTCACCAGTAACCACACAAAGCATCAGGGCAACCAGGTTTTCTAGTTGCTTCATAAGTTTCTTCATCCATTTTTAGATATGTCAAATGAAAATGACACGAGTATTCCTTCACGATTTATCAGCTGAGCTGGGACATAAGGGCTAGAATATTTCCAAATCAGACAAAATATGGCCAACAAAGGATTCACTGTAGATCTCACAGTGCTGTAAAAACAACAATCAATATTATTAGTCTCAAACACCAGGCCAAAGCTGGAAGAACAAAGTGGGAACATCAAAAGCCATGCTGAGGACTGGTGACAGGGTCAGGAACAGGGTACTTGCCTAAATCATCAGGCTAATTCCTCATGCTCTATATCAAATAGCCTCTCCTGGCTAAAGTGCTACTTGCTTGGTAGAAAGGCTTAATAAAGGTCAATATGAGTTTTAACTTCTCAAAGCATGCAAAAAAAATTGAAGAATGTGGCAGCAAACATATACACATACAAGTATGTGTTGAGTATTATTTATTATTATGTATTTCTCTCTTTCCCAAACATTTTGGGTATTCAAGATGAAAGGAGATGAAATATCAGGAAATAGATTAGGAACACAGGTTACAGCCAAGTAATGAGAAATTTCAGCATATCATAGGTATGAGATACTGAGTACATGCACTACACAAAGGTGGCTTTACAGTGAAACATCACCCTTTCTCTAATGCTACTTTGTGCTGAGTATATGCATTTCACACTGAGACATCACCCTTTCTCTAACCCTCTCTCAGCTCTCCCTCCAAATCCAAACATTGCTTCAGGAAAAGCTGGTAGAGGAGTGGAACAGTATTTGTACAACCTTCTTGTTTTGACTGTCCTGGACAATTCAATTAAATATTACTGATGATGCACTTAAACAGAAATACAGTTTATTTCTGGAATAGGTTATACTTGTGTTTTGAATATTTATTTGCCTTTTTGCTGATTTTCAATTTTTAATCATGTGCAATGTCACATTATTTTGAGAGGTTCTGCTAAACTAAATTTATTCCCTTCTCTGCATTCTATTAAATAAAAAATACTAAGAGAGCTCTTGAAACACTTTGTTAGAAAAAAATCAGTATGTTTTGCCTGTGAATTTATGTTAACTAAGGTGCCCAAATATTTCTAATGGTCCAAGTGTTGTCTGAACTCCTATATAGCTCCTGCAATTTATACTATGGGTACTCTTGCTTATTTGGATAAAAAGTTATAAACTAGCTATGCTTTTTAAAATTATTGTTATATAAATTAATAGGAAAAAGACAATATAAATAATTTAGCCAAAATATTCTAAATTACAAGGCAAAAATATAATAAACAAATGGAGTATTAACAAAACGTTATGTAAAATAATGCTGTAGGTATGGCATAATTTTGTAATTAATACTGCTGGCATGCCACTTAACAAGGGCAATTTAATGCAATATATCTATGTTAAGTCCTAAATAAATTGCTGAGATTTGTACAGACTATAGTTTGAGACATTAATTGAAGAAATGAATTAACATATAATTGCCAGAAGGAATGAATTAACAAATAAAATGTTAGGAATGGTGTTGGAGCATTTGTTCCTAATGACAGCTGCCTTTCAGTTTGCACTGGTTTCTAGTCCCATTCTGTACCTTCCTGGCCGAAGTCGCCATTGGTGGTGCTGGTCCCATTCTGCCTGAGGGCACCTGCAGGAACTGTTTTGGAAGTGGATATAAGAGCATCTAGCTGCCTTTTAGGAAGGGTCTCAGGCCTTTCTCCTCTTGCACCCTTGGACCAGCAAAGAACTGGCAAGTCCTGGGAGCTGTGGAGTTGCTGAATTTGGCTGGGTTGTTGGTGCTGCTGAAGTCTGGCCGTTCCCCTGCACACCACTCACCCAGGGCACGTGCAGCAGCTCAGCCCTGAACACATGCATTGTGTTTGGTGCTTCTGGGGTTCACAACTGTTTTCTTGCTCCTCTGCTGAACAGCCTTCAGCCCAATGCTTTCAACAGGTGACCAAGTTATTGCTTGTACACAAGTCCATTGCCTCATTAATGCGCCATTTACACCGTGATTTATTGTTATAAAGCCACAGCTGTGCTGTGCAGGTGCCGTGGACTTATACGAAACCAGACAACCTGCAGTATGCAGCTCTCTCTTCTATAGGAGTGGGAGATTAAAATTGAGCCACAGCTCCGGACTAAGTTCCATCTGGACTCAGGAATAAAACCTGCAGAGCTTGTAAACCCTTCAAAATCATTGAAACCCATTTAAAACAAAAGAGAACTGAAGCACTTGGCTATCATTAGAAGGTGAATAAAGGGCTCAAAAGGATGCAAAGAATTAAATGCATCTCTACACCGACGTAAAAAGCCTATGGGAATAAGCATCTATGTGTGCATAAAGCTATTCTATAGTTACACATTAGTAACTCATTAATTTAAGAGCTCTATGAGGAAATCAACTCTGGTAACCCCATGTACAACCAATGAATGTCTGCTTACAGTATGGAAAAGAGCAATGTGCTAGGGATGTCCAAAAACACAGTACCCAACAGCCAAGCCACTCATAACCTAAGCTAGGAAAGAAGAAACACACTTGAAACTGCAAGAAAGGTTCATACAAACTACTCTTATACTTGTGCAATAGTTCTGACAGTAAAGAGCAATCCACAGTGACTCATCCATTTAGCAATTTGAGCAAAAAAGCATAAAAGGAAATGGAAGTCACAGAAAATCATGTTCTTTCCAAAGTCTGTCAACCGCAAACTTCTAAGGAGGTTTTCTCAGTTTTTATCACGCTTTTTCTTTACTTTCCATGGCACAAGTCTAGCCTGAACCCAGCTAACTCTGGATTCCTGAGTGTGTGCAATCCATAAGTTGCCCAAATATTGTTATTTTCATGAAGAGAAAACCTCGACAGGTAGTAGCTGTACTTCTTACTATATTTGCTGTTCTTTCACTTTTCTGACAGTTTATGTCTTAACATTATCCTGCTCTCTTTAATCTGCTTCCTTAGATCCTTGCTACCCATACTCTGACAGACTTTCTGATTTTCACTGTGCAATTTCTTGTCTGTAATACATTTATCTGATTTTCTATCTTGTGAGCAAGTCTTGCTCATGCAACAAATGCCATTTGAGGACGTGGGAAGGATTCATCCTCAGAACTTTGCTCTTACTGGCAGGTTAATATCTGTTCAGAAATTTAAAAGTGGCAAGCAATATTTTGGTTTTAAGATACAGTTTAAGGTCATTTTTTTATCTTGCACTTGAAACTGGATTTGTCAGTCAGCAAAGTGTTAAGAGTACAACCTCATTCTTTACACATTGGACACACAGGATTTAGATTTGTGGATAAACACCTGGATGCCATGTTGCAGTCCAGTACTGAGGTTACACTCCATGCCAGCTCATTGCTGAATGCCCTATTCCACCCAAGAAAATGAAAGATATTATTTTGAGTTATTCTCAAAAATCTTCACTTTCACTCCACCAGTCCCTCCCTTTTGCTTCTCACTGAATCAATCTTAGCTATTACAAAAATTAGAAAATCTTAAATGAGGAGTAACTGTGAAGTAAGCAGGAGTCAGCAAGCATGGGACCTGGCACAGGGCAGTGAGATAGGAAGGCTGACTGCAGGAAGAATAGATGTCATAAACCCTGTGAATTATAGGAGAAGTGCATGAACAAGAAAAGTAAGAAAAAGGCAAATTCTTCAGTCACCCCAAATAGTTGCTGCAGTTCTAGAGGAAGAGATTCTGGGAACCTTTTCCTCACATAATCCACATGCAATTTGCAGTGTTTCCTGGGGACCTCAGGGTCCCTCCTTTCTTGTCTAAGGGAACTGCAATATTTACATGTCATCCCCTCAACAGCCCAGATGGCATAATTATAGTATCTGATGATAAAAAATTATTCTCATAATATATTTTTTGTCCTGCTTTAGAGAAAAAATGGTATTGGTTAAACACCAATTCTCGTGCAGCTGAATCTAAAGCTAAGCTTTAACTGCTCTACTTAGAAAACAGAAACCTCCAGGAGAAAGCACTATGAGATTTTAGCTTCTGAAGAGAGCTTGTTTTAGCAGCATCTAGATAAGCATGTGACAGTGACAGGATACCCTCTGTGCTTTGCACACAAATTGTTGTAAGCAACTGTCTTTGCCTGAAAAACCTACTTTTGACAACTGAATAAATCAGACAGCCAGATCATAACAGATATGGAATATTACTTCTGTTTTACACACTGGGGACTTAAACAATTGCCTGAGGCCAGCAAGTTACTGTAACATATCTGGGAACTGAATCTTACATCTCAAGTTTCGTGTAAATAATTAAAAAAAAAAAAAATTACCCTTCTTCTAAGAATCTTACCCAAAGATATTACATAGATATTTTTCTGCATCTGTGGTGCAATAAAATATGTGCCTGTGAAGATGGAGAGAGAGGGAGAAGGGCTTATGGGAAACATTTATGAATAGCATAACATTTCTACAATGTCATGATTTGAGGTTAATAATAAAAAACACCAGCATTTCAGAACTACACTCAAAATTTTCCACATATCTTTCACTGACATGTCTCTGGTAGAATTGGATTCACATTACATATTGACATTATTGACACTGTCTGTTCAGTTTATGTTTGTTCACATTTAAAATGCTTTTTAGCTGTTGCTGTCGTGTTTTAAGTACACAGTATGTTAAATATTCTTATCACCCATATTCTGGTTTGTCTATTATTTTAATAGATTTTGGTCAAAATTTTTAGGGCCTAAACCAAAGCTCAAAAAATCAAAAATAAGCCCTAATATTTTGTATAGTCTACAGGTTAAAATTTTATGAAATCTCAGCTAAATAAAATACTGAGTGTGTAGGATTGAGCACATGAATCCCGTATCATATGACATTCGTACCTTGTAGGTTTCAAGCACTGTCAGGAAAAAAAAGGAACAATACCCCCATATTTTGCATTCTCTGTTTGTTCACTTTCTTGTCATAAGTTTCCATTGAAGGCTGAATACTGGCAAAGGAAAAAACTTTTATAATCATGGTAAGTATTAAAAATTTGCAAGCTAGGTTGAAAAGGTTTTTTATATATTTCAAATAATCTTAGAATTTTAAATTTTTATGTAATTTTTCATCAATATAGACTTGGCACAGCAATATACTTGAGATTCCATATTACAGAAAGAGATCTAAGTACCTGTGAACATATAATCATATTATTTGGAAAAAATGTAGAGGACAACATGAATATAATTGAAAAGAAAATTTTTTCAGTATCATTAATTGTTTATGTATTTACTGAACAGATTTGGTTGTACAATATTTAGTAGTATATTACTGTGGAGAAAATTTGTTTAAGCATTCCATTTTCAGAGAGATAAATGTATGAGCTGATCTACATAAAATTATCAACAAGCCCTTTGTATCTCCTCTATACTCCTACATATTACACATATCCAAAATGCATCTATGGGATGTGTAATCCCTCTGTCCTTCCTGATACAAATAAAAGAATCAATACAGATCCCCTTAATGAACACAGAAGTATTTTAACTCAGGAGAACACACTCATTAAATAAGTGGCTAAAATTGATAGCCTAATCATTAGGTTTTGTAGATTAATTCAAAAAGCCTTTGGATGAATAAGAAATACAGTTGAAAACATTCCACTTTAAGAATCAACTGCTTCACAACACACGAATAGTCTCACATTGCTCATGTAATGTGTTCCAGTGAAGACCTAATACATTTCTACTCCCACTGAACTAATTTAATCCAGTTTCTCACCTCAGATGTAGCTGAAGATTGTTTAAGCCATGTTTTATTTCACACTAAAATCTTCTAGAATTCATTCCATAATCCCTTACCTATCTTTATCATAAGTGGTAACTAGCAGTGAGCAGTCAAAAAAGTTTTGACATAATGATTAAAGAATTTATTTACTCTTTTCATGAATTAGGGTAAACCACAGGCCAATTTGCAGAATTGTGCGAATTCTGGAAAAAAGAATGAAACTTAATTTTATCACGAAATAAAGTTGCAGATGGAATTCAATATATAAAAACTAATGGGTATATGGCAAAAAGGAGTCATTAACTTGTACAAAGCTCCCCACTGCTAGACTGAAACTTGTGGGGTTATAAACAAATTACATATTTATCTAATTACAGTCTTCTGTGCTGGATCCTGTGGAAGCCCTATCATTATCATTCTGGTTCTCTCCTTCTTTACATCTATAATCTATATTCAAAGACCTCTGATGCCACAGAGTCTCTCTGCTAAACTCCAAAACTTGCTGCAATCAAACTGATTATCTGTAGCACCAGGCTGAGGAAGCTACACAGAGGTAGCCTGGACTTTCTGCCATATGCGGGGTCTACCTCCAGACCCTCTGGGGTTTGGTTTTCATGACACATAAGCAGCAACACCACAATCTTTTAATATCTTCAAGAATAAATGGCATTAGTTCAGCATAGCTTGAGTGGTTACTCCTGTAGTGGTCCAGAGTTTAAAGCCAGCAATGTTCAACCCTACAGAAAGAAGAAAACTAAATTATAATTAGTTGCCACTAAACCAATTTCTTGCTTTCCAATATGAATATCCCTCTTTAATTTCAGAAACAGATGAAGACATTTTTGATTTTCATACATAAGTGAAAATGTCTCACAAAATACCTAAAGCATTACATGAAATAAAGCTCCTTTACTTCCAAAATCACTTTCTCTTGCATTCTGATATCAGTTGTTAGGAGATTTATTGAGGAAAAAGTTGCACCTGGACCATCCTGCTTATGAAGTGTGATCAATGCTATCGTGACTTTGTACCTATTATACTTACAATTTCTACAACATCGTGTAGCAGTACATTTGATAATTTTACTATATTGAGTGAATAAACCCCAATGTATTATTCTAATACATTAGCTGAAAATTTAATTAGATGACCTTTCTTTGGCATAAAGAACAGAAAATGTTACTGTTCCCTATTAATTTTCTTTATGCCCTTTGTTGTATTCTTGTTGTATTCATATTTCTCAAGTCCCATACTGTACCAAGCTGTTCTCTGCAGCACAGTCCTTCATGTATCTTTTCAGGGGCTCCTCCTGAGCTCTCGACCCACCCCTATTTATTCCAGTTACCTTCACGAGCTACAGCTGCTGCCTAACTAAGGACTTTGCAGCTGTAGCTCGTTTGGAGCAACTCGGGCCCACACAGATCTTACAGGGACTCTCTCCATAAGGACCCACTTATTTAATACATAGATCTTACAATCCATAGATCTTAACAGGGACTCTCTCCATAACAATACATATATTCAGGCCCCCACAGCCCTTCAATGATCCACCGGCACTTTCTGAGCAACAATTTTTCTTGAAGCTGAGTATTTTTAATGTACATTTTCCTCGGTTCAAATCTCCCTTACTCTGATTTCTGCAATCTTTCCATGTATCTTTTCAGTTCTTTTTTTAAAAAAGGAGATAGATAACCAGTATTCCAGACACAAGCGTGACACAATAGTATAGTGATATTTTTAATTGTCCTTCCTAATAATACATTTGTTGTTTACTATATTTGAGCTTAATTTTTTTATACTACTAACCAAATGGACAGCCAAATCAATTTTAAGCAGTAGACCACTATAACACAGTATAGCTTTGTGCAGGTATAGTATGTCCTGACAATATATACACATATGATATTATGTTTCTCCAGTTCTTGTATCACCCAATTTGTTACTATTACACAATTAGGTTTTAAAATTTGATTATCTTTAGAAATAATTTAGCACTAGTGCATATATTTTTAAATTACTTTCTGAACAGCACAACTGATGTCTTTGGGAGCTAACAAGTACCTGCCTGCTGCTATGAAAATTTAATATTTCTATTATCGGTTTCTTAACTTTTAATGGAAAGTAATGTATTGAAAGCTTCTTCCCTCTACTTACATAAAAAATATAGTATTTTTTGAAGGCCAAGTATTTTGCTGGAAGCTTTATTGTCTTTGGCCACATTTCTAATTGCAATTTCAAAAATGTAATGGATTTTTGGTGCATGACTGCTTTGGAAAACTACATTGATATTGCCCAATACATATCTCTTATATGTGTATTTTTACTATTTTTTTAAAATCAAGAATGGATTTCAGACTTGTTTAGAGTTCCAAGCATCCCTCCTAGAAGTGTTTTTAATACTGGTACCACCTTTGTCCCCTTTCATTCATGTGCCTGCCATTAACTCAAACAACAAAGTATACACATTTTTAAGAATTTCATACTTGAGTTCCTAGAAAACCCCTGAATGAGTACTATTGAGACAGGGTGATTTATTGCTGTTTATTTTATTGATCCAGTCACAAGGCTACTTGTATGACATTTTAATGTAGGGTATTTTTGGATTAATTACCAACAGATACTGGATCCAGCATGAAAATCTCTAAGCTCTTCCGTAATAAACATAGATACAAAACACTTTTAACTTCTCTATCACAGCATTATCAAAGATCCAAAGGATCTTTGAAAGATGCTTTTGCTGCTCTGCTGTCTACCAGCACTACTAGCACACCACCAGCTTCCTGCCTGCTTGTGACATATTTTAGAAACATGCATTAAAGAAGAGTCTGGTATGTAGCTCTTAGAAATTATTGCTTGGGTATTTTTCCCTTAATATTGTGGAAAACCATGGTCTTGTGTACCATGGTTTTCTGTATTTACTTCTGGTGGATGGATAGGGGAAGTTTAATTATTGTTTATGGCTTTTTTTTTTTTCCTTGTTGCTGTTTGCTTTTTGGGGTTTTTTTAGGTCTAGGAAGTTGCCCTCAAGTTTGATAGAGGATTTTTTTTTTAGCTTTAGAATGAATGCCAGAACTTACCTATTTTCTGGTTTGATCCTTTGGACAGAATCTTTATTTTAAAGTATCTTTTATTTCTAACACCTTTTTTTTATTCTGTTGTTTAACTGCATGAACTTCTTCCAGGCCTCTTAAAAATCTTTTGACTGATATAGTTATCTGAATATGGTTATACTTCCTGCATAAAGCCTCCTGACATTTTATAATTTTGACATCTCTAAACTACATTCCTCCCTTCTATACAGCTTATCTTTTTCAATGTCATGTTATTGCAATGGAGTTTTAAAATTTTGATTTGTACCTTGTACAAATATATGCAAAAAATTCTTAGTGAATTAGTAGATTGGGAAGTTGGTCAGCCAAAGGCCGGACCTAAATAGCAAAGCATATGTACAACTAATACAATTTACCATTTATGTTTTCAGAAGGTATTTTATTTTTTGAAAGTAGGTTCTTTTCTGACCTGGAGTAAAACTTGAGTACTCACTAAGAATCATATATATGAGACAAAATAAGGACTGCAGAGCTTTTCATAAAGCCAATGGCTGGCTACTTCTGTCTCCCTTGAAAAATCTTAGTATTGATAAACATTGTTTCCTGAGGCTAATGCCTTCTTTAGAAGCTCCCTTTAGTTCTTTAGAACTAAAGAACTAAACTTCTGCTTGTAGAACCAAAGAATACCCTTTAAAAAGAAGTATTCACTGTTATTAAAGTATTTTGAATAGTGGCAATGTTATTATGAAATACTGCATTATTGAAAAACAGATACTATATTTAAAATCATACTTCTCAAATTTTAACAGGCTAGCTGATCTTAATAAACAAGCAATCTCAGCTATATGATAAAAGTAATTTCTACCATAGTATATTAGAATTTTCCAAGAACTTCCATTAAAATCACAACAAACCAACATTCTAATTTTCACCAGTATTCTAAAAATCAATTGAAATTATGGCTGGTTCTTTGTTTGTTGAATCACATTGCAGTTTGAGAAATTAGTCTTGAGAGATCCTGCTGTGTTTCTATAGCAATGACTTCAAGTTACAAAACCAACTCTGAAGACAGGAACCAGTTGTCAGACACACAGTGCTCATTGAAACCACCTACCACTGTGTTGGTTCTTTGGAGAGCTAGCACACATACATAGCAATAGAAAAATAAAAATTAACTTTCAAAACACGCACTATGAAAAAACCCCACTATCACACATTCCTTTAAAAATCACAACTTTGGGCATATATTTATTTTTCATGAAAACATTCATAAGCAAAAAGGTCTTCTGTAAATATCACTGGGAATTAAAACCATTGCTTACTTAGAAGTAGCAGAATCCAGTCTGTAATTTTATTACAGTGACATTATATTTTAAAAATCATGACTTCAGGTATATGCACATATTGAAACAGACACATAAACCTTTTTTATTTTTATGTAAGCAAATTCATATCTGTCACAGCCATGTAGGGTATTAAAAGAAAGGTATTTTTTATTTGTGTTCAATTCATATAAAGACACACTATCCATTCACAACAAGTTCACCTATACAATATGAAATTCTTATCAGGCTTTTCTGCCATGCTACTAATCTTGTAGACCCTCTTTACGGAATATTCTAACTATGAAATCTTAGAAATACAGTCACTTTAGAAATTTACAGAACATTTAGCATGCTGGTCAAAAGTAAAAGATAAAAAGAAACAAAACATTGACACAATCTTAATGACACAGAAAGATGAAGACAAGTACTTGAACGACTGGGAGGGAGATTTTAATCTTATATTCAGTGGCAAATAATTTGTTTATAAATTCTTTATTTCTTTTTATGTTCATGAGATTCAGGAAAAAAAAGAGCCCTAAATCACAGTAAGTCCTCATTCACGTGCCCAGAGAGCTGAAAACACTCCTGAGAGATATTTTCAACTGAATCTAAGAACCATGTGTGAAATGTCTTAATTCAAACTATGCAGAGAATATACATATCAAATTTCATAACAAAAATGTTTTCACTGAAGAACCTTCTGCTTCAACAACTTAAGAGATAAATCATTGGCACCTCAAAAGAAATGCACTAGACAGATATGATGAACATCAGTGCAAAACTATATTCACAATAATCTACTGCTTGCCACTAAAACCATAACAGCATCAGCACGTTTGCCCACAAAGTTCAGTACAAGATTATAGATCTGACAGACATGCACTACTATACAAGATTTAATACACATTCTTATTTCAGAGTTGATGCACTAAGCTTCAGTTCTGAGACAGCCCACAGAACTAAAACAATTTACTTGATCATAATTCACAGAAGCAGAAATGAACCTATAGATTTTCTTTTAAAAATATGTTCTCTTTTTACCACAAGGACTTGCTCCTTGACTAGAAACCATTTACCCCCCGGCGACACTCAGTCAGTAGTATGTGATTGTTTACTTCAGGTATTTCTGTATTTGCAGAGGCATAACATGGCACAATCTCCTTTAAAACTTCCCATATCAGTACTATGAAATAATGAATCAAATGCATTTAACCACTGTAAAAATTTTAAAACAATCATTACAATATTTTTTTCCAGTTGGCCAAGACATAAAACTCGTGGGACACCAGAGTAAAATGGGATCTAGATATTCCTTAAATCTATTTCAAATCTCCAAATCATTACAAATGTTCGTCCCTGCCTTTCAATTTTGGTTGCACACTGGAGTCCCTTTTTTCCCCTACTGTAATCTTAAAGCTTGGAGTAACCACCTTCTTAAATACAGTCATTTTTCTGCTCCTGTGCCCCTTTTAACTGTGCCCTTGTAACCATCTTATTCCTTTGCATTTCTACAAATCCTTTCCCACATATCTATTTTTACTTAAATTTCAAGTATCGTGACTGCAGCAACAGTCCGCGAGCAAAACTCTCCACTCCCTATGACAAGAAGCAGCACATAGATTTGCTTCAAGTACAGAGGGAGTATTAGTCAGGCAGGTGGGGTAGCTCTAGTAGCTGCAATTCCATCAGCTTTTCTTAGGATCATCAAATTAAATTCTCAACTCTGAAATATTATGTGAGGTTGCATATTTATGTTTTAAATCACATCAAGCACATAAAAATACAGTAAGTGTTCAGGGGTGATGAATTTCTAGGCACTTAATTTTCATTCTTTTCTAGAGAAATTCTGTAAATTCTTCTGAAGGTCCCATTAGACATCAGTGTGCCATGGCCCAAACCACTTCATGGCAATGGTTAAATGATACCTTTACAACAATCCCAGAAGTCTTTCAGAGTAATGGAGATCCATTACACTGTTACCATAAACTGCATTTTAAACAAGATAGTTCACCTCAGTGGTACAATACCATAAAACAGATTTCAAATATTTCTATACACAGCAACAAAGGAGTGACTTTCAGAGTCACAGAGAAAATAAACTGCCACTAGGAGAAAGTAAGGGCTGAAAGGTGAGTGCAAAGTTGTCAAGACCAGTAAAGTGCTCAGAAAACTACAGTGAGAAAAGACCAGTGGATGACAGAAGTTTAACCTAAGGGAAAACACAAAGATACTTGTCCTTTCAAAGGTTTGATTTCAGAAGGTTTTTTAATAACATATGCAAACATTTAATTGTTCCCTCACATTCAAAATAAATATAAGGACAATGGGCTGCAAAAGCATAAACATACCACAAATTATAAAAATGAGCTATGTATAGCTATTTAAGGGGTTTATAGTAAAGTAAGTAATATCAAAAAAGCTATTTAAGGGGTTTATAGTAAAATAAGTAATATCAAAAATAAGTAAAATAAAAAAGGAAGTAGTTACCTTGGAAGTGGTAAAAGTCTAACAAGTGCTTCTTACGTCTCAGACACTATTTTTTGACTGTGGTCATACCTATGTCCATTTACCCACCTGAGTATAGCAAAACAAGCATTAGCAAACACTTCTTTCAGAGGCATTTCAGACTGCGCAGAAATGCAATAGGAAATTGCAAAAAAAATATGAAGACAGGTTAATAAGACTCCAGTAACTCTAGAGGCACATTTCAACATGCCAGGTTATATATCTGCCATCCAATTTCTATATTTTTTCAAGCAGCTGAGGGCATTAGATGACACCTCATCACTTGAACAAGCACAAAAAAATGACAAAAAAAAATATAAGCAAACCTTTTTCATACCAGAAGACTCTAGAAATTTATAGTGGTAACAGGCTTACATTTATTTGGAATGAAAAAGTTTTCTGGAAAAAAAATACTAGTTTGGTTTCTGTTTTAACAGAAGTCCTCACATTCACCTTACCACTTAAGAGACAGATTACAGTGAGGTCTGAGTGAAGAGTGTAATTTTCACGAGTTCTGCTGACATCAATGGAATTCTAGCTGTTACTAGTGGTCACAACAGTCTGAGCATATGAACTAAAACACAGGAGCAGAACCTCACGTGCCGATTAAAAAAATTAAAATAACTAAGAAA
The DNA here is from genome assembly GCF_027887145.1 of Ammospiza caudacuta. Taxonomy (NCBI): domain Eukaryota; kingdom Metazoa; phylum Chordata; class Aves; order Passeriformes; family Passerellidae; genus Ammospiza; species Ammospiza caudacuta. The sequence goes on along the minus strand of NC_080595.1, from coordinate 106,518,345 downwards.
GAATTCACTTTGCTAGGATTAAACATTTGCTGCAAATGAATAAAACACTGCAATTTCTACTATTCAGAAGTTTACAGCTTTGTTACGAAATTCTATGAAAATCCCAAAAAATGCACTGCTGAGGAGGTATGTCTGTGTGATTGAACCTTTCAAACCTCATAAAAAATGCCAATTAATAATCACAACATTTAAAGATGAGATTCCCAGGAATGGAAATACTCATTTCCAGCCACACCACAGTCTTACAGGTAGCATTGGTAGAGTGCTTATGTGAATAACAGCAAGATTTTAGTATTTACAATTCTGAATCCTGGAACAACTAAGTTGACTAGATGAAAAAGAGAAATCTCAGATTTCAAATAAATTAAACTAATAGGTAGTTGCTCTCATTGCTACCAAACTGGGTTGCTCATAAATCAGAAACAAAAAAAGTATTTCCAAAAATTAAGTTATTCTAGGATGAGTAAGATACTGGGTTTAGAAATTAGACATTTAAAAAAGCACATTGGGTCTGTGTATGCAGTCAATTAGCAGAAAATAAGCAACAATGGAAATTTTAATAATTTTTTTGTATCTTTAGGGTTTTTTTTTCCCCTCAAAAATATTTTCCACTCTAATTGAAGCTTTTTTTTTTAAATTCAAAGTAAGAGAAAAAAAAAATGTTCCCGGTCAGTATCCATTAATCTGCAAAAGTCTATACCATGTACCAAACAGAAAAAATATAAGTAAACTAGAAATCTTTCACAGTTCTTTGGAACTTTCTTTCAAATACTTTTTTTTTCCAAACAAAACCCAGTAGTGTTGCATTACACATAACTCTTCAGCTTTTTTACCACAAGCTAGTCATATGTCAAGAACTCCATATGCAAAGCATCAAAAAGTGTAAATGCAGATTATTCCACACACTACAGACATGCATCCTGCAAGGAGCTATAAGGATTTAGATTACAGCATCAGTTTGATTAGAAACACAACTACAGGAATAAAGAAGGAAGAAACTGTGCCAGTTTTCTGTTATACTTTGGTCATGTAGCGTTATCCCATGCAGATGTTCTGAAAACTCAGCATGCAAGTTACAAAGTTAAAAAAAACCACAAATGAACAACAAACAGCTTTCCCTGAATATTTCTGAACTAAAATATCCAGTAAGACAGAATTGCCAATATTCTCATAATCTTTTAACTTTTCAAAATTAAAATTCAGTAGTAGTGCATATACATTCAAAAAATACAATAAAGACATTTAATAACAGATTCTTCAACTCTCAATTTGTTTCTCAATACAGCCAATGCATCAGGAAACAACTGCAGCTGTGACAACTCACATAAGCCACTGTTCTTGTTCTTTTCTGTACTTCTCAGACCACTTCTGAGTAAGCTCAAGGTAAACATTTGGTTTATGGGGTTTATAATCAAGGTAAACCACCTGTCCAGTCCGTTTAGGGATGGCTTTTTCAATCTGAGTTCCCTCGTGCCATTCATTAAAAGATGTAATGGAAATGATTTCTGGCCGCACCAGAAGGGCTGCGCTGAAGGCAGTCTCGTAGTACTTCCCATTGACGCGGTTCCGCGTGTTGTGGTTGTTCCAAGGCCGGATGCTGGTATCGATATAGCCTGGCCCCACACTTGGAATAAACATTAAGTTGTTACTATCACAAAAGGCTTTTAAACTTGCCCAATTATGATGAGATGAACCGTAGGAGAAGCCATTGGTGGCAAAGTACGTGTACATTCCATCGAAACCACTTCTGTGAATGTCATGCTTATGTCTTTCTTCTACAAGAAGTGCAATGAATAATGCATCATAGGGAGTATTTCGAATACTCTGGGATCCAGACACAGTTAAGAGATTTGCCCATATTTCAGGAATTGTTACATAAGAGTCATAAACATAAAACATAGGAAGAAGTCTGCCTGTGCTGGTTTTATGTCTGTAAAAGGCTGGATGGCTTCCGTATCTATAAAGCAAACAAGTATCGTTAAGACAAGACTTGCCATTGGGAAAATACTGTTGCACAATCTGAGGTGAAGACTTCCAAAAAATTAAGTTAAAAAGACAGGACACGGACTTTGAAACACAGCACATCATATCCACCTTCAGTCCTGTGTTTGCTGAAGTATCAAACAATGACTCTTCAAAAAACCTTTTAACTACTACCAATTAGTAACTGTCCTGGGTTTGGCAGGGACAGTTAATCTTCTTAGCAGCTGGTCAAGTGTTGTTTTTTTTTATTTAGCACGAGAATGAAATTGATAACACACTGGTGTTTTCTCTGCTGCTAAGCAGTGCTTACCCTAAGTCAAAGACTTCTCAGTGTCTCCTGCTCTGCCAGTGAGGAGCTGCACAAAAAGCTGGGAGGAAGGAAGGCCAGGACAGCTGACCTGAGCGGGCCACACTGCAGAATGTCATGCCCATATATAAACTGAGGGAGCTACCTGGAAGGGGACTGAATGTTGCCCAGGGCTGGGCCAGGTACTGCTCTGTAGGTGGTGAGCAATTCGTCTTGGGTTCTGTTACTTCTCTCCTTCTTCTTTCCCTTATCATTCTTAATAATACTATTGGCATACTAGTTTGTTTCAATCATAAAATTGCTCTTATCTCAACCCACAAAGTTTTATCTTTTCCTTGTGATTCACTTCCCCACTGCTGCGGCATGAGAGAGAAAGTAAGGAGCAGCTGGTGGTACCTAGCTGCTGGCTGGAGTTAAACTGTGACAGTAACCTAGTGCTACAGTTACCAGTTTCCTCTGAAGGGCAATTCTCTTATTCCCTATGAAATAAAGACAGTCTAATAAGCAGCACTGATAAGCAAAACAACAAGTAGCTGTATAGAATTTGTCAAGATGAATTAAAATCATTAGAGGTCAACACAATAAAAAAGCTCTATCTGCTAGTTTGTCATTATCAAAATGTACATTTTATTTAATTTAAAGACCATGTTGCTAATCTGAAGTGTCTAAAGTATAACTTATGATATTAAAGAATGTTGAAAGCAATTTAAATTTGAGAATCTATACAAAATTCACACTTCAGTATTTAAAAAAAACCCTAATTTTGCAGCACTGAAACATAAACAAAATTCTTTTCAGTCTCAGCAGACATTCTTATATATTTTTACAAGCTTTAGTTCATATACCAAAGTCCCCTAAGGCAGCAGGTAAGAAACCCCAAGGACACCATTCTGAAAAAACTCACTTGTCAATGATGTACTTGACATTGTGGTACATGCTGCGGTCATCTCTGTCTTTGTAAGGTTCGATATGAAAAGTGACCTGGAAGATGAAAATGTAATAGCAACACAAACATAAAGCACTACTGAATGTGTGGGCACTGGGTATTAGATGAAGCAAGTACCAGTCAAAAATATAATTCCTTACAGACCAAACATTTCATCAGTCTATACTGAGAATAATCCAACCCTAGTACAACTCCTGCACTATTGACATTAGAAGCTTCCAATTCCAGGAAGTTTGGTATGAAATACTTAGGTTTTTTACATTAAAACAGAACACAGCTTTTGTTTACCCTAGATTACAGCAAGTGGTAATCATGCTTCAGAAAAATTAAAAAGCTACAAAATCTAAAACTTAAAATAAAATATTATCTATTTGAATGTCAAAGAACTGATAAACTAATGAAACATTTTAATATTCAATTTCTAACAAATGTATCAAAAATCTCCTAAAGATAATGCTCCAAGGAGAGTTTTCAGTCAAAATACATTTTAAGAGATGCAAAATGAAAACTTTAATTTAAAATTTTATAGATTTATCAACAGCAACAAGCTCTTGGAACTAAATATAATATAATGTACTGCTATTGCTTTGAATGTCAGGCGTGGAGCTTATGGAAATCATTAACCAGTATGTGTGAATTCCAATGTAAAAATGAATTTGTTTTCAAACAGACAATCATGGAAGAATACGTAACATTAATCAAAGCAACAACTTTTTCAGAAGCAATTTTAGAGCAGAATGTATTTAATAAAGTCTTTGACAACTCTGCAACAGTAAAAAATTTCCATTGCAGAGCCAATCTCCCTCTCTATTAAGTAGAAACTATAGAAAAATAGAGTCAGACTAAATCACTGAGTGACAGTAGAGGCTGAAAAGCACTTTCATTTCATCTTTCATTCCCAACTATGAAAACCAGGCAAATCAAAAGGGCATATCTTGTCCCAGACTTCTATTTAGCAGACATAACAGAGACGTATTTTGTATATTGGCTTTGGTCTACTGAGACTCCCAACACTTATTGTAATAACTTGCTTGTGCAAGAATGCTTAAAAACATCACAGTGAAGGTAGCACTTCCTGCAATTTCTATACTGAATATCCCTATTTCAGTAATTCTTCCAAGAGGTAACAGCATCTTCACTCATACTGCAATCATTATCACACTATTACACACTACTGTACTGTCCTTGGTAGCTTGTTTCATTTGGCCTTGACTCCTTTGAGACTTGAATGCAAACAAGTTTTTTAGGTGAGAGCAAACTCTATTAGATGGTCAGAAGATTATGGGAAAGGATAATACCTTTTTCTGTCTTTTAAAACATTTATTATTAGATAGAGTGTAACCTATACCATATAATGCAAATCACACAGTATTTTTAACAGTTTTAAAATTACTTCTGTATGTGTTTTAATCATCCTATTTTCCTCCTGCTTGCTAAGGAATCTCCAGCTACCCCCAGTGACAGGAAATTTCACTGAGAATCCACAACTCGTGTTACCAACTAAAACCAGAGCAGATGAACAGGCTGTGTGTTCAGTACACAGCAGAGATGAAACATATGCAGCTACTTAAAAACTCAAATTTATTACTTGGGAGAGATTAAAATGAAATACATATTTTCATTATCACAAAAGGGAAACACAGATTTTATTTTAAAAGTAAACAAAACCAAACCACAATTTAAGATTCTGCTGATCAATTCATGTAATCTTTAACTAACTTGATATTTCACCTATTTTAAGAAGTCAGTAATTTAGCCCTTCTATTCTGTCATGCCCTGAAGTAACCCTTAAGTCTGAGCAGCATCTCTCTGACCTTACAGTTCAAGGCAAGTGTTTCTGGTACCTTCTGGAATAAAGATATTTATTCAAACTAGATATTCCAAGCCTGCCTTTATTCCTCATAGACGCTCACTCCTGACCTCTATGATCAGGTGCTAGAAAATTATTAAATAATGCAAAATGAAGATAAATCTTTCTCCTTTCTCAAAGGTTCTTAGTTTAAAGCTCACTGTATTTCACAGTATTCTGGAATATGTAATACTTCCCTCAACTTCCGAGACTCACTGGAAAACAACATAATGTCTTATTTTAAAAACTGTTTTCTGAAAAGAAATTAGAAAAGAATAAAAATCCACAGCACTATGCCTTAGATTCTGCAAGCTAAAGCAGATTACAATATTTATTCTGCTTATAAGGGAATATTACTCAGGTCCTACCAAAGTTCAGTGCAATTCAAAGGCTTCCATAACCAAAAGAAGCACCTTATAATAGCAAAGTTTACCTTCTCAATTGTCCTATTATGTGCATCTAGAAATACTTTACCTTTAGGTTATATTTGTGTGCATAGTCCAAAACAACTGGCACCAAATCATCAGTTGGCTCTCCATTTTCATCAGCCATACCAGGTGGGTACCATGAAAGCACTATTACACCTGAAAATACAAAACTTGAGTTTTAAATCATGTTCTTTAACGTGTTACTGTAATTCATATACAGTAACGTCATGAGTTACAATTATTGATGTGCAACCTACATAAAATAAATCAGCATCTCCAATTACTTTTTAATCAGTTACAAAATCTCAGTATTGTCAGAGTGGATTTTAACTCCTCTCTTTATAGGACTGCAATACAAGCAGTGGTTAGATCACTTGTCAAGGGAACAAATCTGTACTCAGTGTCCTAACACTTGAGAGCTGTTCCCTCCCACTTTTCAGCACAGCATTCCAACCTTCAGGTTGGACAAGAGGAAAAAAGTGCTCCCATCTAAGGCATTATAGCTATGCCATGATACAGGCAGAGAATATCAGGATAATGGGTTATAGAACTGTCAGGAGATGAGAGCTGTGCATGTGATGAAGGAGATTCTTATCTTATGGAACTTCATTTCCCATCTTATTTCTTCATTGTACCTCTGGCTCAAATACAGAGCAACCATTTATTACTAGAAGCAGTGACTTCAATCCCATAACCTTCTTTCTTGCTGGTACAGTTACTATGGTGTAATCCATCCTTCCAAGCATGTGAAATTAGTTTTTAAATTTATTATCTTCAAAATGCTTAACTCTCAATAATTTAAGGATGTTACCAGTGCTGTGGAGAAAAAAGACAACAAATACCATGTCTTCATACTGTAAATTCTTCTGATGCTCTCCAAGAAAGCAAAAGAATACACTCTTCAAAAAGCAAAATCCTTTCCTTCTGAAATAAAATGCTGTCAAATAAACAGATTGGATCTTTTAGATGCACAGCTGGAAACTATATCAAAAAGAAGCAAAGTCTGAAAGAAATACATGAAATACTGATGTAGGAATATTTTCCTAGCAATACTATTTAGAACATACAGAAGAATATGTCAATGTGGTTCTTTTTAATGATTTAAGTAAATGAATAAATCCACTGAGCTAGGAAAGTATATATTCTAAATTACACCTATTTTACTAACATGATAATATTTCTGACCATCAATTTCCAACAAACAATTTCAAAATTACGAAAAAGGAACCATAAATTACAGTGAATACATAATCACACAATATCCAAACCAGAAATTTATACTCACCACACACAGAAGGGAGTAGGGAGTTTAACTACCCTTAGGCACATTATCTCTGCATTTCATCAAAAAAGAAAATCACAAATAACAGGTAATCACAAAAGACAATCTGCTCAAGGAAAGCAAAATGCAATATTTTATTGCATTTTATCATATTATCTTTTATTTCACACAAAAGGGTTAAATGCAAATGAGTAAGGTGTAAAGGACAAGCAGAACAGCAACAAATCTGGACAAGACCCTCTTTTACACCTTTAGGAAATCTGTAAAAGTTCAGGAGACAGAACTGTTAATCAAGGAACCAAAATTCACATTTGCATTGCCTTTTCCTGAGAACGACTACTACACATTTTCTTTCCTGTGCTTAAAGGATATAGTTATGTACCACTTAAAGAGTCAAAAAAAGAAAAGTATGGACTTGACACTAAAAAAAATGTCATAAATGCTTAAAACCAGAAGAGTCACTAAAACCAAAAGCGGATTATCACAAAAAAAAGGCTGGTGCAAAAAAAAAAATTCCCTAAGCAATCTCATTAATAAAATTTACTGAAGTTATCTGTAAAATATTAGGAAATTATTACATAAGAATTGTAAAATATAAGAAGAATACAGGGAAGCAATGCATGAGATGTCTGTAGGCCCAGTCTCTTATATGCCTTCATTAGAAAATATATGCTGAAAGAAGCTCTTACATTTCTCTTTTTTAACAAGATCTTTGATAAAGCCTCAATGGTTAGAAAAAAATGATTATGTGACCATAAAATACAGTCATGGATGAGACAATGGGTAACAGAGAAAAAGGAGAAACTGTAAACAGTCAGCCTCACAGTACGCAAAAAATGAACAAAGTATAATTCTTAAAAAAAAAGTTGATGATTTATGTTAGTCAAATCTAGATGGAAGAGGCCAAATTCAATTGCACTTAAATCCTTAACTCAGAATAACAGCAGGAAAAAAGTGACTCTTTATAAATATCAGTTATGTTACAAAGAGTGTCACAGAAGTCTGTACTACTCATTGACATTGCTGAGTTTTAAACTGAAAACTAACTGAAGATACTAAAAAAACTGATTATGCAAAGCATTTGTCCTAGTAATTGGCACCTATTTCACCAGCAGTTCAACTTTTTTAGACATCTGTATTAAGAGGATGAGAAACATCACATGTTCTTCTAAAGGGCAAGTGCCCCCCTTGCCTTCATCACACTATCATAAATTATAGATAAGAGTAAAACAGTGCTTGTATCTGAGGCAGCTTGTATCTGAGATTTCTCTGCAACAGTCATGTTACTCTTGCTGATGGAGCTATATTACTGAAGAGGGTGAAAAATTTCCTGTGTTTGTATTAACCCTTGGATAAAATAAAGGTTAGGTTAAAACCCATAAGATGACAACAACCAAGAAGTAAACACTACACAAGTAAACATCACTAATCAAAATATAACAATTACATTAAACCTTAATGATTAGGTGAATGAAGGAGATTCGATACAAAGTCATTAGCAATATCAATAATGCTGGGAGTTTTGGTCATGTTGTCCCAATTACATTTCCAGAAGCTGCTCAGTTTAGTATTAGCCTACATGACTGCTTATTTTAAAGAAGATTAACATAAAAATGACCGTAAAGCCCAACAACAAGGAACGACATTAAAAACAATTGAACAATCTTATTTATAAAGTTCGCCTTATTGAGAAAAAGGGAACATCAATTTGTATTGAAAGAAGGTACTTTTGGACAGTAATGAATTAATAAATAATTGTTACTGCACACACACAGCATTCAGAGAAAAAAAACCTACTCATATTTGAACAAGCTGCCCCTTAACCATGTGATTTACTGAAACCTGTTCTTTAAACTGAAGTATTCATCTCCAAAAATAAAATAAACCAACAATATATTCCAGTCAAGGTTTCTGTTTTTTCATTAATGCTATCAGTGTTTAGCAGTAAGTCATGAAAAACATGTACTCAAAGTATTACAAACACCATTATTTCTGTGCTGTTACACCCATCATACACAGCCCTGAAGATGTAGGTTACAGTCAGGGGCTAAAACTCAGAAATATAAAGACATTTACTAGTTTCAGACATTTCCTGAATTACAGAAAAACAGAAGGATAGCTCAGCTGCCCTCATGCACAGATGTAAGGCTGGATAAATGAACAACATGCTGAAACGTTAACATTCATTACCAGTTGAAGCTGCACGCATTTGCTTCATGTGGGCTTCTATGACAGTAGGGTCTTTGGAACTGTAAGATCCAAGTTCTGGATAAAAGTTGGCCCCAATGTCCTCAGGAGGATTATGCCTTCCCTTTGGATAATTGTTTGCAATTTTGGGATCCCAGTGTGGCAATAATGGATGATTCCAGTGAATGTATTTACCATCAAACTGTGGATTCCCATACCAAGTATAGTAGAATATGTGAAAGTTGTAATTAGGAGAAGAAAGCTCCTCTTCCAGCTTTCTTACTGAAGACATAGATGCTTTCATAGTATTGACAGCAATACTATGCAAATTACTGACACGTGTTACAGTATCTCCTTGAGCTCTATTTAGCAAGTTCTGTTTACTGTCCAAGAGCACTGTCCGTTGTTGAAGCTCTGGCAACAAACCAAGTCCAAATGGATCCCCAAAGCCAGCTCTGTCAGGTCTCAGAGTCTTCAAAGCCATCATTATGGAGCAAATAAACAAAATAAAAAGCAACAAAATGATGCATGTTCTTCTGCGAAATCTTGCCATGATGTCATAGTTCAGACTCTCAACAGAGGGATTGTGGCTGGAACTGATCAAAAGACAAATATTTTCAAGTCAGATTTCTTATTACCTAATATTCAGCAGTATGAAATGCTTCATAAAATCTCTACATAATAAAAATAACAAGAGACAAATGTGATGCATACACTGGCCGCAGAACTAACAGACTTTGTGGAGAGTGGGGTACACAAACAAAATCCCATTTCCTTCCTTGAGAACATGTGTCACATTCTGAGGTTCTAACACTAAGGACTCATGTATTCTATAAAGTATTTTACTTTTGAACTTATGTTTTATTCTAACCCAGATAAATCCCATGAACTGGAAGTTCTGGTTAAATTATTATGTTTTGAACTATAATGTTTTGCAAGTGTTATTCAGGTAGAATTAATAAAGAAAATAGAAGAAAAAAGCAGAACCCATGAAAGGAGAATAACATAGCAGAACAAGAGTAAAAACAAAATGGGGTATGACAGAACTACAGCTTGTATTCAGAATGCAGGTTTCATTTTCTAACCTATTTCCTGGCTTGAAACCAAGCACTTTGTGTTCTGTTAACCAATATATTAACAAAATACTCAAAATTAAAAATAACCCTAAAACCACTAAATAACAAAAACTAAATTTGAAGCCATGATGCTTTAAAACTTTACAGATGTAAAATTTTAATTTTTTTCCGAATCCCGTAAGCAGAAAACAGCATAGCATTAAGGATGTAGCTCAAGCAGAAAGCCTCAAGTTAGTTCAATGTCACAGCTGCCTGACACCTCAGGTAGTGTTGCAGGGCTAAATTCAAAACAAGACCAATGGTACACAGCAAAATTTGAACCATGAAACTAGGGGGAAGAAAATCAGTATAATGGAAGGCCTGATTAATTTATTTATAACTTAAATTCCTGTACAACGTTATCACAAGGGAACCAGAGAAAAGGATTAACAAAATTTAGGTTACCACAGAATTATAGGGAAAAAGATTATGCATAAAACTGGCAACACTAAACTGGAAAATCTAAGAATAAATTTCTGATGCAAGGGTCATTATACATAATATAGTTGTGATATGCATTTTTGTCACTGACCTCCAAATTTTAAAATCTTATTTTAATTTACTGAGATACATGCAGGTAGTTTTAAAATACTTGTAAATTATTTCACCTTAGTTTCCTGCCAATGTTAGAGTGCATTAACATAGAGCTCAGTTGTCACAATATGCTGCTTACTACTGCTATGATAATTTTAGATAAGCAATTTTAGAATATGTTTTCTAACAATACAGCCTGAATAGGATTAGCACTATAACACTTCCATTTCCAATATTAATCCATTCATCCTACTGTCTGTTATAACTTCTGGGATTCATGTGGTTTTCACAGTAAGGTCACTCATTTACTGTAAGAGCAAAACCCAGTTAACATTTAAAAACAAACAACAAAATCCCAATGCACTTTTACCTTTTTAGAGAGTGAACTCAGTTGAATGAGAATCTCAGCACTAAAGCCAACAAAGAACAGATGGAACAAGGCAAGACTATGAAAATGATGTTGTTCATTTTGCCCAACTGGATTCTGAAACCATACGTTTGGCTACTGTCAGGGAAAATGATTTTCCAGCATAAACACTTACAGGATTTCACATCGCCTTATGTCAAATTACAGGGTTCTTTGTCCATGGCTAACAATCCATCTCCATGATTTTAGAATTCTGTCAGAGATTGTTTAGAGTACAGAATATCTTACTTTAATAAGAAATTAATTTTAAATACACTCAAACCGCTCCTGCTATTTTTCATTACCTTTTCAGTCTTTTTTCCTAGTTTATTATGCTACCTCTGCTTGGTAATTTAACTCAATTTTCAGATTAGATAAACTGAAGTTTTCTGAAGGGTTAGGATTTTTTTTAAAGGAAACAATATTATTCATCTGACTACTAATATATGCCATTTAATTTAAATTAAATGCCACTGATCTTCATTAAACAACATACAAGACTGACAGGGACAAACTACACCTGCAATTATTATTTTATCTCTTCTGTGAAAAAGAATTCATGATTGTAATGTCACAAGGATTTGCAATGTTCACAAGGTTTGTCATCTGGGTTTTCCTATTCCATATCAAAGAAGCTGTTCCTTTTGATTCTTGGCTGACGTATCAGCTACCCCATTCCTCCTGTTTAGATCATGACTTCACTACCATTAAGTCATTCATCTGAAGCATCAGGAACTGATCTTGGTGCTCCACATTACTATTTCAACAAGCATTTTTTAATATGGAATATTCACCATTGAAGCATACTAAAAAATGAGCAGCATGGCCACTAGCATTTGACTAGCATGGGGACAGACCTTGGTCTACCATATATCATACTGTGAACTTCTGCTATGCCAATACAGAGGCGCAGCACCAAAGTGCAAAATTTCTAGAACAAGTAAGTAATATCTCCTATCTGTATCTATTAGATATATTATTATATCTATGGTAAAGGTTTGTGTTCTGGGGAGACATCAGCCTCAATGATGACAACATAATTCAGACCTGGCATAGACTCCTATACTGTACAAGCTGCATCAAAGAGCTACGGGCTGGCAGTGCTTCATGTGTCATTTAATCTTGTTCAGATCTACTTTTCAGAGACAGTGACAGATAAACCCTCATCAGTGCTAGTGCCACAGCAGAATGGCAATACTGGGGAAACAGACTGAGCAAACATGCCTGTGAAACAGCCACATGAAGTTATGTCCACCCTTGGAAGTGGAAAAACCTTAAAAATGCATTTCTGATTCAACAGTCACTAGGCAAAGCATAGCTGTGATTTTGCATTTGTCGTGGACATTCAAATTTTAGAGTCTGACTGCAATTTACTGAGGTACACCTCAGTCCTACAGACTTAGCAAGTACCTTGCCTTGGGCTTTTGAGTGCACCTGGATCTAACAGCAATTGACTTCAGCAGCAAAAAGGCTGAATAACTTCAGCTTTATGAAGGTTAAGATCCTGCATGCAGTTACCCTGACTCAGAAGCTTTTGGATTCAAACTTCATGTTTGTTCACACATATAGGTGTACCAGAAAAAAATGTAACCACTTTGGGCTCTTTCTCTTGCCTACTCAGTAAATTCTAAAAGAAGAAAAAAACCATCTGTAACAGGTCAGAATTTCTCCTTTAATGAATACAGATAGTAATTTCCTTTATAACATGAGAAAAATATGAAGCTTTACTGGGAAAAGTTAAAACCTGTATTTCCTCAACACCTAGTTCTCTTCTGAAAAAAACCCCAAAACATCGGACACAGATGTTTTACTTTTTACTTAGCAACTATACAGAATTAAAGGCACAAAATACATGTAAGTCTATCCCATTATGATCATCTCTGTTCCAAATTAATTTGGGTTTCTTGGAAATAAATACCATGAAATTCATCACAGTACACAAAATTTCCAGGTGTTCTTCTTAAAACAACTCCTTCATGAAGAAAGAAAAAAAAAGGGTCTATGAAAATATCTGAAGTATTTTCCTAATTGTTCCACACAATCAATTGAATGTCTCAAGCTCTTACCTGAGAGTGATTTTTTTTTTCTCCCTCACTACTGCTTTTTATACCCTTAAGTTACTGCACAGGGAAACCTTCTGTTTGACCTTTCCACTATATGAAGAAAAAAGCATACAGATGTACAGATGATGAGCTTTTCTTCCCCTGGCATGCTTCCCCAAAAAAGAATGTTTCTTTAGTCAAAGAAGAAAAAGCGATTTAAAAAAAAAAGTGTTTGAAAGGGATGACGGTGCTTAATTACTCAAGATAATTTTGGTTAGGCAACTCAAGTTTCAGTGCCCTGCCCAGTGGGTTGCTTTTTTCTGTTTTACAAATTCCAAAAGAGAAATACACTATGCAAAGAAATTAGGGTAAGATAAAATAGATTTATCTAGTTTAGCAAGAATCAGCAAATACAATAATTTATTTACTCTGATGTTTCTCAACCATAACAAATGGAAATGCAATATAGGGGAGAGCTCTGAAAATCTGATTTTATTGATCGAGGGTAAGGTCATCCAGAAGCCACTGAGGCTGGTAGCTCATGGATGGGATCAAAGCTTCTCAGCTATCTAAAGCTGAGAAAAAGCTTCTCAGTTATCTAAACTTAGTTTCTACTCAGTTTTCCCAGCTCAAAGAAACTGAAAACTCTGAAGTTACAGATCAGCTCTAGATCTAGGCCTTAAAGCCCTGATTCTGGAGCTACACTGCAGATGTGCACCTAAAAACATTAATTCAGTTTCCAAGTGATTGACCAGGTGACGACTGGTAAAAGTGTTAAAAGCTCCACATTTATAAAGCACATTCTGATCTGGAGACCACGAAGAGTAAAAAGCAACAGAAGCTGACTATATGCGTGGGAACCTTGTATTTCCAGTATTAAAATGAATCAGGGAACTTCTCAAAAACTCTGTGTACATGAAAAGTCTTTTTCTAAAGTTATCTTAAAAAAAAATTTTGAAAATCATTAAAGATGTAAGAAAAAATGAGGTATAACATGCAAACACTTCACAGCTGTGTTACATGATAAAAGGTATCTTTTTAAACACTTCCAATAATATAAGATTTCTTTTTGGTCTACCCAATTCAAAAAAAGGTATTTTAAATCTGACAAACAGAGAACAGAAATTGTGATTTGAACTTAAGAAAGCAGTAGCAACAAAACACAATCCTTCTGGATTCTTTGCTGTAAAACTGGTAAGAGAGCCTCCAGCATTTCCAGTATTTGCCTTCAACATGCCAGCGTTCTCCTGCTTGGGAAGGCCATGGGAACACACAGCTGACTCTGGGCGGCTGCAGGCCACGATAAGAAAGGGACCTTTGGCCGGGGCTCACCGGGAGCTCCCGGGGCACTTCAGAGCCAGCCTGCCGGACAAGGGCTGAAGGCAAAGGCTGGGAGCAGACCCAGCTCGCTGCGCTGCTCCCATGCCCTGAGCACGGCACCGAGTTCCGAGCGCTCACACTTCTCTCCCACTCCGCGGAACCGAGCGCCAGCCCCCGCCACCGGAGGAGCATCAGCCGCGGGCGGGGGACGCGGCGAGCCTTCCACACGAGGGAGGAGGGAAGGGGCCGCCCGGGAGCCGCCGCGGCCCCTCTGACGGGCGGGGGCGAGGACCGTGCCCTCCTGTCCCGGCCTCTCCCGGCCCGAGGAGCCCTTGCCCAGTTGCCCGGTGCCCGGGGCCGGCCGGGGCTCGGGGCTCGGGGCTCGGGGCCGGCGCCGTTACTCACCCGCGGGAGGCAGGGCCGCCGCTGCCGCCGGGCGCGCGCGCGCGGGGGGTGCCCCTGCCGGGCCGGGGCGGCGGCGCGTGCGCCAGGCGGGGCGCATGCGCGGGGCGGGCGGCGGCGGCGGCCGGGCCCCGTTATCCTGAGGGGAGAGCCGCGCTCCCGCCTTTTCCGCTGCGAGCCGGGCACCGGCCGGTGGTGGAGGAACAGGGCCTCCGCTGGGCTTTCACATTGTGTATGCTGGTTTTTCTTTTTCCTTGAAAGGCCTGAAAAAAAAAAAATCTTTCAGTTGTTTAAAAGTCTTTGCTGAATTGTTGATTGCTTCTCAGCTGCGAAATGGTAGTCACAGAATCAGTTTAACATGAGATCATCGACTCGAAGCTATGACCAGATGCCTCCCTGTCAACTAGACCGTGGCACTGAATGCCTCATCCCGTCTCCTTAATCAAGTCCAGGGATCCACCACCACCTTCTGGGCAGTCTGTTCTAATGTCTAATCACCCTTTCTGTGATGAAATTCCTCCCAATTCCTACCCTGAATCACTCTTCATCTCATCCTGTCACTGCCTGGGAAAAGAAGCTGACCTCCCTACCTGGCTACAACCTCTTTTCACCCCTTGAGCCTTCTCTGGGCTAAGCAATCCCAGCTCCCTCAGCTCCTCCTCATGGAACATGTGCTCCAGGCCCTTCACCTGCTTTGGTGCCTCTCTATCCTGATGCCCAAAACTGGGCAAGAAAATAAAATTCTATAATAGTCAGATGGCTACAGAGCAACTATTTGTTCATTCAGTGCTGGGAGTGAGGGAGATCTTTCTGCCAAAAACTCAGTCCCCTAGCTTTCAGCTACATTTTAAGTCTTTCCACACAACCTCATAATTACAACGTATCATTAGCATATTCATATTTGCATAATGCTCTGTCACGGTTTTATAAGTTTTTCACTTCTGCGCATGCATTGGTTCCTTCTGTGGTGGTCATCAGACTCCTGATGGCCTTTGATGAAGGCTTCTGTAGTCTTCCTCATGTTTGAACTTTTCACCTCTATCTTCAGTGCATGCTTGGTGCTTCTTGTTTTTCAGTCTAACTTGTTTTTAGTTAATTTTGCAGGTTGCAGGTTCCATTAAAACTTACTCTCTTGCTCCTGATGGCACACGTTATCTCGCTGGCTTTGTTACTGGCTTGTTTTGCTACCTTGCTTTACTTGCCCATCTTGTTGCAATGTTATGTGCGGTCAGCCTTTTGTTACCTACAACTTAGGATTCAAGACAGAGATGTGCAAATAATAGCTGGATAAAGCCTGGGGCTTGAATCTGTGTGCAGTGTTGGGTATGGCACCTCTGCGCCCTAAAAGTTGTTATTCAATTTTACATTAGAGTAGGGTGTTCAGTACAGTGATACATTGAGGAAGTCAGTGCACTTCTGGGGAATTGCCCATCCTTATACCCTGTCAGCTATATGGGCATAAATCAGGAAAAAAATGTGGATAGAAGTTAAATAAATAATAATAAGTAATAAATAATAATAACTAATGTTATGTAGTAATTTTGTGGTAACATATAACTGCAGTGTTGTAAAAATAATTTTACTGATGTTTCATATGCTAACATTTCATGTGTGCTTTATTCTTTTTTCTTAAGCAGTAAAAATGGGCTATGAATAGTTATCATAATGAGATTAATAACCAAATCAATGAAAGAAATATATTCTCATTGTCTACTGTAACAGCAGAAGTCTGAAGAACCCTTGTGTATGAACACTGCAGATTGACTCAATGCAAATTGTTGCACTAGGTAAATATCACAATCTTCCCATTGAATCAAAACATTTCTTCCCTCTGCCATATGAAAAATATCTGTAATGAATTGTATCCCTGTGGTATAGTTTGTCTGATTTTTTGTTAAGAATTTCTCTAAGCCATGAGAGACAGTACAAACACTGATCAGAATTGTGGTTTCATTGAAATCAATAGCAAAAGTCTCACTGATTTAAAAGAGACAGGATTTCACCTCAAATGTGAATGAAAAAACTCGGAATGAGTGTCTCATACTGTGGATATAAAGAAGTAAATTCAACAGCTCCCATGGTTCTCCTTGAGTTTCTCTTTGAGTTTCTCCTTGAGAAAATTGAAGGAATTGTGGCATGATGTTTTCTTTATGCTGTCTGAGTGATCTTAAGGGGAAAAACTTTGCAGTAATTCTAATTTCTAATGTTTCTTCCATGTATCTGAATAATTTCATTAACAGAGTGTGTTGTAAGTGATTCAGGAACGTCATGCTTTAATAATAGATTAGTTGGCATATGAATAGTCTGGAGATCAAACCTTGATATCTGTTCCATTTCCTCACAGTATCCCCAATTTTTTCTTTACTGTTTTCTTTCCTTTGTTGTCTTTTCCTTTCCCTTTTTTTTTTTTTCTTTCCTTCTTTGCTTCTGTCTTTCAAAAGAAAAGATCTTGTAGGGGTGGTCTTCCCTTCTATTTTATGGAGGACATAATTTTAATTTTCACTTTCTCTTTACCATGTGGAAGAATTTCTACTGGAACTAAGAAAATTTGTTGGAAAATAAGATGTTTAGAAAGTTAAAGAATGTTAAAAGTAAATCTAAAGCATTTGATAATGTTCCATTAAGAGTACATGTTTACTAGGCCAAAAGTATACTAATGTTAGAGAACAAGCAAGAAAAAATCACTTAATGAGAAGGAAAAAATCCTAAAAGTTTTTGTTCTGGCATAGTTCTATTATGTCAGAGGATTTTTGCTGATTAGACTGAATCTACTGGCTAAGATTTCAGAAAGCAACAAAAGGAAACCCATATCACACAACTTCCTCCAAACCTTTCTGCACAGTAAGGAAACGAAGTAGTTATGTTCAGTTTAAGTTTAGATGGAACAAGGGATGTTAATATAATTGTGGTAATATTACTGATTAACATTCTTTTTTAATGTATAGCATTATATTTATTTTTCCTCCTTGGTCTTGTGATTGCTAATTTTTTCCTGTGTAAGGTCAAGATGTACTTTTCCCTAGCCTGCCTTCTGATAGCCTTATCTTTCCTGTAGCTCCCATTATTTTCTCCTCCATTATATCCTGTGTCTTCTCACTTGTTCTGTGTTTATGGTTATAATAGCTGTGATACACTGTTCTGGCTTCAGAACAAACACAGAAGAGGAATAATCTGTGCATGTAGCCTTTTCTTCTGTTCTCAATTCTCAATTCTATTCTATTTGTCTCCAAATCATGAAGCTCTCTATTTTCCTTCCAGTAGTCAGTGTTAAGCCAGAGCTCCTCTTTTGCAGTTTTGTGAATCTCTGCCTCTTTAGCTGATACACAGCCATCTCTTTGAATTTTTCTTCCCTGAGACTTTTACTGCTGCATCCCATATTTTTCCTGAGCAGAGGCTGAAGACAACCTTTCTTTTATGCTACAAAAAAACAGTGGCAAAGTGATGGTCCATTTTTTACTGGAAGTTTTCAGTAGCAGTAGAAACACAGTAACAGTTTGGGTCAATTTGGATAACTAAACTCTTGCTTCTTTAAAAATCTCAAAAGATAACTTTGAAGCAGTAAAGTCTGGCTGCACAGATGATTTAGAGCAATGAAAGCTTTGATTATTTGACTTCAGTAATGCACAGAGGAATTACCTGACTGCCATCCTAGGACAGCTATAGATCTTCAAACTGCAAATACAGAAAAGCTTTATTAAAGCTCATGCTCATTTTCTGTCATACAGCTGATCTCTGGGTTTATGGTTTCTTGGAGTGTGTGTATGTCATGGTTTAACCCCAGCCAGCAACTCAGCCCCACACAGCCACTCACCGACTCACCCTAGGTGGGAGGGGGGAAATAATTTGAAGAGTAAAAGTGAAAAAACTTGTGGCTTGAGGTAAAGCCAGTTTGATAAGTTAAGCACAAGCCATTAACACAAGTGGAGTAAAACAAGGAATTAATAAATTGCTTTCTTTGGCTGGCAGGTGTTCAGCCATTGCCAGGAAAACAGGGCTCCATCACACAATAGTGACTGAGGAACACAAACACCATCACCCCAGAGGTCCCTGCTTCCTTCTACTTTCCCCAGCTTTATATGCTGAGTGTGACATCCCATGGTACTGGATGTCCCTTTGGTCAGCTGGGGTCAGCTGTCCCAGCTGTGTCCCCTCCAACTCCCTGTGCACCCCCAGCCTCCTCGCTGGTAGGGTGGGGTGAGAAGCAGGAAAGTCCTTGACTGTGTAAACACTGTTCAGCAGTACTGGACTGCCGTTACCAACACTGTTACCAGCACAAATCCAAAACATAGCCCATACTATGTGCTATTAAGAAAATTAACTATATCCTTATCCAAACCAGCAGAATGTATTAGAGATTTGTCCCGGCCTTTCAGAAAAGAAACTATATGTGTAGAAGTTATGTCATAGTCTATTGTAATTTTGGTATTTAGAAAACATGAGTTTCACCTTCAAATACAGTAAGACTTGCATATTTTTAAATTTTTGTTGTAAGATTAAAAAAATCCAGCAAGATAAGCTAGAAAAGAGAGTTGTAATTATAGCCCCTGATAATGTACTGTACTCACATTAGAAGCTTCCATTTACTTTTGTATGTGAAGGTAAGGTGTGCAAGTAGAAATTTCCTTTATTTACAAAGTAATCTAATGTAGCTAATGGTACAAGGTCAAAATGTTGTATACTTTGTAAATACAGGAGTGTCTGCCAGGCTTATTGAACTGTGTGCTGTTGTATTATTGGACTTGTATGAAGGTTTTTGATTGGGCAATGAGTACAGAAAATACATGTGACATCATTTACGTCAGCACGTGTTGAGATGTGCTTTTTCTTTTTTTCATCCTGTTTTAAGGCCTTTTTTTCATCCTGTCTAAAGGAAGGGTATGGCCAGATAAAACATAGCTCTTTCTAATACACTTTTGTTAGAAATAAAGTTATTTAGCAGAGAGTTAGGGGAAAATAAATTGTTCTCTCTGCTCATAAAGAAAATTGTACAGGAAGGATTTATGTATTGTTTTTAAGGTTTCCCCTAAAGTACATATCTATCTGCAGATGTATTTTATTGGGATTCTCATCTCCTTCAGAAATTAGAAGTTTTCTCTCAGATTAAATGAAATATGATGGGACAATGATGTTTTCTTATTCTTGCAAAAAACTTTATTCAGCTCAGTAGTCTTGAGCACTCATTTTTCCTTTTTATTTTGCTTTTCTTTCTTCTTTTTCTTTTCCTTTTTTTTTTTTTTGTTTTATTTTGTTAATTTTTTTCAGCAATTGTGGAAGAAAAAATAGTTCTTCAAAGGAGGAGAGGAGTTTTGAGATTAGGGGGTGACGTATGCTTAAAAAATATCTGAATTAAGTGATAGTGATTAAAAAAAGGGGCCAAATCAAGGGAGGGTTTAAAAAAAATGACACACATAGCCTGTGGGTAAACATCTACAATTGGATTCAGAGTGTTTAAGTACCATTTAGCCATCCTTAGTTGGAGTAGTATTAAGAAAGGAAATAAATTCTGTTTCATCTCACTTCTAAGACTAACCAAGCATTTGAAGCATTTCAGTCTCTGGTCATGCATTAATGCACACAGACTTTCAGAAGAAGTGAGTACTCTTCTTGTTGAGGTGCAAAGCAGTTTACAGGTAAAATGGAAGCACACAGGCAGAGATTTCCCTTGCTGTGTGCTCTCAGTGCTTCTTGTAGTTTTAAGAAGCCCCCTTTTAGAGTGCCAATGAAGTTTCTCACAATACAGCAGCCTAGTGGTTTTGTAATGTTGTAAGGATAGCTCTGCAGGGTGAAAAAGAGTTCTAGTTTTGTAAGGGACCCATAACCCTCTCCAGGGTTAAAATAACTACCACCACTGTTCAAAACTCTGAGGTTTAAAATGACCACATACATAATTGCTGCCTTTTCAAATCAGTGCTATCATTAATAGTGTGACTTTTTTTGTTTGGTGGAACATCAGGATGCAAATGTAAAAGTATCAAATAATGTACCATACTTTCACTTCCAACTTTGTACTATCTTTTATTTTAGGAGTAAATGAATCATTAATACATTTCCAATTGTAGCAGTTATACAAAGTGAGTGCATTTTCATTTTGACCACTAGGTGCAAGATTAATCTATACATGAGTGAATATTAACAATTATACATTTTTTTTTTAAATTTAAGGATTGCTAGTAAGCAAAGATATTTATCTTATTTCCCAGTAAACAAGTTTAAATATCTTCATTTATTAAGTATAAATATTGGCCCAGGATAAGCCAAAGATATGCAGTTTCTTAAACCACCAAAATGTATTGCATGATCTGATAATGGTAATGCAGCTGTGATGACAGAAGATTGCAACGCTGTGTATATCCTGCCTAATTAGGCTACACTGTTAAAGATGCTGGCATTGAAGCAGTCACAAGGAATGGGAAGAAATAGGTGGAATTAGACAATGGAATGAGATGTAATGGAAGCACTGTGAAACACAGATTTTCCTCATAAAGAAAATAAAAGAAAGGTGTATTTTTGTTCAAGTATTTCTGTCTTCCATTCCAGTTAGTTTGAGCTCATAAACTAGAATGGGAAGTGTTTTACCATTTTTATTACAGTGTTGTTCTATAAAACAACATTTTTTCTATCTGTATGTCTGTGTGGGTATAATTGAGATGCATAAAACATTAGGAGCATTTAACAGGCATAGATTCTGTATAGTTCTTTCAGTCATTTTTTATTGCACTTGGAGATGTATTCTACCTACAAAAATGCTTCCCTGTATTTGGGATCTTATTTTGAAACATTGATAGAATTTGGAGTAGCAAAGAAAGATCGTGGACACCAGGAATTATTAATTAATGCATCAGTTCATGAAAAAAAAAAAAGCCAACCTGTTTTTACAGTAAAGCTAAACATTAGTGCCTGAAAAGTTGCCAAGTAAGTGCAGTAATTTCCATAATTCTGCAGTTAAAACTGTCTTCATCATGAAGGCATCTGATTAATTTGAATATCATATTATCTTATAGGGTGAGAGAGGATGAACTTCATGCAGCTTGTTAGTGTTGCCTCAAGACTGTAGAAAACTTGTCATGTGATTTATCACTGAGAGAAGAGGAACCCTGGCAAAGCTAGCAAATTATAAACACTGCAGCCTTCAGTATTACCAGCACTAACAACTTTTGGCATTAGATTATTAACAGTGTTCTTGTAATAATAAAAATAAGAATTTATTACTGTAGCACCTAATTGGATGAAAGTGCTTCTCAAAATAGGTGAAAAGAGATAGTGCCTATCCTGAGGGCTTCTCAAGTGTGATTTAATGTGGTGTTAGGAGTGAGGTGTAGCCATGAGCATCAATGGCTTTATCCTGTATAACTGTCACTTGTATATTGATACTTCCAAAAATGGAGTAAGACACCAGTTTTAGTTGGCTAACTTCTTGTAGGATCTGCAAAATAAATTGTTTGAATGAGGGTCTTAGTAGCACTGCAGGTCAGCTCAGAAGAAAATATATGTAGGATATTGGAAAATACAGACAATTACATAGATGAGTGTGGAGCACAATGACATAGAAGCTGTGGAAGCAAAATACCAAATGGAAGCACAGATTTTGCCTTTTTGTTGTGGTTGTTCTAGCCAGGTGTATAGCTGTTTATGGTTTTCTCTCAGGAAAAATACTGTCAAGAGATGACATGCCAGTTGGTGCTCACTTGGAGATATTTAAGACTTCTTGATTTTTCTGTGGAGTGTCTTTCTTTGGGGAAGAACAACTTTTCTCTGCTCTTTGTAATGAAACATATGGACTGTTCACTTGTAAGACTTATTGTAGGATTCATTTTCTGCCCACTTCTTTAAAATCATCTTGTGTGAGCCAAGAGGTTAATTAAAATACAGTTCACAACATAGATGATGAATTGAAAATCATTTTGTAGTTACTGATTTTCTATTTTAAAGATAATTAGCCTTGCTTAATGATACAGTATTATGCTGCAGGCAATATAGATGTTGATTGACAACTCTGCTGTGGGACTGAATTCCTTCTAGGATGTCACTGGACATAAAACAAGCATGTTTTATGGAATGAACATATCCCTTGATTAAAGACAATCCGGTCCATTTCATAATTTTGCAGTTTTCCTACAAATAAGTAGCAGATCATGAGAAATTGCACTTTCTGTTTTGCTAAGTTAGAAACCATTATAAAAGGCTTTTTATCCACAGGAGTCAGCAGAGGGTCAGGTATGCTCTGAAAAGCTAACAGCTGCAGAAGTGTTCAAATAAGTTCTGAGCTGTAGGTACATTTCAGCCTCTACTCTTGGTTCAATGACATTGCTTTACATGAACTTGTAATATGAAATCTGCACAGGTGATTAATTCTACTACCTTGAAGGTGTTCAAGGGAGTAGAAAGCTTTTTAAAGGGCAAGAATGTCATCATAATATTTATATGTATATTTTCTTTTATGTTTCAGGGATGTTTTAGTACATGCATCCAAAGAAACCTGCAAAGCAAAGACTCATTTAACTAGCATAAAAAACACTGAATTAAAGATAATAATTTATAACCTATCTTGCACTATGGTATCATGTGAAGCAAAACCAATGCAGCACAAAGAGGGAGATAAAAGGAACAGTTTAATGTTAGCACTGATGCATTTCAGTCACTGCTTTCTGAAAGTTAACCTTGAGATTTTGATGGCCTTCTAGAATTCTGTTGTGTTAATTTGTCAGTAAAAGCAGCAGATGCTTGGAAACAACTGTTTGCCTCAGCCTCCTGCGAAAAATGGATGAGGAGAAGAAAGGCAAATAGTTCACTGTATTTGCTTTTCTTAGTGAGTTGAAAGTGACCTGTTTTCCAGTTGGTACTGAAAAAAAGAAAATAGCAACATATGTAAAAAATTATATATGAAACATGATATAGTGTAAAGGGATTGATTCTTTGTATGTCTATTGGAATCAGGGGTCAAGTACACATTCTAACTATCTTTTATGAGTGGTTAGCAATGTGCTGGGAACTAAGTTACATAATAGTGCATTAGAAATAGCACAAAGAAGAAGCCCTTCTCTTTATTTATAATTCATTATTTATTAGAAAAGCCTGGTGGACTGTGGTCATTAAAATTTTAGAAACCAGGAATGATCTTTGTGTTTTGTACATGCAAACTATGCAGAAAGAGTAACTTGTGTTTAATCCTTGATTATAGCCTTTGCAGGCAACTGAAATTGAAATAATTGTGTCATACAAACATGTATTTTCTGTCAGTATTTTCTTTCATTGCTTCTGTTTTTACTCTGAAGCAGAACATATTTAGTTGAAGTCCTTAGCCATTCAGTTTTTGGAAAGTGCTTTAGATAGTTTCTGTACTAGCTTAATTTACCTCCACCACAGCTATGACAAAAATATCACCAAAAGATTTAAAAAATTCATTGTTAGCACTCAACTTTGTGATGTTACCTCAACAAAGACGCTCAGTGCCATCTAAGATCCACTAAATCATCATAAAACTCCCATACATTTGGAGCTGGAAGTTTCAGTACAACTACAGACTTCTTTAGGAGTTGACTAAGTTGAAACTTCAAGTCTTTGGTGACCTCCCTGGACAGTGAACTCATAATTACTTCTTTACTTGTTACTTACTTTTTATCCTTCCTTAAGGAAAGATTGTCAAGATTTTGGTCCATCACAACAGATTCTCACTGCCTCTTTCTGGTAAAACATCCCTGTCTTAGAATTAAACATACTGAGCAAGAAGCCATCACAAGACTGAGTATGTTTAGACAGCTGAATTCCACCTGCATTGCCTCCCTAGTGTTTTGTACCTTCTGCATGGACTTCTGCTTCAGTCCCCCCTTCCAAGGGTGATGTAGATACTTCTGCATTCTTGAAATCCAGGTGCACTTTCTGGATAAGGTTAACTATAAGGTGGGTCATGTTTTTTCCATATATTCACAGCTCACCAGGTACTCTGAACGCTTCAGCATCTCAGCTCCTGCCTGCTGATGTTGCATCTGTGACATTGAATGAATGTTAATCAATGGGTCAATATAAAATTCTTATTCTGGGGTCTAAATTTATAGTTCAACATGAACATAAGTTTTGTATCTGTTTCTATAAATGTATATGATCTGTTAAAGTCCTTGGTAAATTAATTTGTTCTTTAATTGTTAAAAATTTGTGCTCTTGTTCATTAACTGTTAGAGTGCCTTATATCCTTGTCTGCTGCTTTGCAGATCCTATAACTTTTGAAATTTACATTCTTCTGGTAAGAGAGAGACTAAGTCTCCCTTTGTTCTTTTGTTTGATAAGTTAAATTTTTTTCATACCTCTAGAAGAGATGCCTCATATGGCTTTGATCATTCTTGTGAATCATTCCCAAGTCTTCTCTGTTTATTTCTAGTGTGAACTCCAGGCATAAGAACTAGATATATTCTGTTAACTGAAAACAATTTTTTCAAAAGGCATTTTTTCCCAGGGAAAATCCATCTTAGAGGGATATATTTACAGGTACATGTGATCACTGGAGTTATAAATAGCAGTAAAAGTGGTTATCTTAGCCTGGGATACATTTTGTGCATGAGGACAGAATATACTGTAATTGCACCACTCTTAAAGGCTGATTGTAAAAGATTTCCTTTAACAGATTGCACAGCCTTCCTAAGCAATCTCTTCTTGTACTTCACTGTCCTCACTCTTCAAGATATTTTCATGATTTCTAATTTAAATCTCCTTTTCTGGAATTTTACCTTATTGCTTTTTATTTTGTCTTCAGACTATACAAAGATGAATGAATTTTCTTCCTTAAGACCTCCTCTTACATTCTTAAAAGTTTATTGTGTATGTTGTAGGTCAAGATAGGTATACCAATTATCATTTCTGTCTGGTTCTTTTGGACTGTCTCAAATTATTCCATATCCTTCCTAAGCTGTATTCCTTCAAAATAACAACAACAAAAACAAAAAAAAGGGCAAGCAGATGCTTGAAGAGTACTGACATGACAAAAAAACATATTCTGAATGTTTTTAATGCACCACTCTTGCATATAAGTCCCAGAATAACATTTTATCAGAAGAAAATTTTATTTTTAAATTTTGTTCAGAAGCTGTGATCCAGTGTAATATTAAATAATTTTCTGCAGTATTGATGACTATTCAGTCTAGTCTTGCATTCTTCCTTAACAAAATAAAAGTTGCTTTTATTTTTTTTACCTGACTTGAAACCATATAAATGCCACTTTTATGATGATCAGACTGAAAAATGTTTTGTTTCCCAGCAGCTAATAGTAGTGACAGCTTCTTTCAGGTCCTTATGTGTT
Organism: Ammospiza caudacuta; assembly: GCF_027887145.1. NCBI lineage: Eukaryota > Metazoa > Chordata > Aves > Passeriformes > Passerellidae > Ammospiza > Ammospiza caudacuta. The sequence continues at coordinate 106,492,257 of NC_080595.1, read as the reverse complement.
TACTTTTAAGGTGAAAATTATAGATTCAAATGTATATTGTTTCTAGAGGACTCAACTTTCATCCTTCCATGTGAAAGGTAAAAATGAGCATCACTCTTTTTCTGCATCAGGAGTAGAATTTACATATTTTCTGTGTATAATGCTGAGGACTATGGTATCCCTAGAAATTTATTTCATACTTTAATAAGGAAGGAGGAATAGTTCCCTTCCCTCATTTGCCATAAGCAGGGTTGTATTTTTCTGTTCTACTTATTGCTCTGAATTTGATAATCTTCATTTGGCCAGTAGTCCCACAGAGGACTTGTTCTTCTTCTTGGAACACTACTATGTGGTGCATACAGTCAAATAGAGGAATATTAAAAAATACCAAGAAAGAGCTGAAAGAGAAGTACAGCAAATTAAATTTTCAGTCCCTAAGAAGTTAGGAGAAAATATATAAAATTAGACTGTTTAAGTAATCTGTTTTCTATGCTGAGAAATGCCATCTTCCAAAGTAGGGAAGTTCAATTCTTCTGGTCTTTTTGTATGTGTTTATTATGGTTTGTTTTATCCAGCAGGACAATAAACAACTTTTACTGTGTAGCAAATCTACTTCACATAACTTTTAAATACCAGAGGAGATGTTGCTCTTTTCTGTCATGACAATAAATGAATGCACAATAAAATAATGTTTTGTTGTTCTTATTTTTAAAGTACTATGACAATTAGGAGAAATTTCGTACAATATCCTTAGCACAGCAGAATCCCCAAATCTTTTGCACAAATAACTAAGAGGAGTAATTTTTATGTGTTTGTGTTGCTTTTAAGTGCCTTTTCCCATCCCTAATAGTCAACAAATAGTTTTTTCTTATAAATTACAATTATTTTAGATGTACAGACCTCAAAGTAATTTAGGCTAAAGCTTTAAGGTGGATCTTCCCATTTTCCCTGAGATTTCTTACATTAAGAAAGGGAGGGAGTGTTCCATGACTAAATGTTGTTTTGTTAAAGTCAGAACAGATAACCAGAAAAAAAATCCACTCATGTCTACACTTAAAATGTGAGTTTGCAAATTAATCCTTGCATGCTGCTTTGCAGAAAAGTACTTTCCTTCCAGGTTGCTTCTGATAAAGGGGCTTTTGTTCTTTTTGTGTGCTTCACCATGCTCTTGACAGTCCACTTTCAAACTATTGGATAAACTTCTAATGTGGCTTGACAATGACTGCGTCATGCCAGCATTAATAGTGTCAGTTTTTCCCCTTATGTTCCAGGTTGTTTATGTTTTGAATATCTGCATTCTTGAATATTCTTGGATATATCTATTGCTTTTCTTTGAATTCCAGATGGTGCTTGCAAATGGTTATAATAGCTCTATGTTTTAACAGCAACTTCTGAAGTTAAGTAAAATATATAGAGTACAATACAAGTTGCAAATAAATAAATAAACTAGGTATCATTATTTGTGAAGCTGTCACATCTTTTTTTTGGTTGCTACCTGGGCAGGATTTCAGAAAGTATTTTTTGTACCTAGGTTTCTTTAGTCTTCAGAACACGAGATGAGGTTGGAACCTGACAGGTGAGAGAAAGACTTGGGCAACTGCAAAAATGGGTGGATGTGGATGCAATTTGCAAAGCCTCTGCACAAGCAGACTAGAGCAGAGAATTTGGAGGAGGGTAAAGAAATGGGTTATGTGAATTCCCAGCTGAGATACTGCTGTTCTGAGGCAGAAGGATGCTGTTTATTGGGTAAATCAGCTTCAAGTCTGGCAAAGACTGCAGTGGTGCTTAGATGTTGCCACACATCTAAAAGGGCTTCTTGAAAGCATGTGACTCACAAGGGCAGCTAAAAAATTCAAACAAAACATGGAAATAATTAATTTAGGAGGATCAGTGGTTGAGAAGCAGCATGAAAATAATGAACACTAAAATTAATGGGAAACTTAATGTATTCAGGGATGAGAGTCTATTAGTTAGGATTTCTGATGCAAGATAATACAGAAAGAGAAAAAGAATATTGTGGCAGGAAAAGAGGAAAATAGGAACTGAACTTTTCTCTCTTAATTATCTTCAGAGAAACACATCTTTAATTAAGCAATTATAACAGTCTTCCAATATTTTTGCATTGCTTTTGTTACAAATAGCTCTCCTAATGAATAGCAACCTAACCCACTACAAATTTCTCCAAGTATATGTAAACCCATGATAGGGCAGAAAATGAGATAATAAAGGGACTAATGGAATAATTATAGTAGTATAATAATAAAGGGAATAAATAGATCACATAAGCGAGGAATGAGCATTTTTTCTCTGTAGATTTCTCTAACATGGCATTTTCTCTGACAGCTTGAAAGGTGGAAAGTACAGTATCATATTGTGTCTAATTTCCTGCAAGATAAATCTGAATACCTCTGTTGAAATTCTAACTGTAGTTTGCTAAGAAAAGTATCATCCAAATCCACAATTACTGTTATTTCATACAGTATTTCATGAGACTTCAGCAAAATCAAATACTTTAAGAAAGCTATTGAGGCTTCCTGAGAAGCTTCAATACCCAACAGCAAAAAAATCTATTTTATAGCAGGGTATCATAATGATTTTCTAAGCCATTGTCTTAAGAAAGACCTTAGAGTATACTTTAGTCTCACATGGATTGTTATACAAAGTAGCCTCAAAAAAGGTATTCTATAACTTGATTTTTTTGTTGTTTTTGAATCAAGCAATTATTATGGTATGAAATAACAAGTTGATTCTACCTGTTTTGCACAGGATGCTATGCTGTTTGTTACTATCAGAAAAATCCTCCAGTGTTTCATTAACTTGGAGACAGCATTTGTGCCACTTGATTCCCTTTTGTTTCTCACAGTGACAAATTGTATCCCAGGTTTTGCCCTGTTATTAGTATTGCAGCTGTGCTACTGTTTAATGCACATGCTGTTTTGTACTAATTTAGTAGAAAATAAGTTCAGAAGAAAGTAGTTGTATTGCTGCCAAGTTTTGCAATTATTTTAACTGCTGGGGAAAATTATATTTTGCATATCTGAGTCGTGAATTTTGTAAACAACAGGAGGAGCAGCAAACTGGTGACATCTATTTTCTCTCCAGAACTTCAGAAGAGTTTGAGGAGATGTCATCTCCTCAAGGATCAGGCATGTGGTAGTTCGATATGCTTCACTCTTTTTGGTACTAGAATGGACAAAAAGTATTTTTCAGCCCATGTTGTCTTTTTTCCAGTGATCTGTTAATTATGTGAATTGGTCAAACCTATCCTGAGTCCCCTAGAACATTCAGCTTGCTTCCAGCATTCAGCTCTGTAGCAGAGACTGTCCTCACAGGCTTTTCACAATAGATTTGTCAATTTAACTTTTACATTGTTTTATATCTTTTCTTTTATGAAATTGACTTATGTAAATTCATATAATAATGTGGTTCTACACTTCAACTGCATGTTTCACATGTTAGATGGAAATTATTTAATTTTTATTTAAAGAACCTCCAACTTGTTGTCTGATAATTTACAGATTTTTTTTTGATCTTGCACTGTAAGAAAATGGAAAGTAGGTATTTCATTTTCATATGATTCATTATTTTATAATAATTTATCATATTTCCTGCCAGGAGTCACCCCTCCAGCAGGAGAGTTGTTATCTGATTCTTCTTGTAAAGAAGCTCTTTTGTTTCTATGTTCCTCCCTGCCACCTCTGTTATTTTAATGTTTTTATTAGAACTCTACTGAGATGTGGAGATCAGGACCACACACAGTATTTGTTATAGGTGCTAATTCTGAGTTGACATCATGGGATGATGCTGGTTTTGTGTTTTGTTCTTTATTTCTTTCTAATATGCTATTTGACTTGCTGATCTCTCTTAAGCACCAAGTTAGATTTTTAGTAAGATTATCTCTGTGGCCCATTTCCTTAGCAATAAATAGCTAGTTGGTTTTGGTATTTTGCTTTTTTTTCATTACTTTTGCAGTTTGTTGTGTTTTGTTATGAATTTCTTGATATAGACTTTTGTCTGATACATTAATTCCCAGTCAGCTATTATCACAAGCAATTCTTTTCATCAGCTTTTCTTTTAAGAATCAATCCTCTTTTAATAATCTACCCACTTACTCTTTAAAGACGATGTTCATATCTCGATATTCTTTTGCTATCTGCTTCTAAATGAGTGCATTTGAATGGTCTCTATACCAACCACATTTTCCTCTTTTAACCAGTTATTTAAAACAAATTTAATTGTTGCAATTGTTACAATCTTTTTCAAAGGCTAAAATATTATTATAGTGCATTTATTTAACTTTTAAATTTGTTAGATGATATAAAATTTGAGTATATTACGATCTTCAGGTGTCACATTCTGTACCAAATCTTATGCCAAACTGATGACAAATCTCTCTTCTGGTGTGTTCCTTCATTAATCACTTCAAGGAGTCATAAATGGAAGACATAAATGTTACCTCCAGTGGACATAAATGTTATGGAGTCTACATATGCCAGCCAAATTTTTCATTAATATTGTCTCTGACTCCTTAGCAAATTGTTCTCATTGTTGCTATCATGGGTGTTTAGGCAAGATATTTTCCTTTATCTATATTTCCATGGGTTTCAGTGTTCTTGTTTCCTGTGTTCCTTATTGATGTGGATGGTATATACTTACCATGATTTAATGTATAGCTCCTTTCCTCTCCTGGTTTAACCTGTATTCAGTTTCTCTATAAATACCCTGTCACCCCATTCATTATCACCTTCTAGTAAACGTTTGAGATGCTTGACAAATATTGATTTAAACAACTGTTATATAACATCTTTAAATGTCTATGTGATAAAATGAATTCATAACATATGTTGGCTTCTATCTGAATGAATTGACTTGTAAAGTCTTTGAAAACTGGAGATGATCACTGCTGCCTAGACGTTTTCATTCTCTGCACATTTTAACTGAGGAATGGCTCAAACTATATAAAGCTGAGAGACAAAAATCATTTCAGTGGCTGGTTAAAATGGCTAAATTTAACACATCTACTGCCACTATCTTATAGAACTGAAGTTAGTCCCTCAAAATGGAAATCACTCAGGCAACCATAGAAGATAATGCTTGTTTTGAAATATTCATTCAGAGGGTTATCTTTAGGCAGTATTTGTCCCCTGTGTCTTGCAAGTCCCTGTGCTACAGCTATCACCTATAACTGTAATAGTTGTTTTTTACAGAGCCTCTCACATCCTCAGAACACTACACAAATACTAATAATATTCAATAAGTCCATCTGAGGTAGAGATATGTATTATTACACAGCTTTTCATTACATGATTAGAAGATGTTCTGACAATGCTAAGCGCTATCTGAAAATTGTATAAACTTTTTTCTTGTGCATTTGGAGATTGTTTCACATATTGTTTAACATTTTAACTATTAAATAACTAAGTGACTTTTTTGTTTCTTTCAATAGCAAAAGGAAAAATATTAAACAGGCTTTCCCAAAAATTTAGGAATATGCTTGATAAAGAAAAAAATATGTTTCACTGAATCTGTCCAACAGAAAAGGACATCTTGCCAGGTCAAACAGATTTTAATTTCTTAAAAAAGCTCACTGAAATCTCTGTTATCAGTGGCATTTGTTGATAAATATATGTGTTTAGGAAGGGCTGAATCTTTCTGTCCTTCATGAAAAACTAGAATTTTTCTGAAGACTGAGATAAGCCAAGAAATTCATACTATCTACAGCTGAGGAAAGTATTGCATATTAAAAAACAGTGAAAGTCAAAATGGAATGATACAGAAGAGATTAGCATTAGACTCAAAGTCTGCCTGCAAGTTCATGGACAGAAATGAGACTATGATGCTACTCACCTGAAAAAACCTTCTGAAAGGCAGGTTGGCCAAAAATAAATGAGAGAAATGGGGATGTTGGAGAGAAGGGATGTTGAACAGGAAATGAGCACAAACAGGTCTCAGAGGCTTGGAAGGGAAATATGAAGGCGTGGAAAGTAAATGTATAGACAGTATTTAATACAGTATTAAAAGTCACTGAAAGTTCCTAGGATAAGGACTGACTCTGTAAAATTTCAAACAGGCCTGGAAAAATTTGTTTTGAAATCCCTTGTTGATCTGTCTCAACTAGGAGAGTCACACTTAGTCCCTTTAAAAGATAAGTTACTCTAATTTGTATTCTAATGTGTGGGCATTAAAGATTCATACGGCCTTTGCTGTGCTTGCTTTCAGAACTTGCTGGCAACTCAGCCTATACATTTGATCTATACATAAAACAAAATTCTTCAGGGTGGAAGCTACAGCTTCTCTGTGTGATGATGCTTATTAATCTTCCCTTGCAGTGAGAGTACTTTGAAACATTAGGCATTTCACTGTGTGAGACATCATTTCTGTCCCTGGGCCAGGTAATGGAGTTTCTTGATAGCCTTAATGTTCTTAGGTGCTGTACACTGTCACTAAGCAGATAAGTATCTAAAGTAACAGCCTTTTTCAGCACTTTTTCATCCAGATGAATTTATTTAAATAATGAGACTCTGACTGTGAGGTAGAAGATTGAGTTGAGAAAACAGTAAGATGGATACTTTTGTTTCTTGTCCATTAAGTGAAAGTTTTTGTGCACAAGGCCATTAATCTATTTCTACATTTCACTCTGTTCTTACAGATTTAACATAAATTATACTCTTTCAACACTTAATGACTAGACTTGCATTATCAGCAAACTTTTTTATCATATGCTTCTTGTGCAGTTTTTTATAAATAAGATAAATTACTAGAAATGTTGATTTGAAATCTCTATGCACAATCAGTTTGGAACCACTCACGATTTTTGTTTCTCACCCACCCCCCTTTGGATATCTTAGTATTTTTCTGTATATGCATAAAATATTTTATTGCTGGGATTAGTATTTAGAAATTGGTGCCTACAAGATGACAGACATCAGAAGAACTAAAGCCTCTTACTATACGTACATTTTGTAGCAAAATGCAGGTCTTTTGTGCTCCTTGTGTCTGCTTTTCAAGCACTAGAAATCAGCACATGGGTTTTAGAACAAATTATAAATTAAGTGATGCACACATCCTTAGAAAAATTATTGCTGTCATACTTTCCAGTAGACATCATGCACTTACTTCAAATTATGCTTCATTAACAAATATGGAAGAGTACACGTTAAAAGCAATGGTATTCCTTAAAGCTTTTAAAGGGTAATATGTCACGTGCTAATACACTTGATATAATTTAAATGTTTAGAGAGGACAAAACTGAAGCCTTAATACATATTACTATTGCAAATTAGAACAATGAAGTGTTCACAGATGCATTGCAAGGGATTTGATTAAAAAAAATAATCTTGCGATTTCATTTGGGGAATTAAACTCTGGTGTTCATACAATTTTTGTGTTTAATTGAACTCATGGTTCCAGTAAACATTAAGCTGAATCATTCTATTCAACAATATATAAAAACTGACATTTCATTACACTTGTAGCAAAATCCAGAGAGATGTTGGAAGTTTATTGAAAAATTTCTAGAGATGATGATATGCTATTGAACATCATTGATATAATTTTAAGGATTAATTGGTTTCTCTTGATCCAAATTTGAATTACTATGATTTAACATTTTGAGGAAAAATGAGGGAAAAACCCTATAGTTTTTCTGTTTAAGATCATAGGGGCTGAAATGAAATCTTCATGTTTGGGTAGGTAAACCTTGCCTCCTAGTTTTGCATTTTGCTGGTTGAGTGACCCACAATATTTGGTGGAGACTGACATTCTGTTCCTGCAAACCACAGTAAAAGCTGCAAGTGCTTTCTTTCCTACTAGATTCTTCTCACTGTAAATCTTAGAAGAAAACCTAGCTTTAAACAAATGGATGTAAAAATTTTGGATTTCAGTCTGGTGCAACAGAAGCTATCTGTAAAAGGCTATTGCAGTTATTGCCCATATGGGAATTTTGAGTCAGGAGGCATTAAGGTCATGAGTGACTCATGAGTATGAGTGCCCGCTGGATTAGCAGTGAAGCTAGAAAGGGAATCAAAAGTCTTCTATTCCTTGATCAGCGTCCTGTTCAGTGGACCACAGCCTTTTATCCTTGCTCTTTCCACATGGGAATATATTTAGGTGCATTAGGGGTTTCCTTTACTTTGTTCTTCATGTTACTCCTTGAGCCTTTGTGACAGGGGGAATTTGATGGCACTTTCCACTATCCATCCATTTTGTATGGTGTCATTACAGTGAAAGCAGAGAAACACTGATTTATTTTTTCTCTTGACCAATGAAAGAGAAAGAAGTATGCTCTGAAATTTTAATGGAGCCCTGACAGGAGTCATTGCCAACATCACAACCCCTTCACCTTCTTTACCTGCCAGCAAGGTCAGAATTTAGGAAACCTCACTTGCATTAATGGGTTGTGTGCTTAAACTGTAACTATGAATGCTTGAGTATTGATACTTATTCAGACTCTTTGAAGTTATTGTCCTGGAAAGGGCTCTCCTCCCAGGAGCAGGGCTGAGTGGTAGGTGCCACTGCATTTTTGCTTTGATTTCAGTGGAAAGGTGGGAAATAACAGCATTTTTCCCCCAAAATCTTGTGCTTGCCTGCTTTTGGGAGAAGCAGAAATGAGAGCCAGAAATGAAAGCTAGATCTGCAGCAGGGGTGGCAATATCAGCTGGTAAGAACTGTTGTTTTACCTCACCTTACTCTGACCCAGCTAACAGGAGTTATTCTCCCCTCCTCTGGTTTTAGGAAACAGCAGTTAATAGCTTCAAAAGAACTTTCTAAACTTGCTTTTCAAAAATATTCAGCTCCTGTATCCATTTGGCATGGTGGCCTGAGATGCAGGATTCCATGGAGTACTCAGACCTACCTAACAGTGTGCAAGTGCAAACCCAGAGTCAAACCAAGTTTGAGTGTGTGATATAGGTGTGATTTAATATGCTAGCCATTTGTTTATCATTTAGATGTGATTGGCTGTCAATAAGACAGCACAGATGCAGAAAAGGGAGAGGGCAGGGTAGTCTGGTGATTGAAACTTGATGGGGAGAGCAGGAGGATGGCAGAGGAAATAATTCATATTTCCTCAGATGCATAAAATGACCCTACATTTCTTATTCGGAGTGGAGTATTCCTGCTTCTCCCAGCCCTCAATGCTTTACAGTATAGAAATGTGAATCCTGGGGATGAAATAGACTGAGAAATCCTTGGTGATAGGATAGGGAGGGAAACGAAGTTCAGTGCTATGTATGTGATAAATGCATAACATATTTTTTCCTGAAGTAATTTCTGATGTGAAGGTTTTATTTTTGAATTCTATATTCTCTATGAATAAAGATTCATTCTAATGTCAGCCGAAAATGCTGCTTTTAGGCAACAGGGAATTTTTTTCCACATTCTCTGAAATTTTAAGAAATAATTGTCACTACTGTTGAAATCATGTCTGCAATGTTTTAACACAGCACGAACATCTGACAGCATGTATTTTCCAAAGAACTGAGGAAGGAATATACACATCCAAACTGTCAGTGGAATTGTTTTGGACTCTCTCTGCTTATTTTCCCTGTCTCCATATCTCCTGCCTTAGCAGTCTCCAGTCTGTGCACACACTCCAAAAACCCCAAACCAAACAAAAAAACCTGGACTTTCTCCCCTCCCTCACCACCACGTCTTCTCCCCCGCAAAAAATTTAGGGAAAATCTCTGGACAGAACTGTGCTAAGGAAAAAAAAAGAGCCAAAAAAGTCTTAAAAAACAAGAGTAATTTCTGAAATAATTTTTTAAAAAAATACATGCCTATTATTTCAAAATAAAAGGAGGTGATTATAGGACAAGAAAAAGATTCTCATCTGCTCTTCATGAAGGGGGTAGAATTTAGCACCACATTTTTTCTCAACAAAATATTGCTTCAATGCTTTAAATTTTCTCAAAAAGATTCACAAATATTATAAAAATATATATATATCATACCTTTCTCCATGGGAGCTTCTCAAAACCTCTAAGGGTCGTAAGAAATTTCTTTCTTTCCCTTCATTCTATAGTCACAGTGAATTCTCCAAAGAAATAAAAGTGAAAACTTTTTTATAGAGCTGGGCAGTAGATGAGGTTTATTTAGAGACCTGTCTTCTTTTTTGCTTTAACCTAATGGAGACATTGACATTTTAAATTTTAAATTTTTTAATATCCCCATAATAAGTACTCTGATTCTGTCCACATAATTTCAGATTTTCTGAACTTCTAATTTTTTTTTGTTAAATATATGCACACCCTCATTCTGTGTACACCTTCATTTGCCTACAGAGATGCTTGAAATGTAATGGAATTCTATATATTAGAGGGTAGAAATAATTGGGTAGAATTAGCAAAGAGTATTTTAATTTCCATCAAGATAGAAAATGAAAGGGCTTCAGTTACAAGAAGCAGGTTGTGACTGTGGAAGAACAGCTGCTTGCTGTTTACTTTAATTAAAAAAGTTGGAACAGCTAATGGATAATTTAGAAATAATTAGTTTTGAAAGTGATTTAATCACTATTTTGATTATCAATAATTGAACACAGAAATCCCAAAAGGGAAACTGGAAATTAAGTTTCCCTTCAATACTTTTTATTTTAGCTCCTAAACTAGGAAAACTATTGAATTATGCACAAAATAGTGCTTGTGATTATGTTGTATGATAACATTACTTTCTAAATACCAAAGTTTCAACCACTGCACTTAAGAGCTTCTTTCGAATTATTCTAATTATTTTCTTTAAAAATACAATTAATTCAAACAAATTCATAAAAATAGTAGCTGCATAATAATCAATCATTATAAATTTTAAAACATAATATGATTTTTACAGTAATATATAGTTTGGTTATAGCCAAACTATCCTGCATAGCACAGGTGCAACATACACCAAAGGGTGAAAGTCAAGGCAAGATTCAAGACTAGGAAGCTTCATATTTCTTATATATTATCCATTTCACTGTAAGATACATTTTTCTAAATAAGATAATTACGATGTAATAATTTTTTCTTTGATCCATTTTGTGCTGTGGACCAGTTTGTCTTGTTATTTTCTTGTTATGGGGAGACCCATGGGGGATTTGTGGGAGGACAAAGTCTTTCAGGTCCCTCAAAACATCTCAGAGATGTCTTCAACATCTGGGAGCCTTGTGATGTCCATATGTTTTGGAGGCAAATTACTTTTTAGATGAGATAGGGCAAATCTAAAATCTCAGACAGAATGGTTCCTGGGGGGCTGCACATTGGAATTTCTCAGCCAGGTGTATGATTTGCCTCAGAGGCCTGGCTAGGTCCCAAATTACACCAAAAGTAGCTTGAGCTCACCATGCTGTCTTGTTCATGCAGTTAGCATCAAGGGTCTTAAAGAGATGCAAAACAATATTTTCATGAAAAGTGTTTCAGATACTTTTTTTCCTTAAATATAATTGGTGAAGGAACCTTTTTAGCAGGGAAAGTCAAGCCTGACTCGTTAGCCTCAGGTTTACTGACTTTAACCAATTCCATTAGAATCACTAAAGTTATTGGGTAATATACAGCTTATCATGGAGAACAATTAGCCTGACTTGCCTTTTAGTTTGGTTTTTGATGGTGGAAAACATCATTAGCCTGAAGCTATGTTTCTTGTTAAAATAAAGACTTTCTGACCATAACCTGATTTTTTTTCTAATTATATATGTGTAGAATCATATTGCCTTTATAAATTGTTCAGTTTAGAGATATAATAACTTTGAAGCTGCTATTCCTGATATTCTATAAATATGATACCAGAACATACATATGGACCATATTTCTTGTCACTGGAACTACCTGAAGGGCTTGGAAAATGAGAGGAAGAGAGATAGGAGATTATTCTTCCAGATTTAAAAAAAGTGGTTTTTTTATTTGGTACATGTTAAATGTGATTTAATTAGTGTCACTACTATATGCTTTCTTTCCTCCTTGAATATTATTTTTTCTTTCTGCATTCTGCCTTTTGAAAATTATATGTGGCATACCAAGAGGGTGAGTTTTTTGTCATAATTCTCAAATGTTCATTACCAGTTTTTATTCCTTGTTATTTAAATCATGGAGTATATAGTATAATTTCTTTATTTCAAATTAGAAGCTTTGTCCCAGGTTAAAATGTCTAGAGTGTTATTGTTGAAGACTAGTAACTAGAAATGGGGAAAATAGCACTTTATGAACTATGGTACATGTGTGGCAGCTGCCATAAATGTGAGTTACTTCTGTATCACATATGTTTACTTTGCTTTGGAAATAACCTGTTTGCTTTCTGTGCTGTGCAACTTGACATATTGAATTTAGTTTTAAACTTAACTTCTCCTCTGGGAATAAGGAGTATTGGTGAGTAGTAGTGTTGAAAATATGATATTGTCTGACTTTAGTTGTGACATCTAAGATTGGTGGTAGTACTCATGGAATCATTGAGGTTGGAAAAGACTTCCAAGATCATCAAATCCAACCTTCAACCAAACACCACCATGTCAACTAAACCACAGCACTAAGTCCCACATACAGTTGTTTCTTGAGCTCTTCCAGGGAACACTCCACTACTTCTCTGCACATCCCATTCCAATGGCTGTCGACCATTTCAGTAAAGAAATTCTTCCAAATGTCCAACCTGAACCTCTCCTGGCAAAGCTTGAGGCCATTTCCTCTTGTTACCTGGGAAAAGAGGCCAATTCCCACCTGGTTACAACCTCCCTTCTGGCAGTTGTAGAAAACAATAAGGTCACCCCTCAACCTCCTCTTTCTAGAATGAACAACCCCAGCTTACTCAGCTGCTCCTCACAGGACTTGTGCTCCAGACCCTTCACCAGCTCTGTTGCCCTTCTCTGGAGACTCTACAGCCCCTCAACGTCTTTCTTGTCATGAGGGGTCCAGAACTGGAAACAGCACTTGAGCTGTGGCCTCATTGCTGAAAAAATAAAGTGATTTTTTACAGATTCAGTTTGTTTTTTGCAGAGTTGGAGATCATATCAAACCTGACTGATTTGCCCAAAAACCAGCCTGTCAGAGAGTACAATTAGCCCATTTTCAGGGAGTTGCCTAAGTAGGAAAAGGATATAATAATTTTGTAGTAAGGTAAATGTTTGGCCCAATCCATAAAACAATTTCTAGGATAAGATACATTCTTCACATTCTTACATGTCACTGCCATATAGCTATCATTTGTCTCTTTTTTTTAAGGAAGTATGTACACTTTTGTTTCCAATTCCATAATGATTCTGCCAGAGAAACAGTTGAGGTTTCAGTAGGAAGCTATGATCCGGTATGGATGTTTATTACACATGTTCTTTTTTTTTCACTTGGGAATGAAGAGAACACTTAAGCATTGGATATGTTTAAATTAAAGTTCCCTAAACTGGAGAATAATACTTTGGGTTTTATGTTCTTGTGGAATTTGGGCTATATGAGTTTGATCAAAGTTATCTACCTGGGTGTTGTGTGTTCCTGCCACAGCAGCAGTCTTATTTAAAAAAAAAATAAAAAATGTTGCTGCAAGACTGTTCATCAGTCCCCATCTTCCCCTGTGCACCAATGTCTTTTTTAACCTTCTGTGTCTTTCAAGATAATAAAGACACCCTACAGAGCTTAACCATCAAAGACTACCACAAACTAGGTATACTGTTGAGTCTTAAAAGGTTAAAAAAGTCAAAAAAGCTTCCATAAATTCCTGTTACACTATATAGACCTTTCTACTATGAGGTGAAAAGCCAAGTTTTCAGGCTCTTAGCCCCATGCTCAGTTGAATAGCTTTGTTGAAATACCTTGATGTATCCCATAGAATTCAAGTACCTAGCTGCAAGATTTAACATTTATATGTAATTTTCAATTGAAAATTACTTAGAATGCTAGAATTCTCTCCTTAGAAATTGCATCAATAATGTAATGATCTCTGTCCAAAAATTCTTCAAAAACATAAACTTCATTATACTGAATTTTTTTATTAACAAGTGTTAGATGATAATTTTAACTTCCTGAACTACAAAATTGATACTTCAGTTGCCTTTTTTTGTTAGGGCACTATGACATACAAAGTTTGGATGTTCTCAACTTTGTGCAGGAGATGTGCCTGTTTATAAATAATAGACAGTTTCTCATTTGAATAACTTGTCTCAACATAGAACAGAGGTAACAACCTGGGCACATATCAAAATGGCATGGGGTAAGAAACAGCATATTTTTCCTTTTAATTGGATGAAGTTAAAAAGAAGGAAAATTTTATTCTATTTTACTCTAGCTTTACATTCCCTAATGTGGCATTCACATTCTCTGAACAGAGAGAGACATAATTTTCTCTCTTAGGATTCTACCTGGAGAAGCACAGAGAGAAGCAAAGAAAACAATTCTTATCTCTACTTGCTGCTCCTCTTGTTTTTGTACATGTGGAACGTGTTAGGAAGATTGTTTACCTGAAGTGATTTGTCAATTGGATTCTGGTGAGGATTGTTTTGTTTCCTTGGCCAGTTGGAAAAAGCTGCGTTCTGGCTGTCTCAGACAGTCACCTTGTTCTTTAGTGTATCTTTTGTATAGTATATATAGTATCTCTTTAATGTAGTATAGTACAATGTAATATAGTATAGCTTTAATAAAGCAGTTGTTCAGCGTTCTGAATCATGGCGTCAGATGCCAGTCATTCCCAGATGTTGGGGTCACCTGGCATTCAATACCCTGACTTTATCCTTAAGTAATTTTAGAGATTCTAAGTATCCCACGTGTTCCAGGAGAAGATCCATTCAATCAAATGGATAATCTAAACACAGAAATTTTATTTCACCACAGGTCTTCAGCCTAGTGCTAAACTGGGCTCAACTTGGGAACTCTGTTATGAGGTTTGTAAAGACCTTTTGATATTCATTATCAGAGAAAGTAAATTAATGATTGAACTTTCCTTTTTTTTGACTGGTATTGATACATGCTGCCTGTTCCTTATAGGAACCATAATACAGACACATTAAAAAAAGTAGCCTAAAAGGGTAATTAAGGGGCTGAAGCACATGTGTTAATAATTTGACAGTCTTGTCAGTGGAGAAGAAAAGTGTCTGCATTTACACTGCATCTAAAGCAGGCATCCTAAATTTCCTACCAATGTAAACTTATGGTACTATAAAAATGATTATGACAGTTTAGAAATAGCTGTTGTATTTTTTATATATTTTGCTGTATGCACCTGCAACTTTCTTAGCTGTGAGATACTACATTGTAAAGATTCAAACCTCATTTTGGCTAATGCAGGTGACCTAAACTAGATTGCAAATTCCAAGATATCTTAATGTGTTCTGCATTGCTTTGTCACTCTTCTATCTAGAGGAATATCACTCTACTTTCTCTAATTATTTGGTTCATAGGACTTCAGAAAAAAAGGACTAAATATTGAAATGAGACTGTGATCAATTAAAGAGCATCAAAATGAAAATTGCAGGGGAAGAAAGAAAGAAAGTAGGGCAGAGGTGAAAATAATATACTATGTTACTTATAGCAAGAACAAAAAGACCTTATCTGTCTGCCCTTGTACTTCCTTTCCTGAATAATTTAAAGCAATAAAGTATAACAGCCAAGATGTTATATTGACTATCTGAGTTAAAGTGGCTACAAAGAAAATCTTAGTGTAATCAATATAAGTGAACTATTAAGTGGAGAAGGGTCTTTCAAAGTCATTGTTTATTAAGCTAAAGTACTGCTGTATGCAAGCCCTCTGTTTTTTATTAATAAAGTTTATTTCATATGGCATCATTTTCCAATGATCAGATATCAGATATAGATTAAATTAATAAATCTATTATTTATTACAGTTTAAAAAGTTAGATTTTAAAATTCTGACATTATTTGAGGACCTGCTGATTTTAACTGATATGATTTTGCTTTGCTCCAGCGATCCTTCTGAGACTTATCTTCTACTTTTCCTAGATGAGTGTAAAATAGTCCTAAAATCTTGGATAGATATACTGCAGGAATGCTTCTTATTTCCTAGTAGTAACATAGCACTAAAACTTTTATAATTGTCTTCCTCTGGAATAGGTTACGTCATGTGTTAAATTAAGTGTGATAAAAATGTTGCAGGTATATAATTAGAATATAATTGCTTCACTGCACACCTGTCTAAAAATGTATTTGCCATAGTGATGTACATAGATGTACCTAGTCTAATAATTTGATTTTTTCCTCATAATTAGATCTCCTGCAGCTTAAACGACAGCACATTTTATATTAACCTTTCCTAAGCTAGAAGGTAATATGGACATGCATGATGGAAACCTATTTCCACTGCTTTAGATGAGGTCTGTTGCTTTTGCTGAATACTGAAAATAACTACTACTTTGCTTTGATATTAAGACTGAAAAGTGCATGTGTAACACAGATAACGACCTTCTCAGGTAGAAGGGTGCAAAAGTGTTCTAAAAGACATGAGAAGAACACTTTTGTGTTGGAGAGTAATGAACAAAACATTTTGAATTGATGCAGTTCAGAGCAAATATCAAACAAAGTGGTAAAGGGCTGAGTGTTGCTGTAGAGCACAACAGCAAAACAGGTGAGGTAGCATTTAATACTTACAACTAAAACTGGAAGTGTATATCTCTCCAATTAAATCAGTAGTAAGGGTCTGGGACCATACACCATTTGTCACCCTTGATTCCAATTAAACTCAGGGGTTCTCATTGTAAAGAATGGTGAGTAATCAATGAGCAATTAAGAGAAGAAGACCTTGAAAGTAGCTCATTGTACTATATCTGGTATGGAAATGTGCAGGCACATGGCTATTAAACCACTTACAGCAGTGATAACGTGCTGCAGGTGACATCATTTGTGGCTCTTTCATCCTAGACTGTAGTGCAAATAGCTTTAGGTTAAACTTCTTAAATTCCTGGGACAACAAACAACATCTCTCTGTAAATCCTGGTCTGGAGCTTACTGGTTTGTTCCCTGTAACCAGCCACCATGACTCCTATCTTTATTATTAATGGCTTAGGAAAGATAAATCAAGCCCTCCAGGATCACGTAAGGTTAAAGTTATTAAAGGCACAAAAGATGTCGGTACAGAGAGTGCGAAAGGTGAATTTCAAGAAAACTGTAGCAGAAGGTTGAAATATATTAATTTGCCCTTATGTGCTGTAATTACTTTTTATTCCAGGACTGAAGAAAGGAAATAAGGTTAAATGAACTTCTGGCAAGCATCATGCATGCAAACATGATTTGCATAATAATTTAAATTTTATTTGTCAAACACAATATTTCTTTAAAAGGTGTCTTGTCACTTAAAAACATCTTTGTCATGCTGCCTCTCTGTAATCTTGTTCAATTAATACATTCCTTTTTTTTTTCCCTTTTAATTGCTTCAGTAACACCTAATTAATCTTGTTCATGATTGTTCATTTTGCTTGCTGGAATTTGTACCTATGAGGTCAGGGGCTGTTTCCTCTTGAATGTGTAAATGTTTTCCCAGGCAAAATACACACATGCATGGAAAATATAACTGTTAGCATTTATCAACATAGTTTGGATTTGTGATTTTGTCACTTTAACTATCCAAATTAATTTAGAAAGTTGTTCTGCAGAGTATCATTGCATGACTAGAGGCTAATTAATGACTGGAAAACTCTATGCTGTCTGTAAGGCTGGACACTTGTATCTTCTCTATTTTCTGATTTGTATATTGTTTTTCATGTCACAACATTATGTAGCCTTTAAATGACATGCCTGTGTATAACCTACCCACCATAGTTGCTAAACTCAAAATCTTGTTGTGGACAAAAAGGAGGGACTGCATTAAATGTTAACAAAGGAAATGTGTTGTTTATTGGCTTAAAATGCTAACAGATTTTACTAAGATGAAACAAAGATATTATGATTACTCCAGCTGAAATTATAATAACACTTACTGTCCAAATTAATATCAAATAGATGCTGAATATGTTTAAAATGTTTATATCAAGGTTTGTGGTCAACCTTTTGTTGCGTCTCTCATCCTAAATGAGTCAGGCTGGGGTTTCAATGAGTTGTCAGGATCCAGAATTGAAGAAAGGGACGAGTTTGAAGCTGGTGATGATTTTTTTCCTCCTCTTTGAAGAACTATGTTTTTTTCTTGTCATTCCAATGTCTGCTTGAAGTAGTTTAGCGTTTTCTAAAATTATCATCTTGCTTTTTTTCATTGGTCTGCAACTCTATCTTAATTTACAGTTCATAGTGTTTTTTATGTATGAGAGATATTTGTTCTTTGTTTTGAACACACACCTCTGAAGTTTACATTTCACTGGTGACCCATGAGCTGCTTAGAGTCTTGGGGAATCCAGTGTTACTCTTTCACCTTATTTTTAAGATAATGTTTTACACATGAGAGAAGATATCTCCTTTTCTTGATATTCCCAGGCCATCAAGCTACAATTGCAATAAATTATTTTCTTATGAAAAGTTCTGATAATATATATCAGTCTAGTTTACCACTCTCAGTTTATATGTCTACCAAGCTGAAAGGAAAAAAAATTAAATATAAATACTGGGGTTTTTTTTGTTTGTTTTGGGGTTTTTGTTTGTTTTCTAGTTTTGGTTGCTTTTGTTTGTGTATTTTGGATTTTTGTTTGGTTGTGGGTTTTTGTTGTTTTATTTCCTTTTCCAATAACTCATATGGATTTTTTTCCTTTTTAATTGGGATATTCCTTTTTGGACTGATGATAAAAGTATTACTAAAAGTGAAGATTTTTTTCTTCCATAGTCACATAAGTCATCCAAATTTGAAAAAGAAAATAGAGATTAGATAATTTTTTATATCCTCTTACTGAATGTTCACGTTTAGATGGAAGTATTTTTAGAAATCTGGCAATGAAATTACATACAGAAAATTGATTTGAAATAGTTCATTGGCAAATAAAGTCCTCCCTGTTTCAGATACACTGGTTTGTTATTTTCTCTGGCAGAATAATTGCATTTGTATACCCATAAATGGGGTCATAACGCTGGAGGAAAGGAGTATGGATGGTTTCTCTACAAGGTATTTTTTAATTGGAAAGCGAGAATTATGTGTGTTGACAGATTTATGTGCATTCTGTCTTGTAGCATATGGTGGTGCTGATAAGAACTTGTAATAGTCTGTCTAAAAATCTCATGTCTTTGCAATGCACTGCTAAGTGCCTGAGATCCTATGCTCATTTTGAACTTCAGTAGGAAGAAAAGTGAAATATAATATTGAAGATTGAATGACAGAATTCATGACACTCAATGTCTTTTCCTGGACAAGACTGATAGGGTGAAAAAAACCCCACCATGACAAATCACTTCAGTTACTTCTGCAAAGTCTCTTCTGTTGTGTCAAAATAAAATGTCTTGATTTAAGCAGAGAGAATTGATTTACACATCAAGTAAAATTATTTATGATAATGTTTTTTAGATATCTTTTATTTAGGTACTACAATTTTCCTGGTATCTCTGGTGCTCTCAGAATATATTTACGCTAATAGCACAGCTTTGTCTTGTGTAGCAATTTGTGTGCATGCACCAGTGTAGCTTAGCTGCTCCTCCTCTAAGGAGCACATTCAGAGGCAACTCCATTTAAAATGCAGTCCAAAAAATTTTAGGCTTAATTCAGAAATGTATGGACTCATCAAGAGTGCTAAACTTGAAATGTTAATCTCTTATGCTGTGTTACTGCACAGTCATGCCAAATGTAAGTAAGGGACTGTCATCAGTTTTGGTCTAAATGTGAATGTTTGATGTTATGATGTATCCAATGAAGGGATGCAACAAATGGTGCATGTTGCATGGTCTGCCACTTTGGGAACTCTAGGCCTCTTAGAGACATGTGAGTGTTCAGAAACTGTGAAAACAATTCATTGTGTTTGGATAGCTTTGGGCTGGAACCATAAGCAGGAGCTTATGGGGGAGTTATGGGTCAAGAAGATGCCAATAGTTTTGTCCTTGATGCTGGGAAATATTGAGCCCTTACCTGAGAAGTATCCAGAACATATAGAAACAGATTTGTTTTTGTGAATCCACCAATTTTTTGCAATTTCTTGTATTGCCTGTCAATTTCAGATCTTGTAATAAAAGGTTCTTCATTTTGGGATTGAGTGAAGGCAAGCAGAGTTGTCAGAGATGCTTACACTTCAGAAAATGCTCTCATTGTCTATAGCATAGGAGAAAAGTTTGGCATAAAGAATACTTGCCAAAACCCATAAAGAATAGCTGTGATTGTTGATTTTTTAACATAAAAATGGGTAGAGCATATGAGAAAGGAAAAAATTAATAGTATTTAAAGGCAGTAAAGTGTATGACATAATTCATCAGGTCATAGTTTTCAGTGTAGAAATCTCTTAACTTACTTGAAGGAAACCATTTCAAATATATCTACATTGATTTGTGGTCTGGACATGAAGATACTAGGTAATATTGAAACTGTCAGGATATCTTTTGTAAGAATGTATTTTTTGTTTAATAAAGTGAGGCAATGCTATTTTAAGGGTTCATTTTGTCTTGTTTTACTTGTAGCAAATAAGGAGAAACATAAGCCTTTATATAGACAGTCATGCTATCTATTTCCTCTTTAGATTACTTGTCTATATCCTTTTCAGCTTTTATTTATGTGACACTATTATTTAGGCATTATGTTATGCACAATAGCTTTTCATATTTTTAGAGGTAGGAAACCCATAATGTTATGAAAAACTTAGTAACTTTTGTATATTTGTGACAAGGTACCAATATGCTGAGGACTACACATAAAGATAGTGAAATTTCAGGAAATAGAACTTTTCTAAGATAATAATCAAACAGTAACACTGTCAATAGAGACAAATTCCAATATTCCTAGGCATGAGCATTCACAAACTAAATAGAGAGCTTTAAAATTCTTTGTAGAGTGCCCTTCTCAGACAGTTACCCTTTGCTGGGGTTACTTTAATCAGTTCTATCACATAAACATGTTGCTTAAAACATGGGCACCAACAGCACATGGTATTTTACAGATGTTATATTTGTACCAGATGCAGGGGTAACACAATTTTGTACAAAGTGCACTCCTCATTTTCATTAGTTATGTTTGCATTTTAAGATCCAGCTAGGTAGCCTGAAACCACCCTTAAGCCCAAGTGATTCTTGGCTGTTGGCACAAGATAAGGCTCATACTCAGATGTAGACAGGCAAGTTAATGTGCAGGTTTGGGGCAATTTCCTTGCACTGGCTACATCTGCCATCACATGTACCACAACAGATCAGTCAGCCAAGACCTTCCTAGGCAGTTCTCAGCATTATGTGCTGAGATGTCAGGCTGACACTGCCATGGGCTCACCAAAGGGGACAAAGTTGTGGTTTTCTCTCTATGACAGTGTGAACAATCAAAGCCTGGGTAGATAGTCTGGCTGGGCAGCATGCTGAAGGTTAGCAAGCTGGCTCATGGGCTTCTGTTCTTCAAGGGACAGCTGGACAGAGAGCATCTGTCTTGGAGTGCCACAGTAAGCTTCATTTCTCAGGCAGACAGAGGACTTTTCAAGTTTACTTGATACCAAAAGGTCTGTGATTGATTTCATCATCTTTGGGTCTGTGTGAATTTAATTCTTCTTGTGTATATATGTATTATTGCTCCACAGACTGTTCCAGACAATGAGTGCCAATATTCAATGTGTCTTTCTAGTTATGATAGAAGGGCAGAAGTAGTGACAAATAGAGCCAGCAGAGAGAAGCAGAGTTATTAATTCAGCTTCCTTTCTTCTGATGCAGAAATTTCTTGTTCCACAAGCCTGGACCACAGCAAGGATCTGAGCCAATTCTGGTTGTGGGAAGTATAGTTTTGCAGTGCATCAGGTGCCTTTCTGAGGACGCTGATTCAAGAAGAATTTAAGGCAAAATAAGGAAAGATAGGTTATCTTAGGAGGTTATTTTAGAGGAGATCTGATCTAGTAGAGAAAGCAGCTGTGTGTGTCTATATACACACAGCTTTGAATATTAGGGAACTCAACAACTGAAGGATTATGGTAGCATTCAAATGTTGCTTATCCTCATGTCCTTTTGTCTTTACTATTGCAATTATAAATATGACAATGGGGAATATTGGAATGAAATTTGGGAAAAATCCCCCTAAAACAATAAAACACTTCCCTCTTTAAAATATGTCTTTTCTTTTGCTCAACAAAAAATTGAATACATTGTTGCTAGAGTTTTAATAAGACCATAAATTTTCTGCTCTGTATGTAAAATGAAGCAGTTGATTTAGTTTGTAATGATACAAAGAAGAAAAGTGTAAAATATATGTGATTTTCTGAAGTATATATTTGGTTAGAAAGAATAATGCTGGAAAATACACAGCATCTGTTGCAGCTAGACAAAAGAAGCAGGAGAATAATTAAAACATGGCACACTGATTTATTTAAAACTCAAAGGTCTACATTTGAGCATAAACCCATACATTCTGCAAAAGATCATTTTGGAAGGTAACTGAAGTTACCAACTACTCCAAGCTTCAGCCAAGGCAAAATATGTATGCCTCTTCCAGTCTCCTTGCCTGCAGGAATATGCTTTGTGCCAGTCATAGTTAATTTTGCACTAGAAATCCACATGGGACTGCCAGCTGGAAGCAGAGGGAGTGAAAACTATGCACATAAGTGCTTCAAACTGCTGGAAATACAATTCTTGGCATTTAGATGTCAAAAAAATTGCTACTTGTTTATTGTCAAATTAAATGCCCTCAGACTAAGAGCTCATCTATAATTGAAGTTTATTTTTAAAGCAACATCTCTTTCTGCCCGTGCCACCCAGTTTTTTTGTCATAGAGATGGAAATCTCACCAAAGAGATTTCAAGCTTCTGTATTTTCAAGGAACCATAGATTATGCTTAGACACTTCATCTCATGGGATGAAGTTGAGATCAGCAAGTTGAGTGGATTTTTATTTTCAGAAAAAAAAAATAGGCTATGGGGGAAAGCTGTTATAGAATTTTGAAGTTCTTCAGCTTGGAAAGGACTTCTAAAGGTCATTTGGTCCAAGTACTGCTGAGAGTAGAGATTTATATTGTTAGTTGAAATTATGTAAACAAAATGAGCTCAACACACCTGAAGGAAAGGAGATGTTTTTTGGGTTTTTCTTCCTCATCTATCTAGAGTGGGAGAGACATCTAGATTTGGAGACTGAAACTGATGATGTTTATCTAAACCAATTTTTTTTTTTTGCAAGAAACTATTTCTTTTAAATTCTTACCCATTGTACCTGCAGAACTCATGTCTGTTTTTCCTGTACTTCTCTGATAGTGCACAAAGCACAAATGAATGAAGGTTTCTAGTGAGGGAAAGTCTATTAGGCTCTTATTTCCACTTTAGAGGTGGTGATGGACCACAGTAGAATCCTAAAGTATTTGAAAAGTGCATTAGGTGGCTCACCTAATTAGATCATCAGATTAAGAGACGTGATCTAGCTGATCATTCAGTGAGAGCTTGTATCTGTTGGATGGACTACCACTGTCCTTCATGAGGAATTCCTTTGACTTTAGGGATTATTTTGACAGAATCTGACCCTTCCTTTGAGCTTTTACTTTAAGGTCTGATGGTCCATTTCAGCTCTTAGCTCATAAGCATTCTTAGTGAGTTGTTTTAACATTCAGATTCTAGAGCTAGGACTCTCAGTAACTCCCAAGCCTGCTATGGAAATTTCAACTATAACTCTGTGAAAATTAAGTTTTGAAACTTCTCAGGGTTTAAAGGCTGACTCCCACACACCTTTGTCTCTTTGGCTGCTTCTTAGAGAAGAGCATTGGCTTTATGTGCACAGCAGCATGGCACAAGCAGAGCTTTTTGGGATCCAGCCATTGCCACCAGCTTTTGGGTGATAGAAAGGGAAAGGAGAAATATAATACAAAATAAGGAGGAAAAGTATTTTCTAAAAAAAAAAAAGTTAACTGTTAAATAAGCTAGAATTATTTTTTATTTCAATTAGGCAATCATAAAAGGATAAAACATATATTACTTTAAATCAAGGTGTTTTAAAAAGGCTGAAGTGACAGATTTAACAGCTAATTAATTTTATTTGAAGAAAACAAAACAAAAAAAATCTGATTTCTGCTGTAACACTGCAATAAATTATTTTTTTCACAACTTGCAATTTTAGGGTACTATAAGGCAAAGGTAGCTTGTCTGGTCTAGCCAATTATATTGAAGCAAAAAAAGAAACCCTGAAAACTTCAGGCAAAGCAAAGAAGATGAACAAGGGAGTTGAAAAATAATTATATAAAGGCATGATTTATTAGTAATGAGGGCGGGAGATTAAGTAAAATAGACAAGGTGTGGGTAGAAAGAAGGAAATGAAGCAGCTGAAACTAGTAATGAAACAACAGAAATTAAGAAACAGGGAGATTCAAATGATTTCTGAACATATGTTTTTTCTTAGTGAACATAGTACTTTCTTGCAATCATGCTAGTGATTAAGTTTTATAATGTTATCAGGTTCTTTCAAAAAATATTTGACTTTACAAAGATCCTCGATTTTAAATTAAAGGATTTCCATCTGCCATGCAGATCTTCTGAAGGTTCTTCATAGTTTAAATGATATCAATGATATTCTTCTGTATTAAGGATTTTGGAAACAATATTAATAATTTCAAGGATAATTATGATTTCTCTTTCCAGCTCTCTTGTGTGAAATATCTCCCCAAAGAAAATGGGTATTCACTTATTGAGAACATTCTTAGGAAAAAAAAGAAAAAAATCTAATCCAAAATCCTACCAGAATAGTTTTCAGAATATATTCCTAAAATCTCTATGATGAGTACCTGGTTAAATTATATGGAATAAATTGAAATTATAATTTTTGTAAATTATTCAGTATGTAAACACATTTTCTATAAATTTTGTATCTACTCCACTTTCATGGTTACTTGCTGAAACATTTTACTTTCCGTAGAAATAGATCAGAGATTTGCATTAGCTGAGAGAAATTTTTACAGCTCTGCTAATGAGACAGCATTTGCTAAACCCTGCTACATTACTATTTTAAATCCTATGACTATGCATCATCATTTTGTTTTGCTTTATGATAATGACAGCTTGAGATAATTCAACATCCTCACCTTCTCAAAAGGATTTCCTGAGAATGCAGAAGAGAGTTCACCCTTTCCAGAAAAGAAAACATTTACATGAGCAAAAAGCAGTGTAAAATTATCGTCAAGCTTAATAAGTTAAGGTTTTTTCTTTTCTTCTTTCTTTTTTTTTTTCCCCTTTGGTGAATACCTGGATCCAGAAATCTGGTATATACCTTTAAACCCGTTGTATACAGGATAGGATGAAGTTAAAACTTTGTACTTAATGTTCACCACATCAAAGGTCAAAGAAATCATTAAGGAAATATCATGCTTTGCACAATTAATACAATGAAATAACAGAACTCCAAAATGTAGATAAATTGGAATAGACTTTATTTTTAATGTATGAAATTGTGTGTTTCATAAAAAATACACAAAATTCTAGATCTTTTGTTGATTTTTTTTTTTTTTGCTGGTCCATAATGAATTCTATGAATTTGCTAATTCAAAATAGGTTGATTTCATTAACTCAATTCAAATTTTCATTGTTGTATCTATTCTGTCACTTGCTTCCTATTATCTTTTTATATGTCCTTCTATGTTCTAGTAATGAAGAACTATAACCCCTCGGTGTCTGTTTATGTGTGGTGGTTAGTTTTTTCCCCCCAAGTCACCTCCTTTGATTTCTTTTACAGTTCTATTGAGCTGGTAATGTCAATATAGGAATTTTACTTAAAATAATTTCCTATGTATTTTAAGGTTTTTGATCCACTTTCAAAGGCTTGCATAAATCTGTCAAAAGCACAGTCACTTAATAATTCTTTTGTATTGTTCTTGATTCTCATTCAATTCCTGTTCCAAACTCCTAGCTAGAAATCACTCAGTTATTTTGTTATTGGGGAATATTTTGATCGCTTTCATTTATCATAAGTATTTTTTAGCATCCTAAGTCAGGGATGTAGTTATGCTGTCCCCTAAGCCTGAGTACTAAAGTGATGACAGTGATTTAAGAAGTTGATAATTTGCTTGGTTCAATAGGTATGCCTGACTGACTTTTTTTTTTTTCCTGTTTTTCTAGAAAGTTCATTCTGAGAAAGAAGGGACCTGACTTTCTATGTGAGAAACATTGTAGTAATACTCAAAAGTTACTAGAGCTGTCTACTGCTGAAGATTTCTTTCTCATCACAGGCAAGATATTTTTGATGTGTGTACAGTGCAAACTTCAATATAGGAAGGCCTAGCTAGCTTGGCCAGTGGAACAGAAAGCAATTTAGATGATTTATCATGATGGAGCTGTATGGTGCCACGTAGTTTATTGTGCATATGCATAGATCACTGTGGGCTAGAACCCCTGACAGGCCAATGAGTGAAATTTATGCATCACTTGAGATCCTCAGATCTCTCACTTGCTGCCTAACTTAATAAAATATCTAAATTTCCTCAGAGTACTGGCCCAGGTACTGCCGAACTGTGGAAATGCTAATCCAGTCTGTCAAACTGTTGAAGGCATATCCCTGTGCCAAAGTGCTAGCTGAACCCTCTGAGTCGTTTCTTTACCCTGTTTATGAGATCTCAGGCCATGCCCTCAAAAGAAGACCAGGACTAGGAGGGAGCTTATAGATCTTTCTGAATGATGACTGCAATAGCAGAGGGCTGGAATATATTTTCATAAGTGTATGAAAACCCATCTCAATAGTACTTTCATGCTCTTCCCTTGTCATTCCTTTCTTCCCCATTTACCATTAAAAAGCTGCTTGAGGGCTTCTCCTGTCTTCTCCTTGAAAGTTAATTCATAGCTGCATTTGTGCTGACAGTGTTCCTTCCTTGAAGTCACTATTCTTCCTTTAGTTGAAGTATTTTAGAGAGAAGACTTAAATTGTCTCTCAGACTTCATTTTGGTCTGTGAAAAAATCTAGAGGTCTTTTAGTCCTCTTTCCTACAAAAGACTTCTTGTTGTCCTTGCCAGCTTAATAACTCTTACTTAATTATCTTCCTTTTTGTTTAATATCTTAAGATTGTTAGTCACCATATTCTGAATGATTTTGTGCCAGTATTGCATTTGCCTTTTAGGTAGCTGTATCACATTTATATCCCAGTATCCCATTAACCTATGATTAACAAATAGGATTAGGTCCTTCTGCTTTCATATGGTAGAAATAAATTTGAAATTCAAAATAAGTTTGAATATTTTTGGTTATTATTGTACAGAGGTGTATTTAGTATTGCTGAAAATCCACTAACACGATCCTTCAGGTCATTTACCCATATGTTTTGTTAGCATTGTCTCCTATCTTTGTGATGTAGCATTGTCTTTTATCTTTGTGATGAGAAGTCCTTTTCTAGCAAGGGAAATTTGTATAGAGATCAGGCCAAAAGCTAATTTTTTCTTCCCTAATTAATTTCACCCAGGAGTTTACTGTTTAATTATCTTTGGTGTTGTCTCCTGTTAGACCAATTCTTTGTTCAGGTTAGGTTTCTATTAATCTTTATCTGCTTAACTAGACTACTAGATTTCAGTGTGTCAGAGTGTTATAGCCCAGATGGATAAGCTCTTAATTCATTACCCTACTGTGGAAAATAATTTCACTTTTTAAAAGCTCATGTTGTACTTTTATATTTTTAACATAAAAAATAGATAGATAAATGGAAAATGTGTCCAAAACCCTTGCATATTCTTTCAGTAATGTGAAAAACTTTATATTTATCTGGTTATTCTTTTTCTCCTGAATACAAGTATTTTTTCTCTTTTTCAGGTTTGTTCTCCTCTTATGGAAGCTATTTTAAAATATATGCTGTCTGACCTGCAACTTCATTTTTCAGTTCTTCCACAATTGTGGGATGGAGTTCAGCTTGTGATTATGAGCCATGCAGATATGTTTAGTTCCTTGAGGTCTGTTTTCACTTCTATTACAATATATTTAGTTTTTTTGTTAACATACACTTTTATTTGCCTTACTGTTATCCTCAAGGTCAATGTTATGCTCTGTTAAAAACTGAAGAAAGCTATTTATTTTGTTATTATTCATCATTATTATTATTCATTCTATTTAGTCTCCACCTCTTTATGGTGTCTTCTAGCTCTCACAAAAACAAGGCTTTGTATCTTCACAACCCAAGGTCGTTCATGGCTGCCTAGAAGAGAATGAGTCGCTGCCTCTCAGTGCTGCTCACAGAACCAAAGGTGGGGTGAGGCTGGAAGGGACCCATGGACATCATCTGGTCCAACCTCTCTGCTCAAGCAGAGACAATGAATCAGCTGCTCAGGGCCATGTCCAGATGGCTTTTGAGCATCTCCAACGATGGGGACTCTACCACCTCTCCAGCCAACCGGTATGGATGCTTGCTTACCCTCACGGTGAAAAACTGTTTCTGGATGTTCAGAGGGAATTCGGATATTCAATTTGTGCCTGTTGCCTCTGGTTCTGTCACTGGGCACCACTGAAAGAGCTGGTCTCTGTCCTCTCTGAGCTCTCCCTTTTGATGTTTATATACACTGGTGAGATCCCCCTGAGTCTTCCCTTCTCTAGACTGAACAGTCCCAGCTCTGAGTCTTTCCTCATAGGAGAGATGCTCCTTACTGGTCCTACACATGACTCATTCCAGTAGGACTTCATCTCCCTCCTACTGAGGAGCCAGAACTGGATGAGCAGCTCATCAGGCATGGCCTCAGCAGTGCTGAGGAGCAGGGAGGAATCACCTCCCTCGATCTGCTGACAGTGCTCAGCCCAGGATGCCATTTGCCTTCTTTGCAACAGAGACACGTTGCTGACTCCAGCAGGCCCCCAGGTACTTTTCTGCAAAGCCCTCAGCACATGCTGGTTCTACCTGTCAGCATCACATTTCCCCTGTGTATTTTATGTGATGCCTGGCCTCCCAATTCATGGCTCCAACTCAGCTGGAGAGAAAGGTGCCCAAAAGTTGAATTTGGCAATTGCTTTTATAGCTCAGCCCCAGTAAGATTTTAGTCTTGGATTTGAATGTCACTTCATCATAAATGCAATTTATGCAGCCTTAAAAAATTGAAATGTGTATTTACTCTTTTTGCTGGCCAAAAGAAAATTAGTGCTAAATTAAGGTATTGCTCCTATGAGTTTGTAGTTTTCTTTTTTTCTCCCATCCTTTTGGTAAATTTTCAAGTTCCTGCTATTTCCATATCCTAAACCAAAAGGGTTAGTGCTGAGAACACCAAAATATTTGCAGAAAGTAGCTATTTGTAGAAGCAAGAAAGAAGCAACAACATAGATTTGACCTCATGAGAAATGTCACTTAATCATCTCCCTGACAGAGCTTAAGATAAAATTGTTCTATTATTAATTTATGTTTTGATTAAAAGCTTCTTTTTAATTTGTGGGGGTAGGGTGGCACGGGGAGAAGAAAAGAAAATTCTGTTTTGGATAATTTTTCTGCTCTATTATTTTTCTCGTTCATGGCGGGGTCACTTATGCTTTTAGCAATGGATATTTTGCCCTCTAGTGGTTTCTTTTAGTTACAAAATATCCGAGGAAAATCTGTGCGCACTTGAATTCATCCACTTAGATTCTGGTGTAGACCTGCAAAGCAAAAGGTTTTAAGATGTGTTCTTTTTTCTTTTGTCTCTATCCATTAATACACCTTTATGACTCTACCTTTAATTACATTGTCCTCAGAATATATTAAATTCACATAGATTGTTAAGGGGAAGCTAAAAGCCACTGCATTTTAATTTGAAAGTAGTGGCAAGGAAATTACCTGGTAAAGATTTGGATTTTGCTTCAAAGCAGTGACAATGATCCAACTGTGCTTACCTGGGACATGACTTGTGGATAGAAATAATGTATTTAGCTTTATTCTAGAGACTTAGTCACTGCTTTAGTGCTCTGGGAGTCTGAAAATGAATTTCATTTATATTGTAATATTTCTGACACCACCATACTGGTTTTCTGTTGCAGTATTTCTATGCCTTTTTTGTTATGTGAAATTTTGCTGAAGTGAATGGCATGCTTGCACCCTCAGCTTTTTTGAACCTGTGCCAAGGAGAAATAGTACTGCATAAAATACATAATATTCTTATGAAAGATAGGAAAAATCCTAATTAACATGCTTAATGCAGCACCAATTGAGATTAAATAGGCATGATACTCAGGGTTGTTCTCTTCAAGGCAACCTAAAAATAAATATTTAGGGATTATTTCAAAATGCCAACTTCAGTACAAAGTTTCATTGCGTGTACGAATTCAAGTGCTTCCTAACTGGAATAAGAAAGGTTAATAGATTAATGATCTTCAGTTCTCAGCTTCATGGTTCCCAAAATATTCAGTTTAACTAGTCCCTGAAAAGAACCACTGATGGATTGAGGCTACTCAATGGTTTTAGAATGATTGGATTACAATAAACCTGAGTTAGATGAGGCTATAAACCAGCAACAGTAATAAAACTGCAATCACACTCTTCCTTGCATCATAATAAAAAAAATTCCACAGATGAAAATATCCTGAAGAAAAAATGTATTTCATTTGTGCTTAAGGCATTTTCATGCTATTCTTTTCATGGCTCCATTTTCACTTCAAAATATTTGTTTATAAATATTTACTTTTTAAATCCTTTCCCTCCACTATAAAATTTGTAAGATTGTATCATTGAAAACATTGCTACTTTATGAAATAAGAGTATGTTTTTCATAGAAATTCCCAATTTTATGAGAATAATGAGATTTTAGAGAAAAGTGCTCTTTCCATGAGCAGTGTAATATTGAGTACTGATCTACAAAGATAGGATAAAAAGGCCACCAAGTAAAGAAAATTGTTTTTGAGGCTTTTAGGTGCTTAAGACCTTAAGAATAAAGGCTGTGGGTCTGCTAAAGTGGCATAAGCAGCTATGCCTTTGGGAGAAAGTTGAATTAAGAACTTGTATGGTTCAAGGGTAATTTACTTAGGAAGTTGAGAGAAGTATATTAAGATCAGAGAAAATATCTCTAAGTCTTACTTTAAAAAGCAAAATTTTCAGTACCAAAATTTTCTAAAGAGGAGCATAATTTTAAAATAAGGACCAGGAGAAGAATGGGGATAGAAGGGATGTGTGCCAGAATAAAAAAGAAAATAATGCAATATTCTCCGTATTAGTTGTAAATGTCCATAGAATCATAGAAAGGACTTGGAAAAGACCCATTGGGATTACCAGTTCAGCTCCTGGAGGCCCTGCAGAGGACACCCCAAGAGTCACACCATGTGCCTGAGCATTGTCCAAACACTTGCTGGACTCTGTCAGGCTTGGTGCCTTCTCTGGGGAACCTGTCCCAGTGCTCAGACACACTCTGTGTGAAAAACCTTTTCCTGATATGCAGTCTGAATCTCCCCTGACTCAGCTGCTTCCTCAAGTCCCATCACTGGTCAAGAGAGTGAGGAAATCAGGAGGGATATTTTTTGTCTGTAGCTGATTCTCTGGTTTCCTGTTGCTGCTTTCTTGTTTTGTTAATTTGGGGGTGGGGAGAACAAGGGGCTGCTATTTGTATGTATTCAAGGCTGCCTCTTTTCCCATGGATCTTATGATCTTGACTACCATTGCTGATGATGTTTCAGATCACCTATGTTGAGCATGTCTTGCAGTCAAGTGGGCTCTGCAGTTCAAAACCATTGTGTGTCATATGTGACCTCTGCCCAGAGCTACAAGCAGCCTTGGCTGCTCCAATGCAGCCATTATTGCCCAGAACCACATATTCTGTCTTCCTATTGAAGCTTCTGCCCCTGTGGCTGGAATGCATGGGACAGTTCTGTGCTCAGCACATCTGTGGATTCCTTAAGAATTACCACTGAAAACATGTGCTAGCAGGAGGGGCTGTTTAATCACAGCGGCTCTGAGGTGAGGAGCCACTTACAGCTTCAGCAGCTCTGCCCAAGAGCAGGGGATGTTTTGAGGCATTTGTCTCTTCAGTACCACTGCTGGGTCTCCCTCGAGTCAGGACTTCAAGTCTCCAAACTTGGAGCTGGAGAGGATCCAATGAACCAGAGAACACATGCAAGGTCCCTGTGGATGCTGCACTGAAGTCAAGGTTAGTATAAAAGAGGCTTATTTTGCCATCATTCTTATGAGAATAAAAGCAATTTTTCTGAGCATTATGTGGGATGTACTACGGCAAGGATTCTTGTTTTGATTTTGCTCTTCCACTGTAACTGTTACCCTTATCCCTAAGTCCTACTTGCAATTTTCAATATTATAATTTTTTGCTTTCTTTGGGAATATTTTAACAGCACAAAATACTGCCACTTTTCCTCCTTTACATATACTACAAAAATAAGCACTGAATCAAAAATTAAAATTGTATGTCAGTTTTATTCTTTGTGAGAGCACGGTAGATTTTATGAATTGTCTTATGCTTTAATATGCTCAGCAGTTAGTGATTGTTAAGTAGATTAATCAGATGATGATAATGTTAAAAAATCCTATTGCAAGTAGTATAAATCACATATCAAATATTGAAAAATATATACTTATGGCCATTTAAGCTGCAATTAAAAATAATCAAATTATCCCGAGCAAAGCAGGTTTAGTAAATAGAAGAACACATTAAGCTTGATTTTATTCTAGTTTTCCTTCTTTAATAAATTATACTAGAGCATTAAAATATCCCCTGGGGGACAAGTACTGTAGGTTATTAAAGAATAAAATTATATTTCAAAGCTTTATATCCATGGCATATGAATATCTAAATGGAAGATAAACAGCTTTTGCAAAACTGCCTGAAAACAGCAATCCATCATGTTTAGGGAGCGTTTTCTTCCAGTTTGCTGTGCTAGCATTTTTGCTATAGTGTCAGTGGTCTTAGGAAAAACGGGATTGCCTAGAAATATTCTTTCATCATGGTAGAAATTTCAGCCAATTGATGTGCTTTTAGAATAAGAGTGAAGTGTGGCTAATTCTGAAGAAAATCTTTTCTCTTCATTGCACCTGTAGCTCTTATGTGGTGCTCTCTAGTTGCAGCTTGGATATACTTCCTACCTCTACTTAAGGCTGAATGCAGAAATAGGACCTTCAAAAGTTTAAATTCATTAAATTAACCAAATTAAATAAGAATTTCTTTCCTGTTTTTGAGTCTTTATTCCTCTCAGAACTATGAAATGCTTTTCTACTTTTGTGCTGCAGTCATCATCTTCCCCCTCTTCTGAGGTTTAATGACTGCTTAAGATATCAGGACACCATAGTTCTCGCTTTAATCAGTCTCAGCTTCAATAAAGATTATTGCACATTAAAGATTCAATAAAGCTTAATGCACATTGTCTGATCTCCAGAGAGGAGTTGAGTCCTAGCTCTTCACACACGCTGAGGTCTGCTTGTGAAGAGGGGAAATGCCAAGCTGAGTATTTCTGTCTCCCTTCCCTGCTCTGGAGGTTAGGTTTGCTAAGCCAGGTCTGCACATCTTCTCCTACCCATCCACAGCCCCAAAGCTGGGGCCTTGGGAAATAGTGGGCTGTTGTGGGTTGCTTCCCTCATTAATTAGAGGATAATCAAAGGATTTGCCCAGGGAGCTGAAAATCCTGTTGAATGTGCTTCTCAGCTACAAAGGATTCAGACCTTACTGCACATCATTTTAAGCATTAACTTTAAAATGTTTTTGAAGGATTTGAGATGAAATGTACAACAGTGTGAGGTGATGCACTTTAGCATTAATAACAATATTTCTGCAGTAAGCACCTCAAAGGAAATAAGAGTGTAAAGAGTAGATCAAACTCACAGATTTGATACTGAAAGCATCTGCAATGATTCAAACATGAAATAGCCAAGTAAAATCTAAGTTGTGTCAGAAGAGGTATTTAGAGTAAACAATGAAAAAGTTACTATGATGGTATGTTATTGTCTAGTCAGTTATGTTCAAGAAAGATAAATTGAACATCTGAGTTGAGGACAGGATTGACAAATCTCCCATTAGACTAGACAACCTACAAGAGGGGAGTAGAAATTGTTTTTCTTTTTTTCTTTTAGATCAGCACAATGCAGGTAGAATATATTTGTTGCCTGAAAATGTCTTGGAACAGTATGACAAAATGATAGAGGATTTGTTGAATTAAGGACAATATTTTCATGGAAACAGACATGTACATATTTTATTTGAAATAAACTTGAAACTGTGGTTTCCGGAAAGCAGGAGATTTGCAGCTAGCTCGGGTTATAGAAGAGGTTGTATATTGGATGACCTGTCAAACTCTGGCATTAACCTCTCACTAGTCATCCACAGGGGAAAAAAATGTGAAGCTTCTAAATTGTAAGAACTCACATTTTCTGATGAATCTTACTGAGAAAGTGATCTATAGAATTAACCACCTCACTCCCTCTACTGTGTGTTTCCAAGAAGTTCTGCAGCTCAGTTACAGGCTGTGCATCTTGTCCTTGCTCATCTTATTATGGTCTGAGAAACATTTCAAGTGAGATGCTTCCAGCTCTTTCAGATCATGAAGAAGGTTTCTGGGACTGCATATTAAGGGATGTCAACTCAGCAACTTCAAGGCCAGGGTTTTTTGATGCCCATCTACTGGAGGCCAACCCAGGAGCTTAAACTTCTGGGGCTCAGTCAGAGGCTGAACTGTTTGAGACCAAACTGTAGGAAGGATATGTGCATATTCCAGAGATATGGGCATGATGATAACCCTTCTTTATATGGGTCATGGGTTTGGGAGTCTTTTTCTAGTCACTAGGGAGTGAAATGATCAACTTTCATGGGTACCCATAGAAAGAGTCATTAGAGATATCTCTCTCCCGCCCTGCCTGCTTTAGAACCACAGTAGATCAATAGATCACAAGTACATAATAGGCATCAATCCTGGGCACTGAAATATGACCACTCACATTATTAAATGCTCTGAGTGTTTCTTGCATGCTTTCAGCCTGTCTCAGTAAAGCATGCTGAGACAAAGCCAACACCTGGCTTTGTGACAGCCCTAATTTTGAGTGCCAGGATAGTTAGATGCCGGTATAAATGCATTCCATGCCATTTAACATTCATACCCAGGACCCTTACTGACCAAATTTAATTTACTAGAGCAAGCCCTAGAGATTTTCTAGTAGCACCTGACACTCCAGATTAGTTAAAGGAGAGTCATTTAGCTCTCAGTTGCCTGAAAACAGTAATTTGTTGTCATGTTAGTTGCTCTCAGGTGTCTGAGCCAGCTCTGTGGGGCTGGTGGATGTGACACAGAGCCAGCAGAAGATCTGCAATTATCTGGAGTAGCACTGGGAACCTGGGCAAGGTGTGCTGGGACAATTTACAGGGTGGTGCTTTGTTTAGATTACTCAATCTCACCCTTATCACCTCTGTTCCCAGTCACACCCAGGATGTAATGGAGTGAAGTTTAATATTGCTGATTAGGTCAGGGATGGAACATTTTGGTAATGTCCAGGTAAATCAGAGTGGTCCAGCCAGTGGTCCAGGCCAGATCTCATATATGGGCAGGGTTCCAGGACCATATATGTAATTTCTATAACATTTTGGCAAGTTGAAGTGTTTGTCTACATGAGATGTCGCTAGCAGTATTGCTACATGTTGTGTTCATGCTCATATGTGATGTAAAACAGAAAAGTGGTTGGGTTGCTCTAGGACAGGGGTTGGGAAATGTGGATTTATCTGAGAAAGTACTTTCCTGTTCACCACTCTCACACTAATTTAATGAGTGCTTCTTCCACTATCCCTGAAACCCCTGTGAGATATCATACCAATGGGAATGCTTAAAGGTTAAACATCATAAATTAAAACTTATTTTTATAGTTACATAAGGTTTTGTTTACACAAATCCTGTTGCTTCAAGATTTATGAGAGAATGGGTGAAACACATACTCGTTTGTATGTCTGTCCTTTTTCATGTTGTCATTGATGATGCAATTCCTAATCTGTGTTTTTCTAAGCTGTACAGTTACGTTGACTATAGCAGCGACACCAGCTGGTGTGCCAGGGTGAAAAATGTGTTTTCCTTTTTTGGCTTTGTCTGAGTAAGGCTATATAAGCAATTTTATTCTTGAAGCAGATTTCATAACAGCTGCTTCCAACTCTAATTCTTTCTTTTTCCATCTGTCTTCTCCTAATTCTGCTATTAGAATGGCTAACAGAACCCCAAGGGTGCTGTGAGTTTCTGAAAAAAATGGGCAATCTCTAGCAGCATCTGAACAATGAAAGCCTAAAGTTGCATTTGAATTTAACTCTGCTTTCCTGTTCTAAATAAAGACCTGGGGGAAATGAGAGCTGCACAGATGCTTTGTGTGAAAAACACAGATTTAAAAGAAGTCTAAAGTTGGATTAAAAAGCAAAATAAAAGTTTATGAACTCTGTTAAATGAAATGAACACCACCATGAGCCTGTCTGACTAATCTAAAAAAAAAATCCTTCTACTAAATTCTTGCTTCAACAGCTCTGTTTCAACTAAACTTATATAAAAAAAAATCCTATACATAATCCTATACATTTTTTAACTCAAGTCACCACACCATCTGTACTGTAGCACTTAATGCTACAATAAGGGAAACGTGCTATATCTTCAGAAAATGCTCAAAATACCCTACAGACATTTTAAAAATGGAGGTTCTCATAAATTGACCTTTCATATAACCAGATTTACATTTTCCCCATCACTTAGAACCTATTTCCTGTTTGTAATAGAGTAATATTTCTTGGTGATTTCAAAGTGATCAATGTTTTTTACTGAGGCTGGGAATCTGTCTAAAGTGAGACGTGCCCCCCAGGATTGACACCTAGCTCCATGCTAGGAGTTATCAGCACCCTCATAAATGATCTGGATGATGGGAATGAAACACAGCAAGTTTGCTGATGACACCAAACTGAGCAGTGGGGTGGACGAGGCAGAAGGGAGAGCCATCTTAAAGAGACACCTGGCCTGGCTGGAATGGCAGCACTGATGGAACAAAGTTTAGCAGAGACAGGCGTAGTCCTGCACCTGGGATGCCATACCCACACAGCTCAGCACAGGCCAGGCTCTGGGACTGCACGGGAGCCTTGCTGAAGGTGGCCTGGCAGACAAGTATGGAGCTGTGAGCTGCTGCAGCAACTGTGGGCTGTGTCCACAGGGCATTCCTGGCAGGAGTAGAGACAGGAGCATCCCACTGTACTCAGCACTGGTCAGGCTGCAGCTGGAATGCTGTGCCCAGTCATGGTGCCCACAATTCAAGAATGACACAGACTGGAGAGGGCCCAAAGGAGGCCCATGAAGATGACCAAAGGAGAACCTGTCCTATGAGAAGAGAGTGAAGAAATTAGAGGTTTTTCCCCCTGGAGGAGAGAAGACCTAGAAGGGGACTTTATTCATGGTATCTCACTCCTTAAAGGGCAGCTGCTCTGCTGCTGCAGAGAGGACAGAAAGAGAGGACAGAAGCTCTCTTTTCACAAGAAGCTGCCTGGAGAAGTTATGGGGGAATAGATTCCACTTTTACTAGGAAAGGTTTTGTCGTGATATAAGAAAGGAATTTTTTTAAGCAAAGCCAATCATTCCATAACCAACTTCCCAGGAAT
Source organism: Ammospiza caudacuta (assembly GCF_027887145.1). Lineage (NCBI taxonomy): Eukaryota > Metazoa > Chordata > Aves > Passeriformes > Passerellidae > Ammospiza > Ammospiza caudacuta. The sequence continues at coordinate 106,454,813 of NC_080595.1, read as the reverse complement.
GTGGTGGAGACTCCAACACTGGAGGATTTTGAGGTGCAATTGGACAGGGTGCTAGATAACCTTCTAGGTTCCCTTTTCCCCCAAAAACTGGATCAGATGATCTTTTGAGGTCCCTTTCAGCTGGAGGAGTTCTATAGTTCGGTCACATCTATCAAATGGAAGGGCAAGGAAAAAGTAGCTTTTTAGGAGACAACCTCAGTGCCTATTTCAGTAATACTAACCATTTAATAACTGTTGCTACTGAATTATCTGACTGAAATCCAATATCACCCTTCTTCAGGGTGAATAGCAAGGTACTGACAAAAGGTGACCATACACTAGCACTGCTACTGACTTGCTCTTCGAGGTAGTCTTACCAGCAGAAGCAACTTTAATTTTTTCTTCACTGATTTGTGAAAGGGAGCAAAGATCTCTCAAAGGGAGGTACCTCATACATGCATATTTTGTTCTCTTTCTGCCTCGTGGCTGATTGTTAGTATTTTTTGCAGATGAAAAGAAGTAGCAACTGGAGAAGTTTGCAATTTAAGTTTAACATTAAAAAAAGCCCTTTATTTCAGCCTTGTAAAATATGAGATTGACAGAGTGATCTGCTCAGATCTGTTGCCTATTTACAGATGCATGCACTGCATGCGACTTATCTATTTGCAGCAAAGTCACTGAGGTATGAGAACAGCGATCTCTCAACATCTTCAATTATTTTGTGTTAGTCTTGTCTCCTTTCTAAGTTGTATGTCCAAGTTACCTAAGCTTCATTCATCACATCCTTGGCGCTTAATAAAAAAATCCCATTGTATGCGTTTTTAAAACTCATTATAACCACAAATAATTTTTTTTATTTTTAATAATTTTTACAATTTCATTTAACAAATATATACATACTTTGCTGCAAATTAGAAGACCTTTATTTATTATAATATTTTTTATTCATTCTCTTCCAGATATTAAGAACATTTGATTCTGTATAATTTCAAGTCTCTAACATTTGGTATCATTCTTTTCTGCAAAAGACTGCCTCTTTTTTATAAGTCTAACAGTATAATAATGGGCATTATTTTAGGCTCAAAAACTGGGAAGGAAATAATTTTTTTCATAGATGTTAAACACAAGGAATATAAATCATCTTGTAGTAGTGAGAATAAGGAAGATCAGTCATGCTTCCTGAGGGGAAAGGAAACAAGGGAGTCACATTTTAATCTATTCTCAATGGAATATTTAATATACGACTTCAATACTTCATAGACCAGAAATTCAGTGCTTCATTTTAATTGTCTCCTGACCGTGTTGGGAAAAACTGATTAATAAATTAGATACTATTAACTTTCTCAGAATGAAAATTCATTCTTGTATATAAAGCGTTGACATAAATCGCATCTGGGTATTTTTTATGGAGTAATTATTCTGTTGTTTTTTTAGTAAACTGACATCAGAACTAATCTTTTAGGATGACATTCATCTTGTCTTATTTTATTAATCTAAAAACTAGATAAATTTTCTAAAGAAACTGTCTGGAATTCTTGAACAGCCAGTTAACAAAGAGACGTGTAGTCTCCAAGGCAGATTTATACCTGTACTTTAAGTTTGTTTAAACTGTGATTTGGAAAAAAAAATTTTTTTTCTATTAATGTATCTGTTTATAGCACTGGAAAAGCCTAAATTAAAGCTATGATCTAATCAAAGTTTGTTGATGTCTGAGGTTGCATACAATTCCATCTTTTTTCTTCACACAAGCAATCATTTGATCAGCAAGAAGAAAAAGAATGCATTTAGTTTATGTGATTTTCCTGATATTCTCAGCACAACGAGATAATTTTACAGGCCTTATGTCTTGAATTTTCAAAGCAGAAACCAATTTCAGTCGACAACAATGCTTAGCATGTCTGTGACTGATCTGATGTTATTTTCACAGGAATGTCTTAAATGTTTTTCTGTACATTGGAGCCAAGGTGATAGCTTGATTTACAAGAACTATTGTCATATATTTTCAATGATTTAAAAACATTTAAAGAGGCTTTATTTATACTTGCAATGCATGCTGTTCTAATATGACAACAATAGAGGCCACTATGGTTCCAGAATTCAAAATCTAAAGAAGTCTATAAATTACAGTTTCCTAGAGAAGAAAAACAACGATAGTGAATTTCAGGTAATGTTTGCCTTTTAAATTCTAGTAAAACATTAAGTAAATATGTCTTGATGATTATAAATACTACTTGCTTGAAAGTAGATTAAATTCAGTGGGAATAAGATTTTATATAATCTGGACCAAAAATTTAGGAAATATGGAGGAGGATTAGGGCATTAGTATAAGAATAAATTTGTATTTGGGGGTGCTGGGGTGTCTGTACAAAGGTAGAGAAGTTAGCATCCTTGCTTCTACCTTTATGCTGTGCTGAAAAATGTATTTTTACATTTATTCTAGTTAATAGTGGTTCAGAGCCTGCTAGTGGATACGTAGTAGTGGAGGGGTTATTTTATTTTGTTTTGCAATCTGACATTATTATTAGGTCTTGCAAAGAAGCAATTATAGAGTATTACTATAGATTAGGCTACTAAATGCATAAGTAGATATATGTTCATGTTTTCACTGAGTTTTTTTGGCACTTATATGAAAAGCGTCACTTATATAACCTCTGAAGGGTTAGCTGTGAGTTATTCTAAGCAATAAACACCGGTAGAATTAAAAATCTCTCAGGGATTTTGTTAAACTTTGCTTATTTGCTGTTGATTGCTGTGGTTCAGTATTACAATTCTCAGTTTCTGAGCACAGCCGTGGGAAACAAGGAGAGGGGTGGAAGTTTGTTCAATATATGGCAGACTGCCCAGTAATTAAATATGCTCCTTTTAAAATGCATCATCATCACTTGAATTGTTGTTTCTTTTGGAATTTGTCTGGAAACCGGGTGTGCTAGACTTGATCTATAATACAAACTGATGCTTGTCCACTTAACATGCTCCACATGGGAAAGGCTTAAATTTTCTCAGAGCTCCAATAAAGGCAGTGATGCTTGATACGGCCACAAGCACAGAGAGTAATGGGGACATAGCTGAATTGTTATAACTTTGATGCCTATCAATTTCACCAGGCAAAAGGCCAATTGCTAGAGGAGTTGTTGGAGGGAATGCAAGATTTAATGGTGATGCTATCAGTAAAAGTGTCGCTCATCTAGTTGGAGAAGATGCATATTTTTATTTGGGTATTGTCCAACACTGAATTAAATAAATTTTATCCCATGCATTCTACAGTCATTTGATAGCTGTTGGCTGCTTTCAGGTTGAGCTGGAATTAAATGTCAGTTTAAAGATGGCAGACTTAAAACCTTGAAAATTCTGATATCACTTGAATTCTGATATCACTTCTGTGTGGTAGCTGGTGAAGACCTTTAATTTTGGAAATAACATCAGTGAAATTCTCTATCTGCATTGAATTAATCATGTTATTTCACAGTTATAATAGCAGAATCTAGAAGGAAATAGCAAGCTTTCATTGTTTAATTACAGGTGCTATGGGCGATATCAGAGATCATGAAATCAAATATGGGACAAGACTTAGAGTAGCTGGAAGGCTCCTCTTAATATCTTATGTTTTCTTTATAGTGCCTAATGAATTCTGTATTTTTTTTTCATTCTCTCTATGTATGTTCTCTTTGTGATTGTTAGTAGGCTGTTTAACATAATCAGCTGTTTGACATCTCAGATTTTTCTCATTATATTTGATGTCCATACATGCTGACAGGACTTTAAACCTGAGATACTTTACATGCAGCAAAAGAAGGCTTTTGTCCAAAAAGCCAAATTACCTTTGTCAGGTCACAGGCTAAGATGAGAAAAATCTCTTGTTTACTGTACCCATTCTAGAGATTTTGCCAACTTGTACCAGTCAAGCAATGTGATTTTATGTCTATAGACTTTTTTTTTCCAACATGACCACATTGGCAGAACATGGTAGTTTTACCTACAGAGTAAATCTGTCTGCAGTGTGGCAGCTGATTCAGACAGCTTGCGATCTATAGCTCACACCTTGTGAGTTTATTCAAATAACCTAGGATTTGAGGATTTTGCATTTTTTTCTTTTGTTTATTTCTTTCAGATCTCTTGGACAACCTCTGGACCAAAAAGTTACCTAATCCTTACTCAACAGTCATGATGATGATAATGGAAGAAGAAAAAATAGGCAACAAAAAACAACCCAGCAGAATCTGAACCTTTAACCCTTATGCAGGTCCAATAGAGTTGGAAATTCCCTCTAGGGACAAGGATTTTATTTCTATAGAAGAATAGATCTGCTATTTATTTGCCCTTAGGGTGTCTCAGTATAATCTGATCTTCATCCTGGCATGTATCAGAACTAAATTCTCTACTACTGTGGATTGTGGTGGTTTGTTGAAAACCTGCCACAGCGTAGCAACAGCACTGTCCCAAAACAGTGCAGTTGCAATTTGGAATGCTAACATTAAGACAATTAATCTTTTGGCCCTGTGGACTGATTCTTCACCTTCCCAGGCTCAAGCATGATGTGAAAGTATCATCTACAAGGCCAGGTTTGACCAACATCACATCAGTCAGTGAGAACTCTTTTAATGGTTGTCAGCAAGGGGAAAAATGACAGAGAAAAGGCAATTACAGTAAGAAAAATGTTGTTTGAAAAATTATTTTTCTATACTATACTTCTGTGAATGTGAAAAGTACAGTCTGTAGTTTGTTAGGTTTAAGAATGGCTAGAAGTGAAAAGATGTTTCTCAAAGTCAGCACCAACTTAATAAGCAAGAAGATATGAATATTCTGTGCTATTAGAGACAGAAATGAGGAGGGCAGAGGAAAAAGGGTTAAAAAAAATTAGATGTAGTCACAGGTGGGTAAAAGATACCTAAAATACTTTTCTAGTCCTGCTGTGTGGCAGTTGCTAATGCTTATACTAAGGTTTATGATATATGCTTATGAAATCAAGGCTAGAGCAGGATGGCTGTGCTATGTGACATTACATTACAAAACAACACACCAGCCAGTTTCTCTGTCAGCAGGGATGTAACTCTTCAGTAGCTCAAATTAATGAGGTTAACTTCAGAAATCCAAAAAACCAAGAAGAGAGGAATTTCTGGTGGCACTGCAGCAGGAGGAGGCCTTACTTTTTCCTAGTGACTTGTTTTGGATGCGGTTCTGCCATATTTGTACTTATTTCAGCCCATATCACTGCAAGGATACCACTAATTACTTGAGGTAGAACTCCTACGAGGGAGCACAACTGGCTTTTAAGTCTAGGACTTTATTGCAGGGGTCTTTCATCCCTGAATGGTATTGACAGAACTGACCAGAATGCCACTCAAGAAGAGTGATAAACACTCTCCCAAACTCTTATTGCTAAAAGTGTGGTTTGCAGGGAGCAAGGGAACTTAGAAGGAGAACAAGAAAGAAGAAACTGAGAATGAATTAAAAAATATCCAGTCCAAAACCAAGGTTATTTGCATCAGATATCCTGTTTTTGGTAGGCATGTTTGGCTGTGTTAGCAATTCTACTGCAATCTTTAGAGTGCCCTGAATATAATAACACAGTTAAACCTGGTCACCTTTAAATGACATAGTTCAGTTAAATGCTTGTAAGGTGAACAGTTCATTGCAGCTCTAATGCAACATTCTGATGCTCTTGAGGCAAAGATCAATAATTAATGTTCTACTAGAGACTTTAATGGCACAATTACCATCACACATTGTTATGTTTTATAATGGCATCTCTCGTACCACTAATAACTTATAAAAGCATAATAGTGATAATATTTGAAGGAAGCAAGTTAAGAAGAAAACCCCTCAGTGTCCTCCCTGCTGTCTCACTCTTCCCAACACTGGATGCTCGTACCTGTGATGGGGATCCTAAGGCAAAGTAAGCATTAGATAGTGGTTATTATAGAACACTAGGTAAAATAGTGTGTTGGGTAAGAGGAGGAACAGGTGTACATCATGCCAAGTAAAGTCAGTGCAATCTCACATAGACAGCATGCACAGCGTGCTGACGGGTGTGTTTGCATCGTGCAGATCCAGCTGATGTAGGTGTCCTCAAATGGTAGGCAGGATCTTGAAAGCTCAGTCAATGAGCACACAGGAAGTAATAAACCAACCAACTCCTTTCTGGCATTCTTTAATGTTTTTAGGAAGCATTTGTGCTTGTTGTTTCCTTGGCAATGAATTTCCATCGTATCAAATGTAGGACAGCACAGACCATTCATCTTTAACATTTTACCTTTATGCGGAAACTTTAGTCAAATATTAGTAAGAGAATGATTAGGCTTGGTATTCACAAATTGTCACTTTAGCCCAGGGAATCAAGTACCTTTAGGCTTCCTCTACACTTGGTCTGATGCAAGGAGTATGTAGGTATAGGCTACTGTTCTGAATCCTTTCAAAACAGGTCCTCTAGAAGTGATTCAGAGTAGAAATCTAGTTTTCACTTTTTCATCCTTGCAACATAATTTTTTTTCCATAAGTATGCAAAACAAATTTTTTAAGTTTCATCCTATCAGCATGTTCTGAGGAGATACAATTTCAGTGGAATTTTGAACCATCCACAGACATTCTGCAGAAATGTGTGAACTGGATGATCAGACATCAGTTTGCTGCTCTGAGGTCTTGATGTGCTCCATCCTTCCCTATGAATCCCCTTTCTTAAAGGGAGTATGTGTGTGTTTACAGGAGGGGATCTGCACTGCACTGTGTGAGAGATTCTGCCTGGAATGAGGGGTAAGGACTCTGAAACATGAACAAACATTTTTCCTAGTTTGGACTCTGCCAATACCTCCAGTGCCTTTGCTTCCTCCCTTTTCTTTTGTGCATCCAGCCACCAATAGGAATGATTTGGCCTCTGATGAAAAATGAAAAACATGTTTCTTATGCCAATGTACTTCTGCAAGAAATTATTTCATTTGTGTACAATTAAACCAAATAACCAAATAAACTATTCTTCATCGGTTAATGCCATCAAACTTATTATATTATACAAGCCACTTCTTATTATGGGTTAACATATTATTTCACCACACAATAAATGTAGTGAAAAGCATCCCAAGCTATTCATCATCGCTGTGTTTCTCAAAAGAGGAAAATTGGTAAGGTAAATTTTAATTGAGCTATTAATTAGGAAGTAACACATGAAAAGGGTCACCCTAATATTGCAGTTCACAAATTAAGGAAAATGCATGGATACTAAGTTTTAATGAATGTTATTGCAGTTCTTCACAATTTTGTTTCATTTTAAGACATTTTATTTTTCTTTTGGCACAAGTAATAAAGAGTTTAAAAGCCCATCAAAATAATTTCAATTCCTATGAGCATTGACTCCCACAGTTCTGAAATATTTGAATGATGAAACATGATATTGCCCAGGCATTCAGCGCCAAGATTTGTCATTTTCATAGCATATTGACTATGGACCAAAGTAGAATTCCTGCAAGTCTGGGATTTCATGAGCTAAACACTTAAGTATATTGTTGCAGAACATTGCGATCATTGTGCCTTATGTTACAGCAGGTGTGTTGGCCCAAAGATAATAAAAGATCTGGATTTTTGTTCTATCTTTACACAACTTCATGGTAGCATAAACAATGTAGGCTTTTGCCTGAGACACTCAGTTTACAGTTATTATTGAATTTTCTTCCTCTGAAACTCTATATTATATTTACAATCATCATTGTAGATTATGCTCTTGCCATTTTTAAAATACATATAATTTTATTTCTATGCATCTAATTTTAATACATATATCAATATAAAATGAAAAGAGTGTATTTGAAAAAGTCATTTAGATGATGTGGTGGACTAAATGGTAAAGGAGGGGCAGGCATTGCTGGCTGTGTCAGCTGCTACTAGTTCTGCACTGCACATACTCATTTTAATTAGGGACACCAGTCAAAAAATAAAAAATGCCAAACAAAAACCTGCCAAACAAGAAATAGGGATGCCAGTAAAATATAATATCCCCATGCTGAGGAATAATCCACATAATACATATGATAGGCTTGTCTCACAATTTGTAAGGAATCTGCTCAGTTCTACCTCTGTTTTGACATGTTCTTACAGCAAAGCATCATCTCTCTCTCATGCTCTGATTCTGGAGTAATGAAGTTTTCCAGCATCGGTACTTGAGAGCTCCTCTTCTAACTCAGTGCCAGCTCAGTAACCAGACATTGGCACAACTTCTGACAATGTGCTTTAATATCTTCTGTGTTTAGTAAATAAAATAGGTCTTAGCAGCAATTAGCACATCTAAGCTATTATGATGGAAGGAGTGGACAGAAGAAGTCAGAGGACATCTGCTATCTAATTTGGGGTATTTTCCTGTCAGAGACTCTGTAGGAAGAAAAAACTCAGAAATGCTGCATGAGTAAATTGAAAAAAAACCCAAATATTTTTCAGTGTAATCAAAAGATCAGGAAGAGTTTTCCCTCTCTGTCTCATTTTGCATTGCTCCAGGAAAAAGAATCAGCCTAAGACTAAGTCTAAGTAAGCTAAAGATCCTAAAATAGGTACTTGAATTTCTTACATAGCAGGTACAGACTTCAGAGGCCAGCAAAGGCCAGCTGAATGGCAGGTACTTATATAGGGAACAAATAGCTTAAGAAGGCATTTTTTAGCTGGCATCTGGACTTTAAATGCTGTTAGGAAATATAAAACTAGATTCTTATTGACACTAACAGTAGTGAAAATGTGGGGGAAACCCCAGCCTCGTTTCCCTTGGATTTCTGTGCTTAATTAAGGGCTTATCACTGGTTTAATCTGATGCCTTTCTTCTTAAGAAAGCAGTGATTATATAAATAACATAAAATATGAATAACTATATATCAAGGTGTTGAAATGAAATGGTCAATCCAGAAAAGAAACCTACTATAACAAGTGCTGAATCACCTTTCATTTTCTATAACAGGAACTGAACTATTACTTCCTTTAATATTACTTGTTCTGAGGCATCTCAGTAATGGCATCTGTACCATAGTCTGGGAAACATGTTCTTTTGTTTAGTCTCAGAAACAAGGTTTTCTTTGTTCCACTTATTTTGATTTTCGTAATGGATTTGTTATTGACAGTGACAACACACTTTTGTTCACCAATTTACAGTTTTTTTGTGCAAACTGAAATATGAGATGTTTAAGAGAAGATGTTTTTACAGGTCCTAGATTCCTTGATTGGTTAAGGGTTTGGTATAAGACAAGACAATATCAATAATGTCCATGTCATGAAAAAGTTGTGAATGTTTTTCAAAATATCATGTAAAAGATTGCTAATATCTATCCTCAGTTTTTGGTACTAAGAGTAAGCAAATAGTAATAATATAATAGAGAATGAAAGTAATACAGCTTATCTTCTCAGAAGAGAACCTATAGTAAAACCGCACTCAGGTGAACAAAGTGAAAACATATGTCCTTAAATGAAGAATCTGAATGTCACTTCTCTCAACTGCTTTTGTTGAAATGCAGTTCGGAATTGTGATGCAAATTTATTGATAAAGAGACTTAATTTCTGGGAGGGAATTTCCTTCATTTCCTTGCACTCTGCCTGGGGACAGAAATTAGGAATATGACATCTACAAATAGTAGTACAATTGTTTTTTAGGCTGGTGAATCTTGAACATGGGGTCAAGTCTCCAAAATTCTGCAAGAATTAGATAATTAAGCAAAAGAAAGGAAGTTGTGCTTTGGTCTTAATTCTGTCAGCTAAATGTAGACAACTTGTACCATTTGAGATGCATGAGGATATCTCAGTCAGATATTGGACTGAAATACAATATTAGATGTACAGGAGATTGTTAATAATGGCCCATTCCTGGAAGTGTTCAAGGCCAGGTTGAATGTGTCTCAGGATTTAATGGAAAATTGGGGAAGCAAAGGAACAAGCAAACAAAAACTCCACTCTAGAAACCGAATGGAAAAGATCTTGTTAGGAATTGCAGATAGAGGTGAAATCACCATAAAGTATATGTTTGGAAGGGCCTGCTCTGAAATCATATCTAAGTGATTGGACAGTATGTGTTTGTTAGGTCCATGATGCTGATTTAATTTTGGCTCACATTTTTAATTATAGCTATAAAAGGTATAGGAGGTATTCTTGTACTTTTATAAAATCTGTGATGTTAGAAAGCAAGGATAATTGACTTAATTGCATAATGGAGATGGATTACATACTAGGATTAATCTTCTAACTGTGAGAGTAGAGAAGACAACTCAGGTGTTGTCCTGGTAAAAGATCTTCATATTCAGAAGATGCGGCACACTCAGATTATATCTAAATTTATGCTGGAATTTAAGCTGTTCTTAAAAATATCTCTCTTTGTATAAAAGAGATACAGAAAAAATGCATTTTTTTGTGAAAGGAAATGCATAAAAATAATCACTAAAAGTAATATTTAGCCATGTATTTATATGATAAGATTTTCTGGGTTTTTTTCTTTTTTTTTTTTCCTGGGATTGTCCTTCAAAAATCTATCCCATTCTAATTTAATTTTGCAAACTAACACTTTTGGTCAGTATCCTTAAGGTAAGAAATATTTAATTTAATTCTTTGGACAGACAACAAGTGGATTTTCTATGCCTTGCTTAATTTGATCTTGTTTACTTTTTACCCCATTTAATTAGCAAAACTTCTTTCAAATCTAACATATAGACTAAGCTTTCTCTAAGATTTTAAAAATATTGTTTGCTGCTGCTGCCGGATTTATGGTCTAGTGCCGCCCTAGCTGACACAAAATAATTTAGCACACAGAAGATTTTGAATAGGAAACCAAGGCAAGAGCTTGTTTTCTTTAATTATTGAATTGATATAAATTATAATTAACATAATGTTTGGAACCTAATTAGACTACCATACAATCATTTATCTTGTGTTTATGTACCATGTCCAATTTGCTTGTGTTAACCCCTAACCTGCACATTATGACTTGGCATTATGCATTTGTAATAACAGATGTTCATTTTATTTTTGTAATTACCTGAATATGAGATTTAGGGTAATTATTTGTGGAATTTCATTAATAACGTAGAGTTTCAAAACATTGCTAAAGAAAAAAAATAGTATGAATTTACAAACATTTCCTATACTAAGTGCATCTGTTTTCAGATTTATTTTAATCAACTGTAACCTGTTGTTTGAAAAAAAACAATGCAGACAAAATGAAATTAGAAATAAACAGGAATTCCAGCAGGGCTATTTCATGCAAAGAGAACTAGAAATATTAAATAAATTGCCAAGAGCACTGATGCGATCAGTATAAATGGATTCATGGAGGAGAAGGAGAAATTAAAGCTGCAGTGACAGCGTAGAAGGGGGAGAAGGAAATAAATTCAGAAAGCTTTCATGCTTGGGTCAAGCAACCTGACTTACTTTAGTAATTACTTATTGATGTGCTTCCCTCACCAGGCCTGTATGCAGATTCACAGTTTTACCATCAAAATCATTTGTTAACACAATGAAAATTCAGACAGGGTCAAAACCAAGGTCCAAAAGTCCAAGCTGGGGAGGAGATCTCTCACTCTGGAGCAGAGAGTGAAGCAGCTGTTGGTGATTGGTGATTTGTTTACCAGCTGTGCTGACCTAGGATTCTCAGTGGCACACTTGGAGATTTAGAAAAGGAAACAGTTCAGTTTTACAGTACTACAAGGCTGCCACAGGTCATGGCTATTAGTGGTCTACATGGTTTTTATTTGACACAACCTAATAGAGGAAAATCTTTTTGCCTATGGCAGCAAAAAATAATTTTTTATCTACTGCATTTCTTTAATTTAGAGACCCCTCTTTTCAGAAGGAGTCAGCTAATAATTAAGAAAAATAAGAGTGTTACTTAGGTAATTTTAAAAATATTTGAGTCTTGGCTGGGATCTCATGATATAATCTAAATATCTGCAGTAATTAAATATTGCTCTCAGAGGATGTTTTGTACATTAATTGGCAAATGCATCAACTAAGAAGGACTAGAATGGCTTATGGCATCTCCCTTATTTCTTCTTTATAGAAGAGAAAGAGGCTGTGTGTTGCAGAAGGGATAGAAAAAGCTGCAACACATGCTGCTTTTAAAGAATTTCTGAAAGGTTATCAGAAGTTTGAAAAAAGTTGTGGAAAGAAGTATATTTTTAAAGGTTATTTGCATTTTAAAGGGTGCACATGAGAAATTATACAAGTAACTGTTTTCTTTGATACACTCAGGTTTTAAAAAGAAGCATCCCAAAAGATCTGTGTGTGTGTACACACCCACACCCACACACATATCTCTATAAATATACACACACACACATACACACAAATATATAGAAAACAATAGCTGGTTTTTGAACACTTCAGGGGTGCCACTTACTTGAAATATTTCTTTAACCAAAAAAAATCTCATTGGCCAAATGGGAGATAATTTTGTTCTATATTTTTCAGTCATGGAAATCAATGTTGATACCCCTTTTGTCGTTCTTGCTTGAAGCTTAGAAAATTTTAAAAAAGCATCGAAGTGAATTTTTAGTCAAAAGTAATATACTAGCATTATTCTGAGTTCCATCTGCAGATCACAATGAGCCACATCTCTGTTCTCTCCCCATTTGGCTAAAACAATCAGCTTTTTCCATCCATGTGAGAAAGATAACAAGAATAGGACCTTACAGAAAAAAATTCTTATTTTATCATCATTATGCCAAACCTCTGCAGGGGTTGTGAAGTCAAATACTGCATAAGCTGATGAGAGCTAGATATGTGCTTGCATCTGGTTTTGCATTGCCTGGGTGAGGAAGGTGCTTACTCAATAGCTGTAACTGTCCTTAAATAAAAATAATATTTTTAAACTAATAAATATGTATTTACTAAAGAGTTTTTTTTTTGGTGGGTGGTTTTTTTCTGGTTTTGGTTTTTTGTTTGTTTGATTGGTTTGGCTTTTGGTAAATTATTTTTGGGGTTTTTTTAAGTAATTTTAAAAAGATGAGTCAAAGTGATGATATAGAGAGAATTTTTTGGATTCAGACTTTCTTGTTTTGCAAACCTGGGCTTTATCATCCAGTCTCTTACTAACTCTCACTATGACTTAATAACTCATAGCACAAAGTTGGTAATTTATTCAGATCAGGCCTTCACTGTGTGAGGTGTTTGGTCTCATAGGAAATGTTCAGTGCTTTATAACTCACAATAGATGATTGCAATACAAGTTGAATGACATATATGGCTGTGTGACTTTTAAATTGTTTGAAAAGATGAGCTATTGATAGTTAGCTATTAAAAGTCACTGCAAACAGCATAGATTGTCAAACTAGGGAACTGTTTATTGAAAAGAGTAGAGCAAAAATTCCCTAATGATTGTACTAAATCAAGAAAAATGATTTCAAACCAGTATAAGACTGCAGCAATGCTTTCCATCTTGGGATTTCATTTCAAGGCTCATATTTTTTAGCGCATTGTCACAAACCCTTCACTCACAGAATCAAGAGGTTGAATGGGGATCTGCCTGTCATACTGACAGAGGAATGCTTGGAAATGTTAATTAAAGGAGCTATTTAAACTGAAGTACTAAAAGAAGATAGGTAAATGTAAAATTTTCTGCAAACTTTGTGATAACCAGTCTATGAGTTTTTAAAACATGAGTCATGCTTTTATAATTGTCTGTGGCTGCCAACAGACAGAAATGTGTTTCAGTCCACACACGTTTGTCAGTGAAACCAGAATATAACCAGTGTTTCTGACAGAAATCTTCCCATTACCTACCACTCATTTTATCAGTTTGGTTTTAATTAAGAGGATTTTCCATGTAGTCAGAATTTTAGATTTGACTGTGACACAAGTGTTGTCTGTCAATTTGCTTCCTCTTCTTCCATCATTAGCCAAGGCTCAATTTAAGTAAGAGCACAAGCATAAAATAGTGTTGTAGGAATAGCATTGTATACTACATTGACTGCTCAGTAGTTAAGAAATTCAGAAATACTTGTTCTTCTGCATTTCTAAGTTCTTTCTTTCATGTCTATATTGGAGTCTTTAATTATGCAGTGGTACTGTGATTTTTTTTCCCCATTTATATTTGCTTTGTTTATCACACAAAGCCTCAATAGCTTTCTTAACTGTAAAGCCTCTAACTGAGTTAGGAAGGTACTGAAGTTTAGAAACATGAAGTGGATGTATAGGATCAGGAGTGGACCATAGGATCAGGAATGTGATATCAGATGTGATGTCTGGGGTGAAAACCATCTGGAGGAAGATCCCAGTTTGTGAGCTTCTGCTCGTATTGTGTATATGAAGAACACAGCTTACAGGAGGGATTTCAAATGCCTTTCACACCATCTGCTTCTAAATAATCCAGGGTCTTTTAGGATTTAGTAAATTTGTTTTTAGCTTTGCCAAATTAACCATATCAAAAAAAAAAAAAAAGCGCAACATAATTTTCTCAGTTTTTGGGTGACTTGCTTCCAGAATTACAGAAGGCTCATCTTCACCCATTCATCTCTCCTCAAGTTTGTAACTGCAAATTGTCTGCAACTCCAAATTTGCTCTGAAATGTCAGGTCTATTGCATTTCAAAGTACAGATTTTTTTGCTTGTAAGTGAGAATATGAATTTTTTTTTCTTATTCCATCTCAGCATGCCCATGACTAATATTAGTAAATATTGGCCCAAGATAGTAAAAATGAACTTTGACTCCCATGTTTCATATTAAATGCCAAGTGTGCTTCGAGACAGAAACAACAAACAGGTGGCAGAAAAGGGAGAATTGAAATGTGTATACAGATCATAAGGGATGTGGTACATTTTCCATCTAATCTATTTAGTTCTGCATATATTGCCCAATTCCAGGGTATCTAAACACAGCATGATCTATAGCCTTGCACATTGCTCAAGATGCATGATCAGATCTCAGAAAACAGCAAATGCTATGAATAAAACATGAAGCAAAGTTAATTACAGGCTTCCATTCAGAGTCACCCTGCCGCTCATGGTCCATTAAATGATTCATTCCTAACATGTGGGAGAGATTGACAGGCATTTCATAAACTTTTTATTCTCCAAGTTTTCCCTGTGTAATAAGTGCCTGCTGTACACTAGGAAAAAGATTAACTATCAATTTCAAGTAGAATAAGGAATAAATGTTTAAAAGAGTAATGAGACACTATTTTTACTGCTTAGAGTACTGTGACTAACCAATGAGTCAGATGAATGTTTGTCAGTTTAATTAGTCATTGGATGAACCTCTAGTTTAGCCTTAAACTCTAATTATTAAAAAAAAAAATAAGAAATACACTTTTTGAGTGATGAGACCAGCAACTTCATTTTCAAAAGTCCTGCTGGAATAGATATGTGTTACATGCTTGTCTGAAAGTAAAGTAATTTTATTTTGCAAATTCCTTTTAGCTCTGTGTTTGTATGTCACTGTCACATCTAGGATACACATTGTTTACAAGTCAAAGCCATCTATTTCTGTCACTTAGTATCCTAAAGACCTAAATATCTGAAAGGGTTTTTTCCTACTGCAGTTAGTCTTTGGTCAAAATAGAAAGTGCTGGTTATCTTTTCTCCCATTTCCATAACCCATTGATTCAGTTAAAGCAAATGCTAACTCATTTTTCAGCACACATTCTTGCAAATTGTCTTAATCTGGCATGTTAAATGCTTGAGAGTATGTGCACACTCATCTTCTGATGGGTTTGATGACCTCATTTAATGCAGTTTCTAAAAATTCACTGCTATATTGAGAGTAGAATGGTGAAAGTCTGTTCCAACTGCTGCATTTTGCACAAAGTTCTACAGGTAAGTTACCATCTTGGGAAAATTATCCCTTGTGTCTTCATTATCTTTTGTTTCTCTTATAATTTTGATTTCACTTAGCCAAAATGCCCTTCATGAAGCTAATCAAAAGTGTGTTGCTTCATCTGTGCTAAACGATGTTAGTATATTACCAAATTGCAGAATCACTGAATATGCTGACTGGGATTAGCAATATATTAGTAAATAATGTTGGTAATTATATTAGTAATTATTATCCAACTATA
This sequence comes from Ammospiza caudacuta, assembly GCF_027887145.1. Lineage (NCBI taxonomy): Eukaryota > Metazoa > Chordata > Aves > Passeriformes > Passerellidae > Ammospiza > Ammospiza caudacuta. Next base: position 106,438,837 of record NC_080595.1, on the reverse strand, counting down.
TTAGTAAATCCAAGCACTTGAACAGTTGTGTCGAGTGGTTTTGTTTTATTGTCTGTAATGCTAGCACTCAAATCTCTTTTATTCAATATGCCTGAGTGGATTTAACGTCTTGCATCTTCTGTATTTCTTACATGTATTTTTTTAAAAATAAAATTGATGAATTTCAGGAACATAGTTGATATTGACGCAAAACTGATCGTAAGGGTAAAAATGTCAATCAAATTTACTGAAAACCTAGCCAGTGATGCAGCTTTAGCTTTTTCTGGACTGAAGAGGTGAATATAGATTTCAAACTGTAAGTCAGCCTCATCCTAATGTGGGTATGCAGAGAGAGAAATGAGGGGTCTTGTCCCCACCTGTCAGATCTCCATTACCCACAGGCTACCTCCTACCCACCATCATGGCTAAAGAGGGGGAAGTAGAGAACTGCCTGTAAAATCACATAACTCATAACTGCAGGGGCTTTGTGATCCTTTTTGTGTTTTACTTACACAGATGGGAGTCTGATGCAGCTCCTAGCTCAAGCCCTCTTGTCCTAGTTAAAATGGCGTCTTTAGTTTTGGTACTCTGAATCTGCATTTTGAAAGGCTATGAATCATCAAAATGGCAGGTAAGTTCCCCTCCCTGGTGCTCTTGGAGATTTCATCTCTTTGTATGAATTTGTCCATTGCTTTGAACTGTACCTCAGTGGCCCAAGTTCTTTCCTTTTTAAGTTAAAGGCATAAGTGAAGATTTGGGAGCAACATAATGACAAAACTCAGATTTCTCTAGGAGGTGTCTGTACCCCAGTAACTGACACAAAACAATATCCACTTTTACAACAATTTAGAGAAATGCATCTAACACATGACTATCTTGAAATTCTGATGTGACATTTACACAATTTGGTATATCTAAACAGAAAATGAAGTGTTGTCTTTTCTTCTGGTTGAAGTCCACGTGTATGTGGACATATGTATCTGCAGACACACGGATTTCAAGTCCCCATATCCCAAACTCAAAGTTTATAATATCTGTCTTGTAGAACTCCAGCTTTTCTATAACAAAAAAAATTACCTAAATAAATGCTTCATTAATTTCAATGTCATATTTCTTAAGAGATAATAAGAGAAATTTTGACGTTTGTAGTTTGTTAGTAGAAAGGAAATTGATACGTGTCTGTTTATTTCATAGTCATGTTCGAGAAAAATAATTTTATGTTTTTCCTTGCTGCACTACATTTTAGAATACAGTTTAATTCAAAAGAGTAGTTTTCTGCTACCATTAAAAATAGCTGTTAAGCCACAAAATAAGGTACATTAGACTGTATAAATTAGATTTATTTTAGAAGAATAGGAAATAGTTGGACCTCATATTGTGTTTCTTGTCACATCTTCCGGGAGGCTGTATGTGAGACAATGTGGTATGCTTAAAGAAGTTAATACTTTCTGGCCTGGAGGCCTTTATTTTTTATTTCCAAGGAGTGCAAATAACCTGCTTGTTAGGGTGGAAATTTAAAGGTCAGTCCTCAGATGTCATAAATCATAGATCTAGGAAGAAATAGATTAAGGAAGCTTAAAATACTCAGTCAGCATCAACAACACAGCAGTGTTGCCTTAATTCTGCAACAAAGAACTGATTCCAGTTATTATTCTGTTCCTCAGGGAGTAATTTATTTTTAGTTCAGGTCTTAAGAAAAACATCACATAAGTTACAGTTCCTGAATTTTATCCAGGTTTAGATTTTACTCTTAAGTATTTATAATAATTTTAGTCCTTCCTCTGGTTAAACAATGTTTCATTTCATTTTTGTCAAGAGATCAATTGATGTTTCTTAATTTATTTTTAAATCAGAACAGATTAGCTTTATTTAAATGCATGTATAATTAATAAGTGCATGTTTATTCAATTTTAATATTGTGTTCATAATACTATGTGAATTTGGAGAGGTCATTTAGACTGTGTTCACCAGGGATCCATATTTTTGTCATTCCAAATATATATTTCCACATGTTTGCAGTTTTAGAGATTGATGATTTCCAGAGCAATCTAATACATTGCTTCATTACCTTTGCAAAAGATACATTTTTTTCTAATACCTAATCTGAATCTTCCTTGCTGCAGTGCAAAAGTGTTATTCTAGTTTTGTATCACACAGGCATGAAGAACAAATCTCTTTAGGAAAAAAAAGTGTATTTATGCATTGTGTATATCATTAATATTATCTTGTAGTTGTCTCTTTTTTCTTGCAGTCTTCTCTACCCCAGGGTAAGTAAACTAGATCACTCAGTTGCTCCTGAGAGAGCCTGCCAATAGAACTCCCACTGCCATTTTTTTTCCTCATGCTTTGTTTCAACTGATAGTGACTTGAAATATGGTGCCCAGAATTTGAGACAAGGCAGCATCTGTGGCCTTACAAGGACTCGACAAAGAAGAATCTATTTTATATACTGTGAAGCAGGCTAGGTAAGCTCAGCACTGTTCTTGGGCTAATTCCATCTATCAGTGTTATTTTATTCTCACTCCCTGTAAAGGTTACCTTTATCATTCTAATTCTGTCAAAGAAGTGTGCTTTATATCTTTGTCTCCCCACTGAGAAAATTATTGTTATTTTCACTAATAGAGTCTTGCCAGTGGTGTCTAGTCAATTAGAGACTAGAAAAACAGAGCACAAATTGAAACACAAAAAGTTCTGTCTGAATATGAAACCTTTTTCTCTTTCTTTTTCTGTGAGGGTGATTGAGCAGTGGAACAGTTTTCCCAGGGATGCTGTGGAGACTCCATCCCTGGAGACAGGTAAAACCCAACTGCACACAGCTCCAAGTAGCCTCTTCTAGCTGATCCAGCTTTGAGCAGGGCACTTGGACTAGACAATCTCCAGAGGTCCCTTGAAACTATTCTGAGCTTCTATGAAACTAATACCTAAGTAAGGGTTATACATACAGGATTGTCCTTAGCAGAATTAGAAAAAACCCAAAATTTTCTGTCATGAAGTTAGTATAAAGGCTGATGCTTTCCTTTCTTTTCTAAATCTAAGAAGATTTACCTATATAAAATCATAGAATCACTGAGGTTGGAATAGACCTTCAGGAGCATGAAGTCCAACTTTTGACTGAACACCATCCTGTCAACTAAATCATAGCACTAAATGCCATGTCCAGGCATTTCTTGAACATTTTCAGGGATGGTGACTCTCCCACTACCCTGGGCAGCCCTTTCCAATACTTAACAACTCTTTTATTGGATAAATTCTTTATAATATCCAACTTGAACTTTCATATCCTTGAGGCTTGAGGCCGTATCCTCTTTTCCCTTCACTATGATGGTCTTTGTGGGTCCCTTCCAATTCAGAATATTCTCTGATTCCATGACTCTGTGATACAAGCTGGGAGAAGATTGTGACCCCCCACTTGGCTGCAATTTCCTTTCAGGCAGTTGTAGAGGGCAATGAGGTCCCTCCCATGACTCCTCCCAGCTAAACACCTTCAACTCCCTCAGCCATTGTTCCTCTGATCTCTAAACCCTTCAATATCTCCATTGTCCTTCTCAGGACACTCTCCAGAACTGCAAAGTTTAGCATGGTGTGGGGGCCCAGAACTTGGCAGTGGAGTATTTAAATCCCTAAAGGGTTAAAGTATCTAAAGGTTAAAATAAGTCCTTATGAATTATTACTGTGAGCAAATGTATAAAAAATGATTAGCAGACTCAAAAATGTTTAATTAAACTGTGTACATTTTTTAGGTGAAGGAGGAAAGTTGAGTTTGTATTTGGAAACATCCAGGCTTGTCACTGTTGAATGAGGAAGAAAGGCATGTTGGTTCTAGGTGCTTTAAATAACAGTAGACAGTTGTTCATCTTGCTGAGCATAAACCTTTTATGCACTTTTAAATAGGCAAACAGAAAACATTTTTGCATTTTGCTGTATGATCCATGTCTATTGTCCATCATATTAAGTGACAAAAATGCTCATTTCTGAAGAAAAGTAATCACTGACACACTAGCTTGTCTTTTGAATATGATTCTTTACATGAAATTATGCTTTATCTCCTTTAACAAAAGATAATTATACACTCATTACTATACCCTGTTAATGTGCTCTGTTAAAAAAACCCATGACAGTTTTTTATGTGTGGTCATGTGAGACTGTGGGTTAGAGTAAAGCTTAGAGAAAGAAATTTTTCCCCCTAATATAGACCATTAAGATCTCCACTCTTCTGGACTGGGAACTAATCACTGCATTTCCATCAGTACTTCGATAATTTTGGATTTGCTATGGTTTCGTTTCAAAAACAGTTAACTCATTTGGGTTTAAAACCAAATCAAACAGAACAAGATTTTCCTGACTGTCAAAGGTTTTGTTGTTGGACTGATTTCTAAGGTAGGATCTTATTTTTCAATGATGATATATTACAGATATTGTATGACTTGAACCTGATCAGAAAAGAGAGTTTGGGAAACTCAGTTTAGGAATAACACTACTACAACTGTACGTAGACATGATATTTTCAATAGTATCACAATATTATTTGTTAGAAATATCTTGAATTAGTAAACTATAAAAAAATTAATTACAGAATATTTTCTGATTTTGTCTCTACCAATATTTGGAATATGAGGTTATTTTTTGCCTTTTTATTTTTCTTTTTTTTTTCTCCTTGAACATATTTACTTAGATATAGTCAAGTATGTCCAGTATTTCCTTTACAGCTGGCATCCTGTAACAAGTGGTGTCCCCAGGGCTTTCTATTGGGTACAGTTCTGTTTAATAACTTTATCAATGATTTGGATGAGGGTTTTGAGTGCACCCTCAGTCAGTTCACACATGGCACCAGTTTGAGCAGGAGTATTTGTCTGCTAGAGGGCAGGAAAATTCTGCTTTAAATTTAAATTTAAATTTCCACTCTAACAAAAGAAGGAGGAGTCTGGATAGGCTTCCCAAAGGGTTGGCTGGGTCACCATCCCTGGAGGTATTTAAAGGAAAAATAGATGTGTCATTTAGGGACATGATTTACTGGTGGGCTTGGCAGTGCTGGGTAAACTCATTGTCTTGATGATCTTAAAGGTCTTTTCCAGTCTAAAGGATTCTTTTATTCTATGGCTCTTCCCCATTAGTAAATAATTCTGTACATTCAGATCCTCTCTTCTGTCCTCATGCTTTTGTCAGTTTTGATGCATGTAAATTTGATGTCTGCTTCCACTTCTGTTCCAGCTGATTTTTCCTAGTAAGGAATGACTTTTTCCATACTTGTTCAATACAGGTATATTGCATTCTTGTCGTCTACATCTCTCACAAAAAGAATGCCTGCAGAAACACATAGGAAAATATACCTTGGTGGGAAGGAGTAACATTGGATTAACCATGTTGCATTTTAGAATAGAAAAATTAGTCAAGGCATACATGTCATGAAATGTAAGATCATATAATCCATCTTTGGTGTGCTAGAGTTATACACATGCTTTTTGCTGCCATTATTAATGATTTTATTAAGGCAAACATTAGAGTACTTTGGAATTTATGATAGCTACTTGTTACTTTTAATGTTATATTTTTATTTCATAGATTTACAGTTACATCCATATTGGTTTGACTGACTAGAATTAAAATGTATTTTGCAAAATGTAAAATTGTTTAATTTCTGTAAGTTTCAGTTAGTATTCCATGCTGTCTTCTAAGGCACTTCATTTGCTGATAGAAAGTTGGTATGCATTTTTGTTTTCCAGATGTATTTCAAGAAGTAAAAAGCCTTCTGATTTTTCTGAAACAGATATTTGTTTGAATTCAATTTCCTGTTAAGATAATTCAGATCAAATTCTAAGACAAATAAAGCTTAGTTAAAGTAATTTTTCTGCTGATTGCATAAAATTTATATTATTAAATAATTGTTTTAAAAAATATTATATTTATTTTTTATCCCTTTCTGCCTTTGGCATTGGTTGTTTGCAATTCAAAATTTGATCCTAGTGTGTTTTTGTCTTGTTTGAAATCAGTGAATACTTTATGTCATGGAATGTTAAATTGGATTAAATTTTCTTTTGCAGAACTATACATAATGGCATCAAATGAAAATTCAATTATGGAAATGGGAAATTTCCCACATTTAGGGATAGCCTTTTGAAAGTAATAACTTTTGAGAAAATTAATTTTCTGTTGATGGCCTGCTACTGAGCTGCTTGAAAATTGAATTCCCTAACTTTTCTTTCAGAGGACACAACAAATCCAAGCCTGTTCCTGGGTCTGGTATTATTAAACAGATTGTTATACTGGAATTGTACTGCTACTGACATTGAACACAAAACTTGATATGTGAAATTCAGCTAAATTACTAACCAGGAACAAATAAACTATATCTAGTTTTTTGTTTGGCTTCCTATGTATCTTAGCTGCAGGTGGTTTTTGTTTTATTTCCAAGAGCAATAGAGCATGAATAAATTAATCTGAGATTAAACAATTTCTCTTTTACAACAGCTTTTGAGCTGACAGTTGAAGCAATTTCTTGGTCTTACAGCTCAATTTGTTTTTATACAATTTGCAGGTTTTTGGTGAGAGACACCCCTTCTAACAAAGGTGGGGTGGTAAATCAATGTGTACCAATATGAACCGAAGCTGACAGTGACTAGGATGGCCATGTATGATATCGCTCTTTATTGCACTCACATTTCATTGCATAGGATTTCCAGATCTTACTTATAATGTCATTTTTCCTCTGGTTCTTGTTTCATGGGAACATGGAATTCAGCTTGTAACCTCTGGCTCATTTTCCTACAACTGATCTCTATCTTCCACCATTTGCTCCAAAGCAGAAAGTGCCTTTAGTGCTGCTTTTGGCTGTGTTTATGGCAGAGTTTTGAAAAAAAGCTGTCTTCTTTCTTCATAGGAAATCATTCCTACTTCTTTCAGCTTTTGCTCTTCACTGCTTTCAGTAATCATCAAAACTTCTTTTCATTTCAAGAGATGTCAAAACAATCATCAGTTAAATATTCTTATTCAGAGATTTTTTATCTTGCTGTGCATTATGCATAAACTTCTAATATATGCACTTTTTTTTTTTACTTACTGCTAGATTCCCTGTTTATTAATTAATTTTCTTTCTGCCTCTTATTTTATCTGTTTTAATAAATAGTAATTATTTTAAACAAGTATATAGCTGCCATACTTCACAGTAACTTCTGTTTGACTATAATTCTGTTCCACATGTGAGCATTTTATTTAACTCTATTGTTTGGAGAAGTCTGTTTTTCATAACACCAATGTTTTTCAAGCTTAACAAATAATTGATGGTGTCTTCTTATTGGCTGGCACAATTAATTTGGATGAACTCCCCACAAACAATATATCCTTCTTTGTATGGCAAGCATGCAGATTGTTCTTCACTGGCTATTGATATTCTCCTGCTCCCAGGGGTCACAGCACTCGGTATTTTCAGATTATTTTCCAATAATAAGGATGAAGTACAGTACATTGTAGGACTTTAGCCAGTTTAGGAACATATAAACAGACACATAAAATGTCATAAGGAAAACCACAGATGAATATAATTCATTGTTACCCTGTCCTACATTATTAAAGAGATTTTATTTATCTATTTTAATGCTAATGGGCACATTTGGTAAAACAGCTGAGGTAAATAGAAACCATATCCTCTTGTGTTTAGCTACATCACATATATGAAATTATCCACTTTCATGTCTCACAACACAACTGATAGCACAGTTGAGCTGTCTCTAGCACAAGACAGGTGATTTAGTTTCTTCAATAAGCTCATTGAGAAAGATCTGGTTTTCCTTAAAAAATTAAAAACCCACAATGTAGAGTAAGAATTATTTTAGACTGAAAAAATTAGGTAGGGTTAAGCCGCTAATATTCATGAAAAATAAAGTGCTGTCCATGTGACAAAGCAAATAATTGTGTTTGATACCATATATGAGGCAGTGTAGTACTTGGCATGAGAGAAATGGTTTCAAATAACTTCTGAGCTCTGCTAAAAGATACTCTGGAGTCAACTTATGTTAACCTTACTTTATGGATTTTTGAAATATTTATTCATGGAGTAGTATAGGACAGATTCTTCAGAGTCAAGAATAGGCCAAACTTCCAGACTCAGGAGATTGTTCCCATCAGCCACTTCCCAAGGGTTTGTGGGAAAAACCAAATGCTCATCTCTATTAATGATCACAGAGAAAATACTATGAAAGTAGGTGTTCTTATATGTGTATCTGTGTGTTTGTTTACTGTATAAGAGAGAAAAACTAGAAGATACCATATGTAAGTAGTTTCACACAGAAAAAAAATACGATGTTGGGAAATCTCATAATATAAAAATTCGTTAACCTCACACCTATGAAAAACTGATCAAAGGCTTGCATTTCTAAAGGAGAGAAGAGGGGATAACAACATTAAACACTTCCCTTCAGATCTTCTGCCAGATATCCTTGTGTTTGTTATCCAACTGAACCCAGTTACTTTTTCTAGTCATCTAATTATTGTCATGCTTCCCTGCCATGAGTCCCTGTGCTTGATGCCATAGGTTATAAGCCAAGACCTACAAAACTAGCTGAAATTCACTACCTGCTTATTTAATTTAGATGTCTTTGCTGTTGTGGTTCTCATCAGCCCCTGTGCATCTTTGCTGCCTTGATGATTCATTTCATTGCAGCATTGAGAACAGCTGCCATAATAAAAAGCTAAGAAAGGGTACTAGGGGTATTTGTTGACTCCAGTTTATGAAAATTGTGGCTGGCACTGTAATTTTTTCAACTGAGAGAATGAGACACCTAAAATATTTCTAGAAATATCAATACTCAAGTAAATACAGCTTCACTACAGGTGAAGTTACTGGAGGAATTTTCAGAATTTACTTTTTAGTAGGGAGATCAAATAAAAATTTATTATATCCAAGTGAAATGGTAAGTTGGATGTATCTATTATAACACTAGAATTCCACACAAGTCTCTCTATAAATGTGCAGCTCACAAACGTATAATCTGCTAATTTGGAAAAAGGTTTTCAAGTAAAAATAATTTTAATCACATATAAGGTTTTTTTGTACTCGCTTTCAGTCTTGCAAAGGCATTCAAAGGAGTAGCTGAAAGAGCATATGCCTTTGAAAGAGTAAAAGCCCCATTTGATGTAGAGAAAGGGGATCTGAATAGTTTTTAACTGTTCTTCCTGGCATTACTTTTTCACAGTACATTAGATACCATCTCTTTCCTGTTATAATACCTCTTTATACCTAGCCTATAAAATAGATTACATTTGTTGCAGTGTGATGCTTTTCAATTCTTTGCTGCCAGACATCATGTGAAAATTCTTCATCTATTTCTTCTAGTGCATATGAATACCGAAGTGATAAAGCATTGGTGCAAAGATGAAAAAAGTCTACAAAATAAACAAAAAATCTTAAGAAACTCAGAATTAAAACAGTAAAGTACTAAATGAATTGGAAACTAACGAAATCCTTGTTAGCATGTGCAGCCTTATGATGTGCCCAAGACCAGGTTTTGTAATACAGAGTGACTTTAGTATTATCTAACAATATAGGTTGGAAAATATATTGATGTCTTCTGCAATAGGTATTTTTGGCCTCTGAAAAATCAAGAAGAGAAATTCTTGTCTTGTTCTTTGTTTGAAATCTCCTTTCAAATAAAGTGGGATGGGCCTAGTACTTGTTGAGTCATTCTGCCACCTGGTGCAGTAGATACCATAGGCTCTGTCTGCTTACTTGATTTACTCCCATTTCATCCAACATCCAACAGTTTCCCACTGCCTGCTGCGTGCCTGTGCTCCTTAGTCCTCCATAAGCCACTATCTTCCAGTTATTTTCATCTGCAAGATGATCAGTATTTTTCAAAATCTTTTCTGTGTCTCTGTTGTGATATTTCTCTATCAAAAAGGAGGCTATCAAGAGTATGTGGTCTTGAACCCAAACTTATATTGCAACTAATCTAAAGCAAACTGAGATAGCTAAGGAAAGTTCATTATTATTTATATACAGTGTTTTAGTATAAATGTACTAAATTAACTGACTTTAAAATGATTGCACAAGGACAGAAAACATATATTGTATTTATATTGAGTATACATAAAGGATCTACAATTAAGGAAGCTCTTTAGAAACAAAGCTAAAATATTTTGGCAAGAGGGACAGGAAGAATCCAAAGTGCATGGGGGTGAAGCAACCTCAGAAGGCATGTAATTCTATACTATGAACATGCTTAAATTCATTGAAAAGTTCTGTCAATCCTATGTACCTAACATGTATCACAGCACCAGACTGGGCACCAAGGTCTGAAACATTTGAATAATATGTAAATAAATATTTCTATTTAAAATTAACGATTATAAGAGTTATTGCTTCTACTTTTTAAAAACTTGTACTTTTTAATAAAGGGATCATTTGTCCTGCATCTGTGCAGACAAACTTACTAACATCTTCATGAAGACTGTTCAATTAAGAGTTATGTAAAATTTAAAATATTCTGGGCTTGAATCAAAGAGCCATAGCTCCTAAACTCAGCTCCTTTGATTCTCATTTGGAGGAAGTTCATATAGCTGTTGATGTAGTTGCACTGTGCAAATCTGGCCTAAGGGTGGATCTGGGATGATCTGACCTAAGGTGCTCTACTTTGGATTAAAACAATAACGATTCTGGCACCGTCTAGAATTCTTTATTACTCTATTTACATAAGTTGCCTTCAATTAACCAGCGCAAGTTATCTTGGAGCAATGGAATTGAACCTTAAACTCAGGGAAAATGTGTGATGTGCTCCCCAGCTCCCCTTTCTGGGACGGCGCCATGGTCTGTGGCTGTGTTGACAGGGCATGCCTGTCCCTCGCTGTCTGCCTTTATGATGGCCTCAGCAGCACCACTGCTCACTGCTGCTCACTCAATTACTTGTACAGACTAAACTAAGTGACGAAGAGTCCTGCTGCCACAGTGTAATTAATCCTCTGGAGTCCCATAGGCAACAAGCAACTGCACAAAGAGCTGACTAATCTGCCCAGGTACGCCGGTATCTTGGTTTGCAGCACCATCACTCTGCTGGTATTTCTAAACTTAAATGTCCTTTGTCCTATAGCAGAGTGAACTCTTCTTAGCTTCCAAGAGCTTGGAAGCCACTCTTTGCTGCCTGCCTATTTTTACAGCTGTTTATTTCTGGCCTTTTTGGCATAGCTCCTCTTCCCTTTCAAAATCACAAGGCAATACCCTCACGTCATGTAAGCATGGAGAGAGCATTTTTTTTTATCAGCTGCCCTCTAGAATTCAATGTTCATTACATTTTTTATATTACCTTCAGCAAACTTCTAAAAGTGTATTCTTTAACATGAATAATTACATTGTAAAAGTATGCATTAAACACTTTGGATTGAAACAAGTCAAGTGCTAAAAAATATGATGCACAGAAAATGGATTTTCCATTTTCCTGATATAGATCTGACCTTTGATGTATAATAACCACATACTATGACAAATGACCTAAGCTGTAAACCACTACATGTAATAATGATAGATGTGTTTAGACTTTTTCTGATATTAGGGAAACTATATAATGATAAACATATTGTTAATACAGAGGGCACATTTTTACATTTTCTTGAGAAAGAATATTTTTTTCTTCTTTCATTTAGCTGTAACTAAAACAAATGGTTGTTTTGTGCCTATAGTCATGATTCATAAATGGGAAGTACTCATTCAAAATAGACTACTATTTTTCTCAATTAAAATTCAATAATGTTTGTGGAATTTGGTAGAATTTAGTGTGAAAAGAAAAGTATATACTTGAGATCATAAGAGAATTCATCCTCCAGAAAAATATAAGAGCAGTACAATGCTTTATTCTTAATTGGCATAGCAATGTTGAAAGAATTTAAATTAAAATTTTCAACAATTATAACTCCTGAGTCCACAGAAACCAGTCAATAGCACTGTAAGGAGGAAAAAAATTAAAATACAAATTTGGAATATATTTTTGGAAAGACCAAATCAGCAAGAACCTGTCTTTGGAGCAGAAAGAAAGCAAATAAAATCCAAATTTTAAACAAAATTGCATTTCTTAAGGGTGTGAAAATGAATTGCACAAAAGAAAAGGGAAAGAAAAATGCAGTTTGAATATTGATGGTAATGGCAGAAAGAGATCATAGAATCATTTAGGCTGAAAAACCCAGCACTGCCATGTCCACCACCAAACCACATCCTCAGGCGCCATATCTACATGTCTTTTAAACACCTCTCACTCAACCTCTTCCCTGGGCAGCCTATTCCTACACTTGACAAACTTTTTGGTGAAGAATTTTTTCATTATAATAAATCTAAATCTCCACTGAAGCAACTTATGTGTGGATTATCAATGTCAGATTGTCATGTCAAACTAACTCATAGGTAATTTAGTAAAACTGATTATCTATTCAGATAACTAATAGAACTTGGAGGGTTGAACTAGTCTTTTTTGCATCAGTAAATCTTTGAAACAGGACAGCTGGAGGTGTCTCCAAGGTGAGTGTCTTTCAGCTCTTTCTTGTTAAATAATTCCTTTTGAGACAAAATACTGTGCTTGATTAAATACTTATACAAAAATTGGAAGCCATTATCAAAGCAGAAGGTTGCAGGCTTCATAAAATAAATAAAAAAATGAAACAAACAAACAAAAAAAAAACACCCAAAACCAAACCCAAATAAAATTTAAAGGTGAAGTAATAAGGGATGGTATGCTAAAGAATGAAATTCTAGGTCTGGCCCTTGATGATCCCTAGCAGAATGTTGTGTTCTAAGCTCAGTGAGCTTCACCTGCATATGGGTTGTATTCAGGTGTTCTACCTGATCCCAGAGACACAGTTAGAGCTGACCAGGGCATTCACTTCTAAAATGCAAAATTTGATTCTGAATTGAATAAAAAAACTAAATAAAAAAGGGGAAGTGGTAGTGCTGCGGCTATATAAGACCCCTCTTGTGCAAAATCCTGATCAGACATAGTACAGAAAGCTAAACTGAGACTGAAACAGAGCAGGAGAAGGGCTACAAAGATACCTAGGAGACCCTACCTATTAATGGAAAAGATTAGCTTGATTAGCCGAGCAAAGATGAAAATAAATGGCTTTGTTTTCAAACATCCAAAGAATGAAGAAATGCTCTTCAAACTAAAGAATTGTTTTGGCACAAAAGAGGATTTGTCTGAACTAGACATGAATAAATCCAGGCTGAAAATTAGATTAAAGTTGTTGACCAGTGGAGCACTTAGATTTTGGACCTGTTCTCTGAGAGTACGAGGATGAAAAAAATAGCTGTTTTTAAACTGGAGATTATAAAATGTGGTATCTGTGATAGCAGGGCTTGATGCTTGCTATCAGCTAAGGCTTTTTTTGTTATCTTTTTCTCAATATTTAGGAATTTAATTCATACATCTTATATTCAAGATACAAAGAATCACCTACAATTTCAAACAGAGCACATTTTCCTTCTGAAGATGTTTTTTTCAGTTTTGGTGTCAATAATTACAGATTATTTTGTAATGAAAGTAGTCATTAAGGTTCAGATCTGCAAAAATACTTACTATGGAAAAGGATAATTTTAAAATTTCTTGTTCTGTGTTTGTAACTTAGAAATCTGGTGCAATTATCTAAGTAATTATACTCAAATACTGAGCCAACTCCCACACTGCAGTGCTTAAAGCACGACAATTCCACTGAAGATAGAACTGTGGCTGATTCCTGAGTACACCTCTTAGGGCATTATAAGCAGATTCAACTGTTCCTTTTAAAACCAGATGCTGGAAATTGTGGCTGTCCTGAGTTTTCTCCTTAATTTGCACACATGATTTTTTTTTGCCAGTTCTCTGTCTCGTTAGAAGTTGTGTCTTCCAACACCTCACTCAAATCAAGGTCAGCTTCTAGGCTGCAATAGCATGGGCTTGTCCTTCACTCAGAGGTTTGTCCATTTGAGCTCTGAAAAGCCTCTGAACATGGAATTTATACAGGCTGTGCAGAGGAAACCTGCCATGATGTCTAACTGCCAAAGAATATTTTCTTGTATCTAATTGCCAGAGTGACTCATGGGTCAGGATTTCCAGGCAGGACAGCCAAGGGGCACCAGGGCAGCATTGATTTCATAGAGAGGCCTGGGTCTTGTGCCTACTATTCTTAAAAAAAATGGGATGTATTTGTCTAGGGAAATTTCTTTCCATTCACTGGACCAAATTAAAATTTTAATTTGAAGCTCTGAATTTTGACTGCTGACTTAATTGGGAAGTATGCTGTGGAAAAGAAAAAACAGATTGGAATTATTTGGTTATAGATGACATTGGGATAAAGAGACTAGTCAATTTAAGAGACAGGTGAGTACTACTCCAGAGGCTCATGATAGACATTTGTTTAGAATTTTGTTTAGAAATATATCACAGTTCATTAATTTCTGTATGTATTTTGGCTTTATTTTTTCCTTTGTCATTGAGTTTCTTTGGTTGGTTATGTTCTGTCAACCTGCCACTTTGAACCTACTCATTCATTTATTTGTATGTCACTTAAAGCATTGCCTTAGTGGTAAAACAATTCTTTTCTGATGTATATTTACCTGTAAAATTTCCATACTTCACCACATGGACCATCAACAACAGTTTATACCACTGCTAAAACAAGTCACTTGTATTGCTATTTATTGTTATAAACAGTTATTTACGCAGCAAGCTGTAACCATGACTTCCAGTCATCACATTAATAAATTACATTTCACTGTGCACCTCAGCTGCCAGTACCTTGGCCATAATTTTTACAGGATTTATTCTTGTTCTACCAAGTGGAAGCCTGTTGCTCTTTTGTGAAACTACACAATCAGTGGTGTTCCACTAATTGGCTGGCAGAAGTGCAAAAAAAGGTAAAAACAATTGTTCTCCACTGTAAGGACAAAGAGTGAGATTCCAGCGCTGTGCAAGCTTTTTATCAGGCACAGAAACCAGTTTTGTCTGGTGAAGCTGTGACCCACATATCCTTCAAGGTAGCATAGGAGGCTGCAGTCTTCTTCCCCAGCAGCCTCTGGTAAATACATTAAATAAAGCAAAGATTCAACACACAAGCATTAAGTAAGTCCACTGAGTTGTGCATTATTCTGAAAGTTGCTGAACAGCAGAAGGTAATCATTCAGTAGAGTCAAGATGAATAAAATAAAAGGCTATCTCATGTTACAATTGATTTCAATCTGCTGAAATATGCACTGCACATTTTGATTAGCTGGGTAATGCAGTGTGTGCTTCTGCTGGGAAGGAGAAATCCAACACTTTATTGTACTTCTTTTGGCTGCCTATCCATTCATCAAAGCTTTCCTAATTTGCATTCTATTTCCTTTGATGCAATCAATATGAACAATAGAGGGTGTTACCTTGCATTTCTATACTTTGATCTGATTTGGCATTTGTGATCAACACAGTCTAGCAATGTTTCAGGTTAGAAAACATTTTGCTACTGCCATCAATTACATTGTTCAGTGACCTTCCTTCTCCCTGCTGTGCTTTGAAAATACATGTATATATTTCAAGATGTCTTTTTTGCCTACACTATTTGTTTTACAGAGCAACACACTGTGAAAATGAGAGATGGTAAACAACATCCTTAATGTTTAGGATGAAGAAGGCAATGGCTACTTATCCACTATTATATTCATGTACAGTTACTCTTACAGTGAATATAAATAATAATGCCATTAATCCTCCAGGTCATAAAGAACTATGTGCATAGCCTCCGGCACTGTGGTGTGCATTACCAATTCCTGGACTGGAGCTTTTTACTCCCCTGAGAAAATGTGTTTGTTGATGTGATCTCAGTTCTTGAAATTATTGAAATGCAATAAACCAAATAGTGCATTATGAAATAACAGTAGTGGTTCTTTGGTTGCTGAGGGCTTTTTCTTTGGTTTGGTTTGGTTTTTTTGGTTCTGACTAGTGAAATGAGGAATATATGGACCTTTACTATTATTTTTATGATTTTACCTAAGCAAATTTATGACTTATGTGATTATTCTACAGCATATCCTTGGATGCATCACTCCCATGCTGTATATCTGAGTCCTTTCACTGGTAAGATGGGATAATAAAATTAATTTGTAATTACATTAAAATTCCCCAATATAAAAGAAGTATTTGTGTGTATTGTATCAGCTCACAGGGTAAAAGAAATATTGATGATAATTAAAGTCGCGGGCAACTTCTCCATAAAGAACTGAGAGGAAAACAAAGCTCAATTAAGTCACTATTCTCTCTATAAACATTAGAATATCTTAAATCTAAATATGATACTACTGTTTTTATCATTAAGCAGACCAAAATACCTTTTGCAAATCTGGGATCAGAAGTAAGATGTTCCAGGCTTCCCAGTCAAATTTCCTCTGTAAGACATTTCATCTTTCAAATTGTAAGTTTGCATGTGTACTCCTGCCTGCTGACATAAAACATCTCTATAATATTGTTCTCACTACCTTTGTATCGGTGTCTGATTTTCTATCCAAGAAACACTTATGTCTGAGGATCTGGGAAGATCAATTAGTCCTGAAAGCATCTTCTGAGCCTGGAACATGTGTTAATCCTGTTTCAGGTTGCTTACACAAAGAATCAAGGGGTGGATAGCTGTCAGAGAGAAAGTCTTCAAATTAAGGGTAGCAAGCAGAGCAGAAAGAAATGCAGGACTTGTGAGGAAGAATAAATAAAATAAATAAGCAAAAAAGAACTGTTGAAAATTCTTAAGGAAAGTGAAAGTATCATGCCTGGATGTTTAATAAAATTTTCTATATAGCTTACACATTGTTTTCCCAGAGAACCCTCCCCAGAGATTCATTTGTCTTATTTGTAAGGAATACCTGTGTGTCCACGAGCATATGGGCATGCTAACATGAATGATACTAGCAAAGTACATTTACCTTTATCTTTAAAAGAGAACAAGCAGGTAAAATTTAATAAAGTGTCTGGTTTTATGTGTAGGCTAAAAAGACTTCAAAATCTAAAGGGAATATCTATCAACTGTGATGGAGAACAGCAGGGAAAACATAAATTTCTGTAATGTTGGTTATTTATTCTACTTATTACAACAAACACTTGCTCAGAGGTGATGTATTTAAGAATGCAAACCAGTTTTCTTTGCCACCTCCTGCCTTTTCTCACAGTTAGACTGGGGACTGAAGTTTTCCATTCTTTTCCTAAAGAAGGTGGATGTATCATTCCCTTTCTTTTCCTGATTAACATTTTTCTCTAAATCCTTTCTGCTTGGAGTATCACAAGCTCTCCATTTATTTGTTTTTCTCCTTTTTACTTCTTTCACTTTCTTTTCTCGCTTTTCCTCTTTCTTTACTCCTCTTCCTATTTCTAGTGTGTATAATATTCTGATTTAAAAATCCTATGATGAAAATCTCTAGACACTAATATTTTACTCATTATCATTATGCTGTTCATGTTTTTAGCCTGTCTCTGGTTCTTGGTGTATTGGGTGTTTATGCTTAGGTGTTGGCAGCAGTGAGGAATGGCCAGGAAGTCTTGTGCCAGACATAGCTGATTCCAACTGAGCTCTGCAATCAAGGTTGTGGCACTTTTGAGAAAGCATATTTAAGAAAGGGACAGGCTGTGAGAAATGAAGGGGGAAAATATGCAAGAAAAAAGCCTTCCAAAAAATAAGGGGAACAAAATATTTCTGAAATCATAGTGAAGTTGTATGAAAAATATGGCTTCCTGAAAAATTCAGCTCCTTCATACGTTAATTTATCTGAATTACAATATCCTATACAAAGGATAAAGTTGAAAAGGGTGAACAGTAAGAGGGACCCTGCGGTGACTGGGGACAGTAAATTGTAGATGAACTCATTCAGTGCATCTCAAGGGAGAATGGCAAGTGGGAATTTTTTGTCTGCTTGCATTAAAGAATGAAGTCATGCAGAAATGAAGTGCTAATCTCTGCATAGCTCTTACCAGGTCATGTCAGGGATTCCAGGCTAAATTCAGGCATCTTGATACCAGAAATATATGAACAGCTTTAAGAGTTTTTCTAGGCAGGTAATTCAGACAGAGAAGTACTGAAATTATTACAAACCAGGCAGATTGATTTCTGAGAAGAAAAGAAAAAGCAGTATGAAAGCTAAATGTGCAGCATACATAAAACAGCCACAATATGCTTGTATAGAGTGAAGTTTGATTTTCCTTGGGTTATTCATTTTGCTTCTACTCAAGCAAAGTGTGATATATCTGCCATGATATAAAGAGAAAAGTGAAACCTACCATCAGGATAAATGCTGAACAGTGACTTGACTTATGAAATAACTCCAAATAGAGGGATTTACATTATATCTTTTGGAATTTTCACTCTAACAAGTATTGCTAGTCTCTTGTGAGGGCAGAATGCTTGTGGTCAGTGGAAACTTTCTTACATTAGGTAATTCCTTGTAATTTTTTCTCATCTATTTCGTGTGCATAAAGTCAGAGAACCAGGCTGCAGAAATTAATGCCTCAGAAGGAAGATCTGATTCCAAGGCCAAGGAGGGAAATGCACTTTTTCAATAGAAAACTTTTTCAATAGAAATGCTAATATGTTTTGTATCTCCATTGGTTTATGTCTTAAAATGATCTTTTTTTGTAGTTTCTTATTCATGCTTCAGACCTCACTCACAAGTAACAGAGAACTTGACTCCAAGAGCAGCCCCAACCATCAAACCAGGAGAAAGAAATCATCTCCTTGATTCCTCATGCAATCATTTCCTCACTGTAATTTTTCTGTAGGAGTTCAAAAAGGTGTGTTTTGTGAAGCAGCATAGCAAAAGTTGAATGACAGGCAACTATGGTTTCTTTATACTGAAAGTAGGCCACCGTCAGTATATTCTTCAGTTCGCATGCTATTCCTCTTGATGGCAGGTAAAAAATAATAAATAATGCACAAAGGAAGTTAATCTGTTTCCAGAGTATTTTAATAAATAAAATGTAAAAAACCATTCAGGTCTTGGGCTTCCTGCCAGAGCCTGATGTGAGAGAAATACTAAAAGCACAGGAACCACCTCTGAAATCTGTTAAGCTGCTTGTTCCAATTTCAAATTTGTATTTAATTTTTCCTTTTATAGAGTATGATTTGATTTCATGCAGGAATCACACTAATAATATAATGAATTTATAACAAAAGATAAAGTGGAACATCTCTACCAAGGGAAATTATTGTTGCATCAATTTCTAATTATTCCTCCTATTAACCTATTTTTTTTGTGTCTGGTACTGGAGAGAAAAAAACCCCAGAAAATCAGCTGTGCCTTTTGTTGAGTGCTCATATTGGAATGAACTGTACATGGAGAGGAAGCTGAAGCTGCACACATTAAGAGCTGAGAACTCATGTTCTACTACTCAAGGAGTAGATACTGAGAAGGGATGCAAAATGTTTCCCTTCATTTGCATGGAGTTCCTTTGTGTCACTGCTTTCCCCAGACTTGTGTCTGTGTACTGAACTGCTCTCCCATGGCACACTGGGCCTCTGCAGGCACCTTTACTCATTTGCAAGAGAAGGACAACTGCTTGTGTAAGGACTGGAAGAAATCCAGCTCTATGAAGAGTCATACTTTGCACCTCACCGGAAGAGGTAGAATGCGCCACCGCCTGCAACCGAGTGAGATACTCTCTGTATAGATATACACAAATAAGTGCATGAATCGCATTGCTAAGGGATTGATTAATTAAAAAAATTCTGTGCATTTTTCTGCTGTTAATCAAATGCATTTCATAGAATCAAAACAAGCAGTAACATTGCCTGCAGACTACTAATCAGTGTAAACAGAAGTAAACACAAGATAACATGCCACTGTTTTGAAACACAATATTTATTAGCATCATTGGTTCAGCTTCAGAAAATTATTATTCCACTTTTCATTTCTGACAGGTAGTTTATCCATTATCTTGAATGATTTTTTTAAAGGACTATGGATAAATGGATGCATCTGTCCCAGTTTTTCTATTTTGATTCAGGTTATTGGAAACATAGTACTTACATTTATTCACATTTAGTGGCTTAGTAGCCCAAAAATATCAGTTACTTAATAAATGTTATCAATATAGCATAAGATTTATCAATAATTGGGAAAATCAATAATAGAAACTAATTCCAGTGATTAAAAAAATATTAAAAATATGTTAGGTAATGGAAAAAACCCACAGAAACTATATGATATCACACAAACTTTTAGAAATTGTTTAATTTTCCCCCACAAAAAGTGGCAATTCTTAATTATAGTCTCAGAATCATGACTAAATCCTAATGGGTGCTGGAGAAATTATTAAGGTAAATATGCTTTTACAAAGATGAAAGAAGTGATTATTTAAAATATTGAAAGTACACACAGTAAAGGATATATTATATTCCCTAAACCTTTTATTTTTTACTTTAAGAGGCAGGGTGCAGATCATTGTGAAGCTGAGAGCTCTGCTCCTGGAAAATATGAATTGTAGAAATATTACAGTATAAATCTAAATGTGATTAAATGTGTCTAGAAGAATTGCATTATTTTTAAAAATGTTATAAAATTGACCCAGTCAATTGCTGTCCAGTATCTTCAACTGTTGCTCCTGGATGTGCATTAATATATTCCCATTTTACAAAAGTTTTTTGTCCCACCCTGTTGGATCCACTGTGTGAAAAGTCCTGTAATCAGGAAAATAATCTTCTTGTCACAGATGAATGTATGATCTCCCTGATTATTTCCTATAAAAAAAGGAGAAAAAACCATTTGTGTCAGGTTTCTGGTTATTTAATTATATTTTAATTTAATTTAATTATGTCATTGTCACTCAGTTTGGTGAATATTTTTTCTTGTACTTGACACATTTTAGGATTGTTCTGACTACAATAGGTTGACTACAAAAAGCTATAGCTTTATGGATATTGAGGAGAGTTATGTACTGCTTTGGGATGGCACTTCTGCTTCCATTGTGCACAGAAGTGGAGCAGTTTCTAAGTGGTTCTACATGAGAGATCTCATGGCTGGGTCCTGAGGCTGAGCAGTGAAGGGCAGCATGAATTCATCGAGCACTTTTCAGGCAACAGTGGCATGTTTAAGCCTTCTTAAAGTGCTTGCAAGTTTAAAAACTGACTTCAACAAAAATCTCTCCCCAAACGATAAAATAATTGTGAAATTGTAAAAAAAAATGTGAAATACATAAAAAGAAAGTTTGTAGTGAAAAACACCATCAGGTATAGCCTATGTAGCTGTAGTTCCAGTGAATGTTGTAAGGCTCTGAAATCATTCTGTGCTTCAGATCATGCCACAACTGTGGTTATTGGGATTTTTAAATAAAACACTGATTATATCTATCTATCTATATCTATATCTATATCTATATCTATATCTATATCTATATCTAATCTATATCTATCTATATCATCTATTTATCTATATCTATATCTATATCTAATCTATATCTACATCTAATCTATATCTATCTATATCATTTTTATCTATATCTATATCTATATCTATATCTATATCTATATCTATATCTATATCTATATCTTTATATCTATATCTATATCATCTATATCTATAATCTATCTATATCTATATCTATATCTATATCTATCTATATCTATAGTTTTATATCTATATCTATCTTTATCTTAATTTCTTCTCCTATATCTCCCCTTCTCACTGTGTTTAACTTCCCTTTCTGCTCTAATCATGTTCTATACTGCTTTCCTACTAACATTTTTAACTAAATGACTCATAGATACTTATAGATATAGAACTTGTAGATAAGTTCTATAAATTCTATCTGTAAGTTCTCCTGGAGTCCTCCTGTGTTCAGTTGAACTGTTTGTATATATACCAGATCAGTTTTCTTTTAACTTCTGCATGCCAGGAAATCAAAAATACATTTTTTCCCTAGCATTTCATATAGGGTGCTAACTCATGGATATGCCTACTCAATCAATTCTGACCACTCATGGCCTTCTGAAAAAGCACTTGCAGTTATGTTGATATCGTAATTCCAGCTGTTTCAACATATCCTTCAAGTTCAAACTCACATATTCTATAGGTCCCATGAGAAGGACCCTTCAGAAAATCATGTACCTAAGAATTTGTCCAAGAGTATTTATATCCATGAGATTAACTAGGTTTTGATGCATATACCAAGGTTTTAAAATGTTGGCATTAACATCAGTTGAGGTCAAATCTACACTATTTTCTGATTATTAAAAATGATTATATTTTTTTCACTAGTTCAGTCAGCTCTAATAACAGTCAAATTTCACTCTTAGAGCTTGGAATATGACTGACATAGGAAAAATCACCATTTAGAAGTAGAAAATTCAAACTCTGTAGTGGTAGAAAATGCAGGACATTGTAAGCAATGGAGAGGAAACAAAACAAGACATGACATGGTATCTAACTGCAGTTTTAATGAGTTCCACTAAGGGATCTTTTAGGGTTTTTGACTAACACAAAGCTTTATAAAAATACATCTGATTGAAGGGCAGTTTTCCAACCATCTTTGTTTTAGCAACTGTGACACATTAGGGATAAGTGAGGAAATAGTTCTCTCTAGCAAATACTCTCAAAGATTAATTGCAAACAATTCAATTTATATAATAGAATTCTTTTTAAATTAAGAGTCGTTTACAAATAGATCATAATTTACTTTTAATATATTATTCCATTTTCATTATGCACTTTGAGAAATTATTTTTCAGCTGTGGACCCCATATAAATTTGGGTTTTTTATTCAGTAGAGAACAGCTAGTTACCTTCATCATATTGCATTATTTCTGCTTTCAATGATGAACATTCATTGTGCAGCAGAGCAAGTATCAGCTATTGAATATCATTAATGAATAATTTATACAGACTTTTTGGAAACATTTTCACCTACATCTATCACCATTTAGCTAACAAAACCAAGCACTATATGTTCCTGTGGATAATGCAAATTGAACCTAATCTTTTGTTTTACAAACAGCAAGATTCAACAGGCCTTCAGTAATGAAGAGAAACATACTTCAGCTCAAATACTCATAGAATTCCTTGTAACAATATTCTTCTAAAACTAGATTTGTCTTGAACCAAGGTTTCAAGGCAAAATACATTTCTATTACAAAATTATTATACTTTATCTATGAATAGTTATGTTTGTATGCATATTTCTATATATATTACGTGGCCACTAAGATACTGAATAGCTGTAGCTTTATTTTAGGATACAAGGTGGTGCTGTTTCTTTTTAAAACTGAAAATGATGTGTTGATGTGATCCTGCAGAAAGCAGCAGTAGGGACACAATATCTGGTCAAGTGTGGTTCTTTTAAGAAGCCAACTTCTCTATCGCCAGTTTATTTAATTGTACTCATTTAAATAAGATGTACATGCATATGTGTATCCATATGCATATATATTCATACATTTCAATAAGCAGGTTTAAAGCAATAACAGACTTTAACTTTGTACTTAATGCTGAATTTGAGTATTTTCATCCAGAGTCAGTGTCTTACATTAAAAATAGCTTACATTTTGTTGTGGAACTAAGGTACTGGCAACTTAAAGAGTGATTCTTTTCCCTACACTGTACATGAGTGAAAGACATTGGAACATTTGAAACTCTAATTTGAAATATTTATTCAAATAAATATTACATTTATCTGGCCTATTTACTGATTTTTTTTGCTTTCATGTCAATTAAGACCCCATAAAACAATGTCAGAGCTTATATTTTTAAAATTAAAGCCTTGAAATGTGATAAGTTACTTCTCTCCAGTACTGTTACCAACATAAATTTTATACCATGAATTGCAAAACTCATTTTCTGAGCTGTATGATGATCGAGGTTGCCATATTTTAAATATTTTTTTATTTTTACAAAGTTTGCTGGGCTGCCAGAAGTGGATAATATTTTTGAGAAGTAGAATATATTTGGTACCTATCAGAGTCAGGCCCTTGTGCAAGGTTCATTTGGCCCTTTCATGGCCCTTCTGAAAACTCACATTTTGTGATAGAATTTGAGGAATCTTAGACCATGGGTTATTGAAATCAGGCTAAAAGAGCAAAAAGAAACTATTAAATTTTATATGTGATCATACTGCATCCGTTATCATAGATTTTTCAAAATGTCCATCACGTTAAGATCCATGATTCTGAGAAGAACTTGTGTTATAGTTATGCTGTACATATGTACAGTTCCACTGAAACTGATGTGATTACTTGCATAAGACACATTCATGGCTAATTCTCTGCTGAACTGCAGACCTTAACTTCTATAGATAGTGTTAAAATACATTGCTCATCTTGACAACAGATTCTTCTTATATAATCAGGCCAAAAATAAGTCTTTTCAGACACCTCCACAACATGTCCAAGTTCTTACATCCTGAGTATCCTAGACAGCATCTTCTGGAACTGAAATACTTTGTATATAGCAGACTGTTAAAATATACTATTAACATCAATGGGTTTGTGTGTTGTTTTTTTTTTTTTTTTTCTACTTGTGACTTCTCTGCTGTCCACTACTGTACATTTATCTATCAGTTCTGCTGCAAATTAGCAAAAGCTTTTGTAACCCACTACTAATTTGAGAACATTTAAGCAAACATGATAGAATTTCCCTTTTGTGACATATCTCTCTTTTCTAATACTTTGTTTTAGGCTTTTTCTTTCCTTTTTATCATGGTATCTAAATGGGAATATCTATTTAAAGAGCAGTGTAGAATGTCCAGAATTATGATAACAGGTATAATTTTCTAGCAAGTAAAGGTCAATAAAGCTAAGTCATAAAGCTAGATGACTAAAGTAAGGTTAATTTAACTGGGTCTAGTAAATCTCTACTCAATAAAAGGTGTAGAAATCTAAGAGGAAGAGAAGAAATAATTGAATGAGAAATGTGTACTACAATATTATCATATCTTATATAAAAATGTAGAAGTAGGAATAACACTAGTTATGGGAAAAATTACCATACTGGCATGGATAAAGTTGTCTCTAGATAATGATGAAGACTAGGCAAAAACATAATTCTGACAGCTTCTGAGTCCTAAGGGAAGAGTTTGAGGTAATGGAAAAGGTTTTATCTTTATCAGGACGGAAGCACAATTGAAATCTCCACTGAGCATTGTACACACTCAGAGTGCAGGGGGGAAGGAATAGATCTGCAAACAGCAGAAATTATTATTTAGAGCATGGGTTTATATCTGAAGGTAAAATTCTCAGATTTTAAATACATATGGAGTCACATACTAGCACATTAGTTATGAAACATAGCTCCTTTCCCCCTATGAACTAATGATTGATGGACAAAGGGGAAATTTGAGCTTTTGGGCTATACACTAGAATGCATAATGCATTACATTTTCCAATTATGCTTATCACCTAGTGGAAGGTCACCAGCAAGCATTAAATTGAAATGCTCTGATTGAGCATGCTGTTCAGGATTTCCCATTCGTGGTTTGTTTTTTTCCCTACCTGCAATTTCCCATTATGTATGGTAGTTTTCACACTGTATTCATAAGATACAGGTTTATTTTTCTTCTCTTACTGATTATTTATGATTACTCCTCATATCAGGAGGTCTGACCCAAATATCAATGAAGAGAATGGACCTAAGTTTTCAGCCTTGTTGAATTTTATGTTTATTATAGTAATCATTTGAAAACCTTATACATTAAAAGTAACATTCATTCAAATACGAGAGTGATGTGAGGGATTATTATATTTTTTTAGTAGTTAGGGAAAGGTTAGCAAATTTTGTTTTGCTTCATGATAATTTCCTTCATAAGTTAATTTGAAAAGCTGTAAGTTGTTCAATCACTAAGAATTAACTTGAAGTTTTTGGGATATATGCTGGCCACTCAGGATAAAATTAATGACATGAAATCAATACATAAAGTATGTACAAAACTGACATCCAAATCTGACATAAATGGCCACATGAAATAAAGTTAGTTAGACAGAAACTGCTTCTTGGTTTCCCTGAATTAATAAAAAATATTAATGTAGAGAGATTTCAGGGTTTTTTTTTATTAAATCATGGAAAAGACAGCGGCCATTGTTAGTTTTATGTGCAAGTATAATAAGCTTGGTAAGAGAGGCTTGATTTAATTCTATCACTGACAGCAGACTTTCCAAATGTCCAGTTTTCATTCTCCATCTGGCCCTGACATTCCTGTTAGACTCCAGAGCCATGAAGAATGATCCTTATTACCAGAGCTGAAAGAGAAGAAAATATAAATAAGCACATTCTATATTACCTACAGAATGCTGGCATTCCAGTTGGGTGTCTAGTTTGTTTGTTTATGTTTATGGTTTTGGTTTGTTTTTTGTTGGTTTTCTTTCTCTTTTTCCTTTTTCCTTTTTTTTTTTTTTTTTTTTGGTTTGGTTTTTGTGCTGGGGAAGGTTGTAAAGACAAGGAGAAATGCTGTGTCCTGAACTTTGATCACAACAATCTGAGACAGTGCTACAGACTGGGGAAAGAGTGGCTGAAAAGCGGCCTGGAGGAAAAGAATGCTGGAGCTCAGCGCACTGAGCATGAGCCAGCTGTGCCCAAGTGACCAAGAGGTCCAATGGCACCCTGGCCTGTATCAGCAATAGTGTGGCCAGCAGGAGCAGGACAGTGATTGTTCAACTGTACTGGGCACTGGTGAGGCTGCACCTCAAATCCTGTGTGCGGTTTTGGGCCCCTCACTGAAAGAAGGACATTGAGGCACTGGAGAAAGTACAAAAATAGTACAACAAAGCTGATGAAGGGTCTGGATCACAGGTCTTAAAAGGAGCAGCTGAGGAAGTTGGAGGTATTTATCTGGAGAAAATGAGGCTCAGGGGAGACCTTACCTCTCTCTCCAACAGAAAACAGGGTGTAGCCAGGTGAGGGCCAGTATCCTCCCCCAGGTAACAACTGATAGCACAAGAGGACACAAACTCAAGAGAAGGTTTAGATTGGATGTTGGGGTAAGTTTCTTCACTGAAACTATTATCAAATATTGTGATACAATGCCCAAGGAAGCGGTGGAGTCACCACCCAAGGAGATATTTTAAAAATGTGTAGACATGGTACTGAAGGACATGGTTTAGCAGTGGTTGGGCTCAATGACTGTACAGGCCTTTTCCAACCTGAATGATTCCATGATTCTTTACAGGCAGTTTTTGCTGGTATATTTTAATTTTACTGAATTTCAGAAACAAGGAAGACCATCCCTTAGCTGCAAGATTATTTGTCTTTGTTGAGTTTTATGGTTCAAACACATTTAAACCACAATTACAGACTAAGCCATATATCTGCTGGCCAGCTCAACTGGCCTTTTACCATTGAGTGGATTCTGATGGGCACCATGCTGTAGTTTTTTTTATTTGTTTTTTTTTTTGGTAAGACATAAATGATTGTGCAAAGTAGAACTATTTACAACTTCACAATGAGTATTTAACCTCTTCTCTTTTCAAATCTTATTTTGAGCATTCAAATACTCAAAATGGTTTGTTATACATTATTCAAACATCTTTCTGCTTTTCCTTATGAAATTTTTGCAAGGTTTATTTTTTTGCAAGGTTTAGCTTTTTGTTTTAAAAAAAGATAGAAAAATTAATTCTAATGACAAAGATATTTCATTTTGCATTTAATAAAATGATTTTCTTCAGGTCATACAAAAATCTTTTATTTGCATTTACTTTGATGAGAGAAAAACCAAAGATTTCCATCTTTAATATAAATAATTTTCTCATCACATCTTGCATTCCTAATCAAGTGTAAATTCATGTGTGTTATCCGTGCAACAATTATAACACAGTTTTTAATTCAAGGCAAAGGCAAGCAGTTGTTTGCTTGGTTTGGTTTTTTGTAGAATAAAAATTATAGGGATGATCTCCTGATGTAATGTGAAATTATTGTTTTGGGACTGAGATCCCTGTTTTGCCTTAGTCTCTAAATAACTTGTCTCAGCTCACCTTTTAAATCTGATTAAGTCATGGAATTAGCAAAGTTTCAGAAGTATTTTGCTAATTCTTTAACCTTGCCTCTTACTGAAGCTTGTGAAGATCCTTTCATGTAGCCCTTTTGCACACTGACATCATATCTTTGAATATTGAATATGGTGGAATTAGCAGGAGATTACATTTAACCTGTGGTGGAATCCAGCCTGAGGTTTCTCCTTTATTGAAATAAGCTAATTCCCCTCTTCATTAAATGGAATCACTTTGTCCTTCCTGTAAAACTGATTATTATAAAATATTAA
Source organism: Ammospiza caudacuta (assembly GCF_027887145.1). Taxonomy (NCBI): domain Eukaryota; kingdom Metazoa; phylum Chordata; class Aves; order Passeriformes; family Passerellidae; genus Ammospiza; species Ammospiza caudacuta. Next base: position 106,410,668 of record NC_080595.1, on the reverse strand, counting down.
TCCAATCAGTAGATATAAGTTTAGTGAATCTTGAGACATCTGTAATATGGAAGTAGAAATATAATAACTTGATGTAGAGAAGATGCTTCAAGAAGCAAAACATTAAACTAATGGTTTTTATTTGTAAATAGATGACATAACATTGTTACACTTAAATATATCTGACATCTGTAATACTCAATTATATTGGCACTCATTTAACTGAGGAAATACTCATTAAAACAAATATCTATACTGCAAATAGGAATTTAGCTTACTCTTGCTATTGCAAAAATCTAAGACTGGAAAAATCTCAAGGAAAAGGAACATCAAGGACCACCTTATATACTAAGATAAATTTGAGAAAACATATTTTGCAAAGAGATGGAATATTTGCATGCAAAAGTTGTAAAGGATGCATAAGGGAAGAACCACAGACTTTCAGAATGGAAATGCATTATTTTAGTCCAGCTAAAACATAATCAGAAAAAGGTGACAGAAACAATTGTCAGTTGAATAAGTAAAAATAAGTAGCAAATATGTGCTCTCAGTTGCCTAATTCTAGAGCACATATCAATCAGAGGTCTTGCATCTAATTAGGTGCTTCAAAGACACCATAAAGTTTTTTTATTTCACCTAACCTGGCTTGCAAGAAAGCTATATTAATATCAAATATCAAGCTTAAAGAATTCACTTTGAAACCTAATAACATATTATTTCCTAAAGTAAAAATTTTGGTCACAGTGGTGACTGAAGTGCCCATGTAATTCTGTATTTTTAAAGTACCCAGCACTCTCAAAGGCTAGCTGCTATAATATATGACGATAGAATAATAGCTTTAGAAAACACGTAGGTCAGCAGTGGATGAAGATATACATTTTTACATATACACAAAATTCTTCACATATGACATCTTTCTTAGGCATATCATTGCATTCTATTTCATCTTGAAGTTTATATGAAGTCACTTTTTCTTAGTTGAAAATGGAATTTGAAGAAGCTACTACTTCTTTTCTCACACTTTATCTCACCAAGAGTCAAACCTTTTACATTCATCCAGCAAAGCACTTAAACACATACTTCGGTTTAAATAGTAAAACACAATCAGCCAGGAGTATGAACATGTTTAGAATCACCCAAGTACAACTCTGCACATTTAGTGCCTTGCAGCGCTCAACCCGTATGCTCTACAAGTAGCAGACATGAATGCATTGTTTAGTCTTTATGTGAGGAAGAAAAAAGATGCATAGGTCTGTTAGTGACTTTCTGTGTATATTGTAAACATCTCCAGCTGCACTATTTTTAAAGCTTGGCTTATTTTTGCAGCTGAGTGAAAGGTACTGCTTGGTGTGCAATGCATAGCAAATCCAATTAAGGGAATGGAGCTGCCGGAGTTCTTTTTACATTGAGATCAAAACTACCTTTGCTAAACCATGTAATTTTTTCCAGTAAGCATGGAACAGAGACATTTACATGCATTAAATGGAATTTCTCTGTGCAATAAATGTTAGACATTAGTCATTATCTTCTTCTAGTGCTGTATTTGTCATTCATATGAAAGATTTGAATAATTGTATAGTGAATGAATCTCAAGAAAAACATCAATTACAGGTACTGAGGGAAATATTGGAATTCTGAATAACATATTTTTTATTTATTGTCATTGTACACAGCATTTTTATTGTCTGAGAACGTGTCTCTAAATATTTTCACTTATCCCTACTCTGTAATGACCACAATTGTAATTGGTTCTTTCACAGTGAATTTGGTACTGATATTTCCTCTCTCTTCAGTGAAAAGAAAAAAGAAAAAAAATGAGGGGTGTACCTAAAGGCATGGAAAAGGAAGCACAGTGACAAATTTCTTGCATGCCTGAGAATTTTGACTTGATGTTTGGATGAGGTGACATGGAAGGGTAGGCAGAACGAGAGATAACATATCTAAACCAGTTTGTACAATGTGAGATCCCCTGTTCATTCCAGCTGTCTCCAAGCAACAACAGAAAAATCTCTTGAGTTAATGTACCAAAAAATAAACCAAAGCGGAACATTTCCTTTTAAAAAAAGCCTCACCTTTGAAAGAGAAATGCAGAAGGCAAGAAAGAAAAGATAAAGAGATCTCCTTCTGTTAGTTTAATACATTTTGATTCTCTTAGGTATCCCAGGGACAATCTTGATTTAGAAATGTGGATGATAAGGAGCAGATGCTAAACAAGGTATGCTTTCCTCAGATGAACCAAGGTGAATTTTCTGCTATGGAATCCAGCATAAATGAAAGATATTAGATTAGTAATAATTCATGTTTCTTTAGGAATATTGCTGCTAGCAAAGAGGAGGGGAAACCACTGTGTGCTTTTGATGAGTTTCAGTTTACTTTTGAAACTTCTGAAAACTCTTTGAAGTGGATTGGAGATTAGGAAAATTAAGATAGTTTTGAAATACTTAATTCTATCACTCTTTCCTAAAGTCTTCTTATCTACAAACAAACAAACAAGCAAGCAAGCAAGTCACTTTTATTGTATGGATACACAGCACTTTAGATCTGTACACATTGCTGTATTTAGCCATTCTCTTAGGTGAAATTTATCAAAGAATTTTAGGAAAATATTACCATTGTTACCTTTCATAAAAGCAGAGAGGACTACTTTAAGAAATATTCACAAGTACTTACTTCTCTAGTAGCTTTATTACAATCCTTACATGATTTTAGTTAAATTAATAACTTAATATCATGTTGTACTGGTTAAGTGATAAGAAGTTCATTTGCACACATGAAGAAAGAACAGAGAAACAATGACATGAGGATTAAATAACATGCTTCAGCTGACCCCAGGCCATCTGCAACAAAAGACCCTCCATCTCAACAAAACCAGAGGAGCAAAAGGACACAATGAAAATCAAGAACCCAAATCAAGGGTTCTGGAGGAACGTTTACCTTGCCCAGGCCCTTCCTGGAATTGTCCCAGCAGAGTCATTGATTCTGCTGTTCTGGCAGGAGACCCACCATAAAGATAAGGAGCAGGTCTCTGGACCACCTTCAGACAAAAGGGGGTTGCTCTTTAAGAATGTGTAATACATTATTTGATGCATGGAAAAGGCAGGTTTGGCATTGCACAGGGCTTATTTTAGCCTCCTTCAGGGAAGTTTCATGGTTTGGCACTGGCTAGACACCCATGAAAAATTATCCAATCCTTATCCACTCATTTTCCTATGCTATAATTGAGCAGAGGAGGGGGATAGAAAAATTAAAAGGCTCATAAGGTGAGATAAGGCTTAGGAGAAAACATTCTAAGTGCAAAATATACTCAAAAGTTAAAAGGTATAAAGAAAAAATTTTTAACAGAATTAAAAGAGAAATGAGAATTGAAATAAACCTTTAGAACACCTTTCCCACCCCCTCCAGCCCTTCTTTCCTTCCCACTGACAGCACAGAGAGACAAAATATGGGTTTTTTTAGTCAGTTTGTCACTTTTAAAAAAATCTTCAGTTTGCTTAGGCAGAGGAGCCTCTTCTGTTATATCAGACAGTTCTCTGTGAACTTCTCCAACACGGCTCCAATTTTTTGAGTAGCAGTCTCACCCGACCTGCTACAGTGTGAGTCCCTCCCATGGGCAAAGCAGTCTTCCCACAACTCTTTGCATTGGTCATTTTAGCTCATGGGGTGAAGTCTTTAAAGGATGAAGTGTTCTACTCTAGAAGCGTCTTCTTTCTCTATCTCTGAAAGCAAAGGTTTTTTCTTTCCGTTTGAGTTTCTCACTAGATAACAACTTTTTAGCATCCACACACTCCAGTGTGAGTACTCTTTTTCATGGGCTGCGGGTGAACTCTGCATGCCCCCATGCACTTCATGAATTACAGGGAAACAGTTTGTTGTATTATAGGCTTCACCACAGCTTACAGAAGTATTTCAGCTCCGAGGCCTGGAGCACCTCCTCCTCCCCCTTCCTCTTTTGCACTGACCTTAGTGTTGTCACGTTGTTCTCCTCATGCATCTTCACTTTTTTCTTTACCCTGACTCGGGAAAGAATTGGTGTCAGTAGGTTTGTTGTTCCCGAGTTCTATAATTTGAAAAGTTTTTATAGAGTTCTGCAATGCTGAAAATGTTGATCCCATCTGGGCTCCATATCAGTGAACTGCCCACCATGCCTCTCGCCACTGGCCACGGGGTCCCCGCTGGCACCATGTGGGCCATGCCAGCTGCCCTTGCCTTTCTGTCTGCAGCACAGTTCGTTAAAAGCAAGCAAGTAAAATTCATTGCTAAGCAAGCAAGTAAAATTTAATTGCTAAACAAGTAAAATTCATTGTGAGCCATGCCGAGATGAACAGGGGCCTTGTGGCCTCGGCCTTGCCGCCCTGGCTGTTCCCAGAGCCAGGATAGGCCCTGGCTGGGCACACTGAGATGGGCCCCCCAGCCAGGAGGGTTGCCATGCCAGGAAACCTCTCCGTGGTCACCTCTCCAACCCCTTGGAGGAAGCAAGAGAGCTTACACACATTTTTTTGTTCTTAAATATGTCATCGCAGAGTGATACTAACTTCTTTATTTGGGCCAGCCAGTATGTCTGTCGTCAGAGCCCTCAGGGACTGTGTGGAAACCCAGAGCACCGGGACTATTTTTCTGTCTGCTCTGTGGTGCCCGGACCCCCAGGGGAGCACTGACTTTGACCCTCATTCGTGGAGAAAGTTTCCTAGACTTCAAGATATACTAGAACCCACAAAAGTGTGAAACAGATTACAGAGAGTAGTGTAGGTGTATCACTTGGTGAGAAATTTAGGTTTTGGGATTTTTAGTATGTTGTGAATGGAAGCAAGATGGAGGGCACAAGATGTCATCCTGGGTTTCTTCTTCATGCTTCTTCTTCCTTCTTCTTCATGGGTTTGGGTGGCATTTTGTAATTGAGCAGAAAAGTCCGCATTGCGGGCCCTTTGGGATCAGTTATTGGCTTAAAAGGGAAAATAATCTAGTTCTCAATTGGATAGTTTAGTCTTAAAAGACCTTGTAACAAGACATTGTTAGCCATTTTTTGCTTTGCTATTGAAAAGCTGCCGAACTCACAGTAGTGAGGCTATTTTACTGATAAGAAATAATAAACACTTGAGTCTGAACCTGAACTACTGTCTCAAGTGCCTTCAATCCAGACCCAGAGAAAGTGACAGCTGGTACCCCAGCAGCTCTGCTGGACACAGTAGAAGTTTCGAGGAGCTTCTCTCTCAAAAGCAGCCTCTGTGTCTTCCTCCACTCCCATGAAAAGCCAAGCTGTGTTAAACTAACACAGGGAGGAACCAGAGGAAGAAAAAGGGTGGTATTTTGTTGTGTGTAGGAACAAATGTGTGAAATAGAGGGATTGTCATGGTATTTTATTGGTAGAGATTTGTCTGTCCACAGCCTTCCCTTTGCCTGATCACCTCAGTTTGTCATCTCTCCTCATTTTCTTCACCACCTATTTTTCCATAAGGGGTTCTTTAGTCTCTGTATATAAGTGCAGGTGTTTGAGTGAATGTGTGAACAATAACAAAGATCAGGCTGGAGTAGCCAGTTAGCAGGCAAAGTGTTCTGAGAGCCAGGAGGGTGGGATGTGTGGGGCTCAAAGGGACACCTCTGAGTGGGGAAGTGTTTCTGTCTCCAATGTCAAAAGCACAGGTAAGTTGGCTATTGGATCACAGCACGTGTGTGTGTGTGTGAGTGAGGGGGTCTGTACCAGACACTGGAATGGGATTGAGGCCTTGGGAGCTTGTATACCAGAAGCCAGCAGCTACAGATACTGGGATCAAAGAACAGCTACTGGGCAGAATGAAAGTCTGAGCCCAGCTGCTGGATGCACCTACCTTTTACATACATAAACATTTTTACACTGCCAGAACTCCATCCTGCTCAGTCAAAGTGGGGAGGAGAATGAGAGGATTGGTGCCCTTGGTGTTCAAGTGCTCTGTGTGTCTGCTGTGGTCTGTGGCCAGACTTCTGTATATGTATGTATACACATATATAGTGGATGGCATAAACTACTTGTCATGTATTCACACTCAAACCCACTCCTGGAGACACTGGCTAACTGAATCAGACTAGAAAGAAGCCAGACCCCAGAGACTGTCACAGGAGGTCTGGGAAATGCAAGAGGAATCCTCTAAGTTTCCAAATTTGTCTGACTGTGCAATCTCTACATCACTCAAGACAGAATACCACCTGAAATTCAGAGAATTGAATTATTTTTTTCTTTTTTTATCTTTTGATCTTCTGTTACCCAGGGTGCTTCAATTCATTTTAGATGCATGACTGCAAAGTCAATGTAAAGTTGGTTTGTCTCTTTATAAATGTGCAAAGGTATCCAGAAATGACTTTTTTTGACAAAGCTTAATAACATTAAAATTCTTTTTAGCTGGCTGAAAATGTTAGGATTTTATTGGTTTGTCAGCTTTTGCAAGAACAGGAAAAACCAATAATGATGAAAGAGAAGCAGAAATATAGATTTTTGTGCTATTTTGGCAGCCTTTTTTCTTTAAGTTTTTTTGTTCAAGGTATGTTTTCAAATCAAATCCCTTTTTTCATGCTATTTTTTAAAAATAAGTTCATTATGCCCAACACAAATTCTCAAGAAATAAGAAAACATAATCACCTGCATTTTACAAACAGTCAAATCAATAAGGGTGTTCCAAAGCCTTAAACTACGTGTCCTGCTTCACAAATAAGTTCTGCTTTATTTTCAATCATTTATGACCTTTGCAAAGGGATATTGTGTGCTTCATAGTAGTAAAGTTCAGCATAAAGGAGGCAGCACATCTATGTCAGCTTACAAATTCTTCTGTGATATCTTTGGGGCTGGTCTATCTGTTCTAGAGAGATGCTCATAACTGAACCTACCACACTCACCAAAGAGCACTCAGGATTGTACTGTGTGAGCAGCAGGCACCTCAGCAGGGACTCATGAGGGACTGATCCTAGGAAAATTGAAGTGTTTGGTGCTAAATTTGATCTCATCTAGCTCTCCCTTAAGGCAGTATGAATTGCTCCTGTTCTGTTCTGGGCAGACATTTACCTTGACTGTTCCTAATGCCCACCTGTGACAGGGATGGCCCTGCTTCATCTGTTGTCCATGGGTCTGACTTTCTCTTCCAAAACACTCTTGTGTTTCTCCAAGTTTCCATGAATGTTTTGTGCTGCCATTTTCCAGTTTTCATATCCACTATGGTAAAATGAAAAGGCTTCTTCACCTGCAATGGCTTCTTTTGTACTTGAATAGTATTGTCCTTTCTCCTTTTTCTTAGATTAAAAATCACACAACTTTTAAATAAATTTTGTATAGTATTTTCCTCCTCCTGTATTAGTGCATCATGCCTCTGGAGGATCTTATAGTTTTTCAGGACCTTTTTTGCCTATCTTACTTACAATATTGTCATATTAATCAATGTGAAAATCCATTCAATATTCAGGGTGCATATATAGCCCTACAACTTCTTTCCTAACTACAAGAGCTATTAGGTAGTTGTAGTAAGAAATGTACTTTGCTTAGCATGGTTCAGATTGACATACATATATTATCTGCTTGTTATCTTCCCCATACTTACAAACTGGCTATTTGGGTATTAGTTTTGGAGTTCTTTTGAAGCTATAATCTATAATCTTTGAAATAGTCTTCTTTGATGTGCTGAAGATCAGCACAACATTTTTCCTATTTCTGGTGTTTTGTTCCATTTGCCATTCTCCACAAATGCCCAAGTATAAGTGATGTCATTTCAGAGATTATTTAAGCTATCGGCATATTGACCTAATGTGAAAATCATGAGACCTAAACAATCTGAAAAAAAAAACCTAAATACAGTCTTTTAATTTTAGTTTTCTCTTTGAAGAACTCAGCATTTGTTATTTGTACTGAGTTATTTTCACTTGGGAAAATGTTTCCTAAATTGTACTTAGCCCACTTGTTTTTTACCAAGCGTCCCCTCTTGCGGAGCAGTGACCAGTTACTGCCTTGCTTGTTTATTTTATTTTTTTCTCTTATTACTGTGGACTTGATTCGTGACATTTTGGATATATCTTTCTATCTGGGTCCCATTTCATATCCGTCAAATGAAATTCCAGCTGGTTCCAAAGAGATTGGTTGGTTTGACTTTTCAGTCACTCTTTGCATTCTTTCCCCTTGCTATTGAATCAGTGAAAAGTACCATATTTGTCCAAGTAGGTCTCTCGCTGCATCTCTTAGCTTTCATAGTTTACATGAATAACCTAGAAGTAATTTGTTTTGGAAAATACTACTGGTGGGGAGTAAATCTACAGAAATTGCCCCCCTCTATCTGTTTTTTTCTATAGCTTCTCTGTCACTTTTTGTAGTATTGCACGCTAGCCTTAATTGACCTAGAGTATCCTTTTGAATTCTAAATCTACATATCTTAAAGTAAACAGTGCTTTGAAATGTTCAATGGCACTGAAATGTCATTATTCTTAATAAAAAACTGCTAGAATGGATCATGTCAAATCTATTCCAAATTGTTACTGAAAAATCAGACCATTCTAGGAGTCATTCCCATTAAGCAGTTTCATGCAGTCACCCTTTTCTGGAGAAAAAGAGAGTTACTCACAGGGACATGACAGTTTTGGGCCAGCTGGTCATAGTAAATGAGTCCATTTACTACTATCAAATGCATTCACCAAATCACTGCTCTGAATGATACCCCCATTTGGAATTGTACTTGAGTAGTTCTCTGAAACTCCTTACTTAGTCATTCCTGCCATTCCTCTTATGAACACTGAAAATTCCTTCTTTTCATAATAGAGAAATATTGCTGCAGCAGGCCCCTGGCCAGGTAATAATTAGTATTGACTTTATGATTTACAGAAGATTGATTAATTTCTTTATTATATATATAATTATTATTAAGTAATCCAATGCTTTTTATAGACAGTTATCATATACTTGGACTTAATTAGCCTTTTAATGTAAACATTGTCACTATTGGTTAATTAAGAAACTACCCTTTGGTAAATAAATTTCTCTAACACATTCTACATGTTCACAATAACAGATGTAGTGAGTGAAGATAAGAATTGTTTCTCATACTTTTCTCTAATCTTCTCACAGCCTTCCCCAGAAAGGCCTGGGAAAGTTATGTGCTGCTCTCTGTGGCCAGAGAGCTGCTATCACATAGAAATATTAGATGCCTCAATGTCCAGGGATGGCTCAAATTGCAGCATGTGGCAAAACAACCCTGATCCCATTGCTGTATGGTACTTCATTCCTTTGCATGGATTTTGCACAGGAGCTTACTGAGATTTGTGCTTATTGCATCAGATGAGCCTGTCATTTACCATCCAAATGTTTTATCTTTTCTATAATCACAATACTTCATAATAAAATTTCTATTACAGATTATCTCTTTCTTTTACTTTATTACCAAAAATTTGACATATTATTGTTCTCTAGACAATAACTTTGTCTCTTTACCATGGTATATAATTAATCATACATCCAGAAACAGCATCAATGAGAAATTCTTCTTCACTTCAAGTAAGGAAATAAAATAATGAAACAATTTTAGGGCCAAATATTGACCTGCCCCAGGGTTCTTGAGTGCAGTTTGCTTTATAGACTCTATTTCCTGAGAGAAAAAAGTAAAACTTTGGTGTAACTTGGTGATATATATGGTACAATGCATTTCCACAGTGTTAAACATGTTTTGATTTCTTCAAGCCACTTGTGCTGACTGGATGATTCAAGTACTGATTATTTTTTGTGTAGAACAGAAGAAGAATATAAAATACTCTCATAGACCTGCTAAGTCAAAAGACCTGATTCAGCAGAGTATGTAAGCCAAAAATAGTAACAGGACTTGTATGATTAAGAAACACTATGTTCTCTAGCTAATGTGGAATAAAATGAAATAATTGCTAATGTATCTAGTAGTGTTGGATCTCCAGACAAAATGGCTGAAACATATTTATAGCTCTTTCAGCTGGGGGAAGCTCTCATCATGGTACCTAAGGGAAATTCAGACTCAAATCTTCAGAAAGATAGTGAGATACTAAAGTCTTTCCACTATTATTCTACAGAAACATTTGGTAACTAGAGTAATTAATGTTTACATTGAACAGTTTTAAAAATGCCTTAGTGATAAATGATCCAAGTAGTTCCAAATTACAATTATCACCAGCTCTTTTCCTCTCTGGTTATAAATTAGTCAAATGTGATTGAGAGTTTGAATTGAGGGGAATTTTTTTAACTGCACTTGTTGGTGCTTGGGGCAAGTTACACTACTATAGCTGAACCCTAGGGTTGCCTTTCAAACATGAGAATTGTTTCAGGTTTCTGAAAAGTGTTATCAACTTTTTCACAGAATCAAAGAAACATCAAGGTTGGAAGACACCTTCAAAATCATCTAGTGCACTCATCAACCCAGCATGACCATAATGACCCCTAAATCCTATCAACCGAGTGCTGCATGCAGATGTCTTTTGAACAGTTCCAGAGATGGCAACCCCACCACCACCCTGTGAAAAGTATTCCAATGTCTATCCACTCTTTCAGTGAAGAAAGCTTCTCTAATATCTAGTCTGAACCTCTCTTAATGCAATTTAAGGCCATTCCTCTTTCCCTTTCACCTGAGAAATGGCAGGAGAGACCACTCCCTACTTGGCTACACTGTCCTTCCAGGAGCAATAAGATCTCCCCTGAGCTTTCTCTTTTCCAGGTTAAACAATCCCAGCTCCCTCAGCCATTCCTCATATGACGTTTTGTCCCAGACCCTTCACCAGCTCCAGTCTCTTCTCTGGACTCTCTGCGGCACCTCTGTCCTTCTCATAGTGAAGACACAGGACTTGAGGGGAAGGATCACTTTTCCCTTTTCTTGATGCATGCCATTTGCCTTCTGTTACTATGAAGCAATTGTGTCTTCAGAAAAAAATGAAAAGTGTTGAATCAGAACAGTTTCTTAATTCTGATAGAATTTAGAAAAAGAGTGCTGAGGCATAAATGTCTCCTCAATAACATGCATTTGTTAAATTCAGAAAATATCTGAATCTTGAACACAGTGTTACTAGATACCCTTGATAGAAGAAGGTGTAATGAGACAGTAAAATTTGGTGCTGATATAAAGGTGTTTCAACACAGGGGATGATCAAAATGTTATACAGGAAACATTGACTACTTTCAAGCTTTAACAAAGAGAAATTGGAAGTAATATAATAATAAAAGCAAGTTCAAGGTCATCTGCTCAGGAGTTAATAGGAAAATCCACAATAAACTTGTGCAGAGTAGATGAAAATGACAGAGGAAAAAAAAGATCTGTCTATTTTGATTAGTCAAAGAACATCTCTGAGATTCAATATGATGAAAACTGAAGTTTAATAATTACGCATGTCATATGGCCACTGAGAAAGTAATGGTTATCCCTGAGCATAATGTTTCAGGTATTACTAAAAATAGAAAGAAACAGGGTGTAGGTGCTTGCCATGAGCTAGAAGAGGGAAGGAATTCTTATGTTATAAAGCAACCAGGATCATCCTTTGAAGTGCCAGTGGAAGTAAAAAAAATTGAATGTGTTTCTAGATGGAATTAAAAGAGCTAATGGCAACAATAGATGATGCGAGTGGTTATTTCCAGTCCTATGTTGTGTCAGTGCTGTTGCTTCCAGAGAATAAATTTATTTAAGATAAAAATAAAATCATGTTATAAAGTTCCTCTTATTGTTGTGATTGCTGTATCATAATTTTGATTTTACTATTGGTCCACCTAAAGTGTCTTCAAAGACTGTTAGGTGCAGGAGTTATGAAAATTACTGCACTTTGTGTCCCTAATGTCCTTCACAAAGGAAAATGTCTAATTTTTTCTCAGTTGTGAACCTACTCTAGCGTGTGTCCACTGCTTGCAGAGTAACCAGGTGGCAGCTATGTTGACAGCAATGATGTTACCAGATGTCTTGTGCACCTGATTTCAATGCCCTCCCTCCTGTCATTTAACAAACCTTGCTTGCCTGTAGTCACTGAGATCTTTGTAGACTTCAAGGGTTTTCTGTTATATTTCTGGTGTATATCAAAGTTGGATATCTTCACGCAGTGAAACCATGTCTGCCATGTTTAACTTGTCACTGTGCTGTGTGAAATCATTGCCCTGGTTACCCTTTAAAACTTTTTCCATGGTGTTTTATTGGCAGACACCTGTCAATATACTGTTTTCCAATAATACTTTCCTTCTGTCACAGCCTGTCAAAGCAAATTTAAAAAGGTTTTTTTTGGTGAAACAAAGCTTTCTGTATTCTGAAATGCTTATGAAGACCTAGATTGTTTCTGGCTGAAAAAAATATTAAACTATTAGCACTGAAACTGGAAAGCTGGGAGATGGGAAATGATTAAAAGACTGAATAGTGATGCTTGGAAGCAAGTTGCAAGGTGGGAGAAAAAGAGAAGGATTAGAAGTAAGAAATAAAATAATGAATAGTAAAGGCACCAAAAAGGTTTTCCTTCTGTGTATTGGTTTAATTTGAAGTATTTTGGAATTGTAAATTCTAGACTGCTTATGAAAGGGAAATGGGATAAAAAGAGCAATTGTTTAGTTTTTACTTCTCCATTAATCATCATTATTTTGTAAAAAAGATAATTATTTCTAATCTAGATCAGTTTTCCAGATTTTCCCTTAAAAATATCAGGAATTTAGAAAGGCTGTTTTGAGGCCTGAAATAAAAATTTGTTTTGTTTTATAAAAGTTCCACTCATTTTGAAATTTGAATGAATAGGGGACATCTCTGCATATCCCAGAGAACGTGAAAGTACAAAGTGAAAGAGCAGAGGGGAAAGAAGAGGTCAAGGACACTTTTGAATTTTCATAAATCTAAGGACTATTCCTGTTTATAAAAATGTTGAGTTTCAGCAGAGTCATTTATATATACCTTCATTTAGCTTTCAGAGCAATGATTACTGTGGGTGCATATTTAATCCTAAAGATTTACTGTTTCTGATCTTGTATGCAAAAAATCATAAATGATGACTGTAATAATTTATTTTTGAATATTAACATTTACAATTCCATGCACTTGCTGATTTTTAAGCTTATTTTTACTATGCAGAGTGTTTGGCACAGTTATACATTCCACAATGCTTTTTCCAGATGATTTGAGGAATGTAGTTCTCTTTTTTATCATGCATCAAAGTCCTAAAGAAACATCTCTGGCTATTTCAAAATTGAGTTCTAGCACTGAAACATCCAGGTAGTGGAGCCTCTGGGAGAGCATCTTTAAGAAAGGGTAGTGAATAATGAGAAGGCAGAGGAGGAGGGGGGAAAAGTGAAAAACAGAACTATGAACACCAAAGTGAGGGAAGCAAGTAGAAGATATTCCAGGCACCAGAGCAGAGTTTTCCCGGCAGCTTATGGGAAAGACCACAGTAAAGCTGATGAACCTAATGCAGCCTGGGGAGGGCCAAGCTGGAGCTGGCACATTCCCAGGAGGAAGCACATCCCACAGAAATTACATGTGGGAGCAGGGGAAAAGTGTAAGAGGAAGGAAAGGCTGAGGAGTTGCTATGGGCTGAATCCCTGCCATCCCTCTGCATTGCTTAGAGGCTGAGTGTTGCCCAAGGCAAGAATGAAGGAATGAAGTTGAATTGGGAGATAAAGAGAAAAATTCTGTTCCAATATTTGACTTTATTTCTCTCCACTCAGATCTATTTTACTTGTCAACAAATTAACTTTCCCCAAACTAAATCTGTCTTGTCTATGATAGTAATTGATCTCCCTGTTGTTATCTCCAGCCATAAGCTCTCTCATGTTATTTTCTCCACTTTTTCCTATTGAGGAGCAGAGATGAGAATGACAGGGCAGGCTTCTGGCTATTCTGGCCATTACCAAAGCTAACCTACAAGATCGATTTCTTCCTTTTTACTCAAGAAAGTGTGCTTTTCTTGATTTTGTTAGCTTCAAAACCATCTTTGATTGCCATGTATTAAGAAATGTCTTTTATAATCCCTCACATTTCTGGCCAGCTTCGTGTCCAGTTGAGCTTTGGCCACACCAATTTTCTCCTACAGTGTCTATCATCATCTCTGTATTTTTCCCGTCACCTGACTTGGCTTCCACTGGGCACACAATTTCCTTTTTTCCTCATTTCTGAGGAAATGAGGAAAATTACCTCATTTTTTCCTCATTGCTGACAGGAGATTCCTGTTCAGCCAAGCTGGCTTTCTGCCTTGCCTGTTTGGCTTCTGATATTTGGGAATTGTCTGCTCCAGTGTCCTTAAAAAGTGACCAGAATTGAAGGCCCGCAGCACCTGCAACATTTTCCCAAGTGACCTTATTTACTAATTCCCTGAACAACATAAAGTTAGCTCTCCTCATGTCCAGAGCTGAGGTTTTTCTGGCACTTTTCCTCCTGTCAACAGAGATTTTAAACTTGATCACTCAATCACTCGATCACTCACTGTGGCCAAGAGAGTTGTCAGTCTCAACTTCTCTCACAAGATCTGGTCTCTTGACAAGCAGTAGATGAAGGAGGGTGCCTTTCTGAGTTGGCTTCATTAGGACCTGTTTCATAAAGTTCTCATCTAGGTTTTTCAGGAATCCACTGTCCTGGGTTTTACCAGCTCTGTGGTACTCCTAGTTTATTTCTGGAAAGTTGCAGTCCCTCATGAGGAAAAGGGCAGTTGACTTGGAAGTGTCTCTTAGTTCCTCAAAGGATAATTCATGACCATCATCATCATCATCATCCTGGCTAGGAGGTCTGTGGTAGACTCCCCAAATGACATCCACATTATTTGTTTGCCCCTTAATTTTTACACAGAGGTTCTCAGCTGTGCCACTGTCAACTGTGAGCTCCATATATTCTAATCCTTCTGTTGCATACAGTGCCACCCCTCTGCCTCCTCTGCCCTGCCTACCCCTCCTGAAGAGCCTCTAACTGTCCAACACGGCACTCCAGTCAGTGGAGTCATCCCAATAAGTTTCACTTATACCACAGAGACAGACCTGGGGGTCCTGGTTGGTGGGAAGTTGGATATGAGCCAGCAGTGCCCTGGCAGCCAAGAGGGTCAACCCTGTCCTGGGGGCATCAGGCACGGCATCACCAGCGGGAAAATGGAGAGGATTGTCCCTCTCTGCCGTGCACTGGGACAGCCTCACCACCTTTCTGTGGTGTCCAGTGACAGGACTCGAGGGAATGGCCTGAAATTGTGTTGGAGGAATTTTAAGTTGTATATTAGAGAAATCTTCACCCACAGTGTGGTTGGGCACTAGAACAGGCTCCCTGGGGAAGGGGTCACAGCACCAGCCTGACAGAGTCCAAGAAGTGGTAGGACAATGCTCTCAGGCATGTGGTGTGACTCTCAGGGATGGTCCTGAGCATAGCCACGAGCTGGACTCGATTCTTGTGGGTCCCTTTCAACTCAGCATATTCTATGATATGGAAATCTTTCTCTGAAAACTTACCTCTGACTGTTTAAAAGGCACTGTTTATGTAGTCCTGACTGTGCTCTGCTCTTTGATGGTGCATCAGTATTTCACTTAAGACTGTGTTTAAAAACCACAGAAATAAATGTTAATTTTCCCAAATGCTTAGCTGAACTGGAATATAGTATTGCAGAAATGTGTTGTACAGTAAAAAAATAATATATTAAAATCTTTCCTTTATTCTTGTCAAATTGCCACTGCATTGAATAGAAGTTGCAGGTTTTTGCGTGCTCCAGTGTTTATTCCAGAGTGAATTGAACCAATGTTCTGAATACATAGTTACACAGGCTACTGCAATGGATTTCAGTGTGACATTTCCCCACTGTATTTGATATACACAATCTAATTTTTATAGGTCTCTCTTAAGTTAACTCAATTTTACGACCATGAAAACTGCTACCTACATAACATTAAATTTGAAAAATAACTTGCATGAAATATGATTCTTATGCATTGTACTTACCAGAGTAAATATAATCTTCTTACAGGCTGATTGTCACAGTGAAATGGAACAGGGATGTTTATAGGTAAGGATGGTACAAATATTAAGCACAAACTATTCTTATGTTCTTTTTATTTATTGCAAAGTGCAAAATTGAGACAGTATAATTTCTTGTTTAGTGTGAATATTTCTTATACAATACCATGTTTTTTTTCTGTTCACATAAATTTTGGTAGTTAAGAAGAAAGTGTTTTTTTCACACAGGTAATATGTCAAAAGAAATTAGTATGTTTTGTCAGACCTGAGGGCTGTGTGGTCCTGTGCCTGACTTGAGCAATGACCAGTACCAGAGCCTTCAAAAAAAAGGAGAAATTTGCTAGCATAAACAGATCTGTATGTCTTTGGTTCTTATTTTAAGTGTTCCATAGTAAATTTTATATAATACTGCATGACACCTCAGATATTCAGCAATAAATTTGCTTTTTCCCATAACACTAAGAATAATCTTGTATCCCCTTTCTTATCAGTTGGGAAATTCAGTTTGAGCACCCTCAAGTGTTTGTGCAATTCCTTCAATGGCCTGCCAATCAGTGCTGATGAGTCCTGATCTCTGGTGTAGTCTCTGTTATCTCTTTACCTTGGAGGTTGTAATCCTGGGTGTTCAATTTTTTCCTTCTCTCCTTTCTAGTGCTAGACTCTTCTGCTGAGGATGCAGTAACCAGATATTCCCATAAATCACATAACATTCCACTAATGTGATCTCCCATAGTAAGTGTCCAGTTTACATCTCGAGGCAAACTACTTAAGCAGCCATTCTCAATTTCCTCGTTAGTATTCTTAAGATGTTGGAAATGAAGCCCACGGTTTAACTACACATGCTGCAAGGAAATATTTTCTCCTACTGTTTTTTAAAAACCCTGATTCTTTTTACTATCATTATGCTGTGTTTTTAATTGTGGTATGAGACCAGAAAAACAGACACATATCCTCTGCAGGTAATTCATTATTTAATATGCTTACATCACAACTCTTTCTATGAATATTTTTTTGTAAATAAACCCAGTCTTTTAAATCTCTTTTCAAATTATTGTCTTCCTTGATCTTGGCCATTCTCTCCAGGCCTCCATTTTCCCTATAGTTTTTTTTTTTTTTTTTTTTTTTTTTTTTTTTTTTTTTAGTAAGTAACCTAGAAAAAAATGGACCTTTTTGGGACAGGAAACATGAAATTTAGGTAACATTCACCTTCACCCCAGCTGCCTTATTTTGGTGTTGGCAAACACCTTTCCCTGTTCCCTTCACCTTAGCACAGAATCTTCCTTGATCTTTTAAAGTCTGGTGGAAGCTGGAAAAATAAAGGCTGGGATCTTCTACTAATCTATCTCCTAGCATGATGCTGTAGTGTGTATGTTATGTGTAGTGCTCCTGATAATGCCAAGATATTGATTTGTACAAAACTTTGAAACTCTATGCTATTCATTATCTTACTTCTTATGCAGCTTAATGTTTTGTTTGCTTTCTGACTGCAGTTGTAAATCAAGCAAATATCTCTCAATTACTGCAAAGACCAATGGTTCCTTTCTTGAGAAAGAGGTGAGCAAGCAGTTTAAGATTTTCTTCATGTATAAATTATTTTTCACTTATTTATTCTGAACATCATCTCTCAATTTGTTTACTTCTCTCTAACGTTTTACTTAATCCTCTAGCTTGGATTAAGTAAAATAATTTTGTAAACTTCAGATTTTGCTGTTACCTTGCTTGTCACTTACAAATGTAATAAGCACTATGGGATTTCAAATGAAAATGTATAGCAGCCAGCACATTAATACTCTGTTTAGCTGTGCATATCAAAATTTAGGGAACAAGTTTGCCTATTAGTGTAAATTTTTAACTGCATGAAATATGTGTAAAAGAATTGCAAAGCCTAATTATTATTATTGTAATGTAATTGGAAATCCTGAGTTTTCCAGTGTAGAGAGTACAGTATTTTAGGGTTTTGTTTTGACCAAATCTTTCACAATTTTGCAGACATCACTCTCTTTACAAATAAATCTGGTTTTGTAGACTAGTTTAGGTTATAATGTATTTTTCCAAATGTCATGACATGTCATCAAACTGTAAATTAATAATCCCCAATTCAGCATAGCATTCAATCTGTCCTCATTTTCCTAACAATTCTCCTGTCCTTTTCCTCTACTAAAACCTTTCATGGCTACGGAACTGACTTTGATAAAATACCCTTGGAAGGAGCTCCTGGTATGAGAAGTCCTAACTCTGAGCCTCTAGAGAATTACAATCAGTCAAAGATATAAAAATCAAATCAATACTTTCAGCTGACTCCATGAAGAATGAGACTTGGCTTGTTTTTTGGGAGATATTCAATGCTTTCTAATATTATTTTACAATTAAATTCCATTCTACAAGATTTATTTTATGTATAATATTAATATACTATTACATTATAATAATATCATTATAATATATATGCACCTGACACATGTTCATCATAATAGTATAATATGTATGTGTCTGACACATATTCTGAATGTTTTTGTTCTTCCCCTTTAACCAGAGAGAGGGCCTTTTACTTGAACTAACTGTGATTGATAGTAGAGGTGAGATGAATCTTATTTTTTAACACCCATTTATATACAGGAAGAAGCCATAATTATATAATGATTAAATGCGGTATTAAAATGTCTGAATTAGAAAACAGTGCACAATATTTTTGCAGTAAAACACAAGCAAACATATTTTTGAAAAAATAAGAACATTATTGAAATTAAATGTATCTTAGCAATAAGTGACTAACAGCAGTTTTCTGTTTTTACTAAAGAGTGGTGACAGATGCTCTGACATTTATTCAATCTGTTTCAGTAGACCATCACATGAAAAAAAGAATTTCTTTTTCAAATTAAAAAAAAAGACAGAAAAATCCCTTTTCCTCAAACCTTCAAATATTTAAAGCCATATTTTCACTTAAATAATATGTAGAAAATACTTTTTCTTCTACTGCTGTGTTTTAATGCTGAGCTGTTCTATAATACAGCAGAGCATAAACATACACACATGTTTTGGAAAACAGCATGTTTTAACCAGCACTAAAAGAGAGAACTCAAATACTGTTTCCTGATAAACATCTTTCAAACAATGGGTAAAATAGATTTTTGCTTCCATATCCTCTACTTGCATAGATACAAATGAAGTCTCTTAAACCCAAGGACACTATCCCTCACAGGGCTCTAACATTCAGAGGCTACATAGCAGAGATGTCTGGTGAAATACAAACAGGGTAATGCACAACCATCCCACAACATTTCATTACTGCCTTTTTCTTTTATCATAATGGCAACAATCAGTAAATTTTGCCAGTAAATCTCTCCAACCAGGTATCTCAGAGTGAAGTAAGAGCCTTGAAAATATCTTCAATTCAGTTATTCAGTTTGGTAGATCCTAAGAGAATTAAAAAAAAAAAAAAAAAAAAAAAAAAAAAAAAAAAAAAAGCTGATGTTGTTTTCTTCTTCTAAAAAGCTTTCTCATCTTTCAGAGGGCAGTATGCCACCCAGAGAGGAGGACAATGGTGGAGCACCCTCAGGCTGTTGGAAGGAGTAGTTCTGCTGAGGGCCAGCTGTCTTGTACCTTCCCTTCCAGCTTGGTAACATAAAGAACAGAGTGCTAAGTGTCCTTTCCTATTTTCCTCATCCCAAAAGTCTGTCTCTTTAGCCTGGCTGCTGGGTTTTATGTTTGGAGCCCAGAGCAGATGTACTCTTCTCTGAAGCACTAGATGACACATCCAGAGAGTGGATACTAGGTTTGAGGCACGACTAAATTTAATATTCTAAAGATTGTAAGCTTTAAATGCAAAAAATCTTACAACAGGATAGGGCTATGCATTTTATTGGGTCTGTCTCTTATATACACAAGCATAAGGGAGCTTCAAAGTCATAATAATTTGCCATATTGAGTGAAGTGTGTATAGAAAAATCATGGAAAGTTGTTTTTAAAGAAAAAAATAACTTTAATTTGAGAACATTGCTATTTCAATGTGAGAGGGAGTTTGTACATCAGGCCAACTGATATGGAAATGTAAAAATCTTATTCTCATAAAATTCCCTATATTTGTTTGAATTTTATAGACAAGAACTTTGTAAAAACAGTGAAATTGCCATTAAATAGAAAATATAATATGATCTTCAGGAGAAAACCTTAAACAATCAGTATCTAAATGTATTTATTTGAGCAAATAAACTGATCGTTATGGATTGAAGGATGAATAAGCACACATACTTAGATAGGTGTATCAAATGGTATTTATTTTACCCAGAATAAGATTTCAGTGCTTTTTGCCATCAGGGCAATAACGAAGGTTTCAAGTTAAGTTGAATTCTGTAACAAGAATAATAAAAAACCCAATAAAGTGCTTTACTAAATTTCCTTCAGCTCACTAGTGTGATCCAATTTGCCATTGAAACATGTTCTATAGTGAATATAATGAACACCTTTAGAGAGTGAATTATTTCAGAGTTATTCTTTCATATAGATGTATTCAGTGAGATGCTCATTAATCAGTGTATTGCCTTGGTCTAATTAGATAAGGTAAGGTAAACCAAGGAAAATAAACCAGAGGAAAGATATCAAAGAAAAGGATAAACCCACAAAACATCTCTACAGAAGCTAGCAATTCCATATTTTTCTGCAGTCAGCACTTAAAACAATTTCTAATGTTTCAATGAGGTACACTCCTTAGGAAAAAAAAGAATTTTTTTTTTCTTTTATAGTTCATACATCTAGGAGAAAAAAAGATTAAACACCAGAACACTTTTTCTTTGTGGTACTGCATTTGTTCAGAGAAACAGCCACAAAAGAGCAAAGGGATTTCAGGTTTTACTGACCGAATGGAGTTGTGATTACACAAATTATGTTGACATGGCAACAACAATAAAAAAAAGAAGTCAGGTTTCAACTGATACAAGTTGATAAAGATTTGTTGAAGGAAGGGACATAGATCAGCATACCTTAGCTGAATATCTGGTCTACACCTTTAAAAGAAATGAGATGTTTAGTCAGCTGCTTTGTGTCATAGACTGAGCCTGTCTATGAGCCTGACATTATCATTGTCCTTTTCACTGCTGTCAGTAGATTTCACAAAGGAGCCTATACCATTCTTAATTAGGACTTTGTACTTTTTTAATAAGATTTTTTAATAATTAATTTTAATAATGCTAGAGAGTTGCTGAATTTTGCTGTCTTGTTGGTAGACCTCTTATCACACACTCAAGAGGCAGAAATTAAATCCACAGTTTTCAGTGGAATTTTAATTTGAGTAAACACCACATGATTGGAGCTCAGAGTATGGTTAGGATCAGTATTCCACTTTGCTACTGTAGAAGCAAAATGATAAAGTAAGCTTATTTCCTTTTGGAGGTTTGATTTTATTCAGGTCTTGCTGAGGCCACATGGGAGTGTCTTCATTATTTTAATATATTTTGGATAAAGCTTCACAAGTGAGAATAGAGTAGATATACAATACTGAGATCTCCATGATTTACTGGTGATCTGGTGATTTTAAATCTCAGAATTTGTAACTGGCAATATGGTGCAGCACTTTATCAGCTGTGACAGGGTTTTCTAGGGCAGGGCTACCCCAAGTGTCTGCCTGTTCACAGTCTGGCAGGATGCAGCATACCAAGAGAGAGGCCCTCAATATTGAACAAGAGAAGTTTCTGTTAATTATTTGTGTTTGAAAATAAAATTACTTTTAGCTTAGACTGCACCTTTTTAACAGTGCCTTCAAACAGTCATATTTATGAAAGAAAGAAGACCAGGTTTTCATGTAATACTTCCTGCTCCTCGTGAGGATTTTTGCATCCTGAAAACTTTTTCTGCTGTTCAGACATCTCAGCTGTGAAGTGAAAATGCAAAACCAGCTGGCCATGCATGAGCTGTGAGGGTGACAGGTGTGCACCTGTGCTGATGCCACGCCACAAATGACTCCGGTGCTCAGGCTCACAATTGGCCATTCTGATGTAGTGCCAGTGGTACATGAGGTTCACAAGATTTCAGACATTCTCCAGAAATCTTTTCAGGAGTACAGGAGTAAGAATCATTGTAGGATAGAAGAAATCCCTCAAAACCTCTCATAGGGAGAAATCATCTTCCCACTCAGGGCAAAGGTAATTTCAAATCTCACGTAAATGGCACAGATTGGACAAGAATTAACTGCAGTTTGCAGGAACTGCTGTGTTGATAATTTCCTGAATTAAAATAAAAATAAAAATTATGTTTTCAAAACCATGTTTTCACCCAAAAAAACCCAAAACAAACAAAACAAACCAAAGCAAAAAAAAAAACCCCACAAACAAAAAAAACAGCTCCTCCCTCCCATCCTCCCACCACAAACCCAGAAGAAAACAGGAAAATTATATTCCTTTAATAAGCTTATTTGGTCTTAATGTTTATCCTTTCTACAGATTTTACAGATCATGAACAACAAGCACAAATATATGATTTTGAATTTGTATAAACAAGGGAAAATATATCCTGAAAATATTTTCATTTTCCTCTAACATGATTATGTTAGCTAACATAAACACAATATTTCCATCACTCTCTATTGCTCAGCATTAATGACAAAAGAAGTTTCAATAGCCAGCCTTTCTGACTGTCATTATTTGTTGGGTACTTAATGTCTTTTTGATTACATCTATTTATAAAAATATGCCTTCATATTTTTTCTCAGGGCAAGATCCTGATTTAGGCCTTTCAGTACCTGTTGGGAGACTACAAAGTAGATAGAGAAAAGAATGTTTACAAGGACATGAAGTGGCAGAACAAGGGGGAATGGCTTCAGATTGAGAGTAGGATTAGATTAGACATTGTGAAGAAATTCTCTAGTGTGAGGGCACAGGAACATGTTACCCGGAGAAGATGTGGATGCTCCATCCTTGGAAGTGTGCAAGGCCAGGTTGGATGGGGCTTTGAGCAACATGGTCTAGTGAAAGTTGTTCCTGGTCCTCTTAAATGTTGGAACTACAGTTTGTGGCACAAATTTTTTATTGTTTTGGCAAATATTGTCCCTTTGGTTTCATTGTGGAGTTCTTTTAGAGCTGCAGTGTGGATTCACAACATTTGTCTTACTAGAAGATTCTCAGATACGTAATCTTTTGGCCATTATTTTGTTTACAGATGAGGGCAAAATATTTTAAAAAATATTCCTTGCAATTTTTTTTGTTTTGTTTGGATGAACTGACATAAATATAAAATATTCAAAAAGCAGAAGTGGAGTTTAACAAGGTTTTCCAGGCTTCCTCCATATGCAGTTGGAAAGATAGATGAACATCTGGGTAATTCACCTCTGTGTAATAGTACAGGGAGATCAGCCCTCTGAGTAGCCTACATTTTCAATAATATCAGCAGAACCCCTGATAATAAAGCAGCCTAGATTTTAGATAACCAAATTAACTGAGGTGAATCTCACCATTAGGATGTCACATTCTTATTCTCTTGTTCGGTTTCTTGTTTTTTGAGGCCTAGGACTTGCATAGCCCCAGTGACATTATTCTTTACAGAAAAACAGTTTTTCATACATTTCTTCTCCTGCTCCTTCCTATAATAATCAGTGATTTTAAAATCTCCATAATTTTTCAGATTAGTTTCTAGTTTGTAATTTTATTAATAGTTGAAATCACTCCCTAGATATAAGGCTATGGATTTTGCCTCCATCTTAATTTTCCTCTATAGCTCAATTTCTGTTGGTGATTTAGTGAACATAGTATATGTCATTGCTCTCATTCTGTTTATGCTAATATATGAATTCTATTCTCTTAACCTGCTATTTTGAACATAATACAGTAGAGTTAATTATATGCTAAAAGTAATGTAATTCTGAACTCTGTGGGATGGAAAAAATACTTGAATTTTTCCATGTCTTTGCTATCTTATTACTTCTGGGATTTAAGCAGATCTAGTTCAGGTGAATTCATATTCAGAGATTTTATTAGTGAGCTGTAGACATCATCTTCATATGGGCTATGTTAGGACTCAGTTATCAGCCACAAAATGGCAATGAGTCACCAGAGGTGTAAAGTAAAAATCAAATCCCAATCCCTGCAAAAAACCAAAATATCTGAGACCTAGTTTGTTCACACTACAGTCATATAATAGCTTTACAAATGTCTTCATAATCTTTTTCTTTTTTTACATGACCCAGTAAACAGATTGTCAGTCCTGAGGAAATGTGTGTACTCAGAGCTAATTTTTTACTGCTGCTGTTTTTGGTATGTTGTGTTTTAGCAAGCTACTGTCAGAAAGCCCAAAAATTTTCAGTCATAAATTCCATTACAGTAATCTCGGTAATGCCTTATAATGCAGGCATGATTGTTTAAGGTCAATGTCTTAGGTGTTGCTACAATATTTTAAAGAAAATTTTCAGAGAGTAGTTTGCCTTTTGTCTATCTTTTTGGATATGCTTGTGACTATGATAACTATAGGAAGATAGACTCTTTCACTAGACCTATTCTTTTTTTATATGTAATTATGAAGCTGTACTAAAATCAGAGGTTATGATTCGGCCACAGGTTTTTCAAAAAAGTTTTTAATCTTTTCTTGGACACAGGAGGGGATTTTGATTTGTTTTTTGTTTGGCTGGGGATTCTTTGTGTGTGTGCCCTCGGCCTATATGTTATATAGTACACTTCACCATAGCTGTGCAATAAAAATGTTGGATCACACTGTGCTGCTATCATCTAAAATGTTTCTGAAAACAATATTAAACTCTTTGGAATAAGAAAGAATAAAGGAACATGGATTCCACTGCAATATAAAAATATTAACAACAAGAAAACTTAGCATTTTCGTCCCCGAGTATTGGGATGGAGTAGGTAGAAGTGAATGAGATGGAAATCTTAGACTGAAATATAAATGTTTCCAAGTACGCATCTGATGGATCTTTAAATAAGCCTTTGGGTTATTGGAACTGCGATTTTCTCTATTGTCATGTGGCGTGTCTATTATTGCAATAAGATAAAAAAAGTTTCATGGATCCTGTTGTTTTCTTCTCTAAAAAAATGCAGTGTGTTGTATCTCTGGCTGTCCCACAGAGCTGTAAATTGCTTCCATTAGTTTCCTTGCTTTTTACTTTTGTTGTCTTGGTAACAAAACATAATTTGTTCTTATATGTGTATTATAGTCAAACTCTATAAGTTAAGGTTGCAAAATTTCTTCCAATGATAAACTCATATTTGCACCTGGACATGAGTTCTTGGAGAAGTCTGACATTAAACTGTAACTTTCTTGGCTGAAGTTTATGAGAAATGCATTTTATCTTTAAAAGTTTATAGAAAATAATTTACTTTATATGAATGATGCACAATGGCAAAAAAATTCCCAAGGGAAAAAGTAATAAAGATGGGAGTCTTCTCCATAAAAGTAGACATCTAAAAGCTAGCTACGTAAGTCTAATAACTTAAGGGTCATGCTCAGTGAGGAGACACAGACACCTCCAGATATGTATTCATTACATTCCAAAACAGGATTTTAAAATAAGGGAAAGTGAGAAGCTGAATTGCTCTGTGGAGGTGTCAATTTCTCTCCTTTAATGGGAAGTAAAATGTTGTGAATTACTTGAAATTTGTCTGGCTAAGTTTTAAATGTCCAAACAGGGGCAGATGAATCCCAATCAAGCATTCTGTCTTTAAGGGAAACTCAAATGTATGTGATCTAAGAAGCTTCTTATTTTGTGTATTGACAGTTCTAAAGAGGGCCTTTTTTATTCCCTGAACTTGATTTCAAACAAGTAAGAAACTGTTCATTAATGGTGAGATTCTATAAAGCAAGAGGGGTCACACACTTCTGGCTATATAGTTTTGGTTTTTTTGTATAGGGCTTCATATAGGTGTTTTACTCAAAGAAGATTGAATGTCAACCATTTCATTTCAGCCTTCTACCTAAATCATCTAATGATTTTATAGTGCTTGCTGAATGCTTTTCACATTTTTTCATGACAAATATAGAAAATGTTCCAGGAGATGGAAAATGTTCTGCTGAATTTCAGGCCACGGAGTAGTCAGGGATCTTAAAGTAATAATTGAGTGTATCCTTCTCTGTCAAATGTATCATCAGACTTGTGGTGTTGAAGGAATTGTACTGATTGCTTTTCAAATTGTTTGCTCTTTCTTCTTCAAATTAACATCCATATATGTTTTCAATTATCTCTTGACTGTTTCTGTACACCACTCTAAATATTCAGGTTTTCTACAGAAGACTTAATAAGAATTTCAATTTTAAATGACTTTTTAAAAGAAAATTTCTTTCTAAATTTCTACTCTTTGCACATTAATAACAGCATATTAGTTGAATTGTAGACTAATGATGCATAAACTCTAGTGACAGACATCCTATATCATGCTCAAAGCAAGTCATATGTTTCATGGCTAGACATGTTAGAAAGCTTTTATTCTTTGATCAAAGGCCAGCCCTGGTCCTGGAGAAAAGTTCTATTTGTTTGCTTGGATTTGTCTCTTCCTTGTAGAAAAATCTGAGATCCTGAGCTTGTAAATATAAGTTTATATATGGTTTTTTTAAAAAGCTACATTTGCTTGCCCTAAGAATATGCAATATTCTTTGGGCACTCTAATGTGAACCCTACCCTTCTCTGAAGCCTAACCCTCTCTTGATGATCTATGTCTGTCCTTTCTCTAGGCCTCCTTTAAAAAGAGACTATCCCTTCTGAGATTTCCATACAGACTTCAAACCTCTCTAGAGGTTTGCACAGACATACAATTATATTTTCTATTTTGTTGCTTTATCCTTTTCCAATAATTTTCAAAATGTAATACATCTTCAGTGCAGTAAGTCACTGAGCACTGAGCTTGATAATTTTATTAGTCTATCCACAGGGACTCCAAGCTCTCCTCTCAGAGTGATAATAACCCTGTGTTTTATGCAAACAGAGGAGGACTTGTGGGTAGAGGTGTGATGGTTAGAGGCTGTCTGGGGCTTACTGATCATGAAATGATTTAGTCTTCAATTCTTGAAGAACTAAGAAGGGGAACTTCCAGAATGTAGACTGGCCAGTGAGGGAGACTGGTTGAGGAAATCCCTTGGGAGTCCAGAATGG
The DNA here is from genome assembly GCF_027887145.1 of Ammospiza caudacuta. Lineage (NCBI taxonomy): Eukaryota > Metazoa > Chordata > Aves > Passeriformes > Passerellidae > Ammospiza > Ammospiza caudacuta. Next base: position 106,383,719 of record NC_080595.1, on the reverse strand, counting down.
CAAAGGATTCCCAGAATGCTGAGCATTCTTTGAGAAAGAAATTTTCAAGGCTAGGATCAGGCCATCCACATGTGCCAAAATATGAACCAGTGGTGAAGACGAGCAGCCTGGTTGAACAGAGTATGTCTAAAAAAAGGGCAAGAGGAGCTGGTGAAACATCTGAAGCACAAGTTGTATAAGGAGTGGCTGAGGAAGCTGGGGTAGTTAAGCTTGGAGAAAAGGAGGCTCAGAGAGAAATTATTGTTCTCTACAACTTCCTGACAAGAGCTTGTAGCCAGATGAAGGTTGCTCTCTTGTCCCAGTAAACCAGTGATAGGACAAGTGTGGGAACAGCCTTAAATTGCAAAGAGGATTTTGATTGATTAATAAGGAAAATGTTAGTCACTAAAAGGCTTGCCAAGCTTTAGAACAGGTTACCCAGGGAAGTGGTTTAGCTCATATCCCTGGAGAAATTTAAAAGATGTATAGATGTGGCACTTGGGGACACAGTTTAATGGTGGGCTTGGTGGGCTGGGTTAACAGCTGGACTCACTGATCTTAAAGGTCATTTCAAACATAAATGATTCTATGATTCTAAAACAGATGATTTATAACAAATGATTATGCATCAATACCTAGTATTGTTTACTCATGGACTTTTACATGATAGTTATTTTATGGTACTGTGAGATCTCCCTGCATCTCTCTGCAATCACATTTCATTTTTACCACGCTGCCTAACTATGCAGCAAACTTTTTTTCTATCAATACTTTTTTGCCAAAGACTTTTGGAAGTCTAGTGTGCTTAAGAAATGGATCATCACCCTGCAATTCTGCAGACTAATTCAGAGAACTCAATAGGTTCTTGAAACATAGTTTTCCTCTATATTGATTTTTTTATCTTAGTTTATTTAGCTGCATATTTACTTATTATATTCTTATTATAATTTTAGACAATTAATCTATTTCTGACATGTAGTCTGTAATAGTTGGACTGGCCCCAAAACACGTCTCCAAAGTTGCTGTAATTTTAGCCATCCATTCCTCTGATTCTCCAGCTAATTTTTTAGTTTATATAACACAGTTACTACTTAAAGAAATTTTAATTCTATGTTCCTTCAATGCATAAAATTAAATAGTACCTAACTTTAGCAGAAGCTATTATTTATTTTATTTGTTTGTTCTTTCATTCAGCTGACAATGTAATTTGTGACAGTTCCAAGATATTTCTATAAAGAAGAACTCACATGGGACTCTTCCTAAACTTTTCAGTGGTGGAGAGTGAAATCACTTAAGATTTTCTACCATGGTCTAGTTAATTTCCTATATTAACTACTCTTCCTTTGCTATATTAAGTGTCTATTGATCCTGCAGACTTTGTGTCAAGTATTTTGCTTCTAACATGTTTGAAAACATCTAATTAACATCTTTATGCCTTTGGCAAATTGCTCTTTGAAGTAATTTTTTGGCTTATTAAAGTCTCAAAGTTAATTTGACAGAGCTTAGTTCTTTTCCATTCACCTTATCTGGACACAATACTCATTTTCTGGAAGATAATCCTTTACTGCTGTTATTCATTTTATTTTTGCTGTTTAACTATTGTTTAACTATCTCTACTCTTTCTTTTCTTTAACCAGATCGATTTAATATTTACTTTTCTCCTTCAGTATGGTGTCTTGAAGAAAACTCTATACTATCTTAAGATTTGTTCTTTGGCTGATTCTTTTACATTACTTTAAGTGTTCAGGTTTTGCATAATTTCTCTTTTTGAAAGTGAGCATCTCTACAGTGGTTTATTTTATGTGTATGTTTCCCTCCTGCCGTAGTTTCAAACCAGATTGCATTGCTCTAGAAAAGCTCTTTCAGAGAAACTTTCCAGAATATGTCCAACCTACATCTCACAAGAGTTTCTGGCTACCACCAAGGGTATTCTTTCTGAGTAACTGTTTCCCAAGAAGCTAAAGTCCAATAAAGTTCTATCATCTGAAGTTTGATCTGATGCCACATGTTCAGATACCTATCTAAATCTTCCTGGAAATAACTAAAACTTCCCATCATTACATTGTTTATTGCTCTTGCAGATTTTTGGGTCTCTGTTAATCACATTTAGTGACTGAAGGCTAGAAATTAATATGTGAGCTTTAGCCATTATTATCATTCTTTTAAAGTATTATTTTTAATTATTACTACTTTTTAAATCATAGCTTATTACTCTATTTGCTCTAGAAAAATCTTTGTCTGTCCTGCTTAAGTAATTTGCAGCCTGACATGACATGTTTGCAAGATTGGCTTTCTTTCCCCAATTTCATAACTCTTCATAGGTTATTGTCTTCATTAAAAATCAGGCAAAAAAATTCACCTATTTTATGCTTTACACTTCAAATATTTAAATAAGCAAATGTATTAATTTCCTTTTGGGATGGCTGTCTCCTCACATATTACATCCTGAAAAAGAGATGTTTTTTTTTTAGAAAATAAACTTGACTTTTGAATTCCTTTTTGCTTTGCAAGATCCTCATTCCTCTTTAGAGAAAAAATTTTCTTCAGTGGGATCTGTGAGCTCTTCTGCAGCTCTGAGCTTTCTCATAATGCTTAGTGTAAAACTTGCCCATAAACTTTAAAGTTTCAGCATCATGATTCTGTTTTCACTTAGATGGAGCTCACCTGAAATAACAGACAGTTTCACAAAACAGACATCCACCTGCTTGATGAGATTTTTTCCAGTTTCTATTGAGTTTGATTACATTTTCCTCACACAACTGTCTACAGATAAAAAGAAACTCAAAACGTCCAGACTGCTTGACTTCGATCACTCTTGGTCTTTTCAACCATTCATGTAAATTTGGCTCCAGAATCTCTATTCTCCTGCTCCATGTCATGCTACAAATGTAAGCCAAACATGCCATATATGACCATTATTTCCACTGTTCTTTGCTGTATTAAGTCAGCATACTCTCACTGTTGTCATCACAGACACATCTGCCTATCTACATGATCCACGTTCTATTATCTTCACTTCATCCCTTCACAAGTTTGCTCTGGAAGTTCAGGATATCCTTTTCTATCTAGTCAGATCTTGTTTGCTAAATATTTTCAGCTTTTCGTAGAATCATAGTATCCTGGAATATTTGAGGTGGAAAGGGGCCTCTGGAGATCAGGAATCCACCAGGAGCGGACTAGTACTTAATTTCCCAGTACCATGTCCAGTAGGTTTTTAATATTTCCAAGGATCAAGCCTCCAATGTCTCTGATCACCAAATGGAACTAGAGATGCTTGTGTCCTGCCTTGCAGTGGGGGCACATCACTGGCTCGTGTTCAACTGGCAGTCCAACCAGATTCCCCCTTTTCTGCAAAGTTGCTTTTGAGCTGCTCAGCTTCTCAGCATTTACTGGTACGTGGGTTTATTTCTCTCCAGGGTCATACCTTGGCATTTTCACTTACAGAATTCAATATCCTCCTTCTAGGAAATGGTTTTCCTCAATGGCAGTTCTTGCTAATGGCCTGGAAGTGGGCCTGCTTAGGATGTCTGTGTACTTTCTCTGTGGAAAATAATGCTGCATTTAATTTATGTTGCATATAAAAATGAAAAATAAAAGGAATAAAAAGGCAGTAGTGTGGTTTTGATTATGGTCAGTGGTCTGTGGCAGGTATATTCTGCATCACTATGCCAGCTTCTTTGTTTCTAAATTTATATTTATGTACCAATTCTTACATATGTTCTACTTTGTTATTAATTAATAATTTTAGTAGGATAAATTATTCTCATTCAGGCTTTCTTTACATTGCTAATCATCATAAATTAACCCATACTGTAGGTCAGCATATGTGGTCATCTGATATTGTTCAGTGTCTTCTAGTGACTTCTGCTTAAAGCAGTGAGTAGCCCTGAATTCTTCCATAAAAATCTCCAACATTTTTTCCCTGATAAGCAAAGTCTATGTATTTCCTTAATTTTTTTTCCCATGTCCTGCTAGGGCTGTTCCTAAACACTGAGCAATAGTCTTGCCACCTCAGTACTGCTCAACAGAGCTTGAAATTAGCAAGAGGAGCTCAGGCTGTCTGACAGCTAGTCCTACCACGGCCGCCAAGTCTGAACAAACAGCAGCAGCTATTTTGCCCACAGGGGAAATAAGGTTAGTGAAAATATTAAAGAAAAGTGAATGCCACTGCTGGCATGGCAACACTTTGCAGTAATTGGTTCCTTGTGATTCATGCTGGCCTGGTTCTGAGAGCTACAGATGGGAAGCTTGGAAGGTTTAGTTTGGAAGCTCTAGTATGGAGCTTATAAGCTCTTCTTAAGAAGTGGCAAACAGTTCAAAAGTTCACTTAAGTTAGTGTAACTCTGTAAATTCCAAGAACATTTCTTGCTAATTTCCTTTTTTTTTGAGATAATTCTTTGATTTGAACATGTTGAATAGTAACTATTGTAACCATTCAGCTGCAGGTGCTGCTTTTCATGAAAAACTGCAGTCTTTGATTTTTTCCTCTATTAAACTATATCTCATTCATCAACAGCTGATCCTGACCATTCCTTCTTATTATAGAAATCAGATTTGTATAACTAGATAATATGATTAATTTTGAAAGAAATTGCTGACAGTTTGTTCTAAATATTATTAAAATTACTAATAAAGAAGAAAACTTGTGTTCAAAGGTTAAATACAAAACCAGATATCATTAACTAACACAAACAAATGGTGAAAACAGCTTGCAAAAATTAAATCTTCTAGCTCAGATATGCAAATATGAACCATGTCTGAGCACCCCAATTTAGCAAACCAAACAGGAGTTCTCAAATGGATTGACTAGACTTTCAATAATGTTGAGGAGATTACTTGCTTTTGGTACTCTGTTGCTTGGCTAGGAGTGTGGCAGTTGATAGACCTTATAATTCTCTTCCTGGTTCTCCCTTAAAATGTAAAATTAATGAGAAAGATTAAAAAAAAATAGAAAAAAGAGTGAATTTTTCAAACCTTTTCCAAGTCTTAAGTTTAAATATTACTTAAGTTTAAATTGCAGACATGTTTGAGTGAATTTACTTCTGTTGTTTACATAGGTATAATTCTGGTTTCTTGACCTCATCAAACTTATATTTATTGACAAACATGATTATAGTACAGATTGAAGATGATGATTAATAGGTATTCCTGAGAAGTTGTAGGGTCTCCATCCTTGGAAGCACTCAAAACCCAATTGGACACATTGCTGAGCAACCTGCCCGATCTGTGCAGGGGAGGTGGGCTAGATGATGTCCAGAGGTCCCTTCCAAACTCAGACTTTCTGTGACAAGCCAGGTATAATCCCCCCCAAGAAGATCTTGATGAATTGAACAGCTGTGATGTTTTTCCTAGTATGCTTGTTTCCTGCCTCGTTACATCAGAGCCCAGATCTCTGAGTCAGCGTGGGGTCTTATGAGGCAGAGAGTTATTTATACTGAGCTTCTTCATTTGCTCCCACCTCACTTATATGCAAAAATATGTAATTAGTCTGAAGCTGGGTATACAACAATATGTCAAGAAAAAGAGTACTTTAAAGAATATTACTGTCTTCTCAAATCCACAAATGTTAATCTGGGAATGTAAATGTAATGTTGCGTTTTAAGAGAAGCACACAGTGTGAATTAATGAAGCATGGAACAGCTGCCTTTATAACCCTGACAATTCAAAAGGAATAGGGAGGAAGGACAGAGTGAAGCAGTGTGTTTCAAGTCACTGTATCAGGTAGATGTAACACCACCCATGTGGCTGGCAGCTACTGAGCCAGAAAATCAAGCTTTACCAAGAGTGAAACCCGAGATCCCATGAGTCTGTTTTCCATTCTAAATGGTTTGCTGCTTTAGTGCTATTTCATTAGGACTACTCACATCATCCCATCCCAGTGATCCTGTTCCATATCTGCTCTACCATCAGTTTCCAGCAAAATTCTGCTTTATTCTGTTTTGATTACCTGCTATAGGAAAACACATTCAAAGATGACTTTTTTTTGTGAATTATTGTATACTTGCTGAGGTCAGCCCTATTTTGACAGCTGAATTACAATATAGAAAATTTTGTTAGTCAAGGCTTCAAGCATTTTGTTTTCAGCTTAGTAATAACAAGTAAAACTCCTTTAATCCTCCATAAGTAAGTTAAGATTGGAATCAAATACACATGTAAATTTAAGGGTCCCACACCTCAGTTTGTGCAGACTTTTAACTATCCACTGGATTCTAGATGACTTAGAAATTCAGGTGGCCAGCTCAGTTCCTTAAAGATTTGTCATGCCTACCCAGCAAAGCAGCACTACAGTTGTTTGATTAATGTCCTGATATTCTGCTCAAATTAGCAGTACCATTTCAAAGTATTTCATCTCCTGAAGGGAAATTGCAGCCTGATATTCAAGGGATTAAACTGCAGATAAAACAATTATCTTTTAATGACATCTCTCGTCCTCATTTTCATGTTTTTTTCATTATAAGGCAGCAACATAATTTATAAACAGAAAAAGGCTTTGTAGCCTTACATATTTAGATATGCTGCATATAAAAGTCTTCATTGTTTGTCTTAGCAATCAAACAAAAGAAAATGTGACAACTCAATCATTCTGTACTACAGTAAAACCATCTTTTATTTAGGATGGAAGAAATTCAGCATAAGTCTTTGTCTTCCTATAGACCCTTTGTCATCTGGCTGTTTTGAAATAAAATGGTTTAAAACGGGACAGATTCATGACATATGCTGGCTAATAAGAAGGCAATATCTTGTCTAGGTTAAACAGTCTCTCTGATATCTCTTAAATAGACCACTAAATAAACCAGCTTTTATTATGCTTTACAGGGACAATAACAGATACATAGATAAATATAATAGGATGGTAAAAAAAGTCCTGAAGAGTGTGCTTAAAAGAAGAACATTACTGGAAACTCAATACTGTGTTATGGTAAACAAAAAACGTCGGTACAAAACTACAACTAAATTTATTCAGGGTTTTATTGATCAGAATAAATAAATAAATAAATATTTTATCTCCATTCAGCTAATGTGAGACAATTGTCAGTTAATCCACTGTTCATACTCTTATTTAAACCCTTTCTGTGCATCAGCCCAGAGCGATGGGTGTAGTTTTAATCTGAACAAGTAACTTGTCTGTCTCAGTGGCAGTGATGATGATGTACAACAAAACCATTCCAGGTTCTGCAGTGAGTAGGGATCAGTGAGGCTGCTGAACTGTTGGGACACACAACGTTCTGGACAGGGTAACAGCAGTTTGATGTTGGTCTCCTGGTGCTTTCAGAAGACAAGCATGGGATGCCAGGATTTACCAGCAGTTATTTTCCCATCCTTTCTTTAGCCAGTTCTTGGAGGGGGTGGGAGGGAAGTTATCTGTACATTTTTCTCCACTTGATAAACTCTTCTCATTATGTTTAATGAAGATGATAGGCACAGCTTCTGTAAAACACAGGCCAGCCTTAATACTGAAAACAAGGCCTTTTCTGATCTTCTCTATTATTCCATCTCTGTTGCAATGAATAAAAGAATGTCTTTGGAGGATATTCTACATTTAAGTAATCCTTTTGTTCCTTTCCTTCTCTTTGCTCAAACCTGAATCTGGTTTAGGATTGGCTTGTGAGTTGTGCTAGTTTCTGGCAAAGGAAGAATAAAGTGTTGTATCAAGAGTTGTATTTATTGTGAAATATCACAATTCCTTACTATGAAACAGGCAGATCTAAAATGTTTTCACAGACCATTTGATTTGAAATAGATGTGCATGCAATATGCTGGGTTTTCTTCTGTGCAGTTTTTGCATTCTTCAAACACTATTTTTTAAACTCACAAGACAGAATGCTAATTGCTTCAATGTACCAAGAACTTTGGCAGGGCTTTCACTTCCTTTTAATATATGTGTGCATGAGGGAAAAATTCACTCCTGTCAATATTTGCAGTAAAAAGCCAAACTTAGGAGTACACTCTGAATAAAGAAAATGGTTCATGATAACTTCAATAAAGCAGAAGATATACATTTTAGGAAAATACAACTGCTCCTGCATATATTTTACTTTTACATCAGTAACAATTCAAGTGCCTGTTTTGGTACACATAAAAAAGAAAGCTTGTCTTTTATTGCAAAGAACTAAATAAATACCATTGTCAGACATGCATCACAATCACACACAGTCAGAGTGCCTACAATCACACATAGAAAGACAAGATATTAGAGAATGTATTTCAAAATCAAATGCATTCGATAGAGAATGTATGACAAAATCAAATATTGTAGTGTGGAAATGTTGAGAAGTTTCCCTTCCTTTATTCTTTGTAGCACAGAATATCTATGAAACTTTTGTTTTGATTTTTTTTCTTTACCCCATACAGAGAACAGTCTGATTTCACATGGATGGACTCTTAGCAGCAGTAAAGACACATCTCAGACACAAAGATCTGCTCCATCAGTCAGCAATGCATACTTTGTCACCCTGAAATAAGAAATGCTAAACATTCTCAAGGAAAATCCTCCAGAGCATTTTTACTTCACATGTTCTTAAAAATATTGGAATCATTTTGGCTAAAGTTTTTTGGTTTTTTCTTCAGTGACAGATGGATTAAAGATCTGACAGATAAACTAAACTTTCTACTAGAGAAGAAAATTCTTGTGTGTGTGCCTTTTGTGTATTCAATCTGTCTGCATGAAAAGTTAAAATACATATTTCCATGTCTTTACATATGTATTTCTCACTCAACTAAGCCACATTTGGATGTGGCTTTTGTTGTTTAATTATTCATTTACTTCTTTTCTCCCTTATTTTTATCCATAAGTCATTAGACAGTTCATTTCCTCAGGTTCTTAGACTGTATTTTTCACTCTTTTTTAAAAGAATTGTCTCCTTTTAGGAAAAGGAGATTCTAAGAGAGGAATTTTAAGGCAGACAACAATGCAATCTTTTTTTACATATGGAGAAAGGTATTTTGTAGAAATAGGGTAATTGTGCAAAAGAAAGAGAGAAAAATGTATAGAGGAATGAATTTTGTATTTTGCTGATCTAGTGGATAATTTCTAGTGGATACGGAGCATTTCAGTGGCACTCAGAAATGCCATATTGAGTCCTGCTCAGATCCCTATTTTATGTGTGACCTTGGTTTCTCTGCTGCTTGACTCCTGGGTGTAAATTTGGGACACTGTTTCTCCAGTGTAACTGGGTTATTATAGAGAGTGGGGCACCTCTGGAGGCCATTTCATTCTATTCTAAAACAGGTGTTTTAAACAGGAAATAAATCAGCAGAGGAAATTGCTGCCTTTCTCCATTTTCTTAGAAGGAACTGGGAGAAGTAGCTTAAATTGGCAAGGAAATTTATGAATAGATAAAGGAAATTATACAATACACAATATTTAGGAACAAACTGATTCTTCTGATTAAATAATAGTTTTTGAATTTTGATGCAAATACTTAGAAGTAAAAAAAATTGAGGCGCTTCTATGTTTTCAGGTAGTAAAGCAGATTGCTCTTCTGTGCTTCCCTTGGATACTCATCATATCACACAGTATCATTAAATTGTGTTTTAGTATATCTTTATACATTCTATGTTCTGAGTTATAGTCAGTAGCCTTGAATCTTTGCAGCCCTTTAATCTGAGTATCTGGTAGCACCAGTGTGAAAAGCAAATGATTTATACACATGCTCTCTAAGTTAAATGTACACTGTTTTCTATATATAAAACAAGATCTTCATCAAACTTCTTGTCTTTTTCTGAGTGTTATTTTTTGACTTTTTTCTTTCTTGCTCTTCTTTTTAAAACATATTTCTTTTTAATCTGTCTGGAAATGTAAGGAAGGTCTCTTAAACTGAATAAAAATTAGCATCTAACAAGAAATTTTGTTTTTTAAGTAGGCATTTTTCATATGCAGAAGAAAAAAAATGTTTTCTTACATAAGAAAACAATTCCCAAATACACAGTATAATGGGCCCAAAAGATTCAGTTATTTCCTCTAGAAATTATAATTTAAGAGTATATGATTTCTCCAACAGAGCATTGTTCATTTTTGAGACTATCATGCCTACTTAGTCCCCAGAATAAATGTAAAACATTTGTGTCTTTACAATACACCATTATAACAGGAAAACAGGGAAGAACTGCCTTGTTGAATGCATTTTTTCAAGGAAGACATCCCTTTTTCACTTTAATACATTTAGAAATCTCATAAATGTATCTGTCCAAACAGCTATTAAAAGCTGGCTACAAAGATCTTGCTGCCTGAATGCAAAATACAGAACATTTATGGTAAACACAGACAAATTCTTGCATCATGTTTAAATAGTTCTCCTTGATAAACATAACAGACTTTTAAAAATAGATTTTTAAAGTCAGAAGAGCTCTTAGACTCAGTGACTTCCAGTTTTGCATATGGTGGGTGTCATGGTTTGACCCGGAAACAGGATTTCTGGGATGCTGTAGATAGGGCCAGTGAGTGCTCAGATTTGAATATTGCCATCTGGCCCAGCCACTGGGCATTGGATCCACCTCTGAGACCACAGGGTAAAAGCAGGGCTCTCCCCTGGCAGTTTCTCTTTGGATTTCTGGCGGGAAGGAGTTGGGTCTCTCCCCCGGCCCAGTTGCTGGCTGGGCGGGGGGAGGGGAAAAGCCATGCGGCCCGGCCCGGGAGAGGTAGGCCTGGCCCCCCCAAGGGTGGAAGGAAGAAGTAAAGAAATGCCGGGAAGCAATGGGCAGCCTGTTCCCCCCCTTGGAGACAGACAGAGAGAGAGAGTGCAGCCTGTGTTTGTGGCCGTTACCTTGAAATTTAGTAAACATGTGCTGGCAGCAGGCAGCCCGGCTGAGGAGATGGGGGGGGGGGGGGTGTGCAGCCAGGAGTCCAGCCGCTTGGAGGAGTTTTTAACCCTTCTTGGACAATGAAAACTTCACAGAACATTAACCCTTCCTAGACGAGTGATGAAGGTCTGGACCAGAGAGAGAGAGAGTGAGAGATGTTGGAAGAATGGAGAAGATGGAGTGGCATTTTATGCTGGACTCTTTTGTGTAGCCATGGACAGAGCCATGTGTCCATGTGATACAGAGACTGAGTCCAGGGGGAGAAATGTCCCAGAGCCAAAGAAGATTCAGTGTGGGTACCCCTCGGCCCCAGGGGGTATATAAAATATGGGGGGGGGGACAGATGTCCCAAAGGTGAGATACTGTGCTTTTCTGGAACTGGACAAAGCATCCTTAAAAAGACAACCCTGGAAGCAGCCCTGTTCCCTGTTCGGTGGTGAGAGCACCGGAACAAGGACGGAAAAGGCCACCACAACACACGGAAGGACTCCCTCTCCTCTTGAGGAGCTGAAAGTTGAGCATTCTAAAGGGGTGGTGCTGGACCCAGAATTGGTGATTTTGGAAGATGTATTGTATTGGGAATTTAGGGGGGAGGAGGAGGAGAGTTTTTGTGAGGTTTTCATTTTCCTTGTCTTTTCTTTTTTTCTTTTGTGTGTAGTTTAGTAATTGTTTTTGTAGTTTAGTTAATAAACTTTTCTTTTTTTTCAAGTGAGAGCCTGCTTTGTTTGTTCCTGGTCAAAATCTCACAGCAGACACCAGAGAAAGTGTATTTTCATGGGGGCATTTGGCCTTGTGCCAGTGTCAAACCCTGACAGTGGGCCACAGAATATCATCAGAACTAGGCCAAATTACAGTTGCCTGAAACAAATATTCTGTACATTTCTTTATCTCCCCTGAACGTTCGGGAAATGGAAAGTCTGAACAAAAAGAGAACTGTCTATCTATCTTCACAGGATGAACTGACTTTTGGCCAAATTAAAGTCTTTGTAAAAGCTATCTAGAAGGCTTGATCAGAAATTGTGGCAGATCTGCATTATATCACTGATCCAGGGCAAGATCACAACAGATTAATTTCTTGATCTGCCACCTTTGTATACACTTGTGAATTTCTATATGCACTTCTGAAAGGTTAAAGAAATAAAGTTCAGAGACCAGCTGAAGGTTAGCTCTGCTAACAACAAACCTTAACAGATCTGTATCATAGATCTTTCTCCATAACAGGATTTGGGATGTGCAGCTATTAGAATTACCTTACTGAGTTTTCTGTCTTCAACTGATGCATGATTTCAGTGTGCTTGCTCTTATTTTGTTTCTCCAATTAGAAATCTAACAGATTAGTTGAAACCACTAGTGAAATTAGTTTTAGCAAATAAATAACTTCATTGGAAAGGGCAAGTAAAGGTCATTTAATCAATCTGAAAAGATGTATCTTCCTCTGGATCAGTCTATGGCAGTAGAAAAGGTTATTTTGTTTAACTGCCTATGCATTCCTGAGAAGTTCTGGCCTTCATTGATCTGTCAGTTACATAACTTGTATGAATACTCCCTAATTTGCTGAAAAAAATTAATACCAATTTTTTTGGGGAAAAAAAATGGAGCTGGTATTCATAGTGCTGCAATGGTGGTAGATTTGCAAGAGAAGACTCATAATTTATGAAAGTGTTGAGGAGAAATATCAGACACTGAGCCAGCTGGACCAAAGAAAGACATTTGTCCAACAGCATCATTTGTATCTTAGAGGCAGTTAAAGAAGCAGCTGACTACTTTCTCATAGAAAATGAGGTACTGATGGTAACTTCTTGTTACTAATCATGTTAAGATGTTAAACTTAGGCACACAGATGAGATGAGGATAGCAAAATATTTTAACAATTTTGCTGAGCATCAGTTTAAGTATTTGTCCTTATTTATTGTTTTCAGGAAGAAAAATAATTTTTTGCAATAATAGTTTTCTACTTTGTTCTATTTCCCTACCCACCCCTGCTTCCCCTCCAGCAAAAAGGTATATTTGCTTGAACAAATATATATATATATATATATATATATATAAAATTCCTCTCATGGCACTGTGTTCCATGATGTGATCTGACTGACTCCAACTGAGTGTGGAGCATGTTCTTTTATATGCATTTTTGAACAGTGAATTCTACTGAAGTTGGTTGATACAGATATTTTTAGCTGTGGGTCCACTACTGTCTGCTGCCGACTACTTGTCAGACTTTTCCTCATTTTAAAAAAATTATGATAAATCTGACATATATTTAACACACCAGCTCCAATTTTTCATAGCAATTGTTTAAAGGATTGTGATTTTTACATTAAAAGAAAATGCTCTTACTAGAGCATAAATGCATTGTTCCATCCAGCAGTTTAAATTGTATGTATTTTCCATTTTTCATGGAGTCACTAAGTGTTACAACTATTCATTGTGTTGGTCACCTCTTCTGCTTCAAAGATCAAAAGAGAAATGAACATTACTTTTAACACATTTCATTATCACTCTGGTGATGTGTAAAAGGTTTGCTAGAATTTTTTTTCTGGAAAACTTCAAACCAAGGTTTTAAAAAATGATATCACCTCCCTTTTCCATCTGAATTTAACATGGTGTGGGATGAGAATGAAGTTAGTGCCTCAGCTGGCCACACTTGGTTTGATGGTAGTGATTATTAGACTTGTTTCGAGTTCATTGCTCATTGTTAAGCAGGGATCCTATGTCATACTGCAATTAAAAAGAAAAATTGCAAATGCAGCCAACAGACTACTTCGTTATCACAAAGGAACAACAAAGGAAGATTTATTACCACCCTTAAATTCAACTAGATTATAATTTCTCCACACAATCCATACTTTCCTTACATTTCTTAGAAAATTCTCTAATTCCAACTGAGCATCCTGATGTGTGTTATTAATTAATTAATTAATTAATATATTATTTAAGAGTGTCAGAATTTATATAATAAATGGAAATTAGAAAAAGAGGGTTTTGCCATTTCACTGGTTTTGGATACATATATATGAGATTTATAAGGTGGGACTGTAACACCTGATCTTGCTAAATCCAAAAAAGAGAAAGCTAAAGAGGGATCCTAGTGCTCATCTTTAACACTTTAATGGCAGGATATGGTGAAGATGGAGTCAGGCTTTTCTTGGAGCTGTGCAGCAAAATACACTTTTTTTCTGAAATCAGTAATTCTGCTGAACAAACTCTCATTGTTACTTACTAGGAAAAAAAGGGAAAATAGAAGGAAAACAAATGCATCTCAAAGAGAGTCAAAGATGAAAGCTGCATGTGTGAAGTGGTCTTTCCAAAATTTGTGGCCTTATACTATAAAATAATGCTTTAAAATAAAATGATAAAATAATAAAATAATAAAATAAAGTATTAAAATATAAAATAATATTCATAAAATATTTTGCTGGACTGAAATGTAGAAGCTGATTTCTTAAAACTTTACATGTTCATAGTCCCAGTTAATATGCATAGAAATGGTTGAGTAGAATATTATAAAATTACTGGGTTTTGTTCATGATTTTTATAAGAGAATCTTAAGAGGATAAAGCTTTTTAAGTCCACTTTTAAACAGAAAAACATTCAGTTCTTGCTGAAGAATATAAATATTCATACTTGTTCAGAGACCATTTCAGAGAAAAAGGAATAGGATAACTTTAGAATTTCATGGTAATAGCTCTGTTAGAAACCTTGCTAGCAAATAGGGAAAAAACAAGAAAAAGCTTTGACAGATACTGTTTTCAAACCAACTAGCAGGTATTCATGAAGTCCAACAAATTCTAATAATTTCTATTTTATTTCCTGCTTCATCCTGGCAGCATAAATGTATTTAGGTTCAACATCTTCTGCCAAAAGTATATCCAGTCACTTAGATAATTTATGGGGATCTCTCACAACTCTGTAAGTTAGCACAAAGTTCATGAAGTGCAAATACGTTAATAAATTTTTGCATGGTAGCCTCCATGGAATGAAAGACTGAATGTGAATCTGGGTCTCCAAAACAATTGTTTCATTCTCAGTGCTGACACTACCTTTAAGTAGTTTTTCTCTTCTTTTCAAGTCTGCCATATCTAAAAAGCCTTCTCCTTTTTCTGTGTCAAAATATCTATTTCTAATGCTTTTAAACAATTCACAGTATTATGTAAGCACTGATTATTTTTTATGCTGGGGGCATTATGATATTGAATCAGCTCAGTCAGATGAAATAAGGTGCAACATCACTTGGTAGACTTAGTGACTGGCAAATTAATCTGGTAATTTTCTTTAATAAACTTAGTTTCTAAATAAAAGAAACAGAGGAGATGCCATGCTTCTAGGCCTTTAGTAAAATATCATTTCCATACCAGAGAGAAATAAAATCTTTAATTAAACCAGAAAAATGCATAAAAAAGAACTCGCTAAAATGAAAAAAAAAAAAAATAGACAGTGATATTAGGAATTTTATATTATTATCAGAACTCCTTAAGGATCAAAATAGGATAAATATTAACATCAGTGATGCAGTTTGTTGTTCAAATTTGCTAATATTCTAAAATTCAGAGATAGCACTACAATGAAAGCTTAAGTGAGTATCAAAAGAAATTGAAAAATTAACTAAAGCTTATGAATGAAATTTAATTGTAAGAATTCCAGAAGCCTCTTAGGAACTAAAAATAGCAATCTAAGTGTTACTCTGAAAATATCAGGAGTTGGAATTTACTATGGAAGTGAAAGAACTTTTCACATTAATTGATTGCAGGTCGACTATGAGCAATAAGTATCATATGGATGTGAAAATGGGAATGCCATCCTATGATGTAGGTATGACATAGGGTAATGACAGTCTAAATATTTCCAGTTAGTTTTGGACAAATTTTAACAAAATATAGAGCGTACAATTTAGCAGATACTGTGACCAGTTCTGTCATGCAAGTCACACATGTGGAAGAGGAGTAAATTTAACCTCAATGGATGCAAACAACTGCTACGATGATCAAGAGTCCCTAAAAGTCAAGTGTATAAGCATGGAGTACAAAATGTAAATCTGGTTAGCAAAATCTAGAAAATATAGAAAAGGGAAGGAAGGAAGGAAGGAAGGAAGGAAGGAAGGAAGGAAGGAAGGAAGGAAGGAAGGAAGGAAGGAAGGAAGGAAGGAAGGAAGGAAGGAAGGAAGGAAGGAAGGAAGGAAGGAAGGAAGGAAGGAAGGAAGGAAGGAAGGAAGGAAGGAAGGAAGGAAGGAAGGAAGGAAGGAAGGAAGGAAGGAAGGAAGGAAGGAAGGAAGGAAGGAAGGAAGGAAGGAAGGAAGGAAGGAAGGAAGGAAGGAAGGAAGGATATGGTATATCAGTGTCTATGTATAGGCATGTGGAAACTGAGGGATATTGAAGGAACCAGAAGCACAGCTGATTTCATTAGTGGAGACAGTGGTGGTATTAGATTAATTAAGTTATCCTGTACCTCGGATTTCCAAGGGGAAATCTGAGGTACAGGAAAAAAGTAATTCATTAACGGCATTTATTTCATTAACAAGTATCTTGTGGTGCAATAGCCTTTACAGGACTGGATTCAATAGTCCAGAACAATCCCTTCCTATAAAAAGTGCTCATTTCTATGAGAAGCACTCATAAAGTCAATTGCTGCAAAATTATCTGCCTTAGGACCTTCTTTAACAGTAACAGGGCAGAGAAGGGGAGCTATAGAGTTGCAACTTTCCCTGTACAAAAATGGGGAAGACGCCTCTGCTGGGAGGCAGAGTAGCTTTAGAGTAGCACTTCAGTCTGGATCAAGAACATGCATTTGCTTTCATTTGTGACACAGGAAGATCTTGGCCATATAATTTAGATTTCTTTCTGCTGAAATGAAGATAGATAATTCACTTTGGGAGCCCCCTAACACACTTCATGCACAGTTGACTGCTCAGTGTACAAATCAGCTCATCAGAAGTAAAATTTCCTGTAATGTGCTGTGTACCCTGGATCTTTAGCACCAGCTGTGCGGATCTGCTCCCTTTGGGTAGCTGCTTGTTAATGCAGATGTAACCTGTGCATCACCCAGGGTTATGCATGGCATAGAAGCAGCAAGGCCCTCCCACACTGACTCTGGAAATTTGCCAGTGGATGTCAAAGGACATGGCTACCACTCATGTGTGCCAGTGACAACTGGTCCTGTCACAAAGCTGTCAGTATCTTTATGAGCTCATGTGCCCACAGAAGGGAATCATGTTAATGTTTCATTTGGTCCTTGGCAGTGGGTTCCCAGACAGTAACCGTTTGCTCAAACTGTAATGAATGAAATGAGCTAAATTCCATCCTGCTGTAAGCTGTCCCAGCAAGAGATGTGACTTTGGCTTGGATTTGTACGTTAGAGATGCACTGGTAATCTTAGGATGGGTAATTTCAGTGAGCACCTTTTTTTTGTTGATGAGTGAATGGTTCTTTCTGGAATCTTTAAAATTAGTAACATTAAAATCATAGTGTAAATCAGATTTGGATTTTATTTACTGTGCTTTTCTCCTAATGGTACTCTGTGGGGGTTTTTTTGCTGTTGTTGTTTTTTTTGGGTTTTTAAAGATGATAACAGCTGCTATCTCTGCTTAATTTGCTTTCTGCAGAGTAAAAGATTGTATGAAGAGTACACATGTGGGTTTATTATGCAATAAGGAAAACTTATTGTGGTAGCAGCATACTTTCCAGCTAAAGATGAGCTGTTAAACACTGTTTCACTTACACATGGATTGCCTGTGATGAGTGATACCAGATGTAGAGAAGAGTGAAGTAGCTGATGTACATAATTTACTTTTGTAACTGTAAATTATATAATGTGTTTGCATTCACTTTAGAGTCTATCAGAAGTAACAGAACATAATGATGACAGGTGGCAGAAAACATGTTGACTTTTTCCTTCATCTTCATACACTTGTGTCTAACTCAATAGTGTTTGCTGTGTGAGAATTCCTATTTGAAGCACTGATTAAGTAATCTCCATTACTCTGCAGAGGGAGATAAACATCCAAACCAGGTGAGATCTTAGGCAAAAGACAGTCCCAGAAAAGGATTTATGCTGGAACCCTATTTTCACACAGTTTCATTTTAGTAAGCCTCTCACTTTTGGTTTGATACTCCTTGAGGGAACCTGTTTTCAAATGAGGAAAGCTTTAACTCATTCCAGGGCCAGACTAATGTGTATGA
This sequence comes from Ammospiza caudacuta, assembly GCF_027887145.1. Lineage (NCBI taxonomy): Eukaryota > Metazoa > Chordata > Aves > Passeriformes > Passerellidae > Ammospiza > Ammospiza caudacuta. The sequence goes on along the minus strand of NC_080595.1, from coordinate 106,365,768 downwards.
TTGCTTGTACTTCAGTCTCTTCTGTGGAGCCACTGTGTATTGCAAAGTTAATGAAGTGTTTACTGGCATAAAGAAGGATTGAAAGGATGCCTGATCCATCTCTAAATTATCTCTTTTTTTTTCCTCTCAGTAAATATTTTTTTTAATTCACAGAAATATGGTGGAGTTTCTACAGCAGTAAAAGAAAGAGACTTTTTAGCCCCAGGCTTATTTCTTGGTGAAATATTTAGTAAATGTTGGGGTGTGACTTCCCCAGACAACAAAAGATATTGGAACCTCATATTCTTAAAATTTTAATTGTTCAGCCAAAGTCTAATGGATAAAATAGGACGGGTGGAAACAAACTGTCTTGGTGTTTGCTTTCTGATGTGGTGTGTATCATTCTCAAACAAGTGAGGACAGAATGAGTTGCCTAAACATAGGCTATTTTACATACTCTCGGTTATTCAAGACATCTGCTTGGAATTTACACATCCCACATCCTTCTGGGGTGGCAGCTGAAGTTATTTATTTAGACAACTCATTACTAGTGCTCCAACATTTTCTAATTCTCTGTTGGGTTATGTTCAGACACTGTGAATATGGAATCTACGAGAGTTGGGGTAATATCAGTACGTGCTCACTGACAGAAGTTAAAGATCATATGAAACTTATGAGTATCATTTGTGGAAATATGGGCAACTATTATACTTCACGATAATTCTAGGATTTGTATTCTGAAACTAGACTGTGAAGCTGCTGTTTCTACTGATTCTATATCTGAATATCACCTCAAGGGGCAGAGGAGCTAACTTCTTAGGTATCCATACAAAGGACAGTGACTAAACTTAGCCAGGTTATCACAATATTTTCCTTAAGCTACTGTTTCCTGATCTAGATAGGTCAGCTTAATAGAGAGTTAGACTAAAACATCTTGTAAACCATCAATTATTTTTCATGTGAAAAAGCAGTTAAAAAAATCCCCAAAATCAGAAGACATTAAGAAAAATAAGTATGTTCTTGTTCTTTTTCTACCAAAAAAAAACCCCACCAAACCCCTAAGTTTATTTTTAAGATTCCAACCTCCCTGCCAGCAGCCAAGCTCATGCAGTCATTGGCCCACTCCCCCACCAGCAGGAGCAGGGAGAGAATCAGAAGGGTAGAAAGTAGAGAACTCATGGGTTGAGATGAAGACAGGTTAATACATAAAGAAAATCCAAGCACACAAGCAAAGCAAAACAAAGAATGAATTCACTGCTACCCTCGGGCAGGCAGGGGTTCAGCCATCCCCAGGAGAGCAGGGCCCCATCATATGGAACAGTGACTTGGGAAGAAAAACACGTCACTTCAAATGTGCCCTTCTTCATCCTTCCCCCCACTTTATGTACTGAGCATGACTTTCTATAGTCTGGAACATCCCTTTGGTCAGTTTGGGTCACCTGTCCTGGCTGTGTCTCCTCCCAGCCTCCCAAGCACCCCCAGCCCCCTCCCCAGTGTGGCAGTGTGAGAAGCAGAAAAGGCCTTGGCTCTGTGTAAGCCCTGCTCAGCAATAACAAAAACATCTCTGTATGATCAACCCTGTGTTCAGCACAGACTCAAAACACAGCTCCCTATTGGCCACTGTGAAAAAAGTAACTCCACCTCAGGTGAAACCAGCACACCTCAATTTCAATTTTTTTTCTCCACTTCCTTTCATTAGAATAACCTTCTTGGTTCTCCAACACAAAAAAATTATAATGTTTGAATTATTTCTGGTTGAACAGGAAATTGATTTTAAGAAATTTAGACAAAAATAATTTTCTTTAAGGTATGCATTCATAGGAAAATTTCATCTGCTCTATTTAACCCCTGTGGTGTGATTGCCATAATTTCTACTATTTTTGTATTATTTAATGCTATGTTGTCTACATATATGTATTTAATAAAATAATTAATTCTATACTAGTTAATTAATTTAATAAATAAACTAATTCTATTAGTTTATTTCTATTCTATTATTCTAGTTATTTGAAAATTGAGGGAACATCTAAGAAAGAACTATTATGTTTTTACATGGTATGTAAATGATACACGTGTCTCTCTGCATTATCTTTTCTGTAGAACTTTCATAGAATTGTTACGTAATACTTGATATTTTCTAGAATATATGTAAGAAAACTCCAACCCAGACTTCAAACTTAAGGAAAGTTTAATTTAAATAGCAGTGTTACTGAAATACTTGAAAAGAGAAACTTTATTTCTAACAGATCTGCAAAATTATCATTCTGATACAAAATATAAATTTTTGCTGCTGATGTGAATATCTTCTGGTTTATTTTCTAATAAGATATTGATGAACATTATACTTGTGGTATAATCCTTTGAGAGCAGTTTTAAGTGGACATGCCATGAATATATCTTTTTATTGCCTTAAAAGAGAGTACTCTCTTTCTTTCATGAAAATGAGAGTTATTTTTATTTCAGTAATTTTATTCAATACTAAAGGCTTATAATTCACTTCTGACAAATTTTAAATCCGGAATACCACTTCAAAGGAAACAGCTATGCTCCCTCTGTCACAATTCTGACTTATACGAAATCTGTAAGTTCTCTTGAGACCTAGAATGTAAAAACAATTGCTGATATTATGAGAATGAAAAATAAGAATTATTATTGTGAATTCAAAAATAAACAAATAAATTTGCGTGGAACAACTCTGTGTACAGCTGAACACAAAGACAAAGCAAGAACTTCAGGGTTCAATATTTCACTTATGGCTTCATAGCAATTATTTTCTCAACTGTGTAGGGAATACATGAAAGGAGACATGTGAGACTGTTGAGAAAAGTGCTGCAAAACCCTTCAAGAAGGAAGGGTACTGTCATCCAATACTAAGAGGACAGGAATTCATTCATACAGCTGTGGTCCAAACTCTTAGCATGTGATACACACAAAGGTGTGGCTCAAATGGGTCCTTGTGGGCTTTCAATATTTTCTTCATCACCTATCTTTCTCTATCCAAAATATATCCAAAAAATATCCAAATAGTTTTGTGCACACAAGTAAAGGAATAATTTGGACATATGGATGTCTTACTGAAGTCTTGGTGCTTAGTTTAGTTTTTTATGCATGTATGGGATTGGAGCTAATGCAAATAGGATTTATTCATTATCTTCACAACTCACAGACAGATCATTATGCTATTTATGACATTCATATAGTATTGTGAAACACGGAAAGCAGCTGCCTCACAGTTGCAGCAGTATAGCACAGATTCATCAAATGAGCAATGCAAAAATTCATGTTTAAATAGTTTCGGTAGCAAGTTAAATTCGTTTATTAACAGATTATATAAGACTTAAATTTATCACATCCCAGAGTCTTTAAATTTCCTCCCTTTTGTTAATTCATTTCTAAGTGTCTAATAAAAAACAATATTCCTATTTAAACTAGGGCTGAGTTTTGCACACCCATAGTTGAAACTTCCTTGATTGGTGTAAACCATGAGAAACAGGCCTTTCTCTTTTAGATTGTGGGGGAATTAATCAAAACCTTTATGTTGAACCTCATAACTTTACACAATCTGAACCTCTCTTTGGTTGGGAAAAATATCTACAAGCCTTAAAGATGCCTGATTTTTTCCCATACAAATGTTTTGTTCTATTTAGAATGTTTACCAAAGCCCACTGTTACCACTTTATTTAAAAGAAGAATCTAAAATGCAAAAAGGACCAGATTAACTCCTGTTTTTTGTGAGGAAAGAACTTATTTTTCCTGCTGATCATCTCCTGCTTTGTTATTTCCTACCTAGTAAATCTAGATCCGAAAACTTTACTGACCCTTAGGTCTTATGACTAATGATTTGAATGTAGACAGTTAACACTGTAACACTGGTGGGACCTGGCACTGAACAGATACCCTGACATCCAAATTCTATTTCTATTGGTCCATAAAAGCCCTGCAATTTTGGTCATATCTCCTTCTACCTTTTTCATTTCCTAACAACTGTGTCCTTTCTGTGTGTTAAAATCATTTAATTAATTGAGGCACAAGCAACTTATAAAGTGGTTGGGACGTTTCATTGAGACACTCAGAGCACTGGTGCATTAATAAAAACAGCCGAGAGGTGGGCGGACAGAAAACATCACCCACAAAACAGGCAAGTGCAGACCCATTGGAAACACAGAAGTTTTATGGATCAGCATGCTGCTTCACTAAAGAAGCAGTAGGAGAACCAAGACCAGATGGACAAAGGGAAGGCAAAAAGAACTCTCTAAAAATTGATTGTCTGAGAGTACAACAGCATGGCACCAGTGCTGTACTGTTCATGAAGAAGCTTTGGTTTGTGAATGAGGCATCACTCTTTGGATTAGATAAGGTAAAGACATACAAAACTGTCATGGGTTTATTTGATTTTTTTTCCCTTTAATTTTTAGAAGAATAGAAAAGAGGACTTTAAGCAGTGTAAAGACTTTTGCTTATTGAAATAATAGATATCTGCTGGCTTGCTATAATTAAATTTTCATTAAGACATTTGAAATGTCAGTGTGTGCTTTGAATCAGTTTGGAGGAAGGAAATTCCTATTGTACAACTATTTCACACTGAAAGGATAGTTATTTTGAAGGCTGTAATATAATGTGAAAAAAAAGGTTCTGAAAATGTGTGAAGGCTATTGTTAAAGTTTTATTATTGTTCAACAATGTGCATGCTAAGAGAGGATCCAAACTACAAAGAGGCTAAAAAAATCTGCTTTATATGCTATTTATAGAATCCCATCACCTCCCAGTGTAGCTGATTAGAATCACTTGTAGCTATGAGAATGATTGTGCAATCAAAGACAAATAAACATGGTGGATTTTTAATTATTCACACCTGCACACATTCTAAACAGCAGATCCTGCTGTATCCTTCAAATGCTCTAAAAACAAACATTCTGTTCTGATTCAGTGTGCTATTTTTAAACATCCACAATTTGTTAGTTAAAGCACAATTGTCACATGGTTTGTTGGGTTTTCTTTTCTTACATATAACAAAAAACTCTGTTTATTATGCAGAGAGATGTAAAATTTTATTTCATTTCATTTGAATGCATTGTTTAATCAGAACTGAAAATGAAATCTTTGGTGTGGGACTCTTGTAAGAAATCTAAAGGTAAAAGAAAAATGGATTAATTGAATATATATTTCATCCAGCAATTTGAAAATTACAGAATTCCCCCAAGACGTTAATTCAATTATTTGAAGAGAGTTCTTTAAAGAGAGCTGAAGACACACCAATATCTGTAATGTTACCTGTAATTCTGTCTTAAGGCTAAGGATTGTGGGCTGCTGAAGGAAAACAATTCTTGCCATATAAATTGTTAGACAGTTCTAACACCTAATTGAAAAAGTCTTTTCTAGTGAATATATAAGATAAAACCCAAAGGAACATTCCAATGCATGAGTTCCTGACTCACAGAATATATAAACAATCCTTACAGAGGTTCTTATATATGTTTATATACAGAGAAGCCACTGTAACAGGAAAAATAGCCATTATGGTGCTTAATAAGCAAGTTCTTGGCATCATGCTGCTATCCAGACCAACTCTGATTCTGTAATTTGTCTTTGTCTGATTCAGAAGAGGCATCTGACTTGTGTCTTCCACTTTCTGCTTGTATATGTTAACTACACTGGGACACCAGCCCACTGTTGTCTCATAAGAGTAATATATCTGGAGAAGAGATGCTGATATTTTGTTTTGACTGTGATTTTATATGAACTGTCCTTTGCTTCTGTTTTTTATCCATGTCTTACATATTCAAGGAACCCCTGGGAGTCTGCTTGGACTGTCCAGGCACAGCAAGGTTTACTATTTGAACTTACTGAGCCCCCGGGAGGCTGTTGGACACACTCCAAGACAGTTGTCATAGCCACAGAATCTTGATGCTCTTTATTTGTATATGTTCCCCTATGTCATTCCCCCATGGTGATAATTCACATTAGACCTCCAGGATGTTGCTGTTTCTGTGCCTTAAACTCTGTCTACATCGCCTATTATTATTTTCAGGTCGAGCTACAGCCAGACCTTTTTCTTTTATGGTTAGCTGGTGCTGCTGCTTTTCACATTACCTCATCTGGCTCCCTTTCTGTGAGAAAAAGCAGAGAAGAAACTCATAGCCTAATACTTTATTAGCTCTTAGCTTTCTCTTTTCCATCTTCCCTCTGGGTGGGCATCTTTTCTCAATGTTTTTTTCTTTTCCATTCCTATCCAAATAATGATAAAAAAGAAAAGCCTGCCAACAACATAACTCTGCCCCAAGATTTCTCCCCACGCCTTTAATATTTATAACCAAATTTCTAACATTCACTCCACTCAAACAAATGTATACATTACTTTAAAATCCACCTATGCAGGACACTGTGTAGAGATGGTGATGGCAGTTCAGATCTGAGCAGGCAGCATCTCCAAACACAGCAGGACTGAGCTACCAGAGAGGAAAAAATCCCTTCTTGTTGTGGAAAAGAAGGAAGAGGGAGGTGGGTAGTCCAAGTCACACAGAGGGGCTGTGGGCTCCCATTTTTTTCTACACCAGGTTACTTAGTTCAGTCAAAGCCCAAAAGCTGCAAATGCCACCAGTTTGTGGCCTTGCCCACAGAGGCAGGTGGCACAAGGGCTGTCCACAAGTGCTTGTGCAAGACTTTGCTGATGTATCTGCCTCAAAGCTGGTGGATTTAGCCCAAGAACAAGTAATCTTTCACACACCTTCCACAAGCAGCAAGATCTGTCTAAATTTTTATTCCCTTGTATCTAATGTTGAAAGGAGACAAAAATTAAAAAGAGTATTGATGAGGTACATACAATGTTTTAACAATTTCATAATTAATTCTAGCAGAAAAGTTTATGTGAAGGCATTACTTCATAAAGCCTTCACTGGTGGAAAGCTGAATTCAACTCACACGTGAGGAGACCCACAGAAGGTTTCAGTTCTGACCTGCTCACGCTCCTCTTCTTCTCCCTCTTCTGAAATGCTCAGGCTGCAATTTCACCCACTGAACACTTTGTGCAGATAAAGCAGTTGATTGTGAGGGTGTCCAAGCTCACTGGTTGCTCTCTGGCCCCCCTTCCTGTGCCACAGCAGGACGAGTCTCCAGCTGCCCACAGCTCTGTCCTGCCTGACCACAGCCCCCTGGGGCAGGCACACTCTCAGCCCCTGTCCCAGCCTGGCCTTTCCTGTCCCCATCCCCACTGAGCTGCCTGAGGCACACTCTCAGCCCCTGTCCCAGCCTGGCCTTTCCTGTCCCCATCCCCACTGAGCTGCCTGAGGCACTCTCTCAGCCCCTGTCCCAGCCTGGCCTTTCCTGTCCCCATCCCCACTGAGCTGCCTGAGGCACACTCTCAGCCCCTGTCCCACTCTGGCCTTTCCTGTCCCCATCCCACTGAGGTGCCAGAGGCACACTCTCAGCCCCTGTCCCACTCTGGCCTTTCCTGTCCCCATCCCACTGAGGTGCCAGAGGCACACTCTCAGCCCCTGTCCCACTCTGGCCTTTCCTGTCCCCATCCCACTGAGGTGCCAGAGGCACACTCTCAGCCCCTGTCCCACTCTGGCCTTTCCTGTCCCCATCCCACTGAGGTGCCAGAGGCACACTCTCAGCCCCTGTCCCAGCCTGGCCTTTCCTGTCCCCATCCCCACTGAGCTGCCTGGTGCTCCCCAGCTGCCCTGCCTGGGAGTGGCACTGGCTGGTGCCATCCAGGAGCTCCTGGCTCTGACTGTGAACAGGAAACTGAAGGAAACTTCATGAGGAGCATTTTACAAAAGCAGTAATTTAAAATAATGAAATACTCCCTTTAAAGTTTTTTATCTTGAATGTCATATAGCTTTACATAAAAGCCTGCAGCACCCTGATTGAACTACCATAATCCTGCTCTGGAACAGGCATGGAAGTGTCCACCCCACTCTTTCCCAGTTAATTTTTATCCTGACTCTACGTTTCTGTGGCTTTTCTTACACTGGCAAATTCTTAATTTTTAAATTTTTATTTCAGGAGGTGAGGGCTGGAAGGCAAGCAAGACTGAGAGAAAATGCAGGATGTGGGTGGTCTATCTTTAGCTGCAGCAGCATGTTTTTAAAATTGCTTAATCTTCTGAAGACATGCTAAGAAACTCTAGGTTCACCCTTGCTTCTACTAATACTTTAGTGATCGTGATGTACAAATATAAACCTTCATGAGAAGACTCATAGGTGACTTAAATAGGGAGTTATATCACCTCATGGATGGAAATCACTACATGAAAACAGCTGAGAAGGGCTATGTGAGTGAGCTGATGCATCATAATTATTGAACTCTGAAAATAAGTAGGGGGCTGTACTCAGATGTGCAGAGCACTCAGCACAGAATATGCTTTCCCTGCTTAATGAATAATGAATTAATTGTACAATAACTTAGCAGCTTATGTTTTGCTTCTTTTTAATTTCTTTTTTAATCTACATAGTTATTTATGGACATATGATTTGTCAAGTACATGTGGATAAAGATAATTTATGGTGCATGGAGACTTAAGTCCCAGGTCCTAAACATCAATGTGGAAGCAAAATACCTTTATATTGATGGAATCTATCTTAGCCTTAACGTAGTCTAAAACTGACATATCTCTTTCACCTATACTCCATATATATATATACATATATATACATATATATGGGAAAAAGTGATGGAAAACCTGAATGTTAAATTAAATTAACAATGAAAATTGAGAAATATTAGAAGCGGTGTTCAACTTAACATGAGACATACACACAAACCACAACTGAGGGCACCTTAACCTTAATTAGAGTTTCCAGAACATATCAGAGGATAGAGCAAATAAAAAATATTAGTGAGTTACTTCATTGGTGGCCATTAAAAAGAGCTAAAAATCACTAAGTTATATAAAGAGCAAAATTAAAAAATAGGACAGGGATGATGGGGGCAAGTGCAACAGTACTTGACATATTCAGGACAAAATACTCCTGATGGACTGCTGTTGTAGTGCCATTGCCAGGTCACAAGTATCTCCTCCAGATACCAGTCAGAAAAAATGTTTAATTTCTCTCTGTCTGTTTAAGTGCATATACCATACTTATTCAGGTGTCTTGCAGAGTACCAGCTGAAACTTAGTGGCTTTTGAAGTGCTCTCACATGTGTTCAAAGAGAATATCCAGGTTTCTCTGGTGGAATGTTGCTGCCCCCATTGAATATAAATCTGGCATGCACTGGTTTCCCAGTTTTCCCCAGCATCACAGGTGCAGCAGATTCTCTGCTGCAGAGATTCTCTGGTTTTGCTTGCAGAAATTGAAGATTTACCACAGAGGGTAGAAAACAGGCTTTTTATTTATGAGAAAAGGTTTCAGTTCTGAAAATATGTTATTTACACGCAAGATGATATACGTTGTTTTGATTTAATTTGAAAATGCCTAACTTTCCTTGTTTCTATTTAGTTTTCAGCTAGGAAGACCTAGATAGGGCATCAGAACTGAAGTAACACATTTGTCCTCTCTGTTTCCTCCACTCTTCTACATTTAAAGTCCTTGGAGTCACTGCAGCTCATTCCTGGACATTTTGTACCCTAAAGAGTGTCCTGTTCTCCTGCTCCCTGTTCTCCTGATGGGAGCCAGTTAAGTCAAAGCCTGTCCTCTCTCCCCTGGCATCTCTTTAGAGGCATAAGGGAGATGGGATTATCCTTCCCTCAGGTTACTGCCACTCTGCTCGTCAGTGTGTACAGCACAGGGAACCTAACTGGTCATATTTGCAAGAGCTATTATTAATGTTATCCCTGATAACTCAACCCCTTGCCTTTCTTCTTTATATTGAATGTGTTTTTACCTCAATACATTGTTTATGTATGCAGAACGGCCATAAAAGCAAGTTAACACACTTATAGGAAAAAAAATCCTCTCTAATTTGCTGTGGTGATGCACTTGGCTTTTGTTTTAGCCCTTTTGTTATGGCATGATTTCCAGCAGTGGTTTTCTTTAGGTAGGAAATCAAACTAGTCTTTTTCCTGTCAGAAAGAAGAGGGCCTGCAGCTGACTGTGACATTGTTTTAGTGATGTAGAAATATGGAGGAATAGGCAAAGACCTGTGCACACAAAGCTGCTGTACCACTGATTTTTCAAACAAGTATGGAGAATTACATGTGTTTTTTAAAACAGGTGTTTCTTTCTGTTTTGAGTTTGTTTTTTTTTTTTTTTTTCATATGACAGGTACAGAATTTTCAGTCTTGAGTGCTTTTGACTGATTTTAAGAATTATATTACTTTTTTTCTTAGAAACCTATAATAAGATAAAACATTCAGTAAGTGAAATTTAATAATCTCTAAGTCACGTATCTTTGCACAAAACCCCCAAGTCCTTATTAGATGTTATTCAGCATTAGCCCTCACACAGGCAAAGTCTCCTGATTTCAGGATCCTATATAATATATTGAATTCTACTTTTTGAGTATTTGCCATATTCTCAAACAATGGTTGTTAGGTCAATAAGTGGTTAGCATGGTCAAAATGGTTTATATTATGTATTGTTCTTTAAGCCAAAGCTCCCTTTCCTTAAAGACTGAATAGCAAGAGAATTCAATTTCTTGAAATGCACACTGATGTATGGCTAAAAGAGCAAAGTAGAATGGAGAACTTCTAATCCATTACCTACTGTAGGATCTTTGAATCAATCTAGAGACACCTTATTGTTACTAAAATTAGATTAGTTTTTCTTGGAAAAGTTTCTTTTCCTCTTGATAAGAAAGAGTACTCAGCATTTCTTGATGGAATAATTTCATGGCCTCCAACAAATGGTCTGCAGTCTGTCATGGAGGAAACACAAAAAAGCCTCAATATTTTGTAGCGTGAATTTAATGTTTATGGACACCATATTAAAAAGGACTCTTGATGGTTTTTTTTGCTGTGTCAGAATATATCAGCACATTATATATGAGATTTAGTAATTTTAAAATAAATTCCTAAGTAGTTTTTATTTTCTTTAATACATTTAAATTATTTTGATTGACTTTACAATCAAAGTCTCAACAAATTTCAAATAACACACATTATCAGTGTTAGAACTGTGTATGACATCTAATGATCAGTAGGTTAAACCTCAAGTGCTACATGATTTGCAATTATAAAGGTCAGAGATTGCATCTCAAGTATAATTAGGCATTTGGGAATCCCTGTTCCTTAAACCAAACATAGGAAAAAGTATTTAGTGAAAATTTTACTTAGGTCTTTTATGATGGCCTTCCACTGATGAACAGTTCCCATAATCTCCTGAGGATATATATCCTGTAAGCTGAACAGAGATATAGAATTTTTATAGCTGAAAAATCCTTAGGAACTATTTTTCGACTTGGTCTTCTTGTTTCTTCTTCTTCTTCTTTTTTTTTAATAGTGACATAAAAATAAAAAAGCCTATTCATATTTATATCAAAGGCATATTTCAGGTGCAAGCTGAAACTTTGTCAGAATGGATGGGCAGAATTCCTGAGCAGAATCCTGGCATACTTGGCAAGGGTGAACTTTTTAAAGCCATGAAAATATAAAGCAAATCTGCATCTTGTTGTATGATGGCTGCCAGCTGCTATTGCAGCAAAATGTATATATTAAAATCAGAATAAAAATATAGTATTATAATATTACTATAATAATGATAATATCATAATATTAAAATTATATAAAACAGTTTTCTAGTAAATTTGAAGGAAATGGTGAAATGATGAAAAATTATAAATAAAAAATGACAAAATGTTAAGATCTTGAAATCTTTGTTGATCTTTTAAATTTATTTCCTATATCAGAAATGAAGACTGAATTTGCACCTGCTATTTCAAGCTTTTAGGCACTCAAGCAGATACTAGCATCTAAATATATATATTTTAAATGCTTTGAAAACCTTCACTATTAAATCTTCAAACTTCTATCTTGGCATTATTCTCACAATATCCATAGTCAGCTGTGCAAGTAGGTGTAGATCTCATGACACTTTGAGTTATAAAGTCTATAAGTCAGGCAAGTAACTGAGACTATAATTCAGTTTTCCATCTGAGGTGTTACACGTATACCTGCCCCTCCAGGAAGAAATGCAATTAGACAGAGGCTGATGCAGAGAAAGCTGCACAGAATGCTGAATTCTGGGACTCTCTTTTTAGCATCTTAGAATGAAAAACATCAAAGGCAGAGGTGCATCTGAAGTGCCTTCTGCAGGGTCTTGCGTAGCAGCTTCTGTGCAGCTGGGATTTAGGGTTTTCAGCTTCCATTTCAGTTCATGTGAATAGGTCATGCCTTTCCCATAAAATACAAGCAGGTAAAAATTCTGCCTTTCAGGAAAATAGTTCAGTGGCAGGAGCACACTGCAGGCATCACAGTTCTTGGTACAGTTCTCCTTAACCTGGGAAGATCTGACCTTCCATCCCCTCTGTCTGTTCTGAACTAATAAATAGGATGCACCAGGACCCCCGGGGTCAGTGGTGGGACATAACTAATGTCCTTGTGGTGACACTCTCTGAGGGGTCCCATTCATGCTGTTTAACTGTAACAAACCCTGACCTGGCTGTGCCTGGGGTTGTGCCAGCATGACAGGGCTGTTCTGGGCCAAAAAACATGCTGAAAGCAGGCTGATGATAGAAAAATACAAGACATTTCCAGTACTGGACACCGTGTCCTGCCTGTGCCTAATTTAGTGGAGTAGACACGGTCGTTAATACCAATATAATGAGTTTCCAGCATGTTCCATGTCCTTGTCACTCTTCTGTTTGAAGCTGTGCTGTTCTGCAGCCAGGAGTACTTGATTCAGAAATCCAGAAAGAGAACAAGCGACCTTGTCAATTGAGTTTAAAACACTCAGTGAACAAAGAGAAAACTAAATCTGAATCTTACTTGCTCGACAAGTGTTCTCAAGGCAATGTAGAACCAGCAAACATCACCTCCATTTCTCTCCTTATTATTATTTCAAAGAGAATAAGAACTGTTCAGTTCCTTGAAAGTGTGTTTTACCCTGAGTATTCAAAGTGGTTGAACTCACCTTCAGCTTGAGGAGATAAAATATAGGAATTCAAAGCTTTCCACATCTCCACAGTTTGGTTGTGATTCTACAATGCAGATTGCACTCACTTTAATATGCAAGGCTCTTTTTAAACCCTGGCTAATTTGTACTGCAGATTTTTCATTTCATTCACCAGACCAAAGGAAAGGTAATCACTGAGATGAGGTAGATTCTGCTATTCTGGTCTGAATTTTGATGAAAGAAAGACGCAAGGAATTCTTGAAGGGTATTATTTATAGACTTTTTTTTTTCTTTCTCCTTTAATCACACAGATTGTTAAAAATACATATAGGTATAAATAGAAGGGAGATACTTTTGGGAGAAAGCTCGCACGAGGCTTTGAGTTTCACGAAGCCGAAACACCATCTACAGAGCGCAGAAATGCTCTCGCTGCCACCAAAGCCCCCTTCAGCTCACACCTATCGGCAGAACTCGTGTGTCAGGTATTAAATCCCCGCAGATGCTGTCGGCTGTGCCGATTATTTGCGCATAAGAGCAGCAATTTCTGCGGCAATTTCTGCGGCAATTTCTGCGGCAATTTCTGCGGCGCTTCTGTCCCTGGGCTCGGGCAGAGCCCTCTCCCCGCGGGTCATTCCCCGCGCTGCCCGCTAGGTGGCGCCAGACACCCTCCGACAGGCGGCCGGGCCCGCAGGAGGAAAATGTTACAGAAACCGCAATAAACGTGCTTAAAATACTTCGAGAAGTGCTTTGCTTCTGTTTTTGTTTCACTTGGGGAGGAGCTGTGTTTTTTCCTTTCCCTCCTCCTCCTACCGTGGTTGGGATTGTTTGTTTTTACCTTGTTTGTTTTGCTGCGATAAAACAAGAATTTCTATTTGTAAACTACTGGATTTTAAAGGTGATAATGAACTGAGAACACAAGCAATTAAGTTCGGGCCGGGTTGATGCAGAGCTAAGGTTTTGAACTTCCATTATTACAAGTCAGGTCATTCCTACAGCAGTACAAACCCAGTATTTTACTGGAAAATAAAGTAAGTAGGTCCATTACTGAAATATCCCACATGGGTATAATATGTATGCAGACTAATGTGGATTAATTATTTTTAACTGCTTATTGAACATCAGACAGCTGATTACAACTGGTAGTCCATAACAAGTAGATCCAGTAATTTTAAAGTTTGGCATAGGAACAACACAAAATGATCTACCTTGTCAGAGCACAGTGAAGCACCGTAAGTCAATAAAAGTATAATTTAATTAGCAAGTTCATAAGACACAAATTGTGTATGCACCAGACACACTCCACATGTCTTCTGTTTCTGAGTGAAAATTTAAAAAGGCAAAGTGTGGTCAGAGTTAAATTTCCAAGGCGCAGCACAGCTGAATCATGCAAATAAGACCACATACCTTTATTGCAACGAATGAATGAATGACTGCTTTTTCTGTAGGTCAGCAATAAAAAATATATTAAAAGAGTATACTTAAAATATTATGAAAGCCTAGTTGGCAGGAAAGGTCAGTTGTTGCAAATTCTAGAGGCCTTTCATAAAGCAGGTTAGTGGGCAATAGGAGGGGAGTGTCAGATTAATGTGTATTTTTATGGCATCATCTACCATTTAAAAGGTGTGTAACATGAAATTAAAGGTTAGTATTTTAATTTACTGTTGTTTTCCTTTTAAGTAGCATGTTTCCTGCTGCACGTGTTTCTTAATTGTTGTAACACACAGTAGGAGTTGAGACAAGAAATTTGTGATTTTATGAGCACATTAGGTTTTGCTTAATTAGACAGAGCCAATATGTTATCTGGGAACAGACAATTAAAGTTTGCTTTCCAGCACTTTGGAATTATCACTACCAAAAAAAAAAAAAAAAATCAAAATTAAAATGAAATCATGTCACAAATTTCTAATAACTCAAATTATTTGTGTGCTGTAGATGGTTAGATGGTCTCATTTTTAGTTTAGAATTTTTTAAAATTAATTTTATCACTTTCCTTCTTCAAAATACAAAGGCATTCCATCTTTTGTTTCAGTCTTTGTCAGACCTTCTTTTGCTTAAGCTGTAACAGTCCGCTTCCAGAGGGTGTGTTTTGTTTTGATTTTTTGTTTCCCTTATTTGTGCTGATAAATGATATTATATAAAAGTTAAACTTGCTTCTCCATGCTAGTATTTTCCCATAATTGAATGTTACATACAGAGGCATTTTTTTCAATCTGTGAAAAGACACATCAACTCAAATTTGGAACTAGCTTGCTTGCAGTTGTAAAAAACACATTTGCAGCAGCTCTAAGTCCTACCAGTGATAAAATGCTTCTTTCACTAGAGCACTCAATAATACAAGAAATGATGGACAAAGCCAGTAGATATGCTTTGAAATAAGAAATAATACTTCAGAATTATCATAGAATATATATCTGTCTGATTTCCATAATATTCTGTATAATGATATTGAACTACAACACATTGTAAGTACTTTAAGAAACTAATATTATAAACTTCAAATGTAACATAATCAGATATTTTCAGTGATGCAAATGATATATGAAATTGTACTGAAGTACTTTAAACTATGAGCTCAATCATATTAAATAATACCTTCTACTCAGATTGGTTTAACACAGGTTTAAAGGGCTTTTGAATAGTTTTAAAATTAAATTTGTTGTGAGAACTAATTTCAAATGTGCCAAAGTATCGAGCGCTGAATATGTTTGCATTGCTATAAGACTCCCTTAATGTTCTACCCTTTCTAAGACACATTTCATGGTAAGTTACTTAATAAGACTTAAGCAACATTTTCATATACTGAAGTAATTCCATGCAGCGTTGTGATTCACATTGATATTGTATTCATGATGAATATTAACCATTCTTTTGAACATCAGCTGGGTTGTCATAAAATGTGCAATGTTCTTAACTGATTATGTGCAGGTTGGAAGCCTATCTTCCATTTCTTGCTGTGTTTTAGTCAACCTATTCAAGCATCCCTTAAGTAAAGATAAATGCCAATGAACATGATTGTTTCTTGCCTTCTTTTGCTGCAGTGAGCTACTCTGCAGCTGCTCTGAATGATGGAATGCTCCCTTCTTCCTCTCCACATACTTTTCTTTTACACTACACCTCTCTCAACGACTTGTCCAGTGGCACAGCCTGAGCACCTTTCTAATCCAAGTGCTCCACAGTCTCTTTCGCTTTTCCACAATCAACATAATCCCACACCTACTGCAGTTAAGGCACGTTGCACACTTCAGCATGGTTACGTAGGAATAGCTGCAGTAACAGAAAGAGAGAAATCCAGATCTCAGTGAAGTCAATGACACTTTTTGACCATGAACTGGATGTCATTACCAAATTTTTAAATTATGACCTAAATATTCAGGTCAGTATGCAAATACCAAGTGTCTTTTTTTTTCCCTGTCCCCAAAATCCCAAGGAGAAATATAAAGTAATATACTGTGAACTGTGCAATGCTAGATTGTTGTACTTACCATTTTCTGCATGCACCCTGTGAACACTAAATACATACATGTGCAGTCAGTTCAACACTCTACAAATAGGGCAGGTGTGTTAAACACTTACTGATACACTCTGTGAACAATCAGTGCATTCCTGATGGTTTCAGCTCTATGCAATTGCAGAGAGGTTTAATTGCTTTTTGTTTTAATTTATTTTAATTGCTCTTGCTCTGATGGAGCAACTGTACTCCTGGGAATCCAATACAAATGATGACATTTCTTCTTTTCCACCAAGATAAATTCCTTTTCCTCTTGGCAAGAAAAAAAGAAAAAGAAAAAAAAGAAAAAAAGAAAAGGCATGTTCTGAGAACCCAGGACACAGCTACATCAGAAGCAATAAATTAAATCCTGTCAAGTTCCATATTCTGTCTCTGAGGCCAACTAACACAAATAATGCATAGCCATTACTAAACTTTCTTACCCTTTAGAATATGGCATCTGCATTCAGACTAGGAACTGGAAATTCTCCTTGCTTTAATACAAACTTCAAGCCACATCTGGGAGAATACTGGCCAAAATCATGCCAAAGCACTACTCTGACTACTTGATAAGGGAGGATTTGTCAAGGTTTAATATGTTAGAATAGAATGGTCACAATGCCTTCAAGAGTGATGTTGGTTGTATGAAAAAATTGACCTGAAAAGACTTCTGCAGTATTAAGCCTCTGCATTTGCTAGTATTTTAGCAATTAAAATACATTTTAGTTTGTGTCAGGAAATTTTGGCTTTCTTGACTATACAACAAATTGTGATTAAAAAGTTTTTTTTCCTTTTGGTTTGGACAGAACTTTTTCTACTACTTCAAACTACCCGCAAATTCAGCTGAAAAACAATGAATGAAATGCTTAAGAAATCAGAGGAGGTGATTACAGCCTTTTCTAGGTGACATATTCTGATTTTGCTCTGCAAGCAGATGTGTTGGTGTTGGGATTGAGGGGTAATTCCACAAATTCAGGCCAGAATTAGACAGGTGTAGGGAAGCTAATTTGAAGGGACAGGCTACTGCAGAGTTCTGTTTCTTCCTAGCTCAGAACACAAACTTCAACAGAAATTTTCCTTCTCACAGCAAAATGCCTTAGTCAGCAAGTTGTAGGGCAGCCTGGAGTGTGAAGCTTTTTCAATTTGTATTAATTGAATGCTTATTAATTCAGAACATGGTAGCCACCTACCTGCTCTTCTCAGATGAGTGCCTGAATCACAAGATTTCTGACAACAGGCAAGAAAAAATGAATGGTGAATGGTATAGTAATACTTTCAACACTTTCTTTTTAAAAAGTGTGGACTTGAAACAATACCCCTCTCTTGATTTTGACCATTTTTTTCTATTTTCAAGAAAGGTGAAAAAAAAGCCCTAATCCCTAAACTGAATCCACTATATTGGATTGAATTTATTTCTTTTAGAGCTGTCAGAAAAGCAAGTACTCAATTACCCATTGGATTTGAAATAGAAAAAAAAAAAAGATTGCCCAAAACAGACTTCTGCATTTTATTTTTACTTGAGTCTTTGAGATGAAAAAAAGCTGCTGCTTCATGGTACTCACGATTTTTTTCTCCCAGTTCTCAACTGAAGTTTTGAAATTATTTGATCTTACTTTATTACCCATGTTTTAGTCAGAGAGTCAGCAAGGACCCGAGCATCCTGCATATCCTGGAGTGTATGCAAAATAATAGGCTTAAAGCACGCTAATGACTGCCAGTTCACGCTGTCTGCGGAGGATTACTGAGGATTACATGTAATTATCTGAAATTGCACACTGGTTTTTGGCAATTTTTTAAAAAAGTGGAATTGATAGGGCTTCTAGTTTCCTGCTAAGATTTTACTTTTGTATTTTGAATTTAATTTTTTCTCTTTTCTGAAAAGAAAATGCTGTAATAAATGAAAGAGTCCCTGAAAGTCACTTAGGGATTAAATATATATAAATCTCAAAGCTGAATACAGAACTCAGTGACAATACCACAAGTTTATCTGAAATTTTACAGAATCTTCTACAAAATACACTTTTAAAATGTCACTGATGAGACCATGGACCAGATTTCGATTTTCATTTCTGGTTTCTGGAAGTCTATGTAGGAAGCAGTGTAACAAAATTAATTGTAAGAATTTATGGAAGAAGGAAGTGACATTTATTTTGAAAAGTTTCTAAATGATTTCCCATACTTATATTGTCACACTCCCATCTTTTCAAGATGGTGATTCAATCTAGCAGTGGAGCCAGTACCATTTGTATGCCCAGCTACTGAGTCCACATCATGTCTCTTGTGATACGTTTGTGATCAGAAATTACTTTTTCTTTGAGTCTCTTTATATTTTTTAGATGCCAGCAGTTACCTAAGTTCTTTTGCATTAGAACTTAGCTTATCTAAGACTCCACAAATATCAGTCAAGGTTGCCAGTCATTGTCTCTTTTTCTCTGTTTGGAACACAAAAGTCTCTATGGTTCCAGCCTGTGTTCCTTTTGGTCAAACAGAAGAAATAATTGTGTGTGTGATGTGCTGGACCTTTGTTTTCAACCTCCTGTTGCCACAGTACAAACAGATCCTTCTGCCAACAAGTTCCCTGTGCTCTGGCCTTATAGACTTGCAGGCTTTCCAGCTTTGGGAGAAACAACACATTTTTCAAATTTATTGCTAGAACAGTGGCTTTTGTTAACACTACATGCCACTGTCTTAACCCATGTTTTGCTTTTTCTTCCAATATTTACATTTATACATTTCCCTTTACAACTCACATAAATATTTGTTTATCAATGTTTAAAAAAGAAGAGGAGATGATTACAGCCATTTTCTAGGTGACATATTCTGATTTTGCTCTGCAAGCAGACATGTTGGGATCCAGATGTAATTCTACAAATTCAGGCCAGAATTGGACAGGTGAAGGGAAGTTTATTTGAAGGGACAGGCCCTTAATATTCCTGTTAAGGTTCTCCTCCTCTTTTGGCCCTAAGGATATTGGTGTTTATATGTAGAGCTTTAAGAAAGGTTCTCAGTAGAAATGTTCAGCTTTAAATGTTAGTGGTGGCCAGATCCTGTCCTGGATCCTGGATCCTGGCCACTGTTATCAGCCATACTTCACCACAAATTAAAAATTCTGTTGTTAAAACAGGATAACAGAAAAAAACCCAACCAAACAAACAAAAACAAACAAACAAACAAACAAAAAAAAACAGAAAAAAAAGGCCAAGAAGAAAATGCAGTACATGAGACAGGGCAAACCCAAGATGCTTTTAGTCTGCTGCAAACACTTCAATCACACAATTCCATCTCTTACTAAGGCAGTGGCAAAATGGAATGGAGGTTCACCAGGTCTAGGTGTAGGTTCAAAGAGCAGAGACTGTACAGCCAACAGGTGACTCTTGCTGAGCCTAAAAAGGCTGTGCTGGGATAAGAGACAGATTCTGTTATTTAAAAATCCTTGGACCATATTTATTCCCAGGGTTTTAGTTGCTGTGTGGAATGGCCACTCAGCCTTACAGTGCATGTGGCATTTCAGGTTACTGTATAAATAAAAGTTATTTGCTTGTATTCAGTTTTCTTATGGTCCATCAAGAAATGGACCTTGTATTTTTGCCAGAGAAGGCCTCTAGCAGTTTCTTTTAGTCGTTGGGTTTATTTCTCTACATTTTACAAAATCTGCTGTGTCTGAATTAAAAGGCTTCCATAATTACAATGTCCAATTTTTCAGCGTATATGGAAAGCTTTATTTAAATTTTTTGTCACTACTAATGAGTGATCTGAGATGATGACGGGTACATTCTAATTATATTTCCCAGTCTAGGGAATCACCATAATTAGACTTTGCAATATAATTCTTGTCACTTTACCATGAATCCAAAATTCTTAGTAGAATGTTATTATCACAGGTTCCAAAAATTCATCAAAAATCCCATCTCTGCACCCATATTACACCTTCATTAGCAAATCTAATTAGCAGGACAGTTATGGGAAAGGAAGAGGAAAGAAAGCTTCAGTTCAGTATCAGTCAACTAAGTATTTGACAGACATAATGAAAATCTGTATAAGAGGATTCACAAAGCAAGAACACTGAGTGAAAATCCACACAATATTCAGAGGAGGATCTGAAACCATTGAGCATGTACAGGCAAGTAAGAAATGTTTCTGTTACATCTGATGTGCTAAGCAATGCTTCTGATAATGTAATGATTTGACACCTGCTTGGAGCTCACCTGGTGAAACCAAAGTTTTCAAAAGAATTAAAACTGTGTCTTGGTTTCTTATCTAAACGTGTCATGACTTCTTATCTTCACTATTTGGTAAAGTCATAAAGCCTGCTTGGTCTTCTCCTTTATGTAACTTTCGTTTGAAGACTATGCAAATATTATTGGTCAAGGTAAAAGCTTAGAAATATAATTTCTTTCTAAAACTTTGTTTGATTTCCTTTGAGATCTGACTGTGCCCTTGAAAAAATTCCACTGAGAATCAGTCAAAATTGGAGAACATCCCAGAGTATCATCTCATTAAATCCTTTGGCTGCCCTATATCATAGGATGAGGACATTAGGGTGTAAATATGTTATGTGTAAAGAAAAGCACAGAATTAGTTTTTGAGTTTATCCAAAACAGTAAAGGCTGGTGCTGACTGAAGGGGAAAAATGTATCAGTTTTATTATTTATTAGGACTGCATTGAACTAAAAATTGTGTATGAGTTTGGTAAGAGTGCATGTTGAATGAGCTCATCCAAAAAAGCAGCATATGAGGCAGACAAAATCTAACATTTCAAAATGTCCATACTGTTCCAGCTTTGTCAGCTGGTCTAAATTCATATTGTTCCACTGAAATCTAAGGGGTTACTCCTGTTCATCCCTGCTGAGCACTTGGGCAATTAAGTATCTGAAATCTGGGCACTCATGTCAGATGTCAAGGAAGATGCCAGTTTGAATGAAAACATAGAGTTAGTGAAATCCTCCACATCCTCCACACACAGTTAAAGAGTGGGTTGCCAAAAGGTTAAATCAATGCACTTGATAAAAAAAGAAAAAAAATAAAAGTAGCACTTCATAGTTCAACACTCAAGGAGTTAAAAGTGGATCAAGAGCTCATGAAAGGTCTAAATGCTAAGGTTGGGAAGTGCCAGAGAGAGGTACTTGGGAAGTTGCTCCTGTTGCAGGACTACCAAGGGGCTGATTAAGCTTCCCACAGTCTCCACTTCCTCAGATGGTTTGTAACCTCTATTAAATCTAAAACCTTAAAATGTATCGAAGGTCAAAACAGTTCAGGACAGATGCCTTCAGGATTTAAGAGTGACAGTTTATAAAGGGAATATAGTGCTAAAGACAGGTCTGAACCACAGTACACTAAACACTTCAATCTGCTTGGACTGCAAAGAATTTTTGGGATTTGGTTGGATAGGAAATTTATACCTCTGGAAGATGATGACTGTCCTATCAGTAGTGTTGAGAACATTCATCACGCTTTTTAGAGGGCACTTTAGATACCAGTGTCTCATGAACCTCTTCAAGCCAGGTAAAAATCCACCACCACCACCAAAAAAAAAAAAGCCCAAAATGCCTGTGGGAGAGCTGCCTTCAAATGGAGAAGTTAAGAATGAGAATGGTTTAAAATCCAGATTAGAGAGGATCAGCAGCTGCTGTCGGGATGCCGCAGTAGATGAACACAGACCCGTAAACAAGAAGTGAATTGTTAACACGTCTAAGAGCAGCAAGTGACAGAAGTAATTCCACTCCAACGTGTGCTTGGGAGGATCCTGCTGCACCCTGTAGCTTTACAGGAGGTAGATGTGTGAGAACCAAGGGCTAATTAGGGAAAACAGATTAGCCTTTTAAGTTGGCCACCTGGTATCCACTCAGTTCCTGCACAGCTATGAACCCATGCTGCTCACTGTAAGAAATGTGTGGAATTTTTTTTTGTTTTGTTTTATTTTACTTCCTATTATTTTTTTTCCAAAAATACCACCTCAAAACTAAGCTTCACTAGGACTGTCAGATTAAAATGATGAAAAAATCTAATTAATCAAGGCAGACTCAATATAAAATTAAAATTAAAACATTAGATTAATTATAAAGTATGATTAATCTTTATAAATTTTAAGAAGTTTGCTATCTTCTTGGGTAAAAGTTCTAATTAGATAATTTGGTCAAGTCAATCAATACAATAATTTGAATGTTTAATGCTGAATCCAAATTAATATCTAATTCTTAAGCCAAAATTTCAAGAGAAATACAAAAGTTTCATACTTAAAATTCTACTCTTGTATGAAAGCTAATTGTTTCCTGCCTAAGAGAAGATACTTACTAAAAGTTCAATAATCACCACTGGTAAGAAATTATGGAGGGAAACATTAATCTTGGTAGGGCTTTAAATGAAGAAAATAGAGCATAGTTTTATGGTTCATTTTGAGAGACAAATTCTAAGTGAGATTAAATCTAAAACTGTTGGGGTTTGTGCTTTCTCCAATATAAAAATTAAAAAGGTCTATGAAAGTGTCTTCAGAAACAATGATTGGAATTTCAAGCCAGCTACTTAGCATTTATTAACATCCTGCAAAATGGAAAATAAGCTCAAATTTATGATTAGTAGACTGACATTAAACTGTTCTGAAACAGCATTTTATGTTGATCTTTCCCTTTTGGAGCTGTCAAATACTTTATCTCTGGAAACAGGACTATCGAACATAGTAATTTTTCACTGTGTGTTGCTCAATGTCTGATAGAAAATATGCCTAATAATGTAATGCAATACTTGCAAAAATTTGGGATATGAAAATTAATTTACAAATAAAAATGTCATTTTTAAATGAAAAATAATTTTTATTAATAAGATATTTCAATGTTCCAATATTTATATTTTCAATTTTTATGTCATTTTAGATCTCAGTTTGACCAAAATTTATAAATTTACTCTTCTCATACCCTGCAAAATATTTTATTTTGCATTCTTGGGAGTGAGGCTACAAATTTCCTGTTTATCAAAAACTCTGTCTCAGCTTTAATTTGACATTTGGAACTACTTGAATTATTTCAGGAGGAAAAAGGAAGCATTTTGGTTGTTGTTGTTTTGGTGTGTTTTGTTTTGCTCTTTTGGTTATTCGAGGTTGAAATTATGAAAAGCATCTACTTTGTATTTGAAACCTTACAAACAATTTTCTGGTGCATTGACCCTATCCCAGAACTAATGTTTTGGAGACAAATAGCACAAGACACTTAAGATGTATTTTCAGAATCTGAAAAGACAAGGCAGGTTCTGTAGTCATTTGTATATTTGAGAATGTGTGTATGTGTGTGTTCACACAGATATGTGCATATATATATAATATATATATTTATTTATTTGCTTGTTTGCTTGTTTCCTAATGACACAAAAGACTTTGAAAGTAGTGGAACTCTTCATACTTTCATATCTTAATTTGAAAATTTAGTATAGATCTCTTAATAGATCTCTTAGG
This sequence comes from Ammospiza caudacuta, assembly GCF_027887145.1. Lineage (NCBI taxonomy): Eukaryota > Metazoa > Chordata > Aves > Passeriformes > Passerellidae > Ammospiza > Ammospiza caudacuta. Next base: position 106,341,872 of record NC_080595.1, on the reverse strand, counting down.
CACTACTATAAAAATCTCATAAGCTGTTTTTAGTATATCCAAATTTCTTTCATGGTGTTGTTCCAGTTTCTTCCTTATTCTACTGAAGTATTGAAAGAAAAAGGAATAAAATTCCTTCAGTCAAGATAAAGGGAATATTAGCAATGATAAATAAGATGTCTTGTATGTAACCAACAGACATTCCTTCCTACCCCTTTCATCATAAGCCAGAGAAATAAAAGCCAGCTCCCTAATAAACTCTGGGAAAGGTTAATGAGTCTGCTTCAGTGAGTCATGGGAGGGAGTAGAGAGTGGCTTTCTCTGTGAAGGATCACTCAGAGAAAGTGCCTTGCTGCTCCTACTAACTTCTTTTAAAATGAGCAGGCAGAAGTTCAAACCCCTGCACTGAACACAGTAGTGGTGCCACCACAGCAGCAAGAGAAAATCTGTCAGCCAGCCACAACATTAAGCCTAAAATATTCTACCTCTAATCTAACTTCAGAATTTAATGCCATCACTCAAGGAATAATCACTTACAATTAGTAACTAAATTGAATGGTGTTTTCTACAACTTTTGATTCATATTGTGATGTGTAGGTAATTTTATTTGGATCAGTCTTTCTAACTTGATTTAAGACTTTAATTATGGAAATATTATTTGCCCTCCATTTCCCCTTTAAAAATGTACAGCGTTCCCTTGTTCCCTGGAAGCTTTATTTTCTTGGTAATAGAATTTAATCTGAGGTTAATGGCACATAAATTCTACCTGAGTACTTAATTCCATGCTTAATTCACCTTTTTTTTTTGTTTAACTTTTTTAAAATAGGCTATGAACCTAAAGTAGAACTGAACTTAGCCCTAAATATTCAAAAATATTTATTCTTCAATGTTCTTCTGAAAGAAAGTGGCTTTATTCATAGTAATTCCAAGTTCATAGGTAAAGTACATTGCTTCTTGAGGAGCTCACTACAGATGTTTAGCAGGATTGTGTTTGTCTTTATCCTTTGCTCGCGTGAGGAGGTCACCACAGAAAAGTTATAGTAGGGAAAATGGAATTCTTAAGATTGCTTGTTTGGGAATGCACAGTTCTAGCTCATTTTTCTGTTCATATGAAGCTGCTGATATAAAGCAGATCCAAGTGTGTTTTGTCTAGTATGGAGAGTCACAGTGAAGACAAGCTCCTTTTCCCAAGGCAGCACCAACTCATATTAGTCAGAGACAAATGCAGCCATGCCTCCTTACACCAGGGCAGAGACAGAGCTAGGATGGACAGAGCCATATTCTGGTGGGAACATCAACACTATTTCCTCATAATAACTAAGTGGGAAAATGACAGCATGGATTAAATATATAGATGAAGCCATGCTCGGGTTTCTGGTAGGCAGAGAGCCTCATTGCTCTCTAAGGCTCTGCTGTATGTCTGCACCTACTTTTTGTCCCAAGCTTCCTCTATTGTTATAAACTCCCTGGTGGATTTTTTGCTGCCTAGATGTGTTCAATGTCTATAGAAAAAGGGTTCCTTGATCTTCACTGTGCTCCTGATTGTTCACATATGACACAAAAATAACATTAATAATTATAATAGTAATAATGAGGAGGAGGAGAAGAAGGAGAAGAAGGAGAAGAAGGAGAAGAAGAAGAAGAAGGAGAAAAAGAAGAAGAAGAAGAAGAAGAAGGAGAAGAAGAAGAAGAAGAAGAAGCAGATACAGGTGTAATACAGGTGGATGAACTGCTGCCTCAGGCAGCAGGATGATTGGATCACAGCAAAATCAAGGCTTTGAGAGAGGCATAGAAGGAGTGAGCCATTTCAAGCAGGGTTGTGCAGGAATTTCAAGGGATACAGAGTTGATGCTTCCTGGAATGGTGCAGGCTCCCATAATTCCAGCACCAGGAGTTACTCTATGCCTGGCTCTTCTCTGAAGCCCATTCTGACTGCTGCTGCTGGACGTGGAGTGGATACACACTGGTTTACTTAAAGAGAAGGAGAAACTGTCAATTGGCCATACTTTGTCTCAATTTTTTCTTGAGTGAGCTGGCTAAAGCTTTTCTTTTTAAGAGGAGACAGGCAAGTTTTCGAGTGGGACTGGAGAGTGGGCACAGCCCTCAAATAGCCCCCAGTAGTTGGGCACCATAGCTGCTTGCTGAGGACCGTGCCTGTTCTGCCTTGCTGAGAAGCCTGAAACCAGCCCTGCACAAAGAAAGGAAAAACCCAGGAATCCCTAAATTCAGACAAGGTCAGTGCCTGACAGAAGGAATCAGGTGTTGCTAAAGCTGCTCAGGAAGTCTCTGAAGTGATGGTGACTTCATCAGCTTTACTGTGTCCTTGAGAAACACCAGCATCCTACACAGAGAAAGGAAAATATATCTCCAACTGAAAATCGTGAGGGGTATGGTGAAGAGCTGTGTGTACAGGTTAAATCAAACCCAAACTATTTGCAATGGTGATAACATCAGAAACAAGGAGAGAATGCTCAAAATGAAGTGGCAGTCAGATCAGAAAACATTCATGGAACAGCTTAAACAAGTCACTGTGTCAGGAAAAAGAAAAGTCAGGCTAAAAGAATTAAAATAGCACTCTTTGCAGTGCTGGCCAAAATAGATTATTTCAAGAAATTTCTAGATCAGTCATGAAAAACCCCAGCTCACAGATTCAGAATATATTATCAAGGTTTGGAGAAACATGTAGGAGAATCCAGCTGAACTGCACGGCTTCAAAAGAATTCAGGTGGAGATTCTATAATAGGAAAACGCAAACACAAATAACAAAAAATTACTGAGGCAACCTTTAAAACACAGAACTGGAAAGCGCAAAGACCAGATGTCATCCATGGTTTGGGATTAATTGTTTTTCTCTGCTACAGTCACTGTTTTTACGTTTCATAAGAGGAAAAATCATTCAAAGGATGACACACACAGTAGAAGAGCACCAGTACTGAAAAACAAAAGCAATCAAGTGTTCTGTAACTACAAATAAGTCACATGTTTCCCTTCCTTTACCTTCCTCAGAAACTGCTAAATCTGGTTTTATAATGTCAGATTTTGAACTGTGATTGACATTTAACATAGAATCAAAATGTAGACAAAGGAAAAGCAAAAGACATGAAAGCTCTACGTCTGATTGATTTCTGATTTCAAGGATTGTTCCGTCCAAGTCAAGAAATTGTAGCTGCAGAATTTTCCAGCAAGATGTTTGATACGGCAGCCTCCAGGACTGCTGTGACTGTTCCAGCTTTCACTTGGGTGCCTATAATTTACCAGGGAGCAACAAGAGCTACAAGATGTTTTTTCTTACAAGATTAGGCAATGTCTTTTTGGAAAATGTTGCCTTGTAAGATGTCATTTTGTCCTTAAACTGACCCCTGGAGCAAAACAGGAAACATAAATCTTGATATTCCTAGATTCATCTCAGCTTGTGGGCTTGCAAGACTTGGTCAGGGTGTCTCATTGCATGTACATCCCTTTTTTCTGCAGAAAGAAAGTGTCTCATATTTCTCAGCCTCCTCAACTTCAGTCTTAAAAAAAAGAAGAAATTTAAAGTCAAAAGCAGGAAAGTTTGATCTAGAGATGCAAATGTTGAAACTCTTGATTAAAGAGCCAAAAATAATGTTAGTAAAATGGGAATTTAAAACAGTAAAATTTGTTCCTTATTACCTTGTTCACACCAAAGATACCTGCTATTTAAGTTACCTGACATATATATGGGCTGAAATAAAAAGGGCACAATTAAGGTGGACATTCATCCACCTTCTAGTTGCCAGCATTCCGAATAGGAACTAAAATTAGTTCAGCAACCAGTATATTTATTCCCTTTCTCAGTTTCCACTTTTTTTTTTTTTTTCTGAACTCACTGTGTTCAAAATTTTCCTTTCTCACTTTAGTTTTTATATGGATCAAACTGTAGCTGCACTGAGCTGCACTTCAGTACCTTATCAACCTTCATAGGCACCACCATAGTTTCATTTTTTACCTTGTGAATACTTTCCAATTTACATGTCTATCAGCAACACTTTCATGATTCTATAAGACATACATCATAAAATGTATTTCCTGAATATATGTCTCATAAAATTTAAAGTCTCTAAGTTTGCCTTGAACTTTTTATAGAATCATGACATTATATTAATTGAACAACAACCTGATCCTCAATTTATTTTTTTTTTTAATTATCTCTTCCAAAAATTTTGGAATGTAGGAGAATAGTATAAACAACCAGACACAAAATTTTAGGGTATTTGTCTATGGGCACCACTGATATGAAAACAATATCAGAACTTAAGAAACGGCTACATCAGCCACTTCATGACATTGAAGTGGATACTAAATTATTTGGCAGAATCAGGCCTTTTGAGCTGCATCATAAAACTGGGCTTAGGAAAAACTGACAGCACTAAAGAGCATGACAGGCAATCAGAACATGTAGTCTTTTCCTTCATATAAAATACCAGCTGAAGATCAGCTTTAGAGATGACAGGCAAAACCCTCTTAGATGAGCAAAAGTGTTAGGAAGCTGATGAGTGTTTTGCTAAATGATCCAGAAAAGACTGCTTAAAACTGTTCATTTGTTTTGGACTCACAAAGCCCAGCTCTTCGCACAGGTTTGCTAGCACATCATGTTTTGAAGCAGCACGCAAATGATAAAGATCAAATATATTGCCAGATTATGTTTCTGAGTGGGACTGGCAGGCTCAGGACTAAATATTGGGGTGGTAAAAACAAGCCTTCCCTGGGACCTGCATGGCTGCAAAAGTGAGGTGCTGGGAATGCTGGCATGAAAGTGGGAAACACTGCAAGAAAATTTCACCAAGTGACCAGGTGGATTATTAAACTACACACTCCATGAATAAGAAGCCAAAAGATGGCATGTGTAAAACACTATGTAAGAGATTTGCCTGCCTAAGCATAGTGGTCCTGTGTGTTTTTAGACAACCCAAGATATTTTACCTCCTTGATAGATGAAACTCCCAAGCTGCATTAGATGCTAGTGTTTAGACACCTTAATCTCCCTCACACCCCAACATGCAAACTTTACCCTGGTATGAACATCTGTCAGATAAGAAAAATAAATAAATTATTGAAATAAATTAAATTAATAAAATAAATAAATATTTTTGAAAAGTCTTCTTCAGAGTATTGATCTTTAAAAATGGGGGAATAGTCGACCTTTAAAGAAAGCAAAGAGTTAGGATCATTTTCAGCTCATCTCAAAAGTAACCATACCATGGCTATTTCCATCAGAAATGAGCTTAAAAAGTGGTGTTATTATGAAGAGATTTTCCATACTGGTAGATCTCACTGGCCTCCTAAAGATCCAGCTGTTTTGACATCTAGATGAAAAATTGCACACGACAATGCTGGTGCATGAAGTTGTGATTTGGCATAATGGGGATTGTGGTGTAATAAAACTGCTCTGATTACACCTGAACCATTTATTTGAAAGCTTAGGATATATGTCAGTTTATAACAAAGTGTCATAACTCCAATATTTAGAATGTGCTGACTACATTTAAATCTTAAATGTCTTTTCTTAGTGCTACTCATTCAAGCAAAACTGATTGATTTCAAAAGGTATTTTGGCTGAGTTGGAAGCTATGGACTCTGTAAATATGCAGCCCAACCAAGGTGAGGAGAGAGATTGCTACAGCAAACATAATTAAAATTTCAAAACAAAGATTAATTCAGCTAGTGAATTTTACCTTAGCCATAGCAGGAAAAATGAAACAAACCTTCTTTCTTGTATATGAGTTTACTCTCAACCCAGTTAAATAACAGAGGTCATTCAACCAAGTGTCCCTGCTGCCAGTTACTGGAAAAGAAGAGGAGAAATCCTGTGAAATGAATTCTCAGAGGATAAAGTTTTTCATGAAAACAAAAATAAATTGAATTCAACCGTTTTCTAACTGCAACCTGCTAACCTTATAAAAATATATCAATGATGTTAAAAATAAAAAATGCAGCCAAGGGAAACAGCCAGATTCCTGAGGGAGCAGACTGAAGTCTCACTGGTAGTGGTTAGCCACTCACCTTTCTTATCCTGATAAGCAATTAAGATGCTATTCTGTTAAAGCCCAATGCCAGTTACTCTTAGTTTGTCACAGCTTAGATGGATAAATGAGCATGGACTATTCTTTCAGTTGCCTGCCTGTTTTTATTAACTGCCTATGCACAGCAGGTTGGCAGATCTTGTGCAAGAGGTGTTAATTAAGTCTGTTTATTTCTCTCTTTTTTTTTTCCCTACAGTGGAATTAGAATTCTCTACATTCTTTAGCAGCCAAGCACTACAAAAAAGTACATATGCAGTACACACACTAAAGGAAATGGAAGTTTTGAGTATCAATATGCTGCAGAAACATATGCTATTAAATGTAGCTGACTGGAATAGCTTGCAAACATCTGTGATTTTTTTTCCCTCCATGATTCCATTCTGAGATAAAACACATTTTGTTTGCAAATTTTTTAATACCTATAGTTAGGGCCTAAATAGTGACTACCATCTGACAGTAAAAGCGTCAATAATGAAGATAATTGTCCATTCCTCCCTACTATTGAATGTTTATTTACACAAAATGAATAGGCCCAAAATGAGCAATACCCACATCACAGTGGCTTGGGGGTTAAACAGTCACCTGTCACTGAAAGGAAAAACAAAGCCAAAACCTGAACTACTTTCACTTACTTTTCAATAGAATATCACCATAACACCCTAGTATTTCTCTCTGTATGCTGTCCATGACTCACACCCACTAACCAACTGCCTTAGGAAAAAGCTTTCTCTTGGAAAATTTTGACAGAAGTGGTATGTTTGTGTTTGTGTGCAAAAATTTTAGTTATGATGAATATTCATGTCTAAGAAGAAAAAAACCCCAAACCCAACAAACAACACAGCTGAGAAAGGGACACTTAGATGACATTTCTTAGGGGTTATCCCAATGCTAGCTTACCTGGTTTAGTACTGAGCACAGATACATTTTATACCTCACTCATACCTTGACAGTAAAATAATTTCTGACTTTTATGAGCCCACCACAGCAGGCTGCAGTTTTTTGTCATTCATAGGCAGAAATAAATGGTTTGGAACTTTCATCAGAGCTGAGAGCCAGACTCACCTAGCCAAGGACAGTCTGAGGGTTGTGTCAACACAGATGACTCAGAAATTGTCACCACCATAACAAAAGCTTTGATGGCACCACTTCCAACTGACAGCAGAGAACAGAATGAATTTTCAAGCCTCTGTTGCTCTCAGAAAAAAAGCTCTATTGAATCTTGCAGAGACAGCTGACAGGATTATTTTCCTGCAAATGTTTGCCCTGCCCACCTTCTGTTTCACATTTCTTTCTAACGTAAGTGAGCAAACAGCTGATGAGGGCAGGTTGGTGGTGGGAGAATGTCATGTGGATGGAATGGATGAGAATCAGGGGGATTTGCCATTCTTTGCAGGCTACTAAGAGCCTGTTTATATTGCTTTTGCACCAGATGGTGTAAAGGTATGAAGAGAAGAAGGATGGTCTAGACCGTTGTAGAAAGAAAACTGTAAGAGTTGAAGTCACATATCTGGCACTCTGTGCATGTCAGCAGTTCCTAACACACTGATGAATTTGGTTGTGAGGAGCTAAATGTTGTCAGAATTTGGGTACAAGCCTGACAGAAATTGAGGTGCTAGCTGCAAAGAGGAGATTGAGAGAGACTGTATTTTGTTGATAAATCAGGTTGTGTGGCCAGAGCATCTTGAACACAGTTTATGCAAGCAATATGTAATGATACTTCAGAGGGACCCCTCCTATGTCTCTGTATTCATACTTCTCTGTAACTTCCACAAAAGTGTTTTTCTGTTCTATGTTTAATAAATTTATATTAGAGTCAAGGAGGAAAAATACTATTGACATAGACACTCTAACTGAATCTGATATAAAATAAGAATTCTGACATAAATTATTAATGCTACTTGTGATTTTAGGATTAATAAAACTTAATTTTTACTATGCTGACAACATTTTCTCTTTGGATGGTATGATTAGACGACATTCAAAACAAATAAAGCTTTGAGCATTGGAATTAGAAAAGTTGCCTCTTTCAAATTTTCAGCCTATTTGAGAGTTTAAGAGACTGTTTTTTATTCTACATATTATAGAAGCAAATGTGATCCACAGCTATAGGTTGAGCTTCCTCAGAGGCTTACATCATTTTGTTTAATTCACATTTGCAAGGAAGTGGGTGTTGTATGCATATTCTAAAAGAGTTTTTTGTTTTTTCCCTAAGAGCTAGCTTCAAACATTGTGCAAGACTTAGTCAACATTTTGCCACCATTAAATTTCATTTCAGAATGATCCTTGCTCTTGAACTGCAATAAGATTGGATCAGGAGCCATAAAATGGCATTGGAAAGGTGTTTTCATTGTCTGAGTCCATCATATGGCAGCAGAATAAGGAACAAAACTGACAATTAAGCTTCATGGCTCTTGCTGAATTATGCTTTTGACTTTAGGCCCCCAGGTGTTCACGTAAATGCAGGAATCTAGAACAGCACAATGACCAGGTAACGTGTTTCAGTTGCTAATGTCTGTTGTCTATCCTGGAGGCTGAGAAGCTTTGGATAAGTGCCTAATAGAGCTGCTGCCTTGCTGCCAGACACATTTCTTCCCACCTTTTGGCGCTGCATTTATGGCATACACTGGAAGATAGGCACTCCACTGTAGTTCAGCTGAATTCAGTTATCCACTAATGCATGGCATACTTATACAAAGCCATTTTCAACTTATGCCACTGTGTTTTCTTGTGTTCTCATAAAATCCACACATTAAACTTCTTCAAAATTCCTAATGACTATATTAGTCTTCTTAATAGCTGTTGTGTAATGTGTGGTCAATATTGAGGATTTGTGCTCTGAGAAATGAAAGAAAATAGAAAAAAACAGATTTTTTTAAAGGGATCGAAGACAAAAAAATCCTCTATAGTTACTTTTCTAGTAAAAAAATAAAAGCATTCTGAAAACTGTAATAAACCCACAAATTAAATAACCTTTATAATAAATATTCTGTTCACAATGAGATAAGATTAATGACTTACTTTCAATTAGAGAAAAATTGTTTTCTTCTTTGTCAATAAGAAATATATATCTACAAGTTTCTTTTGTTGTTTTCATTTAAAAATATGATGTTACTTAATATTTAAATCTGTTTTTTCTTTAATTCAGTGTAAATTCTTGTAATTTTTAATTAAATACTGTGATAACAGCTATATGGACACTTGATAGGTTTTATTTGAGTATCAACCAAATTAATGTAAGCCTTTTAGCATTTTTTCTTCTTTCTTTTTTTCTTTGAATAATATAGAGACGTGTAAAGTATTAGTGATCTAAACATGCTTGAGTTTGTTATTAGTAATGCCCACATTTTTTCCTAAGATCATTAATTAGATATCAAATGTTCTTTTTCTCCAAGAATTCCTATGTACTGTTTAGATTGAGGCTATGATTAATTTTTGACTGTGAATGCGAACATTTGTGGCTCTGCAGAATCCTTTATCCTTTCATGTAACATGTTACAATTTTAAGTTTCAGAACTGCCTTACTATTTATTGTTAATATTTTAAACAATGGAGAACATGCACATCACTTGTCATAAAGGCAACTTGATTTGTATAATTACCACAAGAAGTACAAATTCTGCTTCTTTCTGAGGAAAAAACAATTTAAAAATCTGACTTCATCTCCACAAATATAGCCTCCTTTAGGTTCCATAGGCATGCAAAGGTATTTTGTTGATGTCAGTCAGGTTCCAGTCTTGTAGATTAGCAGAAAGGAAACAATAGATTATTTTAGCATAACAATTTAATAATTATTATTTAGTATAATATTCACATTTTCCATTAAGCTTTTGCACTATAATGCTACTATAGAAAACTCATAAAAATACTCATTTCAGAAATGAAAAAATAATGAGAAAAATAAGGAATAAATAATGAAAAAAAATTGAGAATCAGTTACATTGTTGTGACTTATTGACATCAAAACACTTGCAATTATTTCACTAATTAGATGCTGTTTCTACCAGGCATGAACTCATGCTCCATTTCAGATAAAATATCTGTTTTCCAAAATTAATCACTTTCTTTCTTTATTTTTTCAAAAGAGGATTGCACAGTTGAGAGGGGCACTTGAGCCAGAGAAGCAGTGCTTATCCTGGGCTGTGCTGTGAAGCAGTGGGCAGAGCTGGGGAGCTGGGAATAATTGAGAAGATCAGAAGTGACCTGTGTGAACTTTGTTGAGGGAATAGTGGATGTTGTTAAATAAAGCTAATTTCCTTTGGCTAATGTATTGTTAGAGGCTGCATGAATTTCTGCATGGACAAGACAATGACACAAGCGTCTTGAAACTATAAAATCTAAATAATGGAAAATAACATTAATTTGATATTTTAGTGATGCATTTAATGAAGTAATGAATACTGGCTTATTTTCATAATTTTGTACAAAATTATGCATTTAATGTAGTAATGAATACTGGCTTATTTTCATAATTTTGTACAAAAGATGTGTGTGAGTGGGATCAAATTGAATACTTGCATCATTCCTTTATCTCATTACAAGAAAACTAAGAGTAGTTAGTAATTTAAGATATCTGTATAATTTATTGGACAGACTTGTTTCTTTTAAACCATAAGAACCGTTACCTATTGAAATCCTTTGGACCGGGATATTGTATTTTAAGATCTATTTTAGATGTATGGCTCCCATAACTTGCCATTTCAGTATCCTGACCTTCTAATGATTTCCAGGTCTATAAAAACATTCAGGGTCTGTAAAGATTTTGAGTATGGGATTTGAAAGGAAGCCTATTAGGATATTTGTTCTTGACATGCAAACAAAAGGTTCTGAATGCAGCATATGGAGATCCACATGTGAATCTTCTTCTCATCTCACTTTGATTCCATAAAACTTTACACTTAAAACTGGCCTGGCTCTATGGTCAGTGGGTGAATTCTTCCCACCCTAATGGGGTAGTTGTTTTTTCTTTATTGATTATGGAAGTAAATTCAATGGTTAGCTGAGATACTGGAAATTAGGAAACATGTAATTATTATTTCATTTGTTCATAGTAATTAAATAACTACTTTCATGAGTATTTCATCAGAATACAGTATTTATATGGACTAATTCAAAAAGAATATCCAAAATTATGCAAAGAAGGGAGTGGATTTCAAATTATCTCCAGCAAATATAATCCTAGGATTTCTGGTTCATGAATCTTGGCATGTAACAGAAACTTGTTGCACTTTGTCCTTCCAACTTTTTTCTGTGAAAGAAAAAAGGAAGAAATCATTATGCTGCTGCCTTCACAGCCATCCAATGTCCATCAGATCCAAAGCCCTCCAACACTTTAACAGTTTAAACTGATTAAACCTGGTTTAATCAGCCTGCCCCACAGGAAGCTCCTACGGGCAAAGATAAGCTGCCAGTTCCCACCTTTGGGTGACAAAAAATGTCTATCTTGTCTTAATCCTCTACCTCAGAGCTTATCTGGAGTTTAAGGAGATCTCATGATATCTGACACAGTAAGAGGAGAAAAGCAGTGAACTGAGGGGCTGAAAGGCGTTGCAGGAGCCTGTAAGGGTAAATGGGAGTTTGCAGAATGAGTGAATGAGGGAGAGCAGCGGCACTCAGCCATGTGCTCTTTTTGCTGCAGCTGCCTCAGTGGGATCAACTCCCTGCCAAGGGCACAGTGCTCTGCTCTTGATGTTGGATCAGACCTGTAGGATCACAGAAATGATGCTTGAAATACACACACATTTTATTCTAAAAAAAAAAAAAGGAGATGAAACTCACATGGTTTGAATGGATTTACATGGTTACTTTTGTTTCTTCAGTGAAATCTAAACTCAGTTTCAGAGGTGCTTTCCTAGCTCTACAGATAAGCCTTTGGGAAAAAAACCCCAACCAAACTGGCAAGGAAGATTTAAGAGCTGCTCGAAAATCAGCCTCAAAGAGTTGTTTCAATGGAGACTCTGCAAGCACAATTGTCCCTACAGATTACGGATTTTATTATATGCTCTTGTCATGTGCTCCTCCCCGGTTGTTCAAACTGGCGCAGACAACACAAGCATTTGTGTGATGTTTTCTGTGGGTGTTCTTCCAGGCTTTCTGTTCTGTGCATTATTTTGTGAACATTCATCATGCAATCTTCTAATCTGGAATTAACCCCCCTTCTCATCCTGGATCTGAAAAAAGGAAATTAAAAAAAAAAACCCAAAAACTAAATTAAAAAAAACCAACAATCAAAACCAAAGCAAAATGTCCCACAAAGCACAGAAACTCAGGGTGTGTTTCAGAAGATTGGAAAAAGAAAAAAGAAAAAAAACCAGAACAAAACAAAGGTCTTTGAATCTTAAGTGAAACTAAACCTCACAAGAATTCAAAGTCAACTTAGCAGCAATCTTATCTGGTTAGATATAGCTCATCAAAACCATAGCATGCTGAAGTTAGCTGCTTCTCAATCTTCCTCCTTCAGGAGAAAAGAAAGGAATGTGGTCATCTAATTCTCCTTCACAGGAGGATATGGAAGAAGAAAGGATTAATGAGCACCATTCAAGAAGAAGAGCAGGAGGATATGGAAGAAGACAGGATTAATGAGCACCATTCAACACAGATATCCTCAAGGAAGCCCCACAACAATAAATTATTAAACATAAAAGCATAGCACCTGCTGCAGACAAGCTAATGGTGAAACTATTTTAAAAACAAGAACTATCCTCAGGTATAATCCATTAATATAGTCTGCATCTAGAATTTTTGTTGTCATTCTTCAGAAGTCACAGATTGGGCAGCAAATGCGTTCATTACATTAAAATGCTTTTACCTGTATAAGGGATAGGCCTTGCTGTGATTCTGTAATGCTGCCAGTCCTCTGTTTATCTTTGTTCTGGCTGTGTGGCTCTAAATCAAGATAAAAACCAACTCAACATGAAGGAAAATAAAAGGAAGGTCATTTAATCACCACGTTAGCTTAAAATGATTATTGATTCCTGGAGGTGATGTCTAACTCTGCCAGAAAATCCATTTCAGTAATGATTACTGCCCTCTGCCTTATCTATTATACTGGAGGTTATTAAAAGTGGGAATCTCTAGGGAAGTATATAGCTTTAGACCACTAATATCATATTTAATATGTTTTTAACAGAACAGAGTTTCAGACTGTGCCCTTTAACCTACAAGCCAATCAAGGAGAGTGTAGGTCTAATTATTATATACACTCCACTGGGATCTAGTCACACACTAGACAGATAGATAAATATCAGCTGGGACAAAGATGTATTGAACTCTTCATCACTCTAAATTGCCAGGTGCACACAGCTCTAGAAATAACACACTCAGAGAACTACAGCACCCTTTTGAAATAGTTACTCAACTTGCTGCTGCACTTTACCAAATAATGTTCTCATCCTATGACACTTGTATCACGTTTCCCTCCTGGCTGGTCTCTCAAAAATCACAGTGATATGAACTACTGTGGGAATAAAGAATTGTCTACATACTGGGACATCTGTCCTGCCATTAAGTACACACAGGGACTCTGGTGTGTCCCAATTCAACTAGATTGCATATCAGGGTAAACTGATAAAAATCAAAGCTTAAACATTCAGAAAATTAGACTAGACCGACTAATCTAGTTGTATTTTATGATCCTAATTTCTTTCTTTATGTGAATCCTTAATTTAAGGGGAAAAAACCAGACAAGATAATATATGAAATAACATAATAGAATTATGTTGTTTTGATGTTCCATGGACCAGTTTGGGTTAATCCTTGAACATTTTTACCACCTGCTGTAAATCCCTGAACTTTTTTGAACCAAAGGAGCTGTATTAACTCTTCTAAATTTTCACAGTTCATATTTTTTCTTAATATTCTAAAATTAGAAAAATATATAATTTCAAGGATCAGTTGCACATCTTTTTCCATAGAATTTTGGACCACCATTAATGAGAATGTGAGACTCTCTATCACATGGCCAATTGAAAATATTTTTTTTTTTATCCCAGAGAAGATTTTTAAAAACTTATTTTAAAGAAAAGTGTTCAAAAGAATAAATTACAGAATCCAATTTCTGAAATTAATTCATCTGACAGTATTTACAATGTGAAAAATAGCTTAATAACAATAAATAAAAACCATATTGCAAAACTCATGACTGCCTCTTTATTTATAACATTATTTTATTTTCTGTCTTGAACAAGAGATACTGTAGATCATATCAGTGGCATTATATTTGATAAGAAGAGATGTCCAGAATCAATGATGGAAAAAAAAAATAGCAGCAAATTGCAGTTCCAAACTACTGCACATATTTTAGGCATTACAAAGCATGAGGCACAACTACTTTTAATTCCCTGGTATGCACTCCCTATAGCCTTCTGTGAATTATTATTTTATATATATGTATATTTATATATATATATATCTTTGTTTTGATTCTCATTCCACTTCACAAAGGGAAAAGATATTTGAAGTAGTCAATTTTCTTATCAAGGCATCCCAACTACAGTAAATAAGTGCAAATGAACTGCAGTCTAAGACCCTGGTCAGATGAAGTGCCATTCACACAAGGAACAAGCCCGCCAAATCATGCAAACACATACACCATGCTTTTAAAATGGTTTGTATACAGAGCTGTGCTGTGCTACTATGTCTGGGAACTCAGCACAAAGTAATTTTGAAAAATATTTGTCAGAAGATATTTTTTTCATCGTACTGTTCTTTGCAGGGTAATTTTCTTTTCTCTTGATACTCCTGATATTATGGCTTTCCTACTTTTCTTAACTGATGCAGACTGAGAAAAGTTGCTGGAAAGCTTTTCAGTAGATTTAAAGAAATTTTGTATCCATCCAACATTTAATTAGTCCCTAACAGAGTCAGAGAAGGCCTGATGATTACATTTTGGGATGCAGTGTTCAGATTATTGGCCAGTCAGAGGACATACTACTAATTATTCAAAATGTCACAGAAATTTGGTTTAAATTTCCAAATCAGTAGTTTTCCACATTACACAGAGTTGATAGATGTGATCCAAACTTAATAAACACAGTGCATGAAATACTGTCAAGTGTTTATGTTAATGGATGTTCTGTGATTAACTTTAATGGGGACTATACACACTGTACTGTAAAATTAAGAGAGGCATATATGCTCTTTAACACCCCACAACTTACAGTTTAATGGTTAATTATTTCATTCTTGAATTGCTGTTCACTTTGAAGGATCTGTGGCCCAATAAATTGTTTATTTCAACTGTGCCTGTGGATGCTTTGATATTTTGATATTTTTATTATAATGTATATAATTCAATTATTTTTATGTGGTGTCAGTAATTCATTATAGTGCAGAGAGATATGTCAGCTGTGTCACTTTTAGGATAGCACTGCATTTCTGTCTGTATTGAGTGATAAATCATTCATTTATTTTGAGCCATTATAAGTGGACTTGTACTGCTCACCACGAGGACATTTAGCAGGAAACCTGCTGTTGCTCATCACAGGGACCTCTGGAAGAAAAAACCCACAAAACCAACTCTAGATTAATGTCCTCAATGTGTCACTGTCAGAGCAGTCAGCCAAACCACAAAGTACTTTTTAATGGAAGAAATATCAGTTATTTTCCCTTTAAAATACAGACATAAATATGATCATAAAAATGAGGGGAAAAAAATTCTGATTCATTGACCAAAGCTGGGGTCAGATTCTCAGCTGACATGAATTTGCATGCTCCATTACTGTTAATTGGATTTATGCTCCCTGAAGGCCAGATGTTCTGTTTCTTGGTATTGAGTGGTTTCAGAATCATGGTAGGTTTTCCTTTAGTATTCTAGTGGATTTTTTATGGACTGGGTACCATTGCATTTATTCTGGTCAGTCTTTTGCCATACTTAAACTCTGACATGGTTCAGACAGTTAATTACCAAATTGCAGACTTAGGTTTTATTAAATATTTGGGATCTACACCATTTTTAGTTAAGCAATTCTTTTGTTTGTCACATTAGATTACTTATTTATATAATATTCAGCTGTGAGTGCAAATAAGATTTTAACCCTCCCTGATAGTTTTAACACTCACAGTTTCTCCTTCCCCACACCTCTGCTAGCACCTTCATTCTCCTTGTTCCCTATCAGAAACAAATATATTCCAGCCATATACTTACAGTAACTTTTTCATAAAGTCCTAAAATCTTATATACTGCTTGATGAGACCAAGAGCTTGGTGGTTTTGTTGTTGTGATTTTTTTAAGATTTTTTTTTATTTTTTATTTTCATGAAGATAAAATGAAGATTGGATTGAAACAAACAAGCAAATCCCCTATTACATATTACTTAACATTGTCCAACGAGATTGCTTTTTTGACCATGTCATACTGAACATTTTGTTCAAGATTTTATTAACAAGAAGTTCTGTGGTTTAGTTAAAAAACTTGCAACTAATCATCTTCATTCCTGTAAGTCTCATGAATCAGAGACTATGAAAATTTTTGTCCATCCTTGTCCTTTTCTGTGGAAGGAAAGCAATGAATTATTTCACAGTACATGCTGTGTTTGTAAGTTACGAAGTTTAATAAATTATAATAATTTTTACAGAGCAGATTGGTTGTATTTTCTGTCTGAGATACTGAGACTTCTGCTGATGTAAAGAGAAAAAGGACCTCATTTGAGCAATGCCAGTAGGTCCAGGGAGGTGATCCTGCCCCTCTACTCAACCCTGGTGGGGCCACATCTGGAGAGCTGTGTCCAGTTCTGGGTTCCTCAGTACAAGAGAGACCTGGAGCCCCTGGAGCAGCTCCATCAGAGGTTTGCAAATTTGATTAAGGACCTGGAGCATCTCTCTTCTGAGGAAAGGCTGGGGAAGCTGGGTTTGCTCATGCCCAAGAAGTGATGACCTAGAGGGGACCTCATCAAGGTCTCCAAAGGAGGGTGCTAAGAGAATAGAGCCAGACTCTTCCTCGTGGTGCCAAGCCACAGGACAAGATGTAATGAGCCAAAAGTGATGCACAGGAAGTTCCACCTGAGCACGAGGAAGAACTTCTGTACTGTGCAGGTGACTGAGCACTGGGACAGATTGCCCAGAGAGGTTGTGGAGTCTGCCTCACTGGAGATATTTGAGAACTGTGGAGATATTTGAGATTGTGTCTGCACACAACATTGTGCTCTAGGGTAGCTGTGCTTGAACAGTGAGGCTGGATCCGATGACTCAATGTGGTCCCTCCCAGCCTGACCCATTCTTTGATTCTGTGTTTCATTTTCACTTGGAAATCTTATAAAAGTTGTTGTAAAAATAAAGTTGACATCTTGTACTTGTCACTTGAAGAAAATGACACGTCCATATTTGAGGGAAGAACACACATGTCCATATTTGAAGGAAGAACTGTGTCAATGATTGCATTAATTGACACGAAATTTCATTTATTATTATTATTACTTTTATTCTATGTAAGCATGTACTTTCTTGTCTTATACAAAATCACAATGATTGTAGCAGCAGATCAATTATTAATAGCTTTCTTTATCATTGCTCCTAAACTTCTCTAGTATATTCAACTAATTTTCCTTTTTCCTCCTGTATTGTAATAACATAATGGTGTGAGTTATTGATAGCTCCCTTCTTATATCCATTTTACCTCTAAGTCCACCCATTGCCAGTGGCAAGTATAAAACAAATTTATTTTTTCATAGCTCCTCACTATCAACAAATGACCCATTTGAGATCAAATGTTCATTGACTGCTTTTTGGGGAGGGGGAAAGATGTGTCAAAACAAGCTTCATTTTCTTCTTGTCACTTCCAGACAGCACAATGAAGACTAGAAAAACTCGTATATGATGGGAAACCTGGTGCCTGTTGAGCTGTGAAAAGAGCTGCCATTAGGAGCCCAAAATATTTCTGCCAGGTCAGCAAAGTATAAGAAAAGTCCCCATTAAGCAGTTTATAACTATACACCTCTTTTTTCTTCCTTCCCTCTCTCCTCCCCCTGCAAGCCTTTGATAGCCAGCAATTCACTTTGCTGGCACACACTGTGGCCTTTCTCAGAGTATAATTCACAATGTTTATAACTGTCATTTCAGCCTCTGTGCTTTGAATTTTTTAATCTCATAGCCTTTCTCTTTTTCAGGTTCTTGTCACCCTGGAAAAACACTGGTGTTTATAACCTCCCTGGCTGCACTGACTGGCTGTGTCACCAGGGGTTTTTGTAGCATCCTTAATGACCTGTTAGGAAGAATCTTGTAAGCATTCTGTCATAGTAAGTGTCAGGCTAAAAATCTGTTACCTTAACTTGCATCCTCAAAATATTGGCATATTAAGTGCTTGGCAATTGGCCGATGTGATGGGCTCAATACAGTAATTTCTTCAGATACTCTTTTTTTCTTAGTATTATTACTTTTTGCCAGAAAATGGCCATTCTAATCAAAGAATGGATGTGTTATTAGGCTGTGAATTCTTGGGACCTTCTGCGCTAAATATTTATAATGAAAAGCATTCTCCAAAAATGTCAATATACCTCTAGAATAAAAAACAAAACACTTTTTTGTGAAGTTTTGAGCAATACCCCAAATGAGAAATATAGTAAATTCCAAGTATTATGGTTTTATATAGATTGCCATGGGAGAATGTAGAAAACTCCCAACTCTGCTCTGTTACTTCAACAATAAGAACCATCTGAGGCCTCTAGAAGGCTTAGCAGAAAATTGTATTTTCTAGCACTAGTAGATCCTGTGTAATCAGTGGTGCTAGTTTTGCAATAGTTAAACTTCCCAAATCCTTTGAAATAGTTATGTGAATTTTCAGAGTAATAATTTATAGGTGAGAACTAGGTATTGTTTAACTCAAAAAAGGCATCAAAAATTAAGATGGTATATTTACAGTTTGTTTTGATTTCTGCTTCTGTCTCAATTTTTAACTGCTGTCTTAGAAATCTGCAAGAACATTCAAATTGAAGTGTGATACTGGAAAAACATGAACCTTTAGTTATAGTGTCTCCAAGGTGCCACAATCTAGATATTAAAATCCATCTTAGATAATATCTATATGTATATAAACAGAAATTCATAGAAATGAAGACACCATAAATATATGGTGAGGCTTACACATTATGAAACAATGCTGATTTTGACTTACATCATAAAAATTTAGACTTATATTGAGAAAGTAGATTAAAATTAACCTCTTGTCCCAAGGAGGTATTAGGATGCCTGCCTGCAATGGCTTCAATGAACATTAAGTTGTGAAGAGTAAGAAAACCTTAGATATTATTTTGGCAGAAAAATGTGCGGCAAATCAAAGAAATGAAATAATTCTCTTCACTATACAGATTTACATCTCCCATGGATTTGGAAGTCAGGAAGACAAGTATGTGTTCTGGCAAATGTTTCTTTTTTCCTTGGAATGAGGCAAAGGACTTGCTGCAAACTGATCACCAATTCACTGCTGCCAGGAGTGCATACTGGGTGAAATGGAGAAGTCCTTTGAGAAAAGGCTGGGATTTGTTTGAGTGAAATTGTAAGTGCATGAGTATTAGAGACACTGGAAAACCTAGTCATCTGGAAATCAGGAAATGAGTATCACCACTTTATTCAATCCTTTTCTCCGTGCTTAGATATATAAAGGCATACTTTATACTGCTCCATTTTGCAGGGATCAAAAAATGCTTATGAATGATAGCATCTCAGTCATAGTGTTCATGTCAAACAAGCACATACTGAAGTACTTGAATACCAGGAAAAGCAGAAAAACACAGTGAATTTTGGAATCCATCCTAGATAGTGTTAAATAATACCAGCCAAAACCTCTTAGATTTATTCCAGGAACCACTTCATGCTTATCAGCAAAAATGCAGAAAGCCTATCACAGTGGTCAGATGAATGAAGTACTAATGGGACAAAGCAATCTGAAATAATTAAATTTTTCAGATAATGCACAAAACATAGTTGAATGGATATACTGTAACAGTATCCCTTGGTCCCCTTCATTCTGTATTCATACACAAAAAGAAAACAACATCACCCTCCCCACACTTTCAAAGATGATTGGAGTCCAGAAATTGCCTAGACCATGTTTATTCCTCTCTGTCATCTCACTGGAACTGACTGAGGTTTTCATTTCCTTCATGAAGGGTGTGCACAAAATTATTCTTTATTGGACAACACATTTTCTTTTAAATACTTGCTAAAAATACAACCCTAAAAACCAAGAACTTAGATTCTAATTGCTAAAACCAAAGTACTTATTCAAAATTTTAGGATATATTTAATGTGTGGGGAAAAAGTTGCCATAGCTGTGTTTACAGAAAAATAAAGATTGGTTTTGGAGGGAAAAAACAACCAAAACAAACCAACACAAAAACAATCCTACACTACAGGAGAAGGATGTATTTTAGTCCCATTGTTTTGATTTTCAGATATTTTTATTCAGTTTTAGTATGGGCATAAATATGATCTGCATAGACAAAATACCTAACCTGATCATTTGTATGTGGTTGCTTTTTGTGCTGTCAGTGATAGAATCAATCTTCTGGCTGGAAGAGTAGGTCATACATATCTCAGCATCAGTAGGAGGATCAGCTGATAGTAGAACTGGTAATGATATTTTTGAATTTGAGGTATGAAACCAGATAGATATTTTGTAATAAAAATGGTATAAACATGAATCAATCAAAACAGAGAGTGCTTTTGTGCTGACTCAGTTTGGGAAAGCTTTGGAATTAAGAGTCTTTTAGTAGTAAAACTCAGTAATACACTCAAGCTGGTGAAAGGACTGACAAAAATGATTTTAGAGGAAGTAGGATTCAGTTGCTTTCACTTTAACTGTAAATTACAATTTTGTTTTCCAGATTAATCATCTAAACTGTTCCAAAATCAGTGAAAGTTCTTGCATTGGTTAGCTGTAGGTGTGTAGTTCAGATACCTAGTATAAGATTTCGAATATCTTAATATCTGAGAGATGAGACTGACCTAAAGCCTACTTATCCTCTCTCTCTCCTTTGTTTGCTTTTTTTTTTTAATCCCCAGATTATTGAATAATTTGGGTAGAAAGAATTCTCTGGAGGCAACACGCCCTTCTGCTAAAGCAGAGCTGCATTACCCACTGCTCATCGCCATCCTCACTTCTTCACTTGAAGCAGTGAGATTGAAATCCATGGTGGGTGTCTCTAGAGAGGTAATTTGGTGTATTTCCTTTAAATTTATTTCCAGCTTAAGTTTCAAAGTTCCACACCTCCCCCATTCATTAAAAGCTGCTTCCAGGTACAAAAAAAACATTGCAAACCAAACTTCACCTCTACTGGCTTAATGCAGTACCTTTTTGCCAGAACTCTTCCTAATTTGTGTTAAAGTTATCACTGGGCATGGGAACTTAAAGTAAGACATAAGACACGCAGTTTTCTTCCTAAACTGAATTTTTTGACTGGCTACCACAGAATGAGTATATGCATACAAAATTTCAAAAGACATATGCACACATATTTCTAATGCATTTATTTGAATATAGAAATTTATGGATTACTTAAAAACTAATAGAATTTTCAAAGTATGACTGAAACAACAATCTGGCTTTTTTAACGTGCAGTATCATTGTCAGGCAAGTCAAAATGAAAGGAAAGAAAATGTATGTAATATGGGATTATGTTTCTCATTTATATTTATTCTACATGAGAGGGATAGAGGAACCCACAGCAGGTTTTTTAAACCCATCAGATATCTCAGTCATTCTGATGCTCTGGAATGCTTTTTATGACATTCCTTCAAATCATCAGGCAGATAAAGGAGGAGATATTCTTTCATTGCTTAATAAAGGTTTTAAAGATGAAGAAAGATTGGTTTGGTTTTGAGGGGATAAAGAAAGACTGGTGAAAGAAAATTAAATGAAAAAGAATACAGTTCATTAGTGTCAGTATCAACCTCTTCCACCAAGTTCAAAGAAGGGCTTTAACACCTTCTGTTGAATGAGGATTTAGCTCTATTTCCCCTTAGTGATCGAAAATAAGTAACTTAAGAGAACAATGAAAGTTGCTTGCTTCTTTTGTTGTTATTCTATCCCCGTTAAATTATTCCTAATGGCATTTTAAAACAACTAACTGCTGCAACAGTCTATACAGAGCTTTACTCTGGAAATATGTGATGATACAACACCCAAGAAGAAGTGTAATACGAGATATTTATATTCCATTTTTATCCCTGATTATTCATTATGGCTGACACCCTTTAAACACATTCAGTGAACATGGCAAAAGGTAATTAACATGGGTCGGTGAGTTTTCCTAATTTCAGCATGAGAGTACACTTTGTTGGGAAGACTGACATTAAAGACCTTATTCATAAAAACTCAGCTTCTTAAGGATGTCCCTTTTCACTGCACTCACCCATGTTTATTCCAACTTCTTTTCCCCTCCAAGATTCTTTAACTTTTTTCTAATCTTCTCCCAATCAATCTTTCTCCTCTTGCTGCACATTGAAGCCTTAACCCCTAGAAGCCATGATCTCCTTTAACTCTGGCTCTGGCGAGCTATTGAATCATCCTCCTTTCTGAAGGGCTTCCTTCCCTTCTGAATTACTGCTGAATGTCCCATCCTCTTCTCTTGGCATTTTCTTTTTCTAATAGCCTGTGCACCATGGTCCCTCTACAAATTGAAATTCAATTCTCTGTGTCCCTCGCCTTCCTCCATGAACAGAAGCCCTTTGCTTCTGTTTACTAAAAGTTTTGACATTTGTCTCTTTCTGGAGGTGATACCCTCCCTCAGTTTTCTTGTCTCAATCTCTTCTGATTAATCCTGTTATAAAGCCTATTAGTATAGATATAGATCTGATTCTGTATTTATATATAAATTCATACATATATAAGAAATTATATGTATGCCTATAAAATAAATACACATGGGAAACACATTTTCTTGTCTTTATTCTATTTACAGGCTAGACAATGAAGAGAATAAAGGTTTAAGGTAATTTAATCAGAAATTAAATATTATTAAACTAATTAAAAGAAGACGTAAGTCTGAATTTTGCAATCATAAAGTACATGAATTACCATCTGAAAAAAAATTTGGGTTATAGCTGCTAACAGACTCATAAAATGGGCAGAACACTTAAGGTCTTAGGACTGTCTCTTCTGGAATGAGGTGTGGGGCAGTCCCACTCATTTCATTATTGTAAAGATAGGACAAGAGGATAAAGGGCAGAGGGAAGGGCAGGCAGATTACATAAAGCTAGAGAAATATGAAAAGGTTAATCTGAACCAAGTCTCTCATGAGACTAAAAGGAAGTTGTAAAAGATGATGTCTTCTAGAAATCTGAAGAAATTAACAGGTTAAGTATGGTGAGATATTTTACCTTAAACTTGGATTACATGAACAAGTGGCACAAATATAAAATAATAAAAAAAAAAAAAAACAACAAAAACCTCTAAGGGATTTCTTTATCCAAAGAAATACTAAGACACATACAGAATAAGTATGACTATACGGAGATTTTCCTATCAGAAAATAAACCTTTTTAAATGACTCAAGATCTCATTTCCTTTTGGGAGTGTCTACCATTATTCCTTCTTCTCTTAAAAGCAAACACATATTTTGATTCATTGGAAAACACATTTTTTTAACATAACTTTTGACATAATCTGAATTATTCTGGGAGAAATGAACAATTATTCCAAATGGTGTGACAAATACTTTGTATTTCTCCAAATATATTACTCAAACTCATATGAACAAGTAATTTTATAGAATGAAAAATAAAAGCAAAGATATCAGTGTGATATATCTTTAAATTCCTAGGCTGTAAGTCAAAAATTATGGCTGTTCATCATGATATGGACAGATGCAAAAAAATATAATTCTTACATAATGGTAATACTGTCATTTGTTCTGAATTTCAGTATCTTTTTCATCTTTATCAGAACTCTAATGAGAGGAACTCAAGACAGAGAAAACATATAAATGCATATACAGAATAAGTTTATAAACGTGTTTTGGGATAAAGTACTATACATAATGCCTGTCTGGTGCTTCTATTAGGAGTATCCAGCACTATCTTCCTCTTTTTTTTTTTCCCCCCAATGAACATAACATTTCTGGTTAGTCTGTTGATGAACTTGTTCTCAAATGTGCCTGTGCAGCATGCAAAAATAGAGTAACTTTGAACTGGTTAAAAAAAGGAGATCCAAATGTAGCAGGTAAACCAAGAAAACTAAATCCCATCTATCAATTTTCATAACATTTTTAATGCACATCCACCTATTAATCTATATTTCCATTTAAATTTCGATCTGTATTATTTCTGCTCCAAATATCTTCTGTCTTTCTGAGAAAAAGTTGTGCATAAACCCATCTTTGCATATAAAGTGTGTCTTACCCAATGCATCAAAACAAAGAAAAGTAGATTTGCATGGCTTGTAAAACATATGAAAATTAATCCCTCCACCTGCAAGGAGATTACACAGAGCAGTCATATTCTGACTTGTGGAGATAAGTGTAGTTAATCAACACACACACAACAGACACTGAGCTTGTTGTTGCATGAACGCGTCAGTCAGGTGTACAGGAAATTTCTGTGCTTATAAAGAAATTTGCGCTGATAATTTGTGTAACTTGAAGCTGAAAATGAAGCAATTGTTTGAATTTATGTACACTGACTTTGAAAATTACATGTTCACCTAAAAATAGATTTCTGAGTAACAGTGTAGGGGTACCGCTAAGTCTCCTTAAACTCTGGAAAGCATTGTTCTGATTCCAGAGGCCACACACTGCTAAATGACTGACTTCACCAGCAATGGAGAGTACTCTAAATTCAGGATTTATATTAAAGTAAGAAGAAATTACTTTTTGTATTCCTACTGAGAAAAGTATATAATTTTTGGTCTGTGTATATGCAAAAAGACAGAAACCTTTCTATTTTCTTATTTCTTTATGTAAAAAACCTCCTTTTTTAGTTCCACTTACACAACGTCTTTCAAAAGGTTTTTTTTTTATGAGTGGTCCATTAGCATATTATTTTTAGTACATGTAAACAACTGCATTAATTTCCATTTCTTCTTACAGGAAGAGTGAATTGAGAAGTCAGATTTAAAGAATTTATACTTCCATTCATGGGAAGAGCTTTTTAGCTTTACAAATTAATTTCCAAGACTAACATTATTAGCTGAGACCCCAAGAAACAGGCTGAACTCCATTGACTTAACACTACAAAACAAAAGAGTCCCTCACATCACTCTTAGGACTGGATTTCTCTGCTTCCATCTTGCCCAGAATCTGGATTACTTTGAGCACAGGGCCTTTAGGGGTACACACTTTCTTCCAGAATACTCCTTTTGATGGTGTTGGTAATCTATAACCAAGATTAACCTACTTGGAAGCACCCCAAACTCTCAACACGTATCTTAGAAGACTGCTTATGCTGTTTTACTCATACTACACTCTTGCAGAACTTTCCTTTAAAAATTTTTGTGGCAAAAAGTGCATGTATAATGATCTTTTTTTCTTGCATTAATTGAAATGATTTATTGAGGTAAGCAGGTAAACATGTACAATTTTAAAACCATTATGAAGAATTTTGGTTACTGAAATGCAAAATTCAGACTTAAAAAAGTTCCTAGCAGTATCACAAAAATGTATGTATTAACTGGATTATGGGTACTGCCTGAAATTTGTCACCAAAAAACAGTGGGGTGTCCCCAAGCAAGAGGGATATCATGGAGTCCCTGGACTTCTGAGACACTGATGTGACTGTCTAGTAAATAAAATACTTGCAGTTCAAAAAACAGTCACAGGAAATGCAAATGGGGCTTTTTGCAAAACGGACCTGCATTCAGAATGCTTTCAAGCTAAATTTAATATTACCACAGCAGCATATAAAAATCTCCCCACAGAACAACTTTTGAACAACTGATTCAAGATTACCAGTTTTTCAAATGAAATGTCAAAAAAAGGTTTGTGCATTTGTCATATAAATTAAGGACTGTGGTATAAATTTGTGGTATAAATTAAGGACTAAGGCTGAGAATTTGAGTCCACATTTTCACAGCACTGATGATGCTGATATTGAGGTGCTCTGTTACCTAAACTGGGGGAGTGGGACAAGAAAGAAAGAACTACATATTTAGCACAATTGACAGAAAAAAAATACTTTATGAAGAGCTCAACAGGAGAAAAACAGAATGAGTAATGTTGGAAGGGACCACAGTGAGTCTTCTGGTCCAAGTTCCCTGTTCAAACAGGAACTGGATTGTACACAGGGCACCCGATTGTGTCCAGATGGTTCTTCAATATTTCCAGTGAGGGAGACTCCACAATCTCTTTGGGAAACCTCTTCCAGTGCTCAGTCACCTGCACTGTACAGAAGTTCTTCCTCATGTTCAGGTGAAACTTTCTGTGCATCAGTTTCTGCCCATTGCCTCTTGCCCTATTGCTTGGCACCACTGACAGGAGCCTGGATCCATTCTCTTGGCAATGTCCTTCAGATACCTGCAGACACTGATGAGGTCCCCTCTCAGTCATCTCTTGTTGAGGCTGAGCAGGCTCAGTTCCCTCAGCTTTTAAGAGAGAGATGCTTCAGTCTCTTCATCACCTTTGTAGCCCTCCACCGGTCCTGCTCTAGGGGCTCCAGGTCTCTCTTGTACTGAGGAGCCCAGAACTGGACGCAGCTCTCCAGATGTTCCTCACCAGGGCTGAGTGGAGGGGCAGGATCACCTCCCTTGACCTGCTGGCAATGCTCTTCCTAATGACTCCCCAGGACACCGTTGGCCTTCTTGGCCACAAGGACACACTGCTGGCTCATGGACAGCTTGTTGTCCACCAGGACTGCCAGGTCCTTCTCCTCAGAGCTGCTTTCCAGCAGGTTGGCTCCCAGCCTCTGCTGGGGACTGGGGCTATTCCTCCCAAGGTGCAGGACACTGCGTTTGCCTTTGTTGAACTTTAGGCTGTTCTTCTCTGTCCATCTCTTCAATCTGTATTTGGCTTTTCTGAAAAGAGCTGAATTAAGAATGTGCAATGGCTTTTATGGTGATTGTGTATACTGGATGCATGATAATCTTTAACTTAATGCAGAAAGGCATCACAGAAACAATTGCTAGGAAGCTGAAGAGAAGCAACAGCAGTTTGTTTCTGCCTTTTGAAGTAATTTTTTATTATTTTTGTTTTAGTGGTATATAGGAATCCTAGCCATAACACAGAAAAAAAAGAGTTTGGTTTTGTTTTTCTTTTTGCTAAAAGATGTTTGAGTAATAGCATTAGGCAAATGATGACAACTAAATGTAGGCAACGTTGTAAAGCATAATAGCTGGCAAATTGTGAAAAGCTGTCTTAGATTACATGTGGTAAAACCTGACACGTGGATGTCAGGTTTAAAATGTTGTGAACTTAATTTTATGGTTGTGCAAGGCCCAGAATTTAGTTCCCACAATGAAAAAAAAAAGGAAAAAAAAAAGTGTAAATGATAGTACTTTGAGAAAGGAAACCAGAGTTCCTTCGGTTTGCCTCAAAAAATCAAAGAATTTCTCCCAGCATGTGATTTACTGGAGAGCAGTTACACTTACTTTTGCTTTGCAGGATTTATTATAGAACATCTAAATCCAGTGATCATCCATCTTCTTCCCTTGCCCTCTTATTTTCCTCCCAAATCCCAGTTTAAGGATTCAGCTCTCCCTGAATGGTTGAGGTGAGCAGTTTGTAGGCTTTTCCTAGCAGTTGTGAGGTGGTAAGGAAGGCAAATATCACTAAGTTCAGTCCTCTCCACATCTGAGCTCTGACCATGAGTGTATGCTAAATGTATAAATGAACAGGGAAAATGAGTGTTCTAGCCTTGCATGCTTTCTTTCTTTCTTTATGAGCCAGCATTGCTCAGATGCTTTTCATAAGTGATATTTTTACTGAAGAAAATTGCAAAATCTGCAGACTTCAAAATAGAAATGATTTTTGCAAACTCACACACAAGCACACATGTATTTATAAATGTGTATTAAAAAAACATCAGGAACAATTTAGTCATGGAAGATGGGAGGAAAATTCTGAGCAGTCAGAAATGCGACATTATCAGGAAGTTTTATGAGAACAATTTGCAGAACTGTAGCTAGCATTGGGTCAGGAACTAAAACATGAAAATACAATGTTCTAAAAGGTGAGGGGATCACACCATTGTAATAGCAGCCTGAATAACTACAGAAGTGGATTTAAACTGACTGCTAAATAAAATTATCTCCATAACCAGCATAAGGAATCTGTGAACCCCAAACTGAGATGAAAGCTGCATTTTAGCAAGTAGATAATAGGTGCTGTATAAAAAGACCTGTCCCTTCAGAAAACCTACAACCTAAGGTTTCTGCAATATCTATAAACTGAAAATGAATGTGTCATGTGATAGTATATGATCAGAAAGCCTGGGTCAGGGTCAGGTTTGGTTGATTCTTATTAATGGTTTGAATAGGCTTCATGGTCACACCTGGTTTCTGGAGCAACCAAGGATAATGGTAACAAATGAATGAAACTTAATTTTATTATAAAATATTTCTGTGTTGGTCACTGCTCTTGGTACTCTGTGGTACTACTTTTATAGTGACAGTTGTGCTGATATCTCAGACTTTTTGTCTGAGGTATCACAGATGTAATTGAATTAGTTTTCCTTTAATGCATATAGTTGAGATGGATCCAAGTTAAAAGAAATAACCTATGATAATTTAAAATTCAATAATGCCATAAGATGAGCTTCTGTTTTCAATTATTTGACCAAATATCCACTGATTTTCTATATCTTATTGTAATAGTCAGTCAGTCTGAATTAGAGTTATTGTATGTTTGAATTTTTTCTTTTGTCATGCTTTACAATAGACATTCTTATATTTTATTATCTCCATCACTTAGGTATTTTTTAAATAAAACAATTCAACTTTATGTGACAGAAATGAAAAACACTTTTCAAATGGACTATAATGGAACATCAGACCTAATATGAAGCATGGCCTCAGCTGAGGATTCTGGTTGGTGTTTTAAATTATCTGACACATTTTAGAGATGTTGCTGTCTTCAAGCTCTGTATTCTGATATAATAAGAATTATTAAGTTCTGTTTTGATTGTGATACTCTCTGTTTTAAAGTTAGCTTAATCATAAATGTTTAGACTAGTAAAACATTTCTGTAGAGAAACCCAGACCAAATCTTGGGTCTAGGACAGTGGGAGATGGTCTCTGAATGCTAAATTAAGTGGTCATTCTTATTTCTATCTGATTTCTAACCCACCTGTGCATAAAGCTAAAGTAAAAGTGATCCAATTGTAAGAGGTGCTAACCTATTTTCAGGTTTAACTAGGGCAAAAGCAGGAGTTTCAACCTGTTGAAAGATACAGCTCTCAGCCAAGAGAATGATTGTTCATCATGATTAAGCAGCACAATCAGACTGAATATCTTGTTCATCAGAGATTTCTGCAAAAGTAATATTACACCCTTAGAGTCAATTTACCATCAAAACTTTCCTGGGGCTGCAACAAAAACTCAGGCTAAATTTTTCCTCCATATTCAACTCTGAAAAAAGCTTGAGGCCTGCCAAGATTGCCTGCTATTTAGCATGAAGGTTGATGAAAATGGGACATATTGGGTGAGAAGGAAGCTGTTATGAATAACTGAAGCCCTGCAACCTTTCCCTGGTGCTGCTGCCAGTGCCTGGTGGTTTTACTGTAAGGACAAATACCAGACCTACTGAAAGCAATGCAGTTTTTGCTGAAGCCAGGTGAGAATTAACTGTCCCTCAGTCTCAAAAGGAACCTGTTCCCTGCCCAGGGTGATGTTGCTAACAGCTTTAATGGTATTCTAGCTACATCAACTGCAGATGTAATCTGTACCTGCTGACATTTGGCTAGGGCACACATTCTCTTCCCATTTGTGAATATTGCAGTATGCCAGCATGGGGTGAAGGATTATTTACACTTTCCAAGCACTCATCAGTCAGATAAAAAAGAAAAAATGGAATTTTCTTTTTTCTACAAATTTTCATCCACTGGCTTCTACATCTTCATGAATAGATAGACATGAACTATGCAAGGAAATATTATCAGTGTCAGAACTATGAAATGAAAGTGAAAGCAAATTCAGTGGTTGAAATGCAAAAAATCAGCATGCATTAATTTAGAAGTGCAAACATCATCCCGAGTACGGTTCAGAGATGGTTCCTGAAATAACTTCATACTGGGACCACTAAATTTGTATGGTCTTCTCAGTGAGGACTGAGTGCTTCAAGTATCATCGTGCTACTAAGTAAAACTTTTTCTTCAGGTAATACCACATAATGGGAATGCAAAATTATCACTAGTGAGAGCATGTGAAGATCAACAGCTTCTAATGTTCCTTTGAATAATCTGGAATACTCCTGATGCAACACACTACAAAGAGAGATTGGAAGATGAACAGCTGCGTAGATACCATACAAGCCATGCAAAAATGGATCTTCATATCTGACAATCAGTCTACAGACAGCTTAAATTTCCAGCTAATCCATGCAGGATCAGAAGTGACTGAATGGAAAACTGGAAATAAACTGCAAGGCATAAAGGCTGAATAAGAGCCTGGAAAATTCATAGATGTCGTGGAGTTGAGGAAAGGCATTAGCAGATCGTGGATGGGGACATAGAGGGAGAGTGGGGTTTCAGAGTGGATTTCAGAAAAAAACCCAAACCAACCAAACAAAAAACCCCCACAAATAAGAAAGCAAGGAATAATAGCTTGTTTTGGTTTGTTTTTAATAGCTGTCTGTTTTAAGGAGCTGCAAACATGAGAATCAGTTGTACCCAATTGAAGCTGCTCTGTGACATTATGCAATGCACGCTCAGTGCCAGAGGCAATGCAGCTCCAGTGCGAGCAAATCCTGAACGCTGCTGGAATGTGCACACAGTGCCTATGGAGAATCACAAAGCATCTACACCTTTCTCTTGCTCTCACTAATTCCCCACTTAATGACATGTAGAACTAGGAGCAATGGAGGATTTTAAAGTGCTTTTTGTAGCAGAAAAAAGTATGAAAAAATAACAGATATAAATTTTGTTTTGTTATTTTTCACAACACTTTGTAGCTTGCATTCTTCTACATATATTTGTATTTTCAATAGCAAAATTAATGTGGCTTAAGCAATGGATTCTTTCATGCAAGAAAGTATTTCTCTACAAAACATTACAAAATTTTCTTTTAAAATATTTTTGCAGTCAAATTAAGTGGGAGGAATTACAAAAATATTTAAATCAAGAAAAAACTATATGTCTTGTCAATTAATTTACATTTCCTCATGTGTGTTTGACTCAATTGATTATTTCTTTCTCCAGATGCTGTAATCATTACCATGAGAGGTTTTGTTTAGTGGTTTTATTTTTTTTTCAGAAATACCATGCATTATCTCTTTTTGTTTTTTAAAGATAATAAAAGCTTAAATATTGTTTTCATTGTTGTTTACCCTGTGGCTATGTAATAGTGACAATCAATCATTGCAAAATACTTAATAAAATGCAAGAAAAAATTTTCTTAGGCAAAATAGGCACTCACTGATAACAATAGGCAATACCATATACAATTAAACATGTGAAATAAACTTCTTGAACCTGCAAGCCAGAAAAAATTAAGTTCTGAAGATGCCAATTTAGCTAATAATTCAAATAGCAAGGTTGGATAAGGGAGGAATTAGTAGTGGTTGCCCACCCCCGCTTCCTCTGCTATTATCACAGCTGGGTGTTCCAGTCAGTGAATGATGTGACATCTACATAAAAGCTGCCTTGT
This sequence comes from Ammospiza caudacuta, assembly GCF_027887145.1. Classification (NCBI taxonomy): domain Eukaryota; kingdom Metazoa; phylum Chordata; class Aves; order Passeriformes; family Passerellidae; genus Ammospiza; species Ammospiza caudacuta. The sequence continues at coordinate 106,310,135 of NC_080595.1, read as the reverse complement.
ACTCTTTTACCACTGGTTACTAAAGCAAAGAGCACAGGGAAGGTATATCTCATCTGGCCCCTGACTCCCTGCAGGTAATTTGCTTTTGCCCTCTGACAGGGTTCAATCCTTTAATAATACAGGCAAACATTGGGTGAACACCTCAAGTAGTGCAGAGACAGGAAGAATTACTCTAAATTTAAAAGCCACTCTGACACTAATGGCTGATTCAACAGTGCAGAAGGAGACGCCCTTCCTCTTTCTAATCATGCCTGAGCTACTTGGCTTCACTGCTTTATTCATTCACTTACCTAGACATTTCCAGCCTCTCTTATTTGCTTGTGTTTGTGTCCAGTTTCTGGCCCAGGAAATATAGTCAGCAAGAAAATCCTTTCAAGAACCTGGGGTGGGATTTTGTCTCTGCTGAAATCAGTAAGAAAATGTGTGGGCTTCAGTGTAGCTAAAAGCCCACCTTAGTCTTATGAGCATATATGTTTTTTTGTGTGTATTCAAACCATGGAGATAAAAGAACCACTTTTTGGTCAAAGAATTGTAGGATTTTCTATAGAAATAATGATTTGGTAATTTAGCCTAGAGAAGATAGGTGGTGGGGAACTAACTCAAACTGTTTAAATGACAGGAATCTGCTAACAGCTGACACCCATTAGAGCCTCATTTCTGACACACACAAGCTCATGACTCACTCCTCTCTTTTTACGGCGCTCTTTCAGACTGTGCTCTGCAGCACCAAGCTGCGGTACTCCAGCTTCTAAGTGCTGCCTGCCACTCTTCTGCCACACCATGGTGTTTTCCCACAATGGCCCTTCAGCTGCCTTGTTCCTGAGGTGACTGTTCCGGAGGGTGCAGTGTAAATTTCAATCTGGTGCCAGGGAGTGTGTGTATAACTGCATGTGCATCTACATAATTACAGCGCCCACGTGTCATGCAGCTCTAATAGTGCTGGAAACTTCCTGTGCTGGTGGGCTAAAACTGAGATGTATGTGCCTGTTTAATGCCACGGTCCTGTTGTTATAGTTATGCACTCTATCTGGGTCTTGGAGGTGGAGAAACCTGACGGGATGTGAAATACATTTTTAAAAATAAAGGAATAATAGAAGATATCAAAAAAGATATCAGGAAATCCCGATGCAAAAGCACTTGGCACTTATTTTCAAGATTAGTGCCACTTTGCTTGTTTTGTTTCTCAAGAAGAAGAATTTTATTTTTCTTTCTCTAAAAAAAAACAAAAACCCGAATCCCCAAACAAACAAACAAACAAACAAACCCACCGCCTTAAAAAAAAAAAAAAAAAAGAAAGTTGACAGTATACAAAATTATAGGTATTTTAATTGTTTCTTGGCAGCATCTTTTCAAATCTCCTTCAAATGACTGCTTTGCTTGTCATTTCATCTTGAATTTACATGTTTTTGGGCTGGTGAAAAGTGAAAAATCTCTCTTGTCCTTTGAAATAATTTAACCCTTCAGACTCCAGGGAAAGCACCAGGAGCTGGGGTGGTGTTCTCCTCTCCTCCAGCAGCTAGTAGCTGTCTGCAGAAGCAGCTCGGACACCTTAGAAAGCCGCCTTGTAAGCCCGCAGAGGCTGAGCCCTTCCCCAGGTGAGCAGTCAGGCCGAGGAGTTTCCTATGGGGGATGGGGAGGTGTCTCCACTAGGTGGCACTGATGAAATGTGTGTGAAAATTCACAATTTGGCACTTTTGGTATTCAATTGTATTTTAATTTATTTTTTGAGAACTCTTGAAAAAAACACTTTATTTTAAAGAACAATGGTGTATTTTTTTCAGATGTCGCAGCCTAAAAAGATACATACTTCTAGGTAAGAGGTTACTTTGAGATTTGCATCCAAATACAGGGCAAAATATTCTAAATGAAGAAAGAAACATACTGGGACCTATATTAAATTCTCAAATTGAAGTTTGTTTAATTTCATCTTTTAAAATAATTATTTAATTCTTGTTGACCTCCACTTGAAATCACAAATCTGTCTTGTCGGTTACTGTGACTGACTAAATCCTCTCTTTAAAAATTCTGATTAGTGAGTTTACAACCTCAGTGGACAGAAGAGGACAGACCTAAGGGGTGAAATTCCCTGTGTTGTAGATGGGAAATTGAGTATGTGTTTCCACTAGCAAATCAAGGTCTTCTGAGTCCTGCTCCACTGACAAATCTCAGTTTGTTATCTCCATGGTATCACTGGCGTATTTTACTCACTATGAATTAATCAGTGAAATATCTGTGATCTGTTCTGCTCTCGGGGTGCAAACTACATGGGGCAGCAGAAAAATCTTACTATATTTTAGGGTCAGAGATGCTTTATCAAAGCAGTAACAATATGTTGTGTATCACAGCAGCTGGCTTCAGTAATATGTCCCTGACCCTAATGAAATACTCGTTATCAATGCCAAGTACTATGGTATTGCTCAGGAAAATTTTATTTCTGGATGTAAATGATGAACAACTGATTCAACACTTATTAAGATGGCAAGAACTATATATATCCAAAACAACACAAACTGAGAAATAAATGTCCCCATTTTCTTTTCAGTGAAAACAAATCTTGTGCTTGTGATTACTGATCACTTGCCAGATCTGCCCTAATAGATGTTTATCAGGGTATCCAAGTAGTATTTAATCACTTACTAAAACAAAAGTTGAGAAAAGTTGTTGTCATTTATTTGGAGATGTCTTACACTTTGCTGAAGTCTCCAGGGCTTGCTGACATTCCTGACTCTTTGTGAATGAGGCTTTTTTTTTAATTTTATTTTCCTTTCATTTGTTTAGCTCTTTACCTAATTGATTTTCTGTGCTAATACACTAAAAGTCTGAAGAAGGCAGAGCCTCAGGTGTGACAGATGAAATAAGGTGCTTTTAGTCTTTGCTTTTATCTTCCATGTCTAATGTGTTGGTTACATCTGTGCAGTTTAACAGCAAAATCAATACATCATTTACTGCCAGTATCTGAAAGAATTTGGAAGCCTGTTGGTGCTTTAACTATTAGGTTTCCCCAGAAAGGCTTTCCTTACCCTGCTCCCCCCTCTGCTTTGTACCTCCTCAAGTCAAATGCTGCAGGAAAACAAGATCTCTTTCTATCTCCTGGTGTTTGTGTATGCATTTAAGGTTATTAAAGATTCACCTTTACTGCCAGTTACCTAAACTACCTTCTAGGCAATTTCATCTAATAGTTGATTTATGAAGCTTCCATTTGCCTCTATTACAAATGCTACTCAGGATGTATTTATTGCTCATGTTTTGAGGATGTTGTCCCTGAACATGAGAAATATAAAGGAAAAATAGGAAATAATTTGCATGACAATGAGTAAATAAAATTTCTGGTTCTGTATGCAGTCCTGGTTCACTGATGCAGCCACAGATGTGCTGTTTGTCCCCATTATTTGAGTAAGTGCATTTTGACCTCGGAAAATGACAGAAAATGACAAGAAAGCAAGACTCTGCCAAAGAAAAGACAAAACAGTGTTTTTTAAACAATTTGTGGACTCACAAATCAGTTCAATTCCTTTTCATGCTGTGCATGTTGCAATATTTTCTCCTCATCTCCTGGTTGTTCTTTAATTTGGATGAACTTAGTCCCTTCCACATCAGTGCAGTGTCATTTACGTCTTGTTTTCCTCTGACTGCCATTGTTATTTCTATGATCTTTCACACTGTGACACTTATTGCCATTTGCTAAGGAAACCCTCAAACACAAAAATTGCCCTCTAAATAACATGATTACTTTATCATTGATTTATTTCATAGTTTGCTGTAAGTGTTTGCAGTGTTACACTCTGGGAGATCTGTGACAAGCAGATAACATTTTCCTGCCTGGAAAGGATGTATGGAACAGCACAGTCCTGCAAAGAGCTCAGTCATTCCTGTGCACCTTTACATGGCCTGCATTTTGTCCCTGCCTGTTTTGGTTACACCCTGCTCCCTGACTGATCCCTCTCAGATGAACTAGTTCTGTGACTCTAGTTTGAAAAATTTCCAATAACTTAACTGAATAAAATAATCATCTGAGAAGGACTTAACAACTCAATATCAAAATATAATAAACTGCTATTACTATTATAATTAGAATTATTATTATTATTAGGTCTAAATTATTATATGTTACAAAACCAGCAGCCTAAATATTCATCCCAGTAATGAAACAGATGAAACAGGTTTCAGGTTCAGGATAACCTGAATTTTCTCTGCTTTTTCTCTCTACATGTACTTTCTATATTTGCTCTAAGCTGGCATAACCATATATTAAAAGTAACAGTTTGAATGGTGCATCCAGCATAGCTGAATCTAATGGAATTATATTTATTCCTGCTGCTTAGATATCATCAACAATATCCTTAGCAATCTCCAACTGTACCTGAAGATAGCACAATTGTACTGAAGAGATCTTTTCAATTGTAGTAGAATTATTTTAAGAGAATTTTACTAGTGGGCATATGCTCAATTTAGAGAACTGATATTTCTAGTAAATCAAATTGTTACAACTTGTTAGTGCTAAACCATTACTTGAATAACATCACCACTTCCCCTCCCCCTGATTTCTGACTGTTCCTTATTATTTCTGACTTTTACTGAATGCTACTTATATTTACACCAATTTTCCCAAAACATGTCTTTATCTTCAGTGCAGTGAAGAGATTTCTTGATATATTTCTAAGGCCAAAAGATATTGTCTTGTTCAGGTTGGCTGTCCATACAATACAATTCACGTAATTTTACTGACTGGTTTTGGGACCAAGTTCCTGACTTCTTGCTTCCTTAGAATATAACTCTTGGAAAAGCTCTCTGTCCAATGAAATGATTAGCACTTTGGATAGTCATAACCTCCAGATATTGTGCCAACTTTTAATTGCCCTTAGAGTTTAGAATGTTAATTTGGATGATATTGGCTTCCAGTCCTTTAAGTTTATTATGACTTTTCCTGCTTCTTTAAATACCAGTCTTATCTAATTTCTGTGCCTCCTGGAAGTGCTCATGCATAGTGATAAACTCTTTTCCTCTTTTGGGTAGAAAATAAACTCCAGGTTACAGAATAACTTTTTATTGATTTAGCATTTATTTCAAGCTATAAACATGCTTTTCAACCTGTGAGCAGCAGATCTGGGTATGGTGTCCAATTAATAGTCTCTACAGTTAATCATCTCATCAGGACTGACAATGCAATTTTTGTTTTGATTTGTCTTACTCTTATTACACCAAAGTGGGAAATCATGTGAATTTTGATGTTCACTGTGATAACCAAGCTCTTTCCAAAATCGCTGTTTTCAGAAATAATCCATAAAAAAATCTATGAAAAATCTATGTTACTCTAAAGACAGTCAACATTGATTTTTGGTCTATGAACTTGAGGTTGTCTGTGTTAAGTTCAGCACTAAAAACATCAGTGCCAGACACTTTTACAAAATTATTCTTAAATACAATACCTTTGTATGATTTAGAGGTTTTGTTCTGTTTGGATTTTTTTGATCTATTATGAAACTTCTTGAATCTAAGATGCTCATAAGAAGGTCCATCACATCCTTTTCAATAATCTGGCAAAAAAATTGGAGGGATCAAAAAGTTCATTATAGCCTATCATAAAGTCAGGGCATTTTATGGCACATCAATGAATTCTCTGCTTGGTAGAATTATACTCTGTCTTTCAGTCTTTCCTGCCCAGCTAGAGAACCTCATTATATGGATGTGTTGGATACTTTTGCACCAAGACAGTTTTTCCCTCTTAGAGTATCTTTTACCCTCTCAAAGTCACCCTTTCCTTCCTGAGAGGAAAAAAGGTGACCACAAGGATGTAGTGAGCATGCACTTTGTACCTTGCAGCCACACACAGAGGCAAAAAGCAATCTTTCACTTCAGAGAGTACAGCTACTAATCTTACTGTACCAGGATACATAGTAAATAAGAGGCAGCTTTTGAGATTACCATACTATAAAGTAATATATTCATGTGGTTCTTCAAAAAACGTGAACTTGTTATTCACAGATACAGCAGGCTCTAGTACAAAGCTAAGCCTCAGGTACTTACATTGCAATTGTCTTTTCATCTGATACATACCAGAATCACACTTCTCAGTGGCTGGGATGAGACACTCTATAGCTTATTTAAAGCAGGGTAACATCCCTGTTCAGCTTCCACTGTCAGGAGTGGAGCAGCCAAGCTTTCTGTGGGCCCAGCAGGCACAGCCCATCCCATTGCTGCTGCAGCCAGCCCTGGCTGCTCCCTGTGCAGCACAGCATCTGCCCTGGAAGCATTCTGCACACAAACCTGTTGCAGCTCCTGCCACCCATCTCACAGGGGCTCGCACTTTCCATGCTTGTATGCCAAAATACTCTGCTGGTGCTTGTAAATGCAAAATAAATGAAAGTACCACGTTTATTCAAAGGTGTCTTTGCTGGTTTACAGTAGGTGTTGGGAGGAAAGGATTAAATCAGATGGCTTGTGGCTGTAGCTGCTTAGGAAAAAAATCATCTTATGTGAAGAAAAATTACATTAAAAAGAGGGGAAAAATTAACCCTGTGTGTGAATGTGTCTCATTTTCAATCACCATCAATGAAAATAAATGAAGAAGAACTTTAGGTTTGGTCAACACAGGTACAGCTGAAATAAAAGGTGTTATCTTTGAGGTTTGTTTTAGACAAAGTAGTGTTTTCCTCTTTTTTGTTTGTTTATGAGACATTCTAGGATATTATCCTGTGCATTCCATGGCTTGAAGTTAGGCTTGAGGTAATTTACTGTTGGTCTTATTTTGAAATTGTTTTAAAAAGGATAAAATAGAAAAACATGCTAATTTGTATTTTATACCCACCCCTCCCCTTATACTTCACCTCAAGTTGTGCACTCAATCAGCTTCAGAGAGTAAAGACCAATTTTTCTCTTAAAAAGCTGAGAGCATCCTCTGGGATGAAAAGGGCGTATATCATTAAAATTTTGTGACAACATGCCTCATGAAGAAGGCTTCAAAAGCTGCCAAAATCTCTTTTAGTAATTTTTTTAACATGGATGAAAACCAGAAATATTTTGCTGAAAACTTGCTTCATGGTCATACATTTTTGTAACATTTTTTAAAGTTTATCTGGGGTTTGCAATCAGATTTTTTATTTATAACTAACAAATATCTCTTGGACAAGGAAAGCCATTGCAACCAGCTGGAGTTGCGTGACTCCTTCTGCCAAGGCTGGCAGAACTCCCTGACATACCACACAGTTTAGCTGCTCTGGGCCACATGCTTCTCTCTGCTGCATAAATATGGAGGAGGTGTGAAGGGGTTGGGGAAAAGACAAGTGCAAAGCTCAGTCTCCCAAATGAGAAAGAAGGGTGGATCTTTCAGAAAGCACTCGTCCCTGATACAGAAATCCCCGTCATGCAAATATGGAGTAAGAAGAGATTAATCCTCAGAATCCATAAGGGAAATGGTTGGTAAATGTGGGGTTCATTCAGGCAGTAGCTACGCTGTAAAAGAAGTTTTATGTTCCACAGCTCAGTGGAGTACTACAGAGCCCTTTGTAAGTTCTTTTCTTCTCTTTTTCAGAGTTTTTTTTTTTTTTTTTTAATTTTAATTTTTATTTTAAGACTTACATCCAAGATATATTAAGTATGTTGAAAACCAAGAATAACATCCTCCCTTTCTTCTGAGCAAGCTCAGAAGCACACATTGAGTGCCTGTGTGTTTCCTTCTGGGACATGGATATGGAATTTTAGCTTTGCTATGGCCCAAATAGAGATGAAAAGGTGAACAGAGAGGCAGAAGAAGAAGAGAGACAATGTCTTAGTCCATACCATTCTTTTATGGGTGCTCCTCTGAGAGATGGAAATCTAAACTCTTATCTTTGGTTTTAAGCCAATGGAGGAGAAAGTGATAAAAGGAGTAGCTACACCATGGTTATTGCAATATGTAGCTTGTAATCATTTACACCTTTTTATCACATCTGGCCTATACTGATAGTAAAGCAGCCGTGGACTTCATTTTAAGCACTTATTTCCTTTGGCTGCAATAACATTACAAGACTCAGGAAAAAAAAAAAGTAAAAAAAATCCCACGTTAATATATAAATTTCCCAGAAGAAACAAAGTGCTCATCCTCTTGGATCCAAAATCAGACATATTTTCCAGCTAGGCATATATTGCTTCCCAGTATCTGAGCAGTATTCACCATAGATGAGACATAAATAGCTCTTCTTTCTTCCCACAAAAATGAAAACAGGTGACTTAAGCTGACGTGTCAAATGTGAGTCTGCCTGTTTAAAAATTATACTTCATGTGTTTAAGAATTTCAAATTAACCTTTCAATCTGTACTTCTTCCTTTCTGTTTTCTGAAAGTACAGGCTTTGGTCCTTTAAAACTTTGAAAATTTTTCATTCTAAACATGTATTCTCAAAATAAATAAGCAAGAACTTTTGGCCAAAAGACTTTTACTCTTGAGACATCTTCCAGTGATCTAATTTGTCTTTGAAAACACATGCCAGATTCCAAACCCCATGGAGACAACTGCTTCCACACCATCCTCTGCAGCTCACAGGAGTCAGAGGAGACAAAAAAGGAGAAATAGACAAAAAGATGAAATATATCCCTTTTTTCTGTTAATCAGAAAATGTTCAAAACTTAGTAACTTATTGAAAATATGAGTGTTTGTCATTTTTCAGCTAAGTTCAAGAAAAAGTTGTGTGGAAGCTGTTGAAAATGAGACTCTTCTCCCATTAAGAATTTGCTCTGCCCTGTGTGCCCAGTGTAAAGCAAGAATTCACATCCTTGTGCTCCACTTTTGCCATAAATCTTAAGCAGAGTTGCCTGCTCATCCCCAATCAAAGCTGAGATTTTCTGCACATCCTTCACCCTATGTACGTGTTCTTGACAGTGATTTTGTTTCTACAGCTGAGCAAATGACAGAATCATCCTTTTACCTGCTTTCTGTGTCAACTCTCCAGACTGTGATTTCATAAGAGTGTTTTGTTCAGTCATGTTGTTGATGGCTCTGTGTCTCACTTGCTTTCACTCTGTGTGAACATTCAGGTGCTCAATCTTCATTAGTGCAAATAATCAGGGAAAGGACATGTTAATCTCCAGTTTGTCAAAAGCAATTTTCAAATTGTCTGTTTAACTATGATACTGAGCTCACTCTTCTTTGGTTAATTAGATGTGTTAACAGAGGCAAAGAAAAATGTATAGCAGAAACTTAGCAATGTAACTGCAAACTGAGAACTGTGAACATTCATTCAGCACAGTTTTACATACCTTAGTACTTCTAAAATGAAAAAAAAAAAAGTTATTACAATTTTTTGATGTTAAAATACTTATTTTCTCTATTGAGACAAATGTACTACATGACTGAAACTGTCCTCAAAAGAGAAGTATATATTTGGATTATTAAGTTTTCTTTTCTGGATGAGAGTAGTCTTTTATTCCCAATCTTATTGTGTCTGTAATGAATGCTAAAGTCACTGAGTTCCAGAACTACAATGTTTATTTTTCTTTAGTTTGAAGATGTTTAAGCAAAACTGCATTTAAAAATGTGAACAGTTGGGTGTGTTATTTCAGCTTGCAGCCAGCTCCTTGCAGTTCAGTGCTCCAGTTTGTTGTCCAAAGGGGGACAATGATGAAAAGCAAAAAGAAGGAAAAGAAGACAATTAAAACAAAACAAAAAAAAAAAAAAAAAAGAAAAATAAAAGAAACAAACTAATGTTCCTCAGCAAAAAGAAACCCTGTGGGTTTCCCTCCTCTACAGAATCTGTCTTTAATAATCCCTCAAGGCAAAATTCAGTTCCTAAGACTCTCATAAGTAATCGATTGGTGTCTTGCATCTGTACTGCAGTAAAAAAACCAGTCACTTAACTATTTCAAAAGAATGCTAGCCTGAAGTATGCCAGAAACTTAAAACTAATTCCCCTTTTTGAAATATAATAATACTCACCTATTTCAGTGTGGCAAAGTTCCTCCTCTTATTTTTAATAACTTCTTCATGCTTATTTATTTATGTGAAGGTTTCCATCAACAGAGAACCAAATTTCAGTTCCATATTATCTGCTGGGGTTGAAACAGGTTGCAGAGTAAGATTTGCCATAATACATTAGGGGTACTTCGACTTTTATAATAATACAATATAAATTAAATAGTGGATGTGAGAGCAGAGAGTAATTGTGTTTGTGCAGCAACATTTCATAGTGATTTTTCATTTATTAATTTGTTTTATTGATTTGATACATCAATATTAAGTCTATGTATGAGACAAAAAAGAAAAGGAAATAGACTAAATTGATATTTACAAGTATGAAATTAACATGAAGTTCAAGGTTTATCAAGAAGTTATGATCTGGTTGAAAAAACTGAAAATGGAATCGTTATCAGATTCAATTGTCTTATATCTTACAGTAAAGATTTTGAATTATTCAAGCTTTTATCTTGTTTTACGAATGTCAGAAATCTGTAGAATATTAATTTATTATTATTATTTTAGATAATAATTTCTGTGATATTTTAGGAAGAATATAAAATTTTGGCTACAATTGACAATCAAATATGAGAATGAAATTTGCACCAGCCAGTTATGACAACCTCCTGAATTATATGATAATATTTGTACATATAATTAATATACTTGAACATTATATAATCAAAATTAATTTGACATATCACAGCTATTCATTCCACTTTAATTTTACCATCTAATTTCTTTCAATCAATCTCAACATTTTACTTACTTCCATAATGGTAATGCTATTTATGATCCCAGTAAATATCTTAATTAATGTTTCTATTATTTTAAATTTATTTAAGAAAAATTAAAAAGTGTAATATATTTAGCTAAAATAGAGGTGGTAAAAATACAAATTTTGGTCTACTTTTAATAAAATCTTTAATAATTTTGAAGACTTTTTTTCTTTTCTCTCCTTTTTACATGTTCTTTATCGGTTATTTTCATGTTTAAAATGGTGACAAGTTAAGGAAAGAATAATAGAGAAATGATAGAAGTTCATTCTACTAATTCTACTACTTTTTAAAAATATATTTTTTTTTAATTATTTTTCAATTTTTGAAGCTTGCAGGATATTTTTTTTACTCTTCACAGGATTTATGTTTTAAATCTTTTTGTGCACACTTTTCTAAATATTGTTGTATATATATTCAAAAATTAATTGAAATTGATAATTAAGACTTCAAACATGTTCCTTTCCAGACACAATAAGTTGATTTTGATACTCAGTTTTTTCCCCTATTTCCCTCCTAAAAAGCATAATGTTTTTTATTGTTGAGTGTAGGAAGTCATACTTACAGAATCAAACTATGTTTCTTGTATATTTTAACTTTTTTTAATAACATATGATTTAATATGCTTCATCGTATTTTACTTCTTCTTCTTCTACTTCCTCCTATGGCAGTTTTCCCTGCTACTTTTATTTCATTTTCCCTTTCTCGTCCTTCTTTTCACCCTGGCTCTATTTTGTCTCTCTTCTTGAATCATGAATCTTGTTTTCCCTCTGTCTCTCTTTAAAAAAGAAAATCTTCCTTTTGTTCCTTTCTAATCTTTTTTTTTCCCCTTCTCTACGCACTTTAACATTTACTTTTTCTCCTCTCTTATGTCCTCTGAATCAGTCCATGGTGTACTCCCATCCATTTTAACCAAAGAGGGGCTTGTCCACATCCAAGCATATCCTAATTACTCACCAGGCTGAGATATTAGGAAATTAAGGATTTTTTTTGTTTCTTACCTGGAACATCCCCCCCAAATCAGAGTTCAGTTGAAACATGATGAGAATTCTGCTGATAACCTAGTCCAGCCCCTTGGTCTCAGTGGGATCAAGCTGTCCAGGATTTTGTGCAGCAAGATTTTGAATACCTTCAACCTCTTTTTTGGAAGTTTGTTCCACAGTCTGATCATCCTTATAAGGAAAAAAGAAAGTGATTTTTTTCTTTATGTTTGAATGGAAATTCCTATGTTCATCCTGTCTCTCTTGTCCTATCACTGGACTCCAATGAGAGGAGTCTGGATTCAGGTTCTCTACTGCATCCCCATCGAGTATTTACACACCTTGATCAGTTCCAGGCACTAGGGAGGTCACCCTTCCCCGTACTCGGCTCTGGTGAGGGCACACCTCGAGTGCTGTGCCCAGCTCTGCCCCCTCAGTTTGGGAAGGATGTTGAGGTGCTGGAGCACATCCAGAGGAGGCAACGAGGCTGGTGAGGGGCTGGGAACACAAACCCTGAGAGGAATGACTGAGGGAGCTGGGGTGGCTCAGCTGGAGAAAAGGAGACTCAGGGGTGCCCTTATCACTCTCTACAACTCCCTAAAATGTGGCTGTTGTCAGGTAGGGTTGGTCTCTTTCTCCAGGCAGCAACTGACAGAATGAGAGGTCACAGTCTCAAGCTGCACCTAGGGAAATATAGGCTGGATATTAGGAAAAGAAGTTTTTACAGAAAGAGTGATAAAGTTCTGGAATTGTCTGCCCAGGGAGGTGGTGAAGTCACCATCTCTGGATGTGTTTAAAAAAAGATTGGATGTGGTGTCATGGTTTATTTGAGGTATTGGGGTGTAGTATTTTTAGGGCCTCAGGATGAGGTAAGAGATGAGGAATCTGACTTCGTGTTCTCAGAAGGCTGATTTATTATTTTATGATATATATTATATTAAAAGAATGCTATACTAAAACTCTACTAAAAGAAAAAGATATAGACAGAAGACTTAACAAGAATGATAATAAAAATGTGACTGACTCCTCAGAGTTCGACACAGCTGATGGTGATTCGTCATTAAGTAAAAACAATACACATGAAACCAATCAAACATGCACCTGTTGGTAAACAGTCTCCAGCAACACTCCAAAGCAGCAAAACAAGGAGAAGCAAATGAGATAATATTGTTTTTTCTCTGAGGCTTCTCATCATCCCAGAAGAAGAAATCCTGGTGAAGGGATTTCTCAGAAAATATGACAGTAACATTGGGGCATGGGCTGGACTCGATGATCTTAAAGGTCTTTTCCAACCTAGTCATTCTGTGATTCTGTGATTCCCCCTCAGCCTTCTCTTCTCCAGGCTGAACAGTCCCATCTCTCTCAGCCTCTATTTGTATGTCAAATAGAGTAGTTTCTTAACCATCTTTAGGTTCTTCGCTAAGGTAGCTGTTTTGTCCAGTGTCCTTCTGGTATTGTGTCTCAATACAAAAAATTGTGCCTCTCTGAGCAGAGAGGAAGGAGCACCTCCCTTGACCTGATGGCAATGGTCTTCCTAGTGCAGCCAGGGATGTTCTTGGGCCTTTTTTACTGTGAGAGTGCATTACTGGCTCCAGGTCAGCTTGGTGTCTACCCTGAACCCCAGGTCCTTCCTTGCCAAGCTGTCTTCTGGCCAGTCAGCCCCCAGTATGTGCTGGTCCATGGGCTTGCTCCTCCCCAGGTTCACAGCCCTGTTTTTCCCCTTGTTAGAGCTCAAGGGGCCACTCCTTGCCACATTCTCCAGTCCACTGAGTTACCTGAGGGAAACCATCTAAGCTATCAACTCTCCTCTCAATTTTGTATCGTCTGTAAACTTACTGAGGGTGGACTGTTTCCATGGCCTTTGTCATTCATGTAAGTGTTAAACAGTGCTGATCCCTGCATTAACCCCTGGGACAGACATACTGCCCTGCAGCTGGACTTTGTGCCACTGGCCACAAATTCTTGAGCCCATCAGCACAAAAGGCTTTAATTTTACCTTACTGTGCTTTTATGCATCTTGTACTTCATCAGTCTGTCTCAGAGATCAGGTGCAGCTGATCAGTGTATCATTTTCTGAATCTTCCTTCTGGCCCTGCTTGAAGATAGGAGTGACATCTTCTGTTTTCCATGGTCAGGAATCTCCCCCAGCCACCATAACATTTCGAAGATAATGAATAATATCCTTAAAATAACATTTTTCAGTTACCTCACCACTTGTGGGTGTATCCCATCCAGCCCCATGACTTAGTTCCCCCACTTTGTTTAAATATATCCTAACCTGAAACTTTTCATAAATAAGGGGGGTTTTTTTGTTCCAGACTTTCCCACTGGTCTCAGTGCCCTGAGCTACCTGAGTAAACCTCAGGATTAAGAGTAAACCTTACAGTAAAGACTGAAGTGAAAAATCCTTGAGAAATTCAAGCTTTTTCATGTATCTGTCCCACTCAGCAGTACACACGGATTTTCTCTAATCTTCCTTTTTTATTCTAATGTAATTATAACAGTCCATCTTGTCTTTCATGTACGTTGTGAAATTCCTCTTTAGTCTGGACCTGGCTTTCTAATCCTATCTTTACATGATCAGATTTAAAAGTATGTCTAAGTTGATCAGACAACATCTTTTTATTCTTTCTGTGTCTTCCTTCCTTCCTTCCTTCCTTCCTTCCTTCCTTCCTTCCTTCCTTCCTTCCTTCCTTCCTTCCTTCCTTCCTTCCTTCCTTCCTTCCTTCCTTCCTTCCTTCCTTCCTTCCGCCACTTCCTTCCTTCCGCCACTTCCTTCCGCCACTTCCTTCCGCCACTTCCTTCCTTCCTTCCTTCCTTCCTTCCTTCCTTCCTTCCTTCCTTCCTTCCTTCCTTCCGCCACTTCCTTCCTTCCGCCACTTCCTTCCTTCCGCCACTTCCTTCCTTCCGCCACTTCCTTCCTTCCGCCACTTCCTTCCTTCCGCCACTTCCTTCCTTCCGCCACTTCCTTCCGCCACTTCCTTCCTTCCTTCCTTCCGCCACTTCCTTCCTTCCGCCACTTCCTTCCTTCCTTCCGCCACTTCCTTCCTTCCGCCACTTCCTTCCTTCCTTCCGCCACTTCCTTCCGCCACTTCCTTCCTTCCTTCCTTCCTTCCTTCCTTCCTTCCTTCCTTCCTTCCTTCCTTCCGCCACTTCCTTCCGCCACTTCCTTCCGCCACTTCCTTCCGCCACTTCCTTCCGCCACTTCCTTCCGCCACTTCCTTCCGCCACTTCCTTCCTTCCGCCACTTCCTTCCTTCCGCCACTTCCTTCCGCCACTTCCTTCCTTCCTTCCTTCCGCCACTTCCTTCCTTCCTTCCGCCACTTCCTTCCGCCACTTCCTTCCGCCACTTCCTTCCTTCCGCCACTTCCTTCCTTCCGCCACTTCCTTCCTTCCGCCACTTCCTTCCTTCCTTCCGCCACTTCCTTCCTTCCGCCACGTCCTTCCTTCCTTCCGCCACTTCCTTCCTTCCTTCCGCCACTTCCTTCCGCCACTTCCTTTTCCTTCCGCCACTTCCTTCCGCCACTTCCTTCCTCTCTTCCTTCCTCTCTTCCTTCCTTCCCTCCCTCCCTCCCTCCCTCCCTTGTACTCTTCCTTTTCAGTAAAGATCTACATGATTGTCTGTGCATGTCTCCTGACATTGTCTTTGCTTGATTTGTGTATTGGCATGGATTTTTCTTGAGTTTGGAGGACATGAACCATCTAGAGGACAATGTTTGGATGTCTCTTCTATGTCTCTTTTCTCCAGTACTATCTCCAATGGAATTCCTCCAAGCAGATCCCTAAAAAGGCCAGAGTACTCTCCTGAAGTCCAGGGTTGTGATTCCTGCTCTCAGTGTCTTGAACTCCCCCACCTCACAGCCTCACTTAAGGCTTTTACCCCCTGATCAGTCCTTCCCTGTTTGAAAGTGTGACCTGCAGCAGAACCTTCCATGGGACCTTGGTTCACCCATGTCAGGAAATCACCAGTGTGCTCCAGAAACCTTCTGGATTGCTGCTGTGCTGTACTTCCAGCAGACACTGGGGTAGCTGAATTTCCCCATGAGGACCAAAGCTGGCAATCCTGCAGACTCAGTTGCAAAGGCATAGCAAAATTCTTCTGTCGCAAAATTTTACAAAAATCCCTAAACTAAGCCTTCTTCGGAATGTGTTTATCTCCTAGACAGTAATTTTTTCTGAATGCCAATATCTCATCTGACAATAATTATACTTGACAATAATTATACTTAAAATATCTGCTTTGTTTTTCTTTTTACTTGCTCAAAGTTTGGGTTTGATTTTTTTTCTCTGTGAAGCTTGCACTGGGGGACTCCTGTGGACTTCTTTCCCCTTAGGGTGTCTTACAGAACCTGGCCTTTTTTAGGTCTGCTTTCAACAATTTCCAGAATCAATCTGTGGCATTTTTAAAAACGTAATCTGGAAATATATTGTAGAGAAAGGTTCCCATGCCTTCAGAAAGTGTTAGTAAGTGAGTGGGTGGTGTAATGTGGGAGATACATTAGTTGCTATACATAGGAATGAAGTATGCACAACAAGAATAAATGGAAGGAATGTGATCAATGCTGCTACCCACACTGTTATGGATTTTGGATGGCTTGTAATCAGCTTGACCTCCATACTTTACATGGAGAATTCTGGAAGATGTAACTTACTATTATTAGTATATTTAAAACTGAAAAAAAAATGAAAACCCCATTATAAAAAGATTAAAAATTACACTGTATTCAATAATGTCAACTACACCTTAACACCCCCCTGATCAAATCAATACATGATGTTATAGCATCATGACATTTTTGATCATGTATACATTTCCTCACATTTAAAAATCCTAGGAGAAGGCAGGTATTTTATTGTTTTGATAGAGCATCTGGGTTTTATCATTTAGAAGCCTGTGAAAAATAAGTACAAAATATGTGTTGAACTGAGATTGTACTTTCAAAAACAACCAAAAAATCAATAAAAAAGCAACAAAAAATCCTACCCAAATAGGCATCACCTAGTGAGTAATAACTTCATTTCTGTATAGCTCAGGGGGGTTGCAAGGGGAGTGTGAAAAGTTCATTATTATCAACCAGGAAAAAAAGCGAGTGCTAAGAAGAAAGAATCATATTTCCTATTGGGATTTCTCTCAGACTACATGATTTGCATGAAGGGCGCCACATCAAACACATTGGGTGCCCTTTTTCAAATATTAATGTGAAGCTTGTTTCAAGTTCTTTCTTGACTTTGTGCCACCTTGTATCAAAGGAACTTAAAAGCAGGACTTGGGAGAAAAAAATACTTTTCCAACTGTTTCAGCACTTAGCAAAAATCTTTCTTTATTTGATCAGTTCTGCTTCAAACTTTTATTATTTTGACAAATAGGCACATTTTTATAGCTGTGCATTCTATTGCAATATGATTTGGACTTTTTTCTTGTATTTTTTTGAGGTTTTTCCATTTTTCAGCAATGGGTGTCATAACTGACCCACTCATAACATTTGTACACTACACACTTTAATTATCTGCCTTAGTCTTTTCTCCTACATGTCATAATTTCTATTAAATATTTATGTATTTGAGGAAGATTATACCAAAGTATGGCCACAGAAAATGGAGCCCTTAATATTAAATGTGTGTAGTATGATCTGTCCTAATCTTACCTCACTGAACTTTGCTCCTCTTTTGGTCAATGGGGTGAAATCAGTGCCTCTCCAGGATGGTTTGGCTAAATTAGTTTTCTGAGAGAAATGACATGAATTTTGCTCCAACAGAAGCAGCTTGTTTTAACTGACTATAAAAAGGGAATACAATGCTTAGCTTGTATTTAAATGACTAATATTTAGACCTAAAGTGTTAAGTAATTTTAAATGAATGTAAATCAGTAGCAGCACCAAAAAGAGAATACAAAATGAACATAATTTCTGTCTTTTTCTCTCTCTCCTCAGAGACAAAGAAAGCAGGAGAAAAGTGGCAGGAATTTTTGTTGAGCAATGTAAGCACAAATAAATTTCTCATAAAAATACAAGAGATGAAATGTATTATATAACATGAGAACAGTTATTAGAGGTAAGAAAAATTGTGGAAATTTATAGAAAAGCAGTTCTGTCAGGAGTTGGTGTTTTCACAATGCACAACTCACAGTCTGAAGGATAAAAATATGAAATTGCTATGAAATAGAAATAAAATGCAAGTTCTAATGGGTAACTTAGGAAATAGCAGTATTCAAAAACTAAATTTTCTCCACAAAGTCTCGGAAGAAATCTTCACTGAGATCTCACAGGATATGGTAGGCAAAATTTTAAATTTGCAATTATTATTCAGATTGTTAGGTGAAACAATCACCACAGAGGTGGAGTATGCAAAGCTACTGCAGTATTTTATCAAAAAAATCCTAAGTGTTCTGCAGAGTAAAGGTAAACAGGTTGTTTGGTCTGTAAGGATTTCTAAACCCTTTTCCCTACTATTTTTCATTTAAAATTAAGTTAGAAGGAGATTAAAGTGAACTACTGAAAATAAATGTGAAAAGCCTACCAGTGTTACTAAAATCTAGTAAAGTTTAGATGTAATATATTCATTATATTCTTAATACACAAAAATATCTTCACATTGAAGTCAATGAGATAATTGTTTTTCTTGTAAGTCACAGAAGAACCAGACTTTTATAGGAATTTCCTGTTGATGTTTTTATGAAAAAAGAGTAGTTATTAATATTTGTTGACCAGTCTGATCTATGGTCAGAAGCAAAATAAAATATAATGATCCTATCTTTAAAAACATAACACGCAAAATAGTGAAAGAGTGATATGATCATTAGGAATGGATGATATGAATGCTTTTTCTGTCTTGCATAGAGATGAAAACATCTGATTTTAATATATTTTCGGTTTTTTTGTCCTTTCCCTCAAGATGAGTTTGCTGTTGCCTGTAGGTTGGATGTATTGTCATGAGTACTTATAACCATTTTCCTACTTCTTTTTTGTTCCCCTAGACTCAGTTAAGTTCATGGGCAATTTGCACATTTTAAAGCATTTGGGATGAAATTATTCATAAAAAGAGAAAAGCTAAACTATTGCATCATATTGTAATCCTATATAATGTATCTTGATGATAGTTTCTAATTTTAGGTATTAATTACTGAGGGAGACTAGAATCTGCTCTACAACTTTGGCAGCTCCATGTGTACTGAATTAGTCTTCAGTTCTATTGGAGTATTTGAAAGCAGAATGTGTATCTATGAAATTAGTGATATAAAGTTTTATTAGATTTTTTTGCTTGTAATACAACATACCACTAAGAGTATTCTAAGCTGGCAATTATGGGCAGAAGACCTTTTACCACTCAGCTGTGCACTCTCTGTGTATTTTTTGTAGTCAAAAGTGACAAACCTGAACTATCAGAAAAGGCCCACACCAGCAATTTTTTGTTTGACGTTTCTGAGAAATAAGGATGAGGTATTTGGTTATTGGTTTCCACCATTATCAGTAAAATGAGGTTAAGGGAAGAAAATCAACATTGTATATGCAACTATCCTCACATTCTTTCTACTCCACCGCTGTTCCCTTTCTATTGTAAAACACTTACACAGAAAAGATTCACTAGGGTGACTGTTCCACAGCTGAAACAAAAGCTCTTTGAATTTCCAAGCTTCCTCCTAACTCACAAGGAAAGTCAGCAGAAAATGCTCACCTGAATCTAGTAGAGTGATTCAAATATTTCTATTAAATAAAAAAATTATTAAAAAAAGAGAAATATTTTCTGCTTCTTATTTTGATTTAGTGATAACCTGCAACAAATGTAAGCAGAGCAGCATCACTGTAGTTAGATATTGCAATCCATTCATCTTTAAGCTACATTTTCTACCTAGCTTAATCATGCTTTAATTTCTTATCAGCTTATCCTTATGGACTCTATTTATTGAGCATCAACATCCAGAGCTATTACAGAGGATGTTGAAAGGGTAAATCTCTTTGTAGGAGAGATCTTCCTGGAAAAGACACAGTGTAAGTAGTGGTAAGCAGCAATTACTTCCCAACAGCCTACAAAGACGGTGAGATTATTAAATTATATTTAAGATTGTGTTATGGATGTTACTCCACTTTAAAAAACTCTGATATATCTATACATCTATATATAGATATATATCTCACATGGTCTTAAATCACTGTAAAACATGATATATTACCAATTAGCTTTTAGCAAAGGCATATCCTTAAAATTTCTGTACCTGTTCCCATGTCCTCTACAACATGCCTGAATCAGGAAAAATCTTATGATCCCTCCCCTACCCACTGCAGCTAGACCCTGTCTTTCAAAGCCACCAATGTATGACTCACTGTATCCTTGCCCATTATCAAGGAGTAGGCTTCAATATTTTCCCCTGACTACAAAGTTAGAGATCCCTGGGCAGGAACATTTTGATTTTGTGTCTTTTACTGCTGTTCCTCTTCCACAAAAAGCCCTGGGAATGTTCCACTTTGGGTAGTTTGGTTTCCAGAATGCTAAAGCAGCTCTTAGTCCTCTGCTTGAAAACAAAACCAAAATGGTGCAATTTTGCACAATTGCTAAAAACTCTGTCTGGTTTTCAAACTCTAGCCTCTTTGCTTTTGCTTTTTCTTTAGAAGAACTTCAGCCAATATAAAAACAGGAAAGGGAAAGAGCAACTAATTCACTCTCTACAGTAATAACATGACAATTTATAAAGACTTTATAAAGCTGACAGTTTATTTTTCCTAAGTATTCAAAAATTAATACACATCTTTTCCAAAAGCATAAGTCCCAATGAGGCCAAAATTCAAATTATCATTAAAAATAATTTCCTGTTCAAGACCTCTAAAGCTAGATAATAAAATGCATTGTGACTGCCAAACTCCGAATTATCATTTTAAGAAAGAAAAAAACCTCCAGCTTACCTTCATAAAACACAGCTTCATATCTGTCTTTCCAACATCAATCTCAGAACAATTCTGGTCAGAGATTTCCTTTCCTGGACTGAATAAGAGCTATTCAAGTTTCTACCAGACAGTGGTTCTAGGTAATATGAGAAAATGTCAATTTTTTTATTGTTGGGCACTGGTTCCATGTGGCTGTTTCTGACTAGCTGCACAACCATGGCAGGTATATTGTACTGCACAACTTGGCATTCATATTATGCTAAATCTTGTAATATGACAAAATTGCACTCATAAAATATTGCAATTTGCTCTCAACAAATTTATTAAAACCTTATGTGAAATAATTTTCTGTCTTAACTGCTATATTGGATCAAGCCTCTGATGTGTTTGAGGGCTGCACTTTCCCTCCTTTTTGTTTCAAATCACATTTTTATAAGTAAAATTGTTTGATGTCTGGGTAGAAGTATTATGAAAACTTAGTTTTCTGTGAAAAAGCAATAGAATAGGCATCTTAGTACACATATCCAAGTCCCTAGGTACTCTTTTCTGTAATGTAAGTTGGAGTTTATCCCTTGGTATATAGAGTTATGATTTCTTCACACTGAGGGCTAATACAAAATGTATTAACTGCAAATGAGGAGCTACAAAAATCTTGAAAGGCAGTGTTTTAACACATTAATTTCCAACTGTATAAAGTGTTAACAGTAAACACTGGACCACAAGGGGATTACAGGTCTGATCGTACACGTTGTGTAAGATCTCAGCCATGTTTCTCTTTGATGCTTTCGATGTTATAATTTCCCTCCTCGTCCTGGAAGGGAGTAGAACAACCCATTAGCTGTTTTTCACTCTTGTCTCTTTTTTTGAGCAGTGCTTTATAAAATGACAGTGCATCTGTACAAAAGAAAATTTGAGATGCACATAGTGAAAAGAAAAATATGCTTTACAATTACACTACGACTTGTTGGGAGAGTTGGTATATTCCACATATTAAAAGAAATGAACATAAATATGAAAATTCTCTGAATACTTAGCAATTAAACTGATAGAATTTTACATATGTAAAGGAAAATATGCTATAGGTATCCTAAATTCACAGGAAGTGTTATAAAAGACACACAATGATGGAAAAATAAATTATAATATAGTTCTTTACATATTAAGGAGAAGTGTAGCTCCAGGATGTAAGGCCAAGGTCCTTTAATTACATGTTGTTTATTCAAATACTTTGAAACAGACACTTTAGTCCTGAAAGTGAATGGTTTTATAGGTGTGTTACTGAGTTGAATTGTTTTTTTTCCTAAGGTAGGATTTAAAAAATTTAGTATTTTTGGATCATAAAAACCTATTCCTAGAATGGCAAGAAGTAATAAATCCATAATTGCATTAACTGCAGAAAAGTTAATAGACATTTTAATTAAAGAACCACCCTAACAGGATTAGAATTCACTGCCCTATAAACGCTGAATCGTGCAGTGTCTCATCATAATTTCTGAGAATGTACAGGTGCTAAATTAACTGCAGAGACCTCATCTTTTGTTCCTTGTGTAAAATAAAAACATATTGTAAATTAAAATGAAAAATTAATTTACAAGGTTATCACTCCAAAATGCAGACAAAACCTATTGGCTAGTGAAGCTGGTCAGGAATTTCCTGAGGTGCCTCTCTATTTGAAAATGTTGATCATGGGAATAAATGATTTCTGGGAAACGAATCTATTTCATAAAAATTTAATCAGAAAAAGAATCTCAGGACTTGTCAGGTTTTCTGATCATATCTGGAGCACAAGAGACCTGAACATTTCAGAGGTCAGACCTCTTACCTTGCAGAATAGGCAGCTGCTTTTTACACAGGTGGGGCCTGGACCTCCTGCCTCTCCTGCCTTGCTGCTGGTGAGCAGGGTGGGCACAGCACTGGCAGCAGTGAGGCTGCTGGCAGCCTTTCCCCTTGGGAGAGAAGGAAAACCATGCTGTGTGCCAGTAGAAAGCCATGTATTCATGCAGTGCTTGACTTCTGTCTGACATGCCTTTGAGAGTCCAGGTGGTGAATCTGACTTGTGTAGAAGCGCAGTATCTCACTTTCACAACACCTTGGAAGCTTCTATGTGGTTTTCTCACACTGCGGGGCAGGAGTAAGAACAATTTCAGTTATTCTTTAATAGATATTAAACTTCCTTGGCTTCTCTGTATGAAGGATGTATACATGCAAAGATCATAAAATTTAGACTAAATGTCATGTGATATTTTGATACTTTACCACCATTTTTTAAATTCAGTGCAGTGTATTTTTCATGCTAACGATTACTGGAAGAGATTGCTGGACACTGACTGAATTTATAAATTGTGAGAAGTGATCTGTTGTCAGAATACAAATGCAGGTGATTATATCCAGTGGTTGGAGGAACACATAAATGGCCTCTGCTTTAAATTTACTAACAGCAGTGTTTTTAATTCAGTTTGATGTTAGATGAAAATGAAATAAAAAATCACCCAACATCCCTCAACCCAGCAACATGATGCCAAAACCAATTTGCTCTATTTCTGTGATAAATGCATCATTACCTGCATAAACTTTTGCCTTGACTTTATAGATCAGTTTGTATAAGCTAAATGTTTCCAGAAATGACTTCTATAGGATAAATAAAAAGTCTTTTATGTAGCATTGAAGCTGGCCCTCTTCAAGAAAGGTTCACAATGTCATCCAATTTGTTATCAAAAACTAGTTTTATTCATGCAGAAGATCAGATTCATCTGTTCTAACAAAGATATTTGCTTTGTAAATATGTCTGTTTGAGCTTGCCATCAAGGCTCTCTTCAGAGTCAACAGGCTTAAATTGACACTATATGTTCAACTCATATTATCCTATATTTTTGCATATAAAAACACATAAGCAAAAAAATTCCCAGTATCTGTAAGCCCAGTTTTTTGACTGGAAAAAGAGGCTAAAGTGGTAATAGCTAAAGTGTAGACAGTAAGACATATGTATCTGAAAAAAATTTGAGATTAAAGACTTGATAATAAATACTTTTGTTAGGGTTTTTTCCCAAGCTCCCAAAGCTGACCTAGTATAAGTTAGGGACAATATAATACATGTACGCAGGTTCACTGAAATGGGAACAGGATTAATGACATAAATGATCACATTTTTAGTAAAATATTCCACTGGTTCCTGGAAACTGTTGTGGTTCCAATCCTCAAAAGTGACACACAGACAGGTTCCTTTTTCAAATTCTGTCCTGTTTCCTTGTGTAAGACAGCAGCTATATATTTGCAACAGTAACACTAATAATACCACACAGAAATTATTTCTTTACTTCCACTGTTGCACAATCATTATCTTAATACTGTATCAGAGGCATAACTATAAATATAGTGTAGAGTTATCATTTATAATTTCTCAGAGCCCCATTTGGGTATGAATTTTAAATAATGTATTTTGATTCCAATACATTCTGAGAAATGAACTGTCCATCTGTTCCTTCCCACTCTTACCTTATGGTTGATATTTAGTTTAAAACCAGCAAAGTCAATACAATCCATTATAAAAGAGACTTTAGTAGGCAAACATTTCTATGCTATATTGAATATGTTCTGTATAATAAAAGTGATTTGAACAACCTGCACTGTACTTTGAAGTTATTAGCTTGCATAAAATATGGACTTATATGAGGAAAGAGGTATAATGCACTTGCTTCTGTATTACAGGAGCATGAGCAGAGAGAATAATTACCAAAATAGGATATCCTGAATAATCTTCACATTTTATACTCTAAGTACATGAAAAAATAATTTGAAAATAAAGTCTTCATTTTACATTGAACTTTGCAGTCATCACCCTTCTCTCCCCCTACCACTCCCATTTCAACAGAGGAGGCTTGAAGCCAAGAGCATTTATACCTTTCATAATTTTGTAGAAAATAATTTCAATATAGGGAATGGAAGGGAAAGAAATCAGAATTTGCCATATGTTATGCTATATAATGAATAAGCAAATGCTGACACATCATGTAACCAGCTCTTTATTTCCCAGGCTCTTCCCTTCACCCCATTTTAAACACAAGTGCAAGATGTGTCCTAAGAAAACATGAAGAATTTGATGATGGTGATGATGATGGAGAACTTGAACAGGCCTTGAGTCCTTGCCAGATATCAGGTTCCTGGAGCATGATATGGTCCAGGATTGCATTCTCCCCAGTTTAATGCCCATATTGGTACTCTGTATGAACCAATAGAAAAACTATATGCATGTACAGGGAAGGCCATGGGCCTGGTGCTGGCTCTGGACTTTCTTTTTATATGATACAAATTAAACTATAGAAGGTAAATAATGAATTAACCCTTCATCCAAGTTATTCCACAATAGAGGTTTTATGTTATGTTATTATAGTTAGCCATTTACTTGTTTCCTATTTATATAAATTATAAATTCTTTAAACAATAAAAGTAAGATTTTTGCCTTTTTTCTAATTTCTTTTTTTCCCCTTTCATGCCTCAAACAGCTAAAATAACTAGAGATGTCTGCAATACATCATTGGGCAAAGGAACCTGAAATGAAAGTCCTATGGAAGAATCCTGATTTCACTTTGCTTCTGCCTTTTTACAAACCAAGAAGAAATGGAATAATAATTACCACCATTTCTGCCTAGAAGCTGTCCCCAGATGAACAGCTTGGTAAAGACTGGGGGCAGAAGGGCTGGATTTATCCATGTCCTACATACATCCTGTCTTGTCTATCTTGTGGCAGACCATGCAGCATCCACATCTACCCCTTTTACCCAGGGAAACAAACAAAAAAAGTGTAATCCAGACACATTTCTTACTGCTTCATTGTGGGTCTAACCTGTCTCCACACAGGCACTATCACAAGACAACCTGCTTAGTGTAAAAAATAATTCCTTGTAACCTGGGCTAACATGCATTCACAAGATGCAGTTGGGTATTTGTGGGATGCTACAAATGCTGCTCTTTGTGTCTTATGACAGACAAGACACACATTGCTCCATGGAAATCCATTTATCGTGCTTGAAGCATGCAAGTTTATATAAAATTACTTCTAGTTACAAACAAAATATTTAGAGAAGTTATTAGAGGATTTTATTTTTTTTTTTCTTCTTCTATATTGCCTACTCTGAGAATAGAGGCTACAGGCCTAATAAAGTACAAATGCTATAAGCACTCATAATTCCTTCTGACTATTTCTTTAAGCAGTAATCTTCTTACCCTTCTTAAAAATCACCTTTTTTTACTGTTATTATAATTTTAAAATATTAATGACCATAATAAAAAAGTATAAAATATTAATACTACCTTCAAAAGTCAGAAGATCATTTTCAAAATAAAAGAAAATAAATAAAATTAAAATAAAAGCAGCAAAACTTGGCTGTAAGACTAAGAATTCTGTGGAAAGTATTTCTGAATATTTATTCTTTGGCTTTTGTAATTAGCCTATGTTAATCTCTTTGGTCAACTAATAATTCCTTGTTCTTCTTATTTGAACCACACGCAAAGTAACTTTCATACTTTGAGTTATGTTTGCATCATGTAAAAATAAAAACAATAAAGTTCAAGCTATCAACATTTTGAAAATAGCAATAAGATTAAGAATTAGGAAAATAAAAACTAGCCAGAACAAGTTTGGCCATATGTATTCTTTTATAATCTATTTCTTTAAAGGAGGCAGGCATCATATACAACTTTTTCATTCTGGAAGTATTTCTTCTTTGAATTAAGTGTAAATTAAGACTAGCAAAGAGGTTACAATATTGCTTCATAGTGCTTTATTCAGTGTTTTACCATCCATTGGGAAGTAATTTGATTGATCTCACAAACACTAAATGTAATTTTACTTTACCCTCATTGATAGGCTATCTGCTACACTTTGTGACCTCAAGGATTCACCTCTTCAGGTTCCTGTCAATTAACACTTTTCAGGGGCTCACAGACAGCCTGACTTGGCTCTGATAATCCCAATGTACTGGAGAGATGCTGAGTGCAGTGTTATTAAATATCCTAGAAGCTACTTAGGCAGGGCTGAGATGAATAAGATCATTTGGGTTTTTATTCCCTCTGGTTAAACCAGTTTGACTGCATACCTTCTACCTATTTCAGTTCTCAAGCAAGTTTGTTTCATCTCCCACTCAGACTCATGGTTATCCAGAAGTTGCCTCAGGTTTTGCAAGTATTTGAAATAACTAAGTTGAATAGAGTATTTGATGTGAATGTGAGCAAGGCTGCATGATGCTTTTATACATGTTTTTGTAGTTTTTGTTTTCCCCTTCAAATAGAATCTGGAAGAATACATACAAAGGAATCTGTGTTTTGACACAGTGCAATTCATAAAGGGTGGCTCTGATTTGAACAAACCATGCCATTGTTTCTAAGTCACAACAGCAGGCATGAGGCAGTACAGAGACCTCCCATGGAACCACTCAAAATATCATCCAGAAAGATGTGAGATCTAACATCCTGAAAGTCCCCATAGCTCTTGACCAACATTTGGACAGACTAAGAATAGACATTGAAGTGCTTAATTGTCCTGGTTTTGGCTGGGATAGAGTGAAATTTTTTCAGAGTGGCTGTGTTTTCTATTTGTGCTGAACACAGGGTTTAAAATATAGAGACGTTTTTGTTATTGCTGAGTAGAGCTTGCACAGAGCCAAGGCCTTTTGTGATTTTTGTACTGCCAGACTGGGGAGGGGGCAGGGGGAGTTTGGGAGGCTGGGAGGAGGCACAGCCTGGACAGGTGACCCCAACCGACCAAAGGGACATTCCCGACCATGGGACATCATGCTCGGTATATAAGGCAGGGGAAGAAGGAGGAAGGGGAGGACGCTTGCAGCGATGGCATTTGTGTTCCCAAGTCACTGCTAGGTGTGATGGGGCCCTGCTCTCCTGGGGGTGGCTGAACACTCATCTGCCCATGGAAAGCAGTGAATTCCTTCCTTCCTTAGCTTTACCATGTGCACGGCTTTTGCTTTTCTTATAAAACTGATTTTATCTCAATCCAGGGGTTTTCTACCTTTTACTTCTCCAATTCTGTCCCTATTCTCATTCGTATGGGAGTGAGAGAGTGACCATGTGGTTCTTGGTTGCTTGCTGGGGTTAAACCATGACATTAATCTAAGATCATTTATGTTCTCATCTTGTAGATGAAGACTTTTCTTCTGTTGAAATCTAATACATTTTAAACACCCCCAATACTCTTCTGTAAATGAAAACTTATTTTTATTGTACAAGATGAAAACCACTGTATACTTGATATGTTCAGTTTTTCACATGCCACTAATTTATCTAAATTCTTCTTTCTAATTCTTAGGACATGTCTATTCTTGAATAGGAAGGATAATCAATCTTCTCTAAGATTGGGCTGTTAGTTTTAAATTTAATGCCTCTGAAATCTTGGTTAAATTTAGAACAGCAAAATTATGTTTAGGGCAATATTAATTATTAGAATTGGTCATAGAAAATAGAGTTTTCAGGTTAATTGATGTGAAGAAAGTTTAAAAATTCTGGGTTTGCATAGAAGATTAAAAAAAATACCTCAATGTTCAATAGCTCTATAAGTTCTAATTCAGAAGACCTGGACATTTTTAAGTGATTGATTCTGCATTCTAAATAAGATTTTGGTCAAGAGGAATTTAGGATCCCAGCTCTCACTGAAAAGGAAAATAAGGTTCCTTGATATACCTTTAAAAATATCTCTTAAGTTTTTTTCTGCCTCACATCATGGCAGATTTACTGATCACATTTTAAGCATTCAGTTTTTATAAAATCATTTTTTTCAAGTGAAAGAGAAAATAATTAGAGGAAAAATATAGAAAAATTGTATTTGACTACTTTTGCCCAGAGCTCTGCATTAATAGCCAATGCAAATGTTGCACTGATACATTGATATGTGGTACCAAATTTAAATGGTGCAATAAAAGAAGAAGTAGTAAGATAACAAGAGCTTGCTTAGCTGTATGGCTTGAAATTCTCAGAATACTGTCAGAGAAGTTCCTGAAATATCTAATAGGAATTGATATTCAAATAAATAACCTTTGGATGCCATGGAGTTTGAGCATATTTGAATTCAACTTTCCAGTTTATAGTCAGTTCCAATTAGAGAGGGTTTTTGTGATTGGAATAATTGGACTAAAATTTCTGTTTCTAATTGTTTCTTGGACTAAGGCTTTCCATGTAATCTGAACATTTATTTCAAAGAAACCAAAACACCTTTGCCCTTTACTACTAGTAACAATTATAATTGTGCAGTGCCTTACCTGCTTTTTTATTTTGACAACATTGCTTTAAGGACACATTATTCATAAAGCAGGAGGCAACCTTTGAAGATGATAAGAGCCATGGAATGTGCTCAGTTCAAGTAGCAAAAATAGTACTTGAATTCAGTCTTCTTTCAAGTTTGATCTGCCTCTGAGAATCAGGAATGGTACAATAGAAATTAGTATGTGCATGAACTACTTACAAAAAGACTTTCTGCAAAGGCTTCTGTCTCATCCTTCCCTCACTCTCTTTTGTTCTCAGTGAACTTCTTTGCAGGTTGTTGAATGTGATATATTAAGAATTTAAACCTTGCTCACTGGATAAGTGTATGAAATGAGTAATCAGAGGAAGAAATCTTCATACATGTCTTTTGCCATTTTATTCTTTTAGCCTTCACACAATGTACTATGGCAAACAGAACTGACCTACATGGGAATTTCAATCCAATATAGGGATGGGGAGGGGGAAGGGGGGGAGAAGCCCTCATTTCTGATCTTAATAGCAAAAATGAAGAAAAATAAAAGTACTCTGATAACTATGCAGATAGCTCGATTAAATCACCCCATGAAAGTGTAAACAGAATAGAAGGCCTTATGTCTGTGCTTGATTCAGTGATACAATAGTCTTGTAGTTTGCTCATTTTTTATTTCTTCCATTTGCTGTCTTGTGTTTATTTTACATTACAGGCCATTTATTTTGCAGGAGGAACTTTTCCTCTTATATCATTTTTCTCTTGTGGTATCATACTGTGCATGCTATGTTTATTCATGAACAGTGAAACACATTTCCCTGGCTCTAAGGAATGCATTGTTTCAGCCTAAGTTTCATGGGACTCAGTGGACCTAAGTCCATTTCTGTTCATAATAATTTGCCTAAAGACATTTAAGCATTCAGGTAAGTTAATTATGTGCTGAAGTGTTTGGTTTTACAGACATGAGTGTTCTATTATAATTTTTTTCAGTTATTAAACTTTTTATAAAATATGATTTATAAAATATGTACTGAATATACAGGGGTTGGTATATCAGCTTGTTTTATTATTATATTTGAGATACTCCTTGCAACATGATTACATACAGTTTTAGCATGGACATTTGGGGAAATTCTGTATGTAAGAGTAAGTTCTAACATTATTAATTCAAGAAAGGACCAAAGTATAAATCCTTCATACTATTTGAATGCTACTCATTACTCAGCTAAATAGATCCCCACACAAATCTCATGAAGATGCCATTCTGAACTATGTTTTTTTCTTCTGTTTAGGATGTACCACAAGAAAGTTCAGTTATTTCATAAGCCTAAAGAAAATTTAATTCCCTTGTTTTCCTGACAATGTCAAAATCAAATAGTTTTCAGATTTTAAACTGCACTCTACCTGGATATCTGATACACAATCAAGCAGGAACTCTCTAAAACTGCCCAAGACAATCATTGGGGAAGCTGGCAGCTTAGAGGTGGCAAACAGTCACTGCTTCTGCATACTTCCTTCATATGGTCATATCTTTAGGCATCCTGTGTGGCTGATTAGGGTTATAGAACAGCTAAAATTTCAAAACTTCAGATAGTTCAATGAGGAGCAGAAGAGTGGGTTTCGATCCAGGGCTTTTATCTCTGGATTTGCCTAAACAAAAGCAGGACAGATTTGCATCATCTTCAGTGTAATTGGCTTTTAATCAAAAATGATTTTAACATAAATATTGAGATTTTTGTTCCTGAAGCAGCATGATTGTTTGCATTTCCCCTTGGAACAGGATGTAAGTGCAGATGCCATTCAGCTGGAATGCTGACAGCCAGCTGAACTCTGAGGGCTGTGACCCCACTGAAACTATTCTTTATGCTGAGGAAGTGTGTGCAAATATCTTCCAATGCAGAAAGTAGAAAATAAATGTGTTCTAACAAAAATATATCCCTTACAAGCTCAGATAAAAAGCAACAAGACAAACAAACCAATTTTTCATTCAAATGATCATCGAAAAGATTCAAGCAGCATCTAGGACACACACAGACTTATGAACATAAATAATAAAACTTAAAAGTGAGCATGAAGCCCTGCACTGAATCATATAGTATCAAATATTTGAGGGAAATTCAAAAGCTTGTTTGTCACATGTATTGCCTAAGCACCAAAATAAACAAGGTAAGATGAGGCTACTCTTCTCTCTCCTATCAGCGTCAGCAACATAAGCACAAACAAGGTTGTGCTGCTAAATTTCTCTCCAGTGTTGATGGCTCGAGAGAGAGGAAAGATAAGAAAAGAGCAAATTGAACAAAGGATATTTGATGTTGCTTGCTATGGCAACACAGCTGAAATAGGATATGTGCTACTATAAACCAAGAAAAGTGCACCAAGTGTGGTGTTAGAGTAGAGTGGCCCAGCTGTACTTTGTTGACTGCAACTTCACTGCACACTCTGAAGTGATCACATGCAAGGTATTTGCAGAATAAAATTTTACCTCAAAAATCATAAACCTGCCATGATCTAACAGCCTTCTGAGTCTTAGTGCATCAAATCAGCTCACTTCATGGGCAGAGATGAACAAGACTGAGTGCAGTCATGGTCTGAGCGAAAATGTCTCTGAGGATTTTCTCTGGAGGAAGTAAAACTAAAATTTGCATTAAAACAAGAAGAATTAAAATGAATTAAAAAAAATTAGACTAAACTGATTCAAAATTATAAATTTTAAGGAAAACCTTCAGGAACAACAGATACACCACAAAGACCCTGACATCAGGTCACTCAGGCACAGATATCTCACTGTGGACATTTACTTTTTTAAGACACCTAGCTACTGATCTGGTGTGCCCAGGGACAAATACAGTACAAGGGAGTAGCAGAAAGAAATCAAGAACAACTGAAAAGCCATGGAAAAAATATTTTGCCAATTATACTTTGTCAGTTTATTATTCCCTCATACAACACAAGAACTCAGGTTACAGTATTAAAAAATTATATAGCAGAACTGGAGAAAGAAAAAAAATACAATCAGAGTTGAAGAACAGCTTCATTACAAGGAGCAATACATTAATGTAATACTTCCAAGAGTGGAAGGAAGACAACAGGGGAAGGAGGTAGTAACACACAGAGAAGGAAATGGGTAATGATGATGAATTACAACTATTATCTAAAAATTTTAATAGCAGAAAACCCAAGGGGCATTCAAATGAAATCATCAGGTGTAAACTTTAAAACAAAGAAAAATAAGCTTGTTTCACACAGCATGTTGCTAAAATGTGATGCACACTGGATGCCAAACTGAAATGTGTTTGAAAAGCAAGTAGGCAAACTTACAGAGACAAGTTAATTAAAGTCTGCTAATCAGAATATTGAGCAATAAACATGCAGATCAGGAAGTCTATAAACTCATGATTTTTCACAAGATAGGAAGAATATAGTGGGGTCAAAAAGATGGTGTAAGGATGGAAGTATCATTGTGCTAGTTTTTTGTGCACTGCATTGAAGAATCAACTACCCATCTTCTCTGAAACATTGTACAGAAAAGAGTTTACTTGGCAGTCACTGCATATATCTGAAACAGCTCTACCATGGACTGTTCCCTAACCTCACTAATAAAACAGTTAAAATCTCTGTATTATGGAGAAATTATATCTGTTAGCATTCTCACTGAAAATGAATGCACATATTTTAAGAGCTGCAGGATAGAGCCAGTATAACAGTGTCCTGGAGAAGAAATAAGGAGATCATCAAATATACATTTTAGTTGACTGCTCAGCTTTGGCCAAAAGTTTACACTCATATGCAAGACTATTTTAAAAATAAGTATTTTCCTGTAGATTTAACAAGAGTTTTCTTGTAAAATAGGATTGATATTTATTCCAAAATGTGTCACTTGATTCACTTATTCAGTGATTATGTTAGCCTCTGTAGTACTCTTGTTTAGCAAATATCTTGTTGTAAAATAAAAATTTGTTGAAAATAGATACATGGGTGCAGGATTTAGGGTTAGCTGCTAAACAACTTTTTTTTTTTTTCCCTGGATGAGAGGAATGCAGAAGTTTATTGTATGGGCTGTGTGAGATGTATGATCTCTTTAATATTAATATCCTAACTTTCAAATAGCTGAGCATCAGGTAACTGACCAATTCAATTTGGACTTGACCAATTCACTGCCTAGTAAACATTTTTCTAAACCTTTTTTAGTGTTGAGATTTGTAGAGGGGATTATACACACAGACAACAAAGGCCTTAAATTATAAGAGTATCTACATGTGTGAATGTGTATGTCTGTGTGCACAGATACTCATACACATATACCTTTTAAGATATTCCTTTTTTTTAAGTTCTTGAGGTTAAATATGGGTATAAAGGCTTTGCTAAATGAGGATCATCAGTGCTTACAATCTTAATCAAAATCCTTACAGAAATATATAAAAAATTTTGTCACAACAATGTTTATAAGAGGATATTTTTTGGAACACTGCCAAATATCCCAATGAATAAAGTCTCAAATATTGAATTTTATTCAATCTTGCTTTCTTAAATTTGCCTCGAGCCAAATCTCAGTATGTGTAACAGTAGTTTAACTGATGGTCCATTGAGTTAATGGACCTGGGAGAAAATCTTGAGAGGAGGATTTGCTCCAGACTGTAGGAAGGCAAAGTATAAATTTTGCAGAAATCCCAATGCACAAACTTCCAATATCATAAAGCTGATATGTACAAGAACAGTGTACATATAAGTACATATATGTATCAGCGTGAAAGTCATATAATTTTTAAAGATGAAATTGTTACTGTAACTTCCTCCGTGTGGGTCTGCAATTGTATGAAACAATTTGCATTTTAATCCTTAATTTCCCTAATGACCTTGGTTAGTTGGCTACTAGGAGCAACACATTTAGTAAAAATCTTAATGCACTATCTTGAAAAATCTTTCAAATAAATACTATAAACTGAAACATGGTTGCAATAAGACACAAATTTTATAGTTAATTAGTATTTTAGCGCACTTTTTTATCATCTGGACATAACTTCTGAAGAGTTTAGGGGATAGATTTATTCCTGGCTAATTCCCAAATGCAACTTGACACTGTGTAAGTAAAATTCCATTTGCTTTATAGTCTTTTACCTCTGTAATGAAAGAGAAACAGTATATTTGGGATGACTTCATAAGAGAATTCCACTAATATTCTTGCTCCTATGGTCAGAAGAGGTAGTGCATGGTCTCCAAATGTTTAAAATCATCCTAGAGTGACTGTGTAGATTGTGCACAAATCTGCTGGGCAGCACAACTGTCTCTCAATTGAATGTTTCCTTGGTAACACAGGAGACACAGATTTTTACAGCCTGTGAACCTTATTCCATTTCAAAAATGGTTCCTACATGGACCACAACGGTTCTGAAAGAGTTTTAACTAGTTTCTCTTCTAGAAAAGATATTTTAAGCACCTATCTGGCTATTGGCTTGGTATGTACTTTTTCATGTAAGACAATGTCTATACAAAGCATTTACACTTAATACTGGTTAATGTTAAAATTATGCAAATTTTCCCTTCCATGCCTTAAATATTTGTATCCTTCATAGGAAATAGGTCTTTGGTGGGGCTGTTCATACTACGCTCTTCACTTTCCTGAGAACTGAGGACCCAAAAAAGTAGATATGGGAGGTTTTCAACATGCAGATAAGAAAAATTTAGTTTTTTTCCAAACTATGTGATTTCTAAGCCTTCAACAAAAGTTCAACCAAAAAACACAGGAGATTACTAAATCTGTGATAATTTTCCTTTTGTGCATGAGCATTTGTACAAAATAGAAGAGGAGCCATAACTTATGATGCTTTAACTACTGTAGTAACTAATGGACTTTGAAGCAAGCATGAATCCTGCTCTGCTAACCTGCTCCCTGTCCCCACAGCCCCTGTCAGCTCCAGAGGTGTGCACAGCTGTTCTGGGACTGAGCAGAGCATTGCTGCTTTCCTTGCCCTCTGCCTGGCTCTCAGCTCTCCTGTGTGGGATTTGCATACAGCCTTTTGTGAATTCTATTCAAATACATTTTAGTACAGTAGAATTCTTTACAGCTTGTCAGGAATACACAACAGAGATGCACTAATACCTAAAATCTTCAATGGAATACAAAGGACTTGCCTTTGGGATGTCTGATTTGTTTTTCCTTTTAAGGCAAGTGTAACACTATACATCACTCTGGCTGGCATCACACTGGATGTCTGTCAGAAGCTGCCTTTTTCAACTGTCAACCCATCAAATTAATTGCTTTTCTCTGAACGTGGGTTGGGTGTTGACAGAATATATATATATATTTTTTTTTTTTTTTTAATTTAACCTGCTGATATAGGAATTAGTTGTTCGGAAGAGAGACTATAGACATTTTGGAGAAGGACAAGATGGACATTAAAATAACTGAAAAAGTAATCATATTTATTTCCTTATGAGGTAAGTAAAACTACACTGAAATAGTAGAACAAGTGCAGGCTTCCTGCCAACATACCACTCAGACTACAGTATAGCTCTTTTAAAACTTTGCCAAGTATTTTGGCACTGAGAAACTGCTGACAAATTAATATGTTTATGTGCTGCATACAGCATCTATTTTAGACTGTAGTGCTGCACTAAACATATTTTCCCAAATACACTCACTTTATCAGATTTTTTTTCCTCAGAGAGGTTTCCTTATCTACCTTAAACTATGCAAGGTGTTTTTTCTTTCGACTGTTTTTTTATTAATATTTCAAATTAACAATTCATTATTCAATCCTTAGGGGCTTTGGACACTGCAGTAATTGCATGTAATTTTGTTATACAACATATTTTATAAACTCCTTAGGCAACTGGAAACTTTAGGATGGTGTGCAGTATTGGATATACAGGAGTGTTGCTATATAAGTGATGTTTTGCTTTCCTTGCTAGTTTAAAAATTTACCAGAACAAAGGAGCTGTTACCACTGTACCAACAAAACTGTGTATGCACACAAATAAATACAAACATTCTGATTGTGTCCATATGTATATGCACATAAAAATTTGTGTGCATGCTTTTAATTCAAAGTGAAAACACAAGCGAAATTTATGTTATGCTAAATGATATATTTAACAAGAAAAAGGGATATGAATGAGAAAACTTAGATGCAACAAATACAGTGAGAACAATGCCCTTTGAATAACCTAGTAGTCAGAGCCCCTATCCAGACTGCAGGAGGCTGAATTAAATTTCTTCTTCTCTCTGTTGAAATTTGAATCCAATTCACCCAGGTCAAAAGACAGTCCTAAATGGCATGTTAAGGGGTACAAATCTGGAAAGAGAAGAATTGATTTAGTCTACTGTCTTCATACTGTTGCCAATCCTCTATATTCTTCACACTTTCAATGTTCCAAAGTGTGGGATGTGTACGTTGAACACACAAATAAGGCTCCTCATCATCATTGTCACCCTGGACAGCCCTTAACATGTGACAGTATACATGGATCCAGATTATCTGGGCAGACAGGAGGGACTGGAGAAAGTTGAATTGTCTCCCAGGATAAATGGTATCATGAGCTGAGGCCTTGTAAAAGATTTGTGAATTTCTAATCCCCCTGAAACTTATTATGAAATAGGTTGACTTAATATATTTTTTTATTTAATTAAAATTGCATTTTTAATGAATAAATTATTTATCAAAACTTTTAAAAAAATCATTCAAGACTGAAGATAACATTCTGCAAGAGGATAAGCTCTTTTTCTTATGCCTACAGTGGCAAAGCAGTATTACTGTGCTAGAGATGAGGCTGATTTACATTATTTAACATTTCTAAATTGTAAAGCTCACATCTGCTTTGGATGATGGGGATAGCAGCACATCTCAGGTGCTCTCATACTCAGTCCATGTAGCCTGTGATTCAATGCAGTAAGTGCCACACTGTGCCATCCCTTCTTATAATGTCAGTAATTTTTCCAGGGCTAACCTTCTTTTAGATGCTTACAAACCAGCACATGGGCACAGAAGGAGGCAACAGACTCTCTTTCCTCCAACTATACTATTTAGGATGAGCAAAATACCTCAATATTAAATGGCTGCACCTACATTCTGACAACATCTTGGTATGCCTCCAAATATCTGAACAACTTTAGCAACCAGTTATAGTACCTCTGTTTGGGAAAGTTCAATAGAAAAAGATGATCAGTCTCTTTCCTCTGTTCCTTCCAGTCCTTGGAATTCTAAGTCAGAAAGTTCTAAATATCTATTCCTGATTTGTCTTCCCATATCTATCAAATTCCACCTAACAAACATAGTGTACCTATGTTGCACTAATAATTGCAATGAACTTTGGTGACATGAAGTTGTTCTTATAGAAGTGATAATATAATGTAAGATACAGTAAATGGAGCACTGAGAACACAACACTTTTCAGGTTCCTTTGTAAATGCCTGTTTACTTACAAGAACAACTTGTGTTAACATCGTAACCTTAAAATTCACATAAATATACATTTAAAACCAGTGAAAGAAGAGAGCAATAAAAACCTTGGAAAAACTATGTTTGCTGATGAATTGATCAGTAGAGAAGTCCAAATAAAGATATCAAGGAAGATCTAAAGTGCATGCTCAAATGAAGTCTTAAACAGGAAAAAAAAAGTTGCTGAAAAACCCTGTAGTAATTAATGATGTAAAAAAACCCAACCAACCAACCAAAAAAAGAAGAAAAAAAAAAAAAGAAAAAAAAAAACCAAAAAAACCACCACCCCAAAGCTGAAAATTTATAAGAAAATAGAACTGGCTTGATTAAAAAATTCTATTGAAAGCTCTGAAAGACAATAAATGGTTCAATAGAGGTAATCTGCAGTTCAGATTTGCTCAGTTATCCACTCGAGGCCTTTGTCAAAATCTTTTGACAAGATAATTAAAAGGAGACAGTTATGCAGCACTGAGTATTTACCTCTGTGAAATGAATCAACCCATCTTCAGGTTTCCATATGCATCTTTCCTCCTTAGCAGTGCCACACTGACCTTTCTGGATGCCATTTATAAACTCCTCTTTCACCATTATAACATCAGAGTTACATTTCATTTGACTGCACTTTGCGGGATTTATGTTTATGTGAAAATAGGGAGAAAATATTATGTAGCTAGTACTATAAACCTCAACAAATTATATAATCTGCATATATCTTTCTATCTTTCAGATAATGAAAATATTCTAAAAAAAGTTATAAATCCCTATATAAAACTCCAATAGTCAGAATATATAATTATTAGATTATTAGATTTTTTACAATTATTAGAATACTTAATAATCTTAAAAAAATATTATGACACTATATTTCTTTTAATATCAATTTACTTTATATCCTAAATATTTTCTAATTTGACTGGGATAATATTATTTCTTAAATTTTTTAAAGAAAGTTATTTTAAGAAGTTATTTAGAAAAAAACCCCAAATTAAAATGTCCCAGATCAAATCTTAACCAGACACTTCACATTCGCTTTTGATTATAAAGATCTTAGATATCTTTGTTTCCTCTCCAAAACTTTATGATTTTTGATGGCATCCATTTCAGAAAGAATCTGTAGAACCCTTATCTGTTTTATTCTGCTGCTGATACTGTGCGTATTTGCGATACTTTTTATCTGCATCACATAAAAGAATTGTAAATCCGCATGATTTCCCCACATTTCCAGATATCTGTGTGAGTTGCACTCTCTCCTTGATAATTGTAGGTTTGTTTCAACTGTCCTTGATCAATACCATTTCTACGGTGGAGATAAGTTGATAAGCAAGGCTCTAGTTACTACTCTGTGATTGACTCACTATTCAACTGTCCCTTCCCTGCATTTCACTTTGCACATTAACACACAGAGGCTAATTATGTTTGCATTAGAAATGCAGTTTTTAAAATATGTGAATGATAAGATACTTTGATGATTTAAGCTAAAGCTGAATTTCAAAGCTGGCACAGATTAAAATTAAAAAAAGAAATCCCTGTTCCAAGGGGTACGTGCAGAATCCATAAAACTGTGTCTGGGTGCTGCTGCACTGGAGTTAGGGCCAATAAAATCCACAAAGAAAATTCTGTTCCTAAAAAGGAAGAAACAAAGGCAATAGCCTCCAAAGGGGACCACATGTGGCGACTGTTAGTTTTTCCAAAAGAGACCTACGACCTTGGCACTCCTTCAGTAAGAAAGCTTTTATGTAGCACAGTTCACACTAGCATTTTGGAGGGAACAGATTAAGGTCAGCCTTGTTTCTTTCAGTTACCTGTTAGCTAGTGTTACGTGACATGTAAATGGTGGTGTTTTATGGAGTTTGGGGGAGTATTGGTTTATGCCACATGCCCCTTAGGGTGAGAGCTATCAGTCCCATACTTGAACTAATACAGGACTCTGAAAAGAGTAAACTGGTACAGCTGGTGCTTTTACTGCAATGGACTCCTTCAGGGCATATGGATGTTCCCACACTGGAATATTATTTTGGTCCAGGACTGAGCTTTTCAAGCTGATCTACCACTGTCGAGATTCAACCACAGCTGATCACTCAGCCCCACACAGCCACTCACTCCCTTTCACTGCCCTAGCATGGGGGAGAGAATCTGGAGAGTAAAAATGACAAAAACTTATGGATTGAGAAAAGGATAGTTTATTACCCAAAGGAAAGCTGCACACCCAGGCAAAGCAAAACAATGAATTCATTTATCACTTCCCCTTGGCAGGCTGGAATTCAGCTATCCCCAGGAAAGCAGAATCCCAGGAAACCCAGGTCCCATCACACTTAACTTAAGAAGGCAAACCCAATCACACCAAGTGTCCCCAGTCTTCCTCCTCCTTCCCTCCACTTTATATACTGAGCATGAGGTCATATCATATGGAATATTCCTTTGATCAGCCTGTGTCAGCTGCACAGGCTCTGCCCCTCCCAACTCCCTCTGTGACCCAGACTCCTTGCTGGGGTGGTAGGTGAGAAGCAGAAAAGGCTTTGGCTCTGTGCAAGAGCTGTCCAGAAATAATGAAAACATCCCTGTGTTTTCAGCACTCTTTCCAGCACAAATCCAAAACACAGCTCCATACTAGTTACTATGAGGACTATTAACTCTGCCCAGCCCCAGCCAGCACAGCCACCATTTGTCCACTCTCCCAGTGATAGATTAAAGCACACAAGCTGAATTCCTTCTGGATAACACCAAAACAGTTTGAGTGTACTCAGAGCATACCTCAGATGCTTTTAGACCTAGGAGGCTGTTGTGGTTTAACCCCAGCCAGAAACCAAGCCCCACACATCTGCTCACTCCCTCCTCCACCAGCAGGATCAAGGAGTGAATCTGAATAGTAAAAGGTGGAGAAATCGTGGCTTGAGATATAAACAGTTTAATAGGAAAAGCAAAAGCTGCACACACAAAGCAAATCAAGGAATGAATTCACTGCTTCCCATGAGCAGGCAGCTGTCCAGCCATCTCCATGAGAGCAGGGCCCTGACATGTGTAACAGTGACTTAGGAAAGCAAACAACACTGCAAATGTCCTCCCCTTCCTCCTTCCCCCCACTTTATGTACTGAGCATGATGTCACATGGTCTGGAATGTCCCTTTGGTCAGTTTGGGTCACTTGTCCCGGCTGTGTCTCTTCCCAACCTCCCAAGCACCCCCAGCCCCCTCCCCAGTGTGGCAGCACAAAAAGGAGGAAAGGCCCTGGCCTTGTGCAATCCCTGCTCAGCAATAGCAAAAACATCTCTGTATTATCATCACTGTGTGACAGTGTTCACAGGGGTTCTTGAATGAGAGAAGAGATGAGAGTGTTGACTCTATGTTCAGAAGGCTTGATTTACTATTTTAAGATATATATATATCACATTAAAACTATATTAAGAGAATAGAAGGAAAAGCTTCATCTCAGAAGGCTAGCTAAGCTAAGAATAGAATAGAAAGGAATGAAAACAAAGGTCTGTGACTCGGACAGAGAGCGAGAGCAGCTCTGCCGTGACTGGTCACTAATTCCAAACATCCACACGAGACCCATCACAGATGCACCTGTTGCATTCCTCAGCAGCAGATAACCATTGTTTACATCTTGCTTCTGAGGCCTCAGCTTCTCAGAAGGGAAAAAATCCTAAGAAAGGATTTTCACAAAAAGATGTCTACGACATCACTGTGCTACTGATTCTTTAGTTTTGTGACACTACTGATGTGTTTGCATATGCTTATTAGAAATTACACCAGTGGAACCTATTTTTACTTTTATTGATTCATTTCAAAACAGTTTTCTCTTTTTCTATTATGTAAATTAACATATTTAAAGGAAATGTTTATTTGTACAAACCCATTCTATAATTTTTTTAGGTAATTTATTAGTGTACTCATCCTGGTTACTTTCAGCCATCTTGACCTGGCATGATG
This sequence comes from Ammospiza caudacuta, assembly GCF_027887145.1. NCBI lineage: Eukaryota > Metazoa > Chordata > Aves > Passeriformes > Passerellidae > Ammospiza > Ammospiza caudacuta. The sequence goes on along the minus strand of NC_080595.1, from coordinate 106,268,983 downwards.
TAAATTGTAACTATGTTTTTTGTGCCAGCTCCCAAAATCACCAAAACAATATTGTTGTCATTTTAATTCCATGTGTCTGTTATAGACATTGGCAGGGTTACATAGATTCAAATTTTCATTTTGCAATCTTCAGGGCCTGTTACCTAATAACTGACTTAGATTTTTACTTTCAGTTTTGGTTGACTGTAATTTTATCAGTATTTTAAAGATTATTTAACACATTCTTTTCAAATATGTGAAAAAACCTAGAACATTCTTATCATAGTGAGACATCATGATTTGATACACAACTCTGTGCACCACAGAGCATTCCCTGAATTTCTGCACTGGGCAGGGGAAAACAAATTAAAAATGAATAATGTTCTTACAGAAACTGGAGCCTGTCCTTTAGCTATATGCTTGCACTCCTTATTAATGCCAAATTGAGTTAATCATTGTCTTCTCCTCCTTTTTCTTCTGATAGCGTCCAAAGGTGCTTCCAGAGAGGCTTCACCTCACAGCACAGAGACAATGTAGGCAGCATGCTACAGTTCAGGGACTGCAATTCATTAACCTAGCAGGTTCCACATCTCACACCCCAGACCATGGTCAGGTCTAATGTCTCACTGTCAAAAAATCATTAACTGATTTACCCGACACAAGTTCATTTGTCTGCTAAGCCAGCAAATGTACCTGATTTCCACAAATCCTCAAGAATGGGGATCTTCTCTAGCAAATTTGATGTTTTCAGGGTTTAAATCAAATGGCAACTGGTTATTTTGACTGTTCCTGTGCTTAATGGAAAGAACTAAGATATCTGAGAGGGCAAATCCTAGCATCTACTTACATATCTGTTATAAAAAGGGATAAATTCTCCTGGAAATGTCTCTCTTTTCTGCACACAGGACATAGATGCTGAGGACAGTATAAGTCTAATGCCTATCAGTCACTAAAAAGTTTGTTGACTAGAATCAAGGTAATTACACCAGATTCTCCATCTAAAGAGTTAAAGAAATAAGGAGACCCAAGGAGGGAATCAGCTTAGGACATTGCATCTGTGAGGTGAAATGTTTTTTGGAAATGCTTTCTCTGGTTAGTGTAAAGGAAGGCCAGCTTTGACTATCTAATACAAACAACTTTTGATGTTTAAATACTTGTGAAATGAGTACTCTGGTATGTGAATTCCTTACTAACAGCACTTATACCTATGGGTAAGTGATTTATGAAACACGAGTGCCTACCTTTTGAATTTATTCCAGGGTCTAGCCAATGTGCAATATCCACGCACATTAGATAAATGTACACATTGTGCTGTATTGTCCAGTGTAGCTTTACTCTCTACAGTAGATGCCCACAAATATTATAATTGATCAAAAAATTATCATAGTCTCCAGGTTTTGGCATAGATGACATCTCAATGATTTTCTGTGACAGTGAATTTCCTTGGCTGATCACACATTGCCTTAAAAAAAATTAAATTCTTATAATTGTGTTCCGTTCTACTGACTTTTAATTACATTGAAAGAGTCTCTGTGCTATGGAATCATTATGCATCATGCCACTGCTACTCTGCCACAACATAATGATGAGGGACTTTTCAGTTCTAAATTTTTAGTGCCTTGACTAAGTCAGTTCAGTTCAGCATTAAGTAATGTTAGGCTTTATAATTTCTAATAAAATATTAGTTCTGCCATTATGGTTGCTGGACACCTTCATGGCTCATCTTCAGATTTTTCATTTGGTACAGGGCACACTCTGATTTCAGGCACTTTAAAGGGAAACTCCAAATTCAGCACATTCCTTGACACATCTATATAGTTCCTAATATGAACAGGTTTTTGTTTGTTTATTTTTTAAACTGATCACTTCATGAAAAGATGTTATGTCTGTGTTTTCTCTAGGATAATACCAAACACATACATTGATACTGTCCTGAGAGTAGTACTGTTTTGGTGGTTTTTCCCCTTAAAAATTAGAAATGTATATAGATCTTAAAATTATAGTAAATTATTTTTGTTATTTTTCTTCTTGATAATTGTTTCTGTGATATTTAGTTCAAAATTATAATTGCATTCCTCCATAATTTCTTTTGGTGAGAATTAACAGGATTTGGTTTCTTCCAGGGTGCTCTCATAGAGATCAATGGAAATTATTTCACATTTAAAAGACTAATTAGAAGGTAAAATCTTATTATAAATTTTTTGTTAAATATCTAATTTTAAATATCTTACCTTTAGAGAAGTGTAAGGAAGGTTGAGCTCCTTTTTTGACCATATTTCATTTTACCCCTCTGTGTCACAGCTTTGCCTTCTTAGTTCACTTTCTCTACAGTAATTCTGATTGTAAAGCAGAACTATACATGATCAGCACTAAAATGCTCACTGATCCTTATCTTGACATATTTTCCCAGGTTACTATAAATCATTTAGGTAACTATATAGGTGCTTTTGCCCTTATCAAACCACTGCTGCTTAGCTTTTATTTTAGTGTGAGTTGTTTTTTGTTTTTCTTTTTATTCTCCTGTCTTCCCCTCCAACTTTCACAATCAAAGCAGCGCACAATCTACTTACCATGGTTGTTTGGTCAAGTTAGTGTTATTTCAGAAATGTTAGATAAACCCCTGAGTCTCCAGAGTACTTTCATGTGGCGAAATATAATTTCTGGCTTTTGGTCTTTTAATGTAGGTCTCGAGTTTATAAGAGTGTTCTGGGGTTTCTGGCCTATAGTTTGCAGGACAGGGGAAAAAGCCTTTATGTTCCTCTTATGGACTACAAATCCAAGCATCCCTTTTCTGAAATTTCAGATCACTTTGTTCAACTGTGTTCAATTAACCACCTATGACCCCCTAGTCTTCCGTTTCTTTATATTCAAGCCCTGTAATTTTCTCAGTCAAGTCAACTTGAGTTTTTTAATTTCAGCAGATTAAGACCCGTAGTATTGAGACAAATGTTAATGTAAAGCATGTAGTGCTAAATCCTGTGAGATTGTGACCACAAAATCACTCACAGGAGGTGTTTGGCACTCAGGGACAGTGTTCAGCATCTTAATGAAGTACATAAGACCTCATCACACAAAAGCCAATATTTGCACCTTGTTTTCACAAGAGAAATTGATTCGTAGAGTTGAATCTGCAAGTAAAACTCTCTCTGTTAGAACTAAAGCTGGAAAATGATTCCAGCCTTTGTTTGTTTTGCGGTTTTTTCTTTGTTTAGTTTTGCTAGTTTGTTTGGAGGTTGATTGTTTGTTTGTTTGCTTTTTAGGTTTGGTTGGTTGATTGAAGCTATGGAAAATGACAAGTGGTAGATGTGTGTGCATGTGTGTGTGCTAATGTATAAAATTTGACTTCCTAATTTTCAGGTACAAACCTCCTGTTTGCTAGCTGTACCCTGTGTAGGCTGACTGCAAACTTCTCTATCACCTGGACTGAAAAAAATGGTGCATAATGAACCCTCCAATTACTAAAGAAACATGAGACAGGATCACTGATGAGAAGGATGATCATACATTATTCCTCTGTATGGATTCTAATATAGTAAGGACACCAAAGTCCTTGGGTGCTGTAAAGAGAATCCTTGAAAGGAGCTGGTCTCAGGAAGACTAAAGGGGCCTGGGAAGAAGGTGGCAAAGATTGTGGGTGGAGGAAGGATCCTGCAAATGAAGGAAGATTCTGGAGAGGAGAGGTGCATGGAGACAAATGACAGTGGATGTCCAAAGACCTTGGCCAGTGAAACCCAAGAGAGGAAACAGAGCAGTGGCAGGGCAGGAGCCCACATGGCTTTCTGCCCAACCATCCAAAACCTGCAGCAACTTTCCTGCAGGTTGGAAGGAAGTCAAAATATAACACAGTAGGTGGAAGTGAGTGCCTAAAGTTCTTATCTAGTTGACTCCTAAGTAAACACCATTATTCAGACCTCCTGCAGATGAATTTTACTGGAATTAATTACTCTGGAATTTTAAATGTGACAAAAGCACAAAATTATTGACCTGTACATTTGTTAAATGGTGTGAATAAAAAGCTTTTGATCAAATCAAATGAAGACTGATATAAAGAGAAAATGTCCTAATTTTTTTTTTAATAAAGAGAACCTCTCTCTACCTTTCTCTAACACTGGACACTATGTCAACAAGTTGTTCCTTTGCTTAGCTACTTCTAAATTCAAGATCAAAGCAGTACATTTTAACCAAAGCTTTCCAATGAAGACCTGAGGTTTGATTCAGTTGCTCATCTTTGGAAAAGATGAGCAGTATGTTACTAGCTCTTAAAAAGATTTTGACTATATTACTGTTTTATGTCATCTATATCAATCTTACTGGGACAATTTTTACCCATATACATTCCTTTCTGGGAAAATTAGATAGCTACATTTTTGTGGGGGATTTCTGTGTGGTCTCTGAATTCGGTGGAATGTCTAATTCTGCAGAGGTGAAGCAGATCTGGAGACAGCTGCTTTATCCTTGGTAGGAACAGTCTTGAAATAGAATTAAAGTAATGCTCATCTTATAAATAGACAATAAATCAATACTTTGGTTTAAGTATGAAAAGATTTTGCCCTCTAGCACCAAGAGAAGAATTTTTGAGCCTTACGTAAAACTTGGTCATCTGAATTATGCCAATGAAGTAATGTGAAAGATCCATTAGTTGCAGCCTCCTCAGATTTCTCCATGTGAGGGCAGTCTCTCAGGCCACCCTGCTATCTTAGACCAATGGAAGTTCTTTTCCTAACAAGAAATCCTTTGGAATTCCACACTAAAATACCAGCCACTCCAATAAATTCAACTGTTCAATACAAAAGGTAAAATAAGGGCAAAGTTAGTAAATATGTAATATGACATATTTACTAAATATATATATAAAAATGCCATATGACATGAAAATATGTTCTTCATAACCACAGAAAGTGTAACATCCATAGAAGCACTAGGAGATGCTCAGAAGACATTTTAGTGTTCCTGTATAAAGTGTCAATGGAAAACTATGGATTTTAGTCAGTACCTCTGCCAGGTACTTGCAGGACACAGAAAATGATTTTACGAGTTATCTACATTAGATCATTTCATGTGTTTGTAGACCCCATTGCCAAAGTCTTGTAGACCTAGTTAATGAGGCTTTTGGATTTTCTGTAGCCAGGTAAAGTGTCAAATTGTTTCATATCAGAAGGAAGAAGGCAATATAGAAACTTTTGCTTTTGGTCTTATTCTTGTTGAACATGCATGCATATGTTTTTGAACCAAAAATACATTGTCCATGCCACAATCTAATGCCACATTTACTTTGATTTTTATAACTCATGAGAATACTTCTTAGAATTTTTTACTCTTGTCTAGAAATCAGAGGAATTCTTGAAACCATACTGATACAGAGTTCATCCATAGTCACTGGCTTGACCAGCCAGCTGTGGTGCCAACATCTGTTAGTAGCTCTACAAACCAGAACAATACCTGGGTGCTAAACAAAAGGGGAAAAAATAAGACATCCAATTTAAAAGAAAATAAAATAAAGGATTATAGTTATAGCTATAAAAGTATTTTTCATGCACAAAGCACATGCCTATATACATTAATTTATTGTTTTGCCTCTGCTTGTAGTCCTTCAAGTTTTAGTCTTGGTGTAGCTTGGGGTCTATTTTGGCTTGTACAAATGCAAAGTTTAAATGTGTAGGCTAATTCGTCATGGAGATTTTATATACCAGAGGATGCTGACAATGCACAGGAATCCATCCTTCAGCAAAATTTTAGAATGGAGACATTGAAAAAACTAGCCAGCCTACAACAATTTTTTTTTGTATTGTTGCACATGCAGTAACTTTTCCAGGAAAGTGACAGGAGGGCTTTAAAATTTAAACTCAGCAAATGGCTAATAAATCTTCCTGATTAATAATTTTTTCAGAAAAAAGAGCCTGAAGCAAGTGCTGGGTGGCCTGTGAAAAGATAATTAAACAATTTTACTTTCTACTATCCTAATCTAATCTCTTACCTGCTCCAAATACTTACCTCCTTCTGAGAGATTTGGATTCTGATTAAGCAAAGCACTTAAGTATCTGCTTGATTTTAACTTGAGTATGTGCTTTTTTGAGAGCTTTATATAATCTGGGTATTTCTTCCTCCATCCTTCTCCCTGATTATCCATCTATTTGAAAAACAAGGAGAAGAATTATAATATTGTTTTCATCTTTTTTATATCACTTTTAATTTCAATTTTCAACAATCAAGTACCTTAACTAGACAGTTTGCCTTCATCTCAGAGAGATAAATACATAAAAAGAGATGAACATCTGGAAAATTTTAAGCTATTGAGATTTGTTTGTACAAATTTAAATACTCTTTCTTTTAAAACAAGAAGGAGGAATGATAGTATTTTATATATTAGCCTAGTAGCTGACAAACTTGCCTTTGAAATGAGAAATGTGGTTTAGTTGTCAGATTAAGGATTTTCATATTTGGGTCCTCCATCTCAAAAGATAAAGCTTCACCAAAGCTGTCCAGTAAATTATTATTGAAAGAACATTTTCACCCTTGTTGGTACAGGTATATGTGTTTTTAAGTTAAATGACAGTTATTCTACCATAAAAAAATTATAGTTAGAGCATTGCTTCATGTTAAAAGAGATTATCATCCATACAAGGATGATCAGCTCAATAGAGAAGAGAAAGGAAAGAAATTAAAAGTCACTCCTGCCAAAGTTTTCTCTGAAGTGAGATATTTATTTTCTTCTTTTGCCAGAAATAAAAAAGAAGGGAATTTCTAAATGGATAAGCAAATAAAAAGGTGAAGTGAGAAACTGAAGACTGAGAAATAGAATAGTGGGCAAATTAGCTGGCTGTGAAAAGGATATCTGGAAAAAAATATGAATTTTGATATTTTCAGTATAGTTTTTGGTCTCTGAACAATGAGTTCTGGATTGTCTGCTCTGCCTACAGTTCCTTTCCCTAATGGTACGATGCAGAAAGAAGGGAAAGGTGTCCAAGATGCAGAGACTAGGTAAAAATAACCACATATCTGACCTTGGGCAATATAACAGTAAACTGTGTCAGATCCTGTCACAGGGGAAAACCAGTCAGTTTGCATGGTTCAAACCCCATCAGGACTGAAGCAGTTCATTGATTTGTGAACAGCACGTTAGCAAAGATCAATACCAACACAAGTGATAAATCACGATACCGGACAGTTGCAAAGTGTTAAGTAGCTGTGCATTTCCCAGCCCTGTACCTGATAATCCCCAGGAGGACACACCACTAGCTCAGCCCCAGCTCCCAGGCAGCTCACTCTGCTCCCAGCCCCTGGGTCACCAACGCTCTGCTGGAGCAGCACCTGGCAGGGACTGGCAGAGGTTGGGTGATGCTGCCATCCCTGCAGGGACTGGCAGAGGTTGGATGATGCTGCCATCCCTGCAGGGACTGGCAGAGGTTGGGTGATGCTGCCATCCCTGCAGGGACTGGCAGAGGTTGGGTGATGCTGCCATCCCTGCAGGCAATGGCAGAGTTTGAGTGATGCTGCCATCCCTGCAGGGACTGGCAGAGGTTGGGTGATGCTGCCATCCCTGCAGGGACTGGCAGAGGTTGGATGCCGCTTCCATCCCTGCAGGGACTGGCAGAGTTTGGATGATGCTGCCATCTCTGCAGGGACTGGCAGAGGTTGGATGATGCTGCCATCCCTGCAGGCACTGGCAGAGGTTGGGTGATGCTGCCATCCCTGCAGGCACTGGCAGAGGTTGGATGATGCTGCCATCCCTGCAGGCACTGGCAGAGGTTGGGTGATGCTGCCATCCCTGCAGGCACTGGCAGAGGTTGGGTGATGCTGCCATCCCTGCAGGGACTGGCAGAGGTTGGGTGATGCTGCCATCCCTGCAGGGACTGGCAGAGGTTGGGTGATGCTGCCATCCCTGCAGGGACTGGCAGAGGTTGGGTGATGCTGCCATCCCTGCAGGGACTGGCAGAGGTTGGATGCCGCTTCCATCCCTCTGCCCCCGAGGTCTGTCCTGCTCTGCCTTCAGCTGTTCCTGCTGCCTTTGTGCCTCTTTCAGGCTGGTTCCCTCAGTATTCCTGTCTGGGCCCAGGCCCAGAGTGCCCATGTGCTTTGTGCACATCCACACTCTTGCTGTAACAGCTGGGGACAGTGGTGCCACTGGGCCACCCCAAGTGTGGTTCCTGCAAGCACCTCCACAAACCTCTCATGTTATCCAGCAAGCACTCCATCAACAGCTTTCTACAAGAGATTTTGAGGCTCTGGTCTCTCCTTGCTCTCTGAAATTTTATGAGAAGAAATTCAGCAAAATATTTGATGCAACTAATTTACACTAGTTATTTCTGAAAATACATGCACAGAAAATTAAAATTACATGAAGTCCATTAGGGAAAATATTCCTGAGTCCTCAGACTCTAAGCTATGAACATACAGACATTTTATTTTATCAGAATTTGGCTCAGCATTTTATACAGTAGAGATTAATGAACCTGAACAGTGTATAAAATTTTATTCTCTGTAGAATCATCTCCAAAACAATCTCATAGAACAGATATGTAATATAACTGATGCCACTGTCCACTGCTGGAAAAATGTAGTAGAGTTGTATGTTTTTTAAAACAAATACATTGTTTTCTGGACTTGAACTTATTCAGGAGTTTGTTCAATTTGAAGCATTTGTTACTCAAGTGTTTAAAATGGTCAAATTAAAAGCAAAGGAAAGGAAGTGGTATTGTTTTAGACATTATGGCAGCTACAAATAATATTGATCTATATCAAAATATTAATTCATCATTATCAACTAAGGAATATAGTTTTAAAGTTCAGTGCAAGTGGATTACTGACCCAACTGTTCAAACAAATCTTGCACAAATTTACATTTCACTAAAAGATTTATTAGGAGGGCATCCCAATTTAATTGAGTTATCTAATTGAAAATATACTTGATTTTGTTTTCTGTTGAGTGGATATTTTATTTTTAATATGCCCCCTGAAGTATTGAAACCAGACCTGTCATCTGGATGATTGGCTTTACTGCAGAAGTGAGACTTTTACTCCTTCCTGTGAAGGCATTAAGTACATATGTGTGTAAATAAAAATTACAACATGGAGTCTGAGTTGATCAGCTTGTATTCCCTCTATATTTTATGGGAAAATTAATACACTCTGCTCTCTGCTCTAACTGATCTGCAGTTACAAATAAGAAGGATGAATTCTATCTTTCTGTCTACTGTCTGAAAAAAGAGAAGGATGGCTGAATGGCTAATTTGATCAGTCTCCTCATCTTTAGGCAGCTCAAGTTATGGTAATGTTTCTTGCGGGACGTGAATTTCCGCTTTGAGCTATTTGTACTTTTTATTTCTACTGTCCAAGTCCAGATCCAAATTTTTCTGTCTCAAAAGCTTCTCTCTTCTATATTTCTGACATCCTAGTTGTGCCTGCAGTAAAAGCTTACCCATGAAAACTTTTTAAAAGTAGGCTATAAATATGTAAAGTTCTTAAACTTTAGGGTGAGTAACATTACATGCTCACTACATAACTTTGTCTTTCTCCTGCTGAATGCCAATTTTCTTCATGAAAATGCTAAACTGAAATCTCAGTCTACATATGTATTTTAGAGATCTTTATTGTCTCTGCTTTATAACGTCATCCAGTCTAGCACAAGCAACGCCTATGCTGAATAAATGATGTGCAAAACAGGTGTTTTCCAAAAGCTGCTACTCGTAGTACTTAAGGTACATGGATAGTGTTTGGATTCAGTTTGTCACTTTGAGTCCAAGAGCTTTCATGAAGGCCTCATTTTGCTTTACACATCTATTTTCTCACTTTACCCCAAATCAAATTCCCAATTCTGTCTTAAATAATTCTGATTCTATTATTTTCCCTGAAGGTATGTTCAAGTCTTTTCCAAAATGGTAATGGGTGAATAATTACAGCTACTGCACAGTCAAAATGTGTGCATCTACTGGGCAATAAGCAGTAACAAAACTCATATAAAAAAACACAGATGCATCTGTGACTACCAGGCATCTTGTGCACTGTAGTAGGTTCATTCTGAGAAATAAATATTTTCCAAACTATATCAACAATTTGCTTTCTAACTTCCATCACCATTCACTGAATCTCCAAAAAACATTTTCAAAATAATTAATTGATTATATGATGTTTTTGTGTGTTTTAGAGCAAGGCTTGCAGCTAATCCACAAACTAGTCTAGGACATTTATTTCAGATATATTCCTAAAAACGAGGGATTCCCATGCAAAATGCTCACTGCAGAGCCTGACTGCAGCCAGGTTACTCCAACTTGGAAATGAGCCCTTCTCCATTCATGGAAAATTATGTGAAATGGTATAGAATAACCTCTGGGTACTGTCCATCCCCCTCCTGGCTATGGCAAAAAATTACCCCTATGCTGGCCAGAATTGGACACAAGGTTTAGGAAGAAAGCACATGAACCACAGAAATATTTTACTTTCAATTCAATTTTGGGGAACATAACTATAGACTAAGTTTACAGATTTTGTGAGGAGACCTAATCCTTTGCTGTCTGTCACTTATGAGATATTTTTGCTTTCTAATTGTTTCTATAAGTGAAAATGTAAAAAAACCTGTTATTTAAATATCAGAAACACCAAACTGCCTTTTCTACATTATATTTTGAAATGTGATAAAATGATAAGAGATTAAGGTGACTTTAATGAACAGATTATCATCATCTCTGAATAGAACTGGCTTCAACTATTGCAAACAATCAATTTAATAAATCTTTTAATTTTATTTATTTTCCATTTCCCAATTGATTGTAAAAAGAGTTTGATTTTTATAGTTTTTTTCATTTTTCATTCTTGGCCTACCTGAACAGTTTATGAAAATAGTGAGTTACAGCAGAAAATCTTATCATAATAGTTTTGCTCCATAGAAGAAATGTTCAAATGTCTTGCTTACTTAAATAATCAGTTTAGTTTGTAAAAATAGTACTTTTTATTGTATGATATAGACTACATATTTTAAGATGAGAGGTGTGAATGTCAGAGTAATTTTTTCCCCCCTGAGATTCAGCCAAATGTCTTCCCTTTCTAAACTGGTGAGTTTGATAAAATGCTGGGCAGAAGTGGATTGAACTAAGGCAGCAAGCAGGTCTCCATGGCACCCAGCTGTTTACACACACAAAAGTGTTTGCATAAATGGACAAGGTAGGAGAAAAAGGTGAAGTCCAAGGATGCTTATCATAATTATTGTTTCTCATTACAGACTAAGTGAAATTGAATCCATCATTAACTTTGTTGGTTATTCCTGCTGTTGATGTCTGATTAAAGAGCAGATTTTGTTTCATGGGTTTACCTGGAAACAAACATTTGCAGTATACTGCAAGCTTTCACAACTATTTTCCTTATATTTTAATCAATGTTGCTTTTCATGTTGTCATATTCTGTCTTCCACAGCCTTGTTGCTCTTGTGATGGATTGCCAATATTCAGAGTCAAGAATAGCTGCCACCCTAACTTTTAGCTTACCTTCGTAGGGGAAATTCCTCCTGTTACAGAGCTAACTGTATAAGGTTATGGTTCTTTCAGGCCCTCTGGTCTGTTTCATCTAAGTTAATTCCTTATAGCAGAGCAAAAAGACCAGAAGTTTCCTTTCCTTGCTATCATCTCTCTGGTCAGCTTAGGTTTCTGACTTTCTTCCATTTTATGCTCCTTCTAGCAGATTTTCCTGTACCAGTAGTTGACTCTGATCCCATGATTTTCTGCACTAAAACCTGTGGTCAGAGTTAGTCCAGAGCATGTTCTTTATCTATGAACTACTGCTAGCTTTTCTTCTGGGTATTCTTCTTCGACCTCTCTCATTAATTTTTGTCTTTTGACTTAATTTCTCCTTTCACTTATGTTCTTTGCTGTCTATACATTTCTTCTACCACTTCATTCCAGATGGATGGAAGTTCCTGGTCTCAAAATCCTTTTCTCACAAGAGGAAGTGATGAATCTACTGATCTTTGACTCTTCAGCCAAAATTACACAAAAATATCCAAGCTGCTATTGTTCTATTCACAACCCTGTTGTCTAAAGGCCACCTTCTCATTGTCACATTTGTAGAACTCTAATAAAATTATTTTGACACACAGCCACCAATTGGTTCTCCATTACACTTATTGTATTGTGCTCTAGCATAATTTAACATTTGATAAAAAATTTCTTTTTCAACCTTCCAGGAAATAGTTGAGATATCAATTCTGGATTTCATTGATCCTGGAACTGAAAAAAAGGAAAAGGAGTCAAGGAAAAGAAAAGGAATAAATGTTTGTTGAGAGAAAAAAGTTGTAGGCATATTTATTGGATCAGTACTTCAGACATCTGTTGGATGTAATTGGGTTTCCATCTGTGTTCATCTTGCTTGGATTTTCCCATGTGCTGGTGTTTGTTCCAGTGGGACAGGGCACGGAGGAACTGAGGGGATGGTGTCTGCGCGTGCCTTGGCCTGACAGGTGTGCACATGTTCTTTGTCAAAAGCTGAGGTGCAGTTTTTTCCCCCGAGTGATAAATTTGGTGACGTAGCAGTTTTTACAGCGCATCTTCTCAGTGCTCTCTAACAGGATTGGTTTCAACTAAGATATTTCTTAGATCTCTGAGAAAAGTTTAAAAATCCAGGCTGAAAATTTAGGGTAGATTAACAGCATCAGTATTTTGTGAATGATACAGATAGTTCTAATGTAAATTATGATTCCTTTGTGTGGAGATCTGAAGTCTTCTACCCTGGAAACTATTTTTTTTTCTCTTTCTTTTCCATTGTCTGTCTGGGAAGAAAAATATAATTACCATTACAAGACCACACAAGCATAGCATTTTCAAAGAGATAAGCCTTCATTAAAACTTCAGATTTAATCAGAATATTTGGAAAGTACCCTTGCTAGACATTAATTTTGTCAATGACACTTCTGAATATTAGATACAAAGCCAAACATAGATACACTCTAACACCAATAATTTTCTTTCTATTTTCTTTTTTTTTTTAAGAATACATTACCATTTGTAGAAAACTGATGTAAAAGCACTACACCAACTCCTTCTGGTTAGCTCTTACTTTATTATTCAATCTGTTCTGTTGAAGAAGTGTACATGGGCTTGACTTAGTGTGATGCAATGAATTCTCATTTTTCTCCAGTGAGATATGTGAACCATATTTCTTTCTCGGATCCTTTTCAAGTGAGAAGCTGCTGTATGAAGAGACTCTTTTACATATAAATTTCTGAGATAATAATATAGCCTAACATTGGTTTTTGGTACTCCATAGCAGAAAGAAATCAAGAAACCCAAGCTTACTTGCATAAAATTTTAGATCAAGAGCAGGATCTTTCTGGCGGGGAGCAAAAGAAAAAAGAGAAAGGAAAAAAATAAAAAAAGAAGTAATATGGCCTGTTTATTTAATTTAAAAAACTGTTGTTAATTTTTTTATTAAATAATTCATATTTAATTGAAAAACTCAATTTTGAATCATTTGAAAATTAAGAAGAATGTATTTTTTAACTGGGGTTAACTTTTGATGCTTTGAAGCTGAAAACATAAAAATATTTGTCTATTCGCAACTGCTCTGAGCCTCAGCTTTCTCTAAGTCACTGCAGTGGGATTGTTTGTGCTTCTGCCATTCCCAGAGATACTACTGGGTCAAATAAATACTATATCAATAATACTTTTGAAAATTTACTAAGAACAGGTTTTTACCCGGTGTCTTGTTTATGTTTTGAGATTGCATAGACAATTTTTTAAGTCTTCCTTTTAAAATAACGGCAGTGATGCCTCCCTTCAGCTTAGAAAAAAAGTTTGACATTTATTTCATCAAGTACTTTGCAATTTTTTCCCTGCTTATAGCATATCAGGTTTATGGGAAAAGATTTTTACTTTCTTTGCTGATACATTTAAAAATATCTAAATCCCCTTCATTCATATAACTCTAACTATCTTCAAGTTTGCTGGACAATTTCAAGATGAAAAAATTTCATTTTTTAAGGAGGCCTTTTCTGTAAAACTTACTTTACAGATGATTTATCGAAACAGGTTCTTGAAAAACAAAATCTATCCAAATAGGAATCTTGATGTGCAATCAGCATTTACACGGTAGAAACGCTGTTGCAGGTTATAAGTGAGGGTATAAGGCAAGATTTGTACTAAGCCAACTGAAATTTAGAGAAAACCAGAACCTTCAAGGTCCTTGAAACAGATCTCTTTGTAGAGACATAGCTACAATCTTCTTCAACCAGGATAAACACTTCTCAATGGATAGCATTCATAAAGAGAGGAGAAAAAAAAAAACAAAAAAGGAAACTCCAGATCTAATCAGACTTGTTAAAGCTGGCCCTTAAAACAGCTTGTTTTTCGACTATTTTTTTTTCTTGCTCCTTTGTTCCTTTTTCAGTCCCCTATTCTCTCTGCTCTGTGTAAGAGCTATTGTTCTTGTAGGCTTCTGCCCTTAAAGAATTTGTGATTTTTGTGCAGAATGGATTATGCATGAGTATTTGCTGTATACACAACAGATTTACACATTTTTCCATTAATGGTGTTGTGCTGAAATTAGAAATTTCCATATGAGCAAGCTGAATCTACATTGTGCTCCTGTACCTGATCACTGACAAAGTTCTTTTCAAAACATGCAGTGGAATATAAAAAAAACCAAAACACAAACAACAAAAAACCAAAAACAAAGCACCCAGAAAATAAAGAAACAAGGAACAAAAGGAACGAAAAACTCAAAGTAGTGAAGATATTGTTTAAAAATCCCTTTTCAAACAGTTTAATATTTTTATCAGCAACAAAAGAAGGTTGAAAATGGTGAATTTCTTTGTGAAAACTACTGGTGTTTTTAGCAGAGTTCACCCAAATTTGCCTATAATGCTGCACTGTCCAGAGTACAAGACAGAGAATGGGACAAACCATTCTGCCCATTCTGTTTCACGGAACAGAGGAAAGACAAGGTGGGGCTGGGACATTTTTTTCTTTTAGCGTTATTGTCCCACACATATATTGGGGACATATAAACCTGTCCTACTACTTCAGCTGCTCTCTTTCCAAAGTAATCCCTCTGTTCTGCCTTGGCTCAGTTTGCATCATCAGGAAGTCAAGACTGAGCTCAAGGTCTGTGATGCCCTGCAACTGAATTGCCTTCCCTAGAAGGCTGAAATGAGCTTTCAAACTTAGCTTCAAACAAAGCTTTCACCAATTATACAACTATGAAATGTTATCACCAGAGTAGTTTCAAAAAATTACCTGACCTGGAATACTTGGGGAGATTCTGCATAACAGGGCTGGTTATCTGGCCAAGAGAGATGTTGTGCAGCATACCAATAATTAACACAATCAATGAATTATTGCTTAGAGCCAAGATAGCACAGAAGTATGTTTATCTTATGTACCACATCTGGACTGATAAGCTTAATTGATACAAAACACAGGGTTTGGATTTTTTTTCTCTCCAGCAAATTATCATGCATATGAGCTGTGCTTTTCAAATTCACTTATGCTGGCAGATCTCCCTGGAATTTTTGGAGATTGACTAGCATTTCTGACTCAGTATTAATAAAAAATTAATAAATTTTAACAAAAGCTCAAGTTTCTTGATTAAATAAACAAAACACAACAAGGAAAACTTACATGTCATATTAGTGGGGAAGAAAAATCTGAAATGCTCACTCGAAAAGCTACAAAAAATGGCATTGAGGTTCATCTTTGGTATAATAAAAATCATTCAGCTCCAAACAGAGAGTTGTCATCCAAAATGATCTTACAGTAGTGGCCGAGAACATTTTAACGAACAATTGAATTCTCCAAACTCCAGGATGTGCTCTCCAAACCCCTGTTAGAAGCTTTGTATCAGTAGTCTCACGATCTGCTATCTGATTTTAGTATTACTGTCCTTTCACAATATTTCATTTCCCCTGTGAAAAATTTTCATAGATAAAATAATTCAAGGCATACATGTAGGTATAGTTTTTCAAGAAAGGAAATAATCTCATTTTTAGGAATGCAGAAATCATTCTTAAGTAAAAGACATATTCTTTTAAAATATGTTCATTAAAAATATCTGATAACAGAAGTTCCACTCTATCTCTGGGCTGCTTGTTGCAGTGCTTAACTATCTCTACAGTTTAAGAATTTTTTTTCTTAAATTAATTTATGTCTTCCTTTCTGCCAGTTAAGTCAGTTGTGATTTTTTCTGTCCTGAGGTAAAGCAGAAATCATTAATTGTTTTTCCAATAATCATCCACATATTTGAAGATTATTTTAGTGTCTTCTCTTGGTCTCTCCTAGACAAGATGAAGCGGTGCTTTCAGCCTTTCTTCAGAGGTTGTTCTTCCTAAACCACTCATCATTATTTTTCCTCTTTAGTTTTGTTCCAGTGTTCATACAGTTTCAACTTTGGTGTGTAGATCTTAGCATCATCATCCTTCTGAGGCCTTATCAGTGCTAAACTGATCAGAATAATTTAAATAATTGCTTTCTTTCAAAAATACCTACTTTTGTCCACAATTATAAAGGAAGCTTGTCACTATTTGTTCATATGTAGTTCTGACTTGCACCTTAGGAATCTAAGAAAAAACATACATGTGATATGTGGGCCACAACTCTTCCTTATGTAACCACAGATAATACATTGTCCAGACTTGCAGATTATGAAACAGTGTCATTTTCTTCTAAAACCTCTTCAGTGATGTATGGAGATTTAAAGAAATAGTATCTAATATCAAAACCTATTGTACAATAAGTTAATTTAGTCTGCATCAGCTTCTGAGAATGTTACGTATAGAAGACTCTCCTAAATTAAACAAATATCACATCTCTGGCCTCCTCCTTTTCCATCATGCCTGTTACCTTCTCTATTCCTCACATTTCACGGTTTATTCTCTTGCCTTCCTTGGGCTCTTGAGAATCAACATAATTAACTCGTACTATGAATTTGAGCTGTTTATCACTTTAGACATAATATGCACACTTATATACACACACATGCACAAATATATATTTAAACTGGCCATGAAGAAGTATTTTCTACTAATCTTGAAGATAGCCATATGATTTAAGGTCATTTATATGACAGCTTATGGTAGTAAAATTGTGCATTCACTATAGTACTTTAAGAATAAATTGCATGGTTGTTGGACTGAATTTCTTTTTCCACAATGCTTTTATCTTATTTATGTACTTATTCCACAGCCAGAGAGGAGAATTGTCTTGACAGCTCTTTCTTCTACATGGATACTGATTTTAATATCAAGACACAACTATGAGACTCGACATTGCTGTTACTATTGATCATTTTCTCATTTGTAACAGATTCTTGCAAATTATTACACTGAAAAAAAATAAAAGAGAAACATTTTCACTTACTAAAAAAAAAAAAAAAGCATGTGCATTCTAGCAATGGAGAGACAAAGCAATACTTAATTCTCTGGATGTCTGGATGCAGTCTCCTAAAAGAAAACTATACAGACTTCATAGAACACTAAAACCTTTCTAAGTTTCTCAGCCTTTTTTCATTCTTTTTCAATTTTATTGGCAGATAGTTTGTGCCCTTTTCATCTGGGAAACATCTTACTTTAATCATTAGCCTTTGGCCACATGAAGCTTATGTTCCTGAAACTAAGTATAGATGACTTCTGGGGAGCGGAGAATTAACTCTCTTTTTATGCAGCCGCTTTGCAGCACAAAGTAACCTCCAACAGGTTTGGCATTCCCCACTGGAGTCAGCTCCTTTGCCAGACCTTATCCAAGTGAAAGAGAGGCCTTAATCCCCAGAGCTCCCCATGCAAGGGACCATTCAAGGATTCCTCTGGCCAGTCCACCTGGGGGCTTTAGAATGGCTTCTGCCTGCGCAACCTTTTCGCTCCAGAGTCTCATATTGAATTAAACAATGCACTTGCTTTGCGCCTTTCTCCTGTGACATTTTTAACTCTCTTTATGGTCATGGCAGTGGCACCTGAAGACGCACCAGCTAACCTGGCAATCTATTTTACCTGCTATGCATAGTGAAAGCAAAATCAGCTGCGCCCTATGGAAATATTCACCCTGCACTTCACAGACGATTGGAAGTGTGCTCTGTCATTAAGTGACTGAACAAAACAAAATGAAGAAAAGAACATGGGTCCAAGATTTGCCATAAAGGCTCAGCTTGCAGTATGTCTGGGGACATTATTTGATGAAGATTACCATGAAAATAAGTATACGTTGGAATTAAATGTAAAAGCAATACACAGGAAATTCAGGGAACCAATGAAAAATTGCTTTTCCATTTCTTTTAGAGAAAGGGTTGTAAATAAAACACTGTTGTTGACAAAGGGAAGGGAAGGGAAAGGAGCAAAGAAATGGCACAGTAATAAAAAAGCATTGTAACTATAAACTTGCAGCTATTATACATAAAATTTATAATTGTAAATCTCTATAACTGTGTTTATAAAAGTGTACAATATTTATAATGAAAACTACCTGATAAAATTGGCATTCTTATATCAATAAGCAGTAATTAACCCTTAACCCCACTAACTTAATGATTATTTTAATAAATGTAACTAAAATCTCAGGCTATTGAACCTATATGGACATGCCATTTGCTGGAATACATCTCTGCATTTCCTCACATCTTAGTGAAGGAGAACTTAATAAAAAAAAATTTTATCATACTTCTTTACCAAGTCAGTATTGCAACTCCATATGTACTCTAAATATATATATTATATATATATATGTACTAAAAAGCCCACAAGAACTGTGTTTAAAAGGAAATAAAGTTTCAGAATACCAAAAGGAAATAAAGTTTCAGAATTCAATGCAATTGAGCATTAAAATATGGATGGATTATAGCTCTGAGCTCCATTCCTGTAACAGCTTTTACTTGAGCAGAACAAAAAATGACTTTTGCTCCAGTGAATCTGGGCATTCCCCCTATATGTGAGGGAAAAAAGGGAAAAAAAGTTGTATGAGGACATTGCTGAATTTATTGCTCATTTATTGTTGAGGCAGTACAGACTTTAAATATTTGTAGAATCAGAGACATATAAAAGCCACAGCCCAGTAAGCAAATATTCTTGAAAAATTACCCTAATTAAATCTTTGTCACATTTGATAATGAGATATTTGCTTCCGTGGCCTTTTCTGTTTTCTTTTCATGATGATGATGAGGTAGATGTCGGTTTTAATTTAATGGAATCATATAGATTTTTCTTTGGTAATATCTTTACAGATCAGTGCACTCTGGGCCTGTAGGTAACAACTGGTGTTAACCTTGCAGCCTCCTCCTTAAGGTTAACCAAGCAAAGTGTCTCTTTGAAAAATCATTATTGCATTGTAATAATCAGCAAAGTGAAGTCATTTTTCACAGTACACAAATATTAAACTGATAATCAGTGAGTTTCAGTGGGCTTTCCTTCCGTCAAAAGGATTTAATAAAAAATACTCAAGATTGAATGCCTTCTTTAATAATGAAATGAAACCTAAACCAGAAACTGTTCAAATGTCTCTCATAAAACATGGAATAGAAAACTGTTCCTAAGTGCTATGTTTGATGTGAATTCTGCAGACAAGACAATGTTCATGTCTTGGCCTTTTTGCCCTTGAAGGCTTTTGAGACTGAGAAAAAGAGACTTCTGTACAGACTTTGTAAAAAGGTAGACTTTGAAAATCTCCTTGATGTGGTATTTTAGGCTTATTAGAAGAGTGGATTTAAGTACCATGACAAGTCATAATCCAGTTCATGGGTTTTCTGTTTTATCCTTAGGTGTCTCCAAATCACCCCCAAGAAAACACAGCTTGCTGTTATTAAAGTACTATTGAGTAATGGGGCTTTGTATTATTTTTGCAGAAGAAAGATTCTTGTGAACATAAATGAATGAGAATATTAGTCTGAATGCATACACTTGTTTCCAGAGAAATTATCAAATTCCAGGTATTTTTAAATTTTACTTCTGTATTATCAGAACCAAGAAGAGTACAGGAAACGTCACTCTCACATAAAACATGATTTTATGCTTTTATTACCTAAACAAAATGCATCTAGATGCATTACAGCAATAGATATCATGTTGTTAAGAATTAACAATATTTCAGCTTTCCCCCCCAACTCCTTTATGAATTGTCTGCATCAAAATAGATGCAAGCAAATTGGATTGCAGTTAGACAGAAGAAGGCCTAAAACCTTATTGGCTAACACAAGATGTATGATTTAGAAGTAAACAGACATGTATAATTTGTAATCTTAAGAGGGGAGGGGATTGTTCTTTCCTTTTGTGAAATAATGGCTTTTGCTAGTGGGGTTCAATTACAGATCACAAAATTGTGCTTTAGAGTGTATGTGCACTAAATAAAAGCACTACCATTTTTAAAATACTGAATTCATTATCTATCATGAGTCTTTTAAAATGTGCTTATCTTGTACCTTCAAATCAAAAAAGATATGATCCTTTCAGAGTTTAGATGGGATTTTATTGTATGTCAGCATCCAAATGGAGATAATGTCCCAAATAATTTTTTTTGAAAACTGAATATCCTAGTGAATATACAGGTACAATGCTTCTTAAAAGTTAGTCAGATTTGGCTAACATATGGATGCTTTACTATGAATTATTTTTCTTATAGATATGTTTCAAATAATTTTGGTTGTAATCAAGGAGAAACTCTGTGCTTGTGTAGCTACTTTTGCAGTTACTTTTGCTGATATAGGATTTAATTCACTGAGGCTGCTGTTCTTAGGAAAAGCATCACAATCTTACTTTTCGTTATGCAGAAGGGAACAAAAGCATCTCATAGAGTTCAGCAAACTAAAAAATAAGGTACAGACTGCACACTATGCAAAAAGAACCACTGATTCAATCACTACATAGAGAATTTCCCATTAAATTATGGGAGTAGTAGGGTAAAGAATTTGTATTTGCCCATGCACACGATATGAAGAAATTAGGAGAATAGAATTGTTAGCATAGAAAAAGCTTCAAGATCATCAAATCCAACCACTAACCCAGCACTGCCAAGTCCACCACTAAATCATATTCATGAGTGCCACATCTACATTACTTAAATACTTCCAGGCTTGGGCACTCAAACACTTCCCTGGGCAGCCTGTTCAATGCTTGACATTTCATTTGGTGAAGACATTCTTGATATGCAGCCTAAACCTTCCCTAGTGCAACTTGAAGCCGTTTCCTCTCAAGGCTCTCAAAGGAGAGTTACAGATATTATCTATCCTAATCCAGGTTAATGAGGCTGAATGTGGCCAAAATTTTGACTTTACACTAATGCACAAACACCAAAAATCCTCTTGAACTGAAGCTCTATGTTCACTGCATAAAATAAGAATCAACTAGTGTTTCTTAAAGAATTAGACTCCTAAATTTATGAATTATTTACATGGCAGGTGAAACATTGAGAAAAATGTCAAAAGTAGCCCACCTATATCCTGATTTGTCTGTAATCACAGTCACTTACTAGGTCACTAGATGATTTCACAGTGAAAATCTTCAAGTCTTATAGATTTACCTATGGACTCTCTAAACATCGGTGTTTGTTGGATGACTTTATTTGAGAACACACACACACAATGTGACACAGCTATTTATTGTATATTTTGAATAAATAATTTTAGGTTGACATCTACATGTAGTCTCACATTCATCCCTGTAAGATATGAATACACAAAGATGCATTATATTATTGAAATTAATGATAGAAGTAAGCAATTCTGCAGATTAGAGAATGGAAAATTAGAAATGGAAAAATTAGAATGGAAAAACAGCTAGAAGACTACCAGCAAATTTTCACTTAATGCTACTTTCACCTTTTTTAAGTTCTCAAAAGGAGATACTGATGTTGTACATAAGATGTCAGGAGTTTTAGATCTAAAACTGAAATCCTGTGAATACTTAAAAAATAAAGAAAGGAAAGAATAGATTCAACACAAACTTCATTGTTAAAATCTGGATCTTAGAGGAATTAATACAGAAGTGGGAGACAAGGAATCACACCTGGAATGAGGGCTGCAATGGAAAAAAGTGGGGATCATTAAGAAAGACTCCTCAGTAAAAAACATAAGTACTCTTGGAAGTTGCTGTATTGGAAAAAAAAAATTAAAAAGAGTTATTTCAGCTTTTGTGACAGCTGAAGCTTGGTGTTATACTGGCAAAATGGCTGTTGGTTGTACTAAATTGTGTCAAATGACATGCAGTGGTTATATAATGTGTATTACTGTCCATGAGGGACAAAGATGAGGCCACTCATTTTATTTAGGACTGAAAGATGGATTTAAATTATACTGCCAGGGATGAAAGGCTAGCGCTTCATTAAGCAAGCTGCTCAACCTTCATGCTTACTCCAGTTTTAAAACTATTATCTTACAATCACAGTGAATATCTTTGAAATAATATTGCAGTCCTTCTTTGATAAGAAAGCCTGTTTTTTCCCTTTGCTCTGCTGTGCAACTAAGTAGCAGATACATAATTTATATTAACCTTGACTTGTGCTTCACCTACAGATTCTCCTGATTTTATATCATAAGGGAGAATCCTTTTTTCTTCACAAGTGGAAACATGAATTATTTCCCTTATATAGATCCTTTCTTTTTATTCTGTTTTTCAGAGGAGCCAGGGTTTATAAAGCATTGTTCCTAGCTTGCAAAAAGCAGCAGCTTGTTTCCAGCTTTCAGACTTGTCCAAAATCAATCTCGTCACTTTGGCTGGATTTTGCATAATATTCTTCCCTGAGTGGAGTTTCTGTGGCTTGTCTGCAGCAGTGCTATGGTGATCAATGGGAAGCTCTATTTAAAAACTGATGACAGTGCTGAGTGCTGAAAAGTGTCACTGCTGTTTTCAGGTGTTCATTTTTACACACCTATTGTAGAGTGCTAAAAAAGTACTTTCAGAGGTTGCACACAGTTAAATTGAGAACTGCATTTATACACAAAGCATCATCATTATAATGTCCTATTTGTTCAGTACAAAGGCTCTGTGCCTCACTGCCCTTCTGATATTTCAATTATTTGGTTATAATCATGTAACAAAGCAGATATTGATTTCCCGGGTATTCAAATTATATCTCTAAATGCAAGAGCTAGTGAACTGGCTTTATCATTTAAAATTATACACAATTTGGTGAAGCCGGTTGATTCCAGTGCAAAGGAACATATTCCTTTATTTTAAAAGTGACAGTATAAAAGGCATCTGTAGGGGTGTTTCTTAAAGGCTATAGTCAAATTCTATAGCTCTTCCTTATTTTGAGAAATATACTGCTTTCACCTGATACTTAGTAAATGTGAATAAAGTCAAACAGGCCTTGGGACCTGACAGATACATCAGAACATTTTTAATTCTATATTTATGAATTGATTTATTAGATAAATTGAAAAGTACTAAAATCCACAAGTTTTCTTTTTGATACATGTCAAATGGAAATTGTTTGCTATCTCTTCCATCATTCCTTTCTTAAACTTGACATGGCAGGTGCTCTCTTTGCAGAATGGGGCAAACAGAAACCTTCAACAAGGTGAACCTGAAATATACTTTTAAGATTTCAGAAAACTTCTGGCATATGCTCAAATGTTCCTCAAATGCCAGGTGCCTCTCCTTTGTGCATTCCAAAGGCTGATGGCTTTATTAGCCATTGGAATTGCAAGGCAAGAGAGCTTCAATGACGACAATGTTTCATCTTTGCTTGGCCATGAACAGCATGGGCAAGGTTGGAAACTGAGCAACTCCTCCCTGGGAAGCTAGAGATAAATTAGAAAAAGTCAAGGAGGTGGCTAAACTGAAAGCCATTTGCAGTTTCCAAGAGGAAAGTGAGAAATATCATATTATTGTGATGTGAAATTGTGAAATAAATGCCTCCCAAAAAAATCAAAATATTAGCATTTTAGATTCTCAGTGGCCTCACCATATTTGCAACTTTCCTTATTTTGTGAAGCGGACTTCCAATGAGCCTCCAGATTTCTTAATTTTACTTTCTTTATAAATTTTCTGACTCCTGAAAAGAAAGAAAGATCTGAAACTGCATTCTCTTAATAATTTATTTCTGTCTTTCTTTGTTTCCACATCTTTATTTTCCTTCTTTTTTTTTCCAGGAGAATCCTTAGTCAGGATATTCTAAATATTTTTTTTTCCAAATGTATTTACTTAATTAAGCATAAACATGCATACATTTAAATGAATAATGTCTTTTAGAGAAAGCTAAAAGATTTTGGACTCCCTTGGTTACAGCTAGGCTACCTGAAGCTTTTGTCTTTCCATGCACACACAAAAAAAATCACAAGCTCTATAGTTGGCAGCAGGAGTATTCAACAGAATGTGCTGAGAAAGAATTGGGTACTACTTAAAAATACATTTAATTGTTAATAATTTTCTGCTGTCACTGTCCTCAAAATAAAAGAAGTTAAAATATTTTAAAATGTAAAAAAATATAATTTTCCCCTAAGATGTGGCAGTATATCAAAACACCTGCAAGCTAGTGGAAGGATTGTGATTTTCTTCTTCTTTTTATTTTTTTTTCCAATTTTGTGACAGATTACAAAAGCTTTTCATACAGAAAAAACCAGTTTCAAGATGGTGGACTTTTTTTTTAAAGAAATGTTGTGTTTTCCTTTAAGTGCTATTTATTACTTTAAAATCCTTTTTGGTTTGAAATATTTTTCAGAATGATGCTGTCATTCAAAGAAAACCAGATACTCCCAATGGCTGATACTTGTTTTGAAAATAAGTTTTGCAACACCTTCAATTTCTTGTGCTTATTAGAAAGGTTTATAATTCAGTGCTATTTCATTTCTACCTGCTTCCTTGGGTAAATGTCTCAAGAGTTTTAAAAACAAGAAAATAGATAAATTTCTTTTTTTAAAAATACTTCCACTCACAGTGTCAGACTGATCCTGAAGTAAGTCAATGTCATTGTCCTCTGTTAAATCCATTACTTTGATCATCAGGACATACTTGTTTCATATGTACAAGTTACAACAAGAGCCTTGGAAATACTAGTAATTCAAAATGGGAGAAATGACAAAGCTGGTGTCACATCACCCCTGTGGAGGAAAGGTTTTATACCACAAAAGATGAATATATCATCTAATTTTATATCTTGTTTTCTACAGATCATTTCTGCTTCATTCAGCTATCCATGGCTGAATGAAAATTCCTGAATTCAGTCAGGTTATCCTTCATGTCTTCCAGAAACATACTGGATTCTACAAGGATTTCCTCTTATGAATCACCAATCTGATAATCCACAAGAGAACGGCTGTTTTCAGTTAATATATACAAGTTATTTTTTCACTTAGTAAATAAAAAAGAAATAAATAAAAACTTGGTGGATCTTTGACATCTGAAATTCTAAAACCTGTATGGTTCTACTACCGTGCTCATCTTATAAACATGTCATTGTGTCTTTGGACATAAAACATCTCAAAAAATCTGAACTTCAAAACGATCCATTTTATAAAATGTCTGGTTTACTAATCCTTGATTTTCCTGGTTTGGAAACAAGATTTTTACCAAAAGATCAGACTACATTTCATATCAAATTTTGTTAGCTTTTTAAATTAGTACCTTACAAGTAAGATTATCTCAAAGAGCAGCAGGCTGCCCTAAAGAAGTCTATGCAATTCCAGGCAGCTTTTTACCCATGAACATAATTGTGAAGTGCTTGCAGAGAGCACAGGATTTGCTGAAAGTCAGATCATTGCCTCCTTACTGTGATAAATGCACTAACATCTGCTTTAAGCAGTTCTTTAGGACTCACTTGGTGGACTC
Organism: Ammospiza caudacuta; assembly: GCF_027887145.1. NCBI lineage: Eukaryota > Metazoa > Chordata > Aves > Passeriformes > Passerellidae > Ammospiza > Ammospiza caudacuta. The sequence continues at coordinate 106,243,287 of NC_080595.1, read as the reverse complement.
CTAAGAAAACACAGAACAATATGAAATAAAAATCAAATACCAAATTATAGCCTGGAGCAAAGAGTGTGAGTAGCAGTCATTACAGCAATTTTCACGTTTGTTTATAAATTTTATGCTTTCAAAGTTTTAACTTTGAAATGGCCAAAATCAAAAGAAGGCTCAGTCATCTCACAGTAAAGAAAGGATGTGTTTGCTTCCATCCAAGCACTGCTGTTTGCATAATGCCCCACGTATTCATCTACCTCTACATTTGACTCCTCCTTTTCCTCCCTGCTTTTGTATGTTATGCCAAACTTCAGATTCATTTTCATCCTCTGGTCAAATGACTACTACATTAAACTGTGAAATCAATTGCTTCAACATGAAAGGCTTAGTGAAACAACATAACCAGTTGCACAATGGTCACAATATTTGCCTTTATTATGAGTTTCTCATTCCTATGAAGCCCACAGCATTTTGGTCAGGATAATTTCCTGCAAGGTAGGAAATTTTAGGGTGATGGGTAAGTTTACACAGGCACCTTACATTGTTTTAGTCATTAAGACATTAAATAAAACATGAGTCAGCCCTAGTTACACTCGGCTTAAAACTGTCAGTACTATTCCGAGAAGGAATGTCCAATCAGATCCCTTTGGGAATTTAGGCAAAGAAACACTTAGAATGGGATTAATCTCATGCACCTTTAGAAAGAAAGACATCAGGATCTGAACTAATCACTCCAGACTGTGAGAGAGAAGTAGGCACAGTCTAAAGCATTTTGGTGTGCATATTTCAGATGCCTCTTGGATGAGGTGAATCCATTTAGCACCAATGTCTCTCATATGACTTCTAAATGGATTTAAGGTGAGTAGCTCATTCTGACTTTAGTTATTCATGTCTAGCTTCTGGGTCTGACTGAGCAGATGACTGAATTGTGCTGCTTTGTCAGGTTTGCCCACACGTGGCCACTGGTTTGGGTGTTATTTCCCAACTGGTCCTTCTGTAAGAGCTCTAGTTCTTTATTGGCTGTTGGCTTGACTAAATCTGAACTCGTGGGAAATCCAGTACAAGATTGCCAATATAAAAAAACAGATTACTATTGCCTGGAGTAATAAAAATTTTGTTCTGTTCTTCAATATATTTTTTTAAAATTCCTTTTGAAATAAACAGTAGGACTGATTTGCAGTTTGTAATGCTGATGTTTACTCCCACGTACTCATGATACAGGGATGAGTTCAAGTGACACATCAAGACAAGTGGCTATTTATAATGACAGAGTCACTAGTAATTATAAACCTAATCAAGCAGCATTTGATTGTCCAGGTACACAGGAACTAAACCTTTATTTGATGGTCATGAATGAAACATTCTGGTCCTTTCTATATAACAAAAGGGCTGTATTTGTCATATGAAACATGGAGAATTTTAAATTTATTTCTGATAGGTCCACACCTTGGTGGACCTATCAGAAATAAATTTAAAAAATCAGTGGTTAATCTAATTTTTGATATAGAAATTTGTCATCTAGTCTCACTAAATGTTAGAAGACAGAATCTGGAATATAAGCAGGAGACTTGTCCTTGTTACTTGTACAGGGCTGCTGCAGAATAATACAAACACTGCTGGCAGCTATTAATTTAGAAATGAGCTCTTAATTGAGGAGAAGAACTTACTGTATGTACAGAGATATTAAGATTTTAGTGTGTTAATGAATGATCTTAGCTTGTCAGGTGCTGTGCTCTAGTATTCAGTCAGACAACACAGCAGTGATCTGAGCTCCAGAAAACACATGGACATTTACAGCTGAAGCTTTATAACAAAACCATTCAGATGCTTTTTTCATTCCTGACTGAATCAGGAATAATTCAGTATTCAGAATGATGAGCAGGACTCCTTCTGGAAACCTGCAACTGGAAAGGGGCTTCATCTAACACCTTGTCCTGGAATGAACTACCACATACTGTCAAAATTGAGATTTGTCTCGAAATACAAGTTTTAAATTTCTCCTAATTAGAATGCCCATTTAATGTGTCTTGTTCTTCAGCTTTCCTGCAGCAGATGAGTGGAGAGAGAACTCATTCCTTTAAAGTTGTTTCACAACAATTACTTAAAATATGCTAATATTCTGGAAGCAGGAACTTCACTCTTCTCATGTGTTTGTTTCAACTGCTGACCTACAAAGTCATCCTCTAGTTAGTCTATTTAATTGTATTTATTGTACATTTGCTTTGGTTCTACTTGTTCTTGATCCTGTTCTGAAGAGGTGAACTGTTTCCAGAAATTTTAATACTGTCTCACCCAGGCTTCTGCATTTCTTTCTGCAGACTGTGCTCAGATCTACCAAAAAAAAAATCAATTTTAATAAAGTGATTTTCAGGAAACTTACACCAGAATTTCTGAAAAACTGGAGGGAAAAATTGTTGTGAATTCTTATTTTTCTAGTTCAGTTCTTGATTTTAACTACTGCAGATATCTCTCAGCCAGGTAGTTATGAAATGGAAAATTCAGAAATTATTTGCTCCTAGGGTTGGATATCTTTTTCCTTAGGATACCTGGGTTGTAAACAAGAGAAACTGTAATACTCCTCAGATGACAATAAACAAATGGATTTAGGCATAAAATTAGTGGTAAAATGAACTAATCTCCTTTGAGCAGACAGCAGATGTGATCTAGTGGGTACCATTTAAATTATCATGTTTTTAGAGGCAAGAAGTATAAAATCTTATAGGCTCTCATTAAGCAAACACTTAGGATTTTTTTTATCACTCTGATAAAACTTTATTACTTTAGATAGAGATGAATTTCACCTGGTATGTTATGTAATTCATTCAGTTTAGCAATGACTCTTTAAAACCGTTTTTTTAGCATGTCACCAGTAATTTCTCAGTCCAATGAATAAGTTGACAAAATCATAGATCATGATATAAACCAAAACAAACAAATGAGAATGCTATTTTTTTCTAAAGTAAAAAATATATTACTTAAGAAGGTTAAGTGACAAATGGGATATTTTTGCTTATTTTTTTGCTTTAGGAGAGAAATTCTTTAAAAAAAAGAATGTTTTCCCTTAGTGTTTTTTTTTTAGTTTGCTACTCTCTATTATAAAAAATAAAACAACACAAAAAATCCTCCAAAAAACCAAACACCAAACAAAAAAAAAAAAAATCCAAGACATAATTTAGTTTTTTTTTTTTTTTTGTTTTTTTGTTTTGTTTTTTTTTTTTTGGTTGGTTTTCTTCACTTTTAGGAATTCAAGCCCTATATTTGGTTTATTGCTGAAATAAGCTAGATTTTTAGATTTTTAATGACAGAGCATAAGTCTTGGGATATAACTCCAACACTTCAGAAGAAGTGCATCTGCTTCTTCCCCAAGTCCCTCTCAAGCTAAGACAAAGCTTTAGAGGTGGGAAAGAACAAATCTTTGCAATTCCTTTGACATCTTCTTTAGTATCCCCTTTACCTTTTCAAGTTTAGAATTAACATAGTAGATTTTCTTGTGCTGAATATTAATCCCTCAGAGAATGCTTCTGTGCAAGATTTTACTTGGTCTCCAATCCCCTTCCCTACAGTGACTTCTTCCATTGCTTGTTTTCTTTTCTGTTTTCTTCTTCTTTTTCAACTAAGAACAATAGCCCTGACACATTGTGATGAGCCTCAGCTGCTCCTGCACTCAGGTTAGGCTCTTTAATGAGATCAAAGCAAAGCAGATAAGAGATCCAGAGAATAAAAAAAAAATTAACTCAATAGCTACTACAAAAGGACATTAAATGGAAAAGAGGTTTGTAAGCTGAGAAAATTCAATTCAGAGCTGGATAGAGAATTGTCCTTTTCATGACAATTATTTTTACTGAAGATTAGTAGAAATTTTTGCAAAGAAATAGACAGGACAGTGGGAAGACCATGAAGAAATTGAAGATGTTTTGGGTTATAAATACACAGGAAAAAGTTTAAGTAAACTTAGTGACAGAAGTGCAATTAGAAACTTATTTGAAATTTTAGGTTAGAAAAAGACACTGAAATTTATAAGATCTTTGTAATTTGAATACCTTAACCTATCAAAAGCACCAGAATGCACTTTTCTGTGCATTGTGGCTACAATCAGTCCTGAACAGGCTGACCAAGATAAACATCTCAGAGAAATGATCTGCATCAATGCTTTAATTCTTCATCAGACATCTTTAATACATAACGAAAAAAAGAGTTTGATTTATTTAATTACTATGTCTATTCAGCTTGCAGTTTTTGTATTTGTAGTATCATCTGTTCCTAATGAAACATTTCAGCCATGATAACAAAGAAGTCTTGGCACTGTTATTCTTCCATGAGTACCATCTAGGTTCTTGCAGATATCAGTCTTTCATCAGTCAGTTAAAATACTGATATATTAATTATTTTCACATGTATATTAAAAATACTCTGGTTTTCAAACTCTGAAAATCAGACAACTTAAACTGCTGAGGGGTGGTGAGTTTCCTGTTATCTAAATATCTCTGTACCTCTCTACATGTTTGATGTACTTGCACCTCTAGAACCTGGGTTTGCTTGCAACCACAAAAAAGCTCAAAGTAAAATACAGTCCCTAGCTGCATTATACTTGAATTCATATCAAAAGTTGCCAAATAGATACAGGCTATCCAGACACATGATGCTTGTTATGACAGTATTGGCATGCTTTTAAGCATATGAGCTTTAATTCTAATTACTGTGGAAGCAAACACCGTAAATTTGTCCTCTGACTCCAGTTCTCATCACACATGGAGGTGGCTGATTATCTTCTAATATCAACAGCTCACCTTCATCCCTTATCTATGTCCACATTGATATGAAATCTTTTAAAATAAGATATGAAATATTTAAAAATAACAAAATATTAGGAAGTAAAAATAAAAATAGAGTTTGAAAACAATATGGCACTAGCCAGTGAAGTCCCATGGTATTCAGGAGCTCTCAGTGACTCTCAAGGATAATCAGACCTGTGCGGTTATCCACTGTGAAGGAGATGAGAATAACACTTGAGTGTGCTTTCCCCAACCACTTCTGGTATCCACAATGCTGAATCATGAGGGAAGCTTAACAAAACAAACAAATTATTGTTTGCAAGTGTTTTAACTTACCACCAGTAGGAACTTTCATAGAAGAATTCATCCTTTCTATTTTAGAAGCAGTCTGAGGGTGGGATGCATCATCCTCTGGGGGAGCTAAAATGACTAAATGGTGACTAGGTGTGACTGCATGGTTGGATGACCCTTTTAGGCCAAATACCTGTGATTTGGTTGGTTTATAGTGGTTGGGATGAATCCAAAACATTAATACACAGCTGAAAATCTAAATTGGGTAGTCATTCACATAGTCTAATAGTGATGAAGCTGACATAAGTGCTTGGATGCCAAAGAATTAAAAGAGAATATTAAATTTGTATTCCATTGAAGTCTATTAAATTGTATTTATTTTACATTTTAACAAATGTTTCCTAAGATAGATGATAATTTCTCTACAAAAGGCAGCACATATGGCAGCATTTGATAGCAACAGCATGAAATGCCAGTTTCCTATAAATATATGCTTTGGAAAATTATCCTTAACACCAATAACTTATGAGGTAAATAATTAATAGGAATGTTAATTTTTCATTAAATTTAAGAAAATGCTAGGAAAATATATAATATACTGTGTCTTTGATTTATCTATTCTCTTCTCCCACATTTTGTATGGGTCTTTTATTAAATTCTATGGTTTTTTTAATTGCAGAAACCAAAAAGCAGAGTTAGTGTAATTTGGTAATGGTGATAATACCTCCTGAATTATTTTTTTTTAATACTAAATCAGAAATAATTAAAGGTTTGTTTGCCTAAATAAATGAATGTTAGGATGGTGCCTTTTAAAAAAATAGATGATGTATTAACATATTCTGAAAAGATGGGATTTTGACATTATGAGAATATTACTATATTATTTTTGGGGAAGTTATCAGGAAAACAGAAATTATTGGAATGATTAAAACTAGGCAAAGTTTATATACATTTTTAGGAATATCTTTCAATCACTTGCCAATGTGATATCTGCTGCTACATCATTTAAAGAATCAGGTGATGCTTGTCTATGTGACAAAACAACAAAAAAGCCTGTAGGGCAAAGTGCACAGCAGGGACTAAAAATTGCATTTGCAAGAAGACCTAAGTACTGCAAGACTGACAAGAGCATAAAGCACAGGAACAATGATGCCCTTCCTGCAAAACAGCAAAATCCACAGTGCTGTTCATTGATGCAATGATGTTACTCAGTAGAAAACATAGCACTAGATCTTAAAAATTTCCTGTTCCTTTCTTGCCTATGATATCTCCTTTCCCATTGTGATGGGTGATTGTTTGCTAGCTCTACGGGAGGTGCAGATCTATTTGCTGAGCCCCACTAAAGAATAAATGAGAAGCAATGCTTCTTGCACAAATTGCAGCTCCTGGAAGAAGCTGAGCAAGCCTTAGCCTTGCAGGAACACTGGAAAAGTCTGGGAAATAGCCAGAACATTGTATACAGGGGAGTGAGCTTTAACCAACTCGGCCAGGTTAGGTGGCAGTAAACCTCTTGTCATGACACAGTTAAGTAACAAAAGTATTGGATGGCAGAGTTGCTTTAGAATTTGACTTTTAATTGGCAGACAGGTACAACAAAGTAGTTATGCTTTGTGCCTGGGAATCTTCATTGATGATCTTTGCTTCAGTTCTTTCTTCTACATCATACAAATCTGTAACATGGGGCTAGCAACATCCGTACTGGTGGAAAAGAATTGAAATTAATCCCTTTGAAAGTATTATTGAAGTTGGTAGGGATGGTCCCATTAAAACTGTCTGACTTTGCTTTGGTCATTTTTAAGCTTGTTATTCTAAACCGTACTAAAAAGAATTTGTGTCAACCTTCTGTGGCAGTTCAGATGTATTTTCATTTTCTATTCTTCTAAAATCAAAATCAGACAAAATATTCCTCCATTAATATGGAGAACACAATAAATTTCACAACACAGATTCTGAAAATATTTCAGTCTGGTACCTTGATTCAGTAAGGAAGTGGGAATTTGTACCAGAACTGTGCTTTCTGTCTCTGATAAAGTTCATCTTTGTGATGTAAAGAATCATAGGAAAAACCGCAGGTTTCATATGAGAACAAAGAATTCTAAGATTTCAGTGACTGACACCATGACAGGGCTACACTGAGGGAAAGGATTTCCTCCGCCACTCCGTGCTTGTGAATGCCAAACTCTCTCTCCTGCTCTGATCCCACCCTCACAGCAAGGAAGAAGAAGATGTTTTAGCTTAAAACAGAGGGACACAACATGCAAAATGGAAATACTCTGAAAAAAGCATGAAATTGGAGTGTGCCACTCTGTGATATTAGTGTGAACTGGCCTTACTCCGGAATTAGGAGTCTGAGGAAAAGAACAAAATCAGAATTTTCTGTGTGAGGAAAATGAGACTGAGATGAGTAGCTAAAAGTCCAAGACAGAATGGAAGTTCAGAATAGTCTATATTCAAATACAAGTGCTATGATAACTGTGTCAAACTCATTGCAACAAGATGATGGCAAACTTTCAGTGTGAATCAACACTAGACAATGAAAGAATGTCATTTATATAATTCTTTTTTTCCTGAAAAACTAGAAATGGTTTACTAAATAAGTAGTCAGAGGATGGTTAAGAGTAATAAATCATGTTTTAATGAACAAACACGGTTCCTACCTCTACTACAAAACATCTGTGGCAATATTTTAAGCCACAGAAAGCTGAAAATTTAAAAGATTGCATATTAATTATGTCTCCATCATTTTCTGCAGGCTTAACTTGGGGAAGTTTATCTTCAGAACTGCTGAGAGCTCACAGCTGCAGTTGCTGTCTGTAAGAACTGCTCTGGAAATAGAAAATACATTAATGTTAACTGTGTTAATAAGTTTGATTTCAAATTGTGCTTCTTTGTGATTCCCCTCAGTTTTATTTAACAAGACTGCCGCCCCTTCCTCTGATTAAAGCGCTATGAAAAGTTCCATTAATATTTATGAAACATGCAGATACTGTAGTGATCACTGCCATAGAAAAACTAAAGAGATATTTAAGAATTTTTATTTAATTGTATACGTTGTATCAGGCAGAGGGCCACATTATGAGTTGGGGGGGTGAAAAAATACTTGGGTTTGTTTATTTCACAGTTTGCTGCAAGAGTCAGTGGACCATGAAAAAATGGTATTAGATAGAAGGACAAAGAAAAAAAACTAGTGAATTTATATCTGGTATCTCCTAATTTTTCTGGTATTTGACCTTATAGCTTTAAGAATACGCTAAGAATTCTTTAGCACATAACATAGTTGTGCATAATATTATTGTTACCAAGTGTGACTGGATGTAGTCCATATTTAGGTTAAAAGAGGGAACAATTGAATGTTAGTTTAGTGTCTTTGGGACATGTCCAGATCCCTGATCAGATTGGCAGGGCCTCAGCATTTGACCTGCTAAGGGAGTGTCTAGGACACAATGTTTAAAGCAATGAAAACTGGAACCATCCCTTTCCTTACCAAAAAAAAAAAAAAAAAAGTGTAAGAAACCACAAATGGTCAGGATTCCTAAGAGGTCACAATGGGTCATGAAATTCATAGCAAGCCAAATTGTGAGTGTGTGGTTTTCAACAAAATTCAGGGAAATGAGCCATTCCTCTCCCACTCCTTCAAGAAATGTGTACAAACCAAAAAATGAAATACTTGAAAACTAGCACCAGTTTGTTTATCTTTCCCTTCAGGGAAACAGCCTTTTTAAGATCTCAAAGACTAGTTGATCACTTCTCAACTTATTTTAGTAATAAGGGGGTGTCAAGTACATAGAAAAAAAACCTTCATGTTCAGTCCCTGGGATTGCAAGCACTAAAGAACCAGTGTTTTGGTTTTCTGTTTGGCTTTTTTTTTTTTTTTTGGTAACGGAGAACATAAGCTTATATAAACAATTGTAGGATGTGTAAGGGATCATGATAATGTCAGAGACTAAAGCATATGAGTCTGTGGGTGTCCCCCACCCAAGAGAGGTTAACAGAGTCATCTCTGTCTCCTGGTTGTGTTAGATGTGATAAGTGTGACAAAGTATTAATCTAAAGCTTCTGGCTTTGGTTAGACAGCTACTAGGTCCAGGAATATTTTATCCTGCTTTTATTCCCTTTGTAGCATGAAATGATAAAATAGCACAAAGTATCAGAGATTGGTCACAAGTAAAGAGAAGGTCTTAAACATTTTTCTATAGACAACAAAACCTCTTCTCAGCCAGGGCATTATCCTTATGTCATCAAAACTGAAGTTGTGATCAAGAAGGTATTTCCTTCCATATGTCAAATTCTTGGAATTTCTCTGCTGGGAATGACTATAATTTTTCACCTGTATGATCTGTCATCACACAGAGGAATGCATGAGCCAGTATCCTGCTGCTCATGTTCAATTTGCAAACAGTAAGAGAAATTTTGTCCAATTCAAATGTTTACAGCATGCTAGTTTATCACCATCTTGCAGGTTAAAAAGCCACCACAAGGACTGTTGCATTTTTCCCAGTAGAAAACAGGTGTATTTTGATTGCTTCATCAGCAGGAAGACAGTGACTGAGGCTCCCACTTACTGTGTCATTATAGTGTAAACTAGGTACTGAAAAATGGTGACAAACTGATGTGTGGAGAACTAAAAATAAAGTTTCCAGGTGTCTACCCATTTCTCAGTATGAACTGGCAAAATTTTTCTATTCCTCCATAGAATTTAACAGTATATCACAATTAAGAATATTTTGGCTTTCCAAGTAGCAAGGGAAGGAAAAAAGCCAAAAGAGATAGAATAGGACTAGCATCTCTTACTAATTTAAGTTTTGATGCAGACAGAGGAAATGAAATGTGATTAATTTTCTTTTGTGCATGGCTTTAAGAACATTGTTTCTGTGCTTATAATTAACCACGTATTTATGAGATGGCCTGGATCTGTGCCCAAGTCTTTGGTTCGCTTTCTAAAAAAGAAACCTCCTGCCTAAAGCTGATAAATCACATAAACATTCAGCAAGCTTTGTTAAACCATAAACATTTCTTACTCTGATAAAAGAAAAAGGAGTTATGATAACATCAAAGGGTAACGTATTATTGATTAAATAGTTTTATACGTTTCTTCCTAACATGGAAAGGTTCTTGCAAAATAATTAAATAATATTTAAAAACCCATGTACTGATATAGAATAGTTCTGTGAGAGCAGGATTTATTGATTTTGCTATACTGTTGTGCTTATAAACAGTAATGCAATATGTTATTTGGGCTGCCGTGGGCAATTAAATTTGATTTCATAGAGTTTTTTTCTGGTTTATTATTTTATTTTAGATTCACTAAAACCATGTGGTATAGTATAAACTATAGCAGTAAAGAACTATTTGAAAATTGTTAGGTACCTTTTGCAGTTTTTAAAGAAATAAATACTTTGAGAGCATATATGATGAAAAAAGGGTAGGAAAAAAATGAATATTTGCTAATATGAATAGAATTTCTAGTAATTACAGGGAAAATACACCAATTTTTTTTTTTTCAAATCAAATTAAACCTACCAGAAGCAAATACAAGATTTATGTATCTGTACTGCATAGAATTGACAACTGGCATTTGTAGGTTCTAACACTGCTTTGTTTTTGTGTTGAAAATACAACGAAATTGGAAGGTGAGGCAGGCACAGAAAGCGGGTGCAACACATTCCTAGACACCTCTCAGTTTGTACAGTAATAGATCAATGACATGGAAAAATACCAGTGCCACCACCTGTTCCCTTTCTTGGTGTCTGCCTGTGTCACCCAAGCACCCAATGATAACATTATAACAAGATAACATTGTTAATGACAGCAGGTGCATGAAAGCAGCAGGAAATTTAACTCCTCTTGGTTCTTGGTAGAAATGCAAATCCTGTTGGTTTCTTACAGTTTTACAAGAAAAACAGAAACAAAATAATTTCCAGCCTTCCTGCAGAGTTACTCTTACCACTCATGCTTGCCATTAATTACAAGTGCCACTTCAAGAACTCTTTTTTGGTTTTTACCAAAAGTTAACATGAATATTTGTATTCTTCGAGAAAAACTCTTTTCAAGACTGTATGCAAGGGTTATTTTGGCTGTAACATATTTCTCATGGACATGACTCTTTAGGGATGACATAAATTTCAAGGAAATACATTATGTTTTATGCCAGTTGTCACTGCAGGGTGATGTAAACCAAAAATGTAGTGGAATATTTAGCAACAGAGACGTTTCAAATGGAATAACCGTGTTCTGTTCGCAAGGTTTTTCCAACACTTTCTTTTCAACTTTATTTAAGATAAAACTTCTGTAAGCCTGAAACAGGCGTGAAAAATATCCACCAGAGATGGAATTCTAACTCTGCAAACAAATTTTAATATAATTTAGATTCTTGTTTTATTAGTTTGTAACCAGACGACATAAAGACCTTGGAAATAATTTTATACTGATGAGCTGGATCTGAAACTTCACCATTTACCTCCCATGATTTTACTGCATTAGTTTAGCTAGAAGTGTTCTGTGGCCTGTTAGATATTTAACTAGCTAAAAGTAGACTTGAGCTATTTGAATGTTTCAGCAGAAGGCTCCTCTCTTGCCACTTAGCTGTATACAGACTTTCATTGTCTAGCAGCAATTAACCTAAAAGTGATTGATGTATAGCTCGTAGGGAAAAAAATTATAGTTGTATGTTCATCCATTAAAAAGCACAAGACTTTAAAGTGGCCTAAACAGATTGAGGAAAAAGACATGTGGGCTGCTTTATACTGGAAAATTGGACAGTGCCAGGACTGCTATGCTGCGTTACTTCACTTGACACACTTAAATTTTTAGCATGGTACCTGACAAAGTATTTATATTTATATTTATATTTATATTTATATTTATATTTATATTTATATTTATATTTATCAAGCAGGACTACTTGAACAATTCCTGAGCACAGCACACACAATTAACACTGGCCATGGACCACTCCCTACAAACAATTTGAATACTACCTCATTCTGGAAAGCAAAAAAATTGAAGTACATACTCAAGAATCGTAATGTACAAGTAGAGCTCAGAGTGAGAGAACAACCTAGTCACCTTCAACTGATTAATATGGGCACTTACCAAAATGGACCAAATACAGGCAGATAGTCCAGTCTTTCCATATTTAGCCAATATTCTACTGTGTGAAAGACTGAACTATCTGCCTAGGACTTCCTCTACTGCCATAAGAAGGAGCTGGTCACCTCTAGCAGCTGAATCCCACCAGCTATTGTAGACAGCCATGCAATACCTTTCTTGGGAAAAGTGAGTATGGCTGACAAAGTTTTTATCAGTCACTTCACTTTAGATGGTCAGGGTAAAATGAGGCACAGTCTGGGAACTGGGAAGTTGGTTGTGTCCATCCTTCCCTGCTGGTCACCAGTCTTGCTATCTCCCTTTTTTTTACTTTCTCCTTCAATTTTCTTCAACAGGGAGCTTAATTCGTCACTTTATGTGAGCTTCTAAAGAACGAGAAACTGTCTCATTTTTTTCTGCTACGGTATTTTTACTATTCAGGAGGAAGCAAAGTCACTGATGCAGCTTTTTCTCATATAGCCACAGTTGTTTAAATGCTATGGATGCATGGTCTCAGTGGCAGAACTAACCACCCTGAAGCATGTTTCTCTCTCCAGGAGTTTCACATAAACTGAAATTCTAGCACTGTAAGCAAAATTTGTATTTCTGGCCATTTTAATAGCAGAATTTTTATTCAGCTCTATTACTGCAGAGCCCTGAGATTTGTCTTGGTGTCCCACTGTGCTAATGCTTTTGAGTTTTTTATATTTTTTTTTGAAACTTATATTTATGTTTTATGGCCAGAGAGAATATGTCAATGCAAGCAACCACTCTCCAAATAGTTTTACTTCAACTTTATGTATTTTTGTTATTGTCTGTGCAGCTCTTCTGCTATAAGACACTTCTTCAAGAGGTTTTATCTGTATTTATGATATGATATATTTTGCAAATAAAGCAATAATAGTAAATATATTGTTCGGAAATCTTGGATGTAGGACAGAGGGAAAGAAGGAAAAAAAACATTTATTATCTCTCCTTGTTTAAAAATATTTTAAATCCTTCTTGTTTTCACATTGACTCCTTTTCATCCCTATACGTTTCCCCCATAAATGTCATTGTTTAAGACTGAGCTTTCAAACTCTGATTACAGTTCAAACTGCAAGTGAAACCCAAATGGGTTGTGTGTGAGAATATTTGGAATTTATTTTCTTCCTACTTTATGCTCTGGGTCTCTTCATGGATCCTCCACACAAGAATATTTGCAGTAACATAAGCAATTTTAAATGCCACAAAAGGTGTAGGGTTAATTAAAAATATGAGATAAATGATGGAGAAATTCTCTTAGTAGTTCCTTGCAAATGTCAGGTGAATAAGCCCCTTTCAGGAAAGTAAGTAAATAATTTTCTTCAGCATTTCAGAAATTCTGTGGGAATTTCATGTATATTTTTTCCTGACTCTCTTTCTATAATGCAGTGCTAGGACTATTAAGATACAAGCTAGAAAGTTGAATTATTCTAAGCCCCAAACATCAGAAAGGCATGAGCTCATTGGAGTGAGTTCAGAGCAGAGCCACAAAGATGATCAGAGGGCTGGAACATCTCTTCTGTGAAGAGAAGACAAGCTGAGGGAGTTGGGATTTTTCAGCCTGGAAAAGAGAAGACTTTGGGGAGACCTTGTAGCTGCCTTCCTTTACCTAGAGGGAACCCACAAGAGAGCTGGAGAGGCACATTGTGTTTCTTACACACAGACACAGGACAAGGGGGCATGGCATTAAACTGAAAGAAGATAGGATTAATTTAGATATTAGAAAGAAATTCCTCACTATGAGGGTGGTGAGACCAGGAGGAGATTGCTGAGGGAAGCTGTGGATTCTCCATCCCTGGAAGTGTTCAAGGCCAGGGTGAATGGGGCCTTGAGTAACCTGGTTTAGGGGAAGGTGTCCCTGACCAAGACAGGTTAGAAACAAGCCGTCTTTAAGGTCCTTGCCAATTCAAACCATTCTATAATTTGCTGATAAAACCCTTTGCTGCTGAACAACTTTCTGAGAGATTCTAGTGGTTTTCAGCTGACTAAAGCTGAAATTCTTCTCTTGTTATTTTTTCTTCAAGAAGAAGCAAACTTTTAAAAGTAAAATGCTGTAAACCTGCGTAGCCACAATTTCTATTATGTTGAGGAGACATTTCCAGCTGAATGGGGTTTCAGAAGTGGCGGATACAGTTAGTCACAGTGGATAAGTGCCACAGTTTATTGGTTCTGCTACAACAATCAGCAGCTTTTTGGTAAATGGCATAGTTAATTACACTGTTATATTTAACAATGCAGTAAGATGAGCATTGTTAGAATGCTGTTAGAAAAAAATGTTTTTTCTGAATGTTTCTGCACATGGTTTACATAGGCTTATAGGCTTTTCCTAATAGTTGATGTTCTGTGACCTATTTTTTTACCAAAACTTAAATTCTAGAAGACACAGCAAAGGCTGCAGGAAGTCCATTGAGGAGCTGTAAATTTGCAGCAGCACATTTTCCTTACGTATAGCTTCCTAATGTTAAATAGGATGAATTTGAATCAGGAATTCTGGAGGAAAAGTGTGAAAACATAGGAATTATTGAAACATGGTGGGATGAATCACACTGACAGAATGTCAGCCTGTGTGGTTACACATTGTATTAATGGGAAAAATTTAGGAATGAATACAGGAAATGCTTTCATTTTTGTTGCTTTGTTTTCATGCAAAGAACATTTAATAGGAAAGCTGAAAATAAATATACATTTGGTACTATTTTCTTAGAATGTTAGTAGTTAGACACACGTGAAATATTGATGACAGAAAGGTCAAATGTGAATGTGATTTTTATTTTAATATTCTGATTCTAGAACAACCATGATTCTGAGCTCCTATCTCTTCAACTATGGCCCTGGACAAACTCTCAAAAAGATGATTCAGACTCACGAATGGATATAGAAATTTAATTTCCACACTTCTAATATCCAAGTTACTTCTGTTGGAGGGTTTCTAGTAGCAGACACTGCTTTTTAAAATTTCTCAGATGCTAATTACCTGCTTTCTTGTTTAAAAATAATGACCTTCTGATTTTGTCTGATACAAAGTACATCTTTCTCAGACTCTCTGTAACTGAAATGGTATTATGAGATATAATATCCTGCAATGAAGCTACTGGTAACACAGAAATCAACAGTATTCCTTCTAAGCATATTATATATTAGCAATTATAATTTATAACATGGAAACCACAGAGTGACAAAGGCATATTTTAAGAGAAAAGAATATGGGAGGTATTTCAGTATGGAAAAATAAATATGAATTGTGGAAAATGTTGAAATGTTAATGGAAAAGGCCTTCGCTGTCCTTCTGGAAAGATCTAAATAATAATAAACAATATTCTTCCAGGCTACATCTTTGAAAAGTCTGCATTCAAAATGTGAAATTACATTGGAGTAGAAAAAACATTTTGACTATCCTGAAAAGCATTGGAGCAGAAAATGGGGAGCAAAATAATTCTACAATTTGTGACATTCCATTTGCATCCAATTGTGTCATTCCCTTCTTGCAGGAGCTGAGTTATTGGAGACCTCAGCAAGGGTGGGTGATCCCCGGGGGTGTTGAGAGAGGGGATCTCTGGCATGTTTGCCCCTGGCACTGCCATCTGTCAGCACGTGAGGTGTTTATGAGGCGTTTATGGCAAAAGTGAGGCCCTCTGCTACTGCTGCTCTCTGCCACAGATATGATTTTGTCGGCTAGAGGTAAGGAATCCCTATGTGAACAACATCTCTCTGCACTGCTAGAAGAATCACTGGGAAAAATAGACATTTTTTATTGTCAGTTCAGGGAATGGCACAGTATTGACAGGAGTACTGTCAATAGAAGAAGACTTCTCTGCTAAACACTGCATGGGCAGTTAGATTGTTTTCCTGACATATGGAGCTGAGCACAACATCATGTGACATCTTCACAACAAAGAGTTTTAATCCACAGGCAAATGGCTAAACCATCAGCTTCTTCATTTGCAGATTTCTAATAAATATTAAAAAGAAAGCCAAAACCTTTCTGGTTTCAAAACAAAATTGGAGCCAAATAAATCATTTTTATCAGATGAAATATATTTTAATGACACACCCAGTGAAATTTCAAAAAAAAAGGTAGTCTTGATTACTTTCTTCCACTTTTTTTTTTTTTAAACTGAGATAGAGAATAACTCATTGAAGGGACAGTTGAATCTTTATTGCCTGTATGAATAAGGAAAAAAAAGTAGCTGTACACGTCATTCTTCAGAGAGATTCAGAAACCTTGAACTGAAAGACTCATGTTTATGTTTTCCATAGTCATAAAATCCAATAAATATTTTGTCTTTTTTTGTCCTGAATAAGGAATTAAAATAATTTTTTGTGTTGTCTTGTCAAGTCACCATTTTAAAAAAAATTGAAATTCCACGCAAATAAAAAATATAAAAGATGTGACTTTTTAAACAAATTCTGTGGGTTTTCTTCTTGTTGCATTACATTCTGTCTGCTTGCTGCCAGTAGCAGGAATTTTGTGTATATACCAAAAATCCTGCAAAACATGATCACTTTATATTTCATATTGATAAAAAGTCCATTTTTCTCTTTGTATGTCAGCACTCTCTTTCTACTTCTTGTCAGAATCTCCAGCTGTGGACTAAGTAATATTAGGGTATTTTTATGCTATTGCATTTTGGCTCTTCTCCTTTTAAAACACAGGTCTTACTAGATAAATTAGAATACTAGAGCTGGTTGTTTCAAATAACCTTTTTTTAGATATTTCTTCTGAAGTATTTTTATTTTTGTACATTATGTTACTGAGCATTAAATCTAATTGGAAATAGGTATGTCAGTGACTAGTGTGTAATCAAAGACACTTAGCTACAGCATCTAGGCTTGTTTATATTCTCAGATTACTTAAAAGAACAGTAAAATGCTTTCTTTTCCTCACCCTTGAGAATGAAAACAGTTGGGAACTTTCTTGTATGTTTCTTAAAATACCATGATTGCTATCATTTTTGTCCATAAGAATACGTCAGACTCTCCATTTATTGGAATTACAAAATGTCTTGAAAAGGCAGCAGTGTAGGGAGATACAGAAGATATTGAATTAGGTTTAATGTACTCACCCTATGAACACCTGCAGGCCAGAACAACACCTTTTAAATGGTGTAAATTGTATTTGTTTTAAGTAATTATTGCACATAGATTAAATTAGAGATATTACAGGTTTGTGCAAGCTCATCTAACTTGAAGGTGGCAATTAGTACCTATTTAAAATACACTACAAGTTACTGTCTTGAGGCAGTTATCTCTGTCAGAACTGCCAGTTCTCTTGAAAACAGATGCTCCTGCAGGTTTTGAGATGTCAAATGAAGCATAAAAAATCGTTATTGAAACTTGATATCTTAATCATTCTGATCAGCTACAGTGAATCAAACATTTCGCCTGGGGCAAATTTCAGTAGGAATCATAAAGTGCTAATGGCCATGGTTTTTTGCCTAACTCTGAAATATCAAGCTGAAGACTATATTTGCATGTAAAAACTTACTGTGATGGAAGTCGATAAAAACAGTGAAAAAGTTAGACTTATCAGCTCCTGTGAATATTAATTGGCTTTTTAAGGCTAAAAATATGAAGAAAGTCTGTGGTAAGAGATACTATTTGAAAATAATAAATATTGAAAAGATATAGCTGACATGAGGAAGCAAGAATAGTTACTGTAATTGGATACCAGGTTATGAATGAGGAAAAAGATGGAAGAGATTAAATGCCTCACACAATAAAAATGAGACCTGCAAGACAGGAGGAGAGTCTAAATGTAGAAAAGAGATTGCATTACTGCAACCTGTCTTGGAAGGTTTAAATAGCAGAGCAGGAGAGATCTGTTCCTCTCAGGCTGGCATCTCTTGATGAACTCACCACTTCCTCTCTTCCTTCCAACTCTTCTATTTTCTCTAGTAAACCAGCAAGAAGCAAGTGAAACCTGTCCAAAATTAAAAAAAAAATTAAAAAAATTAATAGAATTAAAATAATAAGGCGGAGCAGGAAAGCTAATGATATGCTGGAGGAAAACAATTATACTAAAGGTGATACTGCTAAAATTTGCATAGGTTCATTAGAAATCAGCAGTTTTAATTGTCTTCATCACTGCAGGCTTCATCAATATCAGCCACAAATAAAACTAACATGCATACATTAACCAGCCTGGTGTAGAGCCAAAGCACCTGGGTAAGGTCACTTACCTCCTTTAAGTATAATATTAATCATGATTCTGGCACGGTTGTGGTTCAAGCTGATTGTTATCTTGGCACTCTCCTGAACAGGGCAGGGCCATCTCTCTTTGGGCAACAGGTGTGAGGTGGCTGTTCTTGGGACCAGATGAGAACTCAGCCGTGTGACGCTGATTTGTGCTGTGCTATTTTCTCTCAGCTCCATAGGAGTTCTGGCTCATTTTTTACTTCAAGCCTCAGAGACAGCAGGCAACTCACCCCAAGCTCCTAATCAGGCTGAGCACTATATAACTTGGATGAGAAATTTACACAGTTTAATACATTGTTATTCACTGCTTAGAAAAGTCTTTGCTTTGACAAATTATGCAATTTTGGGAGCAGGTGTTGTATTTAATTAGAAGTTAGGCTTTTTTAAATCTTTTTTTTAAAGAGAAGATAAAAATTATAAATATTACTAACTAGTTCTAATCATTCAATATTCACATTTTTTGGCAGTAAAAGTAGATGCTGCTCCTAGATTTTACCTGCATCTGCTTAGATTAGATATGAGAACATCTGGTCTCCCTGTTTGTGCCAGGATTGAGCATGTGCTTTTTAAAGTAGGATTTTTCTCTTAAACAGGTGCTGTGCTGCCTTCCCAAGTCAAGAGTCTCCATGTCCATCAGTCACATGGTTTCAGTATGCTACCCCTTGACTTTCACACCATTTCAAATGAAAAACACTGTTTCAAGCAGTGTTTCCTTGATAGTTGGTAAGTCAGTCAGTACAAACAGCATTAGGATTTTCAGTGTGAAAATTGCCTTACTGATATCAGGGTCCTCTTTTTGAGGTCGGATGAGTCTCTAGGATACACCATAACAAAATTTGCATGATATCTAAAAATTAGTGTGCTCCTTTTATGCAGCACCAAGCCTCTTTGTCTGTATGAATAAAATCAAAAGCTGATTTTTGAGACTTTTAAAAATTTATTTTGCCCAGTCAACATTTCATGTTGCTACTGGGCATATGGAAATGATGTGACTCTATATGACCTGCCCATTGAAAATGGCTCTGCAAAAAATTGGTTGTGATTTGAATACCATTTTGCTAAGAAAGATGAAATAATTTTTTAAATTTATAATTAATCATGTCAAAAATCACCATATGATACAGCAAAAATCATTAGACTTGTGAATTTTGAACCGTATGTATTTATGTGAAATATGTATCAGAACTTAGAGGTGTTGATTTGAAACCTCTAGATATTTGGGAGCTGTCTTGTTGCTGGAGCTGAGGTTTATATTGCATATAAAAGAATACATCAGTGTTCTAGTTAAAAAAAAACCACTGTTACAGAGTCAGTGCTTTGGAATAAAAATACATGTTTGGCGTAAATGTTATGTCTGTCTTTTTTGTATTGGCAGCAACTTACCGAGATGATTATAAAATACAGGAAAATTGACGCATAAGGAAACGGCAGTTTTGGTCTTACGTGAAAGTTTTCTATAGTAGAGGAAAACTGCTCATTTGTGTTTTTAAAAAACAGTAATACTCTGACATTTGGAAAAACTGTTGCATAGTACTAATGTGCTGTCTGCCCAACCACATTCCTGAGTAGGATATTTTGTCTATTTCTTCAGATAAGATAAATATGATACAAATATGATTGAAACCTAAAGAAAGTGAAAGGGACAGTAGTGCTTAAGGTCAGTAAAGGCAAAACTAAAACTTGTTTGCTTTCTGATGACAAGTTCTTCAGCAATGTAATCTTGTTACTGGCAACAATATTTACAGCAAACTGGGCAACCCAAGTTTCTTGGCAAATTGGCTATTAACAATGATTTGGTAAGAAGAAATTAGGTATTGTAATTGAAGCAGGAATTTCTATTGCATTTTGCAACAAATAATTTCTGAGCCTTATAATGCAGTAGAAATGAGATGCAGAAAACTGCTAGGAAGGACTAAAGCCAACTCAAAACCTCCAGGTAAATTATTTAGCTACAAATGAGAATATGATTTGAAGTGAAGTGATACATAAAATAAAAAGTCTTAAGATCAGTAAGAGGTTTGTCAAGGACTGGCTTTCCTTAAGATGGCAAAACTCTAGCAAAATCAGTGTATATGAAACCAATGAAGACACTAATAGAAGTTAGTCTCTATGTTCAGCATCACCTAGATCCTCCCCACTGCCTGCCCTTAGTGCTGGAGCCAATTAGCAGGTAAAGGAAAAAGCAAAGACATGTTACCTATTAAATCATAAAACCTGTCAATTTTTCAACAAGAGTTAAAAAAAAGCCAAACAAATCAACAAATGCTCGTCTTTAGCAAGCAGTAGTAATAGAGAGGAATTACAAAAATGATCAAAGAAACATGGTCTACAGAGCCCTAAAGAATAACAGAAGTAAGGATAGTATTATAATACTAATAATTATAGTAGGAAGAAATATAAGTGAAACAATCAGTATTAATTTTTTTAACTTTTATTTTTAAAGGAAATATATATGCAATATGACTGTACAAATGAAGTTTAAAACTTCAGCTAATTGATAAAAACACATTATTTTAATTCATGTGGCAGACCAGACCAGTTTTCAGTAAGGCATTATTTTCTGAAAAAGTTGCCATGTAAAATTGTGATTGTCGAAGATTGCTGACAAATTTTTGATAACAGCAACTCCCACTGACTTCCCTTAAGAGAAATTTCTCTCTGAAATTTTTTTTCCTGGCACAAAATGATTAATAGCTTTCTTAAGAAATGGTGCCAAATCTATTTAACTGAAAACAATTTCATGAAATTACAATAGCAAACAGAGGGTGATCTCATCCCACTTTATCTGTTTCACGCATCACACTGCAAATCAGGCAGAGATGATAAGAGGAAAATATCCATATCTTTAACAGGGCACATGTGTATGTCAACAAATGGGAGCATATTGATCTGGAAGTAGGATCTATTTAAAATTAGATAAAAACTCACAAAGTAGTGTTTTGAGTACTTTATATTTAATTCATTTTGGGAAGAGTTTGCAAGCAGTTTGAAAGCGTGTATCGTGTTTCATAATAGAAGTAGAGCTGATTCCACTCTCTTGGGACCATTTTGATGATTCCCAGACCCAGGGTAAAAGGATGCGTTGTAATTGCAACTTCAGAATTCAGGTTGCTCACATTTCAGCTTTCCACCCCTGCTTTTCATTCATGTTAATCTAATTCAGTAGAACTAAGATATATGATAACCCCCCAAACTTTAGTCCATACCTTTAAAACTTACAATTCTCAAAGTTTTGGAGAAGATTATTGCATCGATACTTTTTTTAAAATTAGGAAATGGAAGTATTAAAAGCTGGATGATCTCTTCACTGTTCACTGAATGAGAGAATATGTTTAGATATTTATATGTTTATATAACATAAATCATTTTACGCACAGTTCTGTGTCAATCTGTTTGTACAATGGCTAACAAAAATCTTGTCACTTTTCCTGATGATGTTTTGACAGCTGTGCATAATATTTAAACAATGAAACTGATTAAATGTCACTTATAGTTTTAAATGTACCTATCTTTACATTTGACAAAAGAGTTTTATGATTCAGGTTCTCTAGATAAATTTAATATTATCTTTTTTAGATGAAAAAAGTGACAGACTTGGAAGCAAGTGAAAAACCTGAAAGTAAACATACTTTGCAATATTTCCTGCACTCTCTGATATTCTGGGATCTCTTATATGAACAAAAATAAATTTCTAACTTTGGAAGTTCTTTAATTTCAACCAGATTGTTCTTGCCACAAGAATACACTCTCATTCAAGGTTGAGATCAGTGTCAAAACTTATCCAGAACTGCTTTTAAAAATGCATTTTTTCTATGTTAAAGCTTCATATTCAGTATTTCTTGGCCTCTATGAAAGTTTATTAGGGAAATTCATTTTAAATGAATACTTTTCTTGTGCCAATCTTGAATTTGATATTTCCTATATAAATAAGACAGGAAAAGAGATTTTTTTAATTATTTTTGGTAACAATCTCTAGATGTTTAAGCACAAATAAAAGTTAGTAACCACGTTTCATGTCTTGATAACCACAATTGTTGAATACTGGATTTTCATTAAACATTATTTGGAATGCAAATAAATGAAGCCCTCCAGTGAAAAACTGATCATTCAATATGTAGATTATGTATCTTTCTCTTAGTTATATAGTCATAGGCCTTTTTTTTCTGCTCTTACTTTTATGGGACTAAAAAGGGATGGTGAAATACAGAAAAAGTTGGTCTTTGAAAAAAATTGAATTGTTTTAATTGAAAGAGATTACTAAAGCTGTCTTGATAAATAAAATTTCTATGAATTATACACCCAAAATTTCATGGGGAACAAACTGATTAAATTAAGAATAAATAACCTTTCCCTGATGGGAAAGCATTTTACAAACTTCTTTTTTTATTTTTTCCTCCCTTTTTTTTTTCCCCATGGATCAAATATCTCAAAAATCTGCTCTAGTAGACTTGCATAAAAAGCAAATATTCTAATATTAAAAATAATGTAAACATACATATTTCTTAAGGATATCCCATCTGTTTTAGTAGAGCAGAGCAGCTCCTTTTGAGCGGGCTAATATGGGTCATTAAACATCTCTGGCTGTGAGTTCCTGAGAAGCAATAACTACAGTCTTAACTTGGGATCACATTTTCCAGTTGAACAAGGTCTTGCAGGCAAAAAACCAGGAATGAACTGCAAAAAAACCTAATAGCTCTTTTATTCTTGGTTTTTGGACTCAAAAATACAAAACCACAATGTACTTAAACTCTATAAAACTCTGGAATAGATCATCTAACTAGTTTATCTACTAGCATGGAAAGTATTTCTTCATTTGTCAAAATGGGTATTTACAATTCATTCTTGTAGGCAGAAGTGGTAGCTGTAACTTCCATAAACCTTAAATAATTCTATTTGTTGCTCACTTTTAATGACATCATCTATCTTTTTCCTCTTAACTTACCTGCAGGGTTTTTGCCCTTTAAAATACACAGTTCCCATGCTTTCAGAATGCAGTTATACATAATCATGAGCATAAATAAATACATAATTAAGAAGAGTCCTGCTGAGAGTTTCCTCAAACAGGTTTTCATGGAATTTCCTTGGATTATAAAACTTTTTCCTGATTCAGATAAACTTCTGTAGCTGTTTGTGGTCAGGAGTACCATGACAGCACTTCTCTAAAAAAAAAATATGGAGATTGATGTAAGGTAAAGTGGCAAAGATAAAAAAGTAAAATTCTTTGGGAATTTTTTGTGTATGGAATTACATTAAAAAAAATCCGTCCTTTATTTGCTTCTGGTCATTTCACTAAGATTTTGGATCCCATTTCAAAGCTGCTATAATCACTAGTAAAGGTTATCTGTGCCATTGTTCTCGACACATTTTTTGAGAAGAATTGGTATTTCCTGATACATATTGGTAATTATATTTGTTGTCTTCCTTGTGCCTCTAAGTTCCTCAAAGTGAGCAGCTCCCTCAAATGCTTCAGGCTATTTCCTGGCATGTGCCTTTAGCAGGCTATCCTCAATATTATTCCTATTTTGCATGGGAGATCTTGTCAAATGAAAACATACTCACTGTTCTTTGCCAGTAGGGCTTATACAGCTGCCTGTGTCTTTTTGGCTTTTGCTTCTCCCTGTTAGTTTACTCAGATGACTCAATTGGGAGATCATGCATGGAAGTATCAAGTGAAACATATCAAAAAGCATTACTCACAGAGATGTAAAAAAGTGTTATTTGAAAAGCAAATGACCTAGATGCACCTCTAAATCTGAGGCCATCCATCAGAGAATTCAGAATTCCTCAAAGTGCAAATGCAACTAGTAATCCAAAAAGAAAATTGAATCTAGCAATGATTTCTTTATAAGTGTATATAGCAAATAAATTTTCTCAAATCATCCTTTCTTCTTCAAACTCTCTCTTCTATACCACACTGAAATACGTAGTTGATAGATTTTCCAGGGATTTCTGTATCTTGTATTTTGTTTACTCTTTCTTTGAATTAAAAAGGACCCTAAATAAAGCCTAATAGCAATTTGGGCATTGTTGCACCAATTTAAAATGTTATATTACCAGAGGAGATATTGTTGGAATCTATTGTTAAAATATGTACTATGTAAGGGGACTTACAGATGTTTAATTCTGAGTTGTTCCCCATTTCCATTTAGAAATCATTAATCTGTAAATTAATTGTGTTGAAAATTATCTTTCATAATCATAAACTTCTCAAGCCCAGAATGACTGAAAACAGCTTTATTACAGGCTCAGAATTTCATAGTAAAGCACCAGTGCATATAAAGATAAATTCCATTTTCACGAGCTCTAAGGAGAATAAAAATGATTGACTTTCTATCCTGCAGTCAATAGCTTATTGACAGTTTTAGGTCCAGATGACAAAACAAAGAACAGAAATCAATGGCAGTGGAGAAAAGATCAGATCAATAGCTGAATTTCTCATTAATGGAGCAACTGTCAGTTTTACTCACTTTGACAGAAAAAGACAACAGCCTCACAGCCTTTCTGACCCAGAATGAAGGGCAGAGGTCAAATATGCATAACGAATGTGCATCTGAAATTTCTTTAGACCAAAAAACCCTTGCATCTGTAAAATTAATTTTTAAATAGATATATGATCCCTGGAGTAAAGTCCAACAGAAATAATAAGAAATTATGATTAAGCACTTACAGCACTGTTAGGGTCTATAAACTTGTTTTCACAGACAGTGCTGCTGTGCATTTATACAGAGCAGAAGTATGTTCATAAATTTATCATTTTTAAAAATTAAATAGTTTTGTGGGTGGGTAAGGTCAGTTGTGTTGGTCACTTAAGTAAAAAATGGAACACAGTTTTCAAACTTCCCTTTGTTCTTTTCAGAAAAAAACCCCCAAACATTGATTGAACTATCTTTATGCTACGTTTATTTTCTGATCTTCAGTTAAAATTAATAAATGGGGGAACCTCCTGATAATGATTGGAAATTATATAAAGAAATAAAAGAAATAAATTAATAAATGAATACAAATGCTTATTCAGACATTTCAGATCAATGATTGTATTTTCTGATCCTCTATCCTACTGTTCTGATGATTCTTGTAACTTGTACATCATCTTTTGAGTATTTTTAGTAAGAACCTATTGTGAAAATCCAATTTAGTAGAAGAATGCTAGTAATTTTTTTTTTTTTGTGTAATACATGGGTTGCACCAATGCTTCTCAAGCAGCTATTCACATGTTAAAAAAAAAGAAAAAAGCAAAGTAACAAAAAACCAAAACCAAACCCATAAACTTTTCCTTCATCAAAAGAAGAATTTTCTGTGAGAAGAGTAAAGTAGAAAGCAAGGGTCATGAATCCCCAAAGCTATTTAAGCTCATATAAATCAGAGCTCATAAAAACAGTAACAATAGTCACTAATTAAACCTTCCCATTTATGAGAAGCAGTTTTAAATATGCACTTGAATCATGTTTTATTTCAAAATAAATGTTATTGATGGCAACATCTAAAGGATTATAAAGGATTATATATGATTTCTTGAGTGGTCAGCCAGTTACTTTAAATTGCTATAGAGTTCAATGGATCAATAGGTTAACTGTAAAACCTTCTACTTATATGCTTATAATTATCTGTAATACATGCTACTTAAGCCTAACATGTTTATGATATTTATGAAAATTTTATAATCTATTTATATATACAATGCTTTCTGAGGGATGATAATGCTCTGAGGCAAGAAGACTGATCTATGTCAGAGCAGAATCAGAAGAATCTAAGATTTCTTGTCCTCAAATCAACTTCTCATAACGCTCCAGAAAAAGCCTATGGGTTTCTTTTTTAAAATGCAAAAGTATGAAGCTGCAAGTAACATAATGTAAGATTCCTACCCATCTCTTTTTATACATCATACAGTTTTTCCTTGGATATACCAGTAATAAATAGAGGCAATCAACTGATTATGATATAAATCTGCAAAACATGAATAGAACAAACAATATTAGGTCATTCTTAGTTCAAATGTACTTTTGTAAAAATAACATCTTGATTTAGGTTAAGCTCTTTGATTATTTTTCACTAATTTGTGGTATTTAAGGCTTCAAAAAAGCTGAATGGCAGTTATAGTTCCTTACATATAGTTCCTTACACATAGTTCCTTACAGCACTTTGGAAATTCAGATCCTACATCAGCCATGTTTTACCTATCCCACTTTCCCAAACTTTTCTGTGCCTATTTTTTCTTGTTTCCATGAGTACACTGACTAAAGATGAAGTCACAGAACTCATTAAACTGCTAAGCAACACTAACCAAATAGGCAGTAATCAGCATCAGGGAGGAAATGGGGTCATAATCAAGTCACGCGAGTGCAGGAAGAAAGGAAAGAAAATGGTCAATGAGTGAAATGATGTTTCCAAACTCATACTTCCATGCCACTGTAACAATGGAACAAGACTTGTTCTGCCTAAAGAGACCTGCTCAGCTGATTAAACAAGAGTATTGTGGACTATTCTTCTGGTCTTATTGCTGACTGTTCTTCATCAAGAAATATAATGGTTATGAAAGAACAAGTGACAATGAAAGGAAAAATACTTGAGCTTTGTGAAACTTCTTGGTTGTTCATACTCTGTTGGAACATACCTGACCTGCTACCTATGAACAACCTATGTTTTAAAACAATGATCAAGCTGCATCCTGCACAAGCAGGAAAGAGAACAGTAGTAGGAAATAAGAATGCTGAATTTAAATATAATTGGTTCTTCCGTCCAAAAGTATTCTTCAGTAATCACAGCTGCTAGTTAGAATAAGAAAATCTCACTACATATTTTATTGTGTATTAATCAGTTCTAAATGAATTTTAAAGCACTAAGACCTATAGGAAGCCCAGAACCTCTACTGTCAGCTGAATTCTTGTTTTGACTTTCAGTTTTTGTCTCAGCTGCTGCGCTTATAGCTGGCAGGTTTTAGGTGGCTGTGTTTTCAGAGTTTCCCATTCATCATGCTAGCTTTTTGCAAATAATTTTACAAAATAATATTTTTTGCAGCTTAATGCATTATGTAGGAAAGTCTGGACAACTTATTCCTCTGGACACTTCAACGGTAGTAATTTAAGTGCTCCTTGTGTCTAATTCTTGTTTGTCACTGTATTGTTATTAAGGCATGTAAAAAAAGACAGCATGACCTCACTTGCCAGCTTCTCAAATGTGCACAGGGAATAATATATCAGATGTTTAGTTTAACTCTGCTCATACTTGTACATGTTATCAGAAAACAAGTTCCTTTTTGGTTTTATTTTATCAGTGAATGAGGACTGTGAAATGGCAGTTCTTTTGAATTTATCTATGCTTATGTTTCCAGAACTTTCAAAATTAAGAAACACTGGGCATTGATATCTATAATCTAGAGGATTTATAAAGGTAGTCACATACTCTGTGATTTTACCTGCCTCACTGAGGAGATTCAGGCAAAGGGCCTCTAAATCCTTAATTACCAATGTACCAGATAGACAGAGCACAGAAGGGATTTTCACATTAATAAGATAAGGACTGTTTAATTTGTTCACAAGCCTAAAAAAATTGGTTACTCCTGAAATCCATTATTAAAGCAAGTAATTATCAGAACACGTTAGTTTTCAAAATTACGATTAATACATTACTTTTCTAAACTTATATGTATATCTTATATTTTTCAAAGTAGCAAATAAATGCATCTTAGTCTAAAGTATAGATTCCACAGAAGAAGCATAATTTCATTCATTAATGTCCTTAAAAACACACATTCTAATCACTTTGACCTAATTTTTCTATATCAATAAATTTGTTCCACAGCCATCTGCTAATAAGTTAATTCTTTTAAAAAGTTACAGATGTTGGGGCAGCCACCTGTGTTCTGGTGGATTTTAGGAGTCATATAAAAATTCAGAAGTACCAGTCTCATTTGTGGACCTTAGAATACTAATTTGTGTCTTCCTGTTATTGATGGGAATGCTGTGAGCCCTGATTCAGAGAAGTGCATATATGCAGCCTTGCTGGTCAGAGGAAAGCATAAGGGAAATAAATCCTTAGCATTAAGGTTAAAAACCCTGGTATTAGTGAAAGACTATGGCTTGAGATAGTGAGAGGAAAAGGCCACAATTTTCACAGGATTTGTCAAGGAATTTTTCAAGCACTTGACTCATAGAGTTTATTTTGTAATTTTTAGTTTTGGAGGACAAAGGGGAGACATTACTTGTTTGTCTGCTGAGTGTCTATTCAATGGTTAATCAAAAAAACTGAAAGTTTTGGGAAACCTTTCTATGAATACCCTTGGCCTTTGAAGCAACCTATTGGTTTTAATGAAAAGCCAATGATGTGGGCATTTTGTAATTATGAACTACAAATCTAAAGGTGAATTTTATATATATATGTTGATTTGAAAATATTACAAGATGCTATAAGTGCATTATTTGATATTTCGAATTCTCTTCAGTCCATTGGAAACTATTGTATGGATACCTACATTAATACAGCTTTTCTATAATTTGGTTCTTTAGCTTCTATTTTTTTTCTGATTCAGAATTCAGCAGATGCTATTAAGAGGTTTTCCATCTCTGAAGTAGGGTGCTGCAAACGTGCTTTTGTCTCAACTCCACTAAAAAAGAGTCAGATCAGATCTGATGAAGTGTTATACGTTTTTGAATATCCTCTAGTTCTCATCTTAAGAACTACTCAAGCCAATCAGGGACTCTAACTGGAATGTGGCACTCAGTCTCCACGTGTGCTGATTTGGTGCCCAACTCACACTCACTGGTGTCCAACTCACAGATTCCTGTAGGCAAAACTGATCTTCAGTCTGGAGCAGCAAAACACCTCAAACATCCCAATTACGTTTGTACAAGCATTCATTGACAAGAGAGTGGATAATAGTGATCCATGTTTTACTTTTCAGTTTTCAGAAGTAAAGAAAATATTTCTGGTGGGGTTTTTGTTATCTAGATGCTATGTTTAACTGGATATACAGTGTTTTATTAAAAAAATGTATTTCAGGATGATTTTTTATAGTTGGATTTGATATCTTGTGTAGCAATGGGATTGGAGAGTTTTATCTTTTTGTTTTATCATTAGTTTTTTTATCTTTTTGTTTATTTGTTTGTGTGGCTCTTTTTATCCCTGAATGCTGATGCAGTGTATGTGCTCTTCCCTTGATTTCAGTAACTCTCTGTTCTGTACAAAGATCTTAAATAATTAAATTAATCTTCCTTTTATCATAATGGGAAGAGAGATCCAATTAGGTGGCATCTTCTCACAGCTTAGTATCTATAAGTCATTAAATTTCAGAGAAAATATTGAAGTTGAAATGCTTAAAACAGCGGAACAAATCTGTTCCCATGAAGCCTCAGAAAAAGAATAATAGTTTTAAAATTGAAAGATAAAAAACAAATAAAGAAAATGTCTATCTATCTATATCTATATCTATATCATCTATATCTATATCATCTATATCTATCTCTCTCTCTCTCTCTCTCTCTCTCTCTCTCTCTCTCTCTCTCTCTATATATATATATATATATATCTACATTGAGATTTTATTACCCATTGCCATAAGCCCAGGACAAAGAAACTGTGAAGAAGTGTTAGGCCCTTAAAGTCTCCAGAGTTTTGTTTTCCTTCTGACTTTTTGAGACCAGTTGAGCTGGCCATAAATGTCTCTAGTATGTGTCTGCCTGTCTGCAGACTGATGCTAGGAGAAATGCTGGTGACTCTCCTTTAGTTTCCAATAATATATTCCAGCACCAAATGAATCTCTCAGATGGAAATGGCAACAAAATTCAGGTCCATATGAAGGGCTCTGCAAGAAGTGTTTTAGCAACCCTAACATGCAGCAAAGATGGAGACATCAATTGCATTGCTCCTTAAACCTGCTTCCATCAGGATTCCCATTTATTTAAAGCATCTGTTTCAGGAGACAGACCTGACAGATGACCTAGGTGCTACCTCTTCCATTTTGGAATCAAAATTGGAGATTGGAAGGGACCACAGAGGGCCACCTGGTCCAACCTCTCTGCTCAAGCCGGGTCATCCCAGAGCACATGGCACAGAATTGTGTCCAGATAGTTCTTGTACATCTCCAGTGAGGGAGACTCCACACCCTCTCTGAGAGACCTGTTCCAGTGCTCAGTCACCTGCACAGTAATGAAGCTCTTCCTCACATTCAGGGGGTGCACATTCAGCATGCAGTTTCAAAGTTTTGCTGCAAAACAAGATTAAAAAACAGAGTTTTTGACAGCAATAGCAAGCTTCAAATAAAAACTAGGAAAAATATTTACATTTCAGACTTTTATTTCTTCAGATACTAATATTTTTTACAGATTTTCAAGTGTAAAAAGACTTTTCTTTATAATATTTTAAAACTAAAATATATTTGACTAATAGAATTAAAATCAAAACATTGAAATAACCTTGGTGTTATGAGTTCTTTTATTGTAATACAGAGCAATTACGTTTATTTTAAAGTGAGTGAGGTATGTAAGAAGAAAGCAGAAATAAATGTATACACATACATTGAAAAACTTTCATAATTATAGATCGTAATCATGAGAAAAACATAAAAAATAACAAAAGGACAAACTAATTACAATGTCTCTGCAGATTTAAGATGATTTTAAGATATTAAAGTAATATTTCCATATTTTAGATTCAGATTGCAAAAAAAAAAAAAAAAACAAGATTTGTACTGAATTTTAAAATGGAACTAATAGAGGACAAAAGCTGCCAAATTTTTAATTACCGAAGATTTTTCTATGTACAGGAACTGAATACTGTAAACAACCACTGAATATCCCCAGTTCTCACTGGCTACAGCAGGAAATATTTTGGTCTTTAATCTTTTGTGAAACATTTCTGTTTTCATATACAGAGCTCGAGAACTTGGGTCGCTTGTGCTGTTGCCAAACTTTGTAGGTATAATTGAAACTGCCACAAAACAAAACAAAACAAAACAAAACAAACTAAATGAAAATCAAACTGGCATTTAGCAAATATATTTTTAATCACTATTTACTACTACCTGTAGTCATAGCAGGATTGCTGTATATGTGAGATTGTGAAACAAATTATGCTGAAGCTAAAACAGGATTTTTACACATCATAGTTGTATGATTTCTGGTCCTGATATAAATATTTCTTTTCCCCACTTGAGTATTCTTCATCACTTCTACAGCAGACTACCTTCATTCCAAGTTCAAAAGGAAAATTCCAGTTTTTTGAAGAAAATTATTTGCTATTATGGCGCTTTTAAGACAAACAATCTTCTGCAGTTTCTGTGACTAATTCCTGCGCTGAAAGGTTTATCATCCAAAGAAGCAACCCAGAAAAAAATTTTTTTTATAAATAATGGCTAGTCTACTTCTCAAGGCTTTAAAGAAGACAGTGAATGAGATGACAAGTCACAGAGACATGTAATTCACATTGGACTTTAAGATACTCTTTGGTATTCTCTTTTTGATTTTCAGTTAGATAAGACAGATGGTTGTGGGTGATATGGGAAATATGGGACTTTAGAAGGAATTTAAGTGAAAAATGAATGAGCACAGGTGGGAACACTGGTTTCAGGCTGAGGCTGACACAGAGCATATGTGCAAGTGTAGAAAGGCAGATGCAATGGTTGCAGATGATTAAAGGCAGCAGAGAGAAACTTTTAAACTTTTTGAAGCATTCATTCATTTTGAGCGGTAGTCAAAATTAATATTGTCTTATTTTCTACTCATACCTTGAAAAAGTCATTAGTATTTGGAACATACCCATTCAAGCTTCACCAGGATTAAAAAACATAGTTATTTTCTACAATTGTGACACCCAGTTAAAAACTGGCTTTCCTCAACAATAAAGTTATCTAAATTTTTTGCATATCAAATTACCCTGGAAAAGCCTGTGTATTTAGGAGCTCTGAGCTAGAATGGATTGCTTCAGTGACCATGGTAGCATTTTTCAGCAGTTAAAATTGTTCCAGAGGGATATTCTTATTCCTCTGGAAAAGGAATAATTTTTAGAGTCCAGTTCTCTGAAGGAAAATCTGAAAGTTCGATAAAGAATTATAGCTGGTGTACTATGGAAGGATCTTCAAGACTTTATACTTAATTTCCACTAGTGTGTAGTTTAAAACCAATCAAATTTGGGGAATTATGTTAGGAAGATTGGGGGAAAGTTGTGAAGAAAAAGAAAAACAAAAATTTGAATAGCAATAAGTTGAGAAAATATTTATTTTAGTCTTAAGACAGTAGATTGATACTGCATTTATTTCTAACATGGAAAATGGTTGTTCTAACATGAATAATGGCTGAGTCATATGGAACAGGGAAATTGTCTAAATTGATTTACCTCAAACAGCCATGGAATCACACAGGGGAAAAATCCTGTGGAGACTGTCTAGCCCAAACCATCACTTAAAGCAAGGTCAGGGGGCTCTTACCAGAGCTCTGCTCTGTCCAGTTCAGTTTTGACTACTCAAGATGTAAAACCTTTTTGAGACTCCCCAGCCCTTCTGGGAAACTTGTTCCTATGCTCAGTCCCCTTCACAATGAAATGTGCTGTAGAATGAGTAGTTACCTATTTAATTGATGATGGCATGAAGTAAGTGGAGGTAGTGTCCTGTAGAATGGAAGACCAGCAGACAAAGGCCAAAGCCCTGTATTCTTTGTCTAATCTGCCCAAAGTGATATTAGGGTAAGTAATCCTTGAACTTTCAGGTTTTATCTAAGCTGCAGAAATCCTGAAGACACTGCCTGTCCTGAGGGCACTCACTGATTGCAGTGGTGTTTGTACTGGACAGTGTCTGTTGGGTCCTGCTGCAGATGTACACACGCTTCTATTCATCCACAGAGAAGAACACAGAACAAAAGGACTCCTGTATGTGTTATCTCATATTCCTACTGATATTCCTATGCTAAACTGGAGAGAAATAGAGGCTGATGTATAAAACCTCATCAATGTCACTGTTCCCAAAGGAGAGTCCTTTCATCCATAGTTGTTGGAAGTCTTTTTAATTTTTTTTCTCTTTCAGAAAATGTCAACCTGATTGACTGTATCTTTCTTGCTCAACGTGACAGAGTATAATATCAAGACAAGTCAGGGAATACAGGCTTTTCATGCACAATTCCAGCTGAGAAATTGTTCCAGAGGTGCAATATAAAACACACCTATTGCTGCCTATTCCTGCTGCTCACACCCCAACAAAGGTCACAGCAGTGGAAGAGTTGGGTGAGTTTTGCACTTTCTGGAGGAGTGGGAAGAAGGAGTAGGGCAACTTGTCACCCTTCAAATACAGCAATGGTGGTGCAGTCAGGAGTGTTTGTTTTCTAGAAAGGCTAATCCAAGAAGAAGATTTTCTCACAAATTTTTGAAAGGATTGAAGAGTTGATATTTCAATAAAAGTAAGATGTGTTCAGACAAGATTGTGAGATGCCATGTTTGAATGTATTATAGTCTCCCTAAGAATTGGAGCTCATTCACCAAATGAATTTATTTTCTTAAGATGTATCATGATCTCCTTGATGAGGAGATTTTTCAAAATTTAGCACCCACATAATAGAATTTGTTACCAATGAATCTTGTTATAATGGACAGTGGAAGCTGGAAGAACAAAGAAGCCAGGGAGTACTTCAACTTTTGTTTCCACGGGACTCTACAACTGATTGCAAGAAGTGTTTTGTAAGAGAGAGCAGCTGGTTGTGAGAGGTACATTGTAAGAGAAAACAAATACAATTGACAAAACAAATGAAACTATATGAAAGCTCATATTGCTCATTGCAATTTTGATTGAAAATTCCATGTCTAGATGTCATTTTTAGGGACATCTTATGCCATTTTTGTACCTAAGTATGCAGTTGTATTGCCTGAGAAAGGCAGTAGAAGATGCTTGCTAGGCATGGACATAGAAAGGGGGCTCTACAGCTTTCAGAAGAGACTGCAGCACTCTAGAGTTGCTTCACTCTGAGTCCAGAGCAGGTGTGGGATGTGTCTACTCAATTCTGTCCTTCACCCTTTCTGCCTTTTTTCAACTTTCAATATTCTTTGAAACTCTTATGACTTGATGAAAATGAACAGCAATTTTAAACATTTGCTGTTCCTCTTTAAACTTTTTCATTCTTGAGTGATTCTTATGCAGACTACACAAGGACAGTATAAATATTTGATACCTGTACAAGAGTAATATCTACCAGTTTAGTTATATGAAGAAAATACTAATACTAAAAATCTGTTTGTGATTTTTTTCCTAGTTGTTTTCTTAAATTGGAACTTTTTTGATGTGACCTCCCTTTTGCTGTTAATAAATTTCCACAGGTGGTGAATGTTGCTTGTCATAGTGCCCCTCTTAATTTTCAAAGAGGGAGAAAAATCATATGACTAACAGTGATGAAGCTTAATGGGCTTATACATACTCAGAAATGCTGTATTCTCTTTGATTACAGGTGTACAGGATAGGTAGACATTTTTGAGATATACTCAAACTTTTGCCTAATTTAAGTTCCTCAAAATAACTGAATGTAGAGTAGCCAGATTACAAAACTCTGCAATTCTCCCAAGCAATCAAGCACAGAGTACCCAGTTTTTCACATTTCAAACATGCCACAGTCATGCATAGAAGTTCTTGCATCCGGTTACTCAAAGTATATGAACACTTAAAGGAATCTGCTTGTTGTACTATTCTAAAATTCATCCATCAAGGATAACGTTTAGCACTATCAAACTCCACAAATTCTAAATAAAATAGTGTAGTCCAGAACTGCTGTTTGGCCTGATAAATTTTCTAAGCATCATAGCCAAGTCAGTAAAACCTTTAAATGCAGGCCAAACTTAATGTACTTTTCTGACTGATTGTCCTACAGATTGCAGTTTTTTTTTTTTCTTTTCTTTGATATCTGTGATATCTTTGGACTGTGACACGTCAACAATGTTATTCCTGTCTTTAACGAAGGGATCCCAGATGCAATTTCTTCCTCTCACCTACTTTGCCTTCACTTAATGCAGCTAGTTATATTTTAAGAGGGTAGCAACAAAAAAAATTATGTGGGAAACCTGGCTTGGAAATCTAAGCGTGTATGCGTATATGTGTGTGTATATATATATATATACATATATATATATATGGAAAAGAGTATGCAAAGGACATCTTTAAAGTAACTTAGAAAATAAACACGTAGTAAATATTTCTGATTAAATGAATACAACTGTGGGACTTCAGTAAGTATTTGTATAGACTTTGTTTCAAATTTTAAATAGCAAAAGACCCAGATTGGTAAGAGTTTAAGTTTTAGATTAATCTTTAATGTAGACTGTGAATAACATGATTATTCACACGCTTTAGTGATATGCTGAATGGTAATGAGAAAAATATCCTTCAACTAAGGAGTGTTTCAAGGGCTGGGAGAATACCCTGGTCCACTATCACCTGCAGAATTTATGTTTTTACCCAAGCCTTTTGCACCTCAGAATGAAACACTTCACTTAGCTTGTAATAGGCTTTCAAAGATTTAGAAATTTTTATGTAGCGGGAGTGACAAGAATAAAAACTTATATTCTACAATTAGGAGTTTGTCATTAATCATTTCTATGAGATATAACAAAGCAACATGAATGTCAAACAAAAACATCATCACAAGTAATAAAAAAGCGTAACTGTGACCTTAAGTGGAATTAATTGACCATTAAGTAGCAGCATAAAAATTCAAAGTAGCCAAAGAGTTCATTGTTAGGGCAGTATGCATCTGAATATTTCATACAAAACAACAAAGTAAAACAATAAAAAATTCACATTATTGGAAAATAGTCTAGTAAAGCAGTCTTTGAAAATAATCTATAAAACAAATTTTCATGGTGGTAGCATAACCTAACTGGAAGGTAATGAAACAATACAATCATTTTCAGCTGTCCCTTACCAGTCAGATAGCACATGTCCAGGTTAAGTTAAAGGATGGGGGTGACTCCTTGGCTGTAGAAGGAGGCATGCTTGGTAAGGAATATCAGTTGCCCAAGAGTTAGGTCCTCCAGGATGTTGGGTATTATGTGTGCCAAAGTAGGCCAGAAGAATAAGACAGAAGGACAACCCCAAAAATCAAGTATTTTGGGTTTTTTTCCCTTCCAACTACCTGCAGGCAATAAACAGGTTTATTTTCTCATTTGTCCTTCAAACCAAGTACCTGCTCTACATTTTGTTCTGTCTTTGTAATGCTTACCTTCTAGAGCAGAGCCATTAGGAAACACAGATTGTAGAACTTCTGTTTCCTGAATTCTGAATGGACTTGAACAGAAAGCAGTCTCTGAAATCATCCCACTTAGCCTCTGTTGTTTCTATGTCTATGTTAGAAAACTAGCCACCTTAGATTATCCACTTTAGATTATCTCTCTGTGTATCTATGCTGTAGGTGTGTGGACACTTCTAGAGAGAGTTTCTACCTTATGTGGATAATTTACTTCCCTGAGAATAGATGAAGCCCAAGCTCCTGACTTGGTTACAGCAACCACTAGCCTGAGGTTGTGCTAGAAATTTGAGCCTGAAACTCTAGAATTAGCTGATTATGCTTAAAAAACCAGGAATGTTTCACCTCAGTGATGTCTCTGTCCTGTTTTATGAATCTTTTGTTCGGAGTATGATGAAATGTTACAAAAGCAATTAAGCAATAGGAGGCAGTGTTAAAGCAGTTGCACCAATGGTCACAGGGCTGTGTGGGTGAGACGATGAAAATGGAGAAACATACAAAAAGCTTTTAGTTAGATTTCATTTAATGTTGGCTTATTTAATTTTTTTTTTTTTGCTTGTTTTTTGTCTTGTTTGGGTTGCTACACTAAGAAGCTAGGGAAATTTTGAGCTACAGTTGTGTAGGATCTCTTACTTACCCTTGATTCTGTATGTGTGCATCTGTTATTATACAGTCCTTCAGGATCTGATTTTATGTCATTAATTTCTTCCATTTTTCTGAAAGATGCTCATTCAATCACTGTGTTGAAAATAAAATGTGCTTCTGTATTGAATTTGTCTTCAAAGTTTGGGTTTTCACCCCAATTTCATGCAGAGGTTGGCAGAGAGAGTCTAGGCAGGAATCTGGAAGATGGTCATGTTATTTAGCTGGCTGAATGTTACCCTGGGGGGGCTGAAATCCGTATTATTCATGCTATGGGAAAGCATGCTTAATTTATATATTGCTTTTGCAATTTGAGTAAATTATTGTAAACTTCTAAGCCATAACATAGTAGAAAATAAATAAAGTTATAAAGCACTGTAATAATTCATGGAGTTCTGTTCTCTCTTTAGTGACTTGTCTCTGTACAAGGCAGACACATACCTTAATCTAAAGAGATTAACCCTTCAATCCACGGATTAGCAATCTGACAGGTCTTTTTCAAATCCAACATTCATGACCCTGACCATTATCCAGCTCCTGCTCCTGTATGTATTTGTCATGGTTGCAGCTAGCCTGCAACCAAAAATAAATTTGGCCAAAATAAATTTGGACATATCAGAACCTCCAAACTCAACCAGCCTAAGGACTAATAAAACAAGTTCTCAGATGAGGCAGGGATAGGTTGGATTCAATCTGAGCAGTGGTTTAACCCAGGTGGTTTATCCCAGGAGTGGTGGTTTAACCCAGGAGTGATGGTTTAACCAGTGATTTAATCCAGAAGATCCTAACTCCCTATGTAACGAGAATCCAAACAACAAAACCCTCTGTTGTTGCTTGGATTGCTGAGTTTGTGTTGTCTGTCTCCGACCCTCCAGGCCCACACAACACTTATTTCCTCATACTTAATTTGGTTTCATAATGTTAACTTCTATGAAGACCATTGTTTTGAATAAAAAAGAAAAAAGGCAAAAGAGATGTTACTAAATATTTTTAGATAGTGAATGCATTCAAAGAAATCACTAGTTGAAGTCTGAGGGGCTTATTCCCAGTATTCATTCAATTTTTATGAATCAGTTAAGGAAACAACTGGGCTCAAGGGTTCAAAAGAAATGCATGAAATATACCATCTATTATACTTTAGATATCATTTAAAGCATTCAAAATGTTATTAAATTTATCACCAAACTAGCATGTTCAGAAAATAATAGAACCTTATTGAAAGAAATAACTTTTGGACTAACATCCTTAAAACAAAATTAGCAATACTGTAGTATTCTGGCTCAGGGACATAATTTCTCAATTTTTTTTCTGAAAATAAATATTCTGACTGTAAAAAAATTGTAAATGACCTTTAAGATTAAAAAATGTACACACCAAAGTAATACATGAATCTATATTTAAATATTTTTTTAAGAATCATGTTGAAATATTGAATCCGTTATTTTTATTCATTAAGAATAGTGTGAGAAAACAGCTGGAAATTGTCAGAAATGTCATTCAACTCTTAGATATATTTTTCAACCTCTAGAATATGAATTAGAGTAAAACAGAAAGTGTAATTATTACAAGACTCCTTTAAAGACATTTTGAATACTCTTGTTTCAAATGAACTGCAACACAAAGTTGCTGTACAGTGTGCCCCTTTCTATTATATTTAGCAAAATGGATTTCTTGCTGTGATAAGTGATGTAATTGTCAGAAAAGTGATTGTCATAAACACTGGGTAGCATTTTTATTTAAGTAACAATGAAGTTATTCAACAACTATTATAAGTGGTCTGAAATGTGACGCTATAGTCAAAAACAACTGTGCAGAGTTGTTGTTATCTCTTAAAATTGGAATTTTTGTCCTTGGGAAGTCCTGGGACCTGACTTTATCAACAAACGAAGAGTATCAATGAAATAGCACTTCTATGTAAGGAATAATATGTCAGGCTTTTTCTCACTACCGTCAAGAATGAAACAATCTTTCAAATCACCTAAAATTGAAGGAATATTGTAGGCTGTATTTCTTAATTCATATCAAATAAAATCGGGTACTGTAAATAAGAGAAACAAGCTCATATATCCAGAAAAATCTTTGCTGTCCTATACAAGTTTTGAGCCTTATCCCTTCTGTCCAACAGGTACAGAACAGATAACAAAGATCTCTGCTCTAGAATAGATGAATAAATACTCTGAAGTAAATTATCTATCAGCATTTCT
This sequence comes from Ammospiza caudacuta, assembly GCF_027887145.1. NCBI lineage: Eukaryota > Metazoa > Chordata > Aves > Passeriformes > Passerellidae > Ammospiza > Ammospiza caudacuta. The sequence goes on along the minus strand of NC_080595.1, from coordinate 106,203,885 downwards.
TTGACCAGTTAATAATGAGATGGCAAAGCAGTTCTTTCTTAGCCTTAGTCAGTACTCAGTCCCTGACTCAGGATTTCATGTGGAAAGCAGGGTAAGTAACTTCTGTTGATAAAAGACAAGTTATTCACTATGTATAAATATAGTGATTAAAAACAATATTGGAGACTTATGCTCCTGGCATGATTATTATGTTTGAAATTTGAACTTTCAAACCTCCTGGTTTGGAGTTCTGTTACTTTAGGATAACCAGAACTCCCTGGTAGTGTTTCATGCACTTATACTGGAGATATATGCTAGAAACTTTATGTCTACATTAAATTTATTTATTTGTCTGAGAGTATCAACACAGAGATGAGAAGACTGGAAAGATTTCAGATTGTGAGTTTTATATGTCATAATTTAAAGTTTCTAAAATATCAGACTTTTCTATTTTTTCCTCTGCAAACTTCGATTATGAGTAAACTGAAGAAAAATTGCAATAGATCATAGACCATGGTAAAAACTGTAAAGTTCCTAGAATTAACAGGAAAATATTGCATTAAAAAAACCTGTTCTACTTTTGCTGGGGTTGAATTAATTTTCATTTTAGCAAATTACATTTGTGCTATGTTTTAGACTTGTGACTGAACAGAGTTGATAAATTATCTACATTTAGCTATTGCTGAACAATGCAGTGCAACAAGAAATGTTGGGGAGGGAAATCTTCCATGGCTGCCTGGTGCTTAGGCACTATTTGGACTCCAGTGTTCTTCTTGGGTTTAGTTTTGGTGATGGTTGTTGTGGGTTTGTGATTTGGTTTTGTGGTTATCCTAAAAGAAATACTTTTATCTCAATCTAGTTTTGCACTTGCAATTCTTGTCTGCATCCAGCTGAGAGGGAGGTGACATTGAGCAAGTGATTATGTGGTGCTTAGCTGCCTACCAGGATTAAACCACAACAACCCTTCACTTGTAAACCAAAATCAAATAACAAACAACTGAGATGATCACAGAATAAACATTTTTATATTATTGCAAAGCAGAATGGTTACAGATATATTCTTAGATATTAATATTTTCTAATTTTTCTAGAATATTTTAATGTTGTAAAATAGAAAAAATACCTTGCTTTTCTACGTGCAATTGATTGTAGGAAGCAAAAAAGTCAAAATTTTATTCTCCTGACAGAAGAAATTATTATATCATTCTATCCCAAAATAAATTTAATAATATTCAGATGAAAAAGGACATCAAACACTTTTACTAATTCTTTTAATAATAAAGCACATCACATCTAACTTGACCAGTCACTGTGGTTTACATGAGTGTTAGCTAGATTTCCCCATCACACACCAATTTGACAGGAAAATCTGAATTAAGGTATAAAAATGTCAGATTCAGGGCACTGCAGCACAGTATAAATGTAGAATTGTAAACTGAAACCAAGTACTTGTTTTCTAGTCCTAGTATAAATGCAATTGTTAGCAATCACATAATACAGAAATAAAACAAACACCAAAAGAATCGTTACAAAACAATTTCTCAGTTTTCCATAAGAGAATATTTATTAAAATATTTCAGATTCAATGTTTAAAATTTAAGAAATGTGGTGTAAGTGCGATAGAATTTTTTCAATTATTTTTTTATAAACTTCATGTTCTGGTCTTGTAGCAGTTCTTTAGTAGCCAGTGAAATTAATCTGCTGTTGATAAATAAACAGGCCATGATTAGAAAGTTATTGTTTTGTAAGTTGCAGATAAATCTCATGCTGAAGATTTTATGTAATTTTCTGATTCTTTACTGGAAAGGTTCTTGCAGAAAAATTCATTATTACTATTACAGTGGAAAAATGTAGACAGAATAAAAGCTGCCCAGATAAACTAGAAATAAATATCTGTTTGTGCATCCAACTGCCTACCAGGTAAATACATGCTGCTACATTGTTGACAACAAAGGAAACTGGAGTAATAAAATTAAAGTAAAAATCAACTAAAAAAGTCCTTTATTGGCAGTATGGAAACAGAGCTCTTTAATGCTTTATTTTCTTCACCATAAATCATTTAAATAAAAAAAGAAAAATCAATTAGAATTAATTTAACTATTTCAATGCACTTGCACGTGTCCAAACAGTAAGGATTTGAGATTTAAAAAATCAAGAGGTAAATAAAATGTATGTTTTTGAAATATCATAATTATCAACTGGGGCAAATCAGCAAGCAATGTCATTAGATGACTGTTTTGAAATGCTTGTGTCAAACTAGGTGTTATACAAGTATTTTCCAGTTATAAAACTGTCAGGTATTTGACTCATGGGATGAAATCTATGATCTCTTTCACAAGGGAGGTCAATCAATACAGTGTTACATTTTGCCCTTACAATCTAATAATCAAAGCATTTGATTATAAACTTTTGACACTGTATTTACATGAATATGTTGTTTAATCAATAAAAAATTCTCAGCAGAGATAGTAAATAAATAAATAAATAACATTGTTTTCTCTACAAAGCACCTTAAATAAGTAAACTTGTAATTATAATGTTAGTGAGATCATAGAATATTATTATGAATCACAATGAACATTTCTGGCTAAAGATTTATGGGACATTTAAAAAGATAAGCTATATTATACTAAGACTTTTAAAAATATAGTTGAGATTTTTATTATATTTTATATAAATAATATCATATCATATCATACAGTATCATATATTATATAATATTTTATTATATTTTATTATATTAATGAATAAACATAAATAATTTTAAAATTATCAAAGCATCTTACAGAGTTTAGTGAAAACACTTTCATCCATTCTTGTAATTAAAAAAATGAGAAAACAAAACAGTATTTTTTATTTACCATCTAAATATATGTAGATGTAAAAACCAATAGTTATAAAAACACTTTTAAATGGAGTCCTATCATTTTATTTTAAAGTATTAGCCACAAGGAAATGGTGTTATAGGGAGTATGGAGGAGTTCAAATAGTTTGAACAATGGTTGTTCTCAACATTCTTATGAAAGATGCTTATGTGGCACAAATAATAAGAGTCGATGTCAATTCTAAGTCATTTAGAAAAAGCAAGAATACACTTGAAAGAATAATATAAAAATATCAGTTGCCCTTCCTCAGATATGCAACAAAGTTATGGTGAGTCAAAACCAAAGATGCATTGTTCATCATGAAAGTGGAGATTGGATTGTTGGACTGTTAATAACATATATTGATGAACCCTAATGGAAGTTAATCCTCTCAAAAACAAATTTAGAGAAGCTAAATATGCTGCAATAAACATGTTTAGGTAAGAATCAATGAAAATATCTTCTAATGACAGTGGAAGGCAGCAATCCATTGTGAGAGAATAGAAAACAATTAAAAATCAAGGAAATGACAAACTACTAATGTGACTGTATCTGACACAGATGAATAAAACTCACTATTCCTAAATACAGAATATATATCTAAAAGATATGAAAGCAAGTTATTAATATGTCACATAGTTAAATTAGGTCCATAGTTTCAATTACAAGATATTCTTCACAGGTGTGTAATTGGATTACCTCTTAAAATAGCCAAGCTTAAGCAAGTCAGATGTGAGAAAAAACTCAGTTCAGGCATGCTAGATAAAGTAGGGTTAACATTTATTTAATATCTAAAAGCCCTGAAGATTTCTTCTTTGCTAAGGATATATTTAAGGATATGCAAGGTCTACACAGGATTTGCAATTACTTTTCCTTATACTACCACTGTATACAGTACATGAAAGAACAGAAAACTAGCCATTTTATGTATGGATTTACTGCCTCTTAGTCCTTAGAGAAAAGCAAGAACTGCCCCTTTCAGTAACATATGGGATTAAGAATAGGATTGATGAGAAATTACTGCATTATGAAACCTAAAGGTGGAAAGGGTTGGTAATTTGTAATTAAATGCTGGAACTGATCTATGTACTAGATACTACTACTATGTACTACTCTATCTCAAATCTGCTGAAAGAATGGATGAAAATCAAAATGTGATGAATGTCTAAAATGGTGTAGAATATGGATAAATCGAATCAAGATTGCTGTAGGAAGTGATTGAGATCAGGTGTCATATCCTAGCTTAAGAAGGTCTCAATTAGCATTCACAATAAAATTATCCAAAGATAGTGTATTTGACTGTACTACTAAGTAAATTTTTGAAAAGACACAGATTCACAGAATCACTAGATTGGAAGAGACCTCCAAGATCATGAAGGACAACCCATGCCCCAACATCTCAATAAACCATGGCACCGAGTGCCACATCCAGTCTTTTTGAACACATCCAGGAATGGTGATTCCACCACCTTGCTGGGCAACCCTTTAACTTTATCACTCTTTCCAAAAAAAAGTTTTTTCCTAACATCCAACCTATACTTCCCTTGGTGCAGCTTAAGTCTGTGTCTCCTTGTTTGTTGAAAGCGAAGGGAGATGACCCATCTTGTTGTTGATCAGCATCGACTCCGATTTATTGATCAAATCAGTCACTGTTTATAATAGTGTTAATTAACTTCATGCATATTGCAAAATCCGAGCTCACGATAGGTTACAGAGAAAACTCTAACCCCTCCTTTTGTTTACAATACCCGTGGTTGTTTATTGAAACCAAAATTAGTGTTCTCACTGTGATATGAAAAGTTCTCAAAACCTTCATATCTGTTCCCAGAGCAGCCAAGGATTGTTATGAGAAGACTGTCTGAGAATCCTGCTGTTTATAGAAAAGGTGCCTGAGAACCTAGTTATTTACAAAATCAAGCCTGGGAAATGCTGCTTTACAGCTACCTTTTACTTTCCCATCAGCTGTATACCTTCATGGCCTCTTCCTTTAAGCCATGCTTGAACCAGGCTCTCCACACTTGTTCTGTCAGTTGCTGGTTGCTGCCTGGTGAAAGAGACCAACCCCACCCGAGCACAGCCATCTTTCAGGAAGTTTTAGAGAGTGATAAGGGCACCTCTGAGTCTCCTTTCCTCCAGGCTAAACACCCCCAGATCCCTCAGTCATTCCTCACAGGGTTTGTGTTCCCAGCCCCTCGCCAGCCTCGTTGCCTGCTCTGGATGGACTCCAAGAGTCTCAAGGTCCTTCCCACACTGAGGGGCCAGAACTGGACTCAAGGTGTGGCCTCAGCAGTGTCGAGTACAGGGGAACAATGACCTCCCTGCTGCTGCCGGCCACACTATTGCTGATCCAGGCCAGGACACCATTGGCCTTCTTGCTCATGCTGAGTAAGCTGTGGACCAGTACCCCCAGGTCCCTTTCTGCCTGTGCACTGTCCAGCCACACCATCCCCAGCCCCCTATAACATTGTAGGGGGTTATTGTGGCCAAAATGCAGGAGTTGGCACTTGGACTTATTAAACTTCAATCCTACTGGACTCTGCCCATCCGTCCAACCATTCCAGGTCTCTCTGCAGAGCCCTCCTACCTTCCAACAGATCAACACACCCTGAAAGGAAAAAAAATACTAATTGCCTATAGTGGGATGGAAAAAGCTAGGGCCTGTTCCATTTATCTTAAATCTGTATATTTCCATAATGGTTTTCTACATCTATATTTATGTTGGTATTTTTCTATCTACTTCTACATATTTAATATTGGAAGCTGGTACTCCTTAATAAAAATGATGAAAGCCTGTCAAAGGATTTTATTTGCCAACACTGGCAAATTATAAAATATTTCATGTTATTTCTCTCACCTACTCCAGAATCCTAAAGGGAAACGTGGTGATTCTCTGGAACTATTCTTTCCAGAACTACTGCTAGATATGATTGATGTGACCTTTTGATCAGCTGCCTCCAAAAGCAACTTACAAAAGCACAGTTCCCCTCAAACAGATTTTCTTTCACACAATTTACTGAGTCTACATTTTTACTTACATGGAATTAATATATTAAGCTAACATTAGTGGTTCCTCTGTTATATACTGTACATACTTCTACTTTTTTCTTAATATAACTGCTGTTGTCCTTAGTTACTTCTTTAATAAGCTTTTATATATGGACCTGACTTATATGGACCTGACTTATATGGACCTGACTATGGCAAAAAGAAGATTTTTAGGAAAAGACTACATTTTCATGCAAATCAAATGCCATTATTTTTTTATGTCAAAAAAAAAAAAAGCCACTTTAGGTGGTCTGGCTTCTACCTAACTCCTTGATTCACAGAATTATTTGGGTTGGGAGTTGCCTTTAAAACTGCCTAGTTCCAACCCTTCCTGCCAAGGTGTCATGGTAGATGCTGGCGCAATGCCAGTGTCCCCATGAAAATATATGCTCCCTGGTGTCTGCTGTGAGATGTGACCAGGAACAGAACAAAGCAGGGTCAAACTTAGGAATAAAGAAGAAAACCTTTATTAACCTATAACTATATATAAAGAGAAACACACACAGAACTCAGAATGAAAACCTTCCAAAAACATTCCTCCTCCCCCTCACCAAATTTCCAATACATCCACCCCTCAGATCATCAACTCTCAGTCCATCACCACCCTTTAGATAATCAATTCTCAGTTCATCAAGGAGAGAGGAGTCCCTCTTGTACCACAGGCTTGCCCTGATAACACAGTTGAGACCTCTTGTGTTTCCTGTCACACGCGGCACCACCCGGAGAGATCCTTTGCCATGGTGACATTTTCCTTCCATGCCCAGTGCTCTCACCACTGTGCATGGACCAGAGCTGCTTCTAGGGTTTTCCTTTTAAGGGTGCTTTGCCCAGTTCCAAAAAAAGCACAGTCTCTTACTTTCAGGACACCTGCCCCCCCAAATTTCGCCCCCTGGGGCCGAGGGGTCTCGAGAACAGAGATCTTCTTCCCTGAAGACGGAGGGCACCACTACCCTCCTCACCTGCCATCTCCATTCATGCGCTCCTTCACATAACATCACTGCACTCTCTTGGCTCCAAGCCATTGCCTCCCCCTAAACGCAGTCTCTGTGTCACAGTAAAATGGTTCTGTCGATGGCTATGCAAGAAAAGTCCAGCCAAAGGCTACTCCATCTCCTCCTCTCACCTAAATTTCTTCTCAACTTCCCTCGTGGCCCATTTCCTCTTATCTCATCTCTATCTCTCTTCTCATTTAACTCCAGGAGGATCAGCATTTGCAAGGTTTCAATCATCCAAGAAAAGGGTTAAAAATCTCAGGCAGTGTTTGTCCAGAACTCCCACGCTGCCCTGCCCTGCCGGGCACCTTCTCACTACACCCGCCCTTCCCCCCTCCTTGCCTAGCCGGCCATGCTATCAAATTTCAAGGTGGGCACAGGCACCGGCTCTCCCTCTCTCTCTCCTGGGGGGGGTGGCTGCCCGATGCCTCCTCCACCCTTCCATCCTGTGGGGGCCTTCACCCCCTTCTCTGTCCAAGGCCCGGCCTACCTCACCCGGCCGCATGGCTTCCCCTCCCCGCCCAGCCCGCAGCCGGGCAGGGCAGCTCTGGCCTCTTTCACCGACTGAACCCAAGAGAGCTTCCCCCTGGCCGTGCTCTGCCTTTAACCCACTGTGTTCTCAGAGCTGTATCCACGTCCTCAGTGGCCACACCAGGTGCCAATATTCAAATCTGAGCGCCTATTGGTTTGACCACAGCATCTCAAAAAACTCACTTCCTTTTCAAACCAGGACACATGGTCAGGGACAACGTCCACTGGAAGAGATTGCTCAAAACTCCATCTAACCTGGCCTTAAACGCTTCCAGGGATGTGGCATGAATAACCCACTTTAGCCCACATTTATTTATTTATTTATTTATTTATTTATTTATTTGCACAGCTCGCTGAGGACCTATCAATTTATCAGTATATCAGTATATTTATGGAATTTTTTTGCCCAGAGCTGAATGCACTGCTGTAGGGGAAATCACACCAATGCCTTAGAAACAGAACTTCCATTAGACCTTTGCTTTGTAAGGTAATACATATGCAGTCCAAAATGTCCATTATCTTTGCTGTGTTATTGCAACAATATTTCACACTTTTGAACTGATATCTAATGTCCTGTATAGTATTCCTAGAATTAATTCTTTCCAGGTTGTCTCCCTTTCAATCTCTGTAGCAATTCATTTATCTCTGAACAGATTCTTGAGCTTGCATATTTTAAAGTTGAATACCTGATTTTTCTGCTCATGCTGCCAGTTTCTGAGTCCCCATTGGTGCTTTCTGCTTTTCTAAATCTATCATTGGCAAATTTCCTTAACAATGCCCTTGATTACTACTTTCTGTTAAATACTAATAAAATTTACATATCTGATTTCTGGGTCTTCAGTTTCATTCTCAAGTTGATATATGGAAATTTTAAAATAGTATTTCAAGTGTACTCCTCAGGGCTTCAATGTACTATTTTTCTAAAGAAATTGCAAATGCAAAAATATGTGAAAGATGTAAAATAAAGAACTTTTCTTATTCAAGTGCTTGAGTTGAAATCTAGGTTTAAAATGGCTACTGAATTTAACAACAAAAGTAGCATCACTACTTATGTTACTAAATAAAGGTAACTCTTTGCAGCAGGTTCTTTTCTTTTTTTTTTTTTTTTTTTTCCAGAGAAACAGAATCATTTAGGTTGGAAAAGACCTTTAAGGTCATAAGAGTCCAACCTTTGACCAATCACCATCTTATTAACTAAATGATAGTATGCCATGTCCAGTCATTTCTTGAACAGAGTTAGTGACTCCCTGGGCAGTCCATTCCAATGCTTAGCAACCCCTTCACTGAGAAAATTCTACCTGATATTCAGCCTGAACCTCTTGTGGTGCAGCTTGAGGAAATTTCCTCTTGTCCTGTCACTGTTTGCCTGGGAGGAGAGACTGGCCTCCACCTGGCTACAACATCCTTCCAGGCTGTTGTAGAGAGCACTAAGGTCGGCCCTAAACCTTCTCTTCTGCAGGCTAAACAGCCCCAGTTCCTTCAGTCTCTCCTCCTATCAGTCGCTCTCCAGACCCTTCAGAATCTCTGTTGCTCTCCTCTGGACTCCGCAACACCCCAATGTCTGTTTTGTTATGAGGGCCCCTGAACCAGACACAGCACCTGAGGTGTGCCAGGTATGAGGTGACAATCACTGCCCTGGTCCTGCTGGCCGCACTATTCTTGATAAAAGCCAAGATACCATTGGCCTCCTTGCCTTTTCTGCTGGTCAGCTTTCCAGCCACTCTTTCCCTGACCTGTAGGTCTGCATGGAGCTTTTGTGGCCAGCACGTAGGATCTGGTGCTTGGCCGTGTTAAACTTTATACCACCAGCCACAGACCATCAGTCCAGTCTGTCCAGATCACTTTGGGCTTCTTACCTTCTCACCCTCCAGCAGGTCAACACTCCCACCCAACTTAGTGTTTCCAGTGAACACATTGGGGTGCCCTTGGTGCTTTCATCCTGATCATCCAGAAAGATATTAGACAGGACTGATAAAGATGCTAAACAAGACTCTTTTTTGTTTAGTTTTCAACATATGTGCATTTTAAGAATAGGAATACTCATTTCACTGTAATGAAAAAAGCATATTTACTGGTACTTTTGCAAAATATGCACCCACACATCCTCACAGAGGCAGAATTAATTTCTTTATTGGTTTGCTGAGCTAGCTTTCTGTGGATTGCTCTACTTGGCTAAGTGTTCTTGATAATAGATATCTTCACTCTCAAGGGCTGTTACTCTATCACCTTTAATGAACATGATAAATATGTTCCTTTTCAAACATAAAATTATTTTACCAAAATTAAGAGACTCACGATGTTTATACAAGCTGCATCTTCCTTACACTTCTGTAAAAGTGCATTTTGTTTCACATTTCTGTGTAACAGAATTCTGGAGATGGTGCTCTGTGGTATTAAATTTAACATACTGTCATCTTACTTTAAAATGAGCGTCATGCAAGCATATGGTAAGAATAAAGCATTCTTCTTCTCCACTGAGAAATGGTATCTAAAATTATTATTGCGTGTAAAGCGCTGCAAAACCTGTATGTCTAAATCTCTGAATATCAGAATTATTTAAAATATTACATTGGGAGTACAGTAATTTCAGTACTATCTGACCCTTGATCTACAGACACACCACTGCTTGTATGTGTGAGTGATTTATTCTTATTGCATTAATAATTTTCATCTTTTATTGTGTGACTAATGCATGAACTTTGTTTACTTTGTGCTTTTCCATTCAGAAAATGACTTCAAAAAGTCACACCTCCAGATTCATTCTTATTTGGCCTGAGTATATTGCCTATTATTAGTTCAGAAATGTGACAGCTATCAAAACATGTGAAGCCCATGGATAGGAGCTGAGAAGTGAAGGAAGATTTTGAGCAACATTACTAAATAAACATATTTATTAGGTCTCTTATTTTTTCACAAGTTAGAAAAATGTAGAATTATAGCATCTAAGCTGTTTTATTTTAAAACCATATTTCATTATGGAATACATGAATGGATTATGCAGTGAATTTCCTTCTTCTTGATTTAGGAAAAAAATGCTTACATGAATATAGTGATCTCACTACTGTTCATGGGAGATAAGAGGGACTCTAAGGAGACTGCCAGTAGGGTAAAAAAGTTGAGATTTAGATATATAGTAGTGGAACTATAGCAATCTTTAAATGGAAAATATTTCACTGTAGTGAAACTTCTGTAATTTTCTGAACCTTGAAAGAGGAGATTTCCTGAATCTGGAAGGAGGTATTTTTTCCATAAAACTGTTTTTTTCCCAGTGAGGGCAGGAGCATTCAGATGTGCCTTTGTGTCATACAGCCTAGTGGCATCTTAAAGGTCAAAAGTACCTTGCAGAATGTACAGGATTTTTTGAAATGTGAACACATCACAGATATTAGCAGATTAACAGTATAACATACAAATTAATGAAGATTAATGAAAATTAATTTCCTCCACTTGTGGCGCAAAGGGGCTCAAATCTAACTATTGGGAATATTTATGTCTCCAATGGTTACAATATGCTGAAGTTCTGCCCTGAATGTCTCGGATGCAAATCAGTGACCAGGTCTCTTAGCCCCCACAAGGCCTCCAGGCAGCTCAAATGCAGTTACTGTGACAAAATTAGAGCAGGGCTTCTGCACGAAGCTCTCTGAGAACTTCTTAGAGAGGCTGGAACCTCTGTGGATACAGTGAACCTCAAATAAACCTGCCAAGGCCACTATAGCCAGTGTCAGAGGCCATACCTGACATGACCACAGTTAGCCATCTCCTACTTTTTAGCCTCCTTTAGAGCTCATGATCCTCAGCATTGTCATTCTGGTGGCTCACAGATACAGCTCCTAGGACATGGAAGGTCATTGTCCTTGTTATAACCATCACTTCAAAAGTAAATACGTTGAAAGAAATTATCTTTACGGTATTATACTTGTACAAACTAATTTTCTGTATTGTTTAAGTAAAAGCTGGTGCAATCTGATACAAGCTCAGTTGGCTGTAGAATGGTACTAATGATGTCCAGGATGCAGCTCTGATCTCTGTGTAGGCCATTCACTTAAAAGCTGGACTTGATGATCTGTGTGAGTTCCTTCCAACTCAGACTATTCTTTCATTCTGTGATTCCGTACATCCTTTTTCAGCTGCTTGTTTGTTTGTGTTGTCAGTTTCTGCAAGTAATCTCAGAAACTTGATTTCAAACTTGTGGCTAACATTTTTTTTAAAATTGCTTAGCATAAACCACCTTCTCATAAGCAAGAACCTTCTAGAATTAAAATGTGAGAATGGATTGAACACAACTTTCTAATTTTGAAGTGAAAATAGCCAAAACACATGAACAACTGAATAAAATCTAGACTGCCTGGAAACAGAAAAGAGTGGATAACTGTTCCACGCGGGTTTGTTTTCTGAACTGTTTGCTAGAAGTCGAAAGCAATGTGTTTTGCAATGGCAAACTGAAATTGCTAAGACAAGTAGTAGAGAAACTAATAACACATAGGTGCAAAATGGCCAAAGGTCAGCTGCAAAAACTGAGATGTGAAGAACTTATGGAGGCAAAACGTATAAAAGGACAGCCCTAGGGATCTCTTCAAGAGAACTTGCTTTGCACCACTGGGAGACAGGCAGAAGAATCCCCTGCTCCTTTTTCTTTTTTCTTTCTTTTTTCTTTTTTTCTTTCTTTTTTCTTTTTTTTTTCTTTTTTCTTTTTTCTTGTTTCTTTTTTTTTCTTTTTTCTTTTTTCTTTTTTTCTCTTTTCTTTTTCTCTTTTTTCCTTTCCCTTTCCTTTTCCTTTTCCTTTTCCTTTTCCTTTTCCTTTTCCTTTTCCTATTTTTTTCCAATTCTACTCTTTTCTCTTTTTTTTTTCTCTTTCTCACTTTATCGCTTCCTTGTACAGTGCCAAGGGTGCAATTTTAAATAGTATTTTCCCTTTCCTAACAAAACTGTAGATGTTTCCAGTGATTATCTGCCATCTGTTGATTTCAGTATTTCAATTGCTTCAGAATCCTCTGGAAAACAACTCTTTCTCAAAGGAGGGTTGAATGTACATTCAAAGGTAGCCTCAGCTGAGCAAGTGTCCAGCTAATCCCCTTAGCACACAGGGACAAGGCTGCCACCAGCTCTAATTGATTCTGAAATGAATCTGTATAGAAAACTAGAAGGTTTGGATTCCCATGTGAGCTTCAATAAAGGGCCAGGATGTAAGCCTGACAGCTGAATAGATTCATAAATGAAAATCTGATAAGCAGCTTAAAAGTGTACTTAAGTCCAGAAATTATTTGAATGCTCTTGTTAATGGCACTTTGTATATTGTCATCTAGTTAATTATCTCTGAAGATGAGTTCTTGCAGAGGAGAAGATACGGCAGCCTTTCACAGCCTTTTCTCATCACATATTTATTAAATTCCACCCTCCTTGCCAGTAGCTGGAAGGCAGAATGAAAGGATTAGGCGACTGCAGTTCCTCTGTGGCTGTCAGTTCACTGTGCCAAACTTCAAATATGAACTGTTGCATGTACTGTCAGAGACATTTCCTTTATATCTTAATTTGCAAATGAGGAGATGACATTTGTTAGGCCTTGTATTTGCACACATGAAAAGCAAATACTGTCACTGCTGGCTATTTTGTTTATCCCTTTGGAGATAGTGTATGGCCTATTTATAAATTTTCTTCAGATTTTATTTTTTTTTTTTACTGAGATAGTCATGGAGCTACACAGCCTCATATTTTATTCAGGAAGCCTATCTGCAGTTTATGAAGCATGCCCTGCATGCCACAACTATTTAAAACAATGTCTTTAAATCTATTTTCACTTTGCTGTTTTGCAATTTTTTTTGATAGATGTTCCTATTTTGTAAATGTTTCATATAGATAGGTTGATGAATTTTTATGTGCATACAGGTAGGTACACCTGCCGTTTTTTGTTTCTTATGTGTTTATCTGCCTACCTGCATTCATATTAATAGTGGAGAGGTAGAAAGATTGTGCTGGAGGCAAAGGCTGTTCTGTCCATCACATTCTTATAATTCACCATCAGATATGAAATGGGTAAGAAATCAAGATGGAAGAAGAAGAAATGAAATGCACTCTTCATTAGAGGAAGTTCACTTACCAAAATAAATAACCAGAAATAATACTACAGATATACAGTGTCATCTATATTATCATCTCAAAATACCCAAGAAAATATTGTTGATGAATAAAATCTGTATGTTTTCTACTTTTGTTAATAATTACAAACTTTGGTATATTTAACTGCAAAATTGTATTTCTGTACTAAGATTGAAGGCACATTCCTAAAAAGCACAGCAGTCTGTGCTCACTGTACTCAGCACACAGAATTTCTTGAGGAGTCATCAAGTCATTTCTTCCTCCACATCTGCCTCATTTTTTAGACACAATTATTTTTAATTTGTCTGAATGGCAACAAGGTGAAGAGCTAGGATACATAAATTCAATTTGCTCTGAAAACACACACATCTTATCTGACCTCAGTCAAGATGGTTTTTTTCCTAGCACTCAAATGTGCATAGGAGTTGTCACTATAGTGGTATTTCTATTCTCACATGACAAATGTAGCCACATAAAAAAGAAACAGCACCCTGAAAAGGATGGTTGTCTCCTTGTGTCACGTGTTAATGGAAATCTATGTTGATGTATATATATTTAGACATCTAAATCAACCTCAGATGCCCTAAAGGTCTTTTCCTGGGTTTTCCGGGAATCATAGGTCTTTTGATTATATCTCTGAGTACTGTTACAGTAAATGCCACTTGTTTGCTATTTCCAAACATTCCAGTCCATACTGCAAAGTCGGTAGATTTTGAAATTCCTGGAGATAAAGCAGAACCAGCAGGAATCATTCTGGCCAGTATCTTACAGTCACTGCAGAAACACTGGCATATGGCTGAGACTTAATCTCTCTTACAAAGCCATTTCCCCTCCTCCTCCTGTTTCTTTGCCATTTTCAGCAAGGGCTGTTAGGAAATTCAGAGCTGGAGCAACAGCAGCAGCTGCCAACTGCAGTGGGTACTGAGCCCTCTTCATCTGGAGGGTAACTAGGACACGGTTGGTGACTGATGAATTCCTGGCTAGCAAATTAAAAAGTGGCACAGAGAGTGATCTTCAAGGGGCAAAGGGGAATACAGCTGAAATGTTCATTTAGAATAAAAATTTATTCATGGAGCTTGAGTCAAAGCCTAAGGAAGTCAATGGAAAATTTATTATTTACTTTAAAAAGCTTTGGATTTGTACCTAAGTTAAATGGATGTTTAAAAAAATATTTCTCATTTAAGTGGACACCACTTCGGCTTGTAAAGTGCCTGGAAATCCTGAAAAGGTCAGTAAAAACTCAAACCAGGATTCTTATCAAACTATCACCAGAGGTGATAATCATTAATATGTACAAATATGTGATTAATTACTAATATGTACAAATTACTTTTCTGCTGTCTTAACGTACCTATGCAATACCTGAAATGTTTCAACACTTAGTGAGGTATGAGAGCAGTATTCTACAATTGTATTTTATTTTATATAAGAGTTGCCAAAAATTTCTTCTTAAAAGGTTCCCAAAAAGTCCTCTAAATACACGTTAGAAGCATAAAATATATGGAGGGAAACAAAATCTCTCTGCTGCTTAGATGTGCATATACACATCTAAATAATTCTTTAAGGTAATATCATTACAATCCTATGGAACACAAATTATTTTATATCAGTTTTGAAGCAGGTGTGTTTCATATTAAACCATATTTATTTATAAACCAGTTCTGTAAAGATTTACTAACTTTGCAGGTACTTTATATGTGGCATGTAACATTTAAACACAGAAGGTCCTGAACAAATGTTGTTCTTGCGAAAGGCTGAGTCATTCAATCAAACAATCTGAGGCATTGAAATTTAGTTTTGGTTTAAAATCCCAGTGTTTTGGGGAGATAATATCTCTGCCTCTGGTCTGTAGGAATTCATCCCTATTTACTGGCATAGTCTGAAACTATCCTAGAGTGGACCACTAGTTACTTTTACTTTATAAAAATTTGTAAGAGCAGACAGCAATATCCTATTCTATATGCCAATTCAGTGGTTAAAATGTTTTTCAAAATTTGAAAACTGGAGGTTGACACCCTCAGTAGCTCAATTTCTATGTGGTTCCAACACAAACCTCCCTTCTTTTAAAAAAACATTGCCAAAGGCAAATAAGTAAGTAAACAAAATGGACTCCTTGAAATGGGGGCCTGGTGGCAGGGTGGAGATGTGTAGACATAAGTAAATGGGTCTGTACATGTTTTATATTACTAGGATTAGATTTGGGAGAAAAATCAAATTTCAGAAGACACTGAATTTGAAACAGACTTTTCATTTGGGTGGATAGCAAGCATTATTCCCTGGCTTGCACAGGATGGAGGACCTGCTCCAAGGATGATCTGTATTTAATGGAGATAAGAGAAGGGATCCAAGAGGGGAAAAATATATTTACATATTTTACCAATGATTGCATCATTTGGCATTAATTAACTAGCTTTTATGCAAGGATCAGTACACAGATCTCTTTCCAGAAGGTTTCACTGACTGAAATAAAATTATGTTGGCGTCTGGATCAGGTAGTGTAGTGAATTTAGGCTTCTTTTTATCTGTTTTTATCTATCTGTCATACATCTATTGATCTATCGTATAAATACATCTATAAAAATTGTGCTCTCAGGGCTAAAAATAAGATTATCTATGTGAAGAGGCAATTGCAGAGACAGCTTGTGTTGTCAGGATGGTAGCAGCTTTAGATACGCCCAAAAGCAGAATGTTTGGTACCTACAGACTTTTACCAGTGGAGAGTTAAACACGTACAGACTCAGGATGGTTAGGAGCTAAGTAGGGATTGCAGTCATGAACTTAAGTACATCAACTCCATTTAAAGTATAAAAGTCTTGTTTTGGAGCTAAACTGATGATTCTTCAAAGAGCAACTTTTTGAGCTATGTGCCTCAGTGAAGATGCAGGAAGTCTTTCTTCATAGACTCTTTTGTAGGACTCTAAGTTACCATCTAAGTACTTCAGAATTTAACTCTCTTATTGCAGCTATTGCTGTCATAGGAAGATATTGAAAAATGAATTTTATAAGCATTTTAACTGTCCCTCTTTTTTTGCCTTATTTTTACAACTTAGTTTGTATCTCTAAGGGGAGAAAAAAAAAGACAAAAATATCCACAGTTGAGGCAACTATTTTTAAATCCCTAGTACTGGACAGAGCCAAAATCCATCTTTCTTTTAGGATATCTGCCAATCCCATCTGTTTGGCAAAAAAAAATTAATTTTTTCTTCCCTCCAACTCCCTCTCTTTGTTTTCTTCTGTTTTGACAGATAGCCTCCAGGTTTTGTGTGAAGCAGAAGCTTCTGAAAATCTTTCAAAAGGCTATTTGTATGAAACACAATCCTTGCAAAGGCAAAGGAGGGAGTTTTTTGGTTTTAGGTAGTGTCAAAACCATGTCCAAACAGATGCTACAGAAAGTGCTTGCACACTGCAGCAAGGAACACTGATCACTGTGTCTGCCGTTCATCTTCATGGTTTGACAACTGTGCAAACCAGCATATGGTCTCATATGCAAAATGCTTAAAAGGTATCAATGCTGACAGGATCCCTGGCTGTCCTCCTGAGCTTGACTACTGCTATTTAATGGAATTCAGGACAGTGTAATGTGATGTTGTCTATTAGTCAACAATGAGTTTATGGATAACTAGATATGATACCTTAATTTCCTTAGGAGCTTTCAATCTCAATTTAAAAAGCAAATGTTAGGTAAGGGAGTTGGCAAGAAAAGGGAAATAATAGTTCTTTTTATATGTTTTTTGTTGTTGGGTTTTTTTTATAGCCAATGTATGATTTTTATTTGCCTTATCTTACTGTGTGAAGAATGTGATTAGATCAGAGGATGCTATGAAGAATTGAAATGAATTTGTAGTAGTAAAAATAAGTGAGTGTTGGTGAAAAAAAGCCATGTAAGAAAGGAGCTGACTAAGTATGATCACTATTAAAAGAGGTAAAGGGAGTTTACCATCATCTTGTCTCAGAGACAAGTATAATGGAATAAGATTGACCATATTTCTACCTACCTTTACAAAACTGGTTCCTACTGTGCAAACAGAGTTTTCTTACTAATAAAGTATAAATTTAAACTAAGAAAAGTGGCAAAGATTGTTGAGAGATTTTATGGTACAAAACAGGAATTACAAGAAGAAAGATATTTTGCATTTTCTCTCACTGGAAATATAAATTTCAATTTTGTATTTCAATACTGAAAAGAATTTGCCTATAGTGAGTTGTTAAACTATTAGTATTTAATCTGCATGGTGTTATTTTTATCTCAGTTTTCAACAGCAACTTGTTTCACAGGAAAGCCTTTCTAGAAGGTACAGGATTCCAAAGCTACCCCATAATAGCTACAGGCTTTAAAAAGGCTAAATGTTTTTTATGTGATCAGAGGCTGCTGAGCTTTTTTGGTGGGTTTGTGTTTTTGGTTTTTGGAGGTTTTTTTGTTGCTGTTTGCGGTTTGGTTTTTTGTTCTTTGTTTTTGTTTTTGTTTTTGTTTTTTGTTTGTTTGTTTGGAGTGATTTTGGTTTTAGTTTTGATTTTGGTTTGGTTTGGGGTTTTTGTACCTTTTTTAAATTTGGAATATAAAATATGAACATTTTTATAAATATCAGGGAAAGTTCTAATTAAATAAATTCTTGTGGTCTGAGACCACAGGTAAATTTCAAGTCACTCTTAGTTGAAAGGTCCAGATGGCTCACACAGAACTTTTTTGTTTGAACTCTCTAGTTGGTAATTTATTTCCTCTTGCATACATACTCTTGTTTATGAATTCTTTCACATCATGGAAAATTATTACCTTTATATAGGAAATGGTTATCTCTATTGGAGCATTTCTAGATGCAAGTAGAAGGATTTTTAATAAGGTATTTAATGGTCAACCAAATAATCTTTTATTCTTTTCCACCTTCACTCTACTCTTCTTTCTGTATATATAGGTAAACCTTGAAATGATGCATTTGATTATGTAAAAGATTTAGATTTCCTATAAATAGGTGTAGGCAAAACCCTTGAGGAGTTTGTTTTATTGCTGCAGTTTCTGTATTTTACTTAACTATGTGTGAGATATTACCAATAAATGGAGGAGAAAAAAAAAAAAAGGAAACTGGAGTAAACAGACTTTGATTTGTAAAGAAAACATGGAAAAGGCATCACTCAAATAAGGAGGATGAAGACCCACATGAGTTATTAGAGAATGGGAAATGTAAGAAATACATCAGAGAGAGAATCTCAGGTAAGGGTAAAGATGGAAAGCAGAAGAAGAAAAGAGTCATGTGAAGGAGGAACCGCTGAGATAGTGGGAATTGAGGTAACAGCACAAACAGCAGAGAGACAGAAAATGTGGAAAATTGATAAAGAATTGAATAAAATATATAGAAGAAAAGAAAGAAAGAAAGAAAGAAAGAAAGAAAGAAAGAAAGAAAGAAAGAAAGAAAGAAAGAAAGAAAGAAAGAAAGAGAAAGAAAGAGAAAAAAGAAAATTGAAGACTCATATTACTGCATTAAAAGAAAACCTAAGTAAATTTTTTATTTCTATTTTCACCTCCTTTTGCTGCAGCACTAAAAGATGATTATAAGCTTGCTAGAAGTTGCCATATATGAAGCCATCTTGTCACAATTTTCCACTGCCATCCATTTCATGTGTGAGAAGGAAGAGTTTCCACACTGTAATGCAACGAATTAGATTCCAGGCAGCTGCAGACTTGAAAATTTGTTCTTGTCTCTATGGTGTAACCCATTCCTCCTCCTGAATAAAACAGGTAATCTGGCACCAGAGAAGACCTGAATGATTTTTCTTAGATTTCCTAGTAATTTTCCAGTACAGAGAAGGTTTAATTAAATCTAGATTTTTTTTTCTTTTTATCAGTAATAGAAAAACCTGAGAGAAAAAAAAAAAAAAAAAAAAAAAAAAAGGAAGGAATGCAATCAAGATGGAAAAATAAAAGCTTTGGAGACTTGTGCTTGCTCCCAGATGAATGAAGACCAAATCTTCAGAAGACTTCGCCATCCAAGCAGGAACTGCTGCTCCCACTCCTCAATCTGGGGCTAACAAGAGCCAGTCTAAAATTCCATGTGTCCCTCATGAGAAAAGTGGGCAGCACTCACAAGGACTGTTTGTTGCTCTAGGAATTCTGATGCTTCAGCATAACCCCAGGTGAAGTAGGCATTTATTCATGGGAATCCCCACCACAAGAAAGGAGAAACACCTTAGGGTATTCACCCTACCTAACTGTGCAGGTCTAAGTGCAAATAACTTCAGTTTGAAATGTCATTTTCATCTGCTTTGTTGAAACCTTCAATTTCTCCACACTGTCAATAGAAAAATAGGTGCAGTTCTAAAAGACAATTGATATGACTGATCCCAGGTATTTATCTAGGTATCAATGTTAGAATGAAATGTGTCACTCTCAGCAGATGCCCGTTTTTCCTCTCTGATTTTAAAGAAAATTTTGGATGAATAACTCCTTAAGAAGAGATTTATTTTTGACCCTTAAGTAAGGTGAAAGGATTCTTAGAGCAACACAGCGTCTTTCTTAGGTACATGAAAACTTCATGACAAGGACTGAAACTCTACTTCTGTGAAGACAGTTTTTTTACTGCAGCCCATTTTGAAACTGGGTTCAAATCTAACACAGAATGAATCCTCAAAATTAATGAAACTAACAAGAAATGCATTCTCTTTTCTATGGTATCAAAGGGGCTGGCTAAAATCAGAAAAAAATTTGAAGTCCTTCCTGCTCTTGAATAAACTGGAATGAATCCATTATGATGGCAATTAGGGTTGTTCCTGCTATTTGTAGACCAGAGGGTAGATGAAATAATTTTCATTATTCCGTTTGAAAGTTTTACTCTTGCTTGATGGAGTGACTGGGGGTAAAGAGATTGGTATAGATTTCATTACATAAGACCATAGTACATCTAGAAATTTTGGCCAAATCCTACTTATACTCTAAGAAATAGTTTATGGTTTTCTTTCCTGTCCAAATAAGTCCATTTACATCACTTGTCTAGAGCCATAAATTTTGTTCCTTTCAAAACCAACCTCACTGGTGTCCATATCAGCAATTGTAAATCAATCACATTTTGAAATTATGGGATTATTAATTTTGGGATTAATCAAGAAAAAATAATAACTAAAAAGTAAATTCTAAAAATTTGGTCAAAAAGATATTACAAAATGAACAAAAAGCTATCTGTTTCTGTTTTCCTCTTCTGTCATTGAAACATTTTTTTTTCTATGAAGAATGTTCCATAGTTTTTACAGGGAAATGGTGCAAGGACTGGGATTAAGATCTCAGTTCTTGAAATAGCAAGAGGGTCCCTCTAAAGTTATTTGAAATTGAAGGCACACAGAACGCTGAAACTAGGGACTCCACATGTTGCCCTGAACTTCTGAATGATTTCTCTTTACTACATGGTGATACACCACAAATTTCCAGTTAACAGAGGATTTTCATCCCGGGCACAACAAAGAAAAAATTCTCAGGTTTTGGTTAATTTATGCGAAGTGATTTTAAGAACAAAACAAACTTAAGCATGAATTCCAGCACAGAAAAAAGTCACCAGTCAGTGTTTTTAATGATATATTCTTTAAAATTACTTACGATGTTTGAAATAAAGACTTTTTTTAAAAAAATTAATTTGTATTCATAAGTATATCCTAAATTAGTCACATTGATAGAAATGTCTCAAATTCTTGGTTAAGTTAATTAGCAGAACTAAATAAATCAGTACTACTATAATAGTCAGCAAGTTTCTTGACCTTTTTTATTGAAAATTAAAATGATATTTTTGGTTATTAAGAATTTTACATTTATAGTGCCTATCTGAGTTATTCTTTTATTTTCCTGATTTGTCAAGTGCAAAAAAAGAGATTGCCTAGGCAATTATTAAGATTTTTCATAAAGGAAATGACACTCAGGAATCGAAGTCCCATTTAAAGTGAGAAAGAGCTGGAAAACCAAACTTCTCTTTCACAATGATAATTACCTTTTCATGACTTACAGGAAATTATGGGGGAAGTTGTGAAAGAATCTGCTGAATAAACCATTTGATACCTCACACTCCTTACCTCAGCTACGAGAAAATCCTTTATATATCTTTGCAATAGAATGGGATATTGTCTCACAAGCTCTATGCAGGTTTATTTTAGCTCAGTATGATGTTGATTGTAAGCTATTATTGACTAGAAAAGAGGGATAACAACTTTTCTTGCACAAAGATGCATCACATATATAATAAATTTGAGTGTTGAAGGCTAAGGTTTTACCCCTTTATTTTGTCTGGTTATTTGAAATATTTTTTTTGCCATTATATTGGCAAAGAAAAAAATGTATCATGGCATTTTTTATATTTTATAAATATATAATAGAAAACCTGACTCCTCCTTGTACAGCAATTACTTTTTTCCATCCTTACCTGTGTGTCAAGAGGATGTGGATATCTCAGGTATAACCTTTCACCTTCTTGCTTAGAATTTTTGCACAATATAATCTTTTGAAAGGTGAAATGTTTGACATCCTTCACTGAAAATGCTGCATTTATTTTGACAGTGCTGTATCTAGTATGTTTTCCTTTCTAGGCAAACTGTCTGGAAGGGAAAATCGAAATAACAACACAGTGGCTTTTGTGTTTGTTGCTATGGCTAAACTGCATAGCAACAAGACTTGGGACACTTGCCTGTATTCAGGAAAAAGTGAAAATTTAGCTTTCTGTATGAAGTGTGTAATGCACGCACACAGAGCAAAAGCTCAGATCAAAGTAGTGACCTCAGATCTTATCCATACCTTTCAACAAGAAAGATTGGTGGACCTTAAATTCCCAGAAGGTTTATTAAACAAAGGTAAATTAACTATGTCTTGTCACAATGAAGTGTTTCTTTATATAAATTAAGCAACTACTTTAATAAAGAGAAAGAAATATTAAGAAGCATAAGAAGAGAGACTTGTGGTGTGATACAGAAATAGGAGAAATAAATCAAAGAACAACCTTCTATTGACAGACCAAATTTCTAGCTGTTCCCTATGCACCTTTCAAGAGATGATCCTTTCCAGAGAGTTTCACAGTATATGGGAATGATCAGGACATATTTTGCTGCTCAGTTTATCTGTTTTTCTGTTCATTGTTACTTCTTATGGTTTATTTCTAATTGTTTGGGGAGAAGGAGGGCAGAAAATTTGTTTGAGTGGTTTTATGCTCTTTTTTTTCTAAACATTTATGTGTGGATTTTTCAAAAACTTACTATTCTACATTCTGAATAAAAAAATTAACTCAGCTTCTCTAACATGCTTTATCAGAACAGCTATAGAACTAATGGTTGGAAGTAAAGCAGTAAAGATTAAAGTGATTTTCAATTATTTTCCTTTACTACTTTGTACTGCTTTGGAAGAAATGTAGAGGAGTTCACAAAAATAAAAAAAAAACACCAAACAATGATACTAAGTTGAAATTTGTATCCCCAATTTAAAATGTTAGTATCTCAAGTTTTCCTAAGGCAACCTTTCTTTTGCAGGTCTAATCTGAGGATATCTGGACTGTAGACTATAATTAAACATTGCTTTAGCATTGTGCTCTTATATTTGAGCTATTCCATTACATATTGCTTCACCTCTGTGGCATACTTTTATTCTCAAATGTCTCAATCATTGCAACAAAAGTGAGAGTTCAGTTTCCAAGGCTGATTTTGTACTTTAAGGATATCTCCGCCTCCTCCCTGATTATATACTTAGGTACTTTTGCTTGACTGAAACTGTTATATAGAATATAAGCTTTTGTACTCATAGACATATGTAAATGGAAACAAGGGGAAAAAAGTAACCCATGCTGAGGGACATGTACATTTCCAAAAGACTGAGCAGGAGGTATGTAGACAAATCCTATTATTGGGTAATGAGATTTGTGTGCGTACGCGGACACTATTATGAAAATGTAGCTCTTTTTCAAAACAAAGTGAAAGAAGGGGGCAATCTTTTCAGCTGAGGTCAAATTCTGCTTCCAGTAAGGATGTAATAAGTTCCAATAAAATCAGCCTTATTAGTGTTCAAAAGTAGCTGAAAGAAATAAGCAGCTTTTACATTCAGAGAAATTTCAGATGACTTTGAGCCTGATCATGATCTCATTGAAAGTAACAGGAATTTCACCAATGAGTTGTAGCAACAAGCTTATTAATTACTAATCTGCTAAAGCTCTCTTGGTGTCAAGAAGTTTGCATTCCTTACAATAGTCTTCTATGAAGTGAAGTAATTCATGTAAAATCAGGAATGTTGTGAATAAAGATTCAGCCATTTCATCATTGGTGGACTTGGAGAAAATTTTACTATGCATTTTTAAGTCATAAGTCAAGATCTTGATAGTCACTTAAAATTGTGGGTTTTATAATACAATATATGTTGTATATGTCCATGTCTGCTGCTACTGGACAACATAGACTTATGTACCCAAAGTTTTTTTTATAATCACATTGACTAAGACTATGCTTTCTCATAAAGGAAAACAGTGACTCTTTAGTAATAAAAGGATTCTGCCAGAAATGCTATTTAAGAAAAACATGCAACATGATAAAATGCATAAATCTGAGAGCATTGAGTGTCTATAAATTGGAGAAAACTACATATAAAACATAAAAATTGAAGAGAGTTTTAGATAATGCTGGTAGCCTTCATGCTTTACCAGCTTTAAAATGCTTTACAAAGAAAAAATGTCTTTGCTTTGCTTAATACTCCTGGTAACCCAGAACCATTTAATAATAGAAGATAGATAACTAATGAAAATTAAGTAACACTCTACTATTTTTAATTTTAAAAATAGGCAGCTGTTAAATGTTTCATACATGAGAGAATAAGGTCTCCATACATCTTAATTCCCTTTTTACACCACAGGGTTCCTTTTCCCCAGGAAATTTCTAGGGGAGAGGATCACTCATATCTCTCACAGCTTGAGGAATTGCAACTTCAGAAGTTGCAGTGAGTACAATGCTGACAATGGAGGTGGAATTTTCGCTGTCATGTCCAAAATTATTCAGCAGAATGTTTTCATGTTCTGAGATGACACTATTATTTGCGAACAGTGTGTGTCTGTTATATGTTGTCCCCAAGATATGTGTTAAAACAGCACCTGTTCAAGTCATTGGATTATCAATTTTGAGGAATATTTCTAATCCAAGTGATGGTCCTATTTACAGATCCTTTCAGCTGAATGTATTGTTGGATAACTGTTAAAAATTGGATGGAAGTTAAAAAATACTTGGTAGTAAAAATGGAACAAATAAGTAGATTAATGGATATCATCACTACCTATAGGAACTGCACATACATTTGTAACTACATAAGCTAATACCTCCAATTTTTAAGCTGATCATGAATGCATGTCCAGATCAGATGCCACTTTATTTTTCAGCAACCATGATAAATTTGGGAAGAAAGTCATAAAGCAAAAGAATAATTTCTGTGTTTGATAATACAGTGTCCCCCTCTCTCACCATCTGCATTTTCAAGTAAATGTGTACAGCTGCAAATTGTGCAAGAGACAGTTTGATGTGAAAAAAGTGACTAAATTCTTCTCTCAGTGACTAGGCTTTCCTCTCACTGTCTCAGAGGGAGGGAGAACCTTTCATGAAAGGTGTTTCTCTATCCATATTTTGCTTGCATGTGTATTACGTGTACTAATTTTATTTATTCTTTTTTACTGAAACTGCCATTCAGGTGATGTGATCTCCTAATTTTTCTTAGTGTGTATTTATGGGGTACATGCATATATTTTGAAGGAGTATGACTCTGTGCATGAAGGAAAACAGCTGGAGGAGCTGTGAAAAATTTCAAGTGATGAGAACTCTTGTCATTATGTCAGTTCCAGCATAACCTTTTTTCTGATCTGGTTTTCATTGCTGTGTGTGAAACTGAACTTTTTTCCTGTGTGAGGTCAACATCCATGTAAAACTATTGGAGACAAGTTCAGAATGAAACTTCATCTCTCTAAGAAAAATAACACAAAATAATGATTCAAAATTAAGGTATTGGTGAAACTTTGCTTCCATACAGACAGGGGTTATATACCAAGACTGTGTGACAGGAGCAGAGTCCCACTGTTGTCATGGAGACTGGAAAATAATTGTTAACAACTTCTAAAAACAAAAAATAAAAACATTTGGAATCATTCCCATCCGCTACCTTGCAAGTACTAATGTACAATTCTGTGATGTTTGTTTTAGATCCTGATGAAATAAACAACAATAAATAGCAATTTTTGGCTTTAAATGTATGCTTTTGCTTTCCCAGAACCAAATTTAACTATAAATAATTGAAACAAGAACCTATTTACATTTGTAAATGCATACACAGCCAGCAGGCAAGAAGAAAACTCTGCAAGAAAATTCTGCAAAATCATGAAGAAATTACAGAATTCAGCAGCTACATTGCACAGGGGAATCCACGAGCAAGAATCTGGTCCAGTGCTCCTTACCCACGGCTTGAGGGGATTTGAAGGACTTGGAAAGAAATTTGCAGCAGGCATTTTACTGCAGAAAGGTGATACCCAAAATATACAGTGCAAACACTCTTCCCCCCAATTCATCTTGAAAATGCCAGCTTCTCAGCTGTAGCAATTTTGAGTCATAGCATGGAGCTGTCACCTGCCATGTGAGTTCTGTGACATGTTTCACCAGAGGTCACTCTTTTCTTTCAAGTCACAGTTAGAGAAGACAGTTTCTATTCCCCTTTCCCTTGTATGCAAAGAGATTAGTGAGCATTCACCTAGGAATAAATGCTCAACTTATTTAATAAAATATGTAAATGATATCAAGGTCAACTAGAAGAAGAGTGTGTGTTTGCAAGTTTAAGGTGAACATGTGGTGATGTGGGAAAGCAGGATTTACTCTCTCTACTTAGCCACTAACTGATAACTCTTCACAGTAAAATAAGTGATCCCAGGGCCTTTTTGGGGAAAAAAAATTCAGCTATACAATAAGTGCTACATATAGCTATACTTTTTTGCTAGATTGTGCTCTCATGCTATCACAGACGTCAGGTAAAAGGAACTTTCACAAATCTCCTAACTTATCTTTGTCCAGAAAGAAAGTGATATTTCTGTACTTTTCCAACAGAATTCCCTGGCAATATTTAAAAGTCTTAAGGGCAGTAAGTCATCACATCCTGTGAAAAGGGTTTCTCACAAATCCCATGCAAACTCAGGAGACAATTCCTTTCATAAAGTGTTTATGAACAAATGCAGGTGTATTAGTGATCAAAAACTGTTTTGATGTACTAATAGTCATGCAGAATAAGACTGTAGCTTTGCTATTGTTTTTTTTTATTGTCTAGAATAATTTTTCTGAACTAACAGTAAAACCTTTGAGTTTCTATATTTTATATACTGACAATAAACACAAATGCACTATAAAATTATTTTTTTATTGCAAAAGAAATTTTAAATGAAGCAAAATGGAAAATACCTTACAGAGTATAACAATTGTTTGAAACCAAGCAAAACACAAGACTTTGAATGATTTTATTGGTTATTTGTGATTACTGAAAATTTAGCAGAACATCAAAAGATCAAAATTCCTAATTCAGTGGAGGCCTTTTTTGATGTATCAACTAGTATATTATTACTGGTTAGTGGTTTAAACTAAACTTAAATTGTTATATATTGCACTTCAAAGCTGAGACTTTGACTTTCTTTAGACAAAGCTGTTTTTTAAGTTTACAGGTATTGTTATCACAGCAGAAGGTCACTTGAAATCTGTTCTTTGGTCTAAATGATGCTTAAAATCAATAGTATCTCCTGAAGAGTTTCCCACCCTTTTTGGTTCAGTAGATAAACAGAGGCCTCATTCAAAACAACATAGAATTTTCAGGCTCAAAGTCATCTTTCAAAAAGAGGGAGACATTGGATTTTGTTTCTGTTAATTTCATTCTGCAGTAGTGTGATTTATTTATATCACCCCAATAACAGCTGCTGGAAGGATGCCCCAGGACAAAAGAATATATTTTTATTGTTCAAAACTGATCACTTTATAAAGAAAGCTAACACTTAGCTCATATAGATATATGCTGTTATGAAAATATCTGGGTTCAGTGAATCATTAAATAAAGAGACAAAGTCACAGCTAGTGTGAGAGGGCAGTACTTGTGAAATGAATGGAGCCAGGCTTGCCTTTTTCAGCAAAATATTTTGCCTGAGGCTTTTTAGCATCCAAAGTGTAAAGACCCAGCATGCTATCACTCTGCTTGAACTGTACAGTTTTGCTATGGAACAAAAGATCTTTTTCATTAGCAACAAGCCCATTGAAAACAGAAGCAATGGATCTTTTTAGCTATTAATGGAAAAAAATTAGCATAACATTAAGTACGCAACTGGGGAAATCCCCATATTAAAATTCCTCACTTGGTGTTGGTTCAGCCAACAATGTTCAACTTTGTACGATTTACATCTTATTCTAAAGCATGGGGGTCAGATTTTTCCAAATTCATATGTTTACAAATTTAGGTGATTTTTTTCAACCTGATTTATGTGTACAATGTCAGTAATTGTACGCACAAATCACAAATGTGCCTGTAAAAGGCCACATCTTCCTTTACAGAGCGTTAAAAATTGGTTTAATTAGAACTGAAATATTGCCTGTAGGTAGCAGTTACCTCTATGTAGACCCAAATACAGCATCTTCCTGATGATGTAGAAAAATTCCGTGTCCAGTCATGTAAGAAGATGTTTAAATAGTTCTTAAATTTTATTGAGTCAAATGCATGCTCAAATTTTCTTTGAACAAGGGATATTTATCTGAATTTGAACTTACATACATAACTGGAGATTTATTTCATGTGCCAATTATTTTGTTATTTAGAACCTACAGTGCAGTAGCAGGGAACTTACAATTAGAGAAAGGAGATTACTGAAAATGAACCATTCCACATCTTTAAGTGTAGTCCTGCTGATCCAATTGAAATGGATAAGATTTACCAGACTGGCACCCTAGAGCATAAGGTCTTATGATTTAGCAAAAAAGCCCCACATATAAGCAAATATTACTATTGGTCAGTTTATTTCTGCAGAATACTCCATTACACATCACAGACCACTAGTCGAAAAAAAAAAAAATTGTGTTCTTCATTCATTTCCATGGAAGCTGGATAAGGTGCAGAAAAAAATATCTTTTGACACATTTTGAGGAAAGCTAAAAGAACAGTACATGAGATAAGTTAAACAGATTTCAGATCAGTTTCTGCTCTCTGACACTGCTAGCAGACTTTCAGAAGTAAAAGGCAGACTCTCCTGCTAGTTATATCAGTGTAACAGTGACTTCAATGGCATTGCACAGTTAACAGAACACAGAATTAGATCCCACATGTCACTTCTCACTTAACACATCCCAATACCCTTGCCTTTCAGGACTTATCCTGTTTGCTAAAAAGGTGAAATAGAGCCATGCAACGTCTCTGTTGCCTTTTGCAGTGGCATAAAGGAGTCAAGCAATGCAGAGAGAAAAAATCCTCCAGCAACAGCAGGAGTGTTTGTTACCAGTGAAAGATATAATTCATAGGGATGCTATAAGCTCAAGTCTCCTCTGAAAAAAAAATCCTCCACCTTATCATATTTACCTTCTTTTCTCCTCTTTCTATTTTTTATCATTTAATTTTGTAATTATTTTGCCTATGTCCATGAGAACATTTAAGGATCACTTAGTTTGAAAGATGCTATGTGTACAACACATCTGCATTGTATTGAGCCATTTATACATGTGAATCTATTTTCTGTAACTGTGAAAGCTGGCAAACCTAGGTGTAATAAAAGCTATAACAGATAAAAGCTGTCAGACACAGAAGCTATCTTGACTGCTGGTTTATTCAACTTTCTTCATTGCTACATGAAATTGGTTTCTCTTGTCCTCCAAAACAGGCAAAAGTTTTTCATCTTTTATCCTGATTCCTCTTGACTTACTCCAGCAATTCAGTCAAATTTTCTCTCTGCTGCTCAATAAATTTAATAGGTTTTTTTAGGTGTAGAAGGATCAGAATTTGCTCCATTTGTTCCAAACATGCTGTGAAAATACTAATGTGTTTACATAAAAGCAGAAGTCTGAAAACACAGTAAATCAACCCCATGCTGTTTCAGTGTCAAAGGCAAAAATTACTGAAAATGTCATTAAATCATTGCAAAAATGGTAAATTAAATCTAAGCTACAAATGATCAACAAATTAAAAGTGTTTTGAGTACAGTTGATAATGTTTGTTTTATGTCTCTGTAAATGTCAAAATTTAGACATAAATCCTGAATGTCTAAACTAGATTTAGATTTGGTGGGGGTTTCTACAAGTAAATATGTTTTCTTCCTTTCTCAAACTATAATGCAGTCAATGTTTCTTTTTTAGCAGGGCATTCCGACATTCAGACAGTTTCATTACCTTTTGATAGCTCTAAAACTTTAGGGTTTGAGGATGATATGTTAGTCAAAGTGGAAAAAGTAATATTTTTCATGTTACACCTTTAATGAAATAAAATAATATTTTCTGCTAAGCCACTAGTCTATTACTTTTAGCACAAAATGGCACACTGTTGTAGACTGGTACATTGTATCTGGGGAAAAAATAAAGTAAGAATATGCAATCTCCTGGCTGTAGAATAGGAAGATTATCAAATTACTAATTTTTTGTTAAGTTTGCACGTTACAGAGAGATTGATCGGCTGCTGTAAGCAGATTGCTCATTTGACTTTTTCAACAGCAAGTCCAAAAGGCTAACTGGCTGATTGTAAACTTTGCAGGAAAAGGTTTCATTTTCCTATGAAGAAATATGAGTGTGCAATATTACGAAGAGCTTTCAAAATTCTTCAAAAGATGTGACCTTTATGCCACAAATCACACACAAATGTTAATGATACTGAAGATATTTAAAACTATTTTTTAAAGACTTATGCAGATATTCATTACTTTACAAGAGTAATATCTTTTTTTAATTGAATTTTGCTTTCAATTAAATTTTACAGTGTAGGATCAATAGGAAAGCACAAGGAACAACTAAGAATTTTAGTGCTAAATTCCTAAAAGAATTATGGACATTGCCATAATCTGGGCTCCCAATTTAAGGAACCTGAGGCAGTTTCATCAAGAAGACTTTGAAGATATGCATTGAGTCAGCCTTGTAACTCTAGGCTAGAATGAAAGTGATAAGTATGAAATTTGTAAAACTTGATCATATTGAAGAAGAGACAGCCACTCCTGAAAAATCCAATGAAGGATCCGGACCAAGTGTATATGTAATATTCCATCAGCCTACAGAAAAGTGCTCTATCTCCCGTCTCCATACTCCGCTTATTTTAGGCAAGACATTTATGTCTGCTACCACCATGTGCATCACGACTGTTGCACTGTGCAGTAGTTTGAAGGAGACTATCCTTCCTCCTTTCTGCTCAGTCTTTTAAAAAAGTTATTTTTAAACAAGAAAGAGAAAATTACTAAAATCTGATGATTTCCACTCTCCTTAGAGACCTAAACATGCTTAGAATGATACAGATTCAGAATTATATGGTATGCATTAATAATGAAAATAATCACAGAATCAGAGAACCACTTAGGCTGGAAAAGACCTCTAAGACTATCAGGTCCAACCTTTGACTGATCACCACCTTTTCACCAAGTGACATGCCCAGACTTTTCTTGAACATCTTGAACATCTCAGGGGATGGGGACTTCACTCTGGCTACACCACCAGCCTGGTTCCAATGCTTAACAACCCTTTCAGTGAAGAAATTCCTCCTCATGAACAATCTAAATCTCCCCTGGTGCAACTTGGGTTATGTACTCTTGTTCTGCCACTGGAAAAAAGGAAAAAAAAAGGCCAACTTCATTTTCTGGGGTAAAAAGGCCAACCTCCACCTTGCTACAATCTCTCTTCATGCAATAAGGCTCTCCCTGAGCCTTCTTTTCTACGAGCTAAACATCCCCAGCTGCTTCATCTTCTCCTCATACGATTTACTCTCCAGACCCTTCACCAGCCCCATTGCCCTTCTCTAGACATGCTCTGGCACCTCAATATTCTTCTTGTTGTGAGGGGCCCAGAACTGGACACAGCACTAGAGGTGTGCCCTCCCCAGTGCTGAGTGCAGGGGGACAATCACTGCCCTGCTCCTCCTGGCCACGCTATTCCTGTTAGAAACCAGGATGCCATTGGTCTTCTTGGCCACTTGGGCACACACTGCATCATGTCAAGCTGGCTGTTGACCAGGACCTCCAGATCCTTTTCCTGTGGGCAGTTTTTCAGGCATTCTTTTCCTAGTGTGTAGCACCTCATGGGGTTATTGCAGCCCTGGCACTTGGTCTTGTTGAAACTTATGCTGTTGGATTTGGCCTGTCAATCCATCCTGTCCAGATTCCTCCAGTAGATCACTGCCACACAATTGTGTTGTAGTTCCTGAGATTACACTTCATCGCCTCATCCAGATCAATAAAGATATTAAACAGGGCTGGACCCAGTAGTGAGTCCTAGGGGATACCACTAGTGACTGAATGCCAAGTGGATGCAGCATCATTCATTGAATTACAAACAAAATTTCAATAGCCTGTGTGAAATCTATAGCCTGAAGAAGATGTGGGGCCTGTGTCATTCTTACCATGTTACACATCTTATTTTTCACATAGAATGGTGAAAAGGAAGTCAAGTAATAAAGAAACGTTTTATATTCTCAGAAAAAAAAAACAAAAATCAAAACCAAAACCAAACGAAAAAAACCCAAACAAATAAACCCCACAAAATACCCACCAAAAGAACCTCCAAAAAACCTATCTGGAACTTGACAATGAAGAATATGCAAGAAGAGAAAGCAGCACATTATAAACTCTAAATGTTTTCAAACTATGTTCAGCTCAGCAACTGCTACTCCAAACCATGTGTTGCCTCTCTGTATTTGATAATCCATTTTGATAATGTATGAGTTTCTTCCATAAATTTATCATCTTAAACTATGCAAACTGCTTATCTTAAGAATCCTATCAAGTGATACATATTAGATATAGAGTCGTTTTGAAGTTTTTAGTAAACCTTTAGTTGTGTCAATATTTTTCTAGTGTGTGGAATACATAGTAATGAAGATCTCATAAAACTTATTCTGTTCTGTGTCTAAACTAGTTAGGCAGTAGTCATAAATGTTTCCAGGTGCTAGATGTTTATTATGTGCATGACTGAAAACTTTTAAGTGGTCACTGGAATAGTTTTTGACCTAAGTTACCACTTTGTCAAGGATTCCCTGGATATTAACAAAGAGTCTGAAGATCTCAGAAACTTTTGCCAATAGTCAACCTGAGAAACAGATTTTAATGTTATGAATGAGGATTGTGCTAGGTCTGCTAGACTGTTTCTCAGAGATAAAAACCTAAGCATGTCCAATTCACTGAGATAAATGTAGTCACAGGGAACTGAAATGCTTCTACTAGTGAATTCACAGATGCTTTATAGAAAACAATGTGTGACTTTTCAGTGAATGCAAAAATACTCAATTAATTTTCAGCATCTTATGAAAATGCAGTGGAAATACTGATAATGTAGATAATGTGGATAGAAAAGAATTACTGTCAATGTGAAAAAAAAAAAAAACAAACTGATGAGGAGATGTTTTTTGGAAAGTATGTTGCTGTTTCTTTATTCAATTAACAGCTCCTGACAGTGAATTGTCATCTCACTTGGGTGCCTAATGGACAGCTCAGTTTAGAAGGCACTGCCTTTAGACACATTTTTAAAGAGTTTTCTCAGCTGGAGTGTGTTTGTGCTATTGATCCTCTGTCTAGGAAAATTCAAGAAGAGAGCAATGGAAACCAGGTTTGTATTTCTATAAACATTGACGAACCCCAAACTTTCCTGTCTAAACTGCAGAGTAACAAGTATTTCTACTGAATAGGTATAGTTTATACTGACAATTTTGAAATCCCCGTGATAAGCCCAGAAAGTGTTTGGACTTTGCAGTATCCTGTAGAGAAACACTAAGTGCTGTTAGCTGTGGCAAAATTACCTGTGTGTAAGTGCTGACTGGATATAAACAAGAAATGGGTAAGAATCACTTGACAAAAGGAGATGGTCTGGCAGTGGCTTCCCTACTACAGCTCAGTAAGGTGTAAAATGAGACATAGGAGCAGTTCTACTGTGCACAGCAAGATACAAAAGAATAGGACAAAGAAAATAACAAAATATCACTCTAACAAACACTGAAGAGGAATTTTCCTGAGGTGGAGGGTAGTTACCTGAGCTGAGACCTGGAGTTTTCTGTGCCCTCACTCCAACAAGCACTACAAGGTTTCAAATACCAACAAATAAAACATTGACAAAGAAATGTATAAATTTAATTTCTATTCTATCTTTCACTGGCATCTTTATAAATGGTCTAGTAAAAGGAAATAAATATTGTATAAATTATTAGCATTGCCCCAGCCTCTTAAGGAAAGAAAGCAAACCAACTTTACCTCCAGAGGCCTTTTAAGTTGTGATATTTATAAGGTGATCTGAAGAGCATGGGAAGAAGTATACATTAATACTGTTTCTCTTTCCTCCAAAAGTGTATTCTCTGTGGTTAGTTTAATTCATAATTTGTTTTGAGTTACTAATCTTTATTGAGTTCCTTTTGCTGATGAAACAAAGAAATGAAGTCATCAACCTGACTTTACAAAAGGAAAAAATGTTAGAAATTTTTTGTCTGATAAAATAATAGGCCTAGATCTTAGACATTTTTGTGAGGCATTTATAAAAGAAATAACTCATAATGCAGTAATTGCTTTACCGTGTCCTATCACCAAGTTCATTTGATCGCATACACCATATATTGAATGCTAAGTGTTAGAGTTTTCATCTGGGGAAAGAAGACCACATGGACTGTTGATGGGATGCTGAAGTGCTCTAACTGCAAACTTGAAGAGTTACAGCAGAATATTTTGCAAATAAAAAACCTCTGAAACAACAAAACACAAAAGCAGCTAACCCATTTAAAAAACCAATCTCCCCCACAAAAACCCCAAACCAAACCAAATCAAACCAAACCAAAACAAACCAAAACCAAAACCAAACAATAAACAAGACAAAAAAGCTACCATGGAAATTACTTAGTGCAAAGTTACTTTGCACACAGAAACCACTTCATGAATGTGAATTTAAACAACATTTGAAAACACTAACCATCAGTCACGTATGTACCTCAGTTCACTAATAAATCTAAAAATTTGCTCAGAGCAACAGAAAGCCACCTCCTTCCCTTTTGAGATTTGAAATGTGATAGCACTACGAAAGGTTTATCTGACAAACTGTGCGTACACAGCAGATTTACAAAAAACTTGCGAATAATTAAAAGAAGACTGAAAGATAGAGCATATATATGTAAAAAGACTAGTAGCTTCAGTTCAAAACATATTCTGAAGGGCAAATGGAAATAAACCAAGCTTTATTTGCTTCCTAACACATTCATGGCTTGGAAGTATTGATTCATCTAAGCAAAAGCTCTTTAAGAGATAAAATGCTGCCCATATGCAGAGGTTATGGTCTAGCATCATCTGGTCCAATTTATATGCCTAGGTCAGTTGCAAAACCTGGAAAATTTACCTAAAGGCTTATTTTGTACTTAATGGGTAGAGAGAGAAAGAGGGTTTTCCAAAACATGGTTCAGATAAACTGAGGTCTGAATTTTAAAATGAGAATGAAATGCCTATTTTACTCCATCACCTCTGTAGATTTATCACCACCAACAATCAGTGAAACCTATAAAACCATACATAGATACCTTGAATATTTCAAGTGAAGTAAGGTAGATATCTGAAGATAACTTGTGTTAGCAAAATATGAATATATAAAAATTAGATGGTAGAAGACTGTATGACTCTTTTTGAGTTTGCATGCAGATTTGATGTGTGACAGAAAACTGACAGTAGAATGCAGTTGTCTACTTCCTTGATGTTTCTGCCTGGAGTGACATTAATAGCTGTTGAGCTGTCACCTAGGTCACTGAGGGTAGATAAAGATCACGTACCAGACTTAAAATTTCAAAAAGAATTTTATGTCAGATTGAAGTGATGACCCTATTCAGATGTTGGTTAGAACATCGGAAGCATTTTGCGATGTTCTGGAACTGCTCTGCTTGTTTCTACCAAGCTACAGTCAAGGCTCCCTTCCTTGCTGTACTCCATGGATGAAGGCTGAACCAGAGGACAGCTATGAGCTGCCCATACAGTCTCAAAGCTGTTCCTTTGTGTGCCTCTGTCAACATAAGAAACATGGCAGAGACAGCCAGGCTCTGTTCCTGTTATTACTGTTCATCTTGGATCTTAAAATGAAATATTTTTGACTTGGTTGATATCAGAAAGTTGTGAGCATTTAAATGCCTTGTCAAAACTTGTATTCCTTGCTCTATGCTATCTTTACATGCAGTTGAGGATAAATGATTTTTACATTGTCCTGGCTTGTCTTGTACTTGATTTTGTCATGTTGACAGCATGGTGCTTTTTTTGAAGCAAACACACAATGAGCTGTGTCTTGTTGTGTATGTCTGATGTTAAAAAGCAAAGTCAGACAAAGTGTACCCTTTGAACGGGCATCGACTGCTGAGCTGCCAGTGACTACTGACAAGTCAGCCTCATGGAAAGTTTTGCAGGACAGTAGGTGTAAGTGAGGGAGGAGGATACAAACACCTACAACTTTGCTACCAGGAGAGATTCACAAGAGATACAAATCAGCATAAATTTACTTAGACAGCAGTATCTTCCAATTACAGTATGACATTCAAAAACATCAATGCAATGCAGTGTTTAAAAATGTACATGTATCTTGTTTAATACCGAAGAGATGTCTGCATAGTTCAAAAGTAAAATCATGCCTTTTATATGTCTTTAATCAGAGACATTTTGGAGAAAAAAAATTATAGTATAGAAAGGGTAATCTTGTCTTCTGTTTTTGCCCTATAGCTCCTAGGAGCATGGAATATGATAATCAGAGTCTATATGAAATGTCATTCATGTACAATGGTTCAATTGTTATTTAAATTATCTTTTCAGAGCTACTACCCTGCTTCTGCCTATCAAGGGAACTGTGGGGAAGAAAGCTTTCTACCATAGCTGTTAATTTCGCCCACATATAGGAGTTTGATTGTAAAAGCTAAATATGGATGTGATATTGTGCAAGAAGAATATATTTAATTTAGGGTGGAAGCAATATTCATTGAATAAAAATTATAAAAAAAATCAAAGATAACAAGGTTTGTGAATTCTGAGCAGATAATGTTGTGTTCCGCAAGCCTCCTCAGCTCACCTTTTAGACTGATATTAGAAAAGCTGTTTATTAGCCTTAATTTTTATGATCACAAGTGTGGTAATTCTCAAATTTTTTTCCTTTCTGAAGCGCTATAAGAGCCCTTGGGAGTTCTAAACTTTTTGCTTATCTCTGACAGCAATTCATCTACCAAATAAACTTCAAAACAAATTTACTCCTCTTTGAAGTACAAAACTGCAGTGTTGAGGTCATTTGCATTTACACATTAAGCTATAGTATTTCTTTTTTTTTTTTTTAATCAAAATGACAACCATTAATGACAAAAAACCTATTGAGTCTTTCTTTCTCTTTCTGCCTAGCGTGAAACTTATAGAATGATGATAAGGAATCACCTTGGACAAGCACAGATGAAAATGAGTTCTGCCCACTACTGTATCTGAGCAGCTAGACATTTCCAAACTGTTTTGATGGCTCTTACTTTCTAAAAGGCTTTATCTGAGCTTCCATATTCTCAACCACATTGAACTGTGCGTTATTAAAAAGTAGTTAAAGTTCTCTTTCTAAAGTGATTAATCTCACCCCAGCTAATCTCCTCATCCACACTCTGCTTCTAAGGCATAACAGAAGCTATTTTTCATTGGATTTCAGTTGATTAGATAGTCTGATTTAAAGCTAGTTAAGCTGTGTTTCAATTGTGGTGGGGAGATTACCTCTGAGTGCTGAAATCCCATTGTATCTACTGGGGGTGTGGGGCCATGGGGTTGTTTTCCCCTTTTTTTTTTTTTTTTTTTTTTTTTTTTTTTTTTTTTTTTTTTTTTTTTTAATCCATTGAGCTAAAGAAGAGACCAGTCCCAGCTGGATGTAAGAGCACATCCTTAGAAATCCTTTCCCTCAGGCTAAGGCATTTACTTACTTGCTTTCTTTTCTTCTTCTAGCTTCCCATGACACTCACAAATAAAGCTGTTCTGCTATTTGGGGGAAAGTTCCCTCCTCTCTCCTCCCCCTACTTTTTGCTGTGAGTATAAGTTCAGAGCCAAAAATGTCAGGAACAGAAAACCCACACAAATAATTACCATTTGTCAACAAGAACCGTTATGCTGCTGGGTACAAAGCAAAATTGCATTTGCTGCTGAAGAAATTAAGTATGTCCTGAGGAAGGGTGAAATTAATGATGTTTCAAAAGTGACTGAAATACTAAAATATTTTTTTTTCTGAATAAATAAATGAAACTAATAAGCTAATTGTATAAACAGGTGATATGAAAATATGTTGAAATCTTTTCAGTTCTGATGAGAAGTAGGTTAGGGAATAATGGAGGGAAGTAAAAGTATATAATTCAGAAAATATTACTATTTTGCATCATATTGTGTTTACACATGTTACCTCAAATATGTATTGCACCACTGCTTCAAATATCAGAAAGAAAAAAAGAGGTCTTTGAAAAGTTAGTGATACTATTTTTAAATACAAAAGGAAATATGTGACAATTAAAACATGATCCTTTTATATATTCAGCACAGCAGCCTTGAGCTGGGTAGATACTTTCAAGCATGCAAGTATTCCTCTTTACTCCAGCAAGATTATGTCTGGGTTTAAAGATGGCCAAGTGTTTCATTGCTTTGCTGGACTGGGGCCATCCTGCTCACTGTCCTGCTTTGATTGGTCCTTGCTCTTCCTCAAACAGAAAAGCTCATAGCAAGAGAAAAGACCATGAATTTCTATAGGCTAATGCACCCAGCAGGAAGCAACAGAATAGATGCAGAAAGAACAAAGAGGGAGAAAATAAATCTGATTTATTTTTTAACTAGGACTGAAAAGAAAAATGAGGACATGAAAAGCAATAGCTGCAATATATTTGGTTTGCAATACATGTTAAAATCTTTGTCAACATTAATTAAAATTGGCTTCGATAGAAACACTGTCTCATTGAAAGACTGAAAGAAGATGAAAGAGCATAAACAAAGGATAACGTCAGCAATATATCCAGATGGGAAGAGGTGTGTAGCACAGTGCTGCAGGAAT
Organism: Ammospiza caudacuta; assembly: GCF_027887145.1. NCBI lineage: Eukaryota > Metazoa > Chordata > Aves > Passeriformes > Passerellidae > Ammospiza > Ammospiza caudacuta. Next base: position 106,165,166 of record NC_080595.1, on the reverse strand, counting down.
CTCTGTTAAGTAAGGGATTAATATCTTCACTAACCCAGGAGAGAAGTAAATAGCATTAATTACATTCACAGATAATACTAAAGAGGTGCTTTGAGGACAGGGAAGTAATACAAGGAGACTTAATTATCTTAGAACCAGCATCAGAAAATACCTGTATGCTCACATAATGCCTGACACAGCAGGTTACTGATCTTGGCTGCAGCCCCCTAAGAAGTAATGTAATAAAAAAAAGGTGAATTGTTATAGAAATGAACAAGGGTAAAACATACTTTTTATTATGTTTAAATGTAAGAATAAGGGAAAATGTTGAAACTTTCCTTCCCAGACACAGCAGACATGCTTCCTTTGTGACTGCTCCCTCCTTTCCCCAGTGCCCAGTCACAATGGCTCTGCAAATGAAACTGAACAACAATGAGGATGATGATTCATCTAGCATAGAGGTGATATTGAGGTTGTCAGCCCATGCCCTGTGTCAAAGCTGCTTCCATAGAGAAAAAAGATTGGTCATTGTCATAGGAGACTCACTTCTAATGGGAAGAGAAGACCTGATATTCAGACTTTTTAGGCAAGTCTGCTACCTCCCTGGGGTCCAGATTAAGGTTGTGATGAGAAATCTTATCCTAGTGGAGCCCTCAGTTTGCCATCCATTACTGATTTTTCTAGTGGACAGAAATGAAGTTGCAAGTCCAGGGGTGATCAGAAGGAATTTCAAGGGCTTGGGATAACTAGTTAGGGGGTCGGGGCACAAGTGCCCTCCTCTATCCTTCTAGTTGCAGTGAATGATGTGGGCAGAAACAGGAAGAACCAGCAGGTCAATCCCTGGCTTAAAGTGCTCTGGTGGCCAAGAAGGTCAATGGAATCCTGGTCTGTATCAGGAATAGTGCAGCCAGCAGGACCAGGAAAGGGATTTTTCTCTTGTACCGGGCATGATGAGGCCACACCTAGAGTCATGGTCCTGTTTTGAGTCCCTCATTTCAAGAAAGACATTGTGGTGCTGAAGCATGTCCAAAGAGGGACAATGGAGTTTGGAGCACTAGTGGCTGAGAGAGCTGCGTTTGTTCAGTCTGGAGAAAAGGACGTGGAAGGGAGACTTGTCACTTTCACACTTTCTACAATTACATGAAAGGAGTTGTAGCCAGGTGGAGTTCAGTGTCTTCTCTCAGGTAACAAAAAAGAGAAAAAGTGGAAATGGACTCAAGTTGCTTCCAGGGAGGTTTAGAGTGGATATTAAGAAAAAAAATTGTCACAAAGAGTGTTGTCAAGCACTTGAATAAGCTGCCCAGAGGAGTGTGGTGTCACCATTGCTATAGATGCTTAAAAGATGTGTAGATGTAGGTTAGTGGCAGGCTTTTAAGTTCTGGGTTAAATGTTGGAATCAATAATCTTAGAAGTCTTCACCAAACTAAATGATTCTACCATTCCTTGATTTTAAAAGACACAAAACTATCACAGGTGTTCTACAGAAGCAGTAAATTGGACAGTAGTAGTTCTGAAAACAACTGCATGTGTAGGAGAGTAGTTTACCCATGTTTTCTATACAGTATGGTATGAAAAAATCAACTCATTTTTATGGCTTGCTTGCAAAAAAACTTATTAAGTCTTGCAGCAGAAAAAAAAAGCTGCACACCGCACTGTGGTGTGTGATTGAAGTGTGACAGTCTTTGGAAAATTGCACACAATTCTAAGCAAGACATTACAAAGAAGATATTAAGATATAGACAGGAGAGTTCTCAAAGAAAAGATACAATAATTTCAAAGTGACTAGATGTCAAGTTATGCCTCTATGGTAATTTTTCCTGAATTAAAGAATTTATTCATATTGTTTTCATGCATTCATATAATTACTTTGCATTGAAGCATGGTATAAATATATGAAAACATATGTATATAAAATTCTCAAGTATTTAAGATAGAGTATAAGAAGGTGCAATAAAAAGCACAATTTGCATAATAAAAAGACTCCTTCCTTTCCTACAATTTCATTTGGGTATGTTCAGAAATTATTAATTAAGGTGATTTGTTTTGTTGATATTATACAGGCAATTATTTTTATATGTTATGTGTTGCCACATTTTACTTTATGTCAGTGCCTTACTCATTTCTTGTACTGTTTCAAAAATAATTTATATGCATTATGGCTCTTAACTAAGTGTTTAAAATATTTAGAAAGACCAATTTGAATTGCTTCAACATGTAGAAATATAGGGGTAGTACATAAATTATAAAAGCCAAGTTAGATTTAACAACAGAAGGAAACCCTTCCAAGCTCTCCTAGGAGATCAATAGATTTCTGTGTTAAACGGGATTCAGGTGAACATTTTCATGTCTTGAGCACTCAAAATAAAAGTTAGTAGCCCAATACAAATATCCCAATGTGATAGCTCACAAATTTCCAAGGCAATAGGCAGCATGATTCAATAGGTTTTTCCATGTCTAATTTGTCAGACTGATGTTGTTATCAATATACTCCGAGCAAGTGGGGTTAGGAGATGTTTGAACCATATGTGATCCATCACCTCACTCCCCTCCAGACTGCTGAAGTGCTTTGCTGAACCAGGACTTGATGCTTGCAGCCTTGTTAACCTGCAGGGTAAGAGCCCTGGGAGGGCAAGGATCACTTCGGAACTCAGGCAACAGCTGAATTTTTAATGAAATAACTGCTAGACAGAGGGATTTGAAATCTGGATTTTTTTCATTAATATTGTTGCTGACAATAAATTCTTTCTATGCTACCATTGTACACTCCAAATTTCTGTAAATGGACTACTTTCAATAGTTCAGTCAATTTGATATCATCTTCATTTTTTTAATATAAGGGAGAAAAACAGAGTAAAGGAAGACTGAAGTTCGGCTTTTTCTGAGCACTCAAAAAAAGCACATTTATTTTCATTAAATACTGTAATTCAGGGTTTATTATTATTAGATTTAAAATAATTTCTTTATTTTAATTTTAATTATTTTTATTTTTATTAGAAGAAGTTCTTGAATAAAAGTGTTTTGTTTGATAGACAGCCTAAATCTTGCTATTTTAAATCTACAGCTAAGAAAAAAGCCAAAATATAGGTACAGTTAAACTGACAACCTGGCTTCATAACAGACAGTAGTGATGGCACCTCTCTGACTCATATATCACCTATGATCATTGTTTATGGGAGATCATCCACTTCTGGGAACACAATGATAATAAAACTATTTGCAGTTTTATGTTTCACCATATTTTCAGAGCAGCAGGATGATGTTAATAAAGATGCCCAAGAATTCTCTTCGCAGTAGGTCTGTATGCTCTTGTATAGACAAAAAGACCAGGCAAGCTGCTCAAGACAGAAACAATGGTGGAGGCAGAAGGCAAGATTAGGAGACAAGACTGAAACCTAGTAAGCATGACCTTGGACAACTAGAAATCTCTCCTTTCATAATACTTGCTTACAAAACCTATATTGCTGTTCCTAAACCCAGATGAGAGTTTTAGGAACAAAACCAAAGTCAAAGCTATTTTTATGTCTTCTGCCTGATATAGGGAGATACTCCAATGTCCTATTCTACATCTAATTTCAATAATGGGGTATAATTTATCAGACTCACTTTATGTGGTATTCAGAGTGTCCAACAGCTTCAACTCTCTCATGGAATATTTCCAATAAAATGCAACAATATTATATATAAAAATGTGCTTTAATTTATTTTATACAAAACACAGAAACAGCTAATCTTTGCAGAAGTGTAATTTATGATGTAAGTTACAAACACAACAGCAAATTTATTTCTATTAAACTAAATATCTGGAAGATCTGGGTCACTGAAGGCGACCAGATTAATTCAAGCCACTAAATGTCAACAGTCATTAAGGTGGAAAGGAGGTTCGCTCTGTTTTAAATTACTTCAAGTTTTGGAGATATGCACTATTTGGACTTATTTTTTTTAAGCTAGGTCTTTTTTTTCACAGGTTACACATTATCATTTCTGAGCTTATACAAAATAATATGCAGAAAGAGATGGCAACACTGCACAGTTTGCAGTTGAATTACCTGGACCTCATACAAGCTTCTCTTTGGGACTAAGGAAATATTTTAGAGAGGGCAGAACTGAGCTTCAAAAGACCTTAGAAACCCCAGTAAAAATATTTTTAATGGATTCTCCAAAAACTGTGCTTCACAAATTCTTATGTAGATGGTTGTCCTGCTTCCTCAGCACTGATTTGGATGAAGCCATCTCTTGTCTCTAAGATTGTTTGTTTTTAGAGGTGTTTTTTCAATAGCACTAGAATAAATGACTAGTGTGACATTTATATCTCTCCTACTGCTTTAATCTCCCTGTTACTCTCTTGAAATAGAACAAGGAAGGGGGAAGGTGCCCTCAAATTAATGTGTTTTTCAATGCTCCTTTTTATAATGTTTATTTGGCAATAAACTTTATATTACGAATGGGGTTTTTTTCTACTTGATGATAATTTCAATGTATTTTTTACCTTTTGGCCTAATTTTTGCAGTGAATTTACTGCTCATGAAAATTCCTGAGTTAATTGCTTAGAGACAGAATTACACTAATTCACTCATAGGCTCCAGCAAGCTGTAGTGTAGAACAAAATATTCAAGTCATTAGCAATCCCCTGTCCCCTTTTCCATCCCCTTTAATTGATTCCTCTCAAAAGATAATACAGATTAAGGTTATCCCCTGTTTTTGCACCAGTTGTGATTGTGGAAACCGTTCACAGTGGGAGCTCTCTGAAAAGGAGAACTCCAATGGGATGAGGCTGTGAGGGAACCAGGGAAGAGAGGGGTACACATTACAGTCCTGCCACCAAAAATGACTCAGCCCTGAACTGTTCTGTACCTCCTCGTGCCTATCAATTTCTTCCATGGAAAAGAAGGGATAAGAGAGAGAGAAGAAAGGGCAAAAGAAAGGTAAATGAACTGATTGAACAGTAGATTTCTAGGAAGCTTAGAAAGGGCTCACACTGATAAGAGATACGACATCAAGATCTACTGTGATATATTAAAAATCTCTCCCACAGGCTTTGCTCTCAGCAGTGTTGTAACTGTGAGAGGTGGCCAATAATTTAAAGTAGACAGTCCCCTCCACCTTGGGAGATTGTATTTTTCTGGCACTGTACCAGGCCCTGAAAATGCAGTGAGACTTTCAGAATGAAAGGGACCCGTTGGCACAGAGGTGGGTATGAGTCTTGCCCCATTACACCTGCTATACCCCAGCCATTTTTTACCTCTATGGTCCAAACCAAAGGCAAATCCTTTGAAATGTTTTTGGTTTTGGTTTTGTTTCTGTTTTTGGTTTTTTGTAGCTGTGCAGTTATTTTATCCTTTCCTCTGCTGGAGGGAAAATGGAGGAATAAGTGGTATTTTGTGTCAGTTCTTCCATGTACTTTAACTGGTAGAAGAAACAAAAGAACCTCCAAAATGAAATAGATTACCTGATAGTAGAATATGTATTTTGGTAATCTAACCCTTTATTCAAAGTTGTATATTAAGATTACAGGGTGAATCCTCTTTGTCAAATGTAAAAAAACACTGAGGAGCTTCCTCTTTTCACTGCAAAAGTTGTTTGACTGTTAACAAAGAACTGTTAATGAATAATAAATCAAGGCCCATAGTTATTCAGATAGCCAAAGAATGGTTTTGTGTATGAGAATTTCTTTCAATGAAAATGTTTTTAAATGAGAAAAGACCTTCAAAGGTTCAATGTAGAGTAATACATTAAAACGTACTTCCATACAGCAAAATATTAATAAGCTATACATCGTAATTTACAGTTTCATGATAGTTATTATAGGTACTCACTTTAAAATTTTATTTTAGTTTTTCATATGCTTAGCCCCATTCATATTATAGATGTCAAAATATGATTAAGAGAGGCATTTTTTCCCCAAACATTTTCATGCTGAGCGCAGCAGTTAAAGTAATTGCTTCTCTCTCTGAGAAGAAACATGTGGGTTCTTAAATTCTAAAGTAATAGACACCTTCTTCAGGCTGAAATAATATGGCTTTCCTCAGGAGGGAAAATTGCTGTGCCATGGAGAAGGTTAATCTCCTCTGAAAGCTGTTCCAGTTTGGAATTCTGACAGTTTTCATGGATAAAATTCTCCTTGAGAATCTGTATAGGACAGGGAGGAGATGACAGTGTGCAGAACATTGCCCTTCACCTTTCAGCAATGGCCTTTATGGCAGATTCTGCTGTGGTTTGCATCTTTCCCAAGCAGGTATCTCTGAGTATGTGAAGATTCAAACTCATTTACAGAGTTGTTGATGCAGAATGTAAGGGCTTGAGTACCTATCCCAGTTAAGGTTTTTGTCTGCTAAGTTGTCTCTGTGACAACAAGGTGTAGCTCATGAGCTGGGGCTCCAGTGCCATCTTTGAAACAACTGGGTTACATTCAGGTCTGGAGAGATGGAGTTTGTAACCAGTTCAGAGGTAATTGCACAGCACAGGCAGGCAACTAAACATGTGCACAGTTTTCCAGAGCTAGGAGTAGAACATAGAGTTAACCTCTAGACCATATCCCAGGCATCTTAAAAGAGGCTATAGACAGAAACATGATCTTCCTTGGAGCCTTCAGCACCAGCTATTCCTCAGGAGATTCTTGTATATGTATATTTTCTTTTTAACCAGCAACCAAACAAGAAACAATGTCTCATCTGGAAATGCTACTGAAAGAAACAAAAAAATTGACAGCCCCATTTTTATTGGTGATTAGACAATATGCAGATGCAACTTGATCCCTTGTTTGAGATTTGGTAAAACAGATCTGTTTTAAGAAGGAGCATTTTCATGAGGATTTAAGATACTTTGTATATCTTAGATATATCTGGATATACTCTCAGGTTTTTTTTTAAGATGGGCCAGATCCCTTGTTTGAGACTTTGGTAAAACAGATCTGTTTTAAGAAGGAGCATTTTCATGAGGATTTAAGATACTTTGTATATCTTAGATATATCTGGATATACTCTCAGGTTTTTTTTTAAGATGGGCCAGATCAGCTTGATCAAAATAAGGACAATAATAAGACAAAATATAACCATCAGACCTAATGGTCATAATACTTACTATAAAGTCCTGATCTTTTTTTTTTTTTCCCAGGCTTGTTTAAGTATTTGATTTAAAACACAAGAGGAAGTGGCATACCATTATCACTAGATAAAAAAGAGAATCTAGGCAACCTGAAAGATGGAAAGTACCCTGTTTGTTTCTGCTGAGCAGCCAACTCAGTGTTCTAAAGCCCCCCTTTAGGGGGACCTTTTCTTTTCTCCACAACCTCGGTGATTCCTGGGCTTATACAAACACATCATGCAACACCATCATCTTTTAAATACATTGGAGGAGTTCAGACCTCTCTGAAAAAAAGCAAACAAACAAAAACAAAAGCAAAAAACCAAAAAAACCTACAATTTTAACAATTGCAATGAATGACAATGAAGTAGTATATATTGGAGAAGTTAAATGGATTTTACTAATTAATATTAATTTCAGTGGTAGCTATATGAAAGCTGTATACGGCTACAAGCCTTTTTCTAGACACTAACAAAGTAAATTATACTGGCTGGCCTGTGCCTGCAGGAAAGTAGAGAATAGGGAAAGAGAAGAAATTTTAAAAACAAGACTTAAGCATAATTATTTATTTATTTGTGGTTTGTGAAAACTTTTGTGATTATCTGTTTGTATCATTATGCAGACACTGTTTTGTTGCCAGTTTTGAGACATTTTTGTTATTTCTTGCAGAATTGAGAACATTGTAACATTTTTAGTTACTTTGGAGGAGTTCAGCAAATTAAGTGCTACTTAATATGGCAGTGTAGTTTATGCATTTCTTGTGGTTTAAAAAATGGAGAGCAATTTGTGGCACATGTTTGCATCACTATAAAAGAATTGAGCAAAGCAAGATTAATGCAAATTAGGCATTATTGTGCTCGGAGGCATCTACTTATAACAATGTTCAGTGTAATGAAGGGTGAATGTTGTGCATGATTAAACTAGTCATATACAAACAATAGCTCAAATAAACAAAGCATAAATTTAGAAGGTGATTTTCTTCTCCCACACCCTCCAATTCCCCCAGTAAAAACAGAAATAACATGATGAAATTAAGAGAACAGCAGGTACAGACAGAACCAAGAATGTGCACTTCACTACTGAAAGTAGAGCTGCTTGAGGGGAAAATGAACCCAAAACATGATTTATGGTCCAGTGATAGAGCAGTAATCAAAAATGGGCTTCTATGAAGCTTAGGCACAACTGGGAGCTGGTGTTCCAATTCAGCCTAACAACCATTAAGCAAAGAGATGCACACAGGTCTCATGGTTTCTTGTTGTATTTTAGTTTGCATGTGTAGGCCAAAGTTAGTTTCTCTATGATTCCTTTACTGTAAACAGAGAAAAATACCTCTTCCAGAGGTAAGTTCACATTAATGACCTTAGACACTCCATGGAAGTGCCTCTTTATCTCTGCTGACTACAGAAGGAACATTTGAGACAATGTCAGGCTGCAAGAAGTAACATCTTCCAGTTTGGAGGAGGTGACATTGATCCCTTGGGCTCTGATATCAAGTGAAGTCTGCTACATAAATGACTAAAGGGGTATTGTCTGGTCTTGCAATGACTTCAACACGTGCTGATTCTTCTGTCAATAAGGATTGGTTCAGACTGGACACATAAAGTGTAGGGCCAAGAAGAATCTCAGTATCAATCTCAAATTTCTGAATTATCCAGTCACAAGGATTTAAAACCCAGACCTTCCAACCTTCGGCTTCACAAACTAGTGAGCATTAGTGAGCAATCTTCTCTGACCAGAGAACCTTGTAAGGTTATTTCTAATAGCTAAAAATTTATATGAATTCCACTGGTATCAGTACCTTTCAAACATTGCACTTCAGTGGTCTTGTGAACAAAGTTTACCAAGTTACTAAATTAGGATTTATTTCAATTAGCTTTTACAAATTCTGTTTTACTTTTGTGAATAGAAAGATTAAGGATTTATTGATTTTTCTTCTATAATTTAGTAAGCTCATTTTCATTTCATTTATTTTCAGAAATAGAATCTGTTGTTTAATTATGCCTAAGAAACTGTATGTAGAGCAACATCACTGTCAAATATTTGTTTCTTCTGCACTTGCAGGCAAAAATATTCTTATTCCCTGCAACAGCACAGACCCTTGTTATTCAATAAGCCTTTCCCTCATTCACTGAACATAAAAAGCTCTGATGCTTTCTTTAGCTCCAAGTGAGGGAGTGGGAGCCCTGCCCTGAAGTCATTGTCTGATTTCACCAGATTTAAGCAGTCAGATAATTTTGGGCATCTTTAAGATAAAATGAGCCAAATTCGAGCTCTGACAGTATTCTCTTTATGGAGGAGCTGCCCTCTATTTACTGCATGAGTTGTTTATATTAATGCCTTGGTTGGGTTTAGGAGTTAATCTGAGAAACAAATCTTACAGCTCTTCTAATTTTTTCTGTGCTTGTGCTGTCATTGTAGAGAGGTACTGGAGTGCATGAGCTGGTGCCTTTCTGATGAAACTAAATGAAAAGACACACGCCAGGGGCACATGCAGAATCCTGCAGACATTAATGGGCATTCAGACTAGAGTTAATCCTAAATATTCCCTTCTCCCCCCACCCTTTTCCCACCCTGAAACATGTACAGAATGCACATTGGGTCCTCAGTGCAGTTTCTCTATGGGGTTTCACTACAGGTCTTCTCCATGTACTGCAAAGCCAGCTTAGGTAGACATAACTTCAATCACTTGATGGTCTTCCCTTGCTTGTCTTTTAATGGTACTAATGAATTTTGAAAGAGATGTTTTTTCTTGGACAAATTTGTTTAGCTCCATTTTTCTCATGATACACACTGGGTTTTATGTTCCTTCCTCTTCATAACCTATTTTTTAAATTCTCTTTTTTACTTAACCATAACTAAATTCAAAGCAAATAACATGATTCTTTGTAAATATAGTACAAATACAGATTGGAAATTCTTTCAATAAAAATTATTATATATCTTCTTTTCCATTTAATATGTGACTAGTTTTGAACAATATATCACTTTGAACTCTCTTTAGATTGTTACAAATGAATAAATTATCTCCAAAAAGCACTCATATCACAGCTTGAACTCCTCAAAGCCCAAACCAGTTCAAGGATTTGAATATGTATTCCACCTTATTTTTCCATATGAATTGAAGCAAATAATCTATCTTGACCTATATTATTATCATTGTTTGAATACTCAGGGATAGATAAAAATCTTAGGATAAACACTTTCTTTAGATTTGACACAAGTAAAATTCTTCTTTTGCTTTGTACTAATTATTTACTTTATCATCACAGTACAACATTTTATAAAATTAGAGTTGCTTTTCTTTATCCATACACCAATCAATTATTTTCCATCAACATTCAAGGAATTGAATGGATTTTCACTTAAGAAAATCTTATTTTTCTATTCAGAGACTAGATGTACTGTTCAAAAAAGCCCACAAAGAAATTTTTCAAGCACTTGACTGACTTTCATGTCATATTTTCAAGACAGAATTCTTGATTTTCAGTCAGTCAAACATAATAATCTGATGAGTATCCCAGTTCTAAAGGAGATTTGTTGTTTAACTGGCCTGCTGCTTTTCCCTGAGAAACACGGAGTCTAGTTATATATACTATCTTTCATTCAGATTAAGCTCAAGGAGAAAAACCTGGAAATAGAAAGCTGGCTGTTGAGGAAATTAGGAAAATTGTGTAGAAAGACCTGTAGTATAAGGAAGAGAATAGTGTAATTAAGAATGACGTATTCCCTCAGTTTCTAACTTTGAGTGATAAACTGGGTAACAAGATTAGTATGTCTATGATGGATATGTGGAGTGATGACTTTTTTGTATTTTTGGAAACTAGGTTGTGTTACCTAAATATTAACAACCTGTGCTTTCTGGGACTGGCAGATACAGCCAAGCTCAGTGTTTTTATGAGCACAGTGCTCTAGTTTAGTCAATATGCATATTTGTATTAATTAACTCTACAGGGGATTAGGGATTAACCATATCAGTGTTGGAAACTGTGGAGATCCTTAATAATAGTATTTTAGTTATTTCTTTTGAAAAAAAAAAAAAAATTTGTTTACAGATGAGACATGAGCACATATTAATAACTGAGTGACCTCTATAATTGAAATATCCCCAAAACTAATATGGAAATATTATGGTTTTAACAGTACCAGCAGGAAAGAGAGCTGTAATAATTGGGATTGAAATAGAGAATGTAAATAGATTTCTTTATTAGGCTTGATGATTTCTCCTCAGAATATAGCATTCTAAAGACAAAGAAATAAACTAATAGACTTCTTAGTCTTAGCACTACAGTACAAAGAAAATTTTCAGCATCAGAGTCATCATAGAAGTCTCAAGGACAGGAAACACTTGGAGTTATTGATCTTTGAAAAGTGTGATACAGCAAATATTTTCCATACAATAGTGTACCCAGGAGACTCAGAATAAACATGCTGAAATATAAACAATTATTTCAAATTTAATACTACCAAAAAAAAGGAAAAACTATAGGTTAAATGTTCCCTTGACAGAGGAAGTTTGAGTTCTATTCATTCAGTATATTGAGTTCACTTCTTCTAGTTTCTACACAGTTTTTATCCATATAAAATGGAATTCTACGTGTATGACTGTTTTCCCTAAATGTGATTTGGCCTATTTTATCTCCAGACCTTATTTTAAAATAAGAAGAAGACCATTGTGCTTATGTTCTCCTTTCAGATAAAGCCAGAGGATTTCCCTATATCATAATTTCTCTTCACTTAATCCTGTTGTTTGCAGCTAGATAATTCATAATCATTATTATTATTATTTTTATTTGTTTTCTTTCTTAATGTCTAGTCAATATTAGCTCAGGCTGCTCATGTTGTCATAATTAAAAACATATATTGGAGAATTTTCTTCCTTTGCTTACTATTTATGGTTCACACTTTCAAGTTGCTTGAGGCTAAGAATGTGATATGAAGATCCTGGGCTTGTTTCCCTGCTTATTTAGCCATATCAGACAGAAAAAAGAATTCATTTTTGTCAGTAAAAAGTAGTGTTAAAGATTCCTGCATTTACCACTCCCTTCCCAATTGCTTATTCTTTCTGCTGGACCCATCAGTCCACTTCTCTTATGCTGTCAGAATTACAAAGAGCAGTCAGCCTCATCCTCTTCCTGCAATGTCCTACCACAGCCCTATCATGAATTTGGTGTGTAAGATTATTCACTGCAAGATAAAGAGATCATAATGGGGTTGATACATATGCTAAGTTGTTCAGGGTAAAAAAAACCCCATTAATAGGGAAAACAAAAAAGAAACCAAACTTCTCAGTTTTTCTTAAGCTCAAACAAATCTAAATTTTAGTGGAAGTACTGAGCATTGAATAAATATTCCATGTCCCCCTCATCCCCCTCTCTCCTATATTTTATGCTTTATATTGTCTTACTTTTTTAAAACAGGTAAAGAGTTTGAAATAATAGGTGGCATTATAGGTTTGATACATGTTTTTTAATATTTTTAAGAGTGTTTGTCTGTGATTTATGCTTTTAAATGTCAGAATTTACTGAATTCCCAGTTTTTTCAAGAAACTGTGGTAGAATCACAGAATTTGATGAGAGCGAAAGTGATCTTTATCTTTATAAGGAAGTCACGAAGCTTTAAAAGATCATTAGTGTGAGGGAATTGTATGAGCATGCATTTTCTTAATAGTAACAAAATTGCTATTAAGTCTTACACTAAATGACTTAATCGCCCGGTTTCTGTATTTACCTACAGACTGGACTCTCTGGAAAGGCACATTTTACAAAAACAGTTCTCTTTAAAGAAAAAATTTAAATGCTTGGTATGCTTGAAGCCCAATTAACATCCCTGAAATTATTAAACCTGATAATTACATTAAATCACTTTATGAAATCAGGAAGCAGATTATTTCTACACTAAGGGTACTTTTTGGAGCAGTAAAGTGGCACAGCATCCCTTATGTACCTGAAAATAAACAGCAAGTGTCCAAAGTAAAAGCATAACAAGCTTACACACACAAGAAAGGGAAAAAATTTTGCTTGGAATTGAATCCATGCTTAAAGGGAATAGAGAGAATGATATTAGAAACATATCAAGTTAGGTTCACTGTTTTTTAGAACTTCTGGTTGGTAGAAATCACTCAAAAGGTGTAATTGAAATTTGTCATAAACCCCTGCTAATGATATTAAACAGCATATAGACAGATACTGTTGGTTTTTTGCATGTTCTAAGCTTGATAAGACTCTCTTTCATTCATGGTGTGCAGCACTTTCTTAAATCTAATGCTACAATTAGCATTATCAAAGTAAATCAAATATTGGATTTCTTATGCTTAAAACACCTTAAAGTAGCTAATGTTAGAGTAGTTTCTTTAATCCTTCTCTGATCTCCTAAAGACATGGAATCTATTTTCTTACATTATTTTCTCTTCTAAAGAGATATAAATTAAAATATGGGATATAAATTAAAACATGCCTTTCTGTTGCAGCTGGTCCTCTGTTTTTCTGCTGTGGAAGGAAACATTTCTGTATAAGTAGCTCAATGATTTGTTGAGCTGTGATTAGTTTATGAGTAAGTGTCTGAATGCATATCCATGGGTACAGAACTGGAAAAAAATACATAATAAAAAGTTTTATGGGTACTCTTTCATGTGAGAAGGTGGTGGAACAGACCCTACTTTGGGGCAAGGGAGAAGTGTGAGGAGGAAGGAGTAGTAGAAAGAATGTGAGATGAATGGAACCATAACCCACATCCTCCTACCCTGAGCTGATGAGGTGGAGGAGGTGGAGAATTTAGGAGTGAAGCTGAGCCCAGGAAGAGGTGTTTAAGGTTTTGTTTTATTTCTTATTATTCTACTCTGAGTAATAAATGAGGTAATATATTATTTGGCAATATATTAGATTAGTTTCCCAGAGTTGAGCTTGTTTTGCCCATGATGGTAGCTGCGAGTGGTCTCTCCCTGTCCTTATCTCAACAGCTTTGTTGCATTTTTCCCATCTGTCCGTGGAGGGATGTGATAGACTGGCTTCGGTGGACACCTGGTATCCAGGCAGGATCAACCCACCATACAGGGACAGAGCAATCACTGTTTGGCATAAAGGAGAAAGTTGAACATGCAGAAACAGTGGTGGACCCCTGGAACAAATGAGGCATACAGTGCACACACACTGCAGAATGCTCTGTGGCAGGACACTGCAGCATGAGTTCAAGAAGGAACAGCACAGCCTCATGAAATACATGTTGTATGGGGGTAACCTCTTTCTTCAGAAGTCATATTTCAGGTTTTAAAAAGCTGAGAACCAGGAAATAACCTCTTTCCCTCTCTCTACTGATGTCAGAAATAACCTACTGGCCCAGGTAGACCTTTGTTATAACAAAAAAACACACTCCAAAACAGAAAAAAACCCCAACAATATATGAACAGTTTAGGGAAGACATATAGTTTATATCTAGCCTGATAATTAAACAGCCCCTGTGACCATTTTCAGATGTTTCAGATGCCAACCAACACAAACTAGCCTTAAAAGAGAGCAGCCATATCCAAACTGTATATTCAGAAATATTCCTAGCCAATGCTAAATGTCAAACAATGTCCAGGAATTTTTTCACAGAGTACCAGTTGGCTCAGGCCATAGGTATTGCTGGTACTGTTCAAACAATTTACTGTCAGGAATAATTGCAGCCATTATTCAGAAGTTGTTTAATATCCTGCCATAGATATCAATAAATACCTATAACTAGATAAACTTCTTTTACTGCGCATACACCACTAAAAGGGCAGCAGTGATAAATATAGCAAGAATGCCATTCTTCATTCATGTAAAGAAAATTGCTTATATTTTGTGATAAAATCCTCCTACATAGGAAAGAATTATTGATAGAAATAAAAAAAATAATTGCTGAATACTTTTAATTGTTTCTAAATATTTCTTTCTCACGCTTTCTCATGTTTAGCATAAAGTTATGTTAAGGAACTTTATGCTAAGGAAATCAAGATCTTTAACAATAATCTTTGCATTCGTACGCATTTTCTTCTGAAGTTAGAAATTACAATGCATCAGAACTTGTACACAAAAGCTTAAGTGCTAAAGTTATACCAGTAAAGCACAATATATTTTATTCCACAATAAATGTGATATTTGGGCTGTTCAAAATGCTGTGCTCCAAAAATCTGTGGACAGTAACGTTACCCCAGATAAACCTTGGCAAAGGCAAGTCCAAGCATGAGCATCATCATCAGGGCACCTCAAATTTATCATGCCCACTGAAATATGGAATAATAAAATAAAACCTAACCCAATTACATGATAATGAAATAAAATTTCAGTTTAAAAAAATGCTTTGGCCTTCTCTTTGTATCCTTATCAATCTACTAATTTAAGAATGGCTAGCTCTACACAGACCAAATAACTCTAATTGCACAATTACAGCATTAAGACTATTCCATTTGCCCAGCAAATTGATTGGCTAAACATACCTAAGTACTTTATTATAATATAGAATTTCATAAGCAACTAAAAACAACTTTGATGTTCAGGACTGTTGAGAAGAAAATGCAGGGCCAGGGTTTTAGCTAATGTGGATTGGTAGGGATCCACTAACTTAAATTGGCTTCACTGATTTACGCTGGCTGAAGCACACAGCTGTATGTACCAGGATGTTTTGCCTACTCCTTCTTCAGTATAATCATACTTCAGCTTATCGTGGTGCTTGTGTTACTATGTCAAAGATGGACGGCATGCCAGAGTTACAGTGCGTGCAGGAAAGGCTGTCAATTTGCACAGTGCCATTGAAATTACAACTGAATTGTTCCAGTAAGCAAACTCTTAAATATTTACCTGCTTTGTCATGAAGCTTACTAGGATCAATTGAAAAGCAAACATCAAACTTGTGTAATGTTTAAATGTTCAAAATAAAACATGAGTGCAGGCTAAAAATCTTTGCAGTACAGGAGTGATACTTTGATAGCATGTGTCTTCCAAGAATCCATAAATGTTGCAGAACAATATTAAGCAATGTGTTTTGCAACACAGATCATTATTCTGTGTTTTTGAGAGTAGGAGTAGAACCATATTATTTCATATTTCTCTTTTTTACTTGGATTATAAATTAAACTTCTCCTCACTAGCAGTGATATATTTTGACCAAAAACTCTGAAAGTATGAAGGCTAATGTTGCTTAAGTAGGGAAAACATAATTCTTTTTTTCTTTGCAGCAGAGTGAAACAAAATTCAGGAAGACTCTAACAGGAGGTCTTCCTTGTGACATCATTGTAATATTGGTTGATATTTTGGCAGTTATTGTTCCAGGATTTTGAAAGTCTTCATAGCTAACCCTATAATAGGAGATCCAATTACCTAAAACCAGCTGGGTAGTTTTAGATGTCATGATACTGTGGTTGGCCTCTAGCTGTCCCTCTTGAAAGACATCTGTCTTCTGCAGGTTTATCTCAAAAGACAATAAATGTTTATGGATAACAGAATCACATCTTAGATGTTTACGTTCAGCTGAGCTGAATTACTCTGCTGATGTTATCAACTAGGTTTTCTTCAAGTACCAACAGCTAGAATAGTGTTCAGCTGCTAAAACTTATGCATCTAGTACCATTTTAATGACATTGTGAATATCATATATATATTTTTTGAGCAAATAAACAGGCCTGGCAGTTATATCACAATAACTGCAGGCAGTCCATGCTTTCTGTAACGAGCTAGAGAGCAGGTGGGTTACATGGGGATGTTTCAAACACCATTAGATGCCTCTGTTTAAGCAACTAAATCCTGCATGCACATCTGTAGACATGCAAGCCTAGATATTTCACTCTGGCTGAAACCCATCCTTCCTCTGTTGAATACTGTTCTTCATAACAGAAGTGCAACAGGATCAAAAAACAGGCAAAGCTGTTTATGGTTGATAAAGTAACCATTGCAACTACTTGTGCATTTGTTAAGAGACTTTGATTCAAGCAAAGAAATAGGATTTCAAAAAACATTTAATGACCAAGCCCCTAAGTCTATAACATTAGGGTCTCATCTTAATAAATATTATGCAAAATATCTTCACTGAATGAAGGCTTTGGTTTTTTTCTAATTTCTGCTTTCATGCATGAACTGTTTAACTTGCTGAGGTTACAGAATAATTATCCAGGACTATACAGGACAAGTTACAAATTGATAAAAATATTTACATACTCAGGATCATAATTTTAATATTTGTATAACAGTAACTCTACCAAGAGTTTAATATACACTTGGCATATAATATGAGCCTTATCCTGCTTGTCTAGACTTCTTAATTTTCTAAGGTGTATCTTGTTTTAGACGCTTTATGAATGATTAAGTTTACCTTAATGCAAATATTCTAGATGAGATCCAGTTACAAGGAACACATATTCTTAATATTAAGAGTATATTACTAACAATATAAATTTCAGAAGTAGTCTTTGATAAAAGGTTTCAGGAAAAAGATCATAATTTGAGGGCAGTAAGTTTCACTGACTCCTAGAGTTACATTTTGAAATATATCCCTTTTCCCAGACTTATCACAGATATAGAGAAACCATTTTCTGCTGACTTGTACCAGTTTATAGCACAACACCTCAAGTTTCATGATCATTGGGATATGGAGTTGCAAAACGAAGTTACAGTTTCTTTATTCTCTTCTATAGCCTACTTTGGATATGGATAATTTTCCCTTCCATGTCATGAGCCACCATCTATGCAGGCACACGGTGGCAGATGTGCAGTTCAGGTCACAAGAGATGAAGGAAGAGGTTCAGCTGCACACCAACAGCAGAGGAGAATGAGGGGCCTGATTCTGATTCTTCCATTATTAACACTACAACTTTATAAGTTTCAGCGGCTTCAGGGAGAGCAGTGCTCTCACAGGATTTGCAGGATAAGGCTGATAACTAGCAAAACATGCCCACTGAATAATTTGAGATAGGAATAAACATTTTTATTTCTACTTAGCGCACCACAGACTGAAATTATTTAAATTTAAAGATTTAACATATCACAAAGACAGCAATAACTCCTATTTGGGATCCCAATATGTTGAATTACAATATAATTAAAAAAAAACCCCACAACATAAATTGAGGTATCATCCCATATATGATAATATTCTCACCTGTGTGTTATTTAAAACAAACAAAAAATTACTTATTGTTGTTTGGAAATCCTATTCAAGTAATATTTTTTATTAAAAGAAAAGTTCATTTCATGAAGGAAAAAAGGTAGGCATCAATTTATCTTCTCCAGTTAATTATTTTTCCTGACCTATTTTATATTTTTAATCAATGATTATATTTAATTCACAAGCTTCAATATATTGAAGTTTATTAAGGATGCTTTTTCCTTAATTCAATGTTTACATTCATTTCTCTTCTTTAAATGAAGGAGGGGTGAGAAGTGCTAATTCCTTGATATGAATTGAATTTCTGGATTCTTGATTGAGCACTCTGAATTTAGGCTTGTTTTCTATCCTACTTATCCCATATGTGTTACAGGAAGAAAGCATGCACTAGACTGTTTGAAATCAGATTGTTAATCAAAATGAGAAGTCTAAGATGTTTCAGGTTTCTTTTCAGAACTTATCCTTGCACTCTTATATCACAAAAAATTCAGTGAACCTTCCACCCTCATAGGCATAAAAGCTCAGCCCAAGGTTTAGTTCTATATAGGACAGTCTTTTCTTCAAAGGTTGAGAGATTGGAAATTTTTGGACAGCAATGTTTCTTTCTTTTTTTTTTTTCTATTTTCTTTTTTTTTTTTTCTAGAGGTGTCCTTTATCTGTTTTTCCTTCTTTCTCCTCTCTTATGATGTGCAAATACCTAGTGTAGAAGTGTAAGATCTGAAACTATTAATTTGAAGTTCTCTTAAAAGAATGAAAAATAAAAAATAAAATTAATAGATCTCTTATATCAACTGCATTTTATTTTCTAAAGAATTTTCTTGCAAATTAAACAATGTATGGACTTCTAAGCAGGCAGGATAATAACTGGGTTTTATTGTATAACAGCAGGAAATATTCTGTAAGAATGATTTTGCACTCAAATGACCGTTTTCTTCAATAGAGTGAGAAAACTTTTTGAAATTTTCCTCCAATAATCTCTGATGCTTCTCTTTGATCAATTAAGTCATCCATGGTTCTACTACATGAAAGTTATATTACTGCTTTTTCTTATATAGGGACAGAGTTCAATAATGGACAACATAGCTGCTTCGCATTCTCTGGAATAAAAAGGGCATTATCTAAGGGCAATTTCTGGTTTGTTAAAGATTAATCACCCTCTGGAGGTCAGTTGCTCCCTCTCCATTTGCTGCAAAACATATGTAGTAGAGAAACTTTAGCTTGAAGCATGAGGTTACAAATGAAGCCCAACCTCCAATATTACAATGTTGAATTCAATGCCTCTGAAGTTGCTTGTTTATTTGTATATAAATACAGTGATATTAGGCTTCGAAGGTTTCCCAAAATATCTAGAAGCAATTAAAATTAATTCTTTATAAATATAGACATTATTGGAGCATGATTTTATCTTTGAAGTTTCAAATGATGTACGACAACCTTCTTTGCAGCCTTGCCTGATTATATCATTTAAGTAAGTGTCATAAAAATTGTAGTCAAAATAAAAAAGAATTGTGTTATTTAAATTATTTTCAAAGTGAGTCCCTCAGCTTTGAAAATGGGTAGCCTATTCAATTTGAAACATAGGTCTGATGACATTCAAAATACACTGACTGCACAGTCACTCTGTTGGTTATTTTACTCAGTAAGGACATGACATTTGTGTTTATAAATATTTGTAGGTCTCTTCCATATCAATTGTGCTATATTATTTGATATTTGTTACTCCCTTTCTCACTTCCATTGCAGAATCTCTCAGGGTGTCCAGGACTACTGATGAGTACCTTTGTATATAAGCTCATTTAATGAAGAGAAACTGAATTAAAACAAATTTTCTGCAACAAGGATTAAGGATGCAGTACTGGAAAAGTTTAATGCAAGATATTTTTCAATAGGTAATGCTGAGAAAGTTCTTTTATGCTTTATCATGTATTTTATAAGGATTTCTTTCCTTACCTAGTACAGCTCAGCACAGAGGCAAACATTTAACTAAAAAACACAAAAGTCATTTTAGATCTTTTGAAAACACTGAGATATTTTCTTGCTGTAGACGGTTTCTATCCATGTTCATATTTACATCTGGGTTTCACAGAGGTTGTGGGAAGAAAATTTCTGGACTAGGAAAGATAAGAAAATATTTTATTTTTACAAAACCAGCAAAATCTTCCTGCTGCTCCCCTTTCCAGAAATAAATTCCCTTTCCAGAAGTTTTATATTATATATTTAGTAGTGCCTGACAGGAAGAAAATAGTGCATTGTTAAATAAATAACTTGTAATAAAAATGGTATTCTTCTCTTATTTGAATTTCACATTTCTTCTTTTGGGAAACTGGCACTATTGTAGTTTTAGTTCCATAGCATAAATTTCAGGACACCACAAAAATGTAATTGTCTCAGGTGTTAAGACTTACTGCACCAATTAAAAATTCGTAAAAGTATTTTTGCTGAACCCATTTTAGCTTCCTGAAACAGAAATCTGGTGAAGAAATCTAAGGAATAACCTTGTTCACCCTTATCCTGATGTTATGTCATAAATACTATGAGTTTAATGTTGCTGATGCCAGGTTTGTTACCAATGGGGTACAACTAGAGTACAGTTTACTTGCTCTTGATGTAGACTTCTGCAGCTAGAGGTGATTATTCTTACCCTTGAAGATTTGAAAGAGTCAAACTCTGCTCCTTGGCAGCGCTGCAGAAGAGAAACAAGCTGCATGAACTACTAGAGAGGCAACTCGGAAACATCAGTCATAGAAAAATTCGTTTCAAGAAAGCATGAAGAAAGCTAAAAACCAAATCCCTGTGAAAAATCTGTCTTTCACAGGCTAAAAAGTGTTACTTTTTTTTTTTTTTTTTTTTTTTTTTTTTTCCTAAAGACTTTAAAATAATAGACTGGTAACTTCAACCAAAGGATAGGCAAAGGACTGAAATGACTTTGACTTATCAAACTGACAGGGATAGACCAAGACAGATTACTGAAGCTGTAATCAGCACAGTTTACCCACAGCTCAGCCTTGGGAACTCCTGAGAACAAAGAAAAAGATATGAAAAAATAATATGAACTCATCAGAAATTACATAGATTTGCATCAAGAAGCAGGACACATCTGAAAATTGCCTGAAAGTTTCAAGGGCAGCACAAAAGATACTTCATAACTTCATAATAACGTTATTAAATTTTATTTGTAACAGAAATATCATTCATTTTGCTAGAAGCTGGATTTGTTTTCAGGATTCTAAGCACAAAAAATTTTGGTCCTCCATTTAATTTACGACAGATTTTGAAAAATAACATCATTGGACAGTGAGGAAATTTTATTTCAGAGTTGTAGGGAAGACAAAGCTGCATATTCTGTAAGTGGAAATAGAATTAGAAATACAAAGATATTAACAGAAAAAAAATAAAAAACCAAACCAAACCAAAACAAAAAAAACCCAACAAGCAAAAAACCAAAAATAACCCCAACCCAAACTACTTTTTGAGATCCATTTTATAAGGAAAACAGTTTCTTTCAGCACAATCAGACGCTGTAGCAGTTTATCTGGAGAAGATGTGGAGTCCTTGGAGATAGTCAAAATGAACTGGACAAATCTTGGGCAACCAGCACTAGTTTATTCAGCTTCAGCATGGGATCTTGGAACTCAATTATCTCCCTTTAAGGTCCTTTCCTATTTCAGTCATTCTGAGCTTCTACCATATGTTTTTTAGTGTTTTTTCTTCCAGTCAATGTACTGGAGAGCATAGGCATACCTAAATTATGTTTATGGGAGAAGATTGCTAAGTTTAGTTAGGTACTTGAAGCAAATGACTACAAATAAAAAGAGCTAAGCAGAAATATTATTCCTGTCATCTAAGCAAATGATAACCTATGTCAGTCTCTAGCCCTGTCAAGACTGGAATAAAAGACACTAAGCAGAGCTGTCATGATTACAGGACAAGATGTCTCAAATCTTTCTTAATTAAGTAATTGATTCCCAATAGCTAAGTCATATTGCATTAATGTAATGGCTAGCGATGGCAAATATCTTTCACAGACAATTCAAAGCCTCAGTACTGAGCCATATCTTGAAACTTTTGCAAGCTGAACATGAAAATATAAAAGTGGTGGTGGTGATGCACAGCCACAGTAGATAGCAAACTTACAAATTTTTAAGCAATATTGCAGATGTTTGGTGCATTACTATATATTGATATCATCAGTGGAAAATTAAACTACTTAAGAGGGAATTCTGAGAAGGTATAGAGAGTTTAAGATTATTTTCTGAGGTCTATTAAGTATTTTTCTCCTTTGAGCTTACATCTAAAATGAGTAGGTAATGGCTAATCTTTATTTTTCCATTGCTTTAGATATGCAGATTGTGACCCCTGAAACACACAGAAGAGCTTCAGGGGGAAGGATAAATAAATAAATAAATTGGAAGATCCAGTCTAGAATATTTTGTAAACACAGCTTTAATATATACCTCAGGAGCAAGTATCAGAGCTGGGTCATGCATGTCCACAACTCCAGGCAAGTCAGATGTGACAATTTTGCACAGAAGTCTTTCACATTTTACTTAGATATAGACTTTTGGGAATACTGTCTCCTGGGATGTGTGGGTGTGTCACTGCATGGTTGTGGTGGGAAAAAACATCTTGATATCAAGCAGCCCACCCCCATTATCCTTCTTAATTAGAAGCCTTGGTGTTCCACTGAGTTTTGAAAATCTCCAAGGATGGAGATTCCACAACCTCTCTGGGAAGCCCATGAGAGTGTTTCACTACCCTCAAAGTAAAAAGTTATTTCTTGTATTTGGATAGAATTTCCTGGATTTTAATCTTTGGCCTTTGCCCCTTGTTTTGTCAATGGGCATTGCTGACAAGAGTCTGGATCCTTCATTCCCTTCCATCAAGTATTAATAATACACTTTAAAATCACCCTAAACCCTCTCTTTTCCAGGATAAGCTGTTCTAGCTCCCTCAGTCACTCCTCACAGGAAAGGTTCTCCAGCCAGAAGACTCCAGCCCGGTCATAATGTGACTGCTGATAACACTTTCTAAATCTAGTCCAAGCTGGGTGGAAAACTACATTAGGAGTTGTTTTGAATTTAGAGATCAAACCTCACTCAGAACTTGATAGATGTGTAGTGGAACAAGGTAACTTCAGGATTTATTTAATGCCCTAAATTTTGGATTTGACTTCCTAAAATAGGACATCTTCTACATCTTTCTCTAATCACAGTCCAGAAATAATTAGTGCTGTTTGAAAAATGTGTTCAGTATCTTTAATCTACCTGCCAAATATACACAGACCTTCTGTACTGACTGTAAAACTAATCCCTCTTAGCTACATATGCATAATTTACCACAGTATTTCACACCTCTAAATATGATGAATAATTTTTTAAGTCATCAGCAATTATTTTAGAAGGAGAAAAAAAACTTCTATGAAAAATGACATCAGTAGATACAAGAAAATAAATATGAATGCCAGTCCATTTCTGATCAGCATGAAACTTCCTGATAATACCATGCAAAATATAGGATTCATTTTACAAATGTGGATAATGAAGATGTGAGTGGAAGAGCGTGTGTCAAAAGTATGTAAATGAATTGATGCTTAATCTACCTATGCCTAAGAAAAGCAATCACCTCCTGCAGAAGGATTGCTTTTATTTTGGTAGTGTTAGCTGATGAAATCCTAGCACTCTAACAAGGGCTTATAATTTGATAAAAATTACTGGTGACTGGATCTGAATTTTCGTCAAACTGCTGCCCTGCTTCTTGCTAAGTGCACTGCTGACATGTTTGATATTGAACTTGAACTTAAAAATTACTATCCCAGTAGATGTTTATTAGATTTAGCGGCTGAAGTAAACCTAGACATGGTGCCCGCAGTACAATCTAAAAACAGACCTTCTTTATGTGTGCCGGGAAATGTTGCACATTTCTTCCAGGAAAAAAGAGAAAATCAGAAATAACAAGAGCAAAAACACCCACAAAGCAAGGCATTATCCATGCTATTAGAGGGCCAAAGAAAATTGACCTGTGTTAGACTAATGTAATGTCATCTTTGAAAACATTACAATACTGTGTAATGCAATTTATTTTCATATAATCATTTTAATACTCATTATTGGGAAAAAGCTTGACAGAAAAAAACCCAGTTATAAATTCAATACATGCCATGAGCTGAGACAGAACAATCTCAGTATGGGATCTATTTTTTCATGTGAAAATATTACACACTTTTTAGTAGAAACTCAATGCACATGGTTAATTTGAAATTGTTTCAAAAAATACCTAGAAAGTTACCTGAAGTGGTAATGTATTATGTAAGACAGTCACAGAAATATTTAAACTCTAATAATATATGCTTATCCCTAGAGAATCAATATAATTTTTGAAATTAAATGTAGTAGACTATTCTGACAAATACTGAAAACCCTTTTTTCTGCTTATGGATGACTGTAATGCTAGAGCCCTAACCACCATGTAATTCTCTACTTGTTTGCTAAGACTTCTGTTCAGAAAGACCTGTTATTTTGTGTTTATACATACCAAAGTGAGTTGAAGAAATACACCTGTGCTCACTGGCATTGAAGGTCTCGTGTCTGTAGGAAGATTTCTGCTGGGGCTGTTTGTGATTTCTACCATCCCTTAATCTCCTTTAGTTCTACAATCCTTTGCTGTCATTGATCAATAACACTGAGCTAGTATGACCAGAGCACATCTCAGAAGTATTCAGCGTTGAATTTCAAGCGAAGTTTGAGTGTTGTATATAATTTAGTGTCAACTGTTGTACAAATATCACAAGAATTGTCTGGATGAAGGAGAGAAATAATAAATACAGAAAAGAAAAGTGAGACACAAAGTCGTAAAAAGACAACAAAGAAAGAAAGAAAAGGAAGAACGGGTAAATAAAGGGATCAGGAGCAGTCCCAGATGAGTTAATGTGCCCTGGCAGCCGGGAGGGACAACCCTGTCCTGGGGTGCATCAGCATCACCAGCCAGAAGGGAGGGGACTGTCCTGCTCTGCTCTGGGGCAGCCTCACCTTGAGGGTTGGGGGCAGTTTTGGGTGCCACAACATAAAACAGACATTAAGCTATAGGATACCATCCAATGGAGGGAAGCAAAAATGGTGAAGGGACTTGAGGGTAAGCTTTTTAAAGAGTGGCTGAGGTCACTTGGTCTGTTCAGCCTGGAGGAGACTGAGGGGAGACCTCATTGCAGTCTACAATTTCCTCAGGAGGGCAAAAGACTGGTCTCTTTTCTGTGGTCACCAGTGACAGGACCTGAGAGAATGGCCTAAAGCTGTGTCCAGGGAGGTTTAGGCTCTCTTAGAAAAAGGTTCTTCACCCAGAGGGTGGCTGAGCACTGTAACAGGCGCTCCAGGGAAGTGGTCACTGCAGCAGCCTGACAGAGTTCAAGAAATATTTGGACAATGCTCCCAGGCTCATGGTGTGACCCTTGAGGATGGATCTGTGCAGAGCCAGGAACCAGACTCGATGATCCTTGTGGGTCCTTTTAAACTCAGTATATTCTGTCATTCTGTGAATTGCTGTGCATATGAAAAAAGAATATGCAGAATATGGAACAGCAAACACAAGACTCAGAAAAAATCAAGCCATGGAAAATTGCAGCGCTTAATTTTTTCTCCATCCATACTACATGTGATCTAATTCTAAAATGCTTTGATGAGACAATGTAAGGGAATTCTAAAAATGTTACCAGTGATATTGACAGCTATCTGTTCACTGATCTGGCTTGGCTCAGTAACATTATGGGCAAAACTGTCCAAAAATGAAGAAATCTTTCCCAAAGTATTCACATTTCTAAAGCATTTCACTGTGTTTAGTGATAATCCTGAAAACTTAGGCTCAACTACTGTTTAATTAAAATGAAAATCTGATTCTACTGGTATTCTGGTTTCAGTATGAATACCACAGGTTTCTCTGTTTGCTTCTTGTGTGGATAATTTTGCTGCTTTTGTCTGGGGAAGAGTTAAATTTTTTCATAGTTACTCTCCATGACAGCTTAGATCCTATTTTATGCCCAACTTCGACTGACACTCTGAAAGTACACATTCCCCAACTAATTTCTAAATTCATAATCCTGGAACTTATTCCTTGAATTGTCAAAACACAGCTCTTAGGACGGTATCCATTTAAAATGCAATAAGAGTAAAATTTTCATTTCCTGATGAAATTCCTATATTTAGAATACTCAAGGAGGGAAAATTTGTACTGAATTTTCTCCTTTCACTAATTACTTAAAATCTACACTTCCTAGTCTAACAAATAGACTAAAGAACAGGTTTTCAGGAAGGACTCAGAGCTGTCAATAAGCAATGGAGTGCTCAGCAAGCACTGACAAGACTTTCAAGAAACACCTGTCCATAGAATTTCAGACAGGTCTTCACACCCATTCTAGTCCATCTAAGCTGCACCTCACTCAACCTGATGATTTATGGGCCTTTTCTGAGATAATTGATTTTTCCCCACCCAAGCACCGCTGTGGAATCGTAACACAGGTTGCTGCTTCGTGTACCAACACCATCCCAGTTTTGCTCCTGCCATTAATTTTGAAGGGATTAAGTGCCTTTCTAAATGCATATTTAAATTACATATGGAAAAAATAATTTAGATAATATTTTCAGTATTTTATGTACTGAAACTCTAAATTACTGCCGATGGCAAAGCTTCAAAACATAAGTCTTTAAGAGTACAGTATTGGTCAGTATTGTAAATATTGACTTTTGATCTTTTAAAAATTATTACCTGAATTTTTGAATTATTTTTTTATGGAAGAAATATAGTTCTGTATTTTTGAAATATATAATTTATTTTCTTCTCATTATCAACTTTATTACATTATCTGATACAATCATGGAGTGTTTCTTGATATTTCCTAAGTAAGCACTAAGGTCTCAAAGCACGTGATTATTAATTGACAGATATTTCATTCTCTTTTTAAAATTTTTTTTGTTTGTTTGCTCGTTTATCAGGGTGGAGTGTCGTGGGTTGACAGCCTTTATCCCAATATCGTGTGTTGTGTCTGGCAGCTGTGCCTTTTCTCTCTTCCCCCCCCCGGCCGTCTTGCTGAGGTGGCGCGGGGAAGAGAGGGGGGAGTGTTTGACCAGGGCTTTTTTGCTTTTGGCTTTTGGCTGCTTGGCTTGGCTAGCCGCTTGCTTGCTTGCTTTCTGTTTTTTGCGCTGTTTCTTTTTTTGTTCCTTTTCTTTTGTTCCCTCTTTCTTACCCTCCCCTGAAGATACTGGACCGGCTCCAGACCTGACCTGGATGTCCAGGACACCCGGAGCTTACAAGAGAAGCTCAGCGCCCTTCACAACACAGTCTCTTTTCTTTTCTTTTCTTTTCTTTTCTTTTCTTTTCTTTTCTTTTCTTTTCTTTTCTTTTCTTTTCTTTTCTTTTCTTTTCTTTTCTTTTCTTTTCTTTTCTTGTGTTGGGGAGTGTTCTTTTGTTACTTGTAAATAAATAGGTTTTGTTTTCCACTTTGCTCCTCTGAGAAATTCCTTCCCGAACCCGGCGTTGGGGGCGGGGTGGTTGGAGGTTTGTTTTGTTTGGGGGGGCTCCCTTTTGGAGATTTCCCCTAATTTGTCCTAAACCAGGACAGTGGGGGAAGTTGGTTGGGGTTTTTTGGGTAGTGAGGTTTTATCTTTATCTGTTTTTAATTTATCTTTCAAAATTTTTATGATGATTGTTCATGACAAAGGAATGAGAACGTGTCACAGCTTTATTTTATTCCTTATTTCTTACTTCTATTTTTTTCATGAAGTGTGTATAAGCCACTATCTGGAGTTTTCAGCAAGCTGCCCTAATTAAATTTAAAACACATATCTCAATATGTTATCAAAAACAAAACTTCTACTCCATCACTGTCAATTTGATCAAAAAAATTCAAGAGTATATCAACAATATGGTGATTTTGAAAAGCTCTGACTATTTCAGTTACTTGGAAACTTCCCAAAAAAATGTTATGTACTTTGTGCTAAAAATCAGAGCCCTAAAGTTCTGGCATTTTTTCACAGATTTTAGGAAGATCTTTCCAGGCTACAGGCAACAGTTATTTAAAGAATTACAGCATCACAGAATGGGTCTGGTTGGAAGGAATCAAAGAGGGATATCTGATCCAACCTTCCTACCGAAGGAGAGTCATTTAGAGCACAGGATTTTGGTTCTTGAATATCTCCAATGAAGGAGACTCCTTAATCTCACTGTTCCGGTGCTCGGTCACCCACACAATTAAGAAGGTCTGCCCTCCCATTCTCGTGGATATTTCTGTGCATCACTTCCTGCTCAGTGCCTCTTGTCCTGTTGCTTGGCATCCTTCCCTCAGCCTGAACCCTCTGCTGGACCTGCTCCAGGAGCTCCAAGTCTCTCTTTTATTGAGGAGCCCAGAGCTGGGCACAGCTCTCCAGATGTTCCTCACCAGGGCAGAGCAGAGGAGCAGGATCACCTCCCTCAACCTCCTGGCAATGCTGCTCCTAATACACCCCAGGATACCATTGGCCTTCTTGGACACAAGGACACACTCTTGGCTTCAATAAATTGCTTCACTGATTCAAAAATGTAATGAATAATAAATAGATAATTAATTCATTTGATAAATTATTAGAACATAGAGGACATCTTAGATGTGTAACTCAAAACGATAGAATTACAAAATAAATGACAAAGTGAAAAAAAAAAATTTGTACTGAGTTACTGATCTAACTTTTTTCCTTTGCATAAAATTCTCAAAATCTAAGTTTAGGGAAAGAGAAAGCACACATTACAAAACCCCTAAAGATTACTTAAAATACATTGTGATAGAAATGCTTATATTTGCAGAAGGTGACTGTAATTCTAAATATTGCTGTTGGCAATTGAGAGTGGAAGATGATTTTCTGTTCTTAGTATTTTGTACATTTACTTATATAGGATAAAATTCCTGCCTGGGTAAAAATGCCCTTTTTTTAGGCTTCATAACCTTAATCCTTGTA
The DNA here is from genome assembly GCF_027887145.1 of Ammospiza caudacuta. Lineage (NCBI taxonomy): Eukaryota > Metazoa > Chordata > Aves > Passeriformes > Passerellidae > Ammospiza > Ammospiza caudacuta. The sequence continues at coordinate 106,136,019 of NC_080595.1, read as the reverse complement.
TTGTGGAGCTAAAAGGGACCAAGCTGGAACCTAGATCTTGTGCTGGGATTCTTGCAAAATGAGAAAAAATGTCTCATCATTCATAAAGAATATATTTTAAAAAGATATAAAAAGTAAGACAGGATAATGATTATTAAAAAAACACATTAATAAATATTCTACTGGATATTTAGTTCCTGTGACACAGATCACTATTATTTTGGTCTTTCTTGCCCTCATATTGATGTAAAAAATCACACGTTTCACACATGCAAACTTGCCAGTGCTTCTAGTGGTGTATTGACTCTAAACACATAGAAGAGATGCAAATATCCTACATGACTTACGTGTCCTAGGCTGAAAATCACCCCAGTAGCATTTCCTTATCCAGTCAAGTCTTTATTTGCCTTATATGTGAATGAGAACTCCCCAGTACAAAATGTGTTTCTATTTGCCTGGGTACAAGGGACACAGCAATGGCCACTGCACAAGGAAGGGAACTGAATCCTAGCCAGTATCTCATGCCATTGAGAAAGGCTCTTGGCCCTCTGAGATAATTGAGACAATCTGCTGCTCTTCTCTGCACAGACTGCAGCTGGATCTGCTGCACTGTTGTTGGGTTTTCTCATTCCACTGTAAAGGAACCTCGGAAAAAAAGGGAAAGTTTTTGTTTGGTTGGGTTTTTTGTGTTTTTTTTTACCCAGTGAGTGTATCTGCTCACTTAAAAATATTTATATGTGAAAGCATCTTGAAAACAAAAACATCTAAAACCAACAGTGATCAGAGTTTCAAAGATAACAATAGCAACAATAAAACCTGTAGATGCTGTTAAAATTCAGATTTTGACAAGACACAACTGCTACCATAAGCACAGCCTCAGAAGACCTAGAGGCATCATAAGGTTAAAAGGGTTTTGGGTTGAACCCAAAGGTTTAAAATCAAGTTATATCATAAATTTATGCTCAAGGGGTCTGAATCTCCTTCTTGGTGCACATGGGGAGTACTTTGTCAGTTTGAGGTGGCTGGGACACAGGGTAAATCCTCCCATTCTCTGCTGCTCAGAACCACAGAAGTACATTGTCACAGTGATTGAAGTGTGACATACCTGCTCTGACTTGAATAAGACTTGCTTCTGCGGCAGGTTTGCTCTGCATCTGTCCATCCATGCCTTTTGTTTAATGTAGTCTTTAATATAAACAGAGTCTGCAGCAAAATTATGTGCCACTCAAATAACAAGCAAAATATCCCCTACCAGTGTCATTTTCACTGTGATAAAATTGCATATTTGGAATGAAAGCATCGACATACAAAACCCCTATTAATGAGAAAGTAAAATTTAAAAAAATTATATTAGGAGATATAGGAAACAGAAAATTATTTCTGTTTCTTCTGCTCATATGTTTTATTGCAAAGTTTAGTGAACACTGCATTCCAGGTAATGTAGATAATGAGGCATAGAAATAGATCAGTCAGTTCCATATACCAATAATCCTACCACACCTTTAAGGAACAGATTATTTGAGCTTTTTCTGTTAGTAATAATTGAGAAAACTGAGGAGAAGCAACAGAATCTGCCAATGATATTTCATAATGTTTACTTCAGGATTAAAAAGTCAGATGCTGTTGTTTTCCAAGATTAATCCACAGAATGAAAGAAAGCAAAAGCTTTGTGTATTGAAAACAATATATCAACATTTTCTAGCATGAAAAAAAACTCAGTTAATTTGCTGAAAACTGTATATTTTGCCCCAGATCTAGTAGATATATAATGAAGTTTATGGTCATTGTTCCATGACGCACACTTGGAAAGAGAGTAACACCACAGTTTGCCTGATTATTTTCAGGACATCAATGAAACTGAAATAGAAGTATTCGAAGAAAGAAAAAATTATACTACAATCAACTGGTTTGAACTTTGACAACATATCATCAATTGCAACCAGTACCCCAGATTAATTTTGGAGAACATCCCTATGACTACAGAGTTAATGGGAAACAAAAATGAGTATTTGCTTGAAGTTAATTGCTTGCCTCATATATTGCATAATGCAGTAAAGTACACTATTGAAAAATTTTTATTTGGCTTTAAAAGCTGTGTAACAAAAGTTTTCAATTACTTTATGTTCATCCACCAAAGAAGTTTCAGAATTATGAAAAGTATTTCACTTTACCAACATTCAATATGCTGAAACATTGAGGTACATTTACAAAGTGATAATCATGATGGAAAGTATCCTATGCTTTCTATACAGTTAGTTTTGTAAACTCAGACAGCTCATTTTGAAGTTTTTTAAGTGTGGTAAAAATCTCCCCATTGTCAGGTTCACCAGATTCTAAATATCCTATCATTTCAATAATTTTAACACGTATCTTCTTAGTAATGGATCTGCTTAGACAAGTTTCAAATGAATGTCCTATGTGCATTAACTGATTTTTTAAAAAATGTTGGAATATAATAAAACTGAAAAATGCCTTTTAAAACAGTAAATGGAAGTATATGGTAGTATAAAGATGCATGTAAGAACAATAATAAGTAGGTGAGAAACAACATATCTAATATGATAAAAATAGTTTTTAACATTGAAAAGAAAACCATTTTCCCTGTATTTTCTTTGACATAAGAAAGTTCTAGAGCTACCAATTTCAGAGAGTCTGTGCTGTTCTCTGAGCTTTCAGTTTCACATGTATATAATTTTCAAATATAATTTTTCTGCAGTTTGTTTTAAAATTATATTTTAAAATGAAACTTAATGGAGAATATTGAACTAAACTAGTGTTAGCAAGGCAAAATTGTATTTTAGCTTAAATTAAAATTTATGAGGATCTAAATAAGTTCTATTTCATCATGAACTAAGGATAAAAAATTATCAGCTGCTAGAACAGTCTTAACAGAAAACAAGTTATAGGATTGTAATTCATTAAGATAAGAAAGGAAATGAACTTCAGTAGGCAGGAGTATTGTAACAGGTATCAAAAATAAACACAAAGACTCCTCTTATGAGTGAAATTCAGTATTATATGTTAATAATGAGTGAAATTCAGTATTATATGTTAATAGTTACCATCAGAATTTTGCACTTAAAATTCACTGTGAATTTCCAGGGAAAAGTACAATTTTTATTAATTTCTGCTGTTATAGACTGATATTGATGGCTCTGAAGAAAAAAAAAAAAATATATATATATATATGTATATTCTTTTTTTTTTCATAAATTCACCTAACTTTCTTCCATATGAAAATTCATTCAAACCTTTAGACATCCCCAAGTAAAATGTTGAAATTGATGACAACCCCAAAAACTGAGATAAACGGCAGTTTGCCAGGGAGATCAGAGGCTTTTTTGCCGTTCCATTAACAATGTCCAATGCAGCAGTTACTCCCACAGTAGGCAAAAAAATTCAGGATCACATAATTTCCATCCACCTCTCCTTTTATTTTGGACTTAGATCTGTATGGGGTGTGGTCCTAAACTGGTATAAATGTTGACCTGTATCAAGTAATTTTAGATTAATCTTCTTGTGGAATAGAGGAAGGGAGGTTTCTCTAGCATTAAATATTAGATAAAAATACATGAAATGTGTGTGTAAGTGTTAATAATAAAGTATTTTGTAATGTTAATAAATAATTTAAAATATTCAACATGGGACAAATATTATGAATGCTGCAGGAGAGTAGATAATGCATTAGTTTCAACTGACCTTCATATTAGGCAAAGACCAAAACTCTTCTAACATCAGGGATGCTGAAAGTGAAACATTTCCACTTCAAAAGGGATGTTGAGGAGAAGGGAATTTGATTAAAATTGCACAAAAGTAGATAGTTCAGTACAGAAGCTGACTAATGCTGTGCATATTCTGTCCTGAAAACTGACACGAAAAGAGAACTTCTTTGCAATACTTTAAATGACACTCACAAAGGTAAGGTCTCCACAAAAATCTTTGCTCTCTGAGTTCCCATTGAGGTCAGGGGCAAATCTTATTTCAAAAGTTGCTTTTAATCATGAAATTTAATTAATTTCTTGTGTAATTATGATCACCTATATGTAATGAATAAGCCCTACACTACCTATAGGAGTCCTTGAACTTAAAGCCCTGAGACATTTTGTGGATTTGCAAGAAAAATGTCTGCAACTATGCTGGAATTATGACAGCATAAAATATGACAGTTACTTTTTTTTTCACTTATATGGAATGTATATATACAAGAACATAATTCTCTATGTATGCATTTTGTCTTATGTACACATACAAGACCATCCACACTCTTGTTCACTTTCCCTTCCTCTGTCTTTGCTTTGATGTTTGAGTATTTTTCTTGCATATGGCTTTATGCTTAAAATTTACTTCTCCTCCTTTTATTTCCATTGTGCGATTTTGCAAATGTAAGTTCAGCATGTTTTTGTACAAGTGACTTGTAATTGCCATCAGTGTTAAACTGCTTGTGTAAGTGGCATCCATTTTTCTTTACTGTCATCATAATGGCTTCTGAAGATTTATCAGACCTTAAAGAATTTGTGTTCTCTACTTCCCATATTATTAAAGGAAAAAAATGTTTGCTTTTTTCTTTTTTGTTTTTTCTTTTGGTTTTTTTTTTTTTTTGAGAAAGCAACACAATTTGGAAGTGATAATGAGATTCTTTGATGAATCCCAAACTGTATGTATGAGGTATCCTGCACATATAAGATAAATCAAGGATATGAGAAGATAAAATCTTCTTAAACTATTGTTAAAAGAAAGTGGACCTAAGCTCTAATAAAAAAAAAATAAATAAAACCACAAGAATGTGTGAGGCCTTTCATAATTTTTTTAAATTATAGTATCATCTACATGTATAATATGTTTTTGACATATTCAGAAACTAGGCTTAATCTTATAATCCATTTATATTTCAGGTGGTAGAAGTGGTATTAACCAGAACAGACTATGACCTCTGACTGGTTAATCCTAATTAAAGCTGAGCAAGAGATTTCTTTGCAAAGTTTTCTGATGAATTCAATACCAGGCTGAACTATAATTCTTTTGGTGTGTGTTATTCCCACTACATGAACAAAAAGGGTGTGGGGTCACCCATGTTTTGGATCAATTTGAACTTTCAATGGTACTTATGCAATGAACTGACTTAAAATGGGGACAGCATGACAGGAAAAAATAATATTTCCAGGGAAAAATAGTTAGCAGAACATAATATCATTAACCTCTACTTGACAAAATATTAAAATTCTTGTCCTACCCCCTGCCCCCTACTCTCTTTAAGAGTATGCTGAATTAACCTTCAGATGTTTCAAACCTCCTGCATGACAAGGATAAATCAAAAAGTCATCAGAAGAGAAAAAGGTAAGGTTGAATTTTCAATTCTAGCTAGCATTGCTCCTGAGATGGACAGATGCCCAAAGGGTGGTTCAAATGTGATGTGTGGTTTCTGGCTTCTTTGCTGATTTAGAGCAGGGCAGAGAAGCTGAAAGGAACAGTACAACTCAACCCAATCACAGTGACATGTTTACTACATTTGCATTTGTTTTGTCCATGGAATATAGTAAGCAGCAGTTGGCAGAGGCCCATAAGGGTAAATTTATCTGTCATGTCACTGCTCCTTGCTAACTGCCATCAATCCACCAAGATGAATTCCTATCCCATTGTGTTACTCAGGTAAGACTTACAAATTCACAGCTCTAATATTAGAGGACATCAGGGCCAAAAGTGTTCTCAGCCCACCCTCAAATGCAGTGGCAAGACTCCTTGGTAGTCAACCAACAAAACAGACAAATAAAAAACTGCAATACATGAACAAACAAACAAACCAATCAATCAACTAAGCACAAAATAACCCTAACCCAAAATCAAGGACCAGGGCTCTGAACTGACTTTAGTCTTCTTTGAAAGAGAAATTTCAGGGTTTTAAACCATCAGTTATAGGTTATCCTTCAGATTTATTTTCAGAAATCAGCAAAATGAGACATTTAAATGTTTTCCTCTGTTGGCCAATAAGTGTCATAATTAGAAGTATATCAGTTCTGTTCATCACCAGTTATTTTTTCCTGAGAAATGGTTCACTATCCTCACTATGAATAATGTGCAATTATCCAAATATCTAAATATTTAATGTGATAGCCATAATTTTTTTCTCCCCCCAAAAAATAGGATTAATCTGAAAAATATTTGTCTTTTTCTATTTGTAGTTACTTAGAGTTTGAGATAATAGAGTTGTGTCTCAGAACAGGCTTATAAAGCATCCTTTTGGGGGAAAAATGCTTGTCAATAAAACTTGTGTATTTCTATTGAAAGGTAAAAATGCCAAAACCTATTTGTATAAGTAATTTTAAAAATAAATTAATAAATATGTATGCAAATGAAAATATAATTATTTTTTCATTAATGTGACTTTATTGTCTTTGTTTTCCACTTGGTGATATCCCTAATTATGCTTTTATAGAACAGATTCTTTTCCCTTTAGGTAGGTGGTAAATGCTATAGAAAACCTAGCTGCTTTTGAATCCAGTTCTTTACTGAAAAAAAAATGAACTTAGCTCCACCCTTTACTACCTTTAAATAAAGGTAATATGGACTTCTAAAATTGGAACATATACCTAGATATTTAATTCTAAATTCCACAGGAGCTGGATGAGTACATATTCTTCTGCACTTGCCATTTCAGTCACAGAGCATGTTGTGACCTTTCCAGAGATCAGGTCAATATTGCAAGGCTGCAGATGGCCATTGAGTAAAAGGCTGCCAGCTCCCACTACTTCAATTTGACTTTCATGTTGTCTCTTTTCCCCACTTGGTTTAAACTGCAACAGCTACAGCAATAATTAACACATACTCTGCTTTACCAGGGGAATGAGAGAAAGAGCACTGGCTCCTCTGAACTGGCTTGGAGAGCATAAAACAGTCTTCTCTATTGGCATAGTAATTATTTAAAGTCTTTTGACCCTTAGAGCTGAACTGAAATCAGTCATTTATGTGCTTTTTTTCCAGTTTCTCTAGCTTTCTGTGGTGGCTGGTCCCTGGCTGGACACCAGGTGTCGACCAAAGCTGCTCTATTTCTTCCCCCCACAGCTGGACAGGGGACTGAAAACACAACAAAAAGCTTGTGGTTAAAGATGGCAACAGGGAGACATCACTCACCAGTTACCATCACAGGCAAAACAGGCTCGACTTGGGGAAAGTTCATTTAATTTATTACCAAACAAACCAGAATAGATTAATGAAAAATAAACACAAATCTTAAAAAAAATACCTTCCCCTCTTTCTTCCTGGGCTCAACTTCACCCTTGAATTCTTCTTTCCTAAAATGTCACAGGGTGATGTGGAATGGTTGTGGTCAGTTCATCACAGGTTGTCTTTGCCACTCCCCCCTCAGGGGGCAGAATCCTCCCACTCCTCCCCTGTTCCAGTGTGGGGTCAGGCCCACAGGAGACAGTTCTCCATGAGCTTCTCCAGCATGAGTCCTTCCCAGAGGCTGCAGTTTATCCTGAGCCACTCCAGCGTGAGTTCCCACTCTGTAGGGTCACAAGTCCTGCCAGGACCTTGCTCCAGCACGGGATCCTACAGGGTCACAGAAATTTCCTTCAGGCTCCAAGTGCTCTGAGCTGGGGGCTGCAGGGGGATCTCTGCTCCACTGTGGACGTGCATGGGCTGCAGGGCACAGCTGCTGCACCAGGGGCTGCACCAGGGGCTGCAGGGAGATCTCTGCTCCACTGTGGGCGTGCATGGGCTGCAGGGCACAGCTGCTGCACCAGGGCTGCACCAGGGGCTGCAGGGGAATCTCTGCTCCACTGTGGACGTGCATGGGCTGCAGGGCACAGCTGCTGCACCAGGGCTGCACCAGGGGCTGCAGGGGAATCTCTGCTCCACTGTGGACGTGCATGGGCTGCAGGGCACAGCTGCTGCACCAGGGCTGCACCAGGGGCTGCAGGGAGATCTCTGCTCCACTGTGGGCGTGCATGGGCTGCAGGGCACAGCTGCTGCACCAGGGCTGCACCAGGGGCTGCAGGGGAACCTCAGCTCTCGCACCTGGAGCACCTGCTCCCCCTCCTTCTGCACTGACCCAGGTGTCTGAAGAGTTTCTCTCACATAGTCTCACTCCCCATTTTTTCTGAAGCAGCGCAGGTTGTTGTTTTTTTTTTTTTTCTGGCTGGAATATTTTCTCTGTCTGACATGGAGAAAGGTTCTAGAATCTCCCAAAAGCATTCCCTGTAGGCCCCCAACTACTAAAGCCTTGCCATACAAGCCTGATATACCTAACTAAAGAAAAGTATTAAAATATTTATTTAATGGCAGAACATTAGGTCCAAACCATTTTCAACACGTAGCTATGCTGAACTTGACTGCAAGATATTTTTAGCTCAGCTTTGCAAGCATTAAGAGAAAACTGCAGTAACCACCAGTTAAGAAGTAGAACCTGAGTCAAGTAAAAATCAATTATTTAAAACTCCTGATATATTCCTTCATCCAACAAATATAAAAACAAACGAATTATATGAGTATGTCAATCAGAAATACATACAAGGGAAGGGAAATGAAAAGGGAATGGGCAAGGAGAGAGAGCTGTCCAGTATTTATTTTCTTTTGTAAATGTTTAACTTTTAACAAATAGGGGGTAAATCCCCTAACCTGCAGTTTCATGGGAATATCTTTTATTTACATTTCTGTTAATTTATTTCTTCATTCAACCAGAAATGGAAAACATAATCCCTTGTTAAGTTCATTGTGGAAAATCACATAGCATTAAAAAACAGTCATGATTTAAATCAAAGATAAAGATTTTAAAAGTGGGATTGGACCCCTGTGTTTCCCTTAAATAAGAATCTGAGAATGAAAAGCAACTGTGAAGATCTCTCCCAGCTTGTGTTACAAGAAACTTAATCCATTTATTTTCTGCTATGATGTCCTGCTAACAGGAAACAAGCACAAACTAATTAAATGCTTCAATTCTTTATTTAAATGCTTATGCTGCATCCCAAAAGAGAAGCGTCCACTGCAAGTTGTTCTTGTGGATATTTTGGATTTTTAAGCTTTGGTTATAACAGATGTGCAGCAGTTGTTAGCAAATTAGTAGTTATGGTTACAGTAAAAGGAAAACAGAAGCAATTATGGCAACAAATTATTTCAAAAATATTAGATAAGCAAGATGAGTTGCTAGGTTTCTAATGGTGACTGAACAAAACTAGACCTGTAAACCTACAAGGCAAGACCAAAAAGTGAAAAATTTAGCATTATAGGAAGACATTTTATAGAAAGATTTATTGTTTCCCGATGCCAGTTGGAGCTCATTCTCTGTGAACACCAGTTGGGTTTATATTTCACAAAAGCCTCTTGTCATGATTTGTGTTTTACATATTTGTAATCCTTAAGTTTTAATTGCTTTACATAATTATGACATGGAAGATTACTTTTGTTTCATACCAGTGTGCCCAAGTGAGATCAGCAACCTCCAAGAAGAGTGTAAATGAAGAAAGAATTTGACTGTTTTGTTTGTGGAACCAGCTTCCACCCAGCCTTGGAACTAATTGATTTTTTGAAATAATTTATTTACAGAATTTACTTTGATCATACGTTGGGGTGTTTTTGTTTGCATTTTCTAAATAGCTCATTGGTTTACTTTATTATTTGTCTTGTACCAACAGATTCATAAAACTTGAGACAGGTTCCTTCAGTCAGAGAAAATGACAGACTCCTCTAATGAGGGGTGTCTGACACTGGAGATAAAGAAGAGAAGAATGTACTAATCTTGAAGCAGAAAGTGCATCAACTGAAAATATTTACCGTTCCTATTAAAAATGAATTAACAAAAACAGGTGGCCTTTTAATTGAAGCTTTTATCACTCTTTGCTCAATTTCATTTAAATGCAAATTTGAAATCCTTTCTGTAAGCCAATAGAAAGTTGTAACTGAAGAAGAACACCGTTTTACTAATGATGCAATTATGTGGTTAACCATTAGGCTTATTATGGGATATGCTGGAAATATTGAGGCATTCAGAGAGGACCCTCTTTTTTGAGTATATATTCGTAAACTGCTAAACTCATCACCAATACAGGATATTGCTGAGTTTGGTAGGACATTTATTTCAATTCAGCCTTAAATGTGGTGCCCTTTATTTCTTTTGGGCTGTTTATCTCCTTTTTCTCTTATAAGGGGAGGTTTATAGTCAGAAAAGCCAAATCTTGTCATAGCTGTAAAAAAACCAGGTTCATTAATACTGAGGTCTGACATTGCAGGCTCAGCTCAGTTCCTGGGTAAGTTAAGGGCCTGTATGAAAACTGAAGCTTGCAGATGGTTGCTAAGTGGTGATTTTTGTACAGGGTGACTCTTCTTCTGTGTGATCTGGAGATGTGATTTGTAGATATTTCTGGAATACTGCTCCTCTTCTCTCTCCTCTTCTCTTCTCTTCTCTTCTCTTCTCTTCTCTTCTCTTCTCTTCTCTTCTCTTCTCTTCTCTTCTCTTCTCTTCTCTTCTCTTCTCTTCTCTCCCCCTTCTTTCACAGAAACCTGGTCTTTTTAACTACTTGTAAAAAGATTTTGTTGCCACATCCTAGCATGTTAACTTTAATCTACATTGATATATGAAGCAGATTTCATAATTAGGTTGAATTTTTCTTTCAAACATTTGTAGTCTATACTTGGGTGAAACATTTTCCTAAAAAGACTGTCATAAAATAGCTGAGAGCACGGCAACCTTGTTCTTGCTGCTCCACATAGTTCAGGCAAAATATCTGGCATAAGAAACAAAACTGGTCTTCCTGTGAGTAAAATCTGAGTGTTGTATTTAGAATTTAAATGGAAACAGACAAACAAGCCACATACAAAAACACAAACAAAACAAAACCCCCAAACTAAAATCATAATAAAAAATCAAAATACTACTCCGTTGTCACAGACATCTCTAATAACACTAACTGGCTTTTAAGAAAGAAGAATTAGACTCTTGGAGCCAGTACCGGTACCTAGAATCTGCATGGTGTGCTCAGTGCTTAACTGTGCCCCTTTATTTGGCTTTTTTGCTCGTTTTTTTGTTTGTTTTTTCATTCTACATTTATGAAATATATATAAATTAAATAAATGCAAAACAAACAAACAAATACAAAAAAAAAACAGGAAAAAAAGGGGAAAATCCTCACAATGACATGTAGATATCAATATAAAAGGGGCAAAAAAGAAAATCACAGCTAGAGAAATAAAATTATTTGTACCTTAGAGACAGTTAAAGACAAAGAAATGGTAAGAGAGATACAATTGTTATTTATAGTAATATTTATCCCTCTTAGGCTATTAGGGAATATTTCTATTGAGTTTTCCACTTCTGTGCTGCATCTTAATACTAAAAGAAATCAGAACAAGCATTTTAGAAAGGTGCCATATATACCTTCCATGATTCAGCTATCACAGGTTAGTGTGGTAATTTCTGACCATGAACAGGGACATTTTTCATCTGTTGGGGAAAGAAAAAAGAAAAATGTAGTAGGCCATATCAAAACTCCCAGGACTGTGTAAAAAGCAATTTTTGCAGCTTCCACGTTCAAAAGTTCACATCAGAGGTGTGGTTGCATGTGATTTATTTTGCATATGAAAGAAATAGTCTCATGACTTTCCATATTAATAATCCACTTGCATTATAATATTAAGTACACTGGGAAGGATGATACATCACCCAGGGTAATATAAGTTGACATATACAAAGGAAGCGTAAGAAAGCTTAGCTCCTGATATTGCTATTTTGCTTCTGGGTATCTCTGAAATGCTGAATGCATTTTTCATTTGATCTTAGCTTAATGCAGGCATCAGCTGTTTGCAGAGGGAAAAGCAGAGTTAAAAAAAAAATCCAGCCATCATTCAGCCAAACATTTAACTCAAAGAGTTTTCCAGTAATTGGTGAACTATTGAGATTCCTCTGACACCTACACAAACTGCTGTGCAGAAAATGGGTAAATTGAGGCATATAGGTAACAGCTGTCTCCATAGAAGCCCATTTAATTTATTACTAACCTGTTTTCTTTTCCATAACCAAGTCAAGGGCACGGTATTTGGGTTTTTACTCCCTGCTTTCCTTGGTAGCAGGAGGGGTCCTTTCCAGGCTGCAGGGGCAGAGGAGGCAGCAGGAATCTGCAATGGCTGATTCAGCTTCTTCTCCCTGAATAAGGAACTAATCCAATTGACACACGGTGAAGTAAACACATAGTGACATATTTGTAGACAAACTGTCATACTCTCAATTATTCCCTCCAAAAAATTATTTCTGAACTGCAGGCATGGAGTTTTAAAAGTCTGCCAGCCTCAGCAGCTAGTACATGTCTATGAGACCCAAGTTAATTTCAGAACCATGAAGTACATTTCCTTTCATCTCCCAGTAAATCTCCCTTGCACATTGCACTGAAAAAAGTACAAATGTTCTTTTCACAGTATACATATTTTAGTGTAACTTGTGTTCTAAAAAGTTAAAATTTTTGTTTCCTTTCTGTTTTTTGTTACATATTTGGTTTTTTTTATTTGAAAAGCAAGCTTTTTCCTGTCTTAAAATATCTTTTCTTACCCCAAAACATATGAAGAACATATTTGAAAATGTTTAACTTGGTTTAGTATGTACTAAATAGGTTGGATTTTCAAAATAAAAAATAGCTTTTATTTTTTTCTCACTGAACACTGGACTCATGCAGTGCAATGAAATCAGGACTCTACCTGCCTTGCAAGGAGCCTCTAAATTACAGTGTTGTTATTGAAGGGGCTGCGTATAGACCCTTTGAGCCTTTTGCAACAAAGGAAAAATAAACTATTTAAACAGGGTGATGTACCTATCTGTCAAGCTGTACCATATATCTTTCTATGTGAATGCCTTCTTTCTGAAGAGGAATGTTATCATGCCCTGCCATTATACACTTGTAAGGGATAAAGGAGGAGTTGTTTTCTACAGCATTTACTGAAGATTCCCTTAGACTGTAAATACTTTCAACTGCAGTGCTGTTAGAAACAGAGCCAAGCAAACAGTTGATGTGCCCAAGTTCATTAACACAGCTGCAGAATTTGGAGTAAAGATGAATTTCCCTGGGCACTAGAGAAATCAAGAGGTGTTCATGGCATGGTGAATTCTTCTTAGGCAAGTCCCTAGGGTGCCCTTCTTTGTTTTCGTGGGCTTAGGTGAGAATCTTTGTGGAGGGTTTTAGAGCTTGTGATTTATGAGGCAGATCATCAAACATATTTAGTTACTTCAATAATCCATGCCTAACCTTCAGTTAACTCTAGATTAGTTGATAAGATTTATGTATCTGAGGAAAGAATTTTTAGAAACTATCTAAGTCACACACTATTTGAGCTAATTATCCCTGATGTGCAGAGCAAAGGCTGGGAATTACCTGGTAAAAGGAGGCAGAGATGAGTAAGCATCTCTCAAATTACATGTAGCTTCTTTCTTTTGGCTTTTGGAATCATGATCTCAAATTAAGCTCCTATTCAAATTCCCTGTTAAGCAAAGACATTTTTTACTCCCTTTCCTTTGAGAAAAGACAAAAGTACAAAATTAACAAAAATCTGGAGAGAGGATTGTGAGTAGGTTGGCAGGTTACCCACTAGTGCTGTAGGAAACTAAAATCCCTTATGTGGATGCAGAGAACTTCAGGAGCATCCCTATTACAAGACTGTCCCAAATAAGCTAAAGGGTGAATTTTTTGATCCTGAATATTTTATGTTTCTGTCTTCACCATTATCTGTTTGCTACTCTGGTACAAATCTGACATTCTAATCTTCTTTGGAGCTACTACATAATACACAAAAAAGTTTTACTTATTGGGAGAAAGAGAGAAATATGCTGCGTTGTCTGGTGAGCACTCCCATGTCTATGTCCAGGTCTGTACTGCTGTGTAATCTGTCAGACTGTTTGTTGTTTTGTAGGGACTTTTCTTCTCAGCATGCTCTGAACTAAAGGATCATGTGCTTGTAATAAGAAAGTGTTTCTCCTGGCACAGTCTGAAACTCTGAGAAATTTTAACTTGAACAAGAGTTTCAAGTAACTAATTAGCTCCTGGCAGGATTCAGCTCCGGCACCTTGTGTGTGCAGGGTCTTACAGTCTAGGCAGCAGAGAACTGGCTTTAAAAATGCCAATAGTGGCTAAATGGAAACTGAAAGGGATGATAAAGATTGATGCCTATTCCAGAATAAATATTTAGATGCAGAGTAAGGCTGAAGTACTTTTTTGGTGGGGTCAAAAAAATTACACAGAATTTAAATGAAAGGTGAATATATTTAGTTCTGAACACTTCATCATTCTCTACTAGAAGTTCCCAGTTCAAGTTCAGTTCAATGAAGCTGTTGAATATCCATAGTAAACCTGCATGGCAGCAATCCTCTTGTGCTCTATCAGAATTCCTAATGCTTTCAGTTACCTGAAAAATTTACTCTTTAAAAAGAGTATTAGAAGACTGAAGAAAATTACATTCGTGCTTTTAATTACTGAAAACAATCCTGTGCTTCAAAATATTTTATTATTGTTGTTTGAAGATGTGCTAATGTTTACTGTTCTAATGAAGAACAGTTTTGCTTAGCTAAGCAATGTACTTATACTGAGTCTCTGACATAGCTTTTTCCATCTTATAATCTTTCTTTTTTTCATCCCTTGTTAATTAGCTCAGTCATCAGGAATACTGGCATTTTCTTCATAATTAATTTTCAAAACTATATCTGTATCTCATTTGTTTTACTAGTTCCTTGAGTCCTTGCCACATTTGTAGGAGATAGTACTTCAAAATGCGATATAAAAGATCTTGGAGCCTCTAATTTCTGCTTTAGATTAGCTTTAAAAAAACATGCAAAAAACAGTGAAGTCTCTTGCAGATGTTCTGAAATAAGTCTTCTTTATCACTCCAGAACGCAAAATGGCAGCTGTGTTTTGCACTCAGTAGTCTTGTAGCAATGCATAGGCCCAAAAAAAGTGTTACAAAAGAAAAACCAGTATTTAGATGAAGAATGCTATGCACATATGTGCTATGCACATGCAGTGGCTGGCTCCATGAAACATTTCCTAGCGTCTGCCCTGCCTTTGCATTTGCCTTTGCCTTGCCCTGCGTATGGTTGTTTCCATCTATAGAAAAAGCATTGTCACAGCAATTTTTTCTCCACTCTGTTTTTGCTTTATAGACAACCAAGTGACTGCATAAGCTGTAAAGAAGGAAGGAATCAAGTTGCAGATGTGCATGCCTGCATGTGCACACGCAGACAGGGGAACTGCCAACCCCATCCGGATGCCACACTCCCGTGAAAGGAACATGATGACAGCTCAGTATCACACTCTGTCCCCCCACAGGGGTCATAGGAAATAAATTCTTTATCCAGCTGCAAGTGGATTTGGGAGAGCATTAAACAGAGACAGAACATGGCTAGGACTCAGCTGTTAACACCTCTCAGAAAAAGGGACATGCACCAGAACTTTAAAGGCAGGAGATGAGCTTAATATCTCACCATGGTGGTGCCTTTACTAGAAATGTGTTTCCCACAGTTATAATCACCTGCAGCCTGGGAATCCTTCTTAGGATGAGATCGACAGCTGAAGTGCTGTAGCTGCAGATTTCTTCTCTAAATATCATTGTCTCTGTTTTGCTGATAGGGAGCATGAAGGGCTCTTTGAAGGTCATGGAGAGGCTTGGATAGGGGAGGAATAGCAAGAGCTACTGCGTCTATCAGCCCAGTTCCAGATACTATCAGACATATATTCATTGTGAGGCATATAATTCTTATATTCATAATTATTAAAAGAAACTTCTGACTTAATTTTATCTTATTTTATTTCATTTTCCTCTGATAAAGCTTGAATGCCAGTATTTCTGGTATTTCAGTTTTTCTTTATGTGTTTCCCACCAGTAGAAAAGATATATTATGTCTCAGGTTTTGTCATTTCTATTATGTACGTTCATCTTATCAAAATAAAGAAATACTACTTTTTACCATGTAAATTATTTTCAAACTTTCCAGCTAAATATTTATATTTCCTTCCTGTAGAGGATAATACATGAAACAGAGGGGATATACATGAGGGACAGAAGCAATTTGGTTTCTTTGGTTTTTTCCTGGAAACCAATGGTTTAAATTACTAAATACTGAGAATGGCAAAATGAAGTCCAAATGCCAGCTGCCTTCACGACAAGATTAATATGGTTTTTTTTCATTATTTTTATGCTTTGTCTCTCCCCAAATTGCTGTTGCTATTTTCCTATTTCATTTTAAGAGCAATAATTACACTTGTTTCCACTTTGGTTAATTATTTCTGCAATACCTTTACCCTTTGTGAAATGTATCTTATTGGAAACATTGGAGACAAAAAAGAACACTTCCAAATCAACCAAACCAACTTCACAACAGAACTGAAAGTCAGTCTATCTTCATTTTTTTGCTCATAAGCTTTGATGAATTAGAAAGGAAATAAATAAATAAACAAACAACATTCTTACAGACTTCTGAGAATGGTGATTTCAAGTATTGACTCAACAAGTATTTATTTTCTATAAAATTCTGGGAGATAATTTATGAGCAGTTGTATTAGTTAGATGATAAAAAAATTCCAAGTAATCCTTAGTAACTGTACCCAAGCACCAAATCCACCCAGCATTAGAATGTAAAATGTAGTCTTGAAATGTGAGAAAAACGAAAAAAAACCAAAAAAACCCCAATTCTGATAGTAAATAAGGAATATAAAAAGAAAAAAGAGCAGGAACAAAAGACAGAAAAATGAGGAAGAAGAACACTGTGTAAGAAAAGAAATTACCAAATTTACAGAATTTACCTAATGAAAGTACAATGGAAGACATTATTAACTAAAAAATATGTTCCAATTATTTGAATAATGAACTTCCTAAAATTTTAGTGAAAGAGACTTTTTGAGTCTCATCTATTACAACATCTTTTTGCAAAACATTTCTTGCTGACTGCAAAATGAAAGAATGTGAGGGTTGATATTTAATAGCCTGGAGCAGCTACAATCCACAGAGCCACAAAGGTATAAGGCTGACACTATACAGAATATGTTCCTGATGAACATTCTTGATGTGTTCCAGGAAAACAACTGAATACTTATCCAGTCCATCAATTATTTTTATATCAGACAACAAGATTGTAATGCTACAGTCCTTGATCAAGAATGGAGTCAATTGATTAAATTTCAAAGTCAAGATTGTCTTTTAGTATCCATCACTAGCTATGAGTAACATAACATTCCAGTAAAAACTGTCTGAAACCTTTTCCTTAATACAAGATTGTTTTCCTTGCTTGTGACAGCCAGGAATCAGGGCAGAAGATATTTCCACATACTAGCCTGGAGTGTGAAGTCCCTATGAAGTACTTGGTGAGAACATGATTGATATCTGGAAGAAACCTAAAAATTTTGTGTTATTGAACTTTGAGGAAGTTTACAATTTAAATCACTGAAACCTTTTTTTGCAAGGTAACCATCTCTTCCTTTCTCCTTAACTTTTCCTGAAATACTCTAAACAGGTTTTACATCTGCTCTCTTTAGTGTTTTTATTTTTTTATGCACTGTCTTTTCCATAGTTAGGAAATTATCATAAGAGAAGAAGATATCTAAATGAAGTGAAGTCAGAAAAACAGCAGTGATTAGCAACCAGTTTCCACAACTATCTGGAAAACAACTATGTCAGCCTATGCCATCATGTAAATTTGCACACATATACATACTCAAACACCACTCTCAATACTTAACATATCAAATAAACATTCATAGAAGATGGCAAAAAGGAAATAACTACTACAAAACCACTGTTAGCATAGAGTAATTTCTACTAAATAGTTATAGTTTTGTAAATTGCTGGTATGCATTTAAAAAAAAATCAAACCATCATGATGTAATTCTAGAAACTAAAAGTAATTTCCAAAGCAAATGATATGTACAGTAGTACTACATGGTAAATTGGGAGCAGCTGCTGTTACTGACATTACAGATGGTCACAAAGTGTATAATTTAGGTTTTCTGTAACAGTAAGTGGAAAAGCCGTTTAAACATAGATCCATAATTTTATTTTTTTCCAGATCTCATTGTTGTGGACATACGTACTCAAAGTCTGTGTTTGGCCTCATTTTTATTATGAATTTGTTTGCATGGTATTTGCTTCTTGGATTTTTTATGGATTCTCTAGGAAGGTGATTGTTTCAGAACATTGCCTGCTTTTAAACTTAATAGAAATTTGGAAAGAGTCAAGCTCTCTGTAGTCTAGATGCAGCCCATCTGAATGGTGAAAGATGAGAAATTTACCTTATTTAAGACTAGAATCATAAAATCATTCATGTTGGAAGAGACCCTCAAGAATATCCAATCCAACTGTCCACCCAGCACTACCACTGTAACCCTTAAACCGCTAAACCATTTCACACAGCACCGGATCCAGATGCCTCTAAAACACCTCCAAGGAGGATGACTCCACCATCTCCCAGAGCAATTTATTCCAATGCCTAAACACCCTAAAAGAAAAAAAAAATTCTAATAGCTAATCTGAATCTCCTCGCTCTCTGCTTGGGACTGTTTCCTCTAGTCCTGTGACTACAGGCAGAGTAGAAGAGATCAGCCCCTACTCAACCACCTTTCATGGAGTTGTAGAGTGATGAAGTCCCCTTGAGCCTCCTCCTCTTCTCCTCTTCTCCTCTTCTCCTCTTCTCCTCTTCTCCTCTTCTCCTCTTCTCCTTTTCTCCTCTTCTCCTCTTCTCCTCTTCTCCTCTTCTCCTCTTCTCCTCAGCTGCCTCAGCTGTTCATCAGAGAACACATTCTCTAGTCCTTTTATGAGCCTTGTTGCCCTTCCCTGCACACCCTCCAGTACTTTAATGTGCTTTTTGAAGTGAGGGCCCAGAACAGAACTCAAGACTCAAAGTGCAGCCTCACCAAGGCTGATTACAGTGGGATGATCCCTTCTCTGCTGACTACACTATTCTTTGTACCAATGGCCAAGATTCCACTGGCCTTCTTGGTTACTTGGACAAGTTGCTGGCTCAGTTGTCTGTGTCAACCAGCACCCCCAAGCCCCTTTCTAACAAATATCTCTCAAGTTACTCCTCCTCCAGCCTGTAGTGTTGCCTGGGCTTGTTGTGACCTACGTGCCTGACCTGGCACTTCACCTTATTGAGCATCATGTAGTTGTCCTTGACCCATTGCTTGGGTCTGTCCACATCCCACTGGAGAGCCTTTCTCACCTTGGACACATCAATGCTCCCACCCAATTTATTGTCAAGGAGTTCACCCATCCAAGCTGTGAGCAGCCAGTTTTTCTAAGAAGATGCTGTGGGACATGGAGTCAAATGCTTTACTGAAATCTAGTTACACAGCATCCATGGCCTTTCCCTCATCTGTTGAGTGCATCCCCTGGCCATAGGAGAAGGGGAAGGGGAAGGAGTGGGAGAAGGATATGGAGAAGGAGAAGGAAAAGGAGAAGGAGAAGGAGAAGGAGAAGGAGAAGGAGAAGGAGAAGGAGAAGGAGAAGGAGAAGGAGAAGGAGAAGGAGAAGGAGAAGGAGGAGAAGAGAGACCTAGTTGAACAAGCAGACCCTGCCTTTTTTAAATTCATTGGCTGGGGTTGATCCTCTGGTCATCTTGTGTGTGCTGTGCCATGGCACTCAGGATGATCTCGTCCATAACCTTTCCCAGAATTGAGGATAGGCTGAAGGGTCTGTGGTCATCCTTCTAACCCTTGGAGAATTTTTGCTAATTTCCAGTTAGCTAGAACTTCTTCAGTTAACCAGGGCTGCTAGTAGAATATACAGTTGAGCATTTATCTACTGCAAATAAGTCAAAGTTATTCTTGTGCATAAAACACAGTGAATGTAGGGACAAAAGTTATTGAAGTAGTTCTTTACATTGTCTGGGGAAAAAAATAACCCAAACACAAACCAAGAAACTACTGTAGTCATATTCCCCATCTTCCTCCCAACAACAACCAAAACATCCTCCCAAGTAACTTCAAGAAAAAAAAGAGTCAATGTGAAGACATGTCTTTTCAGAAATGCTGCAAGAATATTGGACAGGCTGAGTGGGATTTATCTCATCTACACTTAAGCCATGGGGAGGCCTAGCCATGTAAGCTCAGCTCATCCTCTGAACTGCTTCTGTGATTTAGTGAAAAGAGATAAGACTCTCCAGAGGCAGATTTAACCAACTAACTTAGACACCTGTCTGGAGATGAAGCAGGTGAATCACTCTCTGCAGGAGCCCTTCTCTCCACCAATGACCAAGCATGTCTGTTTGAAAATCTGTGACTGGGTCCTTAGTGCTGGGTCCTCACAGCACTGACTGCAGTGTAAAAGCTGGAGAAGAACAAAACGTTTGTTTAGTTACTATAAGAAATCCTTCTTTATGTTTGTGTTAAGAAATGGTACAGCATTTTCACCCATTGGAAAGTGCTGCATATTGAACATGAAAGACCAAGTTGTTATCATTGAACTAAACCTATCATGTGGTTTTTGTTCAATAGTCTTGCTAAAGTGCCACAAGTTGAGGTGGTCCTTGAAGCTCTTGGTGTGCTTCTGTTTTATCACATAATTCCCTTTTCACTGCTAGATTTGCAAAAGCACAACACAATATTTATAACTCCTGATTATCCTAGAAGCATAAATATTTCAAGGATGAAACACTAATTGCTGACCTGAACATTGACAGAATGTTCTTGACAATACAGTGACAGGTGGTATGTTACTCAAATCCCAAGATCATCAAATCCCCCATCAGAGCCGGACTAAAATTTAAGAATTTTGTTATCATGCACACCTCTAGGACTATTCTATCTGTGCATAGTTAGAGAAAAATGTACCTTTTACTACCAATTATAATGGTTAAACCATGATCTTTCTTTCCTGAATTTGATTTGTGGATACCTGCATCCTTCGGCATGCTCTTATATATATACTGAGCAGACACTCTAGCTGTCTGACTAAATTGTTAAACAAATCTTTCCTCTGCCTTTTTTTGTTGTTTGTCCCCAGATGTGCCTTTGTTTTTTTTTTAATCAAAGTGAAACAGGCTTAACCAAAACGAACTCCATTAGAACATTTTATCATTAGAGGCTTGTGGAGGGATTCATCTGTCCTACCTCTGGCAAATAAAAACTTCATTTATAAAACTAAAGTACTCACCCTAGGCTGACTATATAATCCATAGTGAAATAGACCAGAGATACCTCCCAGAATAGCTGTCTGGGATAATCAGCAGAAGCCCCATCCTCTTACCACTAACTACAAAGGGAAACTAGATAGATTAGTCCAGATTTGAATGTCTTACTTTCAAATATCTAATTAGGCAATGAGAAACTCACACTAGGACTCAACCCTAGCTTGTCAGCAGAGGGATTTGGAACTTCAGTCCTTTGTAAAATAGAAGAAAGTTCTTGAACAAAAGCTTTGTTTGAAAAGCACCACCCCTTCTCCAGCTTTAACTGCCTGCAGAGACAAACTCCAGGAGAGACCTTAGTCCTCTTTCCTCCACATGGAGAGGGGTGCCCCACATTGCCCTAGAGTGAAATGCTTTGTCCTTGTTGAATTCTAGCCACATCACACTTTTTAAAAGATACTTGACTGAAAAAGATCTCCAATTCCTTATCATTTGAGTGGTCAATACAAAGGACCCCTCCAGGAATTTAATGCTTGTCAGTGTCTTAAGTAACAGATGAAAAAGCTTCTTTAAAAAAAGCTTCAGTGGTGGTTAGTCTTAAATTTGTGTTATGGGGAAAAAAATGGGATCTAATTCAGCTTATATTAAACCAGAGACCTGGCAGCCAAGTACAGTGTTAACTGTGACCTTTATGATACAAGCTCATCTTTTATGCTGAATCAGTGATCCTAAGATGTTGTTTGAAAGGAAACCTTTCATACGGAGTTCATTGCTAAGCATTAATCTTTTTCAAAACACTCTAAGAATCTATCAACACTGACCTTCACTGCTCTATATTACAATGGAGTGAGACTGCTGATGGCTGAAGGGCATATTGCAACAGATTTGCTTCAAACTCAGAATAAACAATTAACATAGGAACATCTGGGTTGCACACATTTTCAGCATTGCTGGCTTGTACTCCTGCCTGGCACGTGTGCATTCAAATGCATTTATTCACAGATATACATGTGCACATACATATAAAATGAGGGTTCAGATTGCTATACCCACAAAAACCACTGAGGCAAATAACTAACTTGCTGGGTGAATGGAAGTCAGCAGTGTCATTTTTTTTTCATTTCTCGTGGAAGGAAAGGTGTTTGTAGCCATTTCACTGTTTCCAATGAAGGCGATGGATACCTATAAATTTTCATATTGACTGTTGTGGAAACAGAAGCAGAAGCAAAGTTCTTTCTAAAGGGGAATTCCTTTCCATATGCAAGCCCTTGCATTGCCTTTCACCTCACTTCATGTCTATAGCTCACCCAAACTACACCCACCTTTATTTTCTCTAAAATCTTGCTTACATACTCATTCTAAATGTCCTCACTGCCCTTTCCCTACAAATGGCATCATAAAATCCAGAAACCTCTCATGGTAATCCTAACTTTTGTCAGATTTCACATAGAATACTGGAGTATTGTCTACATGTATATTTTTATATTAAAAAAGTGCTTTTCACAGATATGCTGTTTTAAGTTGGGGCATCAGGAGATGGTACTGCAAATGAGGAGGAACTGAATTTCAGCAAAAACTCTGGGATAAGATCAACTTAATAATTAAAAAAAAGAACCAGGTATTCTCTGTTCTTGAGATGACATCTTTAAAAAAAATTGTTTATTTTAAGAATGAATGAATGGAAGTGCATGTATGTGTGAATGCTAGGGAGGGAAACCAGGACAAGAGTTTATTAAATATCTTCTTAAATATTGGCAAATATGTGAAAACTTTTACTCTGAAACTTCATATTGTCTATTACCCTTTCAAATTAAAGTATGAAGCAGATTTAATTTTGCCTCAAGAATCCCTCTCATAGTACCCATAACAAGACACTCACAATTTTCTGGTTCTTCCTCAAGGAAATGCACCACACACAGGCAAACTCATATCTACTGTCACTTTTCAATTTAAAATTAATCTTCACTGAGTAGGTTTCAGGGAAAAACTCACAAAAAGACTCTCAGAAAGTCAGGTTCACATTAAACAGAAATCTTCCTATTGCCAAACTGTTGATATTTTCATTTATTTCCTGACATTTAAAATCCCATCATCCAAGTACTGGGTGTACAATGATAACTCATTGCATATATCAAACGAAAACCATGTCTGTTTTCACAGCTGAGCAGACTGATTTTACAAAATTAAGCCAGTGGAATAATATCATTTCAAAGAGGGGGAAGTTGTCGAGCTTTTTGTTTGCCTGAGAAGCAGGCACACATTAACTCAAGGCTGCTAACAGAATAATGACAAAAGCAGCACAATGCTCTTTCTCCTTCCCTGCTTCCTCCTCCAGAGACTCGGGCTCATTTGGAGCGTTGATGCTTACCAGACTCTACAAAAAACACAACAGCTGTTTTAGAGAGAGAAATCTCCATTTGCAACAACAACAAAAAAATCAATTAAACCAGCACTTCAAAAGACAGCTAAAAAGTGCTCCAAATTTTGCAGTCTATGATATATATATATATACACACACAATTTTTTTTTCCTAGTTTTAAGCATACTTTTAAAAACCAAGAAACAACAATTCTTTCTAGAGCTACAACATCTCAAAGGAATTTAGCACAAAACTTGAAAGCAGATTAACTTCTTTTTGTTGGCTTTGATAGAAATCTTTTGTTGTCTGCGCATCTATGGCTTTTACTAATAATGCAGGAATAGAAGTAAATTTCTATTATGCTTAACTCTTGAGTCCCAAAGAAAACTTCTCATAAGACTATACCTCAGGGAAGGTAAAGGATAGCTCCTGCTGTCTGACTTACTTTCAGCCATTTCAAAACCTGCAGAAAGTATTCAGAGGAAAGAGATTAAACCTATCTAGCTGAAAGTTTGAAGGGGGAAAACAGGGTTTACTTTCCATTTTGCTTCTATTGCTGTGTTACCAATAAAAGAAAGAAAAACAGTTCTCAAAATCATGAAAGTAATTTGGAGGACTTTTGTGAGTGTTCATTTTGTTCTTGAACATCTACTTTGAGATCCATGCTTTTATAGAGATATAACACCTTTAACTATTGACCAAATATATATTTAGCATATTTACATTAATTTCCACTCAAAAAATACTATAGATCATTGAATAAAACTATAACCCCTTCAGACAAAATAAAGAGGTTTTATTTACATTTACATATACTGTACATTAATGTACATTTACTTATACCCTTTCAAAAATGCTTAAAGTTCTTTTCTCAGATAAATCATTGACTTTTATTCATATTGCTGCAGTACATAGAAAGCAGGGCATCATCCTAGTATGAACATAAAGATAATTTCTATATCCCAAGTAATAATCTCAGAAAACTAAGTTGTAGCATTGGGGTTTTGCTTGAATTTGGATGGATTTTTGAGAAATGCAAAATTGTGGCCCCAGCAAGGCAAGTATTTCAAGCTTTAAAGCTAGAATGTTGAAATAATAGCCTCTACAGAATCAGAATGAAAGAAAAACAAATGCCACTGTACAAACTGAAGTTGAAATAATGTATGGAAGAAAAATACTCTGTCCCAAGATTATAAAAAATAAACTAAACAAGTCTTAAGAATTAGCTTCCTTACAAATATTTGCTCTCTCAGCAAGCTTTCCTTGCATTTCTCAGAGTATATACATATAAACACATATATACATGCACATGCACATGTGTTTACTCACAATTTAACATACACATTAATAATTAGTAAAAATTTCAGTTCCACATTTCAGTGATAAATGATTGTGTTCTGATGGAAAATTTGTCTTGTCATGTCAAGGAAATTTAAGAACACTAAAAGCATTGCTCTTTTTCTGAAGTCAGTGAAGAAAAGTATCTCTCTACATATTTCATAGTGTTAAATCCCCAGCCAAAGGAAGAGGTTGAGCTTTACAGAATCATTTTACACAAGCAGAGTTAGTGGATGCTCATTGCTTACCTGTGGTAAATTTTAATTTGACTGTTGATTTTTCTAGGGTGCATGTAGGAAGATTGCCTGAATTAATTGTATTTTTCTCATTAAGAAAGAATCTGGTTCCTTTCTCAATGCACTTGTTCCACTCTGAAACTGAAGTTCTGACACCCTGCGTGCTGGCCTGTCCAAATGGCAGTTTACAAAGCAGCTGACATTTGGCATTTCCATGGGAGACTCAGAAGAATGAACACATCTGTTTGTAGCTAGGCCTGAGTTAAGCTGTTTGGTTTTGGTTTGTCAAATTTTAGACAATATCTTGAAGCCTGATTTTCATATCACACTGGTATAGATCAGCTGTGATCTCTTGGTCTCAATGAAATCAGTGGGAGTTAGGACTTCAGCAGAGACAGGATTTTCAGCCCACATGTAACATTCTGAGACAAATGTTGTTACACTTCCAAAGAATTAGCATTAAAAAAAGAAAATGCTATTTATTTTCAATTTTTGTATTACCAAAATTCCATGAGAATAACCATTTTTATCCCCCTTGGGTAAAAACTTCTCTCTGGACTAAAATCTAATAGCTAAAAAAAAACTACAGCTGAATGAGAGTGAAAAGGAAGTCTTTATTTTCTTAAGAAGAGACTACTTACCTACTCAGTTACATACAATTCATGTTTTTCTAGAATTATATTTATTTCTCAGGACTCCATCCTTGACATATCATTTCAAAACATACTTTAATACATAAACAGTCTCTTTCATTTGTTCAACCTGTATCCTTCGGCCATCATAATAATTAAAACACTGATATGATTCCATGAAACAATATATTGTTTGAAAATATTAATTTGCTCATGCAGGTAGAAAGCCATGTCAATGAATAATACAAAAGAATTTAACACTAAATCAAGACCATCCTTAGAATGCCTGTTATAATGTAAACATAAATGGTAAAATTTACAGTAATAGGAAAAAAATAATTTTAAATATAGATGCCACCAAGCCAAGTGGTGTGCCTGACGCACCTGAAGGACCGGAGGCCATCCAGAGGGACCTGAGCAAGCCCAAGGAATGGGCCCATATGACCCTCATGAGGTTTAACAAGACCAAGTATAAGATGCTGCACCTGGGTCAGGGCAACCCCTGACATCAAGACAGGCTGGGGGATGGAGACAGAGCAGCCTTGCCATGGGATGGGCATGGGGGTGGGTGTGAGGCTGGATGTGACCTGGCAATGTGCACTCACAGCCCAGAAGGTCAATGGTGTCCTGGGCTGCATCCAAAGCATTGTGGCCAGCATGGAGAGGGAGGGGATTCTGCCCCTCTGTGTTACTGCAGCGTGGCCCCACCTGAGTGCCGTGTCCAGCTCTGGGGTCTGCAGCACAAGGTAGGGTATCAACATGTAGGGGAGAGTCTGGAGGAGGGGCACCAAGATTATTAGAGAGATGGAGCCGTTCTCCCATGAAGAAAGGCTGAGAGAATTTGGATTGTTCAGCCTGAAGAGGAAGCTTCAAGGTGATGAAATTGCAGCTTTTCAGTACGTGAAGGGAGCCTTATAAGGAAGATGGAGAGAGACTATTCACAAGGGTCTGTAGGGACAGGACAAGAGGGAATGGCTTCAAACTGAAAGAGGGCAGGTTTAGGTTGGATGTTGGGAAGAAATTCTTTACTGTGAGTGTGGTGAGACACTGGAACTGGTTGCCCAAGGAAGCTGTGGATGCCCCATCCCTGGAGGAGCTCAAGGACAGTCTGGATGTGACTTTGAACAACCTGGTATAGTGGAAACTGTTCCTGCCTATAGCAGGGTGGTAGGAGCAACAGTTGATCTTAAAATTCCTTACCAATGAAAGCCATTCTATAATTCTATAAATATAATGCTGCTTCCTTTCTTCCTTCAGATGAAAACAGAATAATTCTTAATTAAGATAGATAAATATTTTGCTACATTATACACTATGAAATGGAATAAATCCAAAACAAATGGTATAGCTACTAATTTAAGACTTAAATTTTTGGTATCTTTTATAAGCAGAAAATGTACGTGCATCTTCTAACCAATTTTTTTCCATAGGTCATGGAGTTTTTTCAAGAAATTATTGAAACCATGGTTTATTTTTTTCTGGATTTCAGACTGTTTTTCTCTTGGAAACATAGATGTGCACAAAAATACTGATGTAATCCATGACACAAATGGCACTGACTTAGCAAAATGGAGGTGATATTTAATATGTGTTTATCATACATAAAAATATTTAGCTTTGTATATTTTCAGGTTTTGGGATTTTTCCTAATGTTCTAATTTGTCTAACGTTCCCTATGAGAGTTAATTGAGGAAAGTGTGAGTAGTAAAGAACTAAATGTTTTAATTAAATCATGATCATTCTATCTGCAAATGACATTTGAATATTCTAATTCTATCGGCATGATATTCTATCAGCAAATTTTAGAACATTAAAACAAAATAAACCCACATATTTTAGAAAGAGTAGCTATAAAAAATAATTTCACAAATGTTAATTTTTTTTTAATGTGACAATTATTAAGGAGAATATTATAATTCATAACTTATTTTTCACCCATCACATATTCCAAGATGTAGCGACGCAACAGTTCTGCATTTGCTTCAGAAAATCAGAGTCAAATTTAGACAGTGGTTGTTATGGTTATGTGGAAGGAACAAAATATAACCTGGCTTCTGAGTATCAAATAATTTTTTATTCATACGTCTAGCTTGCTCCTCTTAAATTGAAATCCATGTTTTGAATTTTGTGGGATTTTTTTGTGGCTGTAATATAGAATTCTACATGATTAATGGCTTGTACAAAATGTGGTTTTGAACATACCATTTTTTCCAGTCTTCATACAAGAAATAGCAAGTTCATGATGTATAAATAAATGGTAAATAAAGTCCAATAAATAGTTTTCATAGAAATATAATGGCCAAAGATTTTTGAAAAATGAGTTTTGATTGCAGATTCAATGTTTAAATTGAGGATTTTTCCCTCTCTATACTTTCTAAATGTAGAGCTGGAATATCACTTGAGATATGGAAAAATTCACATATAGGGTTCAAAATACCTAGAATAAATATACCATTTTTTGATATTTGTCTTCTTTGTGTACTCTTCACCTGCATTTAAGACAGAGTGTGCTTTGAAACCATGGCAAACATCTCTATCTGTAAGGCAACTCTTATCTAAAATGCCTGATGTGCTCAGTTACATTGTGCTGCATCACGATAGGAGACTAATCATGTCATAAAAGTGAAATGAAATCATCTAGCCAGGATAAAGAATGCATTTTAAGAGTTCCATATTTCAAGTAAATTATCTGTTCTTTCATAGTGACTAATGTTTGAGTGAAAGAAGCAATTTTTTTCCTGGGAAACTAGACCAGCTTGATTCTGCTCCATTAAATTCAATGGCAATGCTGCTGTTTACCTTTCTGAGTTCAGGATAGGAAACTAGGGTGAGAAAGACAGGGACACATGTGAACGTGTTTTAGAAAAAAATCTCAATCTACTTGTGTATGGTTTTCTTTTTACCTCTGGCATACGGTGTTACTCCCAAAGCTTTCAGTAGCAGAAGCATCTGCTCTTCAGAGCAGCACAGAGATCAAAAAAAACCCCATGGCACGTTGACTGTGTGCTTCTACATAGATGAAGTGGCATAAAAGCCTATTTCTTTTATGAAGTGAGCAGTTTTTATTGATATAAATATTAATATTTTGCATAAATAAAAAAAAGAAGTTCTAATATATTTAGAAACTGAAGAATTTTGAGAATGTAATTAATTGTAGATATTACCTATATGTGAGGCACTTTCACTTGTAATTTTTTTCTTATGCTCCCACAATAACATTTCAACAGGAATTAACTAAAGGAATGTTCCAGAAATCTTCCTCTCCTATGGAAATATGTTGTGTGATTAGGCAAGCTAGCTTTGCAGAATGGACAGTGTCCAAAACACCAATCTGTAAAAACTAAAAAAGCTCCAAATCTTATCTTAGGAGAGTTATTGACTCAGAGGCACCATGTGTGATGGCTGTCTGCAGCAAACGTGGTCAAGATTATCATTAGGCATGCCACACACCCAACACTAATTCCAGAGTCAGGAATTCAGTTCTAAAGCAGCTCTGCTGCAGTTATTTTTTGGCACGACTTCAAAGCTGATATTCAAAGTTAGAGAGCAAAACCATGCAAGCTTATTTAGGTTCTTTAAATGGTCTGCCTTAGTAGATGTGTGGGCATTTGAAGCTTTGCAAATCATTGAAGACTAAGAAAATGAAAAACAAAAATGTGACTCTTTTTTCAGTCAGAGTTTTCAATGACATGACATTGAATTAATTTCAAAGCATTTTCTCCCTACCTATCCCTTCACTGTTCCTTAATCTCACGAGTACTGGAGCTGCGTGTTCTGAAACTTTTTTTATTGTATAGTTGTTTTCTTGGTTTGGTACACCATTAAACCTCACAAAAGCTTTGGCAAACATAAAGGTAACATAAACTCTAACCTCTTCACTGAAATCCCTCCTACATTAGGAAGTGACTGCTCTCTTATCTGTTATGGAAGTTGTTGGATTTGAGTCGCCACTTTTTAGAGACTGTCTTGTGACTTGATGGCCGTCATGGAGGAATGTGTTGGTACTTGTGTCAGTTACATTTAAAGCACCTTTTGCAATGAGAACAGCTGAAAACTCTACTTATACAAATATCAGTTCTACACCTATTACGTGAATAACTTTATGCACTTATGGGCACTCTCCAGAGCATAAGAGCAGCATACAGCACAAACAGAGTATTGTCACCTGTCACCACATCCTGATGTAATGTTACAACTTCCTCAGTACTTTAAAAATAGCTGGTAAGCACTGTACCAAAGGAAATTTTCACCTTGCAATAGAGAAATTTTCCTTCAGAGCTACCTCAGTCCAAGTGTATTTTAGAGTAATTTAAGGATATTGTGCGGTCTGTGGGTATTCAGAAATGTTCTGTACTAAAACAAATGTTGGTTTGAAAACCCATTAGTACATTTTTGTGAGTCAGCACTGAGACCTATATATTATAAGACACTGAAAATTAAATTTTGGGTTTGGACACCTATTATGGTCTCAGAAATAGCTTGATGTTATATATTTGTGAAGTGATGCATAAAAATGTTCTTACCCATGTTTTACAATTGCCTATTTAAATATTTTATTCTGCCCTCTACTATAATTTTAGTTTTAAAGTTTAGTGTTTACAGTGAATCCTGAGCTGGCTAAACACTTAAATTGAAACTACTCATGTTTTCTTTAAAATAAGTCAATCAAATTATATTGAAATTCTGCATTCTCAAAAAAAAAAAAAAATACAAACCCCAGCAACTTCCAGAATTTTAACACTGAAAGTGAAGGGTCTTTGGGTGTGAATGTTTACAAAATAAAATTACAGTTCAAAGTAAGCCCATGGAGAGAGACAGAAGTGTTAAGGGTTAATGATTCAAACAATTGGCCATTTGCAATAGAAGCAGGGTGTTTTGCTAAGGCAGGTTTGCACCTCCCAGAAGAAGAGAGGGAGGAAAGCTTTTGGTGTTTGGTGGCAAAACCTCTGGTCTGCATAAGAACAGCCCAGGTATAGACAGAGTGTGAATCTATCCTGGGAGGATGACCACAGACAAGCTGACTTTTGTTTAGCAGCAAGATGTGTTTTGAGCCAGATGGGGAAGAAGACTGATAAGAAACAAGTCCTGAAGGGGTGGGTCATATAACACCTATATGTAAAAATGTTTAGTGGCACTGATTTAGCTCCATTCCCCACCACTCTTTGGGCCTTCCCATTCAGATAGCTTTTTTACTCAGAGAAGAGGTATGCCTGTTTGTCTCAGAACAGGATTGTTCCAGATTTGCTGCTTCCATATCTACCCATTGGAATAGACTGAGTTCAGTCCTCCACTGCTGAAGGCTGACAGGAGTTATCAATATTTTTTTTGTTATTTCTGATATCAATGAAAAGGACTCTTCAAGACAGTATGTCTTTATTTACTGAAAGAGCTTCCTTTTTTTTTCCTGAACTGTAAGGTTTCAGTTGTTAAGATTTCAAAGCAATTCCTTGGCATTTGGGAGGAGAACGAACACGGACTCTGTTTTTGCAGATGTGAGGTTGGAGGAATTGGAGAAGCTAAAATAATGTGTGTAAATGAATGGAAATGGAAGATTAGCACCTCTTCCTAGATCTAAAAAGGGGGATTGAAGAAGGGCAGACCTCCTCTCAGGATACATCCAGACATATTGAGGCTACATCCCCTTCATGATGGAGCTCAGTTTTGAATCTAGAGCCTCTAAAAATCTTAAGGATATCTCAGGCTCTTTTACTCTGTCATTTACAAAGAGGATCTCCTGCTCAGACTTCATCAAAGCCTTTCTTGTAAGTGCCATGCAGTGAAACTACAGGAAATTCCTGGAGTTCTCCTTTAGGTGAGAGGTTTGTTAGTGGAGTATGGCTGTGCAGACTCTCTGAATTGTGCCCGTGGGTCTAACTGCAGTTATGTGACCAATTGTTCATCTCCTAACATTACTGGGAGGCAAATGTTTATTTACTTGGATTGCATTTCAGTTGTAGCGCAAATTCTTGCAAGATGCCATTGGCAGCATTCCAGCTGTACTGCTGGACTCTGGTGAAATATATAAAAATATCTCTATTAAGTCTTCTTTTCTTCTCTCTTTCTTAGATTAATGTTACAATGTCATTGAATTGAATCTTCATTGGTTCAAAGTTGGATCCACACAAAATATTTTTAAATAAGAGAATATTTTATACTGCAGAATTACTTAGCATAATGGTTCCATAGGAAACCTATATTCTATCTATATACCTATCTATTCATACAACCAAAGATGAATTGGATATTAAGTTGATCAG
Organism: Ammospiza caudacuta; assembly: GCF_027887145.1. Classification (NCBI taxonomy): domain Eukaryota; kingdom Metazoa; phylum Chordata; class Aves; order Passeriformes; family Passerellidae; genus Ammospiza; species Ammospiza caudacuta. The sequence goes on along the minus strand of NC_080595.1, from coordinate 106,104,139 downwards.
AAATGTGGGGGACAATAAAAAGAGTTTTTGAAATATTTTAATGGGAAAAGACTGTAAAAATATTATCCACCTACTACAGGATGAGGATGGTCCCCTGACATAGTGACATGGGCAAGGCAGAGGTGTTTAATGCATTCTTTGCCTCTGTCTTCAACACAGATGACAGACAGTCTCAGTGCCCTGAGATGAAGAACCATCACTGTGAGAATAATGAGCTTCCAATCAACCCTGAACTTCTGTGGGACCTGTGGCTCCAGCTGGATCCTTATAAATCTATGGGGCCTGGTAGGAGTCATCCAAAAACCCTCAAAGGTCTTGTTGGTGTCATAGCAGAGCTGCCAGGAGGGCCAGCGGTGTCCTGGGGTGCATCAGGCACAGCTGGACAAGGGAGGGAATTGTCCCACTCTGACCAGATTGTCCTCTCTGATCTGCACTGGAACAGCCCCACCGCAAGTTGCTGGGGGCAGTTTTGGACCCCACAACGTAAAAAAGGCATCAAGATGTTAGAGACCATCCAAAGGAGGGCAACAAAGATGATGAAGGGACTTAAGGGAAAGCTTTTCAGGGAGTGGCTGAGGTCACTTGCTTTGTTCAGCCTGGAGAAGAGGATTGAGAGGGGAGACCTCATTGTGATGATCAACATCCTCACGAGGGCAAGGGGAGGGCAGGTATTGATCTCTTCACTCTCAAGACACCAATGGCAGGACCTGAGGAAACAGAGTGAAGCTGAGTCAGAGGAGGTTTAGGCTGGATTATCAGGAAAAGGTTTTTTACCCCAAGAGTAGGTGAGCACTGGAACAGGCTCCTGAGAGAAATGGCCACAGCACCAAGCCTGTCCAAGGTCAGGAATAGTTAAGACACCAATCTCAGGTACCTGGTGTGACTCAGAGATGGTATTCTGCAGGGCCAGGAGCTGGGCTTAATGATCCTGCTGGATCCCTCCCAACTCAGCATATTTTATGATTTTTTCAGATAGTTTAGCTTTGCTGATTGCTTTATCTATTACAGAGATAACTAAATTGGCTTTCTGCATAAAACATAATCAGAATTTGAATCTTGAAATTCATAATCTTCATTGAAAATGATATTAAAAGCTCATCAGTGTTTTACTTCTGCCCCCCACATCTGTATCTGATTATATTTGATTAAGGCAAGACATCTTACAAAGTTTTACAACAAAATCCTTGCTCTTGTGTTTCTATCAAGTCAACACACACATAAGTAAAATTTCACTAGTTTATCTGTAAATATAATTTGACAGAATAGTCAAAATAAATGTATAATTCCAATGAGCTATATCCTACCATTGCTATAAGGAAGTGTATGCGTTTCTAATTTAAAAATAGAATTTTTGAAAGCTTGAATGTGAATCCCAAGATTAGTACTATAGTCATTGCTGGATTCAAAGTTGAAGCTATCAAAAATGGAGAAAGATATGTCATAAACTGTTCCTTGTGAAGGATGGTTACTCAATGCTTATTAGAGGAGAAAGTTTCTTTTCTTTTAACATTTCATCCACTCAGAAGCTAATATTCATAAATTTTCATTTTCATTTTTAAGTACTTCTGTAAGAACAGTGTGGAGGGGTTTTGTGCAAGATGGAGAAAGGAGAGAATTTGACAAAAAAATTCAATTTAATTCTTTGAAGTATATGTAAAAAAGTAAGCAATTAAATTCCTTTCCTTTTAGTCATCCTATAGCATGTTTTCCATATGAATAATTTTCATCACAGTCATAAGATGGAGAAAAAATGTGATTTTTTAAAATTTTTGAAAATTAAAAATGAACATATTCTGTTTGAAATAAAACCAAATGTACAGTGGATATCTTGTTCACAAAGAGTGATTTAATAAAAATATATATTAACTTATAAAAATCAGATTAAGAACCTTCTTTTAAAAAAGAAAACAAAACAAAATAAACACCAGCAATTGACAGCAACAACAGCTGGCTGTCTTTAGACCTGCAGAGGAAGTAGGTGGGAAGCGTGGGATTGAATCTTTCTGCTAGAAATGGGGAGACACTTGTTGGCCACCCTGATGTGGAGGAGACGAAGGACAGGGGCAGGAAGAGCAGCAATGCTCAGAGCCAGCTGTGCTTCTGTCAGCAGCAGCCTCTCAACACCCATCTCCCCTGGCCCAGCCACCACGACCTTCCTCACTGCTGCTGAGTGAAGGCTTGACAGGAGACGGAGGGTGCGCAACAAGATTTTGCATCTCCAGGAGCTCCCAGGCCTTTGGAGGGTTGACAGAGTGGCAGACAGGGGCACCATGAGCTCACGTGGTGTTCCAGTGAACTTACAGAGCACGGTGCAGGCTCAATGTGCTTGATGAGAGGAGCGGTAAGTGCTGGGGCAGGATAGATGCCTCACTGTTGCCAGTGAAATGGTGATAAGACCTTTGCTGACACTGCTGGGTAAAGAAGGGACTCTGGAGTGGATGTAAACAGCTGGTTTCTCTTCACTCATGTTTGGCTAAAGCTCCCAGGTCCAGTGTCTGCAGCCTGGATTAATTTCCCTCAACTTCAGTGTGCATTGTAAACTAAATTAAGTTTAATGGTTCTAGCTCTCTTTTTCATGGCTGGTAATGAGAAAGATGTCTTCAAAGAAAAGGTTGGTCAACATGAAAAATGTATTATTTACTCCTTAGGAGAGGTAAATATTTCCTTGGGTTGTTAAAACTATGTAGGATGACTGTACTCTTAAGTCAGACATCTTTAATCAGGAAGATAAAACTAAGGTTCAAATTGCAATGTCAGCTCAGTTGCATGTACACGTTAAATGGACATTAAAGTCACTCAGACCTTAAAGTTTTGATATATCTATATATCTAAAATTAACTATCTGAGTCTAAACCAGTCAACGTTTGTTTTCTTTCCAATCAACAGAGATGGCATAACCAGGAGTTATGCGGTTTTAGCAGTTTTAGCATTTTTAGCATTTAGCCATTTGAGCATTATCCTCATGCTAAATACCTGTCTAAAATAAGAGAGAGATTATTTTTACCCATCTAAAATAAGAGAGGTGCCATTTTTCCTTTAGGTCTGTTTTTCTCCCCTGGTTTTATAAGGATGGTCTAGCATGACTGACCTGTCAGTAACCAGACTTTTAGTCACCTAAACTTAAGTCAAATTAATCCCACATCCAGCTTTCACTTATAGAATGACTCAAAAATCTTTTTTATGTCACAAATAATTAAATAAATAAATAACTATATTCATATACAGCCAGAAGTTTGGGGAACTATAGCTGCTTCGTAAGAAATTATCATATATTTCATCTTCTGTAATAAACAACAGGCTGTGGTTTCATTCTGCTGCCTGATAAATAAAAGAGAGTCAATCCACATGTCAATGGAGAAAGTCTTAGAAATCAAACTAATAGATGAAAATACCAGAAAAATAATTTTCAAGTGTTGTCTTATTATATTCTATTAGCATGGCACTACGGCAGTGACAATTTTTGAAGTCTAGATCCTGCCATTGCGCAAGTTCTCATTGTTTGTTTCATTTTGCTTGCTTGCATTCTTTATTCCCATTACAAAACCCATGCTGTTTAGATTCATACAACGTACACCCACTGCTACTTTCAGTCACAATAAAAATCAAGCAGCTTCCTCAACAAGCCATCAAATAATAATGAAATACTTTTCAGAATTTTATCACGAAGGGAAGAAAAAAGCATCTGAGTTTTTTGCTTTAAAACTGAGGAAATGCCTAGGGAATTCTGAGTCATCTCTGTGAAATCTGTCACTCGTTCTGCACTTGTAGAAGTCTACCAAAACTACCAGAGGACAGAACTGGGAAAAAGTAGGCAAAGAGTGGTCTAAGTCACATTCCTCTCTGCAAACATATATACCAACAGTATCACAAAATCTTGTCTTGATTTTCAAACCAGGATGCACAAATCTCAATAAAACATCCAGTGTTTTTGTGTGTACATGCACAAATGCACAAATTGATTCTAATATTTGTCCTGATACAACCTCTCAGTATAAGTAATTAATAAAAAAGAAAAACTGCAACAATAAATATTTGAATGGTTAGGACATTTTAAAATTTTGATATACAAGATTATGAAAATAAATTAACCAATATTTCTTCTGTCAAAATAATTTAACTTGATCCAGACATGGAAGGCAACAGTGAATTTCTAGTAGGTCTGATGTGTACTCTGCAGAAGCCTAATAAAGCTTTACATATTGAAGTGCTAAAGTAGTGTGAATTTTAAAGAAGATACAGGAAATTTTGCAACTGAAAGAAAATGAATTTGCTCTAAGAAAAGTACAACAAAAATACACAAAAGTATTATTTTAGTATAGTTTTTACATCTAATTACATGGATTTATATAAGTAATGCATTTTAATGGGACTGTAGATCACATCTGTTATTCTTGATAAGCCATACTGAGTCTATTCAGCAGCATATTAAAATGAGTACAGTAACCTCAGCATATTAAAATAAGTGAGCACAGTAACCCATCTGCAGTAGTATTTGATAGATAGAAAGGAGCTGCAAACTTGATAAATTAGTCTTGCTCCAAAGACCTGAAGCACACAAGTAGCAAAGGAAAAATGTCATATCAGAAGAAAAATTTAACATTTCATTTATATATTCATTTATGTATCTGCAATAAGGATCAGTTATGTGGTGGATTGAACAAATCATGGCAGCTCTTGGTCCAGAGAAACCACAAGGTGAATGGGAAAGCTGAGCTGTTTATTGCAGTAATGAGATCTAAGGAGTTAAGAATTTTACCATATAATAATTCAAGTTTCTTGGTTTTATGAGTGGCAATCAAAACTGTGGAAAATAAACTAAAGAATTAGAATTGTAGATATTAGATCAAATCTATCAAGAGAATAAATACTTTTTAGATAAACAAAATTAAAGCTAATATAGATAATTTCCTGTCTTAGGTAAAAAAAGAGAATACTATACAATGAGTTATTATTGACTCCTAAAGTTCATTTGTGCAGTAATTGCATGCTAAATACCCATTTTCTTACAGTTTTGTTGTAAAAAAGAATATTCAAATTAAAAAGAAAAAAAAAAAGGTAAGAAAAGGAAAGAAAAGGGAATAAGAAAAAATGCAATTTTTGCTAGATGGAAGGAAGTTTTCTCCCTTATATGTAGAAGGATCCCCTTCTACATATTAGGGAGAAAAAATTGTGATTAATAAAAGTTTGGTCAGGAATTATGACATAGGGATGAGAAAATGTTTTTTTGCTATTTAATGTAATTTGTCTTCACACACTGAAGTGAAACCTAAACGACTAAGTGTTTAGGATGTTGTGAAAGCTAAATGACTTTGTGTTTAGGATGTTGTTCCTGTGCTCTAGCATACCTCAGAAAAGTATCTATCATTATTATAAAACAATACAATGCAGAAGTAAATCTTTCCCCTGTGAAAGGCTCCAAAAAGCATTCCCAGAGTGTATTGTATGATGGCATTATTTGTTATTCTTTTTTATATATGTGCATCTGGTCACAGATGAGTGGAACTGGGATATAGAGTCAAAATGGGATAGAGCCCCTACCACAGACTTCCTTCACACTTACTCTAAACACAAATAACCTAAGTTCAAGCAATGAAAACTAAACACTGCAAGACATGTACAGCTCCTGAAGACAAAATGTAGGGTTTGCATAAGTTGCTAACTAAAAACCCCTATTCAGTTAGCAATGCCAGTATCTTCGTGTTTCTACTGTTTGACACAATGATGGATTATTTATTTACTGAACAGCACTGGTGGCCAGAAAATCTGATTTTCATGCATGAAATCCATGAAACCCCAGCCACTGAACAGCTTCTTTTACACGTGGCAAAGGTCACCTATCAAGGGATTTTCTCACGTTTTGTGTGATTGGTCATGCCTCATTTCCTTCCAGAAAATGATTTCCCTAAAGTGTGTGCATTTTAAGAGACTCTCAAAGACTGAGAAAGCTATTTCCTCTTTGTTTGTGATAAGCACAAAATATAGAGACTAACCTATAGGGAACGACAAGCAACTGTTTGTAGCTGGAAACCACATTTAATCCTATCATTAAGGAAAACCTTAGGAGCACACTAGGAACAAAAAGAGTGCAAAACTAGACACTTAACCTTGTCATGTAACCTTGCAGACTTGCAAGTATTTAATGAAAATGTTCAGTATATCTGATAAGTGATCCCTCTGTGTTGTGTGTGTTGTGAAAGTACTACCTGTTCATACCAGGAGTTTCTACTTTTTTAAGTATTGTGAGGTCAAACACAAATGAGGTGATGCCGGATTTTTATGGAGGTTTCACTGCTCTTAAGCACTGAAGCACTTTAAATTCCACACTCTAATCCTTTGCATGAACTGAACATTACAACTTATATTATCCATGGCTGGTGCAATACTGTTAGAAGATGGCATTGCAACACATCTTTGTTTTGAGTTTTATTCAGAGCTGGGCCTGGCTCTTATTGTTGTGTGCAGGTACAAAGGGCCTGTCACAAGAGGAGCTCTGCAGACGGTTGGGGTTCTAGGATGCCATGGTGACAAATAACTGTGTGAAAATATGAAAAATATAGAAGAATCCACTGAAGTGTTGGGGTTTTTTCTTTTGTTTTGGGCTTGGTTTTTTTTACTCATACAGGCCATAGGCCTGTCTTGTGAGAGACTGAGTTTTAGGATGCTGATGAATGTTGACCAATAAATGGAGAATAGTTTGCAAGACCTTTTAGATTTTCTATGTTTTCTGCATATCTGCAGTGACAATCTATGCCTTTCATCTAAGGAGTGATTCCCCATTTTCAGATTTCTTTCTTCCTTTTTATTTTAAAACCATTGGAATCAATAACCTCCTGCACTGCTAGTGCATTTTATTATATGATATAGTGAGTCATCATGAAAAAGATTTCTTACTGCTCTTTCTACAGGGCAAACATCTGACTTATATTGCAATAATGGCAGCAATGTCTAACATGAAGAATGCACAGCAAGAGGACATAATGTCAAAAGAAAAACATTCTCATCTCAACTGCAAAAGTGTGATCTGTTAAAAGAGAAATTCCATGTTTTCAAACTTGTGCTATCAAAATATAATTCCCTGCACATCAGAGAGGACCAAATAAATAGAAAAACAGAAAATTAAAAAGTTTATGTTTAATGGTTATTCCACAACATTTTAAAAAAGAGAATATTTAAATACTACAATAGTATTATGTTTTAGTATGTCAGTGGCAACATGCATTGTTTATTTGGCTTTATTATTTACAGAGATTTATGACCTCCATCATATCTTTGGCTTGCAGTGTTGATTGAGTCTTTTGGCATCTTTTTGCCAGAAAAGTAGTCATGAATTATTTTGACTATTCAAAAAAATCTAAACAAAACCAAACAAAACAAACATGTAAACAACAGAAAAACAATAATAATAATAACAACAAAAAACAACAAAACAAAAAAAAGCCAAAACAGCAACAAAAAAAACCAAAACAACAGAACTCAGAAGCAATCAGGGAATAGAAAGGCTTAAAGTACAGTGATAATAAAAGAAATACTATACCTTAGGAACATTGAAGAGGAAGGTGATAATGTAACAAGGTTTAAAATAGATGGGATCAAAAATGTATTAAAAATACAAATTGACTCACAAAGCTAAATGAGAGAGATCATCATAGAAATTCCTCTGTGCTAGCTGAAACTGGGAAAAAGCTGCTATTAGCATAAGTCTGTAATCAGTACAAAAGGAAAATTATGAATAATTACTTTAGAAATTTAAGAAAAGGAAATTAAACTTCATGTCTGAAGAAAAAGTGAGAGTGAATAAAATTTTAATAGTGTTTGGTATTAAAATATGGAATATTTTTGCATTGCAGGTCTTGAAAATTGCAAAGCTTGAGACATTTAAAACAAGAATGGGCAATAGGTGATTTAAACATACTGAAGAGTGCTTTCACTGTTGAGTAGAGAGATGGAGTCAAAAACCTCTTATCTGTCTACTGCATCTTATTACTTTACTTCTTCAATAGTAAAAAAGTCAGTAGTACTTCATCCCAAAGATCATAACAAGTAAAATATAATGCTTATAGAGGGATTTCTCTGTCTGCCCATTTTTCTCTGGGGCAGAACTCCATATCAGTATTAATGCCATGGCACCTTCTAGGTTGTCTTCATCAACGTCACTCTCAAGATGAATGTGTTCAGATGCTGTGCACAGGGCTACCAACGCTGATGCTGATGCTGTCTATGAAAGGGGGAGGTGGATGCCTCTCTGTTATGTTAATTTTGCCAGCTCAAACTTGGCTGCTGCTCCAGCTGCCGCTGCTATTTATGGAAAGCAAGCTTGTGTTAATAAAGCTCTCGCGTTGTTACAAATTGCCTGGGATAAGTACGACTGTTGCTGCTTTGATTTGTCTTGGGGAGCTAGAAGGAACTTTACTTGTGGGTTGTCAGGATAAATCAAAACAGTGTAAAGATTTTTTTATTTGTTCATTACTCTCTAGATAATATTCTTCCTCTAAGCACATGGTAAATTAGGAAAAGACTTGTACAAAACAAGCAGGAAAATTTACCAAGGAGTCTTAGATTTTGTAAAGAAATCCTTATTTTTTTTTTCCCCTCCATCGACCTTCTGAAATCTGAAGTTAATACTTGAAACAAGATGGTACATCTTCAATCCAAAATAACCTGCTGCTAATTTGCATCCAGGTTTATATTTACCTCATATTTCTCAACTGCATGCAATGAGGTTATTTACAGGATGGTCCTGTCTTCCATTCTTCATCCTTAAATATTTTTAAAAAAGAAGAAAAACCCAAATTCATATTTCAGGGTTTTTTTAAAGGTTCCCAGAATTTTAGAATTCCCATAGGAAAATTTAATGAAAATATCTCTCTCCCACCCCCATATTGTACTACACAGAGGTAGCAGACACGCAAGACAAACAGAGTTTGGTGAAAATAAGTAAACTTTTAGCTTTTTTTTTTCTTTTTAAAAGAAAAAGTAGATTTCCATTTAATGAAAACATAATATTTAATGATTAATGCAACATTTAGTTTGGGCATAGACAACAGTTGCAAAAGTGTCTGCCAATCAAAACAATGCAAATATGGTTACTTTACTTTTTCTGACAAACAGAAATATACTATTGGTGTAAATCAGCTGCCAAGGCAATGACCCCATTTAAGGCCATTTATTTTTCAATTTTTTTGTCACTAAAAGAAACATTATTAATTGTTTCAGTGATGAAATGACATTCCAGAGAAAGACAGGGAAAGAAAAAAAAATAACCCACAATCGCCATAGAATCAATTCTTTTGAGAATTTGGAAAATAACAAGTAATCATTGCTTATTATAGTTTTTGACAGCTTAAGTATAAAAAAATCAATTACCATGAAACTACTATCCAGATTAATGTTGAAAATAAACCTGCTTCTTAGGTACCTGATAACACAGCATTGATTTTTATTGTTTGAGGGAGGCTGGCTATATTTAATTTCTTTTATTGATTTTTTTTCCTTAAGTCCTATATTCAATGCATGTGAGATACAATGCAATTTCTTACAGCAAAGTAATGCCAGGTACCAAGCCTGTGAATTAATTTTACATGAGTGAAAGCAGTGTTTAGTAATTTGCTGAGTATTTGAGAGCAAAACTAGTAATTTTCCTCTTTATTATTTATAAATATCAAAAGGTCTTGGAGCTGGCATGGTGGTGTGGGCTCAAATGAGAAGTTCTTGCAGTAATTTCTAATATCTTGACACTGCAGCACCTTATGTCCTATGCCCTATGCCTCATGTACTTTGAATGGCAGTGGTGATTGAAGGGTTTTGGAAACTAGACGAAAAATATAATCAGCAAGTATTCTATTTGTGTTTTGATACTGTAAGCTCCAAGTCTGAATGCAATTTTAAACAGGAGTGGACACAGGATTTAAAACCACACACAAACATGGCAATTTAAAATAAATAACAGCATATTAAAGTGTGGAGTTTAAAGTGGTTCTAGTCTTTCTTCCTACTAATAAATAACTAAAACCAAATAACATCCATGAACTTCTGTGTAGAATTTTAATGATTTTTTGCTTCAGCAAAGTGAAAGCAATGTCATTTTGATAAAACAAATGCAAAAGTATTTATTTCCTTGAAGTGAATGTAAAATATGCAAATGCAGTGATTCAGAAAGATAGAATGAAGGGTTTAAGATAGAATGAAGAGTTTGAAGAAGTAAGTGTTGCAGTTTCACTGAAATGTTGCTTGTTGTGTCATGCTATATAGCTTTACAGCAGAAGCTCTCCTTGTCTAAATATTCCAGATAAGGTTGGCGCCCGTCAGAGAGATTGCCTGGTATGTGAAGATAACTGAGCGGAAGTTTCTCTGCAGCAAAGCACTGCTGTGTTCAGCCCTAGAGATGATGGTGACATCTGAAAGTGGGTAAGCAAAACCCCACAAACCAAGATACTGTCACGCTCAAAGCCAGTTTGCTGCAGCAGGTGAAGATCATGCTCCATCTGCTACAAAACAAAATAAACAAAGCCCGCCCAGCTTACCCTGAGGAGCTTCCAGAAGTTAATAAAGATGTCATGGCTGTACCTGGAATGACGTGATTGCTCATGAACATTTAGGTACTTACCCTGGTGGCTTTACCTGTGTGAAGTAGAGCAGTGGGTGGCAGTGTTACACTGCTGCTTCCTAGGCAGAGAAGCTATTTGAAAAGGGGAATGAGAAGGAATGTATCTAAATTAAGTTTGAGAAGTCGATTCTTTACTGATCATTTGATCAGAGGTGCCATAATAAAACCAAATCATTTGATTTCTCCTAGTATCTCTTCTTTCATTATAACTTGAGTGGCACATTGCAGTCAGTAGCAGGAGTTTTATTGAAAAAATAAAGGAGATCATTGATTTGAAAGGAGTGTTTTGGGGTTTTTTTGTTCTTCATTTGGTTTAATTGGTGCACGTATTTAATAGTCACAACTAATCATCACTTTCTATAATGATAATACCTACCAAGCTTCCATGTGGAAGTAAGAACAGTTATGTTGAGTCCTGTAGAAAGTGTAATTACTTACTGTCTTTTTGTAAAGTACTTAAATTTTTTTGTTCAACAATTTTTTCTAGGAGAAATTTTTGGTAGACTGGTCAAATAGCATTAACAGAAAATAATATAATATTAATGAGAAATTATGCCTTTATGGGAAAAGGTTAAGATGAAGGATGGTATTTTGGCTGTTAAGTTTGCCAAAGTTATGAGGCTGATTTCCTTACCTTTGCCTAAAACTGAACTAATTCCTGCAGAGAACAATTAAGATATGGAGTAAAATCCACCACTGGAGGAACTTGTTTCTTTCACTTGTTCTCTCAAGGTATAGAGACTGGTTAGCTTCCTAACATGAGCAGCAAAATTTGAAAGCAAAATAAGGGGATTTGCACAGTCCTATTATGCAATATTTTGTTCAGCAAACCCACGAAAACAATATTTTATGCTTGTTGATAACACTGCTGCAAATGTATGGCTGTGTTCATTAAGAGTGCCCTGCCTTGCCAGAGTTCATTCACGGTCACACTAAGCCTGCAAATTTAACTTGCCTTTTAACATTTTACATTGGAAAGCTGATCTGGATATCACCAAGACACCTCAAATATGGTCCAAGAATGTGTCACTTCAATGGATTTTTTTACATTCAGTTCTGCTCTGGATACTAAGAATCTGCTTTCTGATGTAGCTAGGTGGGTGTGCAAAACGGATCAAACTTACTTTGCTGACTAAAACCCACTCCACCTTCATTTTATTCAACACCTCTCAAAATTTTGAAAAGATGAAATATTTTTGACTTTAGCATATAATGTTGTTACCCTTATGGTGTTCCAAGAAATACTGGGTGAATCCATCAAAACAACATTCCTTCAAAGTCTCCACAAGGAGCATTAGTAAGTTGTTTAGTCCTCTATTTTTGGTGTCCAAGTACAAATATACCTCATAGAAAACAGTAGCTTCAGAAAAGCAGAACTAAGTCAGTAAATTTGCTGGTCTTTGTTTCTCCTCCTGCCTGCATGGCTATTTGTCAGGAGAAAATGTAAAACAAAAAAATGTAAAACAGAGTTCAAACAAAAAGTTTCATTGTTGCAGACATCTCAAAATAAGTATTTGTTCATCATTGAGATACTAAATTTCTTGCTTAGATGGTGCCTGTACTGCATCCAAATTGCAAAGGTAGGCATGCTTTTGCTCACTGGCATCTAGACAGAGCCCCATGCTCTGTAGGGACAGACATGAGCATTATTCTTTACACCACCTTTATGCAGGGGAAAATGGACATGTACACAGAGGCTATAAAAAATAAAGACAGCCACAGCACTATGTCCTGACATCTGGACATTCAGTTTCTGCAGGGTGCATTAGCACGCCTCTAATGCAGGAGTGAGAATTAGTGCTTTGTCGTCCTTTCTGGAAGTACTATACATGTTTGCACAGTTCTTACATTCCTTTTTCACACAGAATCATGGAGAGGCTTTAGGTTGGGAGGGACCTTCAAGAACATCTAGTTCTATTCCCCTCACCATGGTCAGCATCACCTTCCACTAGACCAGTTTGTTCAAAGCCTGATCCAACCTGTCCTTAAATATTTCCAAGACTGAGGCATCCACGACTTCTCTGGACAACCCATCCCTGTGCCACCACTTTCACAGTGAGGGATTTTTTTCTTATCCAAGCCTTCCTTATTTCAGTTTAAATCAATTCCCCTTTGTCCTGTAACTACATGAATTGTAAAAAATCCTTCTCCAGCTCCCTTGTAGGATGTCTGTAAGTACTGGAAGGTGCTCTAAGGTCTCCATGGAGCCTTCTCCTCTCCAAGCTGAACAACCCCAGCTCTCAGACTATCATCACAGGACCCCAGCTTTCTCAGATTATTTTCATAGGATGAGTGTGCTCCAGCCCTGATTGGAGGCAAATTTGGTTTGGTCGGGTAAAATCATCCATATGTGTCTTAAATTATTATCTAAAAATGGTGGCAGTGTGTGCGTGGTGTGTGTTCCATTTTTTAGCTGCAAATTTCTGACAAATGTAACTTTTTGTTTATCAGTTGTCTTTTCTGTGATGTGACTTTTTAATATCAGTTAATTATAGTCATTATCAGGTAGTGCTCAAGAGATACCAGTCAAAAACTTCAGCCCCATCATTTTATACAGTCTTTACCCATCCAAAGAAAAAGTTCCAAGCTAAAGTTCTGACTGGAGATGATTATACAGAACTAATTGGTACTACCAAGGAAAAAAGAAAAAGAAAAGAAAACAAAACAGTTTTATTCATAGTAAACATTTACTAAACAAAGACTTTTGCTAAAATCATCTTTTTAAATTGTATTCTAGATGAAAGCAAATCAGCAATCATACGAGAAATCTTCAATCTATCATTGTTACAAGTAACTTGCTACAGATTGTTTTGCAAGAAATCAGCCTGTCAGTAATTTTCATATAGTCATGGGAAGCAAAAAAGAACCTAAAGAAATGTTCAGTGAAAATCCACCTACTTAAGCTGCAGTCTGTGCTTTCTGTGTGTACAGTTCTGTTTCTGCTACCGGGGAGAGAGAATTTGCAAGACCTTATGCTGCCGGTAAATTATTGGAACTGTTAATTGGGATGATTTTGCACTGAAATTTTCTGCTTTTGCCCAAGGGAAATGCAAAATGGCAGATGTGGTGTGGAAGGTTTTTTAGTTTAGAGACAACACAGAATTATGGGGAGAATTCCAGCCCCACTGTAGTTACCCACTAAACTCTCATTTGAGTTAATTCACATCACTGTTGCACCCACAATGATAAAAATAATATAAAAGTAAAGGCTCCTCACTGAACCATAACAAAGGCTATCTGTAGCAGAGACACTTAACAAGGAAATATGCTAGGCTATGTAAAGGCAAGTACATCCTTTTTCACATTAAGCAGGTAAAATTGACCTCTGTTAGGGTTCAGATGATCATAAAATAGAGCCATGTACCCAATTACTTCCCTGCCAGACTTTCCACACTCCTTGAAGGTGCACCCCATTTTTCACACCTTCCTCCTAAACCCTATCACCCAAAGCCTTCCCCACACCAGTTGCTTCTCCACAGTCTGGAAGCAGGAGCAACCAGTGTCCAAAGCCAAGCAATGCTGGACTTTAAACTCGGGCAGGGAATGTTTCACCACAGGATTGATTATCAAGGCTACCAGCATTCCTAACATTCCTGGGAAGGACCAAGAAAGGTGCAAGTGCTCTGTGCTCTCACACCTCATCAGCAGGCCTTAGTCACCCTGCTCCTGATTCATTTTTTCCTATGGACAGAAAACAATTGGGTTTGTTTGGGTTTTATTTCTTGGTTTTGGTGTTAGGAGATTTTTTTTTTATTATGGTGATTTTTTCAGTTCATTTCTGTTTGGAATGGATTGTGGTGGTGGTAGTTTTTGGTGGGGTTTTGTTTGTTTGGTTGGGTTTTTTTTCCTATGCCCTGAGAGTATTTTTTAAGTAATTTTAAGCTAGATTCTTAGAATTACTTGCTAAGTATTTTGTAGAGAATACTTAGAGGACAACAGTTATGATATTTCTCCTGGTGGGCAGAAATGGAAGTTATTATTATGACTTTCATTACTCCTCTTTTCTTTTTGCTACTTTCTAGTAAAAATATGTGCAAAAGATAATTATTCAGCATATTTATCAGAACTTAGATGGAAATGTTTCATCAAAGATAATAGAAAATGTGATTGTCACTCATAAGATTTATTTTGTTCACAAATGTATTAAGCAAGAAAGAAATCCTGCACACACCTTTTTTGCTGACTTGGACATTTTTGGATAAGAAAAACAGTTGGCTGGAAAGCTCTACAAATTGGGGATATATTGACATAATTTCTTAGCAAAACGTTTTCTTGGAGTTTTACTTGCATATATCTACTGGAGGGATAGTTTCTTTATTTTCTTTTAGTTTTCTTTGTTTTTATTTTTTATTAATTAACAAGAGAGTTTATAGAAAATGTCATCTCCTATTTTTTAATGGTCCATTCTCCCAAATGTCTTCTTCTTTTTTCTTTTTATTTTTCTTTTTTATTTTCCAGTTCAGCAAGGAACTGCAGCTTTTTAGCCTTGAATACGGAACTGAACAGGCCAGCTGGCATAGCTCTGGAGACAAGCACCTGAAACCTGATTCTTTGTCACAGGAAACATTAGGCCAAATTCTACCTTTAAATGAATTAGCATGGTTGCATAGAATTGAAGGAATAGGTCCATAATAACTTTTCCAATTGAAAATATCATTAAAACACAGATATGAAGGATTCATTGCTAAGAGGGCTAATACTTGGATGATGAAAAAATTAGATCCTTACCTAGAAACATTACTCAGAATTGCTTTATGCTTTACTCAGATCTGTAGAGCAACTCTGATTTTGAATAGCTGAAGTTTTCATCCAAACAAATGGACTTATGCCAAATTAATTTATATTTTTATATATTTATTAATTTTCTCATTTATTTATTTATTAATCTGTGGAACTGCTTGAAAACATTTGGCCAGCACCTACTTAGGAAAAAGATGGGATAATTCCATGATTACTGCTTCAATCAGAATGGATGGTCTGTGGATTTCTCTGCTTCAGATTTCTTGTGTAATCTCAGGTAAATCCCATTATTTATCCCACAATGAAGGAGAAGATAATTTCATATCACAGAAAAAGATGTTTTTTATAGAATGAGGGGAATGAAAGTTCACCAACATCATAATAGAAATATGAGTGACTCTGTGAAAGAGAATATAGCCCAGTCTCAAGGAAAGTTTGTAGTTTATTTAAAAAAAATATTGCAAGGTTTTTGTGAAGCTAATGCAGTTTTTACCATCACACTCCCACCTGTCCTCCTCCTGCCCCAAACCATCTCATGCTATTACACTCGGGCTTAATTTCAGTTGTGTGCATTGTGCAGCTAAAAAACCCAAAAACCAACGTAATAAAAAATAAAGTAAATAAAGTGGGCTTGAAACCATCAGTTCCACACTTATTATTATGTGTGTGTGGAGCAGGGAAAAGAGGTGGGTATGTGGAGTGGAATAGAATGAAATGGAAAATGAAAAGATTAAAGAAAAATAAATCCATGTAATTCCTTCATCCTAATAGTAATGGGCAGCTTTCACACACCATAGAAATATAGTGTGGTCATTTCCAGAATTCTTTATAGTAGAGTAAAAAAAAGATGAAATTTCCACTGCTATCTATTTTGGTATAGCTTCAGATTAAATAAAAATTTTATTTAAGGTAATGTTTCCTTTCTCTTGGGTTTCACCATAGACAAAAAGTTACAGCAAACAACAATCCCTAACCCCTAAAGCCACTCACACCTTTAAGAGGTGTAAAATTTATTGCTATGCTAGAAAGGAACAAATTTTTTTTCTCAAATTCTTAAGAAAAACTGGTTGAGTTTGTTAGGTTGGGATTTTTTTCTGCTCTAGAAAATTATTTCTTTTTCAATCACAAACTGGCAGTAAATCATATCAGGAATAAATTTGTCTAAAACAATCTAATATGAACACTGCATTTTTAAAGTGTTGAAATTCTCAGATGTAAAATGCGTAAAATATATTTAACTACAATCTAGTGTAGTGTGCAAAGTCCCAAAAACCAAAAGACAACACAAAAATCCCCAAACCCCAAACCAAAAAGCATGGAGCTATATCTGCATTATTTTTAATTTTTTTTTTTTTTATTTTAACATTACTAGGAACACCTATCTCGTGGCACTTTGTTTTTATTTTTATTGCTTTTGGCAGTTAAGTCCACTTGGGCAAGATGGACAACAAACCTGACTTCTTTTAAGCTCGATGAATTCTTTTTTCTAGATATTGTGCTTGCCATTGAGTTTTCTTGGTAGTAAAAACAGAACCATGACTCTAACCTGGTTTACTAAAGCATTTAATGGAAGACAGATAGGAAGTAGTTTTCAAATATTTGTATAATAAATTTAAGATGCCTTTATATGAGAATACAATGTAACCAAAGGAATTTGCACTAGATTTCCATAACATTAGTAAAGGTAAGAAACAGAATTGTACTAATTTTATGCTTGTATATACGATTTTAATGTCTGTGAAATTTTGATGGTTTTGAACCTTCATAACATTAGATGGATGTCAGTGGATCAGATCTTCAGTTATTATTAAGATAGATATGAAGGGTTATTTGCCTTAAAACTTTCTTTTTTGGTCTTAATTTTTACCTCCCCAAGACTGTGGAGGGAAAGTGCACTCATAGGAGGCACAGAGCATACACCAGGATCACCCTTTTCTCCTGAAGGCTCTGATCAGCATAGAAAGAGTTATTGACACTAAAAATTGGATTGCATTAGTATTAATATTCAACAGTGTGATAAATGAAAACAAATTTGCATTCATTTCATGCTTCAGACCAAATGAGACATTGCTGATAAAATCAAATACATTCACTTCACTGCTTGAAGGTTATCTTTGCAACTATAAAGGTTATAGTTTGTGTTTGTTTAATGGAAGATCAAATACTGCAATATGGGATGACAGACATGCTGGGAAAATCTCATGACTCAGAATTGGGGCAAAACCCAATAAACATAGCTTGTCATGAAAAACAAAATAGAAAAGCAAAAAAATATCTATTTTTCACATTTATTGGAATATATTTATAATTTTATGGCATTTCATAAGTGGCAGTATAATGAGACCTTTCAAAAGGGAATTTGTTGTCAAAACAACTAATAATAATTCTGGCATTCAAATTTTAATAATGAGGTTTAGAGGTCTGCATATTATGGGTCATTAAAGACTTGAATTCAGGATTTTTTTTTTCAAATGAGTTTCCTGACCATAAGGGAAATAGTAATTAGACTAACTCTCTCTTTCTCATTTAGGAACAAAACCTTTAGTGAAATCTAAAGAAAGCTTTCTAAGAAAATGCAGTCACTGAAATCTATTTATTTCTATGTAAGATTTATTTTGAACAAATCAACATTTTCTATTAATATGTCTTTTGTCTGAATAGCATTAAATCTGAGATTCCTTGCCCCTAGTCACATAGAGGAATGAAGGATGCTGTTCAGCCATCTATCCTTCCTTTTTTCGCTTGAAACACAAAGTTTCTCCTGAATGTTATGCCTTATATTTGATGAGAAGAGGGAATTGCCTCTTTTGCATTCTGACAAGAAAAAAAGTTGCAATTCAGGAAGTGATGCTATTTCTTAATGACAAAATAACTAGAACAGAAAATAAAACAGGAAAAAAACCAGGCTTCTAGTGCTTGAATAAGCAGAAGGCCATGTCTCTTGCAGAAAAAAACCCTTTTATTTTAACTGTGTATACTTAAAGCTTTGTACTATGCTGTTATCAACAGCTGACATCTGTGCAAAACTGTCCTGTATGACACTGGTGTTCCACATCTCACATTCAAGCAGCTTTTAAGCAGGGATGAAATGGGATCTGGTTCATAAATCCCCTAAGGACAGTCTATAGGAAGAAAAACTTCTGTAGCCAGATTTCCAAATCATTGCTGCAGGCAATCAATCCCAAACAGAAAGATAAGAACCAAAACAAAACAACAACAAAAAAAAGGATATAGTTTTCTGACTTCAGAAGTTTTTCCAAACTGATCTCTCTTCACATCTGTATGTTGCCATTTGGAAATCCATAGTTACCAGAAAAGCTTTCAAAATAATTTTAAATGTAGATTTTTTTAATCTCAGAGCAATTATACACACTGAATCATGATGATTAAGCATAATAAGTTACCTTATAAGATTTGCTGAGCAAATAACCTCAGCTAAGATGGAATAAAGGAAGTAGGAGACCATGTGGATGGAGACTTGGAGACTTAGGCCATTATTCACTGGAAATAGTTTTTTATGTCAGTGATCTGAAATTTAAGGAACAGAATGAACCACCTTCACCCAGCCCTTACTCAAGGGTTCCACTTTTGTTTTTAGTTTAGAGGGTTTGCCTAAGATTGCACACAGAACTCAGTCACAGAAAATACCACCTTGTTCTCCTAAATGCTAACTTCGATGTTTCTGAGGCCCAGAGTTACCTCATGAGCCTTAGCAGAAGTGGGAGCAGAATAAAAAAGGGCAAGAGGTGCAGCTATTGTTTTGTGTGCCACCGAAGGAAGATCAGCTTGGCAGAGGTACATGGTCTGGCTCACTGGGGCTGAGTGTTAAAAAAGCCAAACTGGAGCAATTATTAAAGTCCCCTGGAAATGGGACCTGCAATTTTGGCATTTGCACTTAGCACTGCAGTTTATGTAAAAGACACAAAGAAAAAGATACCTACATTTAAGACAACACAGAAAAGGAGCTATGTTTTTAGAACACTACATTTCTCTTTATTAAGACATCACATTTTCAATCTCCTAATCAAAACAATGTAAAGAGCCTTGAAATCATTTTATCCTACTAAGCCTAGAGCTCTGCTCAATTATCATCATAAAAAGGAATAGCTTTTGTTCTGCCTCTCACTGCAATTGGTTTTCAATAATTACCTCTATGTCTTTTTACCTATCCAGTTTACAGAAAAGATTGTAGAGTATGTAAATTTTACATTAAAAAAAGTTCAAAAACTTATTATCTGAAGATAAAAATTTAGCCCTATGTTCACTGCATATATTATGGCTTTTGTGGCTTCTTTTCTTTTTGAATGACACGGTCAATGGTTCATCACATTTGCACCTCAGAGGCATTGTTACCCACTCATGTGTGAAAATAGCAGAGTCTATTTAGATTAAATTGCTTGAGATCCTCACGGATTCGTAAGGGACAAATCACAACATTTTGCTTGAAAGAAGATTGCTGTTGCCATCCACATCATGCATTCAGGGCAAGATTTTAAGTACTATGCAAAAGCGTTTTTAAGAACACAGAAAGAATTCAAAATTTATTCTGTTCCTTCTGCTCAAGGAAGATAGTGTACTTTAGAAAAAAGGACGAAGGAAATGACAACAAACTGAGTTAGTTACTTGTATTATCATTTAAGACCTCCTACACAATAGGAAAAGTGCAATACAGGAAAGCCTCTAGAGGAAAATTACATATCAAGAAAAAATGTGTTTTCTTCTTACAAATACAATATGTGCAATAAATACAGAACTGTACATTAAATATTTTAAAATCACCAATTCATTTGAAAACCACATAAAAAGTAGGACATTATATTTAAAAATATTTTTCTTTAAAGTATTGAATAAATAAAGGGATAAAATTGAATAGTTTAGGCAATTTTCATACAAGATTATTTCAATTTTCAAATTGCAGTACAGCAAACCTGTGTTTGAGTCACTGAATCAATCAGTTTGCAATTGACTGAGATAATAGTGTAAGTGAAGATAGTCTGTACTCAATAGAAAAATAACTATAAACATAATCAGTATAAACACTAAAACCAATAGAATTAATACAAACATCTAACCAAAATTACATTTTAAATATATTCCCATCTTAAGCATAGGAAACATATTTCTTCAGACAAATCTGTCTTTGAAGACATGCTATTCTCATTATCTTTGTTGCTTGAAATTACACCAAATATATTAAAGCAAGATTAAAATGAGGTGCTACTAAAAATATTGCATGATCAATTTTATATTAGCAGTATTTTTCCCTGTGGTAAAATTATAGATCTAGGGCAACAAAAATGAGGAAAGAGATAAGAAAATCCTGTGAACTAACATGAAAACAAGGAACACCCAATTCCAAGATTATTGAGGTATGCATGATAGGCAAGTTATGAATGTTTGAGACTATTAGTAAAAGTGAATTCACATAAAATGCACTCAAAATTTATGTTCAGCATACAGTGAAAGAAATTACAGTATATTAATAATAACAAAATAATAAGACCTGTTCAGTTTAGCTGTGGATTTTAAAAGTAGAGACAAAAACCTGGAGCAGTGAAATTGAATTTGAAACCTTTTTGTTTCTCTTGGATATGATCTGAATTTCCTTCTAACAGCACAGTAGTAGGAGGAGTACCAATACTGTAAAATCTCCTTCATCCCGAGTTTTGATTGGGTATTTATTTCAAAAGAGAAGCAAAGTATCACCCCTACCTCATTATCATGCCCTCTCATAAGAATGTTGGATAGAAAAGGGTTCACTTTAACAAAAATACATTATTTTGCATATAAGTGTGCCTATAGACAGGCCCATTGCTGGCAGAGACAAGCACTAAGGGCAGCACAGGTCTGCATGCACACACCTGTGAGCACCCAGAAGCAGAGGCACACAGCCACGGTGGGGCTGATGCTTCAGCAGAGCTGGAGGTGGGCTGGAAGCGCGGGATGTGAGGCTACTCCAGCTCAGTGGCGAGCTGCACCTAAATTTTCTCCTGGATTTCAAGGACACGCCAACTCAGCACGCTTGCTAAACTTCAAAGGGCACTGCAGGCTGTGTGCTGAGTAGGTCTGATGGCTCTTTGTGCAATACACACAGACAAGCTTTCTCAGTTACAGCCCCACAATGGAGAGCTGGTTCCTGGGGATGCTGCACCCCGCTTCGGGCCGTGCCCTTTTCCATGCCTGCCTCACTGCCAGCAGCATCCTCCGTCCTCTGCCTTTGACCTCTGGGAGCTCAGCTATCCAGTCCTATTTTCTGCAGGGAGGAACTTCAGGACAGAAGGGGATTCCCTGCAGTTCTGCATCGCCAAAGTATTCCCACAGAAAGCAGATGTGGTTTGGCTATTCGTTTCCATGACATAAAAAGAAGAAAAATGCTGTATAAATATGTAGCAGTTTCTTTAGCTCACGGAGTGTAACTCTATCCCATACGAGCAACAGAGAAAGCTTTCAGAAGAGACAAAATGAGGAAAATTACTAAGCAGTCTGTGGACAGCCAGACATTCTTTGGTGTTCAGAATATTTTTTTTTCTGAATAACTCATTTATTATTTCTGGTGTGTATTCCAAGGAAATATTCACTTGACTGTGTAAAGGAATTTGCTTCATTTGAAGATCACAACTAAAGTTCCTTTTAACAATGGTGTCTACTTTGTCTTTCATGTACAGATAGAAAAGAGTAAAATTTAATTTACAAAAATAAGTATTGCCGAAACATTTACATAACTGTGACAAATTAATGATTGTTTAGAAATATGTTGCTGATCAAGAGAAATTCACTCTAAGAACCTTGAAAGATAAACATGCAAAACATCATCTATATTTATTTTGTGCTAGGATTTCACATTTATAACCTAACAAATATTTAATAGTAGTAAACAAATAAAAGTAATCAACAAACCTTTCTCTTTTCAATCAAATCCTTACAGGATTGTGGCAGTGATGAATTTCATGCATTTTATTCCAGATTTACGGGCGTGTTTTTGAATCCCTGGCTGATTTGTGCCAAAGTCTATACCCTGAGATGATCTGTAGCCAGGTCATTGCTCTCCACCTCAGAAAGTTGAAAGTGTTTGAATACAATGTTGTTTTCTTACTCACTGATTTCAGAAATTATGATGCTTTATGCCTAATAGCCTGGTGGACCACCTAGTCTAGAGACGGCCTTTGATTCTCATCTTATTTAATAGTTGTGATAACATGAGGATGTATTAGAAAACAAAGCTAAAAACAACCACGTGGTGAAGATTCAAAATAGCAAAGTTTGATGTTCTTAGCAAATTATACATTTATAAATTATATTTGGCTGTTGTTTATTCAGTTTCTAATTATATTGCAAAACTTTTTCCTAGCTTATTCCTCAGCAGAATTTTTTTAATATACAGTCACTGTTCATAAAAGAGAAAACTAACACAAAAGAAAAGAAAAAAAACAACAGAGAACCGAAATAATATCAATGGAATTCTATTAACTTTCTACAGTTTGTAATTAGTTTTGAACAATCAATGTATTCAGAAAAAAAATTCTCATCACTAACATTCTTTAGTAATTTTTTTTTGGTTGAATGTCTGTTTTAATATCTAATTAGTGTTGGTTTTAAGACTCATGAGACTTTATCTTTTTAAATGAAAATTGATCAAGCCTGAAAATCAAAGTAAATATGGATAAATCCTTTCAAAATTTCTTATGAAAAGACATGTATATTACCAATTGAACTAGAATCAAAAGTTTCTTCTATTAGTGAGATTATGCAAGATTTGAAAAACTGCAGAATAAGTATTACAAGTTACAAAATAGAACATTTTTAATTGACACAAAAATTTTATTTAAATACTATCAAAAAGAAGAACTATGAGCTCTGTTTGACTATACTGTGTGCTGCCAAGGAAATACTCATCTTTTATTAAAAGCAATGAAGAAAAATATAGCAATGAATAACACTACCCTGAAGTCCAGCTCTCCTCTGAAATTGTTACTTGTTTTATTGGTAGCTCATTTACTCTGTTCTCCACTTTTCATTTTAATCTTACCTTTGTCTGAAAGTCTGCAGAGTTGGAGTCTTCTGAGCTGATCAGGCAATGTTATGTAAAGAAACTTGGTATACTGGGCTAAGTTTTGTCAAGCTTAGCGTGAAAATTATGGTTTCAAGTTTTTTCATGCTTTTAAATAAATAAATAAATAAAGGTCATTAATAAATTAAGGAAAAATTTATAAAAACATCTTAGGTTTTGATTCATGCTATTAATAAAGTGCAATTTACTCACACTAATACAAATGGGTTGGACGCTGCTAAGACTTATAGCGTAATTATCTGTCTTTTGAATTTCTCTCTTCTCCATCCTGAAAATTCTCAATAACTTTTGATATCTGAGCAACTTTTGATATCTGAGCATGGGTCATTGGTGTATTCTATCTCTGCGATGTGCAGAGACAATAGTTAGATTTTTGCTTAGCTATAGTTGCACTGGTTTGTCTTCTCATGTAGAGAATGGAGAGCATTTTATACATATACATTCAAAAGTTGAAATTTTGAACTAAATAATGCAAATACTTTACCTTTTCTTTTTTAAATTCCACATATGTATATAGATGATTATATTAGTAAATTGGCATACAAACTAAGTGTAGATTCTTAATTCAGGACTCAAGCCTGAATCTGCAAAACATACACTGGTGCGATGCACACAACTCGAGAACACTGGTGTAACTTTATTCATTGCAAGCAAGCCTCTGGGATCACTGACATAACTTAGATTCAGGCCAATGATTTTGTCTAGTATATTTATGGTATGGAATATATAAGTATATTTTTAAAATATTCTGCTAATTCACTATGGGTGTATAATTTTAGAAAGTTGTTATTTTACTTACAAAGGTACAAGAACAGAAACTACAAAACCAGAAATTTATAAATTTATAATTATCTTCTTTCTGCCTGTTCCAAAGTATCCTGTGACTTTTTCTTACTGCTAAGCAAAATAAATACATTTGCATTAAAGCTTTTCAAAATTTGCCCTCTTCCCCTTTGAAAAAGTTTGTCTCTGTACCTTCAGTTATTTCCCACTGCCCAGACAGAAAATCCTGACTGTTTAAATGCAAAAATGTGGACTAATCAATTTTATTTATGCACAGCAAAAGATTAGGAATTTGTTCTAGTTTTTATCTGCATCTATGATTGGCATTTAGGCCTATTGTGCTCTTGTGGACACTAGTATTAGGCAGTATTTAAAAGGAAAAGCACTTCCTGTATGCTCCAGAAGATGTTCAGGTCTAGTTTCCAGCAGAGACTGAAAAAAAAATGTTTTGCATTTGCAAGTACTATCACAGATTAGTCTGACACAGTGGAAATAAAGACATTATTTCAGTTGTTTTTGTTCAGTTGTACACTGGTTGTCATCTCATTTCTGACTCTTTGGAGAACATTAGCTACAGAATCCCAGGCTAACCTACATCAATCTTAATCTTGTCTGAAATAGTGTTTGAGTCTGATTTTTTTCCTGCTTCTACTTGAGAGCTGTGGAAATGTCTACAAAGCAGCAAGGAACTGCAACGATCAGCACAGTGCTGCCAAAATCATATTTAAAATTTGCTTACATGTTATCTGTTTGTGCTGTCTTTGAGATATAGGCCTAGAAAACAGCCAAGTTCTGATATCATCTGTGGGCATCCTTGTCCCAGTTAGTGACACTTGAAGGTGACAGAGGAGCTTCTTCTGTAAATTAAATTAACATGAGGTTTTATCAGCTTTTGACCAAGCTCTTCTCTTTTTTGACCAGAGATGGAGATGAAGAAATAATAAAACTCCAGCTGTGATTGTGCATGCCAGCTATAAGGCAATTTTATTGTTTGGGCACATGGAATAAGGTATTTCTTGAGGCTTTATCTACATTGCTAGAAACACAGACATGGAAATCTACCATCAGCTTGAATCTGGTTCAGAGTTCAGAAAGGTCTTTCCAAGGGTGGAAGAATGGAGACATTTTTCATGAAAGCTCTGTGGGTTTTCCTAAGTCTACCCTAGAAAGATATTTAATGTCAGTGAAAAAGACGATGTGCAGAGCTGCAAACAAGGAATGGTGAACTTGGTTACAATGGTATCTGCTAATTTTGGGACTGAGGTGACACTTTTGCAGGACATATAGTGCTTCAAGAAAGCATTGCTTGAAAAGTGAAAATGATGTGGATGTCTCTTGTGAGCCAGATAAGAAAGATTGTTTCCTGAGGGAGTCCCAAGACAGATGGCATTTGCAAATGAAATGGCAGTGATGACAGAATTTGCCCAAGCAGACGTAAGCTCCTTCCAGGGAAACAAGAAGTTGTTGAATGAAGCAGGGTAAACATCAACACCTGCTGGAGTGGCCATCTGAGGAGATGCTCAGATAGCCACTATCTGCATTCTGGCAGCCAGAAGACCACAGTGTTTCTGCCTTGGAAATCAGTTTGTTTTCGTTTTTTTCTGAAGGGGAGCAGTCAGTGGAGAAGGAGGAGTGGAAGAAACACATGCAGCAGGAAGTGAACTGGTAAATACAAAACTTCAACTGCTGCTTGCAATGAGGTTTGCAGGTCTATGAACTTCAGGGGTTTCATTATCACTGCTGTGTTTCTGAGATCTTAAGTCACTTTTTCTCAGGGTGCACAGGGGAAACTGTAGAATCTGATGGTTTGTTTAGACACATTAGTGACACCTTTGATAGATGTATGAATGACAGAAATGAACAATTTCAAGCTGCTAGAACTCTTTTTTTTGTTGTTTAAAAGCTGCTTTAAATCTGTATTACATAACTGAATTGGCGTTAAATTACTTCCATAAGGCAAAATAATTGAAATAGATATTTTAAATAAAATGACAAGTTCCACTGCAGTTTTACAGGTGTCTTAATGGAAATAAACAGATTTTACAGTCCTTACGTTTGGTTTATCTCCCAAAGAAATATAGAAAAACAAAGAGGCAAACAATGGATTTCACCTGTTTGCTTAGTTCCAGACAGCAGAGTGAGATGGGAATCTAGAAATGTGCAGAAATTGAGTATGGTAGTGACTAGGTATATTAGTAGCAGTTTCAAAAAAAAAATAAAAATTGAGAGTTTTGTTATAAGGAAGTGGATGAAATTTATTTATATCTTTTTTAAAACTGAGTCAGACTTATGGAAAGACAGTAAAACTTTTAGTTATAAGAATTAAAGACAATATTGTGGGACAAACCTGTATGTCAAATTGATTTATGACTGAAATATTTCAAAACAATATTCTCCAATGTGTTATTAATGAAGGTAGTTTGGTCCACTCTGGTATGTTCATGGAGTAACATGAAGCACGGGGTCATAATCCATTGTCATTTCTAGATGCAATGCTGTCAGTAAAACCTTCAGGCAGCTACTGTCATCACACTGGGGTTTTTCTGCTTTTGTTTGAGATGAGATAGCAATAGAGGTAAAAATGTAGATTTTCTCTACTTTGGTTGAGCTACAAGCAAAACAGATGTTTTTCTCTAGAGTAAAACATTACAGAAAGAATGAGAAGGGATGTGCTAACAGTTTATTTCATTCTTAGAGCAGTCTCAGATTTCCAGAATATCAGCAACTGAGGAGATCCAGCCAACTCTTGATATACTGACTTAAAATTTTAGGCTCAGATTATTTTGCAGAGCAAACTGGAATCTTTGAAATGATCTTTGTTTCTTGGGCAATCTGACTACCTCACACTGTTCTCATATTATTACGACTGAAAGAGAAACTGTAAATTTGTTTCTCTCTGAGAGAGCAGATAGACACAAGTAGCATTAACTATAGTCGAGTATGAACAGAGAACATCAGAAGATTTACTGTTCAATAGATTTCAAAATACATTATTTACAATGTTTGCATTTGGTTTGTGGATTTTTTTTTTTTTGTTTTGCCATTTTCTTCTTCTATATTTTGTACTATAAGAAAGCCCAACCAATGAAAACAATTTGTTTGCTGATTTGATTAGGAATTAGAGATCATTTTCCCAGAGTTTCACTTGTAAGTATCTTGCCAATTTCCTTTGTGTGAATTTTTGAACATTTTAGAAAAAGCTTTACTCTTTTCTTTACAGTATTAAAGAGTTAAAATAAATTACAGGGAGAAAAGTATAATGGTTCTATATAACATTACCATAACCATAGTTGGTTTTGTAATTTAATTTTATTACTGCTAACATTAAGACTGAAGTTCTTTATGCTTTGGACAGTTATGCATTCTCTCTGAATATT
Organism: Ammospiza caudacuta; assembly: GCF_027887145.1. Lineage (NCBI taxonomy): Eukaryota > Metazoa > Chordata > Aves > Passeriformes > Passerellidae > Ammospiza > Ammospiza caudacuta. The sequence goes on along the minus strand of NC_080595.1, from coordinate 106,076,568 downwards.
GAAGATTTCAACTTTTGAACTTGTTTCCTTTACCTAATAAGCATTAGATATATATCATACAGTGAACCTTACTATGTTAATACTCTAAAGCAGCAAAGGATTTTTTGAGTAATAATTGACATATATGGATTTTTAATAGACATATATGCATTTTGCATATATATTTCCTTCTGATAATTGTATCAAAAAAGGTTTTGCCGCTCTTTAAATATACCCTGTGTAGAGGATATGTTCATACATCCCTAGGCTTCATACACAATAAGGTGAGAGCATTTTTCTGTTCTGTAGGACTGGAGTACTTGTGCTGTATGTCACAGTTAAGTCTGGCTGTCAACTGTGCACTAATAACCTGAAGTGCCATCCATTGTGTAACATCGTATATAATGCTCAATGACCTCAGAGCTGATCATATCAAAGTGATTTCAGAAAGAATCATATTTCATTTATACTTGTTTTGTGTACCTTTTCCCTTTTCTTGCCAATAGTGGAATGGACATGTTATAGATTGCTTCAATGTATCAAAACATTTTTTAAAATTCATCCACGTGCAGGAAAAATGTGATGTCAGGCTGCTAAGGTTAAAAGATGGAATGCTGGACAATATTGAATAGCTAACATATTAAAAGGAATTTCATACACATGATGAGGATCTTCTGGCTATTTAACATGAAGGTTAATGAAGGAGAAAATTTGCCCTCCACTAATGCTGCATATTTTGCACAGCTCTTGTTTCACCATAAGAATATTCCATTCACTATTCCCGATTCAGTACTGTCATGTTTTCTGTTTCCATTATTCTTACAAAAAACACATATGACACCATTGACAGATACCAAATAATATGGAATATGTGCATTCTAGCAAACTGGACAGGGCCAATGCACAGACTGGCACATGGACGCGGTCATTCATACTGTTAAATTCTTAGAATAGCCCCTGAAATAATTTTGGACTAATCAGCCAGCACTCTCAGAAACTATGCCCAGGCACAGTTTGATGCTATCATGGGCCAGGAACACCTCCTCCCAGGCAATCTGGATGCAGTTACTACAGTTTGGGACAAAAGAGAATTTGTCTGTACAGAAATAAGATGTGCCAAGGCAGATGGCAGTAGTACCAAAAAATGGTTTGTGATGCATTTTCTTTATTAGCAGAAGCATAGACATGGATTCTAGACAAGGAATAACATGCACTCCCCATGTGACTACATCTATTTTGATTTTTCATCCTTGCCTTTTGCTTTGCTGTGTGATGAGTGATATTTAACAATTCAGAAGCCATTATGATTCATGCACCACTGCAAAGACTATGCATTTCTCTTTAACTAAGGAAAGTAGGTGATTAAAATCAACTTAATTCTTTATTAAGGCAGTGCTTTGTGATAATATTTCCTTCATAAAAGTGTTCAGTGGAAGTCATAAATTATTCTGTACAAATTTATGTCTAACTCTGCCTAATTCCCAAAAGTGTTTTAAGACGAACTGATGCAGGAGGCATGTCCCACCCAGAGTGTTGCATGTCATTTCTTTCGTGACATTCACGGCTGAAGCTGAAGCCCTGAATGTCAGGGAGACATTCAGGATTCTGTGCAGTACAGTCTGCAGAGAGTGTTTGACCTTCATTACAGTACTTGCTGGGGGCATTCTAGTCTCCTGAATGCTCATAGGAGGCCACAGATACCTGTGGCCTGTTTTGGCAGAACATTAAATCTAATGCTGAGCAATTTTCACTTCAAACAGAGCTTGCAATGCAATTGGGCCATGTTTTTTCAGCACAAAATACCAGGTGGCATTTAGGCTTCCAGATATTCCAGTTTCCACAGTGTCAAAAATGTAAGGATCTACTGTGGTTGACTTAGTGGACATTGGATTAAGCTCCATATAAGGAGTCTGAAGCTTTCTGAATACTTCATTCCTAATCTTCTAAACTCATAGTTATGCACATGTCCTTTTAATAAACCTGTGACCATCACAACTGTCAGTATTACCTTGCTTAGAGCCACCCAGGCAGAAAAAATACTTCCTCATGGTCCTCAGTTACAGGCTGTTTGTTTTATATTATTCTCTGTTTAATTAATGATTTGATTTTCAATGTTTGTTTTGGTTTTTTTATGGGACAATGTCAACTTTAAAGTTTCAAATTTTCTTGTAAGATCAGTGATACAGTTTCAGGCTTCTGTGGCTCATAATCCTACAGCTAACTTTACTGGCTCAAAATCTGTGTCATATCTGAAGATGCAAGATTTCATAGGATGCTTTAGATTGCCACTAATGTTTAATGTTTTTTGGATATAAGAATGGATTCAGTCATGGAAGAGTTTCCTAAAATAAATTTTTTTAAAAAATCCATTTTCCTTCTCAAAACTGGTAAAAGCGTTTGTTTTTGGGTTTTGGTGGGTTTTTTTAAATTAAGTAATAATTAATTTAATCCATTAATTAATTAATAAATATTTTAACAAAACAAGGAGAGAAAAAAGATGATGAGTTGTCCTAGTCCTTTGACTCAAATATAAAGAGACTGAAGTAATCTCCTTTCAATTGCTCTAAACTTTTTGTGTCAGTGTCCTGGAGAATCAACATTTACTGTTCAACAAAATGGTAACTGAAGTCAAAGTGATGCCATTTATGAATCTGCATCATATTCTGAAAGGCCAACCTGACTTATAAAATCATATCTTTATGATATATAAAAAAATCTATAAAAATCCATAAAACCTATAAAATCTATAAAATATATAAAATCTTCCTTATCTTTATCTGTCCAATCCAAGAATTGAATAATGAAAGAAATTAATCTATTCCTACACTTAAAATATTTTAAGCCTATTTACAATTTGGAACATAAACCTATACAAAAAAGAAAAAGCAAAAAACTTTTTGACTGCCTTATGTTAAAATGTCTCTTTTAGCCACACCAGTAAAGATCATTAAAAAAAAAATTGCCCTCTTCAATTTACCTTTCTTTTTGTAAAGCAGACAGCAAATGTTCAAGTTGGAGAGCTGTGGTAACTCAGAAGAAAATTTATCAATGGTCTCTGTTACAACACACAGTGTTTGCTTGAATTGCATTTCACATTCTGCACTTTCATCTTCTCCAGGCAAAAGGATCAAGTGTGTTTACTCACTTCTTAATTCAACTTGTAAACACAGTTTGGCCTTGGAACAATTGCAGAGCAGTGTGGTTAAATAGAATCCTTTCCTGACTGACATTGGTACAGCCTAGGTCTTTGCACCCTTTTCTGCGAATCCAGTCTGAGATTCTTGATGCCTGATTTTCACAGATTTTCACAGCAGGCAATGGCACACTGCTCCTCTTGCAGGGCCACACCTGTCTTAAGGAGCCAGACACGAATAGAACTGGAATTAGTAACACTTCTTAGAATATTAGAATTACAATATGCTTAAATGTCTGTCTTGTAGATAAAGCTTTTCTGTCGTAACATAAAGAAATCTGGGTGTTGCTACAGGCTGCTGAAATACTCTTATGGAATCAAGGAAGTAATACATGAAATTTTGCATACTACCATTCTTGGGAAAGTGGAGTTTGCCTTTCAAGTGACCTATGTGGATAAACAGATGGAGGAAGTGAGAAATACATGTTTTTAAAAGAGCTGTAAAAATATGGTATGATATTTTAGTATACAAGTCAGCTGAAATATTGCCATTAAAAATGACACATATCTTCTACCAATTTCACCCCAAGGAGCATCCCCCTTCATGGTCATTTTTACTTTTAAAAGAAATCTGATTTTTTACCTATAGTCTTTTTTTTTTATTAATGACTCGTTTTAAATCTGTATGAATCAGTACACATAGTGTATTTTTACAGTGGAGCAATGTTGGATTACCCCTTTGCACTGTTCTGTGGCAGCCCATCCAAATGTACCATTAACGGGATGCAAAATCCTTGTTTGATTGTTTATTTTCCTTCCCCACTGTACAAAGCAAGCACTTTTTGTGCAAGAACGTGTGAATATATAACTCTTAAATGCATCATGAGCTGCTGACAGGAAATTTATAACTCATGCTTCCTTATCTGCAAATAGCATGCTCCCATTAAGGAATAGGTCAAGCATTCTTTCTGCCTAAACCACATAAGACTGATTTTGGATGCTCTCCTAGAGCTCGAGACGCTCTTGCTGAAGGACTAGTGTAAGATAGTAAAAGGTTCAAAATATTTAAAAACACAGAGGAAGAGAAGACTTATGAAAAATCTTCCTTTTGTTTATTCATCAGTATGCATTTTGAGAAATTATACTGAAGCCCAAATTACTCTGGAATGATACCAGAAGGATTGTTAGCAACATAAAAAAGATCTTGGAGGAAAAGAGAAGAAGAGAACATAAAGTACACTTAAGCATAATTGAAAAGAAAAAAATAAAGATGAAATGTCCCTAAACAATTGGGGCAAAGTTTATATGAAATAACTAAAATCAGCTAAACTTATCTCTATCTACCTAAAAATAATAAAAGTACCTGTCATTAATATACAACCTATATCTTAGTAGTTATATCAGTCTTCAAATTTGACTCATGTGTTAAAACCTGCTGTAGTTATCTGCTCATGATGATTTCATCTGACTTCCCTATGTGCTGTGGAAACTTCTGTTCAGAGTAACCCGATTCTCTCAGAACACTCCTTGGGAGGAATTTGCTCCTCCCCTCTCACTGCACATGCTTAGAAAATTTGAATAAAGCAATTATTGTGATCATTATGTAGCTGCCTAGCTACCAAAGTTTTGTAAAAGTTAAGATGCTAAAATCACTGAGAAGTTTGAGAAGTCACTGAGAAATTATCATAGAATCAGCAGCAGAGTTACAGAGCTTCCTAACCATTGTGTGACTTATTTTTCTAAATTGAAGCATTTAACAAATTAAATACCTTTTGCTTGCATCCCAAATTACTTATTTAACTTACTAACAACTGACTGAACAGTCAAGACAACAGAAAAAATAGCTCTTCTCCACAAGGGTGTCAGAAGTTATCTGTCACCTATGCTAGGAGTTACATCATAGTCAATGAAGAATTAAGTCATAAAAGTAGTAAAGCTTGGGGATTAATTCAGTTAAATACAAACATTTTTCAGATACTGTAAAGTGTCATGTCCTTCTTCTGCATCCTGCCCAGTCACCAGCTGCAGCTCCAAAGAGGCAGAGATCAGCGGTAGCACGGTGACATGTCAGCTTTATGCACATAGCCTCTGTGCTCATTTGAAATTGCAAAAGACAGCAATATTTAAGTAAACAAATCCCACCTTAGTTGCTTATGCTTGGATGAGATTTGTTGCTCTCTAATCTGAATTAATTGCATTGACTGAATCTCCACTGGACATAACTAAATACTTGATAATATACACATTTGTTGATGTCTGTGTCCAGGCATTCAGTCCCAAGGTCTTAATTTCATGATGAATTCTATTCTAGCTGGCCTTCGTGTCAACTAATTGAAAATATCGTAACTACATCAGCAACTTTTTGACTCTGATGAATGTTAATTAATATTTGAGGAGATTTGGTTCTCCTGAGGTGGAAAGAATCTATACCTGTGAAGTGTATTTATATGCAGAATTACTATCTGATTAAATGTTTAGGGCCATAAACACAGAAACTTTTAAGTTTTATTTTAAAGTTTTGCTAGCCCAGATATTTGGAAAGAATTCTGTCATGTGTAAATTACAATAATGGCAAAAAGATGTGGAGTAAAAGAAAAGAAATAGGATAAAAATAGATTAATGAAAAGCAAAAATGATGCTTGGATAAACCCAAGATAATAAGAATAATAAAAGTGCTTTGTAAGACGCTGGACAAATTTCAGTTTCATCAATTCTTGATAACCACTCACCCTTTTTCCACTCTGTCTTCATTAAGCCCTAAAACATTGAAGACAATAAATTAGTCCTTACCATGGAACAGACAAGTTTGTGGATATCTTGAAACAAGTTTAAAATCATACAGAACTAGCTTCTACTATACTTCCTTTTGTTTCCTTTACAAATGCAGTTTTTCCAAATTGTATTTTATTTTGTTTTTCTTCCTGCAAAATTAATCAAATTTTTAAATTGTATGCTTCAAAGTAGAGGAGGCAAATAATGAAGGAAAATAGTCAGAGATTTCTTTTACTGATATGAGTGACAACTTTCATATTTCTCTCAACAGATATTTGAAAGGCAACCCACAAAGTGGGAGTTTTTTTTGAACTCTTTGATTATTTTTAAGCATAAATATGATGCATGCTCATGGTCTATTTATTTTGGAACCAGGAAAATAAAAGGAAAAAAGAGCAAGGGATATATGGTGCACTCTCTGTGAGGAAGAGTTTTCTCGTTTTTTTACTGCAATGCAATCCTTAATTAGGTTTGCATAGGGATTTTTGACTGTCCACTAATGAATGTCCCAAAGTGCAGAAACTTGAGGCACACTGTTACAGAATTCCCTCTTTCAGGAAGGGTCCCATGAATTCCATATTGCCATGGCAGTTTGAAAAGAATTCACTACAATATTTCCACCATATTAATGGTGCACATTTGTATTGTGTAAATTCTAATTAGCTCATTGCTTGTGCTATGGGAACCTTCCAGAGCCAGGATGGATTTATTTCTCTCCCTTGTCTTCTGGAAAACTTGGGAATGGATCTAGGAAGAGGGAGAACTTCTTCAGAATCCCTGGGGACTGAGAAAGGAAGAAATGCAATACAATACAATTTGAGATGATCTGTTTTGTTCACATTTAGGTCACTAGGTTTGGAGTAAGAATATAATTTTCGTAAATAGGAAGAATGGATTTGAGCTGAGGGAAAGAATTAGTGACCTGCTTTTTAAGGAGGAGTATGTGACAAACCTATTTCCTTAAAGGTTAGTTTAACTAATCCCTTTCCATAGCAGAAAGATACTGCTGATGAATTTGACCTCATCTTCATCCTGAGAAGTCCATACTGTTCTATTTCAAGACTTCTGCTTTCTAAATATCTTGTGGACATTATTTTAATCTGGAGATGTGGGCATGTTGGATGGTGAGATGTTCTGTGTACCCTTCTAACCAGGCAGGCCTCATGGCTCCTGTGGCCAATTGCTGATAACCAAGGTTGTCGTGCTACAGACAGAACCTTTGACCGCATAGACGGAAGGAGATTCGGCAAGTGCATGATGAAATACCTGGGAATTCACACAGTAATTTGTTCATTTATTTTTAAATAATCTGTGAGTTGGCTTAAACAACACAGAGTAGAATTGTGGTTTGAGTTGTGTTTTTCCTGAATGTAGCTGATCAATGAGAAACTAAATTACAAAACTGAAGTACAGGAGTGAGTAGGCAAGGACCCCAACAACTCCAAAGAACTCTGTAAGCTTATTCAAGCTTAGTATTTTAACTTTTTATTTTTACTTAAAACCGTTTTGCAGTGATTGGAATACATACTACAATATCCTCTCTTCCTGAATTTCCTCAGGCATAAAACTGCAATCACTCTATATTCTTTATATACATGTGAACATTACTCTCCCAGGAGATTCCTGTGGGAAATATTCTTTTCTCTTTTTACTTCAATCAAAATCATCAGCCATGGCATATCGATTACCAACAAAAAAACCCAAAAAAACTCTCAAAAAAACTCTCCACAAACCTAACTAAATGGGAAAAAAGATAAGAATCATAGGAATATTTTGCTGGTGTGCAGTATTTACTGCTTCATGGAAGTTCTCAGGAGAAGCAGACTAAAAGTCTTAAAATTTGCTTCAGAGAGTTCAGTAAGAAAGATTCTCCACAAAAAAAATAAGGAAATGTATAAAGTAAATTAAATATTAAAGAAATAGTAAAGAATTATCAAAGCATTGTAAAAAAACAATTTCAAATTGAAAAAAAAAATTCAAAAAAGTGGTTTTAAAAGGTTGACTCAACTATATATAAAACCATGGCAGTGTTTTTATGCACAACACTTATCAAAAGTGAATTTATTAACCTTGTGTTTTTATGTCTAGCCTTGGGAAATAATGTGATTGACACAGAAACATTGTTGGTCAAATGGTAAAGGGCATCTCTGGCTAATATCTAATCATCTTCACTGGTCAAAAACAGTGTCACAGCATAATCTGGCTAATAATTAGAAACATATCAAACAACATCATTCCAATTCCTCACAGAAGGCTTTAATTGGTTTTAAATATTCATATGTGAATACAGCTTTCTTCACCTTTATTCCTTAATCTTAACACTTAAACTATATAAAGCCCAGTCTTAAATTTCAAAATTATTATTTCCATTTAGGTGACTTTTACTTTCTTTGTTTATTTTTTTTTTCCTTCTCATTTTTAATGAAAGGTGGAGAATCTATTCTGGATGGACATGGTGGAAGTTATCATTACTGTGGTAGTTGTGAGAGACAAGTCAAAAAAAGGGAGAAATGTATCTCCCATGAGAAAAAGCTTCTGATTCTAGACTGGGGGATTCAGTTTTAGGGGTCTTTGTCTTGATCTGTATGAGCTTTGCTAGCAGTGATCCTAAAAGGTGAAAATGAAATGCAGGATGCATTACTAGTTATGATGACATTTAAAGATCGTCTTTATGTAACATTCCTGTGGGGGGAAAAACAAATCAGAGAAACAGAAGGCATAGTAGCCAAAACAGTTTTCTTTATGGAAGTTTGGTTGTTTTGAATAATTTCTGTAATTCTTCCAGTGTTAAATTTTATAGAACCTTTCCATTACATATTTTTTGACAGTGAAATATTCTTCTGGTTTTGTCTTGATCAATTGTTCATATACTCCTTAATTCAGCTCTTCATCCAGTGCTGCATTTCATTCTGAGGTGACATATTTTGACAGCAAGTTCTTGAGTAACCCAAATTTTGGCAGAAGAACACAACTAATTGTTACAATCCACAACATTTTCCAGTACCTTTCTTTACCTCTGTGTGCAGATACATAAATACCCCAATCTGGTTCAACCAAAATGTAACCAAATATATGCTCTCATATTAATTTCTTCCATTTAGACATGAATGCATATCACTCAGGCACATCACATAAGGAAAATACAAAATAATAGGATTATAGCCTGTGCTCCTAATACACAATTTTTTCCTATTAATGTTTTGACTCACTAAAAGAGTATTTAAGTATTTAAATTCTCTATCATGAATTTCCAGTTATTTCCTAAAACAGATTCAGCTAAAAAATTCAAATCTAAGACAAAACCATTGTATTTATACCCACGCAGAAAAGAAAAACTGATAAACTGCATCTCTAGCAGCCAAATTAATTGCAAACTACCTTGTGATTTACCCTTTCCACAAGGAAAAAACAAAGCTGCAACGTGGGAGAGACAAAGAAGGTGACTCGTGTGATCCTCCACCTTCATGGATTCCCAATGTGCTGGAAAATGTGCAAGAATACTGTACCACGAGATATGAAGGAGTGGTTTCTTAACACTGAGAAATGTGACTGCTTTGCTGAATGTATACAAACATGTAAAAGTTTAATTTCCCAAATTCTCCAGAGCCCTTAAGAATTTTAGTCTAATCTGAGGATCTCCAATTAAAGCATTTTTTCTACTTTAACTTTTCACTTAGGAACAAAACACCATGAAATTGTTGTTCTTGTGTTTTTTTAAATGCCTCCCCCTCAGACAGGAAGCATGATAGATTTTGAACAGTGGCAAATATTTGGATAAAAATCTGTTATTTTACACTGCAAGCTTCAAAACACTGGTAGAAAAAGAGCATTTATTCCTAAGAAAATTAACATAAGATTTAAATCTTTATATGCTTTCTACTTGTACCAAATGTATTAAGGTTATAGCTAGCTTTGTAACACTTATGCAATATCAAAATAATATTCTTTTTGTACATTCCTTTGCGAAGATAGTATTTTGACACTCTTAGATAAGTCATTCAGCAAAGACCTTTGGCAGTCATACATTATATCCTTGTATTTGGCTATAATGTCTTCAGAAGTACCAAAGAATGGATGTGGGTCTTGGACCTGTGCAAGGAATGGTTTCTAGGAAGCACTCGAGCAAGGCAGTGGGCCATGCAGATGACCCTCTTGATGCCAGCACACATAAACACACTCTTCTGCTAAGGTGGTGAAGAAAATTGTGCGCATTAAGTAGGAGAATTGGCAAGAAATTTCTCAAGAAAAGTTAAAGGAATTTTTCCTTGTATGTCTGTTCCTCTGAGAATAACCACAAAACATTCTCATGTGGCCTACACCTGTGATTTCTGAGTAAAATATTAAGATACCACAAAAATACTTGGAGAAACTAAATTAAGAGGCTATGTAAGAAACTCAGAATTCTGATTAAGGAACTTATCCTGACTATCCTGAGTAGCTGTCTTCTGCTCTGCAGGATGGCACAAAGATATCTCAGTTGGAAGAAAGCAGTCCTTAAAACAACCAAATGTACATTGCTATAAGTCTGAAATTGCTAAAATTCAAAGCACATCAAAATAAGAAAAGTATCAAGTCTGGAAACCAGTTATCAATTTATAAGGTTTTATCCATATCTAAATGTGCCATTTAGATTTTTGTGTCGACACAAAAAAAAAAATAGTTCAGCTGAACAGTTTAAGAATATTTTTTGTACTGCATCTTTTAAACGTATATGTTGACTCCACATTTTCTTTCACTTCCTCTTCAGTTGGCAAGTTATAACCTTTCCACTTGTAGCCATGCAAATTATTTTATATGATTGATTGGTGTAATTAGGCTGTGCAGTGGAGCAGTGGCAGCTCCTTGTGCTGCCAAGCAGGAGGGACCTCCCTGCTGAACTCTCCCAGCCTGGGATGGCCAGCATGGACCTTCCACGGGGAAGCTGGGCCTGACCTCTGAGGAAGGTGGTGGATATGACACTCAAAGTGCAGACCTGCTGGATGTGAGCAGAAGGAAACTGATCATCAGTCTCTGATAGCTGGATGCAAACTGTTAGCTGCATAAACCTCCAAGTAAAGGAAACAGTGACGAGGTGAGATTTTTTGAATGTGAAGATAGGGGTTTTGGAACAGACTGGAGGAGAGGATAATTCTGCATTGAATTAAAAACTCATGTCTTCCTATACTATACTACATCATTGTATATGATGCAATATGAAATTATAAGAAAACATATTTTAAAATAATATAGCCCTTGAGTAATAATACTCTAGTCCTATGGTGTTACCTTGTCTCATACCCAAAGATTCAGACTCTTGGTGTTAAGATCTGTTCTGACAAAGAGCCCTCATGACATGGCTGCTTAGCGAAAAAGTTGTCTTCAAAAGAGATTCCAAAATTGTAGCCTAATTAATCCCCTAATTCATTCCCCTGAATAAGATATCTGATTTTGTGCTTTTATATAGCTTTTATATACTTGTACATAGAAACATCAAAGCTAACACTTAAAATATCTAGATTAAAACCAGAATCTCCATATTCATAACTCTTTTCATGGAATGTCTGCATAGGCATTCATGTTTAATATCAGTCTTCACCCTTGTGTGTAGGGTTTTCTCTCTCCTCTTTCCTAAATATTACAGTATTCATGCACAAAAAGTGCTGGCATACACTTTATATATGCTTAAGAAATTAAAATAATTCTAAATATATGCATAAGACAAATAAAAATATCATTACTTGAAAAAAAATTTCCGTAACCTCTAGGAATTTTCTATGTCATTTAGATGTATTGTTTCAGTGGTTCTTAATTGCACTGGTCTTAATTGTTGTGATTAAGAACCAATACACAGGCAAACCAGAAAAGGTTTGGTGGTTCTAACAGCAGACAGACACTAGCAGTAGTCCTTGATTGACCAATCTAGTTAGAAATGTGAACTATTTGAAGAAATGGAGGTTAAATAGAATCTGGATAAGTGGACGTGAGTCCCAGAAACTAAACGGTCTGTCTAGAAAAGAGTCCCTGGAAATATCTGAAGAATCCACATAATCTTGATTAAATTCCTTTGAAAAGGGTACATATTGAAAACAGATTAGGGTTATTAAGGAACCAGACATTAAATATTTTTGGCTGATAAAATCTCAGAGAAGGATAATTATTCCTTTTTTTGTGCAGATAGCAACAGTAAACTCCTTCTCTAAAAATCGTGCTAAAAATTTCCATATCACAGCTGCCCAGAGTGCATAACAAGGAGAATATTAGTAATGTCCAGATGCACATAAATCTACAGGGATGCCTCTTGCCAACAGCAAAATGAAAGGGATGACAGTGTCAATCACATCCAATAGACTATGTTAATGCTTTTCAAACAGTTCTTTCACACTGGAAAATAGTGCTCATTAATAATGTATGGTCCGCTATGAGGAAGAAGGAACGTTGCCTCCAAAACTGATAGAATTCATTGTTCAGCTCTATACTCGTCTGAACAATAAAGCCCCATTTCTGAAGGACAATTTTTCTTTTGTCTTTAGGAGTGTGCTGAAATGATTTCAAACCTATTATACCAATTGGCCCCTCTAGTTTTAGTGCGTGTGCTGCAAATGTTGCACTTTAAGAGCCTTCTCTCCCCCCTGCCTGTGTCCCCCTCCTCTGAGACTAGCATTTCTGGATTGGATGAGTAACTTACCAAGCTTTTCAGAACTGCTGGGTGGGTGACAGGGCAGAGTTTTTTCTCTGCTCCCCCGCTCTGTTGTTTGAGCAGCTGTCAGGAAGGTGGGCCTGTGGGTTTGTAGATATATTTTGAGACTAACAGATTGTAAGCTCACACATGAGAACAGAAGAAATACTTAGAATCTGAAAAGGTTATCCACCCCTTGGAGACTAATCTCCTAATATACTATTTTTGTCAGAAAGTGCCTCAATTTTTTCTCAAACAAGCCCATTATTTTTGCCTCACAAACCATTCAGAGTGATGTTTAGAATGGCCTGCTTATAGAAAAACGTCTTTTTATACCTGTGTGAATTCCAGATTTATTTACTTTCAGTCACTTCCCTTTGTTCTATCATCTAAAGTGACAGCCTGTATTTGAAACAGTGACTTGTAATGTTCCTGCCCCAGAGAACAACTGGACCAGCAAGAGCTAAATCAGCACACTTTCCTTCCTTGCTCTTAAAGAAACAGACAGAATAGGGTGGCCTATCAAAATCCTTATCTTTTATGGTCTGCTCACCACAAACTAGCTCTTCATGATTGCACCAACTGTATCATATCTCCTTTTCCCACTTCCCAGGCATCTTTTCCACACCCCAATATACACAAATATGTATAACACCAAGGGTATCAAACAACCTGATGATCCAAACAGCTTCTCTCTACAGAGAACAGCAGCAGGAGTTCAGGTTTCAATGCCACTTTATCTTTCCAGTCACTGTAAAGTTTGGACTTTAAACTTCTCCTTAGATCTATTTGCAGCTCTGCAATGGGAAGGATCGAAAAGAATTGTCGGTAAAAGCTGTGGCCTGGTAGCCCCCAAGTTCACATTTTATTTTTATTTTCTAAAAAACAGAATTTACATTTTAATCCCATTCTGACATCCTTCATGTCTCATCCTAATCTATCAGAACTTATAGATTCTACATTTCCTTTAGCACAGTTAAAATCAGTGGCTATTGCTAAGTTAGGTACTGCTCATTCAGAGCCAAGCTGTACCAATCTGCGTTTCTTATTTGTTTGACATATGCTTTTACTTTTTTTATAAAGACAGATGCCTTTTCAAATTTTTAAATTCATTTTTATGAATGAAGTCTCAGGTCAGGGACTGCTCCAGCATATGTATCAAGAAATGTTAATTTCTTAATTAACATTCTTAATTCCTTATACATGTTCTTTTTACAACTTTTTAATATTTGTTCTTTTGTCTAATTTATGATGTTTTTTTCTTGCAAAAACCTCAAGTAATACATTAAAATATTTTGACATTATAAGCCCAGAGAAAAGACTAGTTAACTTTAAAGGAAAATTAATTTAGAAGGTATCAGTTAGAAAGCAAATATAGACCTCTCCAGAAAGCAATTACTGAAAAGATACTTTCAGGCGTCACAAAATTGTACAGTATCTAGTATACTTGGGAACTATACAAAATTATGGTCTTTTGGCTTCAGAGACTCATCTTCTGTGCAATTTCAAAAGACAAAAATTGCTAGATACTCATTAGTTCCATTTTTGAATGTGTATGAATACTTGAATTAAAATTCACAATAATACTCCAAAATTTTAATCTCAAAGATGATTGCAGAGAGTATAATCAGCATCATTGGTATATTCCTTATGAAAACGAATCCCATCAAAAAATGAGGGTCAGATCCAATAAGGGTTTTATACACCATCTAAGACAAAATGTGGGATCATGCAGACGAAAGCAAAAATGTCTGATTGCCCTTTGCTATACTGGATCAAATAAAGCTCTTCAATAGGGAGGCAACTCTGAGCAAGGTGAGAGTGACCAACAGGAAAAAGTCCACAGCAGCTTGTAACAGGCCTGGCTACTCAGCAAGACTGAAACATCCAAACAGCAGCTGTATTTTCTCTCCCTTGTCCAGCCTAGGTGGGAGGTGGTAGAGTGGCTTTGGTGGGCACCTGGTATCCAGGCAGGTCAGCCCACCTCAGTAACCTTGCTTCCACATTTAGATTCTCCCCATCAATCCCTGCTCATGCTAGGGCAGGACTTCAGAGTCTGTTCATCTTCTACCTGATTAATCAGAAACACTCAAGGACTATGACACTTACTGTCTTCCCACCTTAGGAATATTTCTCATCTGCACATTATATTAGGTTCATCTGCCTGCAATGAACTGAGACACAAAGCTCCAAAACATGGTGATTCTTTTAGGGAGCTGCCAATGACAGGAAATATCTTCTTTTATAGTTCCCTCTGGAAAGGTCATCTAATGACCTCTTCATATTTCTAGGAATTTGGGAATGAGATTGTTTATTTGCCAGGCATGTATCCAATCAAAGATACAGAACTATCCCAGTAGGTGGATGTTCGGCCACATCTGAAAGTTTTTGGAGGAGAAATATCCAGAACACTCTGAGAGTATTGAGGAGACATAAAATGATAAAATAGGACTATAATTACTTCCAGTCTGGTAAATGTCATCAGAATTTTGCTCAATTTTCCTTTTTTTGTGTTCTGATTGGTTCTTCATTCTGGAAGAGACTTGATCCTTAAGCATCATTATCTAATGCATTTCAATAGTTGCTCTGAATGATTGATAAGAAAAAAAATTAACAATTCATAAAAGCAAATCTTATGATGCCAGATATTCAGTCAGGATAGACTCATACACCATAGTAGAATAAATTTAAACAGGAGGAACCTGTACAGTTGGAATACAGACATTCCCAGCCACAATGGAAACATCAAGTTTTTGGAAAATTTAACCTAGAAGATCATAATAAGAGTTCAATTCACTCGATTATATCCATCAGATATCTGTTTGACATAGAATATAATCATGATCATTTTTCTTTAAACCTTTTTAAGAAAATAATTCAGCTTTATAAGGAAATCAGAAAAAACCCCATGGAGCTAAATTACAAAACAGCAGAGAACATATTGCATTAAGGAAAAAATGCGTACACAAGTTATGAACAATTTAAAATAATAGAAAAAAATATTCTTGTTCTCCAAAAGATTCTATGTAGCTAATTTAATATTAATGAAAATTATATTTTAACTTCTGAATCTATTTACTGATTGTTTACTTAATATGAGTTTCATGGAAATAAAATGAGAAAGTAGAAAAATATAGAAATTAGCAAGTCTGATGAAAACAGCATCATATAAGTAAAGCATATAGAGTTTGCAGGACAAAAATAATTTACTAGATAACATCTGGTGCCAGTTATGGGCTGTCTTCATGAGAAAGCTGATGTAGAGAACTGAAAAATAATGAAAGCCAATAACATTGCAGAACACCATCTCACTTATGGCTGATATATGGTCAGGACTTCATTGCAATTTCAGCTGAACAGGACTATTTTCAACTTATGCATTTATAGTTATTCCCTTCACCACTTATCTTATGTCCACAGCAGAACATTTTATCTAATAAAGAGGGAGGAAGATTCACTGGTTTGGAAGCCTGACATTTGAGGGAGACTTCAGAAGAGCATTGTAAATGCATATTGCTTCCAATCTTGTTAAAAGCCATGCAAATCTATACTGTATATTTTGATTCCTAAGGCATGTCTGCAGCCAGGGATGGATTTCTATTACAATTTAGCCATTTCCTGACACAAATCAAAGCTATGCAGAGAATTCAAGGTTGCTAATTCCATTGTGTGTACCCCTCACCATCACTTCTACTTACCAATTATTTCCTTACCAGTGCCTCTCTAGGCAACCTCTACCTGTGGTAGAATTCCATCCTTTTGTGAAACAGCAGTGACTAGTAGGTCATATTTACCTCTTTTTGGAGTCTGAAAAAAACCCAAAAACAAACCCCAAAGCAAAACCAAAGCAAAAAGCAAAAAAAGAAAAAAAAACAAAAAAACCCCAAGACGCTTTACTGCTTTGCTTACCTCATATGTAACACCTGCAAAATCAGAGTAGTTCACCTTCAGTGAAAGACATTAAAAGAGACATGGAAACTGTAAGGTTTCTTTTTCTTCTTTGGCATATGGTGTGAATTTTGTTGAAATCAAAGCATTTCACAATGAGTTGAAATGCAGCTGCGACATGTCAGCAAGATCTGTCTTCTCATAGATTCTACAGCCAAACAGTAGGTGTATGACAAACTTTCTGGTTCAAAAACATGCATGCCACATACCATAAATTATCTTAGCTATCTCTGACAGTTTGTATAAACATTTTTCATCTTTTCAAGCTATGTCACACATGGCATTCATAATCTGTTAGGAGACAAACTGTGCCCATTTTGTTACCCTCTAAATCTGCAGATTTCCAAAGGAGAAACAAATACAAGTTTTTTTTTGTTTGCTTGTTTGTTGTGAAGGAAGGTTGTTGTAGTTCCTCCTGGTTTGATTATTTTTCATAGAACTATTCAAATTTGGTAATACTCTCTGAGAGGTAGTCTGAGCTCAGCTTGACAGGAGTAGAAGAAATGGCCAGATTCTCTAAGGGTGACTCAGGGAGAGAATATTCCTGATTGTTTTCTTTGCTGTTGTGGGTGTGGGTAAAGAAAGGGCGGAAAAGGCAGAAGAAGGTAAATTACTGTAGTACATGAAGGCTATTGTGGTGAGTGAATAAAGGATAAGACTGGTGCAAGGCTCTGCTGACTCCCATTTCATGTTTGCCTTCTGTCCATCTGGAGAGTGAACTTGTTCAGAGCGGTCATCGTGCCTTGCAGCAGCTTGATCCAGCCCCAAGGTGCACCAGTCAGATGGAAAGGGTGTGAGGCAGGGGCTTTGTCGTGCTGCAGGACCAGTGTTATCACAGCTGCTCAGCAGGGAAAGCCGCCCTTTGTAGAGGACAATGCAATGCGTGACATTCCTGAAATGCAAGACATCAAAAAGTGCAAAACATCAAAACTTATCCTTTAAATACCTTGTTATAGCAAGAGTTCAAATTTATCTTAAAAGACAGAAAATAGCTGAGAAGATTTTAGTATGTGAAAAGGATTTTTTTCCTTACTTTAAGATTTGTAAATGGTTCTACAAATTTCATTACTGCTATACCTGCTATACTGTTATAGGAAACTAGGAAGGAAAAAACCTTACACATATTTGCTAATATTCCCAACAATGGGTGTTTTATGCACTCTCTTTTTTTAATATTTTTTTAAACCTTTCACTATATTGTTATATGTTAAATGCTTATTTTATTACTGAAAATACAGTTATGTGGAACTGAAAAGAGGATTCACAAAATCACACTAACTGCCACTTTGACAGCCAATATTGGGGCACTTGGAAAACCAAGCAAAAACTAAATTGCTTTTAGCAACATTTCTATTAGAATTAAGCAGAATGGTACTGGAATGAAAAAATACAGTGAATATCATCTAGACAGAGCAGCAGTACCTGATGCTGAAAAAGAGGTCATGGCAAAAAAGACAAAGAATACAGAATAGACATATTTAGAATATATACATCATGCACCACAGTAAAGTTTCCATCTTTATAATATCATACTTCATCTAAATCATGTGAGCCAGCTACAGTGCAGTTTGAATTTTCAAATTTATTTACTTTCTCAGAGTTCTATATTAGTAACATATTTTTGATCTGTGATGATCTGTATGTACTTTATAGCCTCCACAGCTAATTTTACAAGGAAAATACTTGTGCCATAAACCCTTCTCCTAAAGACGCAGCACTTCAGTCTGTTTATCTGCCCCACAAACAGTTGGTTAACATGTAATAGTTCTATATCTGAACAAATTTAAATTCTAATTTATATTTTACAGCTTTTCTATATAGGAAAATATTCTTAAATAACCTTGTGTGTTAGTTGAAATCAACATTTTTATACTAATGTTAGCTGTCCATAAAGATGTTTTTAAGATATGCAAAAAAAGTTTTTGTCATTCCACTTTATATCAGTCAGGATGAGACTGATATAAAGCTTTTCTTTAGGCTAAAGAAAAAAAATCATTTTTTAATAAGGTTGCTATCAGAGGAGATACATTTCTAAAAAAACTCAGAACTATATTGATTTAAGGAACATAACTTTTTCTGTCAACAACACCTTTAGCAGCATAACAAGGGCTTACATATTAGAGGTAAGAAATCAGATGAAATCACTTTTTTTTAAAGTACATTTGAACTAAAAGGCTTTGGGCTCATAAGAACAAGCCATGAGCCATGACTTTGTTTGTCCCAAGATTCTTCTTGACAATAATAACTAGAAATGAAAACAGAATTGCAAGAGCGGTTGAAGACAGAAAACGTGTCTTGCGTGCAATCACCTACTTGTGTGAATGCATTTTGTTAAGTCCTTGTTGGTGGGAAATAGAAGGGAATGAGCAAGAACAGCAAGCACTGGATTGTGTGAAACTACTGTTGCAAGCACCACCACCTACAGTATGGCAAAGTTTCACTCTAGGCACATGTATTTGGGCAGGAGTTTTGCAATCTTTCAAAGATAGGCCATTTAGGCAAAATAAGATTGAAGAAGGAATAACTTCACAGATAGAGGCCTGGTGGAAATGCGTGTGATGTGCAAAATATTGTCATTCTGGAAGAGAAAAATTCTCTTATTCACAAATGAAATAAAGAATGGAAAGCTGTAAGGATCACAGAATTTCTGCTATTTACAGTAATGAACTGAATGAGTCAATAACTAATGATAGGGAGAAAAATAATAAAGAAGGTGGATCAGAAATCAGTTACTAGAACAGGAAATACTTCATGGTAAGATTGAATGATACTGTGTCTTCAAACAGAAACAAGCCCAGGAAAGAGTATCACAATCTTTTTTCCTTGAATCAATTGATCAAAGGAGAAATGCAGAATGGAGAGTGTAGTGTTGATAAGCAGAATTATATATAATAATATCTGGACTGTATAATATCCATGCAAGTCTTTGCAATAGATATTGAAACTCAAGTTAGAAAAACAGAAAAGTTTTTCAAAACCAAAATATTGGTTTGGATTCTAAAAAAAAAGAAAAAGAAATATTTCTTTTTTTTTTTTAGAATCCAAACCAATATTTTTATACATTACTTTTGAGTTTTGGAAATTTCATTACTTTTTTTTCCAGGAAGCTGAAAAAAGATGTTGCATACACCATCCTATTTTAAATGTCAAAATGGCATATCAAATTACAGAAAAAACATTAGAACAAACCCAAAACCACAATGTTTTCTTTGTAGAAGGTTTCAAAATACGGCAATGATTTAAATTCACCAAATAAACATTTTCTTTATGTAGTTTATTAGTTCAGTTTTTTAATGCAACTCTTAATTTTTTTTAATATGCGCCACTCAAAATTAATTACCTTGTGCAGTGTTGAAAATGCTCAATCACATGAATATCCACATATGTGGATCTCCACTTATGTGAATTTCTCCACTGATGGGAACAGCTATGACATTTTCTCTTTCAAAGGAACAACAAGTATTTGCTTGTACTAGTCAGTACATTATACACTGGGGAGCAATAAGACTAGCATAAAAATTGTTCTGTTTGAATACACATGCAGAAGTTATGGCCAAGCCAATGAAATTTCTTATCCAAAAAATTACAAAATGAATGCATAATAGAAAATCCATCAAACAAAGAAAATGGTAGCCAAAAGTGGGTACTAGTCCAAACTTCATCCTTATAAACTAAATATATTTAATTTTTTGGTAGTTTTCTAAATTTAAAAGTGTTTATGTAAGTGGTCATTTTCCATTACTGACCTGTAATTTACTACAATTACTTGCCTTTGTGTGACTAACATTAGGTATTCTTCTTAACAGATTGGTTTATTCTCACAAATAATATAGACATTTCAGATTGAATAAATGCCAGAGGCCTGACCATGAATATAGCCAATAAACAAGGTCTTAAAATCTATTTTAATGCAATAAGTATGGATTTTCCTGTACTAAACAATCTTAGAACTTAATCCCTTCAGTATCTGATTAATCAATAATATAAACATTCGCTGCTACCTCTTGTCTCATGGCACTAGAGCAAAAGCAAATTTTCACTTTAAGAATGAGGGTCTAGCTCTCTGAAAGTCTGTAATTAATGTAAGCTCATATACAAATTAAAAATAATATTAGGAATTTGTATATATATATGTGCCTTAAATCAGTGAGAAACAAAGAGGCAATGATTAGTATGGAAAGAGTGCAAAATATATTGAATAGACAGTTCCTGTCCATTCAGTGATGTGATTATAAATTTTACAGTGTAGTGAATGTAGGAGAAAGAGAAACTAGTATACAAGAAAAAGCTTTGCCAGAAATTAAGCATGTTGAATATAGAAAGGTGTTTTGAAATTACATGGATTCTGCCTTCTGTATGTTTGTGAAATTTCTACTTATGCAATCCAGTGTCTACAGGCAGAAATTGAAGAGAGAACGTGGTCCTGCATTATTTAGTTTCTCCATTTACCTTTTTAATGGTACATAGTAAGGTAGTATCTTAGTGGTGCTAAGTATGCATATTATAATAATACCTAATTTAATTAATAAAGAATTCATGGGTAGTTCTTGTCCGTTCATCTATCATTGCAGTCCCAGTGAAATAAGGTAGGACTCCTCTTGCTTCAAGGGAGACCTTTTTTCCACTGGGAGCACAGTGTATTGGTGCTCATTCATTGTGAAGGTAAACAACAAAGCTTAGCTCACATGCATTTGAAGAATTTCCTTTCCCTGAATAAAATGTATGAGAACATATCTGAGATTTTTCTGGTGAGGTTGAGCCAATGGATGTCAAACCCATGCCAGGAATTGTGCTAAGGAATGCTGAGGACACCAGCCAGTGCTTTAGCAAGGAACCACACCCCATTTTGCTTACCAACACTGATTGAGCACATCCCATTTGGCAACACTGATGCAAAGAGGGACAGCAATCTACAGCTCATCTTGCTGAAGAGTTTTATTTAACCAAACACACATGAGATTTGAGCAGCTACTATGGGTTACTCAAAAGGCTTCTCTGTGGGTCAGGAATTCTCTTGCACACATTGATGGGCCCTCCTTTACCAATCAAGGACAAAAGATTTCTTTTCTCCATTTCTTTTCCTTTATAAGTATCCATCAAAGAAATAATGAGACCATTGCTTGAATATTCCTTTTATGCCACTCAGTAGATGCACAGGCTTGTCCCCTGTGGCTCCCTCTGCCTATTAATTTATTGAACACGGTTGAAATTTGCTATAGACATATGATTAGCCATAGAAATCTAGTAATGATGCCCAAGTCATATAAATAGAAGTTCAATCCTTTACTTCAGATGCTAACATGTTGAAACAAAACTTCCACCTTTTCAGTTTTCTATTTGCTTTTTGATTGGTTTTATTTTAATTTTTACGTGATTTAGCTTTTTTTTTCCTTTCTGAAAACACTAGAATCTCAGATACCATTTTTGCGAGTTTAAAGCTGGAGGATGCAAAGCTTTAAATATATACAAAGAGTTCCTCTTTAAGATTCTTCACCCTGTCTTTTTGCTCTGAGTGGCAGTCAAGTGTGTTCCATAGTAGTGAAAGTGATTCTGAGACAAAATATTCAGGAAAAATTATCAGATAAGTTAAAAGGAGTTGATTTTTTTAAAGGTATTGGGCAGATGAGAGATAATATTTCCTTTGCCATGGTGTACAGATACCTAAATTGTTACTAGCTCACAAGAAACAAGAGGTATATATGCTTGAAGAGAGAAGAGTAGCTTCACTGTTGGAGATAATTGCCTTATTCCTAAAAAAAAAAAAAAAAAAAAAAAAAAAAAAAAAATTGGTGCATATTTTTATGGACTGAACTGAAAGAAGATAACCTGAGCTGTCAGGTATGAGTTCAGGTTTAGCCAGTAGCAGGTAAAAGACTCAGTCTGTGTATATGTGAGCCATATTGGATTCTGGGGGAGTACAGTCTCAGTTTAATCATTCTGCACCCAAACCACGCTACAGAACACTTGTCACAGGAAGGTGATGGCATTTCCCTACCCCTTAGTGAATGCAGTACTCCAGGAGCAGTGCTATTAAGTTCCTTTGTTCACTTCTGAGCCACAGGAACGTTCCTCCCCAAATGTCTTCTACCACAGTGTACTCTGTAACTGATTAAGTCTACCAAATAGGCCAAGAGATAATTCTCCTTCCAGCAAGACAATTGAGCTAGACAAGCGTCTCTCAACTTTCAAAATAGTTACCTATTTTGTGTTCTACGCTTATCTGTCTCTGATCAGACAAAGCACTGTGACCATAATGGGTCGGTATTTACTGTCACTCAAGTGCAGAGTGATAGTACTGAAGCATGAAGAGCTGTATTTCTGTCCACAGATGTATACCATGAGTACATGACAATGAAACTAATGGAAATGCAGAATTTCTACCAGCAACATGCGAGTTGCATTGCTTTCATGAAGATAAAATTTTCCATGTGACATGGCTAACACACTAACTGAAGTTCCTAAGTTATTTCAAGAGAATAAAACCTCTTCACTGTCTAGATACAGCGTACATTTTCTTTAATTTTTTGCTTTGTTTTGATTTGAGAGTCAGACATAAAATGAAATTGCAGGAGGAAGGTTAGATTTTTATTTTTCATTTGCAGGGCTTCAGGAAACAGTAGTACTTTAGCACTGAGACAATATAATCTGCGAGTTGCTGCTACTCACAGTGGTGCTCAGCAATGACCAGAGTCTCAAATTGTGTTGTATTTCCTGGTGCTGTTTCCACACATAGCTTTAGCTTTTTTCCTTGCAGAGTGGATGGCTCGTGTTAGAAGGCAAAATGAACTTAGAAGTTTGACTTCTTTGGAGGAAATGTATTCTGACAAATATCTGTGAGCATTCTAGGGAAAAAAATGTCTCATGTCAGGCACATTGCTCAGTTACATTAGCACACACAATGCTGTCAAAATTCAAGACAGCGACATACCTCCTTACCAAATTCCCCAAACCTTCAATGTATCGGTGTCAAAATATTTTGGAATGACAGTTTGAAACTCAGACTCCAGTGCAATTATTTCTTGCTTTCCAGATAACAGAATGAAGAAACTTCCTTGTTATTTCCACAAACTTTTCTAGCTCTTCTTTAGTAGCTCATGGAATATGCATTACAAGGACATGCCAAGTTTGTTGGGAGATCCAATTCAATAGTAAATACATACATCCTCTTGATCAGAGGACATGTGCGTGGCAGCAAGCCAACTCATAAGTGAGTATGGGAGGTAAAGTTTAGGTTCAAATGAGCACAGCATGTTTTCTTTAAGACTGAATAGCAAGCATCATCATAACAGTAATGGGAATGACAGCAACCTAACCATCTGATGAAATTCTGAATTGGACCAGAAAATGTAAAGAAAATTAAAATTTGAATTTCAATATAACTTTGAGTGATATCAAAAATCTTATCTTGGGAAAAACAAAAAAGTCCCACAAACTTTGGAAAGATAAGAATACAGAAACTCAGCTGGTATAAATCATGATCAATTACTGCCTTCACTGATTCTGCTAGCAGGGAATCAGTTTCAAGGTCATTAGTTGTACTCTGGGAAATCTTGAAAAGAAACATCCCAGAGCATTGAAACTAAGGAAGTTGTTTTAGTATGATTGATGAACAATTTCAAAGTCTACAGTTTGAACTGTCACAACTGTGGCCATGCTACCTTAGTTTCCTACAGACAGCAGGAAGAAGTCATAGTCCCACTGCAGTCCTACCCTCTAAATCACTTAGTCCCAGGATGAAAGCCCATAATGCTGAAGGCCATTACAGCTTTCAGGGCTGTCAGGCAGAAATAATTTTTTTTTTTCTGGACTGTATAATATTTACCCCACAGTAAATTGTCTTTCCTCATATCAGTAACCTACAGCTGTGGGAATTACCACTGTTGTGTCGTTTTCCTAGATGATTGTGTTCTGAATCTTACTGCCACCTGCTGAACCTCTATAAGGTTCAACCAAGGCTTGGTTACATCTTAACCATGGATTTTAAAGAGCTCCAAGGGGCTACATTTTCTGAAGAATCTATATTGTTTGAAAAATATACCCTTTTGAGATTACTAGCTCACTAACTTGGCTTATCAATTACAAAAAAAAAAAAAAGTGATATAACCCTAAAAAGTTAGTGATAATACTGTTAAATTCAAGTTCCTTTCTGCCATAACTTTAAGGATATAATGATATTTAAAGCCCAAATATCTGTGCTTGGGTACCTTTATTATATTATCTTATTCAGATCAAAATAGTCAACAGGTATGAACTCAGGCATAGGATATGTTTTACAGAATAATAAGAGTATAAAACCTGTTCTCTGAGAGGATATGTTAAAAATGTAATTAAAAGAGAATTTTTGCTCCTAATCATTCAGTTGAGTAATATGTTCTATCATATAGAAAAAAATATATAACCCTTTATAACCCTTTATAAATGGTTGCAATCCTATCCTTATAATATTAAAACAAAAGGGGTTTTTATCAAAATATAGTTAATAATTGTTACACTCTAAGTGTTTGGGAAGAGAGGGAAACCGTACTTAAAAGGACTGTGAGGAGAAATCCTGTAGTTTTATTCTGTATTAGAGCTCGAAGTCAGTCAAAATGCCAAGCTTGAAATAATATGTGCTGATTCTGAATAGGGTTTATTTTCTTCACAGTGTCTAGTACAGGGCTGTGTTTTAATATTTGTGCTGAACACAGGGTTGATGATATAGACATGTTTTTGACCCCAACTAGCCAAAGGGACATTCCAGATCATATGACATCATGCTCATGTAAAATGGGGCAAAGAAGGAGGAAGGAGGGGATATTTGCAGTGATTGTGTTTGCCTTCCCAAGTCACTGTTAGGTGTGATGGGGCCCTGTGCTCCTGGAAACAGCTGAATATCTGCCTGCCCATGAGAATCAGTGAGTTAATTCCTTACTTTGTTCTGATTGTGTGCTCAACTTTTGCCTTCTCCATTAAACTGCCATTATCTCAGCCCAGGAATTCTCTGGACAAAGACTGGACTACAGTTATGGGTTTATTTCAAAATAAGAAAAATGTTAACTTACATCTCATATCTGACTCCCAGTTTCAGTATCTCGACATTTTTAATTGAAATCCTGAACACAATTTTTAAATTTTTTTGTTGCATCTCGGTAATCTGGTAAGTTGTCTGGAAAATTAGTTAGGAAATATTTTTAAATGGAAAAAGACATGTCCTTCATTAAAAAATAGAATTTAGATTAGGTGAATTTATCCCAGTAAATAGGATTTCCTCCTGATGAGGCAGTGAGTGAGATTCTGTTCACCTGAATGAAGGTAGACCACTGAAAGCTCTCTTTTGTTCCACTTAAAGCAGCACAGTCTGTCTTGTTTTCAGCAGCCAGTTGAAGCTACCCAGCTGTCCAAGGAATCCCCTTGCCCACCCTGAGGATTTCCAAGGGTTCAGCTCAGTCTTCCATGCATAGATGTGGTCCCTGATTTCAGAAATGTGAGTGCATAGAATAAGGAATGAAAGAAAACAGGCAGGATCCCAGGAGGGGAGACCTGTCTTTCCTGAGTGTAAATGAGTGCCCTAAACGTTTAAACTAGGATCAGGGTACCCTTCTGCTGGCCCTGGGACTGTTGCAGCATGGCTGTTTATTGCACCGGGGGGATTGCAGCCCCAAAGCAGGACAGGGCCAATTCGCCTGTGGCACGCCTTGATAGAGTGTTCAGCATGGCAATATATAAAATACTGGGGATTTTTGAGCCAGTCTGTTATCATCTGAAGTTGCATTGATCACTTTTAAATATTAGAATTAGTATCCTGGGTTTCTTCTTGTTCCCCTTAGGATACAAGTTTTTTTCATTAGAACTAGACTGTCTGGAAAAGAAGCTTCTATTTTATATTGATCCACTGTGCTTATAAAAAAAATTCTTTACTCCTGAACTGAAAAGGAGCTACCTTTAATGGGAGTTTAAATCTAATAAAACTTTACACAGTGCAATAACTCTGTTACTTTCAGCATAACTGTTTACACTGCCACTATCTAAAGCAGACATTTCCTGACCCATTTTGGCTCTTTTTCAGTATTGTGTTACATTTAACGTAACACCTATAGGCTGAGTCAATTTGGTGAAGCTGAATTTCCTCTGAACGTGTTGGTTGTCAGGGACCTACTTTTCAGGTCAGTAGTTTTGTAAATACAGCTCTGAGAGGGTAGGCGTGGTTGGTTGTAGAGGTTCTCATTCCTTAAACTCCTTCTTGTGCCACCTGCACCTGTGCAGCACCATAACAACAGTAACATGTGATGGATGCTGAGGTGGATTCCAGAACTAACTCCTTGTTCTGCTCCTGCTGAAGGACACATCCACACACACCAGGAAGATTTATTTTTCTGCTGATTAACATCAGATCAGAGTTTAACCAATGACTCAGGCATAAGCATCCAGTCCCAAAACACTATTCAATAATGTTAAGAATAATTTCTCTACCTTTGATGTCCTGTACTCTGCGTCTGTAGAGTACGCCCTGCTAGAGCTCCTTTTTCTTCCCTTCTACTGTTTTTCTGAGACTGTAATGGCTGGGGTTTTTTCATGCTGAAGACCAATTAATTGTGTCTTTCAGTGATCTGAAGGTCTAATTCCTTAGAATTCATAGGTTCCACTCTTTCTCCAAACCTTCTTAACCATCCTTGACGTTTTCCACTTATTGCTACTTTAGGCTTTCCCATAGACTCAGGTGCTTTTTCTTTTCATGTCTCAGGCTTTTCCTTTACACTGAACAGCAGATATGAAATATTTCAGTCTAAATAATCTAGATACGAGTTACATTCCAGCATAGCTTTCAGATCTCTTACTCCATTCAGTCTGTCATCAAGCTTCAATCTGTATGATCTGATATATCTTGGGTCTTAGGCCATCCAGCTTGAAGTGTTAATTCTGCTTACAGTAGAAGAAAAAATATCAGCTGAGGATATATCATCATTTCATCAACACAAATAAAATGTAAAGAACTCTGTGGTTTTGGTTCCAAACTGTTTTAAAAATCTTTAATTATCAAATATGTTTCATCTCTATAGAAAATGAAAACCCATTAAAAGTGCTTACACAGATAATTAAAATTCACACGTCTAAAAATAATGCCTTTGCAAAGCAAAAAGTAGATTAAAAAATAACTTTTAAATTATTTTACCCAACAATTTTTTTTCCAGCATTCCAAATTCACAAATGTGAACTTCCTAGTTACATTTCAGTCTCCTGGTAATTGAGAAACATTGGATCATTTTGTGAGGGAGCAAAAGAGACATATAGGAAAACAATGTTTCTATCCTGCTGGAGGACTTTAGAGAGGAACATATAGATTTTAAATTAATGACACATAACTATTATCTGGTGCCAAAGTTATATGTATTTACAATACATTTTTTATAGCAATTCTTTCGTGTCAGTGCTAGAAGTGTAATTTACATCATAACAAATACATTAATCTCCCTTTGAACTTGAAGAAAGGTGCCCCTATGGGTATGATATATTCCTGCATATGGAGCAGCTTATTCTTTTGCAATTGTCATGTTAATTTTGAAAAATAAAAAATAGTCCTTAATTTAAATTTCTCCACCCATAAGCAAAGCAATGAATAATATAAAATTAAATGTGTACTAGCTAGTAAGTAAATTGTACTGATGGAGGACTCCAGTAACTGTTTTACATATTTTAATAAGTTGGTTTTGAATTCAGAAATATGTGAATTGTATATATTACACTAAAATAAAATATTTAAACAAACTGTTACAAAACTTACATAAATTTGCTTTTTTTCTCATTACCTTAAACATTTTGACTACACTAGACCTAATGTAGATCTGCTTGTCTTTGGATAAGGCTCTGAAAATCCATATTTGGATTTTATCTGAAATCAAACCTGAAAAGTTAGTTTTCATAAAAAATTATTGAAGTAAACTTTATATTGAATAAATTCATTTTATTATGAAAAAAAATCTGGTAAATACCAGAAAAAGTCCCAAATTCTATGTTACTGTGAAATGCTTAAATCTATTTATGTTCTTGCTATTATGATCTGGTGAGAAGGAGTACAGACAAGATGTTTCATACAAATCCCTATTACAACATTTTAGAGAGCTTGAGTCCAAAATAGTTCAGATAAATTTTGATATGAAATGGAGTTGTGAATTAAAAGCCTGTGAGCTTTGGAATTTTTATTTTAAACAAGCTGAAGGTTCAGTCATACCTGCAGCTTAATTCACAGGGCTTTTCTTCTCCTATATTTATTAATTTCACCTTTATGAAAAAGCCTATTTTCTTTTCATATCTTGAGATCAGGTATACAACTTTCTTTAGACATATTCAAAACAAGATTTTATAGTTTATGCCATAAAAAAAAAACATAGTAAAATTCACAGAAAACACACTGGTTCTTCATTCATTCAGAGACATTGAAAATTCAAAAATGTACACATTAGGAAGTAATACACAGAAGCAAATTACAGAACACTTGTAATTTCCCATCTGCATGTACCTGTCACTGCATATGCATAATAGCTGATTCCACAGGAGATGAAGAACACGTGTATGCAGCCAGAATTGAGTTATCAGGAAAAACACAGGAATACATTTACAGAAATAATAACTCTGTGATAATTACTTTATAAAACTATCATGAATAATTTGAAATATTTTGTAATAATCACCTAGTTCTCAGTATGTTGAAGATCACAAGATATAATTTGTATGAGCTGATGAAGTTCAGAAGGGCAAATGGTTACGAGGTTAGTATTTAAAAACACTAGATGTAGTAATAGTAACACTAGAGGGAATAATGACAAATAATGAATCATTTATAAAAGTTACAGTTTTAGAGAAGAGACAGGCCTAGAGTGTTGCCTAAAGATACTTCCACAGTGTCCGACATATCTTTTTTTCAGTTTCAGGCAACTTCAGCTTCTCAGTTAGAATTATAAAATTCTCCTGAATTTTAATTTCAAACCATGGGGCCCATTTTGCCTTTGAGTCTGTCTGTGGGGGGGTCACTTATGACTGTGTCTTTCCTCAGGGAATTTTAGTATCTGCTGTCACTCACAATGGTGCTGTCATTCCCACTTTGAATGTATGAGGCATAATTAGTAATTCATAGTAATCTCTGCTATCCTCTGGTCTGTCACCATTCCGCTTTTCAGGGCTTCACTGTTTTCCTTTTACAGTTGGCTGCAAAAAGCAAAGAGGTGGTATATTTGTGCTTTGGGTGGAGGCACTTGGGCAATGGCTATATGCACTGCAACTCTTCCCTCTATCAACAATCTACAATGTCAGTTTGGGACATCACTGAAAAAAATCATAATTTCTTGTTTCCTGACAAGTTACTTCCTTCTCAAAATTATATGCAAAAACAATTATCAGTCAGTGTTAGCCACATGTCTACATAAAGTACTCTATCAGACATGATCAAAACAGAGATTAAGCTGTCATGACTTTAAAATTTTCATCCATACTTCATGTAGTTAGATGAAATCACAACCAGTGGGACAGTTTAATCAAAGTTGTACTGTAATTAAAAAAGCTTTTTTTGAAATATGCTTCCTATAGCCATGTTGCATATATGAGGGTTTCTTAAAAGAATGAACAAGCTTCCTACTGACAAAATGGAAGAAATATCTTCTGGTGACACTTTAAAAAAACTCAAAACTTATTACAAATTGAAATATATTCCATTTCTGCATTTTATATTGACTATTTCAACTTTTCATTTAGGACTGATTTGAAAATAAATCATATTTCAATATGTAGCTTGAAAAATACAATACTTAAATCACATTCATAGTATTTCTACCTGAGCAACACTTTTTGACCAAAACAAAATTAATTGTTTTCTAATAAAAAATGTTAACCTTTTCTTTATTTTTTTTTTTGTATGGAATTAAAAAAAAAAAAATAAGAGCAAGAGGGGTATTAGGGAAATGGCAGTGCTCAGAAAGACCTACTGCTTTTTCGTTCATATGTAAAATTAATGTCTTGCCAGAGGCAAATAATTGATTTTCTGAGTTATTTTCATCATTTACCGTTATAAAGTTACAACTGCATATCCAGGAGGCTTTTAACATGCACTGATGAGGAAATACAGAACAGTTTATAGGAAAATGTAGAAACCTGAAAGAGCAGCGTACAATTTCAAAGTAGTCAAGTCCTATTTACTGTGACTCCCAGGTAAATTTATACACAGGAAACCACAGAGAGAATGTGTGTCTGCCACATTTTCCAGATACAAACCCGACTGTCTCAGAGATGTCAGAGGATTGCTTCTTTTAGGGGAACCACTTCTTGCCCTGTTCCTGACCCTGAGATTATTTCAGCTGGTGGGATCATCGTGCTCATAACACCCGTGCTGAGGGTTTGGTCCCCATATTCACTCACTAAAGAGTTGGACTCAGTGATCCTTATGGGTCCCTTCCAGCTCAGAATATCCTGATTTTGTTAGGAAATGAGCATTTTTGTGGTTGTGAACACATGTGTAATTAGAAGGAGAGAGCTGAGACATTTTAACTAGTCTTGTCTGGTAGAAATAATCTTAGCATCTCTGAAGTTACATTAGCTGGTACCAGAAGAGAATCTTTTTATAAAACTTTATTTTAAAAACATAGATGGGTCTGATATTTTTGGAAGACATTTCTCAAGATTCACACATTTGCGATTTCTTCTGCACTTTCAGTGACATCTTCCAGTAATTTACTTGAAATTAAGGATAATGCAATCATCCTAAGGTTTAATACTGTGATGAAGAATTGGAAAAAGCTGCAGTAAAAAGTAAAATATATATGTATATACATGAATAAATGTGCATAAATACATAAATGGATATGCACGTATGTACAATTTTTAAAATATAAATATGCTAATATTATTGCTTAGCCAAAATTAGAAGCTCTTACCATGCTTAAGAGGATTAATTTTTAGACAGTGGTTATCAGGACAAAATGTTTCACTTTCACTCATTGCAAATGTATTTGAGATATTATCCAATAGGTTTGATTTATATGAAGGAGGTATTCATTCTTAAAACACATTTTGTATTGCAACTTTTTGGGGGAAAAAGGAAACAGATTGGGTACTTGCTCACTCTATAAACAGGTCATATTTGTGGTGGGAAATAAAATTCAGGCTTTGCTTTCTGATTTTCTCTTTCTCCTCAGAGTTTTCCCTTACTCCACTTCTCCCCATTCAGAGTTTATGTCTCCCATGATACACAATGACGTCCCTGTGGAGCTCAGAAAGTACATTCTATTGTTTTTATGTTGCTTATTTAGATGGCTTCCCAGAGGAAATCCTTAGTCCAATAAATGTCTTAATCATTTTGAAAAATATGTTTCATTTGGTTTTGTTTGGTATATGTGGGGTTGTTCTGGGATTTTTACATGTGAAGATGTCTAAAGTCCTTGAATTTGCCCCTGGACCCGATAGCCACCTTTAATTCTCATTTCTAATCCCTGAACACTCTTAATCAAGTCTTCAGTAGTTTCAATGATTGTTCAACATCTCATTTAGGATTAAAACTTTTCTATGATTGCGCAGTGAACAGAGATCATGAAATATCCATTGTAGAATCACAATTAAAAGAATAATCCCTTCAAAAAATTTGAAACAATTTGAACTACCCAGGATTTAAGGGACCTAAGTGACAGAAAAGGAGACTTATAGCTTGGCCAAATCAGCTGAAAGTTAAAACAGATTTGAAAGAATTCTTATGAAAATGTAATTGTTGGGATAGACCAAACATGAGTTGATAGACTGTCTCCTATTGTGCCCAGTGCAAAAAAAGCAGAAAGATCTAAGAGCACTGAGGAAGATTGCATAGAAAAATCTTCATTTGTAGTTAGATTTCTTCTTGATCTTTGATATCACAGAAAACATAAACCCTGAAGCCTTAAGCATCTCTACAATAAAATTAACTCTAAAAATTCCAAGTACTTTTGTTATAAATCTATAAATTAATTTATTTTTTATTATATTTTCAGAAATAACATACTCTGGTAGGAGCAGGATAATCAGGCACAAAATAAAAATTTAAATGCATGATAAAATCAGAAAAATGTGTGCAAAATTGTGTGCAAAAATGTGGCTAGATCTTCTTTTCCACTGTGACCCAAATGTCACTTTATGGAGGTCATGAGGTATATTATCCTTAGGTTTACGATAATCAAACATCTCATCTGTTCAATAGAGTACTTCCATGTATTTTAACTCTATAATAAGTTCATTAATCTGTGAGTTACTGCAAAGAATGCTTGCAAATGTTCATCTAGGTAAAGTAGTTGTAGAGGGAAAAAAGATGAATTCCAAAGCAGCATGTGACAAACTTATACTCCTCTCAGGATTTTTTTCTTTTTTAAATTTCCTACTAATAAGGCTTAAGAGAGCCAGCTAACCCTTAAAAAAAAAAAAAAAAAAAAAAACAAAAAAAACAAAAAAAACCCCAAAAAACCCCAAAAAAACAAAACAAAACAAAACAAAAAAAACCCAAAAAAACCCCAAAAAAACCCAAAAAGCCAGAGCTTTAGTGCAAAAAATGCTGCTGCAGATTGCTCAGTAAGATTAATGGTGGTCAAGATGGTTAAATGAAGCACTGATGATGTCCAGTGATGCTGCTGTCCAGCTACCTGGTACCCACGTGGGCAGCTTTCATTCACACTCCTGTGAGTACAGGTTTCTGTATGTCTGAATGTAGCATTTGTTGCCCTCTGTTGTTTACCTTTCCTGCCAAGGATGTAGACATTTTTGGCAGAGATAATGCTTCAGTCAACAACAGTTTTTCTGATTTTACCTGCAACATACTTTTCATGTCTCAATATTTTTCGTTTTCTATTCTGAGCAGTAGCTTGTGCTTGGATTTTCTGCATTATCCTGCCCTTTCCTGGATTTTCCACAATTCTCTTAAAAGCAAATTTTTGTGACTTCCCTTTAAAAACTGCTTTTTTAATCTAATTAAACTGCATTGGTTCAAGCCCAGTGACAACTTGAGGAGGAGGTATTCCTATTTCTAAAAGGAAAATTGTCCAGTGTAATTGGCTGAGTGTCTTAACACAGCTGATTAGGAAAGCACACTCTGAAATTCTCAGAACACACTTGAAAAAAGTCTTTTCTGTCAAGGGAAGAGTGGGAGGAGAGGCAAAAGAAAAGAATTAAGCCATTCAGAGGAGAGTTTCCTAGCAGGTGGCTTGATTTGTGCCACTTCAACAAATGGAGAAAAGCAAGCAAACAGGCAAAAACATACAACAACAATCAGGGTAATTCATTAAGTTATATTTTCATTAATGTTTTATGATGTCATTAAAACACTAAAATATTGAGACATTTCCCACGTTTAGACGTTAGCCATTGTAGCACACTGGGATATAGCCTAGCACTGCCCTCTGTCTTACTGGGAGTCTGCTTCAAACCATCCCGTGATGTCTGTCATCAGCGTTCATGTGGGACTTCCTGCAAGTTTCCAAAGACAATAGTGAAACCTGAGGATTGTATCCTTTAGAGCAAGTGAGTCATCAAGACATCACAGATGTTCATTACCATATGAATTTAGCACAATTTCTAAATCCCCAGGCCACTGTTATCTCCGAATTTACCCTTTGTAGTGAATGGAGAATAAATTGTTATTTTATTTGCCTGAAAACTGCATTGCGATAAGCAAAGTGCTGGAAATAATCATGTGTTCAGTGTAGCATCAGACTTTCTGGTAAGGAAGAGAAAAAACCACAATAATTTTGTATAATAGTAATAATAGTAATAGTAATAGTAATAGTAATAGTAATAATAATAATAATAATAATAATAATAATAATAAATTTTTTGTAGAATCAATAATTGTAATTGCTATTTCTGATACAATATGGTTCTTTTCCTCTCTAAAGAAAAAAGTCAAATTTTACATGAGGGAATAGAGAATACATAAGATACCCCATCAGTCTAGTTTGGCACTGTTTATGTTGCATTTACTAGTAAAGATACTAAGGATGGTACCTATGCATTGTTTTGAATGCACATATGAGCTCAAACAGAAAGCACCTGAGCAGGTATAATTCCAACCTCAAAACAGCGCAGGTGAGAGAGGGGCTTGTCAGAGAGGGTGCAGAGCTGTACCTGCAGCTCCACAAAAGAAACTCAAATCACACAGAGTTATCCTCTCAGAAACTCTCCTTCACTTGTGGTCTCACATCACTAGCCCCCGCTCCTGAGCAGTTCTGGCTGAAGCCAAGCAGCACTCTCTCCTCCAGGCTTCCTGCAGACAGGTCAGCAGCTACTGTGGGCCAGCAGTTCCCACTAATTAGGTAGAGATTCTGGTGGCATGAACACAAGCTGTCCTGTGTCAGCAAGCATAGATAATGGCTCTGCTCAAATTAAAGCCATGATGATTCCAAATAACTTCATAAAGATATTTTCCTCTTGCTTTGTCTACTTCTCTTTCTGCATTATTTTTCCTTAAAGCTCAGATAAGTTTTTTTCCTTCTAACAGGTTCTCTGTTTCTCTTTAATGAACTACTTCATAACACCTTGATTTTGTTTATACTGATTTGCTTACAACTATACCTCAAAGAAACAGAAAAAAAAAAGTAGAATTTGGTGAGGAATTTAAAGAGGGACTTAATATCAAGAAACTCAAACTTGCTGAAGAAAAAGATTTTATATATGTCAAGAGGCATAAAAAATACAGGGTAAAAATGCAAGTTATCCATTCTGGGTCCATGAGGGCACATAACTGTGTAAAGGTAGGCAGGGTGTGGAAAACATTTGGGTGGCTGGAAACTTGTGTACATCATAGAGGAAATCTTTTTACAAGTGCCGGGTACAGCTGAAAATCCACACTGAGATTTTGTGGAGCAAGTTTACTCTTTATTTTTTACTAAGTCGGGCTTGATATTTCTCAAAGTACTGGTGCAAAAAGAAAAGAAAACAACAAGCAAATTCAGCTGATGAACACACCAGCATAAAAAGATATTTATCTACAGTGTAAAACAATCCCTCTACATGCAGTTAAACATATTTGTAATTTGGGTAATTTGATTCTAGTTCTAATGTCTGCTAGCTCTTCATTTACAAAATGGATGCATTTGCTATCCTATAACTCTTCAGGACAAGCAAGCAGTACCAATACATTTGAAGTGCAAGCTGAGTGAGATAAAAAAATGCCAGCTGGATAATCTCAAAGATCTGACATTACCTCATTAACTGATGAACCTATGGCCACTGGTTTTAATCACTAAATACATTTTTAAAAAATCAGAAAATCTTTCTCAATAATATTCTGATTTTTATAAATTGAACAAAATTGCTAAAACCGCAGAACCCTGTTTTATCTTCATGGGGAATGAATTGGGGTGTGTGCATCTATTTTAAATTAAAATTTCTGATTTCTGTCTGTAGAGGATTGGAAAGCTTTTGGTGTTATAGAGACCAGGGGCATCCACACTAGTGCATGGTTAGTAATAACCACACTAAAAGAATAATTTTATGCTAACCCAGTAAATATCAGCATATCAGTTTCACATTTCTGTATAACAAACTAGCTCAATTGAAGCTGAATGTTCCAGTGGCAGAAATCCCTCAGCCAGGCCATCAACCCTTCATGAGACCTGGAAGAAAATAAGAGTGATAGTCTTTATAACTCCCCTAGTGCCAACCTGTAAGTACAAGCGTTGCTTGCTTTGTTCTGTATTTATGTTTGAAACACTTGTTCTGGCGAGCGGCGCTCAGTGATCCCTCAGCACTCGCTGTAATTGGCAGCAGCAGGTCAGCGGAACGGCTCATCCCCACTTGTCTGGATTGCTGATGAAACTGCAGCATTACCACCTCTCTTCCACCCCCAGGGAATACAATTGCCCAGTACCCTCACAAGTTACAGCCCTACCCTTTCCCCACTTGCTGAAAGACACTTCCGTGACCTATTTCCATATGAAAGTCTACGTTCTTTTGTACTCTAGAAAACACTAAGTTAAATCCTAACCAGCTGAGGATCTGTCCCGGTTGCTTATTTTGTGTTAACTACTGCCTAGCACTCCTGCTGAGGCAAAATGCCTCACCAGTACCTCCTGCAGTGGGCTATGTCTTAAAAGCACACATTAATTGTTAATTAACAGATTATAATCTAAAAAATAAACTCCAAACAGCTCATTATAGTGACATTTAAATCACTCCATTCAGTTAAATAGTATGACAGTTTATTTATTAATGATCACAATGTTCCTCTATTCTGTTGGTTTTCTGATGCAGACAAAAAAAGATACTGTCAACAAATACAATTCAAATGGTCTCTTTATGAAACAAAATTAGTGCAAGCTGATTTGACTCAGGCTGGTATTGTTTCTTGAAGGATGGGAGGGGTGGCTGTGAGAACAATCTGTTTCTTTTAGGAGCCAATTCTGCATGCCTTACTGTGTCAAATAGTAATAATTGTAAAAAATACCAGTTTGGCTGAATGAGAATTGTAGGATTCAGCTGACTTCGCAGTTTTAAGGGTATTCTTTCTTTTTAAGAATGATTGGTCATTGAAAATGTGAGGAGAAAACAACATTTCAGGATCTATTTTTATAGAAGGAAGCATCCTTCTGTATGATCCCCAGATGAAAAGCTGTCATCTGTCTTCTGAATAAGTTTTATCCTCCTCCCCTTCAATGGCAAGTTTTTTCAAACTGCAGAAGACTCCAAGCAATTCTTTATAATTCCCTAAATAAAGACATCAGAGTACTGGCAGAAACCGTGCATGAACAGGAACAGGCAGCTGTCTCTGGGAGGAGAAAAAAAAATTAAAAAAGGATAAAAAAAAAGCATTCGTACCAGCTTAGTTAAAAGCTGTGAAATGTTATTATTGAGTGTATGTCAATGTGATGTGTCCTTCCAGTTTTAAATGGTGCTTTAAAATGGTGCTTCAAGCAGAAGATTTCTCATTTATGATATATTAGCCGAAGTCTATGAACTGTTCCGTGGCATGAGTCTTACCAGTCCATCAAAGGTAATTAAAGGCAGAGAGTAAACTTCAAAGACAAAGTGCAAATTGAATTGAGGGGAAAAAGAAGAAGAAGGAGAAAAGGGAAAAATAAAGAAAGGAAGGTTTTAAAAAATCATTTGGGAATATTTAAAAAGACATCTATTGATAACATTCTAGTGAGAAGGGTCTAAGTATGACCAGAAATACAAACTATCCCCCAAATTGATGTAAAAATATGAATCAGGTTGCAGTATTAAGTGTTACATTACATATTCTTTATGATCTCTTATTATTAGGTAGAAAATACATTCTATTAATAACTTGGGCCTTTTTATGCCGAAACTGCAGCACACTCCTTTTCATTTTTTCCTTGGATTAGTTCTACTGCAGATCAAATGATGCATTCCTTTTTGTACAGTGCTGTTTCCTAATATCTGTTCTAAGTCTTCAGTCCGCTCTGCAGTACATATAACTTCAACATTGTCTTTGCATGTATTCATTATTTCAGCCTTTAATTACAGGTTCAGATAATATTTCTCAAATAGCACAATCTGATATAATGTTACTTGTTCTCAGATTTTTACCCCATGTTTTTTTATGAGAACATTCAAATAGACTTGCAATAAATCAAATGCAGTGGAAAATTAAAATTTTATTGTCCTTATTTGAAGCATTAAAGCTGTTAAATAATCTTAAACATAGGAATATTTGCATTAAATAGAACATTTTTATCCTCCTTTTTATCTTGGTTATCTTTCAAAACTTGTCAAACATCTTGCAAAAATGATCTTCACATAGAAAATAGTAGCCAGTAATAAGAATAATGACAGTACCAATAAACATCATATCCAGAGACAACAAAATTACAAAATTTCAATCTGAAAACCAGTAATTTTTAGAAAACTATGAGATGCCATAATCAACTGTGATAGAAAATATGATTAATTTAACCTGATGGGTTATCTCTTGTTATAACAAGCAGAAATAGTCTGCTGTCTCTAGTCAAATATAGAATAAAGGTAAATTATTAAAATACACTCTGAGGTAAACTAATGAGCATGTTTTTACCAAGTGAGAAATTCTTCACAGTTTTCATATTTTCAAAAACATAATGCATGGCATTGACTTTGTATCACTGGGATTTTTTACGTATTATGCTCCAAAACCAACTTCCAACAAAAACTCTTATCTTTTCAAGTCAGGATAGAGTTAAACAATAAATCACTACATTGTTCCTTATTTATGATTCAGCAGTAGCTGAATATCTTATTCCAACCCCCACGAGAAATGACCTATTAAAACTTTCAGTTTCTTTTCATCTTAATCCAAAGCTCATCAAAATCAATAGTTCTGTTTCCAGTGACCTCTAGTATCATTAATACTTGCTGATTTGCAGGGTTAGTGGAGTGGATATATCTTACACAAATTCAGCTTTACAGAGAACAACTTGCACCTGTTTTCTAACTGTTTGCTTATAATATGCGACTATTTAAATAGGGCAAGAATAGCACCTAAAATACAGGGAAAAAAAGTAAAGGAAATAAAGTTGCTAGCAGGAAAACACTTTGTGATTTTAGTTTATATTTCTACTCTGTTTTGATCTAATATAAAATTAAATGAAAATGTGGAATGTAACATATTTCAGAAGATGAGACAGATGTCTTGTAGGAAAATAAAACTCCTAAACACAACATTAGAAGTAGCCAAAAGTTAAAGCACTCAATGAATTCAAAAGTAGAAAAGAAGAGATTTCATAAAATTTGATATAGAGGCTTAAAATAGAAATAAAGTTGTAAGAGAATGGGAAAGGAGGGAAAAGTGCATAAGCTGATATATTTTGATTTTTCATTACATTATTTATTATATTTCCATGTTTTATATTAACTAAAAATTAGATGAGAACTCTACCCTTTTTTAGTGCTTGTTTTTTACATAGAAGTTTCCTAGAACTGCTCATATTTGTGAGGTTATACTCATTTTTCAAAATGATCATTGTTTAGTTGCAAGTGTTTTCTTCCTTATTCTTTTTTTTAGAAAATTCCAGATCAAAATTTATTGTCTTCATGTAGCAAGCATTTTTTAATAAAAAGAAAGGGATAAAAATATTTTGAGTCTGGATCTTGATAGATTGCAATAAATTCTTATTTCATACCAAGGTTGCTGCTTTCCAGTTTAGCAAGTGATTGTAAACAGCAAGGGTTTTTTTCCTTTTTGAATGTTTTTCAACAGCTCTTTAGTCACTGCCTGAGTTCTGGGCTCATCATTAAAATTTACTTATGAAAGATGAAATTATGAATGTTTTTGTTTTTTTTTTTTTTTTTCTGGCCTCTATTGATAGAAGAATGAAACACATGGAGTAGGTCAGGGATCATGTTGAGAAGGCACAAATTGTTGCTTGGTTGTTGGCTTTATAGTTTGTAATTTATGTGTGGTAAATATATGTAGCCTGGACAGAACACAGATATGTAGCTTCTACAATCCTGCCCTGCCTGTAGAGTGAATGCCTTTTTCTCATATTTATTTGTCATTGTCTGGTAGGAACAAAGATCTTTCCATGGGAGAGAAAGAAATGGTAAAGATTAATCTTGAATAATTTTTTTTTTAAATTGCCATCTCTTTCGCATTGTTTTGTGAAGAGCTTGGTTGCTGGCCAGAACTTCACACTGTGGGCTTAATCTCTGGGAATGCTACTTGCAAAGTAACAAGGGACATGTCTGAACTCCTGAAAGCAAAAGTCTGTTCTCATTTTCACCTGTTTATTTTTATATGAATGCCAAT
The DNA here is from genome assembly GCF_027887145.1 of Ammospiza caudacuta. Lineage (NCBI taxonomy): Eukaryota > Metazoa > Chordata > Aves > Passeriformes > Passerellidae > Ammospiza > Ammospiza caudacuta. The sequence continues at coordinate 106,036,362 of NC_080595.1, read as the reverse complement.
GGCATCCGTATATTTCTCAGTGCCTGAAGATTTGCCTCCAAGCTGCAAATAAAACCAAAAAGCCTTTAAATCTCTGTGAAGTAGAAATAATATATTTATTTAACTGTCAATCTATGTTTAATGATTATTAGGGCAACCAATTAATTAAAATGAGCTACTTGAAAATGAATGCAATTAAAATGAAAGAGAAATGGGATTACAGCCTCTGCATATGTACTGGTTTACCTGGTAACTTTTATGTCCTCTGTGATCAGTTCCAGTGAGGTCTGAGAAGAAGGAAGAGGAAAGGTAGCTCAAAGGTGTGTGTGTTCTGAAACTTTTGTGAGCACGGGAGACTGAGTAAAGAACAGAATTTATTGTTCCCTCTGAGGAAAGAACAATTATATCTCGGTCAACTCGGAGAGTCTAGGATGATGTTGGGAAGACTGGGAGCTCAGATCTGTAAGTTCTGTGCATGTGGGAGGGTGCATGGAATTGGTTAAGAATACAGGATATTGTCTCATAGGAATACCAGCTTCATTAATCCTGCTAATTTAACTTGGTTTTAACTCCTGGGCACAGTAACAATGAGGTGAGATCCTTTAAATGGGTGAATGCACATTGCAAATTGGTTATTGCAGTCCTGGCTTATAGACCCCTTTACACGTGTAATGCATATACAGATATGTGTGTCAGCCTATGTGCACATATAAATATGTAAACATGCATGCAAATGTGTAAATGTGCTGTATTAGAGAAGGTGCCAGTAGATGGCACTCACGAATGTATAACTGATGAGGTTGTTGGCTGCCTTTTCATGAAGAAATCAATAGGAAATCTAATCAGTTCTTGAAACAATGATGGCCTCCACCCAAGACAAAAGCTAACAAAGTCTCTACTTGATACTTATACAATGGTTCTCTCCAAAACCTCCAAAGCCTTTCTTTTTCACTATGGGTGGTTTGCATATACTAGGGCTCAACTATTAACACTATGGCTGCCTCTGAAGTACTAAGTAAAAAGATTCAGATTATATTTATTTCTGTCTCTGACAACACCTGTCCTGGTATGATGTTTAACTATCAAGCTAAACTCTTTTATCACCTGAATTAGGGCAGTAGCATCCAAACTGCTTGGCAGGGGCTGATACAGTCATGCTATCTATTGTGCATTCTGGGCATAGAATGGAGAATGACTCACTCAAGGAAAAACATTCAGATTTTTATAATTTACACAAACACTCCAGTCCTTAGGCCTGGTTAATTTCTGAATATAGGTCTTTTATTTATGTCTTATAAAGCATTATAAAACATGGTATCTGCAAAAGAAATAATAAAAATGTGTATTAATGCACTGAAAATCAAGAAGAATCATGTGGATCTTACTCCTGGAAAAAAAAAGGATTTGAGATGAAAGAATTGTAATGTCAGTAGATAAAGATTTCTTCTTTATTAATCCAGAAGTCTTCTAGTCTAGAAGATATAATTGTGTCCAGGCAGCACAGGCAGAACAGGCATTGAGGCCTCAGTCTTGCCACTACCATCATGTGTGCATGTTGGAAAACCCAAATCCACACTACCTTCCTAAATCTCCAGATTCTTCTTGGGGGGATATTTGAGATGAGGGATGAGAGATAAACTGTACTGCACAACCATAGCTCTCCATGTCTGGACATAATGGGAGAACAGAAATACCAACCCCTCCATACAGACACAAACAGTCCATATGAAATTAAAGAAGGAGGTGGGCTAAGGAGTGGGAAGAAAAGAAGGGGAGGGAGACAGAACAGAGATCATCAGCTCTTGCCATTGGAAGTGAGACACTCAAGAAATCAATAATGAAAAATGACATGCAGACTGGAAAACATGCTGGATAAAAGTGGTTTAAAGACATAAGTAAAGAATCACTCTGCTTTTTTTGGTCTTTTTTGTTTGGTTGGCTGGTTGTTTTATAAATTTCCTCTGTGTTCAATAAAATGCACACTTGTCCTCTAAGGATAAATTGCATTTATGAAAATTTGTTTCAATTCTGAAATTCTCTTGTATAATACATCCCTCTCAGGTCTGAAATCTTTATCAGACTGCTCAGATCTCAGATGATGACAGAGAACACTACTGTTCAGCCTGGTTTTGGAAGACCAAGGAATGTGCGCTTTAAGTTTCTTCTTTTCTAAAGATCTGCAGCTTTACAGATTCCCCATTCAGCCTTAAAAATTAAACCTTGAGCAGAACCTACTTTAGAGGCACAGATGTTCAAAACACTCACAGAAGAGCAAATTTATCCCTCTATATTAGTCAAGCTTGAACTTACTCCTTGTCAAGCTTATGTACACTCTACTGCCCACCCCCTGCATCTTCATTTTCCTTAAAAAGACCTTGTTTTGACATCTAAATCTTATGTGGCATCAAATGGAGTCAGATGTACTGTTCTCTTTTCCCTGAATAATCTCATTCATCTACAAACCATGACCACAAAAGAGACATGCAGGAGAAGGAATATGGGTATTTATTCCATGACAGAAAATGTTTGGATCAGCCACAACAGTGTTCCATGAAAAATATTTCTGCCTTTCAACCACTTTAAACAGCAAGAAAGAGAGAAATCCTCAACAAAACTCTGAAAGGCTACAGAAAAATCAGATTTTTTGTGTTGTTGACTTCTCACCAATTAAGTTATTTCTTCTTTTTTTTTTAAACAAATTAAATAAGTCATGAGATATGCTACACTCAGATGCAACTGTCATTCCCGATCTAGGTTTGACAGATTATATTTTCCTGCTTTTTCTCATCTGTAATAAAAAGTCTGGTAGAATCAATTGAGTGAAAACGAGAGGTGAATCTGTTGAGAGCCACTAATGACTGCTTACTGCAGCAATTTCTCCATGATGGCTTAATTAACCAGTATGGTATATATCTGCTATCCTTAGTGATTACTTATTAAAACTTTTATATATACTTCCACATGCAGCTTTGAATAAATACAGCTTTTAAAATATAGGGGCCTTTTTTTCCCTTTTTTTCATGATGCTTTTCCTCTAATTCTCTTAGCAATCAGTTCACCCTAATTATATTTAGTCTACAAAAGGCTGCAGTATGCTCTTGTAATACGCCACCCGAGAGATGCCTCCTTGAAGTTTGGTAGAGTTTAATAAAAACTAGTTAGTGAGGGCAAAACCCTGGAAAGAGCTAATGCCACAAAGTCGCCTTTGTTACATGGGAATTCTCACTTTGCAGTGCAGACACGTGCCATTCTTAAAAGCTCTAACTGGTTTGATAGATTCCTGCTTATTTCTACATTTCCTGTTCAGCCACACTTGCTTAAGAAATGCTATTTTAGGTTTTCAGAAGTTTTACAAGTCTTATATAAACCGCTTAGACAACTTTGTGCAAAACCGAAGGGTTTTTCCTTCCTCTCACAAACTAAGAAAAATTTCAATCTTCCCTTACATCCCAAATGACAATCACTAAAATTATTTAAGGAAAGACCATGTTTATATAATGTTCTATAATGTATGATATGCAATAAAGCGTATGATTATTTGAATAAGAATTGAGTTACAGATATAATGAAAATTAGTCATTTTCTTATATTTTCTGTTGACTCACCTCTTGTAGGAATGACTAAACCAGCCTACACAAATATCATAAGCAAGTTTCTTATGACAAAACACTAAAATAAGAATTTGGTATTCAAAGCGAACATTTCATCATTCTTCCAGAATTCTCCTATCCCATACTCCCTTCCATTGGACCGGGTTTTTCTGCATCAGACAGCTTCATGTATAGACTGCATAGCAGAAGAATTACACACGAACTTAGACTAAAAGACCTCTTTTTCTTCAGGTCATGAGGCCTTTGTGGTACAATGCCATTACTCTGACTATCACTTTGGAAGGGAAATGACTGTCAAGTGGTCAGTCACAGAGAGACAGCCACTGCCATGAACACATTACCTTTATTGCCTTTTAAACATAATTTAAATCATTAGCAAATTATTTTGGGGAAATATAAAAGACTAAGCAGCAGCCCTGATGTGCAGCTGATGCAAGCACCTGTAATGTTTCTAGAGACTTGTTTTACTTTCTATGCTCAAGGACTGAAAAAACCGGTTGCTGAAACCATTTCTTTTGACTGAGTTTTTTAGCAATAATTCTTCTTTTTAATTAAATACTCAATGTATTAATACTATTATTAATAAACAGAAAACAGGCTAAATGATCCCGTGCAAAGCCTAGCTAAACATTTCCATTACTTGAGGTATTTTATTCATATAACTAAAGAAAATATTTCTGCTCTGTCTTGTTTCAGGTTAGAGGTAGGAACCTAAATATTCGATATTTTATATCTACATTATTTTTTTTATCCCAGCATGTATCTATATTCATGACTATCAACCTGTGAAAAGGGCACCATGCTCTTATTAAAGGCAAAACTGCAATCTTAAGCAGGTCAAAAGAAAGGAGCACCTGACAGAACACAGCTTTCAGAGACCATAACTAAAGCACAAAACCACTCCTCGGTAGTGCCCTTGCTAATGACAAGCTAAACCAGGGTGAAAAGGCTCCTTTCAGGAAGGAGCTGGGAGGAGGGGAGTGCAATAAATACAGTGGCACATGCCTGCTTGCATGAGGAGCTCGCTCTCACTCAGCCCTGATACCCCTCCATCAATCACGGCTGATGCCTGCATTACATTCTAATTCCTAAGACACATCTTCTGTCATCTGAAAAGATCAAAGGGGAGGCTTGCTCAGGGACAAGTGAACATGTTAATTGCAATCCCACCCCTTTGTTTGTAAATCCTTTGCGAGGTTCCAATTGCTGTGAATTAATTACATTGGTTCTCACACAGCTGCATTAATTCTACCTGCTTCTTCTCTTTTTTGTTTGTTTTTAATCTTTAAAAAGAAATATACTCTGTAATACACAGCCAGCATTTCAAGGATATGAATACGATCTTGAGGCATTATGATTACAGAGCACTGGGAATCTACATGTATTTTCTCTCATACAAGAACTGCATTAACATTTCACTTACTTAACCTCCCAGTAGAATTGTGAAGGTATCATTTATAAGAATTGTATAGGTAGTATAGGAAGAAGAGAGGATTGATTGATTCAGAAGGGAAAATCATATTTCTTTCAGGCATATTCCTAAATTGCTTGACACACATTTGCTTATATGTGAAGGCTATACTTGAAGGAAAGCTGATAGCTGAGCTTGAATAAAATACATTTCAAGATAGAACTGGGAGAATTAGTAAGGAGACAGCAGACTGTGCAAAGGTTGCATATACAAACAAGACGTTTTTCATCACATTTACTGAAAATTTAAACCACTTTTTAATCCACTTAAATGTCACACTGGTTTATTGAAGTTTAATTTAAACCATGTCCTCCAAGCTGGTTCCCAATTAACCTAGACTGTGCCTACCTTAAAGACTTTGTTACAGTTTGAATAGCCAAGCTGTAGAAAGTGAATTTAAACTCACACATCTGAGCTAACATAAACCCCTAGTACAGATTGTGTTTTACCAGAAAAAAATCCCAAAATGTTCTTTAGCTTGATTTGCTTCAAGACAGTGAATTTATTACAATGATACAAAGATTCAGTTTGATAATGACTCCATTAGGAGCACTTTGCTTCTTTACTCTATTGGTATTTCTATAATGGTAGAGTGTTTCTAGTAAAGGTGTGCCCATGTATTAAATTGAACCAAACCCGATTTAAACCCAGAATAAGAGTATCACCACAGCTACCCATATAAAAACCCCTGTGCAATAGCAAAATAAAAGGAGTTTGTTAATCCCAATGTACGCTATTTTCTAAAAAAACCCATTTTTTGATGGCACGTTGCAGCTAAAGAGCAGAAAAGGCCATAAGCATACCTGTTAAAAATCACAGCCTGTGCCTAAGTTCAGATGCACTCCTCCAGAGTGTAGGGATAACTGTATTAGCTTCTTTCTCTTTTTACAGGTATGATGTATTTTCATCAAGCTTTGAATCTCTATGAAGAAAGGCACTTTATAACAGGATTTGCAGAATGATTTAATCAGACAACAAAATGGAACATATAAAAGTTAAGATGTGGAAGAAGGAGAGAAAAAAATTCCTCAGGGGGCACATTGATGATTTGAGAGTTTAAAGCTCTTGAAAAGAAAAGGAAAAAAAGAAAAAAAGAAAAAGAAAACCCTTTAAATAAAGGAGTTTAAAATCTCTTGCTACTGTGTTACCAGTAGGGGTGTTTCAATAACTAATTCACATCTCTAAGTCAAAGGAAAATTAGAATTGTCTTTAAACTTAAATTCTTATATGAAAGCAATGGCTCCTTCTGCACTGTGACTTTTCCAGAGTTAAAAGTCAGTGGAAGGCCTTTTAAAGTTTCCTTGTGCATTTTCTGGAGTGAATTTTCCTGTGTTTTATTTTACAAATCATATTAAAATTTTAAACCTTATATACATAAATATTAAAAATTCATTATGATTTTTATGAAATTATGTGTCCATTTTCATCTCCCAGAATTCTAAAACAAAAGCATCACTTTCTCATTTTTTTTTCTTTTTTTTTTTTTACTTTTGGGTATCAAATTATTGTAATCTACCATTAAATGGTCACCTATTTGAAATGGGTGAAAAACAATCATTCCAAGTGGAAATGGTCCATGTCAACAGAAGGGTTGAAAATTCAAAAAAATGTCAGAAGGGGAATACAGCACACTGAAGAGGTTTCTCTTACTTATTATTTTCATGTCATAGCTGCAAAAGTAGGTGGGATGTGACTTATGCTCTTAAAAATTGTTGCTATCCTGGTAAAACTTAAGTCTATGTCATGAGGCCCTGAAAAATAAGAGAAGAGAGTGTGTTCCATGAGAATTTATTTAAATCCTGTGGATGCCCAAAGGTATTCTTCTTGTTCTGTACTAAAATATAGAAGCACATATGGTCTTGAAGCCTGTGTCAACCCTGATGTTTAGTGGGTAGTAGATGCCCATGTTCCAGTGTGCTCCATATTTTAATATGTTACAGTCTGTGACCTCTTCAGGTTCCTAAGATGGTGAAGTCCAGTTATTCAAATATATAAAAACCAAAGAGTAGTCCTTTAATTACTTCTTAATTGTCCCTTTTCTTCAAGGAGAATGTCTGTGTCCTCTTTTAAATTATTATATGCAGTTCTGTGAACTGAAATTAAAGCCAGTTTAATATAACACTTTAGGTCAACCACCCCACTGCAAAGACAATAAACTTTAGGAAAGAAGAAGAATGAACCTTGGGAAGAAACTTCAGCAGGCAGATCCCAATTTTGTACGATGTTGAAGTCAAAAACCTAAACCCTTGGGTTTCCAGCTCCAGCACTAGGTTTAAAGGATCTTTGGAAGGGATTCATGATATCTTACTCTGGGCATCAGCAGTATGGACAAACACTCCAAGCTGTACACAATGGTCTTCCTTTCTTTCAAACAGAGAAAATCAGTAATTGTAGAAAGTACTAATCTTGGTGTATTAGTTGACTATTTTAGATTGAGATTCACTAGTCTCAGAAAGAACCTGTTGACTTCTGAGGATTAAAAAATTAGCTCCAAGATGAGTATATCTTCATAATTAGCTCAAGGATTCATATATATCAATACCAGTGAAGCTTTTGTCTGTTTTGTTAAATGAATCTTACTCCTTCTGTTGTACTCTACTGTGGTTTTAATCTTAGGTGTTTGTACAATTCCTGAGTAATCCATCCAAAAGATGGTTTTGAAAATGCTAAATGTCTAGGTCTGGGCTGTACAAATAAGAGTAAAATGGGTCCTGGCATGACTATGCACATTTATAATTTGTGTCTTCAGTACTTATAACCAGCCCAGTTGATTAAATGTGCTTTGTCAGCAAGCAACAATATCTACACAGTTATATCTGAAATGTGCATTTGAACTTAATCAGTGAAGCAGTGGTAGAAGCTTGAATGTTTAATGTTCCACCAAATAGCTTTACATGGATCTTTAAATTGCATACCTACTGCAGAAATTGAAATCCAAAAACTATTTAGGGGGACTATTTCCTCTCAGTTATCCTATTGTTAAAGCCAAGCATCTCATACTAAGAGCTTTCCTCTGTAGTGGTATCTGAGAGAGAATTTAACAAAGGAGAATCTGTTTGCAGTCTAAAATCTTATATATCATTCTCAAATCTTTAGGTGACTGAATGATATATAGCCCTAAACCTGAGGATGGAGATCAGATTTAAGAAACATTATATATATCAGGTCCCAACCCTTCACAGCCATTTAAATGTCTCCCATTCTATACACCAAATTAATGATGAGATGAACTTTAAGGACTGATATTTTTCTCTTTGCAAGATAGGGAATCTAAACAGTCAATTTCAATAAGATTCATTTTAAAAAACCATGAGATAGATTAATCTTCTTTTAGGTCATCTTTTCCCTCTTTACGTGTAGCCTGACTTCTACAGGACTGTAGGCAGTTGATCTTTCCTGAGAAAACATCCAGTGTTTCTGTTCAGGCTCTTTTCAGTCCCAAACCTATCCAGGAAATTGTGCAACAAGGCTGTGCAAAGTAGGAATTCCATCCCACTGACAATAGTGCAAGGCAGTCACAAGTTATTCTGTGCTAAACCTAATATTCTGCCTAAATTTAATGAAAAAAATAGTGTTCATGTCTAGAAAGCCTCTTCCAACTTTCTTATCTCTTCGGGGCTCCCAAAAAATGCTATGTAGGAGTCCTTAAAAGCTCAGTTTTCAAGGGAATGTGACAATTAAGAAAAGGCAGAGTGATTGTCTAAGTTGTTTTGAAATATTGGCTTGCTGCCTACACAAAACTGAACAAAGGCTTACTCTGCCTTTTAGGTCAAGCCAATACAGCCCAAGCTTGAGCTCTGATTTGCCCCATACGAGGTAATATAATGGAGTGGAAGCAGCAGCTACTTAATATAGGAGTTAAAATTACCCATGACTGAAGTGAGCACATCAATCAAAAGTTTTGGCATGTAATGAGCTAGAAAAACTGGTGCGGCAGGTTTGGGGGCAGGAAAAGGCTTCTCTCTGTATTCAGCAGTTTCCAAATTACCATGACATCCCTTTGCATAAACCACCCGACTTCCAGCAGGTGGATTTTACAGGCATTGTGCTGCCAGCACAAAGATGGCTCAAGAGGGAGCATTCAAAATAGCTTCCTGTTTTGTGTTCTTAAAATCAGAATTCCATGAGGTCTGCCAGATTTCTTAACATTTTTAGAAGCTGGACTATAAAAAAAATAAAAGAGGTAGCAAAGCAAGAATGAAAAATATTACAGGTTTAATATGTTACACAAGCAAAAGTGCTTGCTTTCTCTCCCCTGAAAACTCTATTTTTTAAATATAAAGACTTACATTAAAATGAATCAGAGCTATATGCTGTAATCTTTCTGAGGTGCCTTCCTAATTCATGCATATCATTCAGCACTCATTGCAATAACTCATAGCATCTCCTCTCTTATCACCTGAATGCTTTTTGATTTATTATTCCTGTCCTGATCTTTTAGAAAAAGATACTGACTTGTTTACATGTCTAAAATCATTAGTTAAAAAATCTTTCCTGAATATATAATGATGACAAAAGTGTGTTTGGGAAGATATCAGATGCATATTATGACATGTTTTCTATAAATGCCTTCCAGGCATCTAAATATAGGGATTCAAATTCTTAATTCAGATTCCCACATGATAGTGTGATATGTGTAGGAAATTTGTGCAATCAGCCCAGTGAAGATCACAGGCAATGCAGGACTTTAGAGGGTGCTTCTGAGTTGGTCCTTTGGAGGCTCTTAGTTCTAGTTAAGGTATAAAAGTAGACTATGTATTAGTAGTTTCTGTGCTCTTTTTTTAGCAAAAAAAAACCCCGTTTGGTGTGTTTTACAGACAGTGTTGAAACATGTCTCTCAAGGAGTGTTCGATTAGACTGTGTTTATTCTGCAGGACTGCTAACTCACCCAACTGCAGGTTCACTCTTAAACACTGCAATGTATATAACACAGATATTCACAAACTGATAGAAAAAAATCCAGTGTTCAGTGGTCAAAGAATTTCCAGCTGCATGGAATGACAGTCTAGTTTCAGGATACTCTGTGTTATATGATAAGACCTTAACTGTTCAGAAGCAGTTAATTTGCAAAACTGTGGTTTTTTTCTTATTTATGTCACTGCAAGAAAAGACCTCAATATTTCAGCCACGAGAAGAATTAGGAAAAGGTTGACGAGAAGAAAAATTGCAAACCTACAAGAGCTGCATGAACAAACACCTTTTGCAGGCTGATAAGCTAAAAACTTAATATAGCTGTTTCCTAGAAGGAGAAAAGAAGGCTTTCATCAAGAAGGAGTTTTAAGCTAAAATCAGAATATATATATATCTTGAAGAATGGTTCAATGTCTGGTGTTTGAGCTGGACACATCATTGCTAGCTGGCAAAAATTTAGATGAAAACTAGGTTTCATGCCAATCAATATCTGTATGCCATTGATTTCTGTGGAGGCAGGATTTTCTCCCAGCTTCTCGACATCGACGTATTACTGGAAACTTCCCACTTTTTTTTTTGCTCTCTAACACAACAACGCAAATCTCAGCACACAAGAGACAGTTTCAGCAATTTCAGCTTTAACTCTAAATTTATATCCCTATTTTCCTGTCCTCATGTCATCTACTCATCTGTTCCTAACAAAAAAGATGTTTATGAACCCTTTTCTCTTCATAACAACGCATTCAGCAGCAGGCTAAAAAAAAAAAGGCCTTCATCAGCCATTGTATTTATTTCACTATGTGTAAGTGGAAACCAGGGATAACATTTTTAAAGTGCAGGATTTTAAAGAAATAGCAACATAAAAAGCAAATAATCTACTGGATTTACTGTTTTGCTTTTTATCCCTTAAAGAATTCTTTATTAAAGAGAATGTGCCTGAAGTCTGGCACTTAAATTATATACCCTGGCTCTAGATCAAGAGGATTATTCTGATGTCTTTCCCACCTCCCTCAGTAACTAAATCCACAACCCCCTCACTGCTCCCATTTTTCTCCTTTCCTTCCTTTAATGGAATAAATTTTTCTGAACAAAAGACAAAAATTGCTTTGAATTTAATCTATGGTATTTTTTGTGTCTCCTTTAAGGCCTGACAGGAATTTTTTTCTGCTTATTTCATGCAACTCAAGATCAAACCCAAGCATTTTGTTAATATAGGTTAAACATCCGAATGATGGAGTTATACCTGCAACAAAATCCTAATCTAACAAAAAGTCTTTCCTGGACCTTCAGTGGTAGCTGTATCTAATTTTGTGTTTCTTGCATGAAGTTTTGTGTATTCTCTTTTCTTTGTAAGAATTACATAGAAAAAGTAATTCTCGATTCCAGAGGAAGCCTAATGTTCTTAAATCATTGTTAAATTACTTACATTCCTTGGACACTATATCTTGTATGTTCCTTTCAAAATTGATTTCATAGTCTTATGCCTTTTCTGCAGTGGCAGGGAAGGTCATGCCTAGGCACAATTATGGATGAGCTCTTAGGAATGGAGAACAACAAGCAACCTGTTGTAAGCCTCCAAGTAAGGAAAAAAAAAAGAAAATAGCTATTGAAATTATGCTTAAAGAAAGGAAATAAAATTAAAATTTTTAAAAGTAAAACTTTTAGACAAGGCAAGTTGGTTGAATCTGTACCTGATTTTGCCTAAAGAAAATAGAGGTGGAATACTTATTTTTCCTACTAGCCAGGAATGTCTCCTTAAGCTAAAGGAATTAAATGTCTGTATTTATCCATCTTTTCCCCCTGCAGTACATAATCACTGTCTGTCACACTTTGATGTCATAATCATCCACTGAAGCTTCACTGTTAAAGAGTAAATCTGCTTAACACACACAAAAAAAAAGGCAAAGAGAAAAAGCGCTTTTTATTGCCTCAGTGGCAACAAACTTGAATTACAGCTGTGTGGTACCATGTCACTCTGGCCTTAATGAAATAATTTTGATAGGCAAAAGTGCATTTTTAAAACAATACCTTAATCAGTTCAAGCAGTAACTACAACTCTTTCCTAGTAAGTAAGCATAAAGAGTCCTTTCTTGTGTGTAATGTATGTGAGTAGCATGACCTCAGTGTCAAATAGTCCTTCACAATATCTTTTTGCAATCATTTTTCCTTTAAAGGAAAGGCATCTAAACCTTGGTATAGATTTCAGTTGTGAATTAAATACTCTTTTATGTATTTAGTTTTTCAAAAAGATTGGTTTACATCTGGATCAGCTGGCTCAAAATGAAGAGAGTATCCACTTCATTTCTGGAACAAAGTTGAAAGTTGCCATCCATTTCATGTTATATAATATTTTAAATGCCAAATCAAAGTGGTAGCTCCTGTTTAAATTCTGCAGTCTCATTCCTTATGTTGTTATTCTTCTTTTTGGTTACTGCCCAGTTTTTATTTAACCTACTAAGCCATTTAATGTATGATTCACTGCATTCTTCTGTTAAGATTAATTGCAACACTCAATGAAGAGAAAGTACTCTTATTTCTGGTAATTGTTGACATTCTTCTCATGGACACCATATTATTTGGTCACCTATTGTATAAAGAAAAACTAAGAAATCACAAGAGAGGACAGAAAGCCGAACGGGACAATCTGTGCTCAACATCAGTAGCTCATATTTTTTCTTTAGAAACTTTTCCATTTTTATAAGACAATTCCAATTTCCCTAAAATGTTGACAGTAAAATTTTTTCAGTCTAAAAGTATAAGTGAATGGTAGCAATCAAGCCTTAGGGCGCCACCTCCATTGTACAACTTATTCTTCCTGATTTTATCTCTGCTATATTACAAATAAACCTTTTTTAAAAAGTAGTGCTGATAATATTATTAGCAACAATAGCAACAACAATAAATTTCCAACATTATTCTAAAACAATGTTTTTGGCAAGCACTCTTGAACTGGTACTTATTTTATACAGTAGGTCTGTAGAGAATCTGTAGCCAGATGCCAAAAATACCTCTTTGCTCCATAGATTACTCAATGCTCTTTTTATTATGTTAAGGAGCTGATAATTTCAGTTTAATTATCTTTTGGCACAATAATATAATATTTACAGTGCAAACTGCTTTCCCTGTTATATTTCTCTGGTGTTTTTCTGCCTATCAGGTTTTCAAACAGTATTTCTCTGCATAGTCCAAGGGCGGAAATGAATGGCTCCAATATATTTACATTCAATGCAAATACTACAATATGGAATCACCCAACAGAGTAAGCAGAAAAACTGTTGCATTTCCTTACTAATATGTAGCAATTTTAACCTACTTTAGACTTTAGCTGCCTCACTAACAGCCACAACTGTAAAGGAAAAAGTGGCTCATTTTTTTAGAATTCCCACATCTGATCAACAGCACTAAAAGCTATGAAAGGATTCCACATGAAGGGTCAATCAAGGAGCGCAGATAACATGATGTCAAATAAGATTGATGTTGAAAAACTAATCTTGAACTCACCAATGCACATGTGAAATAAAATACCTTTCATTCTGCACTCTCAATGACAAAATAAACCTAATGAGAATGTAGACAAAATGAGGTTCTTGTAAACGTACACAATGAAGAGATGATTTTCTTAAAATGAAGAAAAAATTCGAGCCATAAAACAGCATCTTTGGGATCAAGAAAAGAAACACTGACTGTTCTCAGTACAGGTGCCTGTCAGCTTGAAGGTGCTTCACTTTCTTTTATAATATTCTGAATATATGAGTTTAATAACACTATGGACACTTTACTGCATAACAGTCTGTTAGAAAAGGAAGGAAATAAATTACATGTGGGTGTCTTTTAAGATCCAGCAGCTATTGTTTGAGTTTCTATGCCTGTTCTTCCATTATCCCAAAATGAGTTTCCTTTCAGAGACAGCAGAATGGTTTGACATAACAAAACAAATAGCTCTCCTCCCCCTCCCTATTTGACTCCCAAGCCACGTGCAGGTCTGCTCTGCTGCACTAAGCACCGTGTCAATATATCAGTCAATTCACACATCTCCACAACAGTAGACTCAGCTTAATGGTGCATGCTACTTTTAAATGTACAACTTTTAAATTTTTTCCCCCCTTGGCACTTGTAAGTGTGAGAAACCAGTAACATCAGCTCAACTCAAGCTTGCTTCAAGGAAGCGTGTCTGAGGCAAGCTCCATCACTGAAAAGCAAACACAATTCTGATTCACGGGGTGTCTTCTGTCTTTAGGAGAAGTTGGACCATGAAATAGGAGACTGCATTTGCCTGACAAATTGAGACTACATCAAGCATGCCTTTTGGTTTGATAAACCTGATTTGCCTGCAATCATAATGTGGAAATTATGCCCTGACATGCAGGTATTGCATTTTTAAATAATTATCAAAGAAGAGAGGTGATCTCCACTTTACAAGGCTGCTGTTGACTTTCTGTTTTAGAGCCAGGTATAATTTAGACGGCAATTCACTGACAATGCATGAATATATGCATTTGAATGTAAATATCTTTATTGATTCCACCAGAATTGCTGGCATCTTTAAGTTGCAAGTTAAGCAAGCTATTCAGAGAAAAGGAATGTCTTTTGATAAACCCAATGATGCAGTTAGGGAAAGAGAGACAGACTTTCAAGCGCAAAATCCATTTCTGGTCCCATTACTAGTTAGACTAGTGAAAGATCCCTCCCCATAAGCCTCACTTCCTTTTCAGAACCTTGGCTATTAAAGCTAATGTTTCCCCTCATTCTTAAGTTTAGACATATATTTAAGGCTTTACTGCATCTGAGACTCAGTGAAAGCTCTGAGATATTTGACAATAATTCAAATGAAAGCCTTCATACACATTTTTTAAAGTTGGTAGTGATGTCTCTGTATTCCAAGTCTGTGTTTTGGCTCTAACTCTTCACTCTTACTGCATGTAAGCATCAGCCATGTGATTCCAGCCTGATCTGAGGTGTGGTAGTGAGAGTGTCAAGTGACTTGGACACTTGTTATCGCTGTGAACATGTGTTATGCCAAAGAAGAATAAAGAATATCATCCACGTGTGACCTATCTCCTCATATATATATTACCGATTTATGTTACCCATTCACCTTGCCCACTTTCACATATCTAACTGCTAAAAAAAGGAAATTGGGAGTATATCTAATAGAAGAAATCATTCAGGTTATCATCCTCCTTTCTAAGGAGTTTTGTGCTTTGAAATGCTTCATCCACCTCTGAAAGATCTAGGAAAGATACAGAAAAAGATTAAAAGGATGCTTACAGCTATGGAAATGTTCTACATAAAGACTGCCTTGGAAAAGAGGACACAAATAGACATAGTCCTGTAAAACTAAATATACAGTCCTATAAAATAATGAATTTTTAGGAGAAGATGAGTGGGAAATCTGTTTTTACTCCCCAACAGAACTGGATAATATTATATGAAATGATCAGGCACCAAACTTCAAACACACAAAAGAAATAATATTTCTTAAATGGATCTATTATATTTGAAATTACACTAAATGGATATGATGTGTCTTGTCACAAAATCAAAACACTATGTTTAATGTTTTAATTTCTGAAATACAAAAAAAATAAATTAGAATGTGTCCTGGTTCTGTGGAAAAAAAAACAGATTCAAGGGTACACCATTATGGATTTGTTCTTGTCATTAATTCCCTAATATTATATATTTCCACTACTATATTTTTACATATTTTATTATTTGTGTCTTGACATCATGTTAGGTCACAAAATAGAACCTTTATCCTTGAAAGGAAAGTTTAAGAAAGCATAATACAAATCATTATATTCTTTTGACATTAGATAGTTACTGCACCCCATCAAGTACTTCTGGTTTATAGCAACTACTGTTTATTCTAAATTTTAGAGTCTTTAAATTCTGTATGTATAAATTAACAGAAATGCACTAGGATGAGACCATTAGTTGAGAACACAGGGCAAGTATTATTAACTATATTTGGAAGATGCTTAGCTAAATTTTCAATAACTTTAAATGACCTTACTTGTTTATTTTAATAGCACTTCTATTTTTTCCTCTCTCACAGGCATAATTTTAAAGACATATTGGAGGCCAGTAGCAAAGTAGATCCCTTCTGTGAAGCTTCTGTGGAGACTGCTGACCACAAGGGAAAGAGATTTTTGTCATTATTGACAATATGAGTGCATACATCAAGCTCCCAAATGTAGAACTGTATATCACTGCACAAAGGATTTTTCCCAAGTGATTTGGTCAAATGGAAGACATGGAGACAGGATTGTTCTCCTAATCCAATCTATCTTGAAGTCTTTGTACTGCTTTGCTATTTTTGCCTTTCTACACATGCTTTATTACTCAGCTGAAGAGTGTTTTACTCAATGCAAAATAAGTATCTTCTAAGCAAATTTCAGGTATCTGAAATTGATCTTTGATTTTTTTTCCATGATGAGGTTCTTTTTTCTTGCAATGTTTGCTGCTACATCGTCATGCCTGATATTAAGTGATAATGTTGCCTCTTGCTCACTATTAATATCCTCATGCTTGTAAGACATCTCAGTAGCTAATCCATTTTACAGGTTGTATTTTACCTACTTGTAAGAAACCTAGTCTGAAAGTTAGGGAAAACAAATCTTTCTTCATTTCCCCATGTAGGAGACCCATGAAAATATATCTCAGACCATTAGATTTGCTGATCGAACACATCTGCTGCCTGACAACAAATATTTTGCATCTTGTAGACAAGTAGCAATAAGCATGCTTTCTTTTCTTGAATAAAATGTTGGTGACCATACAAAGTTTAATCTCACCACCTTGTCTCATCTAAAACTAATGAGTCTTGCTGTATTTACAGGTGTTGGATTAAGCAAGCAGAAAACCACTCTTCATTTTCCTTGGCATTTGTTTTGCAGAGAATTAGAGTGGTACTATGTGGTCACTGGCTTTCTTTTCTTATTTACTTCATTTAAAACTTCTCCATTAAACCCAAAAACATAGCTCTGTATTTTGAAAAATAGGTCTTAGATGCCAAAGGATGGTAAAGTTTATTACCATGAATTTTACTGTTAAAACTGAAACAGGATCGAGCTGATTCCCCATTGATTTTGCTCCACTCTCCTAGTCTTGTATCTTTCTAGAAGAGCAAGTCCACCACCAAGACAGTGAGTTTTAATGCATGTTTAGTATTTCCTATTTCACATCATGCTTATCTGAACAAAAATTAAACAACAGTTTCCATTTAAGGCCCTTTTAACGACTTTGCGTGACTCCCTCAGGCATTACTGGGAATACAAAGAGTTTTCCCAAAATAATCATGGAAAACAAAAGTATATTGGTGTTGATAATCTGCAATAGTGAGAGCTTTTTGAAAATATGACTCTCCTTAAAACTCTCAAATCAAAAGGAATATCTAATGGCTTCGTACTGATGTCATCATTTTGTATGTGTGAAATGACCCCTACAGATCTATTGAGCAGGTTATTATAATTAAAAATGCTTGTTGCAATTAATTCAAAATCAAATAACATGTTCTTACAGGACTAGAAAGAGTTTGGTTCTGAATACCACACCCAGAGCTTATAAGTAGTTGGTGGTAGATGTCTGGCAGATTATAAGCATTACTGGTATATCAGTAACAACAACAAAATTAATGAACCAACTTTAAATATCTATTTCAATGTTTTTGGAGGAATTTCAATTTTAATTTCTAAAATTGAGAAAGACTGTATCTTTAACTTTAGTATATGCTACACCACTGACTCTTTTAGTTGTTATGTAGCTCCTGTCTTCCTTAACTGAATAACACTTTTGAAACACAAATTAGATCCCTTGTGTTTAAGGGAATCTAATGAAACTTCTAAGTGAAGAAATCACAATATTTTTCAAAAACACTGCCTATAAATGGAAGAAATTTCATAATATTCTTTCTTGTTACATACAAATTATTAAACTTACATTAAAAAAACTTCAAATGAAATATAATGTTCTTTTTTTGTGACTGGATTTTGAATGGAGTTTAACGGTTTTTTTCATAGATTAAATTATTTTCTCTTATGTGATGTACTAGTCAATTCAATTTTTTATTTTGATGACTGGGTGGTATTTATTGGTAGTATTTCTTGGCATTCCTGTAAAAGATGTTCTTTGACCATCATTTCCTGGAATCTACTTTTACATCTTTTATTCATTGCTCTCTTCCCTTCTCCTCCAGGTAAGAGACTTTTCCATATCTAAATACTGGAAGTCATTGCTGGTCCTTGTGTAAGCATTAAAAGCATGGTGCTGGAACTGACATGTAGAAATGACTGTTTATTGTATCAATCATTAATCATTAATCGCACTTTTTTTTTCCCTTTCTTTTATCTGGTAAGGCTTTTATTATCTTAAGGACATGAATTCTTTAAGACATGGTCTGTCCTTTCCTTTTGTATATGTACAGTGCCTGTCAGAGTCAAATCAGTTGTGAAAAAGTAAACTATAAAAATAGAAATAGCAAAATGTGGCCTTGAATTAATGGCTAAACAAAGCACATTTTCCTTCTAAAAGAACAGAAAGGGAATCTTCACTGTCAGCAGGGAGTGAGAACACACAATTTCACACAGAACCCTGCTTCCCTTTCCCACAGTCACGTATATAGAAAAAGGAGGGAGAATGAAAAGATTTGCCCAAGATAATACAATAATGTCACTATCTACAGCAATTCACCTGCAGAGATATCTTAAATTTTCATTTTATGGACACTGAATAAATAAGTACTTGAGCAATACTCCTATGACTCCAAAGCACAAGGCTCTACAGGAGAACTGAGAGTAAAGGAAAAGCAAACTCTGTTGTTATTTGACAAGTTCTACCCTCTTCATTTGAACAAACTGAAAAATTCTAAATACAAGTTAAAGCCTATATATAAAATATTGAAAGTCATTCTTGTTTGTTGGACTCTTAATTTGAAAATGCAGGAATCTCAGCATTGTGGACAGGGACCTGATTTTTTTAAATAAACTCATAATACTAAAAAATACAAATTATAAAACTTTGTCTGTTAGCACTGTATTGCAGAAGAAATTCATCTTATTTATCAGATAGTTTCAGTTGAGGGAGTTCATGCTGTTAATGCTGAGAACACGGCAAGTTCTGTTAGGTGTTAATTAGAGAATTCCAGGTAGATGCAGCGGTTGCCCTTGCTCATTTTAGCTGCTTGGCATCTCTCCACCAAGGGCTGCTGTGTGGGAGCAGCATAACTCCAGTTTGTGCTCCTGTCCTGATCTGCTCTGGTGTCAGGCTTGGTGCCTGCACAAGTGGGAAGCAAAGCACCCTAAGATTCAGGTTTATAAATTCCTGATGAGGATGGATGCTTCATTCCCCATGGAAGACTTTCCCCTGGGAGAAGCTAAAGTGTCTATGAAAAAAAAGTGTGGGGGAACCCCCCCCACATATACATTCAAGAAAATGCACATTTGTGCAAATTGCCTATCCACTTATGGAAGATCAAAGTGAGTGTGAAAATAAGGACTATGTAATACAGAGACATGCTTATGTATTTTATGTGTTCACACAAACACTTCATAAACCAGACTCAGTACTGCAAGTATGATACTATTTTTACAGATTTATTTTTTGATTTAAAGAAAGACTAGGCTTATCATGAGCGATAATAACTGTTCACCTGCCATTCCTAGAACCACTTCATCATCAGATTCAGCAGAAAAATGACCAGCTACTCTTCAGATAAGAACACATCTAAAGGAAATGGCTATGATGTGTGTGTGTGTTTGTGCTTATCACTAATGTAAACATGAAAAATATTTTTGTAAAGTCTTGCCTTGAAATACAAAGTTATTGATGTAAACGCAGCAAGCCAAGAATATTGATTTATAGAATGACTGATAGGTATCTTTGTTTCTTTGAATTAACTAATCCTGCAAAATAAAAACAACTTAGTCAGAATAAGAATGCCTTTTCCATAACATAATGTGTGTGGATTGGTTGGGATTTAAGTGATTTTCCCTGTATTTCTCTTGGTGAATAATTATAGATATACATATAAAAATAGCATTTTCTTGTCAACTAAAAAAATTAAAATATATGTTAGCAAACAACATTGACTGGCAGCATTCTTTCATGAAGTAGAAAAATTATAAGGTAGATCACAATCATTTAATTTTGAGGGTTTTTTGTGTATTCTGGCTGCAAATCAGAATAAGCATTGAATCAACAATCAGAAGAAAAGAAAAAAAAGGAATATTATTTTTTGGACTAAACATTTATGGGAATTCACTTCATCACCATGGAAGGTCTTTTGTTTTGATTTTTTTTCCAGTGAAATTGTTTTAAATCTTAAGAAAACTAGACAAAAACAATGCATATGTTTTTATAAGCAACAAAATTAACTGTGTCATCATTTTTATGACTGTTTTAATTCTTTAAAAATGAAAACAAACTGTGCTCTCAGTTTTTTTCCTGTCTGAAAGAATAGGGTCATTAGTTTTCTGGGGCTCTGATTACAGAGAAATGTTTGTGTTGGCAAGACTTATGTCTAAGACAACATCACCACAACATTTTATCTCCACGCTGAACTTCTTTTTTACTCCTTTCCATAGACAGTGGACAAGATTACTGAAAAATCATTCTGTTTCTTTCAGAATGAAGCCATTTCAGTTGGCAATGAAAAAAATCACTGTAGATACACTGGTATTTGTTGATAGTCATAGATTCTCTCAGCTAATTTTAGAATTATCTTCTTGGTGTGGGTGTTTTGTTTGTTTCTTTATAAATGTAACTTTCCCTTTCCTACTAAACAAAAATGGTTTTTCTGAAAGGTGGAAAACTGCTTTCTGCTTTTGGTGCAACTTTCAGCATTATGAAGTTTTGAGAAAAAAAAATGGGAAAAAGCAGCTGAAAAACTAGAAAAAATAAAACAAAAAACAAATCTAATGTCTATGTGATAAAAATAAAAAAAACCCAGAAATATAAGATTAAAACCAAAAAATAGGTGCATGGCACAAAGGTGTGTAAATTCTTATCCTGACCAAATAATAACTGAGAAATATACGTTTTTCCTTACAAGACTGATATATTTATTTTGTCACAAACTTAAATATAATATAAAGGTTTTACCTGATCTATCACATTTGGAAAAATTCAATGCACAACATAATATTTCTGATTCAGATCATATTAACAGGCTAATTATCTACTTCAGAAAATTAATTGGGATTTCTCCTATAACTTTTTTTTCTGAAGATGCTGGAATACACTGAGAGGCCCTGATTTACTTTAGAATTAGTAAAATTAGGTCCAAAATTTTCATTGGCATAGAATATATACCTTTCTTTCTAGGTTAAAGTTCTATCAATGGCCTTGAAGAGAAAGGTCTTATGTGGAAACTGTTATTGCCCTTGTGATTAAATTATGTTGAGAACTACGTCTAGTTTTTTTCTGGAGGAATGGAAAGAATGGAGAAAAATTCTGAACAGTCTTACCTTAGAGTACCCATAAGGACATCAATTAATTCATAACTTGCTTTGCTCTTAATAATGGTTTTTTGAACCCACATCTTCCCTCTCTCATATTTATTATTTTCTACCTTGATTATCTCTTATATTCCAGGCCAGATTTATCCACATTAAAGGTCATACTGAAGAAGAATTCTTTCCAAGGTTGATATGGCTTCTTGCAGCCACAAGGACAGCATAAAAAATTCGTAGAATAGAAATGCTTTGTTGTTGTTGCTATTATTATTATCATTATTATCATTATTCAATTGCTTCACAAGATTAATATACTAATTATTTTTTTGAAGGCAGACACTCTCTCTTCTAAATTAAGTCATCCTTTCAATTATTATTGTATAAACAGTATATATTTATCCCCTCCAGTTGCTAAAGAGCACTGATTGGGCACTGGCCTATGGTTTGGAGAGATGCAATATATTAAACATTTGAACTAAATTCACACCTACATTATGTACTTTGCCACAGTTCAAAAGCATGACTCATCCCATGTGCTATGCACAGTCTCTTTGAGATAGCTCTTAACAAACAACAGTATTTCACAAAGAAGGACTTGCAGGCAGGAGTGCTATCTTTTGTTTAACAAATATATTTGATAGGGACAAGAAAATGAGTTTGGGAACATGATTTCTTCATGGGATCCCTCATCAGGTATATTCTGTCTGTGATATTGGTTGCATCTCCTTAGGTTTGGTATTTCACCAGGTTGGAAAGAGGAAAGAACAAAAGAATGAAGTAATATTAGAAAAGAAATTTAATTGTTAGCAGCATTTCTACCTATTTCTAATAAAATATGACTAGCTTCAGTCTCTATAATAGTTTGGGGCAGGTGCATGCTCTTTTTCAGAGCTGATGATATTTTAATCAACATTATTTTTATATGAGAGGAAAAACAAGAAAGTAAAGCAGGATCAGTTTCTGTGCATCTTATTCTTGATACATTTGCATGTTTTAAAAATATTTTGTCCTCATTATGAAAGAAGACTTTCTCAGCCAGGGTCATTATTTATGGTTATAAATGATTCAATTAACATTAATGAACATTTTGCACAGTTGCTCCCCGTGAAACGTGTGCAGCCATGCTTTAGAGGATACTCAGCTCAGTAAGAAAAATTGGGAAAAAAAAAAAGAAGTGTATTCATTATAGTTGAAAGGATCATGACTTAGTCTACTAACCAAATTATGTATACTACTCTGGTCATTCTTACATTGAGGTCATATCTTGAGGTTTAAATGGAAAGCAGAGATATCTTAAAGAAAGATAGATATCTGACCTGTGGCCTGGGATGTGTAAGGCCTACACTGGCAGTCTGAAGGAAGTAAAGAAAAAGTCCTTATATCATAGGGCAGGCTCATTATCTATGAAACATTGGAAAATATTTGCTACCCCATCCTAAAAATATGAGTCTCCCTCTGGTTTGAGCAGGATGCCAATGTGCCTGGATATGCCTGGCTGTCTCAGTATCAGTATATTCAGTAGATGTGTAACAAAAGTGATTCCCAGAAGAAATGATTGATGCCTTTTGTGCTACAGGAAGAAAATGATCTAATATTGGAGGCACAGATGATTTAAAGCCAGAATAGACAGCTCAGTATTAGTCATAAATTTACTTTTCAATATTCAGGCCAATGTATTAGCAAACAACAAAATGTGGCTCACACACCTATAAGAACAGTTTTAATGAGGAATTTTATTCAAGCTTATTTCGTTACTGTTTTCTTGGTAGTGTGAACTGTGAATTAAGTTGAATACAAAAGGTTTTCACTGCACTGAATTACCTGTTTCACCTTGAAAAGCCACATGAAATGAAGCTCTTAAAGCCTTTTGAAAATGACCTTTTTCCTCAGCAATGATTTATCTTTCCCCTCGAAAATCCCTTTTACAAAAGGGAGTATGATTAAAGGAAGCCAAGCAGCACAAAACACTCGGTGAAGATCCTGCTTATCTGGAACTCACTTGACAATGTATGTTTTGGGGGTCGGGAATGCTGCAGGTTCAAGGGATAATTCTGCCTTTCAAGCACTTCAATTTATTTCATGCCTGAGCACTGTCATTGTATGCAGACAAGATGAAACGCATCGTTGTGTAAAGAAATTGAAATGAAATCCTACTTGACCCAGCAGGATGGGGCATTATGTTTGACTCAGTAGTGATTCCTGGAATAATATCTAATTCCAGGAGGAAAATTTCTTGATATGGCCACCTGCTGTGAGAATCTTTGTCCAGGGATCACAAGTTGTTCTGGGTGACTGGGCTCAGGACATGCCTAGAAGAAAGCGGCCAGCCTCCTGCTGGCATTTAGATCTCTTCATTTTCTGTGTGCTGCCATTCAGGGGGAATGAGTGAATGAGGAGCGGGAAAAGCTGAAGCACTTCCACAGGACGACACATGCTCCAGTAGAAATGAGAGCTAAAACCCATTTGACCCAAGTTTCTCATGCAGCTTTCTTGAGAAGAAGGGCAATCTGAAATTAAGAGTCATTGGTTTTTTTACCTTGACAGGCATTTTAATTTTAAATTTTTTTTTAACTTTTTTTTTTTTTATGGTCACACAGGCCAGTCACTGGGATGTGATTTCCCATTCAGAGCCTGTGAAGTGCTTACTTTGAAAAGGCTACACACCACCAGATTAAATAAAATGGGAGCACTCCATGTCTCACAAGAGGGAATCGTGCAGATGGCTTTATTACTTCTGTCAGAGAACAAAGGTTTTTCCAGCATGCAGGGGATTATTAGGCCAGCAGCAAATAAACGGAATGCACAGTGTCAAAACTTCAAATATGACTAACAGAGACGAGAGGGGGGGAGAATCCATAATTGATTTGTCTGCTGCTACAGTATGAAAAATACCATTATTCAGGTGTTACCACCTAGCTAGTTTCACTGTTAGAGTAGAATCTAATTTTGGTGAAAAATTACACAGTTGCCACTAATACAATTACCACAGAAATTTTGATAATTAACTCATCCCTCAGACAGTCCATTTGTATAATATCTAAATATCTTTATATATATTAGAAATAAAATTTATTCAATATAGGGAAAAATAGCAGCCTTTTCTTCCCTACATTATTCCTTTAAGATATTACTACATGTTCAGTGGAAGACCCAGCATTTATTGTTTGAATTGACTAAATGATTGTTTCTTGTTAATGCATGCTAATGCAGGTAGTCTGGTCCTTTTTTCCTCTATTTTCTATTTTCCTTTTAATAAGTTTTTAACATGAAAATCCTGCTCTTATTCTCTTTCTTTTACCATTTCCTCTACCCTTAAATGTTATTACATTTGCCAGCTGGAGTGTAGGTCAAGGAATTTTCCTACATTCCTTTGGTCTGAGATGCTATATTTTCTGCATTGGCAGCTTTATACAGGGCAGCTGAGAGGATTGATTGCACAAATACTATCTATGCCACGGCATGAGTGAATTTCTGAATATCATGCACACTCTAGAAGGTCATATCTTGTAAAAAGCAGAATGTAATGGTAAGCTCTACGATAAACTGGTAAAGAACAGCAAAGTTGTGGAGGATGTTCTGACTGGCAGCATCCTACCTTTGTTAGTGAAGTAAAAGCAGCTCATGTTTAAAAACAAAAAAACTGTTTAAATTTAAGGCTAGAGACAGGAAAGCACCTGTGCCTAGCATTTATTTATTTTTTCATAATTATGAAATGCTTTATGTTACATCCTTGTACCAAAACTGGTAGGAATTTTGGTACAACTTAAACAGAGCCCTGAATTTACCCTTTGATATTTCAACTGCAGACACTGCACTTAGGAACCAGCAAAAAATTGCTGCACTCTGTTACTCAACTTCTGTGCACCTCCCTTGCCCTATGCTATACTAGTTCATGTTTTCCGGCTTTGTACTGAAGCATGAGAAGATAAGTACCAAAAATGTAATAAGAGACCGCATAGGCTTAAAATAATTATTTTTTGAAATGCCAAGAACAGTTTAGAGTCATGAATGCCTTAGGCCATGAAGCAATCCTGCTGCCCATAATGAAAAGAATTTGTCAGAATAAGACGTGTCAATTTACATTAAAGGAGCCTCAATCACAGGCACAACATCCAACAGTTAGGACCAAATTCTGCTCTTGTTCAGATCAATAGGATTTTTGTCACCAATTTGAACAGCAGAAGGAACCAAATGCTTCAAGCAATATTTTCAGTGCCAGTTTCCTGAGCTTTATGGCACAGCTTGGCACTGGCAATGAATTCCGTATCGATTACATGGTCCTGCAATTAATTATCACAACAATAAGATAAGCCAGGTTACAGCTCTGATTCAAAGTCAGGCTTTAGTGTGCTCCTAAAATATGACCAGTCATAACAAGAGGCATTTCTTATCACATAAGTCAAAAGTTAATACTTGACCTATCAGAATCCAAATGACACCTTGTATGTGGCACTCTGTTTTAATTTCCAGGGGAATAATCCCTGGAAATGCGGATTTGCCAAATGAAACAAACCCCATCAAACCAGGTTTTTGTTAATCCCACTGATACCTGATACAACACATATTATTCTGATATTTTCTAGCTTGTAAGATTTTATAGTTAGAAAAGGATAAAAATAATTTTAACAGTGTTAAACTGACTGTTAAATGCATATATATTATTGTAGAATACAGAGCACTAATCAAACTATTTACCTTTTTTTTAGTACAAGCTTATGTCAAGGTAGCCTATCTATCCCTATACTCTTGGGTATCTAATACAACAATTGGCATAAACTGAGAATGTTACAGTGGAAGGAAAATATGGTAAAATATTTCCTGTAGTTGTATTTTACTTACAATTTCATGCACCCATTTCTTTTGTCTACCTAATCCTAGATGGTGTCCTACTGTCAAAGGGAATTGACTACAAGAAGTAGCTTTTGAGAAAAGCAGAGAATATATTTTAGTTCCATTCAGGTTTACTGCTACTTTGAAATAGCTGATAGTAGCAGAGAAGACAGAAAAAATTGCAAGTCTCTTACCAAGTTTGGAATTTCTATCCATTTTCTGTTGGATAGAAGATTTAAAAACAGAGCCTGAAATTAGAGAAATGACATAAAAATAAGACATCAGTTCATATCTAGCCAAGTGGATGAGAATGAGAAACTGATCCATCAACAAACATGTACTAAAGCTTTGCTGTGGACCTTTCAATAAATTATTTTCCAATATAAAGTTCTAATAGTAATGAAGAATAGGAAGGGTGTTTATCAGACACATGCTATTGGCACAGAGTGATAGAGACTTCTTTTTCCTCTAAAAGCTGATTGAAGACTTCATATCCCTTAAGCAACAAGGGTGCCTGAATTTAAAAGATTCAAAAGCCTGATTCACCTAAGCATTCAAAATTCAGGCATGAATTTAATTTGAGAGTTCAAAATTCCCTTGCAGGAAAATGTTCTATCTGTTGTTAAAACCTGGTCCAGAGAGTTTAAGAACACAGCTGTCCTTGGATGTTCACGGACACTTACTGGCATTTAATATGATCAGTCACCTAGTTTCTGGGGAGTGTGGGGGGAAAAGCATTAGCCTTTAATTTTGGCTGTACATCTCTATGTATATTTTTGGCACTATAAGAAGATAATTAATAAATACATCCCAGATCTTCCCAGGTGATTCAAATGCTTCAAATTACAGAGTGTGAGTCAGAAACCCCAGAGTGTTTCAGATTTGAATGATTCCAGGGCTTCAGAGACATTCCATGTGCTTTGAAGCAAGATTAAAAAAGAAATGCTTAAAACACCAGGAAATTTAAAAAGGCATTGCTGCAAAATCCAACAGAAATGCTCACAGACCTGCTTCAGTATGAGCGATGTCAGGTACAGAGGTGCAGGTGGCAAGGAAAAAAGATCCAGTCAGTTCTGAGTACTGCTGAACAACTGTAACAAGAAAAATCTCAGCTGTGAAAGGAAGATGAACCCAGGGGACTTTTCCTCACAGCTTTGCTGGATGTTGCTGCTGCTGTTGCCCATTTCCATCTCCAGTTGTGAGGCTGAGCGAGCATTCAAAAGATGCAAACACACGTGCACACAAGAGAAACAAGTCAGGCCAAAACACCAGATAATCACAAGCAGGAGAACAAGGCCTTTACTGAGAGCTACATTAGACTAGCAGCACTCACATGAATGTGAAAAACACTAGTGTGCCAATGCTTTTCCTTAGGTCCAAATGATCAGGCTTGAGGTTTGCAGGTTGGTGCAGTTATACACACTGACTCTAATGATTTAAAGGCATGAATCCCCAGACCCCAGATGAGGCCTTAAGAAAACATTGATATCCAGACCCTCAGTCTTTTATTATCCAGTGTCCAGCTCTGACCCTGAGCCTTTCATAGTTCTGATTTCCTTCTTTTCCAACTCAACAGCTAGTCTAGTGTAAACTGCATTACCAAATCAACAAACACACAGAGACTGCATCACACACAAAATAGAGTTTAGCAAGAGGATGGGACAGAGTGCAACAATTACATGTAGGTATTAACCAGAGAATGACACTGAAACACAGCTGACACATGACTGGTGCATTTTGTCCTCACTCGTCCCCATTTTCTCACACTTGCTTCTTCATAGTCCAGCTTTTGCTCTCTTTTATTGAACATGTGAAAAAAATTTCCTAATACATTTAAGAAGTTTTGCATATCTCCCAAATCCCCTTAAAACACCCTATTATCAGTCAATATTCTCATGAGATCTATGATAATATCGCTTTTCCTTCTTGTAACCATGCTGTTCTGACTGGACCTCTCTGAGTTTGTGCTTGAGTGAGTCCCTCCACAGCCCAAATATTTCACTGGCTGAAGTGATGTAGAATTTCTGCCCTTTGCTATTGTCTCCTTCCTGTTCTGCTTTTCATGAGCTAAGTGTAAGTTCTTTTATAGAAGAACAGAAAAAATCCTCCGTGTTGGTAGAATCACCCCAAGGCAACCGACGATATGGACTAAATTTGGCCTGTCAAATTTCCCTTTCAGTAAAATGAAACTCTCTCCCATGGAGGCCCAATCTACCCACAGCTTCTTGTTTTGCTTTTGTTAAACAGGCTGTCATGCCCTCTTTGCCAGCAAAATAGGGAAAAAACCCAAGTCCTAGGCTGCCTTCTTTCATATTGTCAGGTATTCTAAACACCAGTACCAAAACTCAATATTTCAAATCAACCCCAAAATAATTGTTTTCTCTAAGGTACTCTCTTCCTCTCTTACCTGTTTGATAGAAGTTAGTTTCATATAGTTTACCTGCCTTTATATTCCTAAAATTAGTGTGATTTATCTGATAGAATGATTCAAAGACCTTCCGAAAAGAAATCTGGATCAAAATTATCATATTTAATTTTTAAGTGACTGAACTAAATGACCCTGCATGAACATGTAGCATCTTAGCACTTCAGGTTTTCCTTCACCCATCATTTCCACTGAGGAACTATTTCTCCTCATATCCACTTCATGAAAACTTCCCCGAATTTACAAAGGAAAGGGGCAGAAATCGCTATCAGTTTTAACTTTTGATGAGGTTTATGCTCTTTTAGTACCATAAGGTTATGGCAGGAGGGCACTGGAAACTGGCTGTTCATAATTATCACCTGTCCCATGTCCATCATTAGGTACTGACAGCTACTGTTGACATGTGCAGCTAATGTACAGCATAAAGATAGCAAATGCAGCCTGAAAATGACTGGAATTTTAGGATGTGTTTTTTAGGATGGCTGTTCAGTAGGATTGTGATGAGAAGTAATCCATGAGAGTTTTACTATTTAAAAACCTACAATAATTTTTATCATTATCCCTAAAGTTTGAAATGTCTCGTGTTTAAATTTTCTTGTCTCTTTTCCTAAAATTTATAAAAAATTAAATTCCTTATCACAGTTTGCTTGTTCTTAAAATCTATGGATACAATAAAACATTCAACAATATTTTTTATTTACAAGCACCAGGGCTGATATGTTCCCTTGTATTTTTCATTATCTGATTTTATTTCTTTTTTTTGATTGCCTGAAAGAGCTTAATGTTCCAATATCACATAATAGCCAATGGATAGAATTCATGGTATATTTCAGTTGATTGAGTTCCAGAAAGAGTGTTTACAGTTTCAGTGTATCTAAAAGCATTTTTCTTAAAGCATATTTTTAATGCCAAAACAAGAATTCATAACTTTACTTGGATGCATAAATCAAGCTTGTACTACAATATCCACATATATATGAATACATCTATACTTGGTTTCTAGATGATTTTCTTGCAAAAGACAGGAACATTTCATGTTGATAGGGTTGGTATTATATTCAGGTACATAAAAAGTTTTTATTGAAGATAGGGCTAATAATGAAACCATTTTAGCACTGCCTGAAACATGTCCATATAGCCTTGGCTGAGGAGATGGAAGGGGGAAAAGTATCCTCAGTCCCTGAGAAAAGTAAAAAGGTTTCACAGCTTTATACTTAGGACTGAGAGTGAGATCATTGCTGTGCATAAACCTGTAAGGAACTGGGGTACTACAGTTTTAATATATTCAGCATATTAGCAGCCTTCACACTTGAAAAAGAATGTATGTGCATGCAAACTCAGAGAGGGGTTCTTTAGGAGTTACAGTTTAAAAGTCTCAGAAGGTGTTTGTTCTCGTGATGATGATTAGATTTTAATTAGCACAAGAACAGTCCAACTCCCAAAGCCTCAATTACTTACCAGCTTGGACACTGGATGCTATT
Source organism: Ammospiza caudacuta (assembly GCF_027887145.1). Lineage (NCBI taxonomy): Eukaryota > Metazoa > Chordata > Aves > Passeriformes > Passerellidae > Ammospiza > Ammospiza caudacuta. The sequence continues at coordinate 106,006,201 of NC_080595.1, read as the reverse complement.
CATATCAACAAGATATAACTGGAAAACTGAATTCATGTTGAAACTAAAATTAACATTTTCAAAACCAATAAGTAATCACCCTTATTTCTAGCACTCTCAGAGGATATAGATAACCTTTGCAAAATGTTACTAGGCACAGAAACCTCCAAACCACAACAATCAGTTCAAGCTTCTTTGCATATGTTCCTGGCTTTGTGACAATTTCTAAAGAATTCACTGCTTGCCTTTACGAATTGCAGTCTATACAACACAGTTGCTGTCTACAAAGCTTGAGCCCTAAAATACATAGACTAAGAGTATTTCTGATTATAGGTTGTGTGCAACATCCTATTTTAGCAGATATTTGTCTATTTTTTGCAAATTTTTTCCAACAGTTTATGGAAGTTTTTAATAATGCATGTAGATAAACAGACACTGAAATGATCACAGGCTAATTTAGGCTTGTTTTGAAAAATAACTTCTATGGTTATCTAGTTCAGTCCTCAACCTAAAGTGGAGAATAGGTTGCTTAGGACCACATCCTTGGAAAATGTCTAAGGATAGCAATTCCATAATCTCTCTGGTGAATCTAATTTAGAGATTAAATACCTTTGTAGCTATTACTGTTTAACCCCAACCAGCAACCAAGTACCACACAGCCGCTCGCTCACTCCTCTACCACGAGAATTAGGAAGAGTTAGAAGAATATAAACTAGAAAACCCATGGGCTGAGATAAAGACAGATTAACAGGTAAAGCAAAAGCTGCATACTCAAGAAAAGCAAAACAAAAAATTAATTCACCAGTTCCTATGGATTTGCAGTATTCGGTCATCTCCAGGAAAGCTAAATTCCATCACAAGTAGTCGTGGCAAGTGATGGAAGATAAACTCCATAACTCCAAATCTCCCCACTCCCTTTTGAGGTGGTGGAAAGACACAGACATTCCTTGTATGTAACTCACCATATAGCAGAAATTGTGTAGGCTAGAAACATATAAGAACGTAATTTTCTCCTGAAAATCAAGATTAAATGAATTATAATGAAAATAATCCCAAGATTAGTTTCGATCACCACATGAATATCAACTTCGTTAGTTTAATGGAAATTACCAGAATATACAGACAATGACAACATGCACATAAGATGTAATTTCCACATCTTGTGATACATCTAATTGCATTACTGTTTCTGGAGGCCCAAATTTTACTCATCTGAAAAGAACTGGATTGAGATATAGAAATATTCTTTAAACATTTTAAAAATCTATAACCTAATTATTTTCAAGGATGGTTGTGTTCTAGGTCATATAAATATGTTTTAGTGTTTCATCATCAGCTAAAAGAAGCTATGGTTTCAGCAGTAATAGTCTCAGGTATAGGCACGTGGCTAGTTCTCGTTCATAAGAGGAAAACAACCTTTTTGATGAATCAATGAGTTATGTTCTCAACAACAGCTTGCTGGAGGGTCTTTGGATTTCCTGGTATCTCAATATCCCAGTTCATGTTAACTTATCAGAATTGCAGCTGTGAACATATTATGGATGGTTTATAATAACTGTCTGAAGAGTATATTTATGTATATCTGTATATGCATGTACAAGTATACATGTGTGTGTGTGTGTGTGTGTGTGTGTGTGTGTGTGTGTGTGGGTGGTGAATTTATTCAATGCTAACTAAAAGTTACCAGTTAATGGGATGATAAGAATTCCCTTTGATAAAGTAGAGGTGAGAATTTTTTTGTGACACATGATATGGTTTGGAGTTTTTCCATTTGATAGATAACAAGACCTTTTAAAATGAAAATGTACACAGTATTAGGTATGTGTGTGCATAAAAAAGTATAACTATCAAAATACTTTTTTTGAGAAGAAGGAAGCATCTATAAATTAAAGTGTAATCCAGAGTCCAGAATTTAAGACACAAAGAGATCATTCAATAATAATACAATTAGAATGTTTGTGTATTATTTTGTGCTGAACTAAAGGTAAGTTTTAAAGAAGAATTAGGGGGGGTTTAATGTTATTTTTATGTGAAGGGAATGACAGAAAAGGATCTTGGCTGAATATGAGTGCAGATGAGAAAAAAAAGCCCTGCATGTCAGGCAAAGAACTAAACAGGAGAGGAACACATGAAAACAACTACAATCCATGCCAAAAGCCAAACAGAAGTGCCACAGCAGAAGTAAAGGAACCTCATGCAGTGTAAGAGGAATTAAAGCTCCCCTGCAGCCAACACAGGAATATTGTTTCCAGAGCAGACTATCTTTCCAACAGGATATTAACTAATTGCCTCTGACAGAAAATTCACTATGATAGACACGAAAAACAAGGCTTGTGGAGTTCTAACACTTTCTAAGGACAAAAGATGGCTACGTTTTGAAAAAATAGGGCTGAACCATTTCTCATTACTATTTAAATGATATGGAAGGGCCTTTTTTGACTTGAAGAGACTTAAAATATTTCCAAAATGAACTTATACCTTTCTAGAAGTTTTACAGTTGAGAATTAGATATATGTGTGTGCAGGTAGATGTGCATGGTACATCAGTATCTGCTAACAGTTAAATGCCTGCACAGCCACTCACTCATTCCTCCTCTGCAGCAGAACAGGAGGATATAAGAAGATGAAAAAGCTGGTGTGCTCAGAGTCAGGTACATTGCTTATCAACTACTGTTTTAGATGTAACAGACTTGATGTGAGGAAAATAATTTGTTGCAAATGAAAAGAAATCTCTATCGATTGGAACAGAAAGACGAACATCAAAACACCAGTCATGTCCCTTCTCCATCCTTAACTTCCCTCCCTCACTGCAGATACCTGTACCTGCTCCTCTAAGTAAAGCAAGGGAGTGCTGTATGGCCAGTGCACAGCAGCTCCTCTTTTCTGTTCCTTCCTTCTATTTTGCCCTGCTCCAGCATGGGTCCTTCACATTCTGCAGGAAATATTTTTTCCACCATGGAACCATGGAACATCTCCTCTTTCTGCTTTAGCTCTGACCTAGACGTTCCCAGATGTATGCCACTCTGTTTTTTATTGGTTATGTTTAGCTTGTTTTGATTCTGGGGGCATACGGTTGAGGTGTTTTTTTGTTTTGTTTTGTTGCTGTTGAAACTTTTTTCCCCTCTGTCGCTGCCTTTCTGGCATTTTCTTCCTTTTTTAAATATGTTTTGCCAGGGCTGTTGCACATTTTGCTCATGAGCTCAGCTGTAACCAGCAGTGGATTAATTGCAGAACTATCTGTGTCCAGCACAGGGTAGCCCAACCTTCTTGAAGAAGTCATTCAGACAAACCACCACTGCCACCAAAATTTGCCACTTTGGCAAAATGTGTGCAGTCTATATGAACTTGCTTTCCATCACCATCTTTGATAGACTCCTTAAAAGTAGTTCATGGATCATTAAGAATCTTTTCTCTGCAGACAAAAAAATGACTCCTCACATAATTGCACTCTTCCTTTTCACCTGCCTTAGGAAATTGTTATTTTAGTTTAATAAACTGTATGAATACATATTTACACTGGTCAAGCCCAAGGACGCCTGGTGTAGAGGCTTCTGATTTACCTTCAGCTAACATCACCTCAAAGTGAAGAGCTCTAAACCATTCTGACCCAAGATGTTACATCCACAGAGATCAGCGCTGCAATGAATGAAAATGTAGTTGGGTTACTCACCTTAATCTTATCACTTAACCACATTAACCCAGCCTTATCACCATGCATGGTGATAAAATCATAAAATATTTTAAATGCCTTTTTTTTTCATTTTGTTCTCTTGGTAGTAGTGGTGTGCCGGTACAATATATGTTTTCTTTACTTGAGTGTAACCTTGAACCCTACTCAGTGATGCACTCAATGTAGTGAAAGATATCCCTGCCCATAGTGGGGTGGCTGGGACTAAATGATCTTTAAAATTCCCTTCAAAACCTAATTATTCTATGATTCTATGTTCTCTCTAAACCAGACCTGATTTTCTGTAGGAACCCATGTGCCTGGTAGCTCAAGCATCTTCAACTCTTGCTTTTACAATAAGACGAATTTAAGTCAGTATTAAACATAGCACAGTGTGGGGCAGTTGTGCTTATTATGATAGAGACACATTGCTGATAATGTGTCCTAATAAGGCACATAAGCAACCAATAATATTTTATTTTCTAGATGTTTGCTTCACGTTACTAGGTGGGAAATAACGGTTAGAAAGTAGTCAAGTCTGATGATTAAGATGAAAATGTCCAAAAGGTTCAGCCCTACCTAGCAAAAATCTCATTCTTTGCAGTGCTGACACAGTTGAAATGAGCTTTAGTGAAAGTGAGAGTAAGCTGATGGCACTATTTTTTTCTGTGGGGGCTTTTAGAATCAATCCCCACCTGTACTGAACTAGGCCAAATCTATAGACATTGAGGACATATTGCACATGCCATTTTCCCAAATGCATTTAAAATTAGGTTAACAAAGGGGAAGGGAGACTTGAATTTTCAAATTGTGACACTCACTGTTGATGGATTGTATTAAATCCTACTTCGTCACTTGTCATATTAAGATTTTTTTTAATAGATAACATTAAGAACACTTGGACAACACTTTAAAGCATTTAGATGAAATCGAATGTTTAAATTAAATACCTTGAGGTATGTCTTCAAACTTTCAGTGACTTGATATAGAAGCATACTACCAGAAAGCAAATTATTACAAATGAAGACTTTTAGAAATAGTGAGGAGAGGAAAGAACTGTACACAAAGCTGTGCACAAAAAAATTTTACATAATACTCATCTTTCCAGCCTAGGGGTCACAGACAAAAAGAGTTTTATAATTTTCCAAGTAATTGACAATGAATTCCCCCTGTTGTCTCTTTAATGAAACTGAGCCTCTGTTTTTGCAGCAGAAATGTATTTCATGCACTTAAAAGACTGGTTGGTGCTTGATTTCAAGTGTTGTGCCTTGTCACTTTTGGTTTTTGGCAGAATACTTTTGGCAGAGTATACTCCATAAACAAGTCAGGGGAGTAGAGTGAGCATTAGAAGTGTTAAATAGATTATGAGATTAAATAGATTATGTATCTGGAGATGGCTCTGCATGTAGTCTACATCTTTGTGCACAGATTTGGGGCAATATTGTGTAGGGAAATACACAAATAGGATGGATGATTCTGGCTGTGCTTCGCACAGCTGAAATCAATGTGATGGTGTTTAGACAGGAAGTTTGACATAGTTGTAGATGCAAATGTAAAACATGTAAAATTTAATCAACTGATGTAAAATCCAATAAAAACAACAAAAAATCAGTCAGACTTCTGATAGGCAATCTTCTTATACTGCAATCAATTTGTCAGTATTTGTATGGCCTTAAGCATCAGACAAATTGCTATTTTTTCACTTAAAAAAACCCCTCTGTTTATTAAGACCATGATTCCTCATATATATAAAATTTGTATCTTATGTGTTGCAAGTATATTAACACTGATGACAAAGATATAAAATCCCACTTCCCAGACAATGGCTATTGGTTTTCTTGCTGTGGAACTGAAGGGTCTCTTGCCTAAGACCACCACCACAGCTACCTTATGAGAGACAGATGAAATGCCATGGGGAAAACACAGCCCCCACCTTTCCCATTCTCCCCACTGTGCAGCGGGCGCTTCTCACTGCAGGGGTTGTCTTTATGGCATGGCTGCTAACCCCAAGGATGCAGAAGTTGATCATCAAGACAGATTTCCTGCCAAGCAAGAGAGCAGTGTATGTAACCAGCACACCAGAAAATAATATGTGACTGTGGAGTTTATAAGGAGAGAAATTTAACATAAATCTGACCTAAGGCACCGTAGCAAAATTTGACTAGGCATTCAGATCCAAACTGTGCAAATAGCATCTCTTGGGAGTCACAGGTGTGGAAATTGTATGCCATTTCTGCACTATGGGATGTAATTGGATTATTATAGTACAGCACTGTGCATATCAACTGTTATTTGTTTTATTTTTTTATTCAAACTTAGGCCAGTGTATTGGAAGATCTGCAGTTCAGCAGAGGGAATTCAACGAAAATTATTTTCCTTATCACATGATTTGAGTCATTGTAAATTTAGTGTGAGAGTCCTACTTTACAGAAATTCTCTCAGATGAGATTTTTGACAGCAATTTAGTTCCAATTTATTTTTATTATTTGTATTTATGTACCATATACACAAGTAATCACATAATTAAGGCCTTACCTGGTAACCCACACTATTCTGTTTAATTGAACAGTTAATGCCATTACAAATCTGGTAGTGTGCTTCATATATATGTATATTTATATATATGTGTGTGTCTGCACCAGCAAAGAAAGGAGAAAAAAAAAAAAAAGAGAAAGAGATAGAAAATACTTCAGGTTGCCTAAGAAATTCAGTTGTGGTTGCACAGTGGTTTATGAAAGAATAGAAAGCTTATTTCTTTAATCTGTTAGTATGAATGTTTCAATTTTTTAAAAGAAAATGAAAATGGCTAAACAATTGTCTAAATAGGTGTATCATAAAAACAGAATATGGGGAAGAAATCATAATAAATAGTCAGGTTTCATCCATTCTGTATGAGTGCTCTACCAACTTGCCATATGCTGCTTTTTTGCCTAACGAATACTCAGAAAAGTGAGACAGTGTAGACAGATATAATAAATGTACTACCACATTGCAGATACACTTTATTTAGAACATTCTTCTGGGGAAAGGAAAAAAAAAAAAAAGAGGAAAAGGAAATGTGACTTCTTATGTCCATTAGGGAGAGAAAAGATCTCAACCCATCTCCTGTGTCTCCCTAGGAAATATTCTAATCACTGAACTTTTCATTATATATATATGTGATATCTTTTAGTTAGAAAAAATGAAGAGGAATGCCTAGCAGGGAATATGAGTGAGAGAGAATATTTAGCTGCTTATACCTTTAAAGAGGCATTCCCTGAAGCAAATATTTCTCGGTCTAGAGAATTTTTGCTGAGAGAAACCAAGAAAAAAAGGAAAAATTTAAAAAGCTGAGCATCTACAGAAAATATGTAGTACCAAAGATGATGGGTTGCCTGAGCAACCTTAACTGGATAATAATGTCTTTTGAAGATTTACACTTTTCAGTCCCTGCATGATCAAATTGATAGAATATGAAGCAAATTCACATGAGGTCAAGGAACGATCAGGACTTCACATAAATGCTCCTCTGAGCAGCCCCAGAACCAGTGCTGGCCTGGGTTTGGGCCTGAAATATTTTTGTAGAAGTACTCTAGCATTCAGGTATAGGGTTGAATGAGTATGCTTTCCAGATGATAGTTAATGATACCCCAGATATCTTCTTGTGAATTTTAACTGCTCTTCTTCAGCTTCAGAATCTTGTAGGACAGAGGTGCAGGGTTGGAGCCTCTGAAAGGGTGCTTCCTTTGAGGACATTAAAGATATTTCTTTTAGCATTGCAAAGTGTGCAGGCTGCTGTGCCCCTTTGTTGCTGCTAATGAGAAATCTGAAATGAAGCTTCTAAATCGAATGAGTTTTTAATTTAAAAAAAGCAAACAAAAAACCAAACCAAACCAAACAAAAATATCAAGCCAAAACCAAAAACCACAGTTTAAAGTCTTAGAGTTTGGAGTTGTCAAGGGAGGACAGGTTTGTTTTGTTTGTTTGTTTTTTATGTCTTTATCAGCCTCCTAAGATAACCCCCTAAAAACTATTATTTAGAAAGTGCCAATGGATATTAGAGTTCTTGAGATGACAATCTCCACACAGAGAATAAAGAAGCTGCGTCAATAATAAAAAAGCTTCCTAGTTTAGTCAAGTTGTTTTATATTCCATCTGGAAGGTAGTCAGTGGTGAAATTGTCACTTGTATTATCCTAGACATGCTACTATGTGTTACACAATAAAAAGGCAGACGCAAGATACACCTGGGCTTGTACTGCCATAGAGACAACCTTAGGTGCTAATTTTGTCATGGGAACCTGAAAAATCAGGGTAATAATGATAATCAGGGAAAGTATAATAAAAATAAAAACTGAGTTCAGAGGGCATTTGAACAACATATAGCAGATGACTTGTGCTTGGCAAGGGCAGAGCAAGCTCCTATCAAGTTCCTATTGGCTCTGATGGGTGTTTAAAATGATGAGTGAAACTCCTTTTCCAGTGAAAAAGGAACATCAGTTTCTAAAATAGCACATAAATAAAATTTAGATTCCTGAATTGTAGGTGACAGTCCTAAGCACACCAGAAGAGCAGCCATCTAGTCTGTACTAATGTAAATCTTTGTGACGGAGTTTCTCATTTGTAGATCTCAGTTATGACAGAGCTGAGCAATGGGCCATCTCTCTGAATCCAGATACCTAGACAGTGTTCTCTCCTTGTTATCCATGAGGCTTGATGCTTTGCATGCTCACTAAAGTGATTAACATCCAACAGAACCTAAAGATGAACAATACTTTTCAAAAAAATTTTTAAAAGCAAAAAATGAACAAATAATACACCAAACCAAAACCCAACTAAACAAAAAACCCAAAATCAAACCCCAGAGTAATATGTCCAGTCTAGAGAAAATCTAGCCTAGAGAAAATCGTCCTGATCAAGAAGATAAGAAGTTTTCTAAATACCAGTACAGGGGATATGTAGAAAGGGCTATTTGTAATTCTTCCTGTTAAACTGGCAGAAGTGAATTCTATGATGAGAGAATGGAGGAAGGAAACACGAATCCTTTCAGATAGTGAACATTTGTCTTTATTGTCTGATTGCCATTTCTACAGGTTTTTCTATTCTCTTCATTTTGGTCTAAATAATATTGAATTCTCTTTCATAGAGCACTTAAGCATAAGAACTATCTCCATGTCCTGCACTAGCTCCCATTCCACTCTCCTTATGCCACTTTCTGGTAAGAATAGAGGTATTAATTTGAATTTGTTCATATGGAAAAGGGAGATGGATTACCATTCTTGAAATAGCTGCCTTATTGACTGGCCCGTTGTACAAAGTACTTTTATTCAGCATCTGTTGCTTTAAAAAATTTGGTTAAAATTAAACAAAACAATGCAAGCAAAGCATGAGTCTTGAACATTGTTTGAACATTTCTTTGGACAGCATTTCAAGGGAAATAAATTTAAGGCTCTTCAATAATTCACCAGGTGACCAGGTTTTTGGTAAGTCTGTAATTAGAAGTATTGTGGTGTCATTTTGAGATCCTGAGATCCCTGATATGTTGAACAGACCCACTAGCAGCATGAGACGTCAAGGACTTCAATGCTAAACATTCTTAAAAGTTAAAATAAATTGAATTCTAGGTTAAACCCAGTTCCAAAATGGAAGGAAATGAAAGGTTTGAAAAGCAAATTCCCAATATGTGACAGAGGAAGCTTTCTTTGAATCTTAGAGAGCTGAATACAGTTAAAAGTAATTGAATGCAGCCAAATTTTAAATAACAAGAAAATAGCTATGAAAACATGGGAAATCAAGATTTCTACCTAAACAAGCTTCCAATTTGCTCCATAGCTAAGTAGGGTAATGCAGTAACCCCACCTTAAACTTGAAGCTATTCTACTTCCAATTTTCTACAATGCCACTGGCATTAATCAGTTGCATGGTTAAAATCATTAGGGAGAACAAATTAAATAGTACTTTAAATTGAAGTTAAATGTACAATTTATGCATTAAGCATCTCTTGCTATAGCTTTTGCACCCAGGTTTATCTGAGGCTGCATTTCAGTGAAAATTGATACCATTTTTATGGGTATGTAAAACCATTATTGGTTTTAAAAATATTTTCGTAGCAGTGACACAAAAATATTAGGCTATACTTTGTCTTAGCTATCTAATATTGTTGGTGTTCTAGAGACCTGATCTCAATTTAGGTCTTTTTAGGTTTGAATTTTCTGTGGTTGCCTTATTATTTGTTTAGCCCACTGGCATGAATAATCAGGGTTTTCCAGTGCTAGAAATGTATGTACCAACAGAGAAAGCTTGCTCTTATTACTAAAAGTCAAGAAATAAGGATACTTATTCTCTGAAGACTAACAAGGGTTTTAATTAAATTCTCCCTTAAAAAAGCAAAATCCCCTCAAACTAAATTACTATGGTGCAAAAGGTAATCACAGGGTTATGGTTCTGTGTTCTCTACATACACATCCACAGTAATGATGTAAGAGCTTCACATGTGTTTCAATCATAACAATGCAATCTAAAGAACTGGAGATGATCTTCAGCAGCCAAGGAATGAGTAATGCCATGAACTGGTGTTCCTACATAACTAATCTAAAAAATATAAGAAATTTGATTTGAAGAGGACTGCAATTAAAATTTCTCCCGCTGAGGAAGAATGAGGATTGTTGTCGGTGAGGAATGGTGGCTTCACTTTTTAGACCCTGCCATCAACTTCTGCTTAGAAGTAGGAATCCATCAGTAGTTATTATAAATCAAATACTGCCAAAACCACATGTGAAACACTGTCTCTGTTGTACCTGAACTCAATTAATTTTTTGATGTTTTTCCTATCATTGATCAAATATGATGCCTGTGGAAAAGTGCAGTGGAAAAAATTTTGACTCATCCTTTACTTGTCCTGTTTTGCTTATTTTCAACCAAGTTTTTTTAAGGCAAAGATGTTGAATAAAGGTACTTTATACAATGGGCCAGTCAATAAGGCATTAATTTCAAGAATAGTAATCCATGAAGTTTTCAAATATGGAACTGTTGATTTGCTCTTTTTCAGTTTCTTTCTCGTGAAGAAAAGCCTGAAATTATACAGACAACCAACTACACTTCTATAGCACACTTCTGATGTCCATTGGAGAAGTGCAACTGACACAAGTCCTCCTGATGGCCCTTTGTCCTCCTCTAGCTGTGTCTCTCCTAAGGATGTGATTTCTTGGCCATTCCTTGCCACTGCAAGCTGACAGCCTCTTCTCAAAGCAGGTGAGAAACAACAGAAAAAAACAAATTCTGAGACTTTTAAATAGGTTTTGAGTATAATTTTGACTGTCTAATTAACTCTGTTGTGTTGTGCCTTAAAAACATTAAGACTTTGGAGGAAAGAAAGTGAAATGGAAAACATTACCATCCTACTTAACGATCAGTTTAGGTTCTGCAGATCCCTCTTCAATTGTGACAGTTTTTCCCATTACTGATGTGGAGTAGAATAAAACACCTGAATCAGAGAGGAGAAAAGAGAGAACAGGACCATTAACTTTCCAAATGAAAGAAGTTTTCTATAGCAAAAATCATATGGTTTTTTTAAACAGCTCAGGATTCCAGAGAGAAGCTGATGTGACAATAGGCCAATTATATCTTGTGTTTAAGGTTAGACATAACAACTGAAATGGCACATAATTCTTACACGGTCAGCAACTTTCTTATTTTTGTCTTCATTATAGATTATTATTTGCTGTAATAACTGAGCAAACATCTTTGTATAACACTAGAAGTATGGTAGGTGTTGCTGTCCTAAGCTGCAATCTGCAATGTAGTTAAATCACACGACAGAGAAATGTTACAAGTTTCACGCTCCTGCAACGTGTGAAGCAGCAACCTCAAATCTGAACCATGCAAGTTTCTGTACAGCTGTCTCATTGTGACCTGCCTTATTCTTGATATCTGATTGAGTATGAAGAAATCTTAATTCTAATAACCACTTTTTTCTTTGCTTTTTATTCATGGTTGAGTTCTACTGTTTTCTCTAGGGCAGAAGAAACATTTTTCTTTTCCCAGAACACAGGAATAGATAAAATATTAATTCAGTGCCTGACTTCCCTGCTCAACTGAAGTGTATATCAGTTCACTGCAGTTAGAAAGGTATATAGTCCAGCAGCTTGAAACAGCAGTGCTTTCCCAGGAACCCTCAAGAACAGAGTGTTTTTCACAATGTTCATTAAAAGGTGAGTCCTAAGATCTATGCTTCATTTCATTTTTATTCTTCAAATCTGGAAACACAGTTCTGTAATTATGCTTTTTAGTTGAACAAGACCTGTAAATATTTGAATGGGCTAAATAATAAAATCTCTATTTTTTATATTACCTCTGAACACTAAATACTGATAGCTCTAATTTTATTGTGACAAGAATTAACCCATTATTAATAACTTTGATAATTATAATAATAATGTAAATAATGATAGAAAATCTGAAATGCTTATAAGTCTACATCTAAAAGTAGGCCACCAGTTCAGTGCCCCTTGATTTTCCTTCAAGACAGATACATTGGACATTCATTTTCAGATCTTTACAACAATCCATTTTTCTCTCTCCTTAAACTTCATGAAATAAGGAACAATAGTAGGTAACTCTCTTCCCACCTATCACACTGACTGAAATAAAGTCTATTGTGATCTTGTCTTTCCTTCAAATCAGAGAGAATAATACAACTCATTTCTTTTCTTTTTTTTCTTTTTTTTTCTACTGCAATCAATCCATCTTTGAGAAAATGTTCTGAATTGTAATTGTCACTTGCAACTTACTCTTTGCATAGATAATGACCAGGGTTTGTGAATCTTTCCTGTCCTGGGGACAACACATTCAAATCTCATGGCCACTAAACAATTAAATTATGCTCTCAGAAAGTAAAAGAAAGGGGGAGCTCAAGGAGTAACTTGTACAGGAAATTGGCAATGACTTTTTATCTCATCATTGGATAATGTCAGGCCTGCAGTTGAGTCTCAGTGATTCTCAGGATGGAGCAAATGCTCTCCAGCCTTGCTCCTAATCTGCTGGTTTATGTCTCTGCATGCAAACTCATGAGCTGTGCTTTGCCATGCAGTATAAGCCAGCCATTCCTCTTGATATATTCCATTTGGTTAGAAGCTTCATTATCCAGTGAAGATGCTGAATTGCTTATCAGAGAATGCAGTTCGGCGTTCAGATCTCAGGTGAGCTGATAGAGTTTGAAAGTTATAAAGTGTGAGTAACACAAAAATTATCTGGATGTCATCAGGAAATACTGAACAATACCTTATGCTACTGTCATACTCAGTTTTTACAGGGTAACAGAATATTTAGCTAAATTAAGGCACTTATTCCTTTGCCCCTGACAATTGAGAACTTTGTCCTGACACCAGCTGGTCACCAGCTGATGTCCTGGTGCATAAAGAGGGACTGGTTTTATTTTTTACACAATTTTAAACCTTACAAAAGAATAATTGGATTTTATGCTTGCATTGAAAACTCTGCTACATATTATGTGTGAGTTCCTTGGGTTAATTAACTCTTACAAGCATAACAATGGCAGTTTTAAAAGCGTTGTTTTTAACTGTCAGGCTAGCATCCATCACCTACTTCATAGAAATAATACTAGAACACCTAGTGTAGATGCTGGGTAGAGATACTTTTATTATAGCTCCCTTCTTTTTGTTTGTTGGTTTTTGGTGGTATTTTTTGGTTTGGTTTGGTTGGTTTTTTTTTTTTTTTTTTTTTTTTTTTTTTTTTTTTTTTTTTTTTGTTTTGTTTTGTTTTGTTTTCTTGTTCTCTGGTCTGAAATCTCCTAAATTCTTAATCTCTAATTACAGAAAATATACAATTTGCTCACTCACCATTAGCTGGTCATTGCTGTTCTATAGACCTTTCATATTCACAGAGATTTCAGGATTTCTATCATGACAGAATCAAAACTCGAAAGTCTCCAGACCATGTCTTCATTCTCCAGTCTGGAATAATGCCTAAGCCCCAGAGGGCCCCACTACATAAAATTTTGCTCACAGTGAATTGTTTCCAGAAAGTGTTGCACCAATGTAAAATCAATGTGTCATTATTTAGACCTCATTTTTTTCTATGTGCAATGAGAAATACATGAAAGTATTTCATTTTGTGATAACTGATACACAGAAATGACAGTCATGATGTGCACAGCTTTTCATTATTCTTATTTCTACTTGAAGTTTGGAATAAAATATGGGAAAAATAGGACAAAAACTTAAGGGTGTAGCTATTTCATGCACCCTGACTCTGTTGATTTTGGCTTAAAAATGTTGCCTGCTGGTCTGGACAAGGTACCAAGTCTCAAAAGCAGCCAGCTGGCTCAATATCTTAAGGCACTAAATCCCATTGACATAAGTGTTTTCCTTCTGAAGGAAAGACTAGCACACTATTATGATAATAGATAAAAAGACACTGAAATATTTTAAAATGAAGAAAAATCCAGCTGATCTGAGTCAAAGGCATTTTTTGCCTCCCTTCTCCTTCCCTCTCTGTATGAAATTTGAGTAGTATGATTTTTTTTGGGAGATTCCAGGGTTTTGAATTAACAGAATTTATTGCCACAAACAGTGAGAAAGGTACAAGGTTGCAAGGCTTCTGGACTTCCTGTCACTTCTTTGACTGAAGATTTCAGGCTAGTGGAATCTGCACTAGAATAGATGCTATTATAATGCTAGTACCTGTAGGCATTGATAAAGTGTATTGGAGTCCAGTCACGTTTATGGTGGAAACAAAAAAGTCATTTCCATGCAGAAATTACAAGGGAAGTATAAAATGAACAAGTTAAAAGAGAAAGAATAAAAGAAAAAAATTATTTGGTAATCTATCTTACCTGTTTCATGCATTAATAGCGTATAACATCAATTTATCTTTTTATTTGGGATTGCCTTATTCCCTGCCATGGTTCTCAAAAGGAATTCATCTGAGAGCTAACATGAGCTATTAAGATACAGAGACTTGTGTGAACCCTCCACATGCATTTGAATCATCTCAGCTCTCTGGTGGTCATAGCAGAATTGTATATGACAAATAATCTGGTGCTAACTGGGACCTACTTAGTCTGACAAATTAGATGTATTTAATACACTTGCCTTAGGGAACAAATGAAAAATAATGTGCTTTAAGTGTTTTCAAAAATAATTCCCAGTTCTCAAAATTCTGACAAAACAATTTTCTCCCAATTTTTCTGGCAGCTGAATATTTTTTCTCATGGTTCTAGTTGAAGAGATCTTGGTGGGAACAAGAAAGAACAGATTTATACCTCAGCAATAATGTGAAGGTGTAATCTTCTTGGAAGAAGAACAGATAAGCAATAAGCATTTGAATCTAGTCTACCTGATTTTTTCCTGATAAAGGCCTTGTTGGCATGCACAGACTATTGCTGGGCAGAGAAAGAGAGAAAGAACAAACAAAACTAAAACCCCAGATTTACTCTCAAAGGCCTCCAGTGCTATTAATATTCATGCCCAGCTCAGCATAAACCAAAGGGGCTGCCAGCGCTGGCAGCATTCCTAATGTGGTAGATCAAGGAAGAGCCACTTTGACCAAAACTACTTCATAGCTTTCATTATAATCTCCCTTGAAATGGAAAAGTACCCTCAAATCCACTTCAGTGTACCAGATCACTCCATTTATCTGCATGTTTGCTGTTGAGATTTAGTTGTGTAGATTTAGATCTGGTTATTCTAGACACTACCCTTAGAATTTTGGGCATTCAGAGACCCTTACCCTCTTTTCTCCGTAAGTTTGATGATATTGCTTTAAACAAAAAGGACTGAAAATAAAGCTCAGTGGCAAGCAAACTGGAATTTTTTTCTATTTTTTTTTTAATTCCATGGTAAAAAAAGTAATTAAACCCAGAATTCTTTCATTGTCCTCCAAGAGTCTGTCTGAAGTAATTTAGAGAAATTTCAGTGTGTCAAGTATTGCCAGACAAGTTCAAAAACAAAATGAAAGCAGATTTTCCAGATGAAATCTGAAAGCTTAGTCCTGAAAACTTTTTACCAGTAGTTTCAATCCATCCTTTACTCTCATTCAAAGATTATTACTGATATTTCAACAGACTGTAAAGTGAAAGTCTCCTGGTAAATATAAAAACATTCTGTACAATACCACTCTCTCAGTATATTTGAATTAGCTGCAGGCATCTCTTCTCCTAAGTGGACCTCATAAATTACCAAAATACTTATGTGGAAAACAGCTCTGTTGTGTTTTTAGGAAGAGATTGGGATGATTTTATTACCATGACATGAACATATCAAATTTTTGACTCAGCATGTCCTTTGTCTGAGATAATCTGACATGTCAGGTGTCTAGTATGAAAAGCATCTTTGGATGGAAACATTTCTTAGACTTTTAAGATATTTGCAAGAGTTACCTCAGCATCCACAATTTCATGGGCTGAGCCTTGTGTGTTTCCACCAGCCAGAACAATTGAAGTGCACCTTCAGCTGAGAGAAAGGCAGGAGGCAGCGCTACCATGTTGGAAACATTTGAGATTGAGGCCCTGAAGCAAGAAGAAAAAAATAAAGTGAAAGGGTTGTTGTCATGTCTAAACATGCCTGAGATGATTTGGGGCAGTTCTGTCTTTCACTTTTATATGAAATAAAATTGACTGCATTGGAATAGAAAAACAGTGAAAAACATGTTGTAGAATCATAGAATCACAGAATGCTTTCTATAAAACATTTAGACTGTTTAAATGAAGTTACTAGTCCTTTATTGGAAAAGTCAAACATGACTTTTAGTTGCTCCATCAAGATGTCTTGCACTCATCTGAATTTTGAGACAAATTTCTTTAGTGTCAGGACCACTGTACTATATTTTAAAATTTGTCTTTTTAAACACTCCACCTTAATTCTCTAGGAAATCCAGAATATTAGGGAGAAGATGAGGAAAAAAACGATATTCACTAGACACTTTTTTTTTTTTATGTGACAGAGCTACATTTATTTAGAGACCCTTGCCCAGCCACTTGAACTCTTCTAGATAGACCTTGACATTTATGAGCCAAAGAGAACAATTAACAACTCAATTGCCATAATAAATTAGCAATAAATGGAATTGTTATAATCTGTCTTTATATTATAGTCAACATTTCCAACTGCTCTGTTCCAACTAAAGTTCTGTAGCATTTAAAGTAGATTTCTTTAGACCATAAGCACTGTTCATACTGCTACTCTTACACGTCGAGCGGGCAATGTGAGGAAAAAAATAGAATATAAAGTAAAATTCATAAAAAAACAAAATTTCAGCACACTAGTAATAAATGGCTAGTACTGCATATGATGAAATGCATTTTCTGTGCCCTTGGAAAATGGCACAGCTATGCAAGACATTAATAACCTCATGCATGCTTCCTTATGATATACAATGCATGAAATAAATCAGAATGATTTTTCTGTGATAAAGCCAGCTATATAATACCTAGAGGTAGTCAATTAAGCAATTAGACATGACACTGGGTATATTGCACTAATTCATCTTAAGCTTGGTCATGAAGGGTGTTTTCTCTCTTGAGCCTTCCCCCACCCACTCCCAGGACTTTGAGTGGAAGATGAAGGTATGGAGCCCCCAGTAATTTGCATTTTGATATTTTCAGAGAATTTGTCCAGTTTCCATTCAGTTCCTGGCTTTGAGTGTAGAATTATGAATTGTTTTCAACATTAATCACTCTTCTTTATGTTTGCCTTGAGGTAAAAGGCATTTCACAAGTATAAATAAAGTTAGAAATATGACGTGTATGCTTATGTCTGCATGTTTATGTCTACTTAAATACTTATAGTTCCAAATTAAGGGAACATACCCTAATATAAAATTAGGGTATGCATGTGTGAGACTGCTTATCTTTTTCTAAATAATGTTTTTTCCCAATTTTTATTGATACATGTATATGTACATCATATGACTTGATATGAATGGTTTATTTTGCCTTAAAGCTAGAGTGAAAGGGTATTAGACTCAATTTGGATGAAAGACCCATTTAAATAGCTAAAGGGCTAGAAAGAGGTGCAGGAAATTGTCTGAGGAAGAAATGTATATGTGGACCGAGCAAAAGGTAGCTGCACAGCTATCCATCCACAGTTTAATAAGACTGTGGCTGAATGAAATGTGAAATTCCTTTTCTTTTCTTCTCTTTCCTTGCTGTAAATGCGAAGTCCACCTTCTTCTGAATGGAGATGGTTCTCAAGTCCCTTTGACATCTGTGTTGTGTGATTCTGGACCTGCTAATGCAGTTTATACCACCTGGTAACTCAGTTGGACCTTGGATATCCGAGCTCCTTGGCCATAGTGTGAATGCTGGTTGGAAAGAACTGTGGATGGAATCACATTTTCCCAAAATCCCTGAATGCCATTTACCTATTCAAATGTCTGTAAAATCTTCTATTCCTGCTCATTATTGATAATTTTCTCTACAAATAGCATAACAAACCAGACTGGAGAGATCTTAGGCAACGACAAGAGTACTACAGAAAATATTTTTTGGTATTGTATTATGTGTATTTTTAAATACATCATTCTCATTATATGACTAAGCAAAACTAGTGAGTAGGTAACTACATAGAAGACACAGATGTAGGAAAATATGGTTATTTTCTCATTATTTAAGAAAATAACCATGTACTTACTTTAATGTGTGCACTTCAGTGTCATTATGTATTTAAAGAAAGATCACTGAGGGGAAAAGTAAACATGACACCATGTGGGTAGGGTAAGAATATGTATTTTTACAACACATTTTAAGAAAAGACAAACAAAATGTGATGTGCATCTCATAGTCCAAGCCCAGAGAAGCCTGAAAATTCAACTTCTGCAAAATAAAAATAAAAATCTGTATTCATTACATACTGAATTAAAATAGTTACATTTATGTTGGACATCTTAGATAATCATTATGATAAGATAAGCTTGTGGATGGAATGTTTACAGGAATGTTTTGGCTATGTTTAGGTGTTCTTTAGAAAGTTTAGAAATCTAAAGAACATTACTTAATCAGTCCAATTTTTCCTTCTCTTTACTGCATGTGTTGTAAAGAAGTGTTTGGATATATTCTGAAAGATGCCATGAAAAAAATTGTGTCATGAATGTACCATTAATGTTTTTATGAATATTCATAGGTTTATAAAGCCAATTGAAAAACTTCCATTTGGGAAAAAAATTACAGAACTCCGTAGTAAATTTACCAGAAAATAAATAAATTTACGTATTGTCAACACATGCCACAGTAGACAGCTTTAATTACCAAAACCACTCAATCAATAGATAGAGAAATTCTGTTTCAGCCATTCAAATTTTGCTGTTTTATGACGGTAGGAAATACAGCCCAAGTCCCCATTCTACCTAAGTTTCTGCAGTAAGTAGGGATATGTAGTATAAAAAGAGAATTACAAGTTCATTAGGCAATACTACCTTTACATCTCAAAGATCAAATAGTTGTAAGAAAGAGCTGCAGGCCATGCCTGAATGCTATTTTGCTCCTCTCCAGGCCCTGTAAGATCTTATTTTCTTTTGGTGCTGTACTGTACTGATAAAAAGACAAATCTCTTGCCACTGTTCTTTTCATGAGGAAAAAAATAAAAAACAAAGGAAATTCCTAGTGCCACCTATTGGTACAGTTTGAAAACAAGTAGCAAATTGGCTCACCACTTGTAAGATAGAATGTGAAAAATATGACCTCTTGAGTATCAAAGGAGGAAATAAATCTGTTCACAGTGAATTCTTTTTTTTTTTTTATAAACAAGAATTTTAAATATTTTAAGAAAGGAGCATCAGTTCTTAGTTCTTAGCAGAAATATGTATCCTCTCCTGCTGTATGAGGCATTTAAGGAATAAAATAGAGCTCAAATTTAAGTCCTTTCATAACTTCAGTTGAATTAAGTTGATACAGAACCAGAATAGCTGTTGATAAGAAGGGTGAAAGAAGAAGGAAAAGTCCTCAGGAATTATGAAAGAAGGTTGATCAACGGCAAAAGAATTAAAAGTAGTAAGATGTCACATAGAGCTCAATATCTACTGTTTTGATTTCTTCCTTGATTTCAGAAGGCATAGCCAACAAAACTGAAAGTAGCAGCAGAATTGAAGCCATCATTGGTATCTCACAGTTGTCTCATCACTCCAACACACTCCTGCCCATCCTTTAACACTCCAGACATAACAGTTATTTCTTTTTCCTTTACCCAAGAAAACACAGAAGCTTCTGAGAGCAATTAATCTCAGCAGTCACAAACACCTTATCTTTGAAAGGAGCTCTCTCCATTCACTATAGAAGAAGACTAGATTACTAGTTTGGAGTAGACATGTAACTTTGAGATGGCTAATGGTAGATTAATCTGAATGCTGAGATGAGGATAAAAACTTAATTAAAAAGAACCAAAAAAAAAACCAAAACCAAAAATAAAAACAAAAAACCAAAAACAAAAGCAAACACAAACAAACAAAAAATATGAAGTAACTGCCTACACCACCGTAATTACATAAGGTATGTAAGCACATGTCTAGGTTCAAGAATGGGAACAGCTTTACCAAAGTCAATTAAATTGTTCATTAAAGATGTTGGAAGGGAAAATTAAATTTTTACAGCAAGCTTCACATTGTTTGCATTTAACAAATTTCAGATTGGGGTAATTATAATTTTCCTGAAAAGTTTAATGGCATGCTACTCAATGGTTCCATAAAAAGTTTTTAAACTATTTACTGAAGTCTGTTCTTAGTAAAAAAAAATAAATTTATTAACCATTTGAAAAAACTTTCTCCGATTTCTAGAAATATTGATTAAATTTTGAAGTGAAATTAATTATAAACAACATCTATGAAAAAATCTTTGCTTGCACAGGATATTTTTTTCGCAACTGAAGCAACATTTTAATGGAGACATATGAGATGCTTGAGTCATCCTTACTATTTTTACTCTTGAAACTCAGCAGTAGTAAATAATTCTACTGAATTGGGATTAGAACCTAAAGTTCTATATAAGAATTCATATCTGGAAAAAACCCCAGTGGTAAAGCCAATTAATAAGTATTTCACCCACTCAGCTTAGGACTGACAAATGGGAATTCACACAAGTATGTTAGGAGTTTAAACTCTGCTTTAAACTTTTTCCTACTACTTTTCATAAACTGGCTTTGTCCTTTGAGAATCATTAAGATTTACCTATTCCTAATAAGCAAAGTTTACTTTATTTATTTAAAATATCCTTGTCAGAGAAAGAGCAAATGAAAAAGCACAACCAGGAGAGGAAAATGTAAAATAGAGAAGTTGAAACAGCAGAACCCCCCAGGATGAAGGTGGAGAACACAGGTCAGAATATAAAAGTGGAGAAGTAGGGAACAAGAGCCAGACTAGAAAGAAGCAGGCAGGAGAGTAACAGCCTGTTTTCTCTCCTGTTGTAGTCAGTGGGGAAGGCCTGTTGACTCAAAAAGGAAAAGATCAGACCATCTTTAGAGCATGTGTTTATTTTGCTGTCAGGTTGGTATTCATGCCTTTATGTAAATCTAAGTCCATGACATAGGGCTCCCTTCATTTTATCTAGAATCTCCTCCTTTAAGTTCCTCTGAGCTTCTTTTTTCTCCTCATGGATGCTAGCTATGCTGAATTCAGTTACACTGCTGCTTGTATATTTGATTAAAAAATAGTTGTCTGAGTTATTTGAAGTTCTGCTAGGAGAAAGACTTCATTGTTCAAGGGTTATTATTACTCTGTCTCACGCTCTATTTCTCTCTTTCTCTCCTAAGGTACTGCAGTGCCTATAATGAAGTGAATCCAAATGACTACTTTGAGACTGGCAAAGAACCTGACATGCACACAAAATATTCTTTTAACATTGGTCTGAACTAATCATCCAAAGGGATTTTCTGTTTCATTTATGGGATTTGATTCTCCCATGTGTTTTTCTTCTAATGTGATTGTACTGATGCAAAATCAGAAGCACTGGTAAAAAGTCTGGCATGCTTTCAGTCTGCAGGACTTCATAAAAATTCTGGAGAGGCTGAACTAGCCTCTAGCTGATAATGAGGGCAGCCTGATGGAGTAATAGCAACACAGAAGGCATTAGCACCTGTAGGGCAAATTCCCTCCTGCTTCCCTTTTTTTCACTATACAAATTCAAGAGGATGTGGGCTTCCTTTAGCAGGCGTAAAGGAGGTAAAGCCGTGTGAGTGCCTGACACTTGAGTTTCTATTCCCTTTGTACTGATTTGATTATCACAAGGAACTGGTAGGTTAAAGGCTCTGCTATGAAGGACTAAATCAGATGATGATATTTTGTCAGTGAAAGAAAGCTTACGAATAAAGTCACACAATTTAAGGTTTTAATATAAACTTCAGGATGACATTTAGCGTTTTCCTCTTTATTATTTCAGGGGTTTTTGGGTTTTTTTTAGCAAGTCTCCCAAAGAGCGAAATTGGCAGAGAAGCCTGAGCAGTGGTATCAGCAGATCCTGACAATATTTGCTCTGGAATGAGCTGCACTTTTTTTCTGCATGTTGTGATCAGTACTGCCTCCAACTTCCACTACTTGTCACACAGTCTTTTCAACAGGCTTACTCATTCTGATACCTTAATAATTTTTTATCATTCCCTTTTTGGTATTTTGTCCTCTCCCTGCCTCTTGACATGCTTTTACAATTAAACTTTTTTTAAAAATAATTTTCAACAAATCAACAAAGTAACATGTTATTTCAAGCGAACTTAGCCCTCTTTTTGCATGTTTTGACTTTTCTTTCCATTCCCTACAACCACTTACCAGGCAAGCTCCAGGCCTGGAACAATGAATCTTCTTCTATACTACATCACAAGCATGGACTTGAGCATGCTTTTGATAACAAATTGTGATTATAATTTCTATATAGAATTTTTGAGGAAAGGTTTTTCAGCTATCTTGTAACTGTAATTTTGAGTGTGTAACCTGATGTGTAGGCTTAATGTAAGGAAGGATAGGAGTGGTACCACCTGTAGCTTTGAGATTTTGCTAGAACATTTTTTCCCACTGAAGTTATAGAAAAAATATAAGAATAATCATGCTGTAAATCAGAGCACAGATCTATCCCTGTCTAAGTCCTCTTAAGCTTTAAAGTGATTGAACAAAGAGATGTGGGATTTAACCTGCATTTAAAATGTCCTAAAGGTAAGATTTCTGACCATGTGCCCTATCTTTCCCATTTTACTGACATGTAGTGCAACAGGAGGAGTAGTGTAGATAATTGCAAGCAAATTATTACAATAAATTCATATGCTTTTTAAGGTATATGCATGGAAATATATGCCATGATATAAGTTATGTAGAGAAGATGAGTGAGTATTGGCTTCACATTGTTGTGTACCTGGACCACAAAGCGAAATTCACATCTAAGGAGGATGAAAAGCTTTTGTATTGTTGCAGTAGTTAAAGAGTATTCGCCTAAAAAAAAAAAGGTTTTCAATATGAACAACATACCTAGGCCACACAGACTAATAAAACTTTCCTTCTAATTTAAGAGCAAGGAGGAATTTTCCTTCACTCCTTTCTTTGCCTCCCGCAAAAATAATGATTAATAGTCTGGGATTTTTACCAGGCAGATTACATTTCAAAATGTTCTACAAGTGCTCTAACAGTGGAGACATCCTTTGCAGGGACCTTGAGTCCAGGCTTTTTAATTTTTGTGGTCAATGCCCACTCTGAGTAGAGAGGCCTAGATTTGGTACAGGCATTTTTCACTGCTGCCATTTGCTCCCAGATTCATAAAGTTCTAGGACAATCCTAATAGCAGCTGTAGACCTAAAACTGAGTCAAGACAAGATCTTTTTAATGTACAATAAATGGGGAAGGAGAACTACCGTGCTTTCAAATAATACATGTTTTTTTAACTTTCTAATAGTTTTCCCAAGGAATGTTCAATTCATTCTACATACATCAGAATAATGGTGGCATAATACTCTCCCCTTTAATAAATAGATACACTCTTCTACACAAACTTTTAACCTACCAAATCAAACACTACCTCTTTTTTTTGAAAAGTTGTGTTTTGAAAGCATCAAAAGAAAAAACTTCAAAACTTCTGTGGGAAATTTATACCTCATTCCATAACTTCTTTTGTTGCTAAATAAAACCCTAAATCTCTTCAATGCCTTTATAAGGAGCTTTGCTTCTCAGATGCATTAAACCCACCCACTTCCTCTCCATATACTATTGTCATCCCCTTTGAGGTTTGTTTCCTTGTTTGTCCTTTTCAAATGCTAGCATTTCTAAAAAGGATCTTTCAAAGACATTGTACTCAAGCCTTGATGGAAAAGAATATTCTCATCGATACAGCTGCCCATGCTTCTTTCACTCTTTTTGAAAAGGAATCTAAAAAATAACAAATATTAAGCTACTAGAATGGACTTTTTTTCAAAGCATCTTCTTTGTTTCCCTCCAACATTTTAAAAAGAGGATGATGTTCTCCAGGAAAGTGATTCCTCCCACTGAAGCTGACAGGAGTTCTGTTTTTAAAACAGGTAGAAGTTGAAGTTGGCCCAGACTGGTTTGTACACCTCAAGGATGTATTGTATAAGTATATAACACAAGAAAGATGTATGCAAAGCTTCATGGGACACAATAGGAAAATATTGAAATGGTTTTTTACAATTTAGAAATGGAAATCATTTTATGCATGTATACCATGCACTATACTGTAGGTAAAAGCCTCAGACTTCCATGTATGTGCTTGCTGGCCATAGGCTGGATTTGTAGCTCAGGTAAAGCAGTGTAAATCAAGAGTAATTCCATTAAGGTAATTAAGTTAACATACCAGTATAAGCCTGGAAGAAGTGTGTGAAGATTGAAACTCTGTAATTACGTTTGTTTCTAGAACAGATAGAGCATCATTGATATTTAAAAGGACACTGTTCAATAAATTGCTACCAAATGAAACACTGAAAAAAAAAAGAAGCTTACAAGATATAAATCCATGTAAACCTGTTTTAATAGCAATTTTTATTTATTAAACTTTGCCTTAAAAATAGGGAGGCTCAAAAGCTCTAATAACTAGCACAACCTGACATTGCCAGAGCACCAGTTCATAAAAAAAATGAAGCCAAGAAAATTCATACGGTTTGATAAATGAGTGAAAAGGCAAAAATTTTGATTTTTTTTTCTTATTTGGATTTTTAAAATTTCTTTATGGTTTTAATATTCAAAAATTCATTTAACCATGTAGTTTTGAAGTTTCGAGTAGGATTTATATAAACTTGGAATGACTCTATCCCCATCTGTGGATTCCTTGTAAGTTAACCCTAAAGGATTTGAGTGTCCAAGGTTAAAAAGAAATGGATCAGGAAATAAACCTATACAGAGAGTAAATGATAAAAAGAGATCACTGAAATAGCTTGCTATTCCAAAATGTTGTTACTAAAATAGATGTGGATGTCTGATCAACCAGGGAGCACCAAACCATTTTCTGCAAAATGTTTAACTCTAATAAGTCTGATTGCTTGTTCAACATAAAAAGACAGTCCAGAACTTTTTTTAATCTAGAAAGTAACTTTTTTCCCCTGTGAATTATGAGATTAGGGCAATTTATACTTTACACACTTTCTGCTTTTTTACTTTTATTTATTTTTAAATGGATTGTAAGTTCCTTTTTCTCTAGAAAATATTTAACAAGAAAACACATTAAATAGCAAATTTATGAGATTTATCTCAAATTAATTAAATAATCTGAAATATTATCATTGCTTACTAAGAATTTTACCAGAATTTTAATAATTTCTGCAATATGCTTCAAAAACACTAGCCTGGTTTTGAATTTTAATGTTTGGCATTCTTAAATCATTGACTGGCAGATACTTTGAATCTCCCAATTTTTTAATGCCTCCCTCTTCTTGAAAATTTGCTTTTTCTTGAGTAGTCATTGATACAATTTTACATTACCCTTTTCAGTCCCTAGTTCATTAACTATTTCTCATTCTGCTTTAGATGAGTGATTAATTTCTAATAATTTTGCTATATAATAATAGAATTAGTTTTTATCTCTGTCAGATTCCAGATTAAGGGATCAAACTAAGGAGAAATTTTTGGATTAGGGGATAAATTAAGGACTAGTTACTCGAGCAATTAAATCAGCGAGTTAGCAAAATATGTTCATTTACTTGCTTTGAATCTTGGACTGATTTCAAGACTAAAGGTGAATGGGTTAAAGGAAGGGAAATATTATCTTTGTGTTTTCTTAACCCCTGGATTTATTAGAAAGATAACCTGCCATTGGAGAAAATTTAAAGTAACATCATGACATTCTAATTTGCACCATCTGTTGATAATTGCCAATTCCCTAACATGTCAAATGTGAAAGGCTGAGGGGATGGAACAAAGGTGGATATGCTTCGTGCATACCAATCAGTTTTCTTTGTAACAGGGGGGAAACTACAGCATCTGAAAAAGAGCCTACTTCAGGATAATAACAAAAATAGCAGCATGAACTACTAAATTGTCACAAAACAAGGTGGAGAAAGGAACATCTGTCTCCCCACAATTTGTTACAGCAGCCACAGAACATTTCTGTGCTTGTGCTTTTCCTCAAGGATGATATTTAACAGAACACAGCCCATGAAAACAAGACATGTTTTTTCTTAGTCCTGAAAACATTTCCTTGAGTATACAAGTTTAACTCTTCTCTTAAAGGACAGCCAAGTATCTCTTCTCAGATCAGCATAACTGGAATTGATGCTATAAAGGTTGTACTTGTTTATAAGGCTTCCCTACCACCAATCTCTGCTGTTAAACAGATGGAACGAAATGAATCAATCAGGTAAAATTATACAGCTTTTAAGTGCAGCAACAACATGAGGGTCCCTGTAAATTCAGGTGTATTTGTTGTCCTCATCTTATTTACTCAGGCTGTGAACTGACACTGAAGAGGTCTGTAATTCTAGATGTTACTTTTCCTCAGCTGGAGAGTACAGTACTAAAACTCAGCAAGTGTAATATCTCCCACAAACACTTCCTAATCTGATTTAAATATAAATCATCTGAGTTATTCTGAAGAGTTCAAACAGGAAGCACCCCCACCCTTCTTTCTATTTGCACAATTGAGAGGGTAGGACCTCTGAAGAGTGAGCACTGAGGAGCATGTTTGGGCCATTCTGCTTGTAAGAACAAACTTTAATCTTCTCTCTGTTCATCCTAATCCTATACTCTGAACAGCAGGAGAAGCTAGTATGACTACTAATGCTATTAAAAAAAAAATCTTTTGAAGAATATTTTTTGCCAGCCACAAGTTTTGACATTTTCTAAAGGAACTCAAAGCTAGTTCATTTAAACAAGTGAGATATTTCCTCAATATATCTATGGCTTTTCTTAATTTTTAAATGTGGTATGTTAGACTTGAAAGGAAAGAAACATACAGAATTTTCATGTTAAAAAAAAAAAAAAATTCATTGGATCTTTTCTGTTCCCTGCTGTTCATTCATGTAAATTGTTTTGTTTCTCTGTATGAACATACATAAAGATTCTAGCTATATTGCAGAGAATTAGGCTGATGATATTAATATAGAAAAGAAAAACAGACTCAGTGGCTAAAAGTTGCTTTTATATTTCTGTATGATCAATGAAACTTATAGAAAAAAGAAAATTTCTGATTCTCCTGTATCTGCTTTTCTTGTTCTATAGCTGTAGGAGGAACTCTGGTTTAGAAAATCTTCACAATATCATGTAAATACAGTAAGAAATGTGTAAACTAAAGAAAAATAATCATATTAACAGCTTAAAGGAGTCTTTTACTGGGAAAGTTATGAAAACTTTTCTCATATCTGAAGATGGAATATGAAAGCAACTATTGACAGTTGAAGGTGAAAGCAAATATATTGTTTCTGTCTACTTACCTTTTGTTTAAATTGTTTCAAGATAATTTTTTTTTTGTTAGAATTGAACTGATTTAAATCTGTTTGTTCTGCTGCTGCTCTTTTTATAGCATCTGTAACATTAGTTTCTGTTTAAGTAACTGTTTGCTGATGGACAGTAGACCACCAGCTAATCCCACAAAGAAAGATATTGTATAATCAGTGTTCAGGTAGAGATTTATTGATTCTCAGTTTTTTGTTCCTGCCATTGACTAGAGCAACTGCACAACATCTGCAGTCAGATCACTAAAATGATGATAATCTCACAAGTTAACCAGAGATGGCCTCGTTCTATATTTAGAGAAGAGACTTTCAGGATGATGTCATGATGTTCTTCACAATACTATAAACTCATTTATATGGGCACGTTCTCCTCTTAATATCTTCACAAAACGAATTAGTAAGGAGGAATTTAAATTAAGGTCTTACATATTTTACCAATAGAGATTGTGTCAATATACTCTTCCACTTGTTCCACATACCAGATATATTTCCTACTAGAAAAACCTCATTGTTACATTTGTGGGTTTCTCTCTGTCTCTCTGAAAAGAGCAGTGCTTGCTTTAAAATTGCAGGAGTTGGATGCTACATTATTTCACCAGCCAGTCACCAAATCAACATGAAGCTCTGAATGATTAAATGATTTTGCATAAGTAGTTATAGTAGAAACTGTTTGGTCATTCACAAAAAAAACCCCAGTGATTATCTATTTCTTGTCACTTATTCAATTCACATTATAAATAGAGATAAATGAAGAGGCTGTTTGTTGTTAAAATTCTCATTTCTGAGTAGTCTACTGCTGAAAAAAATACAAGAATCAGAGAATGAATCCAACTAGTCCATAGCATTCAGGAACTGAATGGAAAGAGGATCCAGATTTTATTTAAACCAAAGGAGAAAAATCATCTGAATCATATAAGGAACACAAAAGTGTAGGAAGACAAATCATTTACTGTTCATGTTCCAAATATAACTGCATAAATAAGTAACATAGAGAAATATGGGAATGAAAACAGACCAAATACAAACAGAAAATAGAATATATAGGAAAAAAATGAAATTTAAAAAAAAGAAGAATCTGGAAAGGTTTACACTTCTATGCTTGTGAGTCAAGCCATAGAAATTGTTTCAATCCCATGAATTAAAAAGATTGAGAATAGAAGAATCAGTGATAATATGCTACGAGAGTACTAAGATATCTCTCTAAATTAATATTTTCCTCATTTTTCTATTAATCTGATGATGATGATGATTATGATGAAAACACCAGTAAGGTGATGACTGTGTGAATAGTGGTTATTATCCATTCTAATGGATATTACTGCAACTGGGATAGATCCAAAATATGAAGAGCTTATAACATCCAAAGTAGAGGAACAAAGCCTTTTTATTCCAGAATTCATAGCAAAATGAAACACAGAATTGCAGACTTCACAGCCAGATTTTGTAGTAGTTTTTTTTCTTTTTTTAATTTCCTGGGTTGTTTCATATCAGTGGAGAATAGAAGATAAGGTGGGAAAAGGAGGGCAGAATGACAACCCATTAGTCTGATAAATAATAATATTCAAAGCTTCTTCTGAAAGGCATTTTGAAAGAAAGAATAAGATATTGCTAGTCTAACCTGATAGAATGCATTGAAGAATGATTGATTTTCTAGATGGGAAAAGAGAGCAGATCTTATCAGTCTGATACCACACAGGAATTGTTAGTTAAGAGGAGAAAAAAGGGATTAATCTGGGAATTATAAAGTGGAGAAGGGACTAAAGGAGGGGTGACAATAGGAGTAAAGAACAGGAATGAGCCCAGGTAGAGGGAGGCAACTGTAGTTCCTCAGTGATTGGTCTCTTGAGTGGTTTCACTAATGTTTTCTTTAATAACCTTGAAAGGAATATGATACTGAGTTAAATGAAATATGTAACTTGTTAGGAAAATTGGGATATCATGTAGAAAGAATTGGATGACCCTGAGTACTGGAAAAATAGGAGCAGAATGAGATTCAATAGTAAGAAATATATGATTGTGCATTTAGGAATTAATAATAACATTTTTTTTCAGTAAATCAGAAATTCATTATTTGGAAATGACTGAAGAAAAAAATTTGTCTCTACATTTCATAGACAATTATGTTCCATCATGACAGTATGACCATGACAAAGAAAAATGTGACCCTACAAGGTGTCATTTGAAGTGTTTTCAGAGAATACAGGCAGGAATCAATGACATTGTTTTTCATGACATTTCACTTTTGCCTTGTACAATGTATGTAATTCTGATCAGATACAACCAAAAAAAGATTTATTGAAACTTGAATAGATTGGAGAAAGGTACATAAGATCAGGAGAAAGCCTTCTTACAAAAAGAAACAAAATGTTATTGGGTATTTAAAAGAAAGTCAAGAAGGATTTAAAACATATACAAGGTGTGAACAACAACAAAAAAAAGTTTAACTCTTTAAGTGATAATTGTGATTTAGGATTTAAGCAAAACAAAAGACAATTAGCCAGGTCATGAATAGACATAGATAAGAAAGGATAACAAGATTTTTGACTTAAGAGCAATGATTTATCTACAGAAAGAGCACAATCCCCAAAAAATCTGACCTATTTTAAAGTGGAATTTGTTTAATTTATTAAAAGAATTATGT
This sequence comes from Ammospiza caudacuta, assembly GCF_027887145.1. Lineage (NCBI taxonomy): Eukaryota > Metazoa > Chordata > Aves > Passeriformes > Passerellidae > Ammospiza > Ammospiza caudacuta. The sequence goes on along the minus strand of NC_080595.1, from coordinate 105,976,064 downwards.
GTTATAGATACCTGTAACATCAGAAACTGAACTACATTTCAAAATTAATTTTATCCTAGTCCAATGCTCCTAAGTGGTTGCTGACTTACCAGTGAGACAGACTTATCACCTTCTAATGTAAATCAAAATGTCAAATTTCAGCCCTTGGTCATGCTGCCAGAGGAAATCCCTAATCAACATCAGCAGCACGTGATATATACAACTTTTTGTTGAACTAGATAATGCCTGTCAATTGAAGTTGAAAATCTTTGTTATGTTGTTATATTTCCAATTTTAATTTTTATAATTTAAAAAAACCAAAGGCTTTTATTTGTCTGCATTTAGTGTCGTTGTGCTATTGTATTTACCTTCCAGTTTTTAAAAGGTAGGCATAGAGGGTAGGTGAGTAACTGGCATGATTGCAGGTGTGAAGAGTCTTTCAGGACTTTCCAGGCACTCCAGTTAGAGCTATGTATGACCCTTTGGGAAGGTAGGGACCATCTGTTTCTAATGGGATAAAGCTTCTGCTTCTAACCCTGCAGGGCTGCAAGATATTGAACTCACAGTCTTTTTTACATTTAAGGCAGAGTGCATTTTGAAAGGAAGTGGGGGAGAAGGACAGAAGCAATTCTCTGGCAGTTATTGTTTGAAGTGACTCTGAGTTCAGAATGGCAGAAATAATCTATGAAGAAATGATACAATGCAGGAGAGAATAAAACATTATATAGCTTAATATATTACAGTCCTCAAAATCAGGACATGGATAACTCATGACACATTTATCACTCACAGAGCTGATTTAACACTCCATTCTGTAGAAGAAAACTGGTTTTAGACTTTGTGAATTCATGGGGACAGTGTGACAAAACATTCAGATATCTGTAGATAGTTAGACCATGAGGACTGAAAACGATAATTTTAACTTAGCAAAATCTTCAAAGGAAAAAGCTGACTGTGTAAAAAAACAGTAGGATCTCTACTAACTAGAGAATGAAATTGAGTCCAACCAAAAAGGTACATCAAAAAGGTAAAGCAAAGGAATGTAAAATGCTGTTCCCCTCCATTGATGCTTCAATATAAACTGAAGAGGAATCCAGCTGCCCAATAGAGTTGACGAAGGACTTCTTCCCTAAAAATTTGGAGAATTGGTTCTTGCAGGGTGACATTTCAGAGATACCTGAATTCCCTGCACCCACAGTGGTGTGAGGTGATGTCCCTTGGAAAGGGATATGTTGTATGCTTCACTTCAGATCCTGCGGCAGGTGAGAGAGCCTTTGCTAGCAATGTTCTACATACTACTAATATTCTGTAATGGCAACATAGTGACAAAAAGATGCCTCCTTCCATCATGTCATCCTGAAATTAGGATTTAGGTCTCCTCACCTCTTTGTCTCAGAATTCAGGAACAAAGGGGAAACATGAATTGCCTTCATTTGGGATCCCTCTTGCTCACAGCTGCCTTTGTCAAAGTGCTGGCCTTTATACCAAAAGTTAGCAGTAAGGGCAGCCTTAAAAGATGAAGCAGGACACCAGTCTCAGAGTTGGGACAATGATTTCATTTTAATTTCGTTCCTTTCTTGCCAGATAAGTACCAGTCTTGCTTTGCTCTTGCCCCATGACTTTTAACTGCTTCATTGTAAACCAGCTGAGTGTTGCAAAACTCCACAGACCTGAGAGTTTGGGCACTTTGTCAGCCTATAACTGTTCAGTCCCCTCTTGTTGAGTAGCTTAGGACCTACAACAGGATTCTACTACTTGTCTATATCAACCCTTTACAGAAAGAAAAATAAATCCCAATCAAGAGGCAACATGCCAGAGGTTGCTAAACATAATTTCATAGTTCATAGTTGTCAAGCTTCCTTAAAGGCTTTGACAGAGTTTGGGTGTCTATTTGCACTGCCTGGTGTGAATGCAATTCATCTGTCTGGGCAATTAAAATTAAGCACCCAGAGGGCTTTAATCTAAGAATGAAAATTCTGTATTTAAATGCCTTAGGAATTACACTATTTCAAAAAGTACAAGAGCATTGGACTTATTTTAGGTACTACGGTGGATTTACAGCAGAGTGTATCTCACCATGAATTCCTAGACTTGGATTTTCAAAAAAACTGCAAAAAGGTGCACACTAAGAATGGATTTTAAAAGTAAGTTGACAGGTTGCATGTTTCTTGCATATTAATTAAGTCTTGTAAATAGGCTTTATTCACTATAGAAACAACAAAATTTAATTTAACATAACTTTCTCTTTTATTATGAAAAATATAATATTATTTACTTGTGTACACATACATATGAATAATACATATTTATGACATAAGTTTAAGAGCCAAATGACCTATATAGTTTATTTACTATGTAGTTAAGAGAAACCCACTTTAATAACTTCTATTTTTAAATACAAGGCAACTAGGAATAGATTAATGAGGCCTAATACTATGAAAAGAAAAAAAAAAAAAATTAACGATTCATGTGGAGATAATACTTCACAGCACAAGCCAGTAGGGGACTATTCTCCATTAGAAGCCTGAGTTCTGTGAAGGCTCAATGATGCAAGTGAATGCAGTATAATATTAGTAGATAGTTCCAGTTTGCAGAACTGTTGAAATTCTGTTTTGTAACGGGATGTTATAGACAGATATTAAAAAGCTCAGCCAAACACCTTTGGTCCTGCTGAAACCCCTGAGATAGTCATCTTCCCCAAACATCAAAACAATAATATGCAAGGTTACAAGAACAACAAAATTGTTTGAAATGTGGAATTCCTGCACTAAATGAAATTAAAAGAGCCTATTCTAGTAGGTCCCAACCTTGTAAAGAGTTCACATTCCTATGTTTAGCTGTGTGAATAGTCATATTGATTTCATATTCAAAACTCTTCATGGGATTAAGGTTTAAATTGGGGTCAGATGTCTCTGGTCACTTCTGTTGCCCTTCTTGAACTCCAAGGTACTACTCACATGCTCAAAATTAGATGTTTGCAAGGTCAGAGTCTCAGTCTGGAAACAATGAAAGTAAAAGCAGATACAATAGAGAAGTAATTTTGCATGGTAGAATGATTTAAAAAAGTAAAACAAAAAGCTTCTTTTTATATCCAATTATGAAGATGCTTACAATGAGTTGCATGACAAATCTTGGTGATAAGTCCCTCAGGAACATGTTTCCTGATATCAGTTTGGATTCTCTCTCATAAGATTTAGAAAAGGAAATTGGGATAGGCTTGTAGGAGAGATTTGCGTGTTAGTCTTCAGGCATATGATTACTTAATAAGTTTAATAATTCCAAATTTTATGCAGTAGATGAAGATGTATATGTTTCACATGCCCAAAATAATCAGGGCACCTAAAAGAGGACAAAAAGCCAAAAAAGAATGGCTAGATCTCTAGCAGCCTGAACTACTCTACTTGCTTGTCTTGCTTTTTTCTACACTGTTGGGTAGGACTTTGAGTTCCCTTCTTACCCTATATCTGGTGTTGCTCCATTATTGGCCTTATGAAGGTCCTTCAATGCACTGATCAATCACTTCTATTGTCTGATTTTCTGTAGATATATTGAGCTGAGGTCATGCAAGAAAGTGTCCGAGTACTAGAATCTTTCAAAGGAAATCATAAGAATATCTGACCACAGGGAAGAAAATGGAGCACTAAATTTTCCAGTTATGGACTTGGAATATCACAAGACTCTTGAAGAGCTCTATTTCATCAGAAACTCCTGAGATATACTCCTCCAAGGACAGAAGAATCACTATTGCTGATATCTGTTCAGCTTTCAGAAATATTCACGAGTCTTGGATTAAGCATTAGCATTAAGATTGGTGTCTTTAGTATAGATTAAAGACACCAATCTCCTCTGCCTTCTTTATCTCACCCAAAGAACTCACAAAATAGCAAAAAATATATAATTCCCACTCCCTGCTCTCCCTTTCCCTTCCTCCGTTACTAAATCAGTATGGACAATCATCTACTGTGAAAATGGAAACCACCTGGTTAAGGAGGGGGAACACTTAGACTTCTAACTGATGAAGCTGTTTCACTATTTCTGGATAATTTATATTTCCTCAAGAAGAGGGTGATCTCACATTCCAGGTGAGTGCTCTAACTGGCAGGCTGGCAAATTGTTCTGCTCTACCTCTGGCTCCTCTGTTATTCAATTATTTCCTGGTAAATGAGACAGAAGAGGCAGAGAAATTCCCATCCTGGAATACCTTATCAGTGGTACCCTCAGGCAGCTTGGGTTCAGTCAGAAGAAAATCAAAATTTAGCTCCCTCACATCTCACCAACCACTGAATTGCCCCTTCAACATTACAGAAGTTTTGCCTTTCTTATAGTCTGGCTACTGTGGATCTATCCAGGTAAAAGTGTTCTGGAAATACCTGTTTTATTAATCAAGCTGATATTTAAGCAGGATCTTAGCACTTCACTCTTTAATGCTAACAGAATTAAACTATTGTGCATGACAGGATTAAATGGCTAGGAGAACTTCACTAATGGGAATTTAGGCGCTCAAGGGCTTTAACACTGACTCCTGCACAAAGTCAGGAGGTGGAGGGCTGTGAAACCCAGTAGTGCTAAGGAGAAAGGTGTGCTTTACCACTCAGGAATGAAATCCTTGGAGTGTACATCAATGTTTCATCTGGAGAGCAACCCCTTGTCTCAGGTGTTCTATAATTAATAGAACACAATATTGAATCCTATTTTAAGGCAAATTATATTCAATAATCAAATAGAGATGACAGGTATGACTGAATACAGCTTGCAATTTTCTTTAGCTAGTGTACATATAAGAACTACTTTAACGACTCACACTATAAAACAATCACTGATCCTTAGTTACAGAGGAAATATTTTTGTGTGTGTGGCAATGCAAAATCATTGGGGTTACTTTCTCTTTCCCTGAGCAGTTTTTGCTGAAAGTTCTGCTATGTTTCTTCTTCTGTTATATTTTCAAAATCTGTATCCCCATGTGGATGCATGGATACATCTTCTGCATTGCATTCCCAAGTATGAGCTATCAAAGAAACAAGCAAGGAAACTGAACGTTATGCTTAAAAAAATGAACTGAGAATTTAAAGACATAATCAGCATACTTGGATATTGATAAGATGCTTGTCTATTCATTTTACTGGCATTCAAATAAACACCAAATACAATAATTGAGAAAGAAAGATTTCTGGAGAGCTCGTGAAAAGTAAACACAGAAGTCATGTAAGCACTTTCAAAAATCTCACTGTGTGGATGAGATTCATTCCCCTTAGAGCAAGAGCTAGTCTAGTCTAAGAAATCTCTCAGGTGTCCTTTTCTAATCATTGAAGAGCAAGAGGCATTTCCAGAAGGCAACTTTTCTAAGTCCTCACGGAAGAGGAGGAGAATTCTAAGTCTAATTTTTATTTGATCACTCTTAGATAAGTCCTACATTTAATTTTCTATAACACTCAATTCTTGTCAAGATTAAGAGTATGGATGTTTTCTGACTTGTTAAAACTAATGACAAAAAGTCAAGTGTGTTTAGTTCACTTCTACTTCATTCCTTAGTCCAGACTCCCTCTGGTACAGACTCCCGACACACTGGCCATTGTGCTAAATCACTCAAAAAGTTGTCAAGTTTAGGATGATTATTGTAGGAAGTGTGGAGTCCACACTTGTCAAAAGTTCAAAGATGCTTAGGCTGATATTCCTAATTTTCCCTGGTTTTTTGTTTCTTTTTCCCAATGTATAACAAGGTCAATAGTGTATATAGTAAGACAAAAAGTAAAAGTAAAAAAAGTTAACATTGGTTTTCATTAATGTATTTTTTACTTTGAAGAAAACTGCATATATGTTATATATAATGTTCATTTTTTGCTGTGTTTTTAAAATGTATTTTTCTCAAAGTATTCTTCCAAGTTTTTCAGCCCAAATCAAAATAACAGCCTACATACACTGATTGATAATCAAAAATATTTACAGGTGCTCCTCATCATATTCATGCATTGCTTAAAAGCATCCTTTAAAGCATTTCTAAAGCTTTGTAACCAATGCAAATACTTAGTAATAACTATTTTTGTACAACACAAAACACTCTCTGGCACTTTGTAATAGCTTTTTCAATCTGTATTTCCTTTGTGTTCACAGCTTCACAGCACTGTTATTTGTGTATATGGTTATATGTGAATCTGGATGCAGCTGTGTGCAGGATTCAGCTGACGGTAGCACAAAATGTATCCTTTCCAGATTCAGCTGCGACAGAAAGGAGCTCAGATTTCTTTAGCAGCTTCCCCAGCCCAAGTCAAAAGAGACTTGGATGCAGTCAATGAGGTGACTTTGCATTCTCTTTGGTCTAAATAGTATATTTAGCATAGGACTGAAAACCTGTATTAGCTGAGCCTCAGGAATCAGGTGGCAGAGGATCCAGGAATGAAAAAATCTGGGGATAAAAATTAATGCTGTCTGTTTCAGGTTTGCTCATTTAGTTCATGTGGAAGCAAAGCAGCTCCATCCTTTTTGCTATTTTTAACATGATTTTAAGCAACCTCATGAATGCCTACACTTGTGCTATATTCATATTTTTTATTTACAGTCTCAGCAAACCTTAAATAAGATCAGACTTTGTTCCTTGCAGAAAACCCTGATATGACCTGGGAAAAAAAGAAAAAAGAAAAAAAGCACTTTCTTTTCATCCATTAATGTTATTTATTATTATTGCTATTTCCTGTCAAATCCCATCTTGCTGGTTTCTTTCACCCTGACTGAGTTTCCTCCCCAGCCTTGCAGAGCTGCCTGCTGGCTGCCTGTGGCAGGCAGGCTGAAACACCTGGGTGCTCGTCCTGCACAGCTGTACACACGCCACTGCCCAGCCGTCTGCAGAGCAGCCCATATGGCCATTTCTGCCGTGGAGTGGGCTGACAGGCAGCTCCATCCAACAGGGAATGTTCGTCCTATAATTAGAAAACATTGCATTAGGATTGGTTACAGTAAGAGCACTATCAAGCCTCTGCCCCATGCCCAACCTTTATCCCAAGTTCAAGGATAGTTTCTTTACTGGTTTGTTTGTAGGGAGTGGTTTTGTTTATTTTTTCAGTTTCTGTACCTTCCCCTGCCACCTGTGAGCCAAAGTGCCAAAACGCCATTACAGTGGCTGTTTTTGCCATGTTTATTCTGAGTCTGCAAATAGAATACACAGAAAATTCCATTTCAGAATTTGCTTTGCTGAGTTAAATTCTAGTCCAGCCCAGATAATAGGAAGGGATGCTGTTGACTGAAGAGTCAAGAGGAAGAAAAAAAAGAAAATTGTAACATCAATAATATGTGAGTTTAGATGGCTCAGAAAAAAGTCATGTATGAGACAATGACTTAACACCAAAACTAATACCCTTACAAGTTTGTGGGGTCTTCCCCTTTTGCCATTTTGTGCACAATACAAACTACAGGATGGAACTACAAATATCATCGGAGACACTTTGGGATATGGTGGGGAGAAAGGGACTGAGACCCTGGGAGAAAGAAGAAGTGAAAGAAAATCTCAGCTGATGTAAATGTGCACAACTTCAAAAAGGTTACAATGATGTTTTCAGTCAGATAAATTAAGCTTGTACTTCCTACAAATATTCACATTGCTGAATTATATTTTTCCTCACTTCCTCTTCTTGTGTTCTTCCTGAATTTTCACCATTGATTTACCACATAACAATTGTAATTTTACTGTTTATTATATTAGAGGCAGCACAATATTTTTAACCTACATAGTCATGGGCATAAGAAGGTTTCTCATCAAAAGAGAGCTGCAAGCAACATTTTCCCCTCCTCCAGCTCAATTAAGAAACAACATGTTTTTCCTCTCAGTGCTTGCCTTTTATCTACTCCTCTTCTCATGTTTCTCTGTTATTTTTTCTCCTTCATGGCATAGCAGCGGTACTGAATGTTGATGAGATAATGCTGATGAGATAATACTAAGTTTAACCCCATGGACTCCTTTCCCTAATTTCTTCAAGAACTAGAAATATGACCTGAGCTTTTTGAGGTTCCCTGGTATTGCACTGAGCTGATACCGAAGTCACAACATTCCCACTTTCTCCACGACCATTGAATACAGAATAATTCCTGGAGACAGAAGCAGTTGGGAAGCAGCATGCTCTGTGTCACAAGCAACTGCTGGATGTTGTTTGACTTTTTGATGGCTTCTTATTTAGTTTTCTCTTAAAAAAAAAGTGAGACTTGTTTCCAAGACAATCATTATTCCATTCAAATTCTTTCTATCACCATTTTACACACACAAAAAAAGGGGAGCCTGTATGGGAAAATATTGTATTAATTATTTTTATGAATATCACTTTTTATACCCACTGGGACTATAGAGCATTTTCCTATATCTGAATTTGTTTAGCTTTTATAATATTAAAATATGGGTATTTGAAAAGTGGTAAATATAATGGAATTTTTTCCTTTTTTTACAACAAAATGAAAATAGCTGCTGATACTGCAAGTAATGTATTTTGTAAACATTCAGATTTGGTGACATTATTTAATTTAGAAGTTCTACTTTAATTAAATTTGTGAAAATTTTAAAGTTGGTTGAATGAAAGAATTCCTTTCATGGTATGGATAAGTACATTAATTCCAATGGAATGTTTTTGCTATTGTAATGCATACACTTTCTGCAATGTCTGCTATAAACTATAGCTTTCTGCATGCCATTTAAATTTACATATTAATTTCAAAAGACTGTTGATTAAAACAGACATAATAATTAAAGAAAAGTTTAGTAAGGCTTTTTATGTTTCTTGCAGAAGGGTGAAAAATGCTCTTTTGAACTGTGATGTTTTCTTCATTTTCTAACAAGCATTGATTGCAAATTAATATGTGTTATCAAAGTTTTCATGAACAGGAAGAAAGAAAGAAAGATGGGGTAATTTGAATTGCCAAGATAATATGGAACTGAGGTTTTAGTCTTCATTGAAAATTATCTGAGCAGTAAGATTTCTAAGTTTTCTTTTCATCTTTATTTTTTTTAAGATTTCTGAAATACAGATCAAGGAAAAACATAGGTAAAATAATTGGAAAATTTTCAAAGGTGGGAAAAAACCAAACTACCACACCAAAATACTTTTTTCCAGGCTCTCAGAGTCTCTTACCATTCTGCTTCGTTTTATTTTCTCAAATATCTCTGCAAATATGAACTCTTGCAGCTTTTAGACATGTTTCTAGTGCTATATATCATAACTAACCTTGTGAATTTGCTCACAAGTTCCCAAATCACTGAGCTAAAAAAGTATATCAAAACATAGAAGAGCAAATTAAATTTGTAAGTTGGAACCCTGCTGGATGCATTGGTTATCTGAATGTCCCTTAACAGCATTATTGTACCAGATAACCATCATCTGGTAGGAAGTGACACTGTTGAACATACTGCTACAGCCTTCCAAGTTTTCTTAGTCATTATTGCAGAAAATCCTTCTGACCCTCCTTACATTGTATCTCACTTTATGAAAACATTTGTTAGCAGAAAAAATATGTGGACATAATTATTTGTTAATGGGGACCCAGTCATTTTTCAGCATCCTTTCTGGGAGCAGTGGGAGCACTGCGCTTGCTGAGGAGTCTCACTCTTCACAGCAGGGCTTATTGCCAGGTAGAAACCACCATCCTAACTAATAACACAGGATATTGTTTTCAGATTCACTGATGACAGATTGAAATCTAATGGTCTACAGGTGATAATGTGGGGAAAAAAAACCTGAATACGTAGCAAAACTTTGTGTAGATAGTGACAGCCATTGTGTCAGCAAGGGAGACAGGAAGAGAGACCTTCAATACCAAAATAAATGTGTGTATATATATATATAATTTTTTAAAAAACTACAAACAGACAAGGTCCTTTCTAACAATGTATGGTAATGCGAATTCTGACAGCACTGTATAATTAATTTATGTTGTACAGATGTTAGAGAAACTCAACCAGCCATATAGAAATAATGGATCTTTAGAGAATGGAACAAGTAATTGTCGTTGTATTTGCCAGTGAAAGCCTACAGAAACAGTTATTTTTTAGAATGAATTTAAACTTTCAGTTTTAAAAAAGGACGCCTGGCACCTAATAATTAGCAAACCAGAATCTATGCACCAAATTATTATAATGTACATATTCATTTCATTAGATTCACACCACCGTGTGGTGTAAAGCGGGAATAATTAAACACCAGATGGTGGTGCAAACTCCAATAGCGAGAGCTTATGCATAATGCATGAGAGTGGGATTTGCTGTTGTTTTTTTCCATTTGGAGCCATTATGCTACTCTTGGACCCCAAACAATGTCTCAGAGAAAAAGATCTCTCTGTATTAAGCATTCCTCTATACCGAACAATTTGTTCATTTGCCTTGTCATATCCTCATCAGTTATCTTCCTGCTCAACTTCCAGAATTTCCGAGAACACATTATTTTCTGGCAGCACTCACAAAACTCCTGAGCTTTTCCATCATGCAGAAGCACCCGCGCTTACGGGATATCATTTTATGTTTCTGCCAGCAGTATAAAGTTTAAGATTAGGACCTTTGGAAATTGAATCTGATTTTTAATGATTGTAGTGTCACATTTCCAGCCTGAAATACTTTTAAAATGTCATTAACTGATGTACCATTAATCATTTAGAATTTTTTGACCATTAAAATATCTTTTTTTTTTCATTAAAGAAGTAATGAATATGAAAGTGAAGTGGAGACAGGATATATAGTATATTAATGGCTGGCATGGAGAGCAGATTAGTATGCTTAATTCTCCTTCAGTCATGACACTCTCACTTAGGTGTCTATACTGCTCCTGAGTAAAACATTGGCAGTGAGAAAAAATGAGTTGTTCACCCCCTAATCAGTCCTGGTAAAGGAAAACAAGGAAGTTAGCATCTGACCACTGCCAAATGAGTCAAAATCAGGAAGGTTAGAAATCAAAGTGTACTTTTTAAAATTTGAGAGAGTGTGAGAAAATATATTCTTGATAAATACTTTTTGGTGCCTGTAATATTCACAGAAGTCACCATCCCCCCTCACAACAGAATTTCACTTTGCTCATTCTGTGCTAACGAATGAAAGTCGTGGGACCCTCAGCTTAGTTGCTGCTGTTTAGTTTTGCTTCCCCACATCTGAAAGTTCCCCTTACCTTCCAGTACCTTGTCTGTCTGTCTGTCCAGAAAATGGGAATCAGGATGCCAGAAGTCCAGCTGTTTCACAGATATAGCAGCTACGAGCAATGGCAACACTTCTGCTGTTATTTTTCCTCAGCATGCCTTGTGAAAGATGTGTGCCTTCCAGCACCTTTTTGAAATATGACTAGCTCCATGTCTGGATGACACAGCACACACCCAGAAAATATATGGCAGAGAAGTAGGGATACAAATAGGAATACAAATGTCTTTTTTAGGACATTTGTTGTCAGTCAGCTCAAGAGTAGATGAAGCTCCACTTCCTGAGGGGAAGAGAGGCGGAAACAGCGTTACAGCTGCTTCCCTTGACAGAGGATGGGATACTATGGCTCCCATAGCCCCAAAGGGAAAATTATCAGAAAAATTTCTTACTGCCATCAGGTAGCTTTACACATGTGACTAAATGCACACTATAGATAATAGTAAGTGCTACAGAAAACCTCTCTTGACCCTGGCTTGAATTGTCTGAAGTCCCCAGAAATATTCACAGGTCCAGTTACTGGAGTTAGAAATTTTTTCTTGGATTATCTCATAAACTTGTGCCTCACTGTGATTCACTCTCTCATTGGCCCTGCTGCAAAGTAGGACCATTCAGAGCAAGGTTAATTCAGGACAGAAGACTTTATTTTTTGGTCCACTGGAATAACCCATGACACAATGGGAAAGCACTGTGACCCAGCAAGCATTGAAACAGAGCTTTCCAAAGCAACTTGGTCTACCCTGCAGGGTTAAGTTTCAAGCTGTTAGCCCCATTTTGTTAAAACCAGCTACTGAAATAACAATGAGGTCACAAACCATCTACCAAAGAAGAGTTTATCAGGTTTCACTCACTGCTTCAGCTCCACCTCCTTAGGACACGCAGCTTGTGCTTATCTCAGTGGAGGTGAAGCATCTTCTCCTTTGCTCTCTCTGGATCCCAGTCTGAGTCCTGCAAGGCTCCATGATCATTGTCAATCACCTCACAGATTTAGTGGGAGAGTCTTTTCTCCCAAAGATTTTTTTTTCATTTGGATGGGGTTTAAACAATCTGAGCTTATGCCCACAGTAACAATATTTTATGTCAGTACTACACTGGCAAAGGACTTCTGTGTGGATGCATCTGTACCAGCCAAATAAGCTCTTTATGAGTACTAAAAAGTATCCACAAGCTGTGCTGTTGGTGTAAGCACAGGTGCCCTAGGAGCATTAGAGATTTCTGCCATCACAGCTGTATCAGCCCTTGGTTTTGCCCTGACTGCAGTACACAGCTCTACTGTCAAGGATCTGCATTACGGACTTAGAGAAGCATGCTGACAGAGTAATATTCATTGCTAGGATTATCACTTTTTTCATTGTCCTGGGTTTTGAGTCAGTTGGAATCTTTTATTTTTAAATTAAATTCCTTTCCTCAGAAGAGTTTTATGAAAGTTGAATCACTTTAGTGAAGCCTAAAGCAAAACAAAATATACAGACCCTATAGAATAAACTATAACCCGAAAATCTTGATTAAAAATTTTCTCTGAGAAGGTTTTTGATGGAGATTGTAAGTTCTGTAATGCCGAAGTTTCTGAAAGGATTAAGCAAAATAAAAAAAAATTGTCTCTTGAAAATCTAAATTCGGTTATTTCATTACATTATGTAGTCTCCTATTCAACTTCCAACTGCTTCAAAAGGTTTAATTTCTGATTAATGACCTGTTTGTGTTAGGGCTTATGGAAAGTACAGCTGAAGTCACTGTGCTCTCTTTATCAATGCTCTCGTTTGAAGTCTGCAACCTCTTCAGTAAAGGGCAACCTTTATATCACAAGTTTAAGGCTGCAGGCTCTAGAGATTATACTAGACTCCTGAGGATTATAATTCAATAATTCCCACAGTCCACTGTCACAAAGATCTAGAGAAAACTCTGTTTTCTCTTGGGTTAGCCTTAAACACTTTTTAAGAAAGCTGAATATGTTGAAATAGGACGCTTTACGAGTGCAGTTTGCTTGTGCTCAGGGTCCAAAAATAATACATTCACAGTCGTGATAAACCTTGTACTTCATAGCACTCCCTGAGCTCGAGCATGAGCACTGCAGCCAAAGTGAGGGGCATGGTGGTGACTCAGTGCAGCAGTGAGAGCACATCTCTGTGAAAGCCCATAGGGACACATCCCAAGGTCAACGTCCCTCACCAAACATGACACAACAGATTTTTAGTGCAGTTTAGTATGTGCAGTTTGCCTGCATTGTGCCTACATGGTGTGGGATTCACATTCTCTGGACCTGAGAGAAGCAGTGAGAGAAGCAGAGAAAAGAATGATCAAAACAATTCTTATCTCATTTGCTGCTCCGTAGTGCCAAAGTAGAATGCAATATGGAGATTGTTTACCCAAGTGACATTGATTTGTTTCCTTGGCCCATCAGGGCCAAGCATGTGTGCAGACTGTTGGTTAGCAGACAGTCACAAGATTTTATCCAGTTGTGCAGTTTCAGTTTAGATGTAGTGTAACATAGTTTGATATAATATAGAAAAAATAGTATAATAAAGTAATTAATTAGCTTCTGATATCATGGAGTCCTCCTCATCATTTCTCCCTGCTCGGGGACACCCTGATAATCCAATACACATGGAAGCTTTCCGGCTCTTGAGATGTTCCAACTATATTTTCACTTATTTCACAGTTTCCCTTCCTTCCACCCTTCCACCCTCCAAACTTTTTTTTTTTTTTGAGGTAGAGGAAAAGATTTGGAATTATGACAATCCAACCATACACATAGTTTTATATCTGACCTGAGCTCAGCTCAGAGTTTATATCACCAAGGTTCTGGGTTCTATCCTGTGCAGGCCATACAACATAAGAGCTGGACAAGAGGGGTCCCTTCCAACTCCATTGCATTCTTTGTGTGTGTATGGGTGTGATCAAACAGATTAGGCTCTGAACTGAACTGGATGATTCCTTGTCTCTCCTCAAGGCTCTGTGTGTAAAAGTAAAGAAGAACGTGCTGATGTCTTTGCAATTTTATCTAGAATGGCACAGGACCCATCCCTACTATTGCTGCTCCTAAAAGATTGTTCTCTGCTGACTTCTTGGATAAAATGATAGGTCCATTCACCCCACCACCTCCTTCAAAGAACAGCAGAATCTGGGCAGAATTCAGGGCAGAAAGGATAGAGCTAACCACAGAAGTATTATCTGTCCTGTACTAATTTCTTCTTCAAATTTTTACCTATTTCTACCAAGACATTTAGAATATTAAAAAAAAAAAAAAAAGATAACTTGTTTATTCCTTTATATTCCATTAAATTAGTGTAAATCTCTTCCAAACTGATAACACTTACTGGGAGTTCTCTTCTGGGTCTCATAAATTGAGAGTGTATAGAGACTGTAAGAAGAGCAAATTATGTACTATTATGTGTTATAAATAGCCATTGGAAAAAAGAAGATTTTGGTGGTGTTTTATGGCATACTAATAGATATTTTCTAAAATTCTACCTACCCCTCTTCTCAGAATAAGAGAATAAATGGCAATCAGTGAGATAGTAAGAAAGAAAAGCTGGAATGGGATAAAATGTTTATTTTGGATTAAAAGAATTCTATGGAACTCTTTGTTATGGGGTTGAATTCCTAAACAATTAGATGTGTGTATGAACAAAAAAACCATATAGAACTACAGTGAAGAGTGTTAAAACACAGCTCAAGCAACTCTTTGGAAAACATTGAAATATTTTGGGCTTCAGGCATAAACAAAGTCTTAAAGAAGAGGAAAAAGGGACCATTCATCAGGCAGATAATTAAATAGGGCCTCGCTACAGTGTTTTTTGAACTTTGCTTTGAAGAAACTGGTGTTACAGTTAGGGCTGCTCTTAGATCAGAGGAACAACTGATCAGATTCTATACAGCAGTTCCCACGACACTAATAGCAAAACTGAAATGGTATATATTTCATAGGAAATTATTCCACCTGTTCTTCTAGCCTGGCATGCAAGCCAGCCTGCTTCAGTAGCTGATTTTGAATGATTCAGGATTAGGCCAATCTGTAGCTGCTTTTGTAACTCTGCATGCTCCCAAAGTGTAGAAAAAATGTACTCACCCAATGAAATATGAATGAAATGTCATATCATTACCTTGGTTTCATCTCCTGTAGATAGGAGATAAAGAACATTATAAAATGGTGGAAATAGAGTTAATACCAACCAAAGTATATTTTCACAGTTTTTGAACAAGTTACACTTCTAATTATTTGTGGACAATATGAGTGTTTTCACATCAACTAACCATATCCCAGAATAACATATCTGGTAGATGGCTATTCAATTATTGAATTTTCTGCTTCAGATTCCTTTCCTTTTTCCTTTCCTTTTTCCTTTCCTTTTTCCTTTCCTTTCCTTTCCTTTTTCCTTTCCTTTTTCTTTCTTTTTCCTTTCCTTTTTCCTTTCCTTTTTCCTTTCCTTTTTCCTTTCCTTTTTCCTTTTCCTTTTTCCTTTCCTTTTTCCTTTCCTTTTTCCTTTCCTTTTTCCTTTCCTTTTTCCTTTCCTTTTCCTTTCCTTTTTCCTTTCCTTTTTTCCTTTCCTTTTTCCTTTCCTTTTTCCTTTCCTTTTTCCTTTCCTTTTTCCTTTCTTTTTCCTTTCCTTTTTCCTTTCCTTTTTCCTTTCCTTTTTCCTTTCCTTTTTCCTTTCCTTTTTCCTTTCCTTTTCCTTTCCTTTTTCCTTTCCTTTTTCCTTTCCTTTTTCCTTTCCTTTTTCCTTTCCTTTTTCCTTTCCTTTTTCCTTTCCTTTTTCCTTGACCTTTTTCCTTTCCTTTTTCCTTTCCTTTCCTTTCTTTCCTTTCCTTTCCTTTTCCTTTCCTTTCCTTTCCTTTCCTTTCCTTTCCTTTCCTTTCCTTCCTTTCCTTTCCTTTTCCTTTCCTTTCCTTCCTTTCCTTTCCTTTCCTTTCCTTTCCTTCCTTTCCTTTCCTTTCCTTTCCTTTCCTTTCCTTCCTTTCCTTTCCTTTCCTTTCCTTTCCTTCCCTTCCCTTCCCTTCCCTTCCCTTCCCTTCCTTTTTCCTTTCTTTTTTCTCCCCTTTCTTCCTGTTTCTGTTCCTTTTTCTTGTCTTTTCCTTTCTTTATTTTTCTTTTTTTCTTGTGTCTTCTCGACAACTTTATAAACCCAAGAAAAATGTTCTTTTTTCAGCAGACTAATATATTTTTTTTTTCCACCAGATGCTAGGAATATGCTAATTTTGAAACCACAAAAAGAGTGCTGCTTTTATTTTAAAAATATCCATTTTGATTACATCTCACAAGGAAACCAGGCCAAAAATCACTGAATGCTTATCAGGGTAGTTGTAACAAATGGAGCATAAAAATGCAGTTTCCAGGTGAAATGACTATGCTAACTTCCATGATGTAGACAAAGGTGCATAAACAGAAGACAATTCTGCATGTTGGATTTCAATGGAGATGGCATAACTACTCCTGTACAGGCATTCCTTTTGTGTGACTCTTCTCTGCTATCTCTATGAAGCTGCAATAGAGACATCAACATTTAGACTAATCAGCCTGGATTCCCTGCAGACCCAGCAGAGGTGTAATTTATCTTCCCTGTTTCAGACACCTACTTCAGGATATCATGAACTGTGTCCTGAAAGAGCTAATACACAGTGCCATCCACTACACGGGCTGGTTATCTCAGACATTCACCACCAATATCTTTTCAGCATAACCGACTTCTGAACATCATCCCAAAAGGGCTGCAGCAGCAGTTTTGTAATGCAAATTTTTGAATCTAGCAGTAGTGGTCAAAGATGTTACTGTGCAGAACACAGCAACTGAGTTGCAGTTATCCTTCCAGCAGCTCAACCATCAAAGCCAATTGACATAAAATTAACAAATAAAGGTATCTCTTTCTACAGTGAGTTGGTCAGCTGCTAAAAAACGTCTCTCAAAGGCAACTTTCCAAGACAGGAAATTTAAATACTTTGCTGAAAACCAACGAAGGTTCTAATGGTGACTACAGGTTCAAAATTTGGGACTACCTACTCCCACAACTGAATGCAGATTACAAAAGCAGGTTCCTCCTTGAAAGTTTAAGAGAAACTATTCAGGTTACTGTTTGGGTGCAGAGGACTGTGGTAAACAGAGATGTGTTTATCAGGTGGGGGATTAAACCAAGTGGCTGTCACTGGCCTGAGCATGAGCTCCAGAGCTGTACTTGCTGTTGTAGCTGTAGGGCTGCTAGACAATGAGGCAGTGTGCTGACCAGAAAGGTTTCTATTCCTCTATCTGGAAAAAGTCTTATGATTGCAGCAGAGAGTCAGTGGAGGATTTCATCCTGAGTGTTAGCTAAAGGGCTGCTGATAAAACAAATGTCCCACAGGATGTTACTGCTTTTTATTACAGAGAGGTCTAGAGGGAGTTCAAACTATTAGCTGTCAAGGGATGATTTAAAGATGCTTCTGCAAAGAAGCAGATAAACTGGAGTGTTCAAGTAGTATTCATAGTAGGTAAAACTAAAATTATTTAGGGATATGCATTAATTGGAGCATATCATCATACTACTGAGTTCCTATCTCTATCAAACCATATTAAAGTTTATTGAAATATTAATTTGTCCCACATTATGGGGGATAGAATTTTTGTTTCTTTTTATACACCAAAAACTCATTTCCAATGTTGCATTCCACAAGTATTTTATAATATGGAGACCTCACAAATGTCTTATTTTACAGGACTGGGAGTTATTTAAACCTGATTTATTGACAGGCTGTGTTGGAAATATGAAGGGGAATTATACTATTAATATTGTTTGCATATAATCTCCTAACCTCAGGGATGCTTAATATTAAAACAGGCCAAAAAATTGAGTGCTTATGACAGAACAGATAGAGAGCATATACTGAGTAGAATATAAAATTCTCAGAACACACCTATATGACCTGGAGCTCATTTTGAAAGAATTTTGTCCTTGCCAGGTTTAGATTTCTAAGAGATCTAAATGTATTTTAAAAGGGACATATGATTGAAAATCTCATCCACTATGAGTATTTTCACATTACAATCAATAGTCCCTTTGGCTAGAATAAAATCTATTTTAATAAAAAGTAAGAGGGAGGAAGGAAGTGTCGGAAGGAGGGAAGGAAGGAAGGAAGGAAGTGTCGGAAGGAAGTGTCGGAAGGAAGTGTCGGAAGGAAGGAAGGAAGTGTCGGAAGGAAGTGTCGGAAGGAAGTGTCGGAAGGAAGTGTCAGCAGGAAGGAAGGAAGGAAGGAAGGAAGGAAGGAAGGAAGGAAGGAAGGAAGGAAGGAAGGAAGGAAGGAAGGAAGGAAGGAAGGAAGGAAGGAAGGAAGGAAGGAAGGAAGTGTCAGAAGGAAGTGTCAGAAGGAAGGAAGTGTCAGAAGGAAGTGTCGGAAGGAAGGAAGGAAGGAAGGAAGGAAGGAAGGAAGGAAGGAAGGAAGGAAGGAAGGAAGGAAGGAAGGAAGGAAGGAAGTGTCAGAAGGAAGTGTCAGAAGGAAGTGTCAGAAGGAAGGAAGGAAGGAAGGAAGGAAGGAAGGAAGGAAGGAAGGAAGGAAGGAAGGAAGGAAGGAAGGAAGGAAGGAAGGAAGGAAGGAAGGAAGGAAGGAAGGAAGTGTCGGAAGGAAGGAAGGAAGGAAGTGTCGGAAGGAAGGAAGGAAGGAAGGAAGGAAGGAAGGAAGGAAGGAAGGAAGGAAGGAAGGAAGGAAGGAAGGAAGGAAGGAAGGAAGGAAGGAAGGAAGGAAGGAAGGAAGGAAGGAAGGAAGTGTCGGAAGGAAGGAAGGAAGGAAGGAAGGAAGGAAGGAAGGAAGGAAGGAAGGAAGGAAGGAAGGAAGGAAGGAAGGAAGGAAGGAAGGAAGGAAGTGTCGGAAGGAAGGAAGGAAGGAAGGAAGGAAGGAAGGAAGGAAGGAAGGAAGGAAGGAAGGAAGGAAGGAAGGAAGGAAGTGTCGGAAGGAAGGAAGGAAGGAAGTGTCGGAAGGAAGGAAGGAAGTGTCGGAAGGAAGGAAGGAAGTGTCGGAAGGAAGGAAGGAAGGAAGGAAGGAAGGAAGGAAGGAAGGAAGGAAGGAAGGAAGGAAGGAAGTGTCGGAAGGAAGGAAGTGTCGGAAGGAAGGAAGGAAGGAAGGAAGGAAGGAAGGAAGGAAGGAAGGAAGGAAGGAAGTGTCGGAAGGAAGGAAGGAAGGAAGGAAGGAAGGAAGGAAGGAAGGAAGGAAGGAAGGAAGGAAGGAAGGAAGGAAGGAAGGAAGGAAGGAAGTGTCAGAAGGAAGTGTCAGAAGGAAGGAAGGAAGGAAGGAAGGAAGGAAGGAAGGAAGGAAGGAAGGAAGGAAGGAAGGAAGGAAGGAAGGAAGGAAGGAAGGAAGGAAGTGGCGGAAGGAAGTGTCGGAAGGAAGTGTCGGAAGGAAGGAAGGAAGGAAGGAAGGAAGGAAGGAAGGAAGGAAGGAAGGAAGGAAGGAAGGAAGGAAGTGTCGGAAGGAAGTGTCGGAAGGAAGGAAGGAAGGAAGGAAGGAAGGAAGTGTCGGAAGGAAGGAAGGAAGTGTCGGAAGGAAGGAAGGAAGTGTCGGAAGGAAGGAAGGAAGGAAGGAAGGAAGGAAGGAAGGAAGGAAGGAAGGAAGGAAGTGTCGGAAGGAAGGAAGGAAGGAAGGAAGGAAGGAAGGAAGGAAGGAAGGAAGGAAGGAAGGAAGGAAGGAAGGAAGTGTCGGAAGGAAGGAAGTGTCGGAAGGAAGTGTCGGAAGGAAGGAAGGAAGGAAGGAAGGAAGGAAGGAAGGAAGGAAGTGTCGGAAGGAAGTGGCGGAAGGAAGTGTCGGAAGGAAGTGTCGGAAGGAAGTGTCGGAAGGAAGTGTCGGAAGGAAGTGTCGGAAGGAAGTGTCGGAAGGAAGGAAGGAAGTGTCGGAAGGAAGGAAGGAAGGAAGTGTCGGAAGGAAGGAAGGAAGGAAGGAAGGAAGGAAGGAAGGAAGGAAGGAAGGAAGGAAGGAAGGAAGGAGGTGTCGGAAGGAAAGAAATTAAAATTGGCATCTCTTTGGTAGCCACACAGTTCAGTTATACCATCTGAGTATTCAAAATATAGAACCCAGGTAATTATTAATTTTATTGCTTTTACTTCAGGAACTGAATAATTAGTCAAAACTCACCTGTACGCATTTCATTTAGTGCCGTCTGGGCCCAGAATTTTTACTTTTTTGATAGCTTTTTCAACATAAATTTTGCGTTAGAAAAAGGATAAAAGCTCCAGGCCAAAGTCCAACATTATTTTTTGTTGTAGCATTCTTGGGGTTTATCTTGTTCTTTCCGTGTCCATACTTAAAAACACAATAACATAGCATAGAAACATAAATTCTCCTTACAGACCTTTGGTCATGGATCAAGCAATGCACTAAAATGCTCTGAGTTAAGTCCATAAAATTATTTTAGTGTCAAAATCCACTTCCATAGTTAGACTGCAAATGTGGTATCTTTTGTTCTTGAATAATAAAATAATAAAACTTTTAAATTACTGTGGGAGAAGCCATCCATTTCAGTGGATTTTCTTGGTGGGCCAGACAAAGGCTACATGAGCATGTCTACTGTCTAGGCTAGATCAAGGGTCTAAGGATTAGGAAATCATCAATGATCATCTCTTCTTGTATTTAACAGGGAAGTTTACAGAAATATCTTAAAAATTCTGGAAGCTGGTTGTGCTACCTTCTGCAGCCTTAGCATACATGTATGACACGCTGTTCCCATGGCATCTTCTATCCATTATTGCAGACATCTCTTGGCATGATCTCCATTGTCTCCCAAGAGGCTAAAGCTTTCCATATGTTTTATGCCAACCCCAGTACCAAATTGAATTGGTTCTTCAGCTGGGAGAGAGGAAGAAAAGCAGCTGTATTAGGAAAGCTAAAGGAGCAGTACTCAGCACAAGTGCTTTTGTGGATCCAACTTAAGAGTACAAATAGGAAAGGATTTAGCAACCAAGTTACCTAGATTTTTTCACTTTTGCAGGAAGTGAAGAAGAATCACATATACTTTTGCATATCTGAGTGGTTGACTTTTGAGCTTAGGACAGTTTTGAAAATTTGGAGCTTTTACTTGTCCCAGTACAAGGGCCATAAATAGAATACTTACTAATTAACTTCTGCTAATAAAAAGAGAGCTGCATCATCTAAATTTATCTGTCAACTTGTTGCATTCTGTTAATTAAGTTGCATGTGAGATGCTAGCACAACTCTACCATAGGTTTTTAAATTAATTTTTTGGCTTTTTCAGCATTATGGACTGGGAAGATTTTGGCAAAATCTTACCATTTCCTCCTTACTATTTTCAACCCTCTTGGTCTTAAGGTAGAGGGATGCCCAGATCAGGAGTCAGTGAGAAATTCCTTCTAGTATATGACTACTAAAAATGGTTTGACATTCACATGAACCATTTCAACCAGATCTGTGACTATTCAGGGGTTGTACCATCAGCATCCAGAAGTGTTTCTCCAGGACCTCTTGGCTGAGGTCAGCAGAGCAGCAGAGGGGCCTGTGGTCTGCATGGGCTGATGATGGAGAAAGAGGGATGGGAAAATGGAAAACTCTTGCATTAGACTCACCACTGATGGGTTAACACTTTATAATCGCTTTGTGAAGTGGTTCCACAGTGTAAAAAACAGAGCTGTTATTAACACAGATCCCTATAGTTAGGCTCTTGGAGAGAATAAGGATCCATACAGTTATGCTGGAAAAACTTAGAGCAATAACTACTAGATGAGGTCTGAGATCTCTGTATATAATGGTTTATTTATTAGCTTTTGCTCTTCCATTTAACATAGTATATGCCTTCTGTTTTTCTCTCTAATAATATGTTTAAGATCATGATAACTATTCTTATTTAAAGTTAATTAAGTAGGAATTTATTTATTGTTCCCTAGATTCATCCTGATACTATTGAAAATATCCTTTTCATGTAGTGGTGTTACCAGGTTTTGCACCAAGTTTTTGCTGGCAAACTCACCTCACCATGGTACTGTTCCAGGAATCATTCAGGAGTAGCCACCAATCACTGCAGTAATCTTTCATTTCCAAAATCATCTCCTTTAGATCTGTTACTGGAAACACCACAAACAACATTTATCTGTTACAAAAAGAATTCACATTTCTCCTGAGTATTCTCCTGTGTAAATTGCTGCTTCTATTTAAAAACATCTGGCTCTGTCCAATTCTCAGATCCAATGAATCTGCTTTATGCCATTCTTCCTAGGCCAAGGAAGACTAATTAATTAATCCCAGTGGAGAAAACTTCCACTACTGTTCATCTCTTGTTACTATTCTTCAGTCTCTTTTTTCCACTGTCCCAGTTCTCAATGTATTTTTAGGAGCAAGGAAATACAGGGAAAACAGCAGAGACGTTTTTCTCTGCAGGTAGTCTTTAATTTATTTGTGAATGCACCCCAGAGCATGGAATTCTTGATTTATCCCCAGATTCCTATGCATCTCTTCATGTACTTCTCAGCTGCAGATGTATCTTCCTCAGCTTGGGCTGTAAATCTCTCTCACTATTCTACTGGGACTTTCATTGGTGAAATTCACTGTGTTTGCTAAAGAATAAACAGGGATAATGGATATTTATTGAAGAGATTTTCCTTGTGCATTAGTTATAAAATGCTCTTGTTTTCATTCACAAACTTTGTGCGTGCTGTAGTAAAACATCAAAAATTAGCAATTATAATTAAAAAAAATAAGGGTTGTATTAAAGATTGTAGCAAAGTGTAGAGTCAGATGGACAGGCAGACAATTTAGATGGATGTCACTTGGCACTAGATGACAGTAAGTTGCCTTATGCTGTTCACTGAATGATGGATGACAAATCTTATTGTTATACAGATGCTTAACTTGCTGGTGTGCATTATAATTTTGAAGATACTATCTGATTTGCAGAAATTAGTATGCTATGCAGCTATAGATATGTTGCAGGCGGTAGGAACTTGAATTGGGTTATTTTTTTCCTGTTGTTTGTTGCCTGACAACTTTGACTCCAGGACCCATTCATTATAGCAAACTGAATTTATAGAGGTCTGGACTTTGGCTTTTGCTTCAGTGAAAAAAAACAGGTTCTCATTTATTGGATTTGCAATGGAGATATGACATGTCTAGCACCTACACAGAGATATTTTTGATAGAAAAATAAAATACCATGGTGAAGTTGACTGGCACCGAAAAATAATAAGGAGGTGGTAAGAGAATATTTGCATAATGCTCACCTAAACATATCTTCAAGTTTGCTAATGTCCCCATTCAGATTGGCATGGGCCTTAGAAGAACTGTGTAACAGGGATAAATTCCCAAACAATGTGGGAAAGAACATCTGCTGAGGGGTTTATGTAATTTTCCACTCAATTTGATCTGTCAAGAAGATAAAGTATTTCACTCCTTTGAAGAGACCAATACTATGGGTTAAAAAACTGAATCTTAAAATGGCACAAATTCAGTATGAAGCAAACTTTGTTTGTTTGTTCCAGTTTTCTGTATTATTTCCCCCCATTCTTATTCACTTTATTTAATCCCTTTCTTTTGTTTTCATATCTGTTGCTGGGGTAAAACATGCAAAGACACAGGAAACAAGCAACATGACCTCCATAACTAATGGGACAGAACCATATTTCTTGAGCACTGAGTTTGAATGTCTGCTTGTTACTTTAATCTCATTGAACACATTTGTCCTGTATTGCAAATAAAACAATAAAATTGTACCTTTAGCAATAGAATCTCAGTCTAAAAACACTCAAAATGAGTAAGTCTGTGCTTCCTATTTTCCTCATCAGAGCAGACCATGAAGAAGCATTAGATACATAAAACTGAAAGGCTTCTAATGCATTATAGGCTTTCAATATAGTACCTTTAGGGCTCCCCAAACAGCACAATATGATTTATAAACTGTACCAAAAGCCTTCTCCTGTAGAGCAGTGAATGTTATCACTGGTCTCCTTATCCACATTTCCTGTGGAGGAAATAGCTGTTATCAAATAGTATAAATATTAAATAATATCACCAGTGCATCCTATCCTGCCTTTAGTGTGTTGCTCTGTATCTGATCCATTGTTTTTATTTTTTTTGCTCATGTGATACAAAAGCTAATATTAAAGTATATTTAACCCTTAATGACAGAAAGATTTGACATTAAAGGTGAATATAGAGAGTGTTCAAAATTATGGGCTTAACTGACGTGCAGCTTGTCAAACACCTTTTAGCATTCCATGAGAGCAGCGTGCTTCACTACTGCAGGCAGAAAATCTGAAAAGGCTCGCTGGTGCTAAGAAAGATAAGCATGTATCTCGCTCTTCTCAGAAATGTGAATTTCTCACAATATATAAATAGTGGTAAAAGTTTTTGCGTTGGTTCCTGGAGGACATGAAGACAAGGGCTAAATATCTTCAAAGAAGCCAAGGGGCAGCAGTTCCAAGAGCTATTTCTGTGTTTGTTTTCCAAGTTGGTTGAACCAGAAAGTATGAGCATGCATATAGGAGAATGTGTGGTCACATAGCTCCCTCATGACACCCAGCTGGACAAATATTTGAATCAAAGACCCTTAGAGACTCACAGAGCTCTCAGCAAACTTGTAACAGTGCCTGCACAGCAGCACCTGAACCATCTTGGTTCTGATGAGTCGAGAGCAGAGGTCCTGGAGAAGCCAGTATTGGCCTGAACACTGAGTTCAGGATCTGAGTTTCCTGAAAAGCCAGACATAAATTTCATGGACTGCAGCTCTGGATTCTCTAATGACACCTGCTTGCCTGCTCCTTGCTACATGGTAATGGGAATCAAAATATGAGTTTGGGGTTATGCAAATTAAGAGAAAAAGAAAAATATACTCACATGAAACAGAGGCCATTTAAACTCTGCATTAAATTTTGTGGTTTTCTTTGGTACGGGATTTGGGTTTGTGTTGATTTTTTTTTAATCCTCTCAGTGTTGAGTTTATGTATATTTGTTGCAGTAACACATATATATCATCCATAATTTTCTATAATTTTTATATATAATAAAGTAGATGAGACCACAAAATAAGATTATGAAGGGAGGGAATGGCATAATTCTCTTTCTAGCAATCTCTAATAGCGATAAAGTCCTTCCATTTCATAATTTTCAGTCTTTAAAAGTATGACAATTATTATAAATTAGCCTGAATTCAATTTCATTCCAGCCATTCTTTCTCTCCTACATATTCTTTAAATCTTCTTCCTTCAGACTTGTTCTTTACTTATATAATATTTACTAGTTCTTTTACTTTTACCTGTATAGTTTAAAATATTTATAGGCAACTCAATCCTTTTCTACAGATTTCAAACCTTAAATCACAGTAAGTAATTGCCCTTGCATGCCACTAAGAAAAGCAATATTTAAAGAAATTATTGTGCACCATATTGTAATGGGGAAACTGACAATGCCCTAAATGAAGAGCAAACATTAAACAATTTGAGTTATTGACATCCTGTGTAGACTAAAAGTTTTTAATTAATCTCAAAATCACGTGGCAGTTAAGGTTTTCAATATGTTGTCAGGACCCAATAGTAAAAAGTCTTATGTAAATTGAAATGTTTTATCTCTGTTCAGTTCCCCCTTCACCTTGGCCACAGCAGAGCCTGTTCAATCCCATGATGTGAACAGGGCAAATTCCGGAGCATGTACCAGCCACCCAGGCATGCTTGCAGCACACTTCTCTTTGCTGGAGAGGCAGCCAGTTTGCAGCAATCTTTGCAAGCCACAGAGTGTTGCTAGCCTTTGGTGCTGTTGTTGATTGGAAAGGAAAAGAGAAGATACAGAAGAGGAAAAAGGAGCTGCAGGGTGTAGAGAGGGGTAATTTTCTCATTTGTAATTTTATCAGTGAAGCCGTCATTTATTTTGCACTGAGGCCTCTGGCTTTTGCCCAGTAGAATTAGACTAAAAACCTGTGGTGAAATGGGGTTTGAAATGTGGTGAAATCAGGTTTTTTTGTCTTTCAGGCAAAGCAGCAAGAAGTGGGTAAGGTCTGTATTGCTGACAGTGAACGTGGGCAAACTCCATTTGCTTGCTTTTAGCCCTGATTGCCTCCCTGCCCAAAGCTGCCTCTGGCTTCCATCATGGCCTGTGTCACAGACCCTATCGCTCTCAGGCACTCAATGACCTGGAACCAGTCTGGCTACAAGATTAACTAAGCTCTGCTGTGCAGACAATAGCTGAGAACTGTGCCTTTCCTGCACACACCCACAGAGGGTGAAATTCATCTGAAGGAGAAGGAAAGTTTTTTTGAAAGCTGGCTTGAAACTGTGAACCCTCACAGAAACTGAGAGCCATTAGAAGTCTCCCTTATGTTCTCACTGACTATAAAGTTGCTTCTTCACTTTATATTATCAAATTGAAATTGCACTTTGGCTCAATGTGTCTGCACATTCCTTTAAAAATAATGTGGTTTTAAAAAGGGAAAAATACATTGTTCACTGCATGCAGTAATCTAAAGCTGTGAAATAAAACACACCAGCACAATTCCACCATGCAACACAAATATTATGCACTCAGGTATTATGGTGAGGAAACCAATATAAGAATGTAATGGAATAGAATTAATTACTGCTATTGACCCACACGGAATTGAAAGCCTAAACTGCAACTCTAATGTTTCCAACTAAAAATGCCCCTATTATATTCAGCATACTGGCTTTTCCTGGTTGTATTCAGTATAATATCCTTTCACTGACATAGACTAGCTTTTACTTTTTACTGGTGACAGTCCTACAGAAGGGGAGAGCTCTAAGAAAGGGACTTTTTTTTCTTGCTCATCAATCCACAGCATTAAATTCCTGTGGCAGGTTCACTCTTCAGCTTGAGTGTACAAATTATGCTCATAGATACATACATCTGTGGAGCCTTATTGAAGGCACAGACTTGCACTAGAAGGCCAAAGTAGATTTCATAAAGCAAAGGAAAGCCAATACTGTAATCTAAGACTGCTTTTGCCCTTCAGAATATTTATCGTTGGGGATGGGGTATGAAAAAAAAAAAAAAGAGCTTTTTATCTTCACTTTCATAGTCCAGATTTAGGTTGCAGTGTTGAAAAGTAGGAAAAAACCCAAACTTTTTCATTCCTTTGTTTGCTATGCAGCACAAACTTTAAAAAATAAAAGGACAATAAAAATAGAATATAATATCTTACTGAAAATGAGCAAAAAATTGGTTTGCACTCTGATAGTTTCTTGTAGATATGTGCTTATATTTTGTTAGAATTGAAGTACCAAAATATAGTATTAAAATTATATTGTAATCTTTTACAATTACACATTCTCTTAACATTAACTACTACTATAAATAAATAAATAATAAATCTATTTCCTTTTGGTCTTAGATCAGTTTTAAGAACACAGAAAAATCCATCCTGTGGAATTTTCCTGGCTAACTTTTACATAAAATGAATTCGTTTTCATGTCTGTCTCTTCCCAATGGACACAATAACTTCTGCTGCAAACACAATCCAACATAGACCAGTTCAACGCCGCTACAGATTAAGCCAGAGGAGCCCGCCCTTAGATCACCTGATAGATCTCCTTTTCACGTAGAAGAAGTGAAGACAGTATTAGCAGCAAGTTCCACAACTGGAGCTTTTCTCTTTAAAGATTTGCGTGTGTTCTTATGCTTAGTCCTCCCCTAACAGACACAAGAAAAAGTTTAGGAGGAGTCACAAAAGAGGAGACTTAAAACTATTTTAATACTTAAGCATGAAAAGAAATAGAAGATGGGAATAGAGAAAAGAAGGATTTCTGTGTTCCTTTCAGTGAATGAAACCACATTTAAAGCTGGGAATAAGCAATAATGTTCATAACCATGAAGGTAGTGGTTTAGACCTCACACTCACTCTGGCTGAATCATTAGATGTAAAATATTTCTTATATTCAGAAACCACAGGATACCTTCAGCAGATTCAAAGAAATGAAGCAGCAATCCACAAACTGAGCTCTATTACCCAGCTCCTTTATTTTAAGAAGAGGCAGCAGATTTCCATTTTAGGCCATGTCCACTATCTATAGCAGAAATTCATTTTGTTAAACAGCACTCTTGGTTTCATTTAAACAAACAGGCTGATGTGGCTTAAGCAAACACTTTTATCTTGGAATGGTATCCAGGACAAGTATGGCTCATAACAGAGAACAGCAGAGAGGTGATGTGTAATTTGGGCACATGTTCATTTTCAGAAGCTCTGAGACAAAATATGTTTCCAGACTAAAGCACAGTAAAAACAGTGTTGAACATACATACATACATAACAGTAGCAATGAGAAAATTCAGCTCACTGTAGAAAGAAAGGAACCCTCAATTTTCCTCTGAGTTGCTGAGATCTTCTCTAAAAGAGCCAGCACATGGTCATGACAGAATGAAAAAGTGCCGTGATCATTTGATCATTATGATCATTTGCTGATTGTGAGTCTTGGCCAAGTGTTGCATCCTATCTTCAGAATCGTGGCCTCAATGAAAAGTCCAGTGATGGTGAACTTTAAAAATAATAAAAAGTGGAAGTTTTGTACTTTCCATTCTATATTTATAACATTTGAATATTTAAAGAATCAATGGTATAGATTTTTTTATATCTCTTGCATGAAAGGTCCAGTATATAAAATAGATCCCTTACCATGGTGTGATTCCAATCATATCCTGGGGAAATATCCATCCTGGGGACTTCTGTAAGAAAGAATAAGAAATTTTGGAAAGAGTTAAAAAAAAAAGAAAGAAAGAAAAAAACAAATATGGAGAAAAGAACCAGGAAAACATATATTTACAGAATTCTTCATAACAGAATAATGACATATATTATTATTAATTTTCCTGATACTGTCATCTAGGATTTCATGTAATTAGCAGTTTTGGCTTTCGTCTGTTTTAATTTTCTCTTAGAATTGTGCTCGCAGCAGGAATAATCAGCCTCAAAACCAAGAAAAAGCTAATCTTGCAAACTCAAATTTCTCTTTCAGCTGAGGAAAGTGTTTGGTCTTTAGTGCTGTGATATAAATGATATGGCCAAGGTAGTGCAGGAATCTGGCAGCAGTAAAAGAAATTCAGCATGTATTTCCCAAGCCTCAAACCTTAACGTGGAGACAATTCTCATTTTATCGCAATGTTTATGATAAACAGCTTTGAGAAATTCTGTGCACCATGAAAAAGGCACAGTGAAGCAGACTTTGAACTGCATGACTGCTTAAAACAGATATTTTATATATATTTTGAATGAGTCTATATGACTTAGGGTTTCCTTTATATTTGCATGAAAAGGATATAACAGATACCATTTGCTGTGTCTGTGTGTAAGCAAGAACTCATTAAAACTAGAAAGCCTGTGAGGGAATTAGGCACTCCAGTCTCACAGGATTTTTGTAAGAACTGAGCGACTAACTTCATGAGATATCATTATTGCCTAATAATGTACTTGACTGTTATAAATTATCTTCACACACTTGAAATCTGAATGGATTAAAATATTGTTTTTCTCCAGAGAGTGGGTTCTTTTATTTCTTTTATTTCTTTTTGACCAAGATGAAAGCTTAGCTTTATAGGAATGTGCAAACAAAATCACCAATAACAACAGTATGCTTCACGAGCATATGTGTGTGTGATGAACCCCTAATGAGAGAAAAATCCTCTTTGTTCAGTTTACTCTCCCTTCGTTTGGCTTATTGACCATATCAAGTTAAATGTTAATTGCAGGCTACAGAGAGGTTACTTATCCCTTTGTAATCAAATATCCCATTCATTAAGTACCTATGCAACAAAATATCTGCTGTTGAAGATCTGACTGAACCTTTTGTTTTCATAGCAATAAGAAGATACCACCAATTGGGGTTAAACATGGAGAAAAAGAATGTTTTCATTTAAAGGAAATGCATTTTAAATGATAATGCTAAACAACAATTTTAAAAAATGCAGAGATATATTTAAGAACACTTTTAATAAAAGAGTTTTGGGATTCAATAAATCCATAGAGATTAAAAATACCTTTTTTTCTTCACTCATTATTACTTTCTCATTATACATTGACTTGCTGTGTGACCTTAGGCAATTAATTTACTCTCTAGCCAAAATTTTTCAACCTGAATATGTAAAATTAAACATACGAATCTATTTTTAGGTGCTCAAATAAATGGCCTGATTTTCAGAGGTCATTTGTACCCCAAATATTCATTAAGTTGACAGGGGCTCTGCCTGCCCTTTGCCTCTGAATAACTCATTACTTCTAGCATACATAAGGGGTGGATTTAGATGCTTAACTCCTGGTACCAAATGCTGTCCTCAGGTCCCTCACACCAAGGAGTATGGCACAGGGAATGCCTGGGCTAGCAAGAAGGTTTGAACAACTCAGAATTGCTCAGGGTCAAAAGTGATGCTGCTGTACTTGCATGTCTCAGCTCAGGACTCCCCAGAGTTTTTTCTGACAAAAAAAGTTCAAATGTCACTCTTCTTACATAGCAGGCATGTCTGAAGAGATTTAATTCTCCTGCTTATAATCCTGCGCACTTCATTTAGGTGCCTAATTTAGACATTATGCACAGAATGCTGTTTGGTCCTAGAAGGAGGCTGGAGTTTGCCTACCACAGTGGAGAGAGAGTGCCTCTGAAGATAAGCAGAGGGAAATCCACTCCTATTTTAAGTGTCTATCTTTCCACTGAGAGTGCAGAAAATTAATAGAAAATATTAGGTGCTTCCATCCACTCAGGACCCAGAGTGTTTTAGTCCTCTTCTGAGAAAGATATCTGGCAAAGGTGACACTGTCTTATGCTTAATAGTCTAGTGGTTTGAGTGTTCACTAAGCAAATGAGAGGTTTGCATTCCCAGCCCTGATTGTCTTACAGGGGACTGAATCCATCTCTCCTGTCACTCTGGAGAGTGACCTAACCACTGTGCCATGAATAATCAGAGTGAGGCACTTACTGCTCCTCCTCCTGAGACTGAACTGCTGCGTAGCCAGGAATGTAAAACTCATTATTCTGGGAAAACAGCGGGGAAACAAGTGCTGGATTGTAGTCACAGGGATATGCCTGAGAAAGGGACACCTCCAGCCTTCAGCCTTTTCTTGTGGAACTCAAACACATCTCACCTTGTGCTGAGAGGACTGAGAAAAGGGAGGGAGCCCTGGAGAGCAAGGCAGTCCTAAGCTCCCTCTTCCTATGCTACTCCATTTGAGGACATGTGTTCTCACACACCTCTTCCTGCACTCAGAACTCCCATTGTTGACTTCAGAGACACCAAATTCAGAAAATCATACCTGCTTAGAGTGCCTGGTGGTTTGCATCTTGGCAAAGTGTCCTTGACAAGTATGATCCTTTAAGGTGAAAGAGGTACAGAGCAACTACTTCAGAGGTTTCATTCCTTGGTTGCAAAAATCATATGGATGAAAAAAAAATGGCAGTTTTGACAGTTTTGAAAAGTTAAGCATTTTGAGTCAGGATTCAGGGCTCTGTGAGCTCAGGAAGGATAAGGTTTATCTGGTGCATTGAGTGGGCAGACCCTTCTTGGTGAAGAATTCCCACATGTGTTTGCCATATAATAAGGTTTAAGTTCTGGATTTGTTTCCAAGTTACAACTCAGACTTCTGCTGCAGATTGCAGCCTTCAAAGATTTCTCATGGTAAGCAGAAAGGGATGGCCCACTCTACTTCAGGCCTCAATGTAAAGATGTTAATCAGAATTTTTACTTAATTGATCAAAAACCTGACTACAAATGGGTCTAGATGTCAAACTGCAGTGAGTAACAAGTGTTTAGAGCTGGGTGTAAGTCAAGCAGCTTCTCCAGTGTTCACTGTCTGAAGCTTAACTGTAACACTTACAGTTCCTTTTCCACCATCCCACTTTGGTAGCTTTCTCTCAAAGCAACAACTCATGATTAAAGCTGACTTTTAAACTTGGTTTGCATTTACACCAGTGTAGTCCAAAGTAAACATGATTATTTGTGAATGGAGAAAAAGAAAGAGAGATAACAAATAGAACTTAACTTCAGAAAAAAAAATTAGAATACTGCACTTCTGAGACTTTCACTGCAAATAGTTCAGTCATGGTATTATATGTTTTATCCACACTTGACATACTTTAAATGTCAAAACAGGAAAACAAATGGGCTGGTTCTTTTCACCATCTGTTACTTATCACTTGACCGTATACAAAATAATTTTTTTAAGGGTTCTTTATTGATATTGCCAGATGTATGGGATAACATTCAACAGCTCAGTGGACTTTTCATACTTCTGTCTGTAATACTGCAGGTAGAATATTTACCTGTAAGTTATTTGATTAAACAGTTGAAGCATTTAGCTCAGTACACACCTGATATATGGGTGTAATCAAGTACTTAGATATTTAAACACTTCTAGTGAAGGAACCATGTGCTGGTACAAAATAGAGGCCATTAAAAATATTTTATATTGTAGCTTCACTCAATAACTACAGGAATTTAATGTACTGAAAATCTATACATAGCTGAAGAGTATAAATTTCAAGAGCAAATGGGACTTTATAGCTTAGTGAAGTAAAGTGATAACAACTGAAGTAAAAAAAACACTTAGAAAAATGTAGGAAAAAAAGTTGTAAGGTATCTAGTGGTGGTGAAAATCCTGTGAAATTGTGATTTTATTTTTTTTAATGGAAAAGTTAATTGCACTATATCAGTTTCTATATGAGGGTCAGAACCCAGTACTCCAGATGTGTCTCACCACTTCTGAGTAGAGGTGAAGGATCATTAAGTGGTGTTGGCCCACTTCTGATCTGTCCCTACGTAGATTTTACATTGCTGATCAAAATCCTCTGGGCCCACTTGTTCAACCAGTTTTCCCAATTATCTAATCTATAATTTATCATTTTTTCTATGAAGATGTTGTGAGAGAAAGAATTAAAAACTATTAAAGCCAAGAGAAACAACATTCTACTCTCTCCTCTTTCTAGTCACATCATTACATGAGGTTATAAGGTTGGCCAAACATGATTTCCTCTTTATACATCCAACAGCTCCAGATTACCTTCTTGTCATTTGTGTGCTTGAAAATATTTCCAATGATTAGTTACTCAATTACCTATGGAGGGATTGAGATGTAATTCCTCTTATTTTCCTTCTTGCCCTTCCTGAAGTTGTGAATGACCTTTGGTCTCTTCCAGTTTTCAGGAACCTCCTTGGATAATCAGGAACTGTCAGAGATAAAATGACAGTGGCCTCACAAAGGCATCAGCCAGCTCCTCCAGCACACCTAATTGCTTGTCACCAGGCCCTGTGGGACTTACATATTTCTAGCTTAAGTTCCGTAACCTGATCTTTTCCATTTAGAGTCAGTCTCTCTCTATATTCTCCAAATATTATAATATTCTTTGTTCTTCTTTTCTGATGAACAGGTAATATTCTTATGCATATACTATAACTTTATTGTCTATTTATTACCTACATGTTTGTGTGAAAACCCTTGAATTTCACAATATTGCTGGATTTACATTTTACTTAATTGTACTAGAGCCCTCCTGGTTCAGTGGTTTAGAAAAACCTTGCCATGTGACATTTTTGGGGTCCTCACAGGGAAAGAGTCATGAGGAGATAACAAGACACATATTGTGGAAAAGTAAAAATTATGAGAGATAAAATGGAGACAGAAAGAAAAACCCATCAAGGATCCAGGAAAGGATAAGTAGAAAGATTTACTTATTTCAATAAATCCCAGTAGAAAGATCATTCAAACCTAACTCTGACACCTGAATACAGCAGAAGAGAAAGTGGCAAAGTTTTTCTGTCAAATATTAAAAAGACAAAGGAAGAAGAAAATTGCTGTTCTTAAGTATAGACTGTCAGAAAAATTTTCCTAAAAGACTTTTCTTTTTACTGAAAAGGAAGGCAGGACTTGGAGTGCCAGATGATAGGTGATAAGGAATAATTAGCAATGGAATTTCTGGACTCTTAAAAGGCCAGCAGCCAAACATGAGGAAAGAGATCTATAATCTTCTGAGGAGTTACTAATGAGGTATTCACTACATTGCAAAGGATAATTTCTGTCATTTGGCATGCTCTATATAAACTGACTTTCCATAATTTTATTAGATTCTTATTATTCATTTCCTGCTTCACCAGATTAGAGAAATACTAATCAGGATGAAGTGCAATACCTCTCTAATCAATATGCATATTATAGGGGAAATCGCTATAATGTAATGCCTCTTGCAAAAGAAAAAATTAAATATGCATTTCTCAAAAAGTCCCTGGTCAATTTTATTTTTTATCAAAATATTTTTCACAGCTTTTTAGAAATTTCCTTAGATCAAAGAATTCTAGTTTGTTGATGAAAACTAGAGCCTAAAGTATTATAATAAAGAAGAAAGTATAGAAGGTATTATAATAAAAATCCTTCTAAAATAGTTTTTAAAATCTATCAGATGCCATTATTGTTCTATTACATAAAAAGCAAGCAAAATATTACATTTTAAATACATTTTAACATTATATTTTTAAATCCTGCAAAAATAATCACAGACTCTTCTTCATTATGCTCCAGTATTTTTATGCATTTATGAATGTTTTTAAGCTTAAATGTCATAATAATAAATCAGAATTCATACATATTCAGTGACAAGGAAAATGTCAACTATCTATTTTAGCCTTGCAATTGCTTTTTTGTGCTCTGGATAAAATCAGAGATGGACAGGGAAAAAAATAGGATACAATATTTCACAAAATCAATGATAGTAAAAATAGAAAATTGTACTTATGATGGGAAACAATCCTCAAAAAATTTAAAGAAACTGTTGATTACTTCATGCTCTATATCATCCATTTATTTAATTGTAACAACTTTTCACTTAAGAATTTGTCACTCTTGAAGACTGAACTTTTTCTGGATACCCAGGTGGCACAACAAAAATTGCGTGAAGTGAAACAAAAGGAAAAAAAGACAGTCAGTTCTCTTCTATGTATGAATGACCCAACAAGGCTCAAAAGTCGTTTTCCCTCCTAAAAGTTTTAATTTATTAAAAAGAGGAGAATAAAGAAATCATACATTAAATAAGGGCAAATTTATTATAAAGCAAAGTTAAGATTAATTAAAATTGTTTTACATTAGAAATATTTATTCTTCATGGAGAATGATTTACAAAACTCTTTCATGTCAGGTCAGCTACCATGAAACATAGTCACAAATAGCTTCTAAGCAGTGAATTTTATCTAAATAATTGAATTTTCACATTTCAAATGAGAGTCAGCTTGAGGAGTGTTTGTGTATATTGTTCTCCTTTATGTAAGATGCATAAGCACTGCCAGAATTCCTTGACATGAGAGTGTCTGCTTAATTTGATAAGTGAGTAGAGATTCTCATTCAAGGGTGAGTCTTGCATGTCATTCAAATATTGACCAAAAATTCTGACCCCATCAGACTGTTGCCTCTAGTCAGAAAGTCTAGTAAGACTTGAAAATTGCACCACCCTTTGTCCAGTGGCTGAGACATGGAAATCAGGTCTTTAAAATTCTGGACGTGCCCAAAAATCAGATAAGACCTCATCTGCCTTTCACAAAGGAAATAGTCCACTGTGCTGAAATATGCAATTTTAACACACAGGGAACAAGTAGTACTAATGCAAAGATACTCGCCCATATCACCACAAGTTATTCTTTCACATTTTTGTGCCTCAGTGTCACTGGAGTTTGGATGAAATATTTAAGTGGTCAGCATGCCACAGAAATTAAGTATGACAGTACCTTGTCTTCTGAGTAGCCTAATTTCATAGTATCTTGCTGAAATTTTAGGGGTCTGACCTAAGAACACCCAATTCACTCCACTTAGATTCAGATCTTAATAGTAAATAAAGACACAAATGCCTCTGATAGAAATTATTTGCCTTAGACAGCAATATTAGAATGGGGTATATCACCGTATCTAACAACTTATTTTCTATTTTGGGTTTAGGCAATTTAAGTAGACACTGAACATTTTTAAACTAGATTTTCTGATACTGCTGAAATAATTCTGAAGATTCTCCAGAAGACAAGCCATGTTATTCAGGAAGGTCCTGATATCTACATCTTTGACTGAGAATTTAGGAACCTAAATAGAAGTTCCTAAACAGAGGAAACAGAGTTCTTTCATCTCTGTATTTGGTCTGTCCATTTCTAATGGGCATTTTTTGATGGGAGGTACATGTTGATTCCCTAGGCTCAAAGAGTATTTAGCATACTGAGATCCCAGCTTTTTGAGCCCTCAATTTCTTACTCTACGATACAGAAGTTTTGCACTACTGCTGTTCTGGATCATGCCTATCTTAGCCAAGTTAGGCTGATTTCAATGTGCATCTATCTAAATGGAAATTTCTTCAGAGCACCAGGAAGGATATAGGTGCCTCTGTTCTCAAAAGAATCTGAGCATTAGTGGGCAAGTTGTAACTTGTAGGCAACCTTTTTCACCAATGAGAAGTCATTTTGACAACACAAAGGAATTAAACAATGTATAGAAATATGTCTTGTCAGACAGCTAAAACAGTAGGCAAATTTTAAACCTAATGACAGAAAAATATTTAAAAATTAAAATTTTCCTCCTTTATACTTCTTACCATCTGTCAGTGACCTCAGGAAATTGATACAATACTAAATGTCATGACTAACATAGATTATATTTGCAGAAATTTAAAAAAAATTAATCAATCCAAGTGCAATAAAGTGAAAATAATATTCTATTAGAAATTGTCTCTGATGATTTCTTAATGACATATTCTTCAAAAGCCTAACTATTTATTCAGTGTTGTTATGATAACTCATAATGGTTAAAACTACTGTGACAGTAGCATCTTTTTGTAGTCTCATTCCATCACATTTCTTATATTATACAAATCAGGCAAAGATTAAGAATAAATAATGGTATAGGATTCTCCAAATCAAGGCACTGACTGGAGCATCAGATATCATGAGAAAGGAAAGCTCCTGACTAAAACAAAATAAACCTGATGGAATCAGCATGAATACAGTCTTATCAACTTTAAGAACAACCTTAGAAACCTTGACTTAAACAACAGATATGAAAATCTATGCAAAGGCACAAAACTTTTTTCCACAAAGTGAGCAGAAATGATAGGACTTTTTGGTTAAGGGAGGATGATGGTATTCTGTTGATGGATCGACTCGATGATCATTGAACCCTAATAACTGCACAATTTTTATTTTATTATTTGTATGACTTTTCTCATTCTTAAAGGTAGGTTTCTTTGTGACTAAACTTTATTTCTTTCCTGAATAAATAGTCAATAAAAGAATTCTCTCATTTTATCCTGTGTCTGGTAGAAGTGATGAACTTACAAATTGAGTAAATGAAAGAAAAAAAAAAGCAAATATTGACATTTTTATCTTAGAATAATTAGTTCTTTCCTCTTTCTAAAGTTACACTTTTCAAGATGTCTAGATTTTGAACCATCTCCTAGCAATAATGAAAGATATTTTTACTTAAAGCCACAGGGTAAACAGCAAACAGGGAGGCCTAACAGTGGTTTACTGAAGCCAAATGAGAAATAACAAGATTGAGAGGTCAACAATTATAGCTAATAACAGTACATCATAGAATCATAGGATGGTTTGGTGTGAGGTGAAGGTCCAAAGTGACACAGAGTCCCGAGGCAGGTGCAAAGGAGAGACATTTCATTCCAAAAACTTGGCCTTTCCAAGTAATAAGCTGGGTATCAGCTATATAGTTTTAAATCACAGCAAGCATAATGCAACCAACCACCATACACCACGATGTGAACTCACAATGGTTACAGAACTTATTTTCTACCTCTAGTTCAGCTGAGTCACTTGCCCATAGTCCTTTTCTACTTAGCTGAAGTAGCAGGCCTGAGCCATGGTTTTACAAGACCTTCTCCCTTTGTAAGGCTCTACCTATATATGTATGAGTTGGCAAGGACCCTAAAGATCATCTAATTCTAAACCCCAACCTTGGACTAGACCAGGGTGCTCAAAGTCCCATCCAGCCTGGCCTTGAGCACTTCCAGGGATGGTTATTTCACAACTCCTCTGGGCAACCAATTCCAGTGTCTCACCATCCTCCTAATAATGAATTTCTTCTCAATATCTAACCTAAAAGTATCGTCTTTCAGTTCAAAGCCATTCTTACTAATTCTGTCACTACACGTCTTTGCTAAAAGTCCCTCTCTGGATTTTCTGTAGGCTTCCCTAAGTGCCAGAAGACTTCTATAAGGTTTGTTTGTAGCTTCTTCTTCTCCAGGATGAACAATTCCAACTCTCCCTGTCATTCTTCATATGAGAGGTGCTTCAGCCCTCTGATCATCCTCAAAATCCTCAACCTCGACTCCTTCCAACAGGTCCATATCCTTACCTTAATCCATATACTAACACACCCTTTGTGGAAGGATATTGATTAAGGAAAACATAACATTTTTGTCAAAGATTATTAAAAATCGGATTGTTTTTCCAAAGTTCAGACTAATAGATCATACCTGGTGATGTCTAAAACAATAGACAGAGAGCTGCTGCTATGAGAACAGAGTTTTCAATAGATTTATACCAGGACAAGGATATGATTCAAGCAGACAGAAAGTAGAAATATGTTTCATATATATTCATGTGTGCATACACATACATATATATAAATAGGTAAAGCATCTTTTAAAATCTTACAGGGTTAGTAGCTCCATAAAGTGTACATGTTGATAGCCTGCCATTGGTATTTTCTTACAATACTCATTTGGGTTTAAATCTCACTTTTTGCAAGTTTTCTGCATCTCAGTATTGAAAAATTTATATATTTCTCATTACAATATAATCTTTCAATCTTCAAGACTGTATTTCTAGGGTACCTTTTCATAGTAAACTTGGTTGTTCTTGAATTCCTTGAAGCTGAATACAGTGTCACACTCTTTCTGACATTAAAGTTGTTTTTTCATCTTTCTGTAGATGCAAGGTCTCTGATGTGCTGCTTCTAAGCCACCCAATCACCCTGAAGAAACATGCATGGCACCCCACATGTTATTATGGTGTCTCATGTGTCACACATTAGAATAACAACTTTTGCTTTAGAAAAAGCTTTTCAAAGATGTTTTATGTGAGCATCAGGGCACTGTTGAAAGATAGAGTTTGGAAATTGAAAGGACAGTCTAACAAAGGTAATCAGCTTGCCTTTCTTGTTTCTCTCATCTTTTACCCAGTAAGGTTTTAGTATGTTGTTCCATTTTTGTAGACTAGCTCATCAAAATATTTTTGCAATTTCATGAACATGTCAAAGGTCCTCTGTGGGAATTCTGTGGGAAATATGTAGAATGACCTGCCCACAAGGAAGAAGGAAAACATCACAGCATGAGACAGTGTGGAAGTTAAAATGAAATAATTTCACCTCTGTCTGTGAAGCTTTAAAGGCACTGCAACAGGAATTCTGTGTTCACAGAGTAGTTGCACTTCTATGTTCAGATGCTAGTTCCAGAATTCAGTTTCAGTATTGCTAGGTAGTCAACAGTTTATAAATAGATTAAAGCATTAAAACAAACAAACAAACAAACTTGAGGC
This sequence comes from Ammospiza caudacuta, assembly GCF_027887145.1. Classification (NCBI taxonomy): domain Eukaryota; kingdom Metazoa; phylum Chordata; class Aves; order Passeriformes; family Passerellidae; genus Ammospiza; species Ammospiza caudacuta. Next base: position 105,936,487 of record NC_080595.1, on the reverse strand, counting down.
TGTTTTCCTTTACATAATTTTTGCTACCAACTTAGGTAAGAAAATTATCTCTTTTTAGGCTTTAGGCTTCTGCTGTCTTGTACCTTCTAACAAGTGAGAGGGAAAATTAACAGTCAGCCAGCCACATGGAATCTCCAATAACACAAAATGACGAGCTGACAAATCTGTCACCAATCATGGGTTTTAACTATGAAGTAAATAGAGATGTGAAGATCCTGAGAGATTCATTACTTACTTCAGTTCTTCTTGTATCAACAGAATGAATCAGGTTTTGATGTCATAGCACCTAAACTGACAAATGCTAACAACAATTTAAACCAGTTAAAGTTAGGTTCTGCTTTCCAAGGTTGGCACAAGAATTGCTCTGTGTATGAGAAGTGTGACACAAGATACTGAATACTTACAAGCAAAACAAACCAAAAGCAAGAAAACTCCCTACACTTCAATTTAATTCAAACTAATGATGTGGTTGAGCATGTTCTTAGTAGACCACCAGACAACCAGAAGTAATTTTTGAGAAGCAATAAGTTAAAATCAGGAAGGATGATTGACAGATTTGCCACTCTAAATGCACTTCATGGGAAAAGTAAGTTCTTAACTCTCATAATATCTAAACTTGGACAAAAATGTGATTTATATAACGAAAAGTGTGCTGTAAATGTAATATTTTTCTTCTAGGTAAAAGGCAATATAATAATCAGTGTGGCAATCACACAGTTATAGAACTAAAATGTTAAAAGCCTCAATGTGATTCATGTAGCTTTTCAGATAAACATTAACTCCTGTCCTGTAAACTTGGAATACATGTCAAAAGAGCTAATGGTGCAGTCTGTCATAAAGAGAGGAATTCTTTTAAAGAATGAAGCGTTTCCCAGGAGCTGTAGTACCCACATGATGATGCAAACTGTACAGCTTTTTCATGAAGTGCAGTGGGTACATGCATGTGCTACATCAGGTAGTACAATCTGCCACTGCACATGAAATTTCATGATCTCTTCCTTTGAAGTAAACAGTCTCCTTAGATTCTTCATTTCCTTCTTGTGAGTTTCTTATAACCTTTATTAATAACCTTTATTTCATTTACTCTTAGTAGCCACTCACAAAAGCTTTAAATGCACTGTTTGATTTTAGCTGAAATTCTTGGTTATTTATACATTTGATGAGAGCATGTATTGCATTCTTCATCCAGACATTAACTGACCTAAGCCTCTGGTTTTGTTTGGGGAAAAAAATTATAGATTGACTTACCATTACTAGTCTCCTGCTTTTAAAACATTATCACTCTTGTCATTCTGTATACAAAAGGGTTATATTTCCTAACTACCATGTATTGCTGAAAAGATTCTTTTCTCATCTATTTCAGTTCTCTTTTGTGCAGTCTACAGTGAAAACAGGAAAAGATACAAGAGGCAAATTCATTTGTTTAAATTTATTCTGTCAACAGACCGTGAATAACTGACATATTACATACTCAGTATTGTGAAAATAATTCCACTCACATGCTAGGTCTCTTCAATGATCCATACAGAAAAAATGAATTAATAGAAGCACTTTTTTCTTAAAAAGTTTTGCACAGAAATGGAAAAAAAACAAAAAGAAGAAAAGGATTTACTGGTGTAATGTCAATTCAGGAAAACTATAATTCCCTTTAGAAAGGACATTGAGTTCACCTATAACCTGTAATGCACAACCCATCCAAGATAACCCATAAGCCTGAATTTGACAGGTAATTCTTTCACTATCAGTTCAAGAAAAGTCCATAGATAGGATTTATATCACCTAATTTCAGATGTGTACATGTCTACACCTGAGCTAGTCTCTCCAGGATTTTTTTATTGGCAATGGATTCAGGAAAAAAAGACACCCTGGAGCACTATTCATCTGGCCTGCATTAGAAATCTACTATACACTCAAAAGAATCATGCTCAAGAAACTGAGGTTCAGCTCTCTGATTAAAGAGATAGTAAAGGCTGCCTGGCACAATGGTGGCTCTTATTAATCCTTGCCTTTATATCAACACAGGGAGGAACCCAGCCTGAGCAAAACCTGTAAAAGTAATGCATATTTTGGGATGCATCTATTTTGGGTGATTGGACCTTTGAGTCAGAAGATCTGCATCAGGAATGAAGGGCAAGGAGGTCTATGGCTCATTTCATGATGTTTTAGCTTCTTGAACGTGGATCAGGGCAGATCAGGCCAGATTTGCAAAGCTGGAGAGGACAAGGTCCTGAGTCCTTGATACTGCTTTGAGCAAGGACTAGAGCAGATAAGGAGCAGGGAGAATGTCCAGTCAAAACTACTTAATTACTCTGTGAAGTGTCCCAGGTCTGGATTCACCAAAATGAATGTCCAAAATTGATCTTTCACATTAGGAAACCTTTCTATCCAACTCTTGCTTGTTTTAGCAGTGGTGTTCTGTGTCTTGATCTCTTTAGGAGTGGGTTTGAATAATGACAAAAAAAATTTCTTTCTTAATATCATCATATAAATATGGAAGTTCTGCTAACTGTTGGAAGTTCGACCTGAAGATGACCCTCAGATATAATCTCTGCTGTCTACAAAACATTATAAAACAATAGAAAATCTTTGCTTTGCTAGAGTATCTGATTTGTATTTTAATTCAAATGCAGATCGCTTCCTTTCAAGAGAAGAAAGTGTCAGCAGACAGAAACTGTTAAAAAAAAAAGAACAAGAATAAAAAAAGAAATTACTGTTTCTTTACTTATGGGGAACCTTTTAATAACTCAGCTATAGTCAAGCTCTTTATGAAATATGGGCCTTTCACACTCAGGATGAAAACCATAATCCTTACTCCTTACTAGTGAGGTATATTAATAGTAGATTCAGCTTGACATGATGGTCATTAGGGCCCTCAGGAGCTGTGCTATAAATGTCAGGAAATGTTGTCAGAGAGTTAAAGGCTTGTTTCATGTGGTCTGTGGTAACTCTATCTTGTTTTCTGTCATGTTGTAAAGGTCCAAACACACATTAACTTGTTCATATGTAGTGAAGAAGAGATTAAATAGACCTACTAATATATGTATTAAGAATACTAAGGCCACACCTCTCTCAAATAATATTTGAGTACTTGTCCTAATAATTTTTCTATCTAAAAAAAACACATAGAAAATTGATGGAAAGGAATTAATTTGAAAGTCAACAATAAAGTACCAACAAAAAACAGCGTCCTTAAAGGATCATTTGCACCATTGATGGTGTTCCCAGATGCTTTCAGAAAAACATGCTCTTGGCTATTACATTTGCAATTCCACTGAGTTGCTACAAGGAAATGTAGTATGTCACCACTTTTACTGAACTTTAGTGTTGTAGCCTGTTGTGGGTCAATGCACTCACACAGCCAATTCATTATAAAACCAGGCTAAAATTTATATTATGCAAATAAGCTTACATAGCATGTTAAATTACAGCTATGCCGTGATGCACAATAAACCACTGTAGAGTGATTTTATTTATTTTCAGTTCTTATGATAAGCCAAAACTAAGCAGAAATAATTCAGCATGTAAACACTTCAATGAAATTGAACTACTTATTTTCAAGAATCAAAACCTACTTCTCAGTACTGAACGACAGAGATTAGCTTTATTTAAAGAGGAAAAGTAAAGTCGTATTACCTAAGTCCTCAGATCACCTGCATTTAAATTTCTCATCACAGTTCTTTAAAATTACTTGTTAGCAAATTGTGCAATTATATTGAACATCCAAGTATCTTATATTAGAATGCACATAGATTAACTTTTTCTTAGAAGTAAAAAATATAGGAAAATGAAACATATTAAAACTAAAGAAGTATTGTAACCATTCTCTGAATCATAAACCTGATCATAGTCTAAGACAAATTTCTTTCAAATCAGAGAGAAGTTAGAAGTGTTTTTTTTAAGGTCAGAATTTGTCTCTGAAATGGATTTTTGTTGGTTTGTTTGTCAAAAAACCCTAACAATTGTTAGAACATCATATACAACTTTTGATATATACCAAAACTCACACTGAATTTAAGTAATTTTGTTTGCAGAGGAAGATGGACCAAAAGAAAAATGAGACAAAAATTGTTGTGTTTTATTTCCTGAAAAAGAAAGGAAATAACTATATGGGGTCCAATACTGAGGCCTTTCCAATCTCAGCAGATTCTGAAGATTTTTGAATAGAAGACAGAATAAAATTTCCCTCTTCCATCTTTTTTTCTTGCTTTTAGGCTTTAGAACTGTAACCAATGTCATACACTATCTTTTCCTGTTCTTTACTTCCCAGTAATTTGTGAAAATGCATCATGATGGTGTTAAACCCATTATTTTCAGAATCTCGAGGAAATAGATTTTCTGTGTGTACACTGGGGAGCATGTTATCTTAAAGCTGGGATTGAGCCTCTGGAGAAGGGTGTTTACAGACTTTTCTCACATATTTGAGGTCACTATGGTTGCTATGTGACTTTGTTTTCTTACAGAGTAGTAAAATATATTGAACTACATTCTCTACTTAGAAATGCTTATGTGTAGAGGAAGAAAAATCAATATACATCATTGAAATAAAAATTAAGTGAAGACCAAATTCACTCAGTGTACCTAACTCATAGAAAGAGTTAAGACAATAAAAATAGTCAGATAATTTTTCCTTGTAGAACAGGGTCCTGGTAATCTTGGTCCCTAGACAGATGGAAGGAAATTTTCTCTTGTACAATGAAAGCAATCAATCTTTCCAGAGTATTCATCATGTTAAAATATCTGAAGGTGTTACATGATTGTGCTATAAAGATGCTGAATGATTACAGGCAAAAATCAGCGTTTGAAATGCAAACACAATACTTGGCAGTAAGAAATAGTCATCACATTTTTGGTGAAATCATGTCCAAGCAAAGTTCTAATCAGAATTTTTAATCAGGATTAAATAAGAAATATGGAAATAAAAATCAGTGAAAATATAGGATTTATCACCTTGAAAGTTAGGTAGGAATTATCTAAATCTGCCATCTAAACATTGGTCAAAATCTAGCCTAGTCATCTGGGGTCCATGAACAGTGAGTAGAAAGGGACAGTCACTAGCGGTGGCACTTTATTTGATGCAAGTTTGGATCTTGAAGATATACTACCTGATACTCACTCCTCATTTCCCATCAAGTTTCATGAGACAACTAGCTGAGAAATCTAAGTTCCAGATAGTAAAAATTGTGTGATAAGTCCAACACTCAACCAAAGCAAAGAAAATTTTATTTTCCCAACTAAAAGCAAGAAACTGTCTGTAAATTTTAAGTAAACATTCATCAAAAACTGTGCATTCAATTTCCATTTTGCTCAGGAGACATACTGAGGTTATAAAACCTCAATGTACATCACAATTGCAACATTTTTTTAATCATAAAAACACAGCTGATTTTTTTTCCTATTTTTTTAATTAAAAAAAAGAAGGACCATTTCAGGTCCTAAAGCTACTCATCTTCCACAAATTCCAGGGGTTTTTTTTATTATTCTCCTTATACTTCCTCACAAGCGAAGAAAAATAAAACTATTGGACGTTGAAATTGCTTCTCCTAGATGACAGTCCTAGATGTTGGCTCATTGTTCTGACAGCTGCAGCTGGGGGCTGTTGGTGCTCCAAGGGGTCTGGAGCATGGTGAAGTGCAGGGGCATGGGACCTATGCATCCTGAGGAAAATCAGAGAGCTGCAGAAGTGCCCCGCACCAATGCAGGGAGCGGATCTGGGTAAATGTGGTCATGGGAAGTGCCATGCACACCCCAGGGTTGTGCTGTTGGATCCACTGCATATTTTTAATATCTCCTGATGATGAGTGCACTGTGCATAGTGTGGGCCTGGTAACTAAAGTCAGAATCCTCTCAGAACTGTTTTTGCCAGACCACAGAGGTCAGAGCCCCCCTGGCAGTCAGACATGCAGCCAGTGGTGAAGGGGCCAGCAGCCTGTCCCATGCTAATCACATAACTTCCCAGCCACAGCTGAAAGTGGGTCTTTCCTTGTCACTTAGTCCCCACAGCACACAAATATTTTCTCTGTCCTTTTATTCTTTTGTTGTAGGGTAGTGTATAGCTCTAACCCACTGCCTCTGTGTACAGCCTGACAGGGGACAGGGAACACTCTGTGGTGTCTGAAGTTAGTAGTTGACACAAAGAGCAGATGTCTTAGACTAACAAACACACATCACACACTACAGCTCCACCAGCAGTTAAATGAGGCCTTTATTTTTCCATGAGAATAGGAGTCCTGGACTCTGCAGCTGCTGTATAAGATATGGCAAAAAGCATTGAAGTCCAAAAGTTAAGGATGTGAAGTAGATTCAGCTTCTTAAAATCTTATTTCTGCTGTTCTGTATACTTCAGTGGCCTGACTAGATTTGAAATGAAATAAAACAGAAAACAAAACCAGAAGAAAACACAATTCTTCCTCCTCTGTCAACACTCAGAGATATCCCTCTGGCTAAGCACAGTGCAGAACAGTGGGGGTGTGTGCACACATATCTGTATCATTAGGATGAGCTTTCCTGTGACTTTTCTGAATCCACCTGTGACAACTGTGGTGCAGATTACTAGTAGTAATAGTACTACAGTGGGCTCCTGGCTCTACAGCTTTTGCTGTGGGCTGCCTATGAATACCTCTGATGCCAACTGCTTCAAATAAATATTCTTGGTATTTCCATGCACTTTATCCACGTGTGTTTCCATCAAAAGCTATCCTCATTAGAAAAAGACAAATGTCTAATACTTTGCTCTTCCTGTTTCCTATTCTTTCCAGTGCTGTAGAAGGACTGTCCAAAGTCTGCTATCTTTCAAGGTATTTATATTTTATATGCTCATCACTTGTAAGGAAACTGCTTTTAACTTCACATTTGCAACTTCACTAGGAGAAGCCATTGACAGTTATGCTGGCATGTTTAGCTTTAAAATCTTTAAAAGTCTTACAAACTGGAATTAAAGGCACAAGAGCTCCACATTAAGGGGTTTTTGTAGTAGTAGTGATAGTATTAACATGTTTAGGGATGGTTTGTAGTCCCATTGGACTCTGCAGGCAAAAGTAGTGAAAGATATGGCTACATTTTCTTGAAAAGCAGATTATGATCTCCATTTTCTTCCTGGAGCGCAGTAGACACATTTCCACAGAAATAATAAACCCTCTTCTTCTATGGCAAATTGAGCACAGCGATGTGAAATGTGCATTCTTTTCCTGAAGCAGTACAACATTCTCTGAGGTTTCAGTTTCAGGGCAGTGGCTGAGCAGCTGTCCAGGGCCTTTCCAGAAGGATGTCCCACAGCTCCATATAGGAGGGACAGCTCCAAAAGACAGTGGTGACTGGATTGATGTGATAATCCAGGAAGCCAAAGAATGGGCAGATCAGGCCAGACAAACATCTCTATTACTGCAATTGTAAAATCCCTTTTCATCCACACACCTTTAAAGGTGAGAACCTTGTGGAAGGGGAGAACATGATTAACCCATGCAAGTTCTAGTGGGACATAAACAAACAAGCCAAGAGCCCCTGAGGGTTTTCCTGTCTACATAGAAAAGAAAGTAATCTGAGACAAATCTGACTTTCCTGGTTTTACAAATGTCATCTGGGAATACATTTATATGCAAGTCCAGGAAAATAATGGATAACATAATTCCAGTTAAGCAAAATGATATCAATATGTCAGGAAACTATAGCAATTCTTTTACAAACGGGCACCAGTCACAGCAAAATAGGTACATTATGAAATCCAGATATATTATTTTCACCACTGGAGGGCTCCCATATTTTTCCTTTAATTCCATAAGAATATATAAACATTTGAGAAAAAAAAAAACATACAAAAACCCAGAATATATGGCTTAAACAAATTGTATTTCTTTCTTCTAAATGCAAGTATAGGCTCACACTAAGAATTTTTTACACCTTCAGTACACCTTTCTTTCAAAAATAAAATAAATATTATTTTTTAAACAGCAACAATACCCTCAGATAACATATATCATAAAATAATTGCAGGATGTTGTACAAAGAAAAGTGGGGTTATTTCTCATGGTTATATAGGGAGAAATGAGGAAAATGGAGTGGTTTTGTCAAAGTTGCCTACCAGGCCAGCAACAGATCTCAGCTCAGGTCTCCTTGAGTTCCCTTTATGTTAGAATCATTAGGATGCCACAAAACAAACAGTGAGTGCAATGCCCATTAGTCTGTGTTACCTGCACAGCCTCATTACTGCAGAGGTCAGCTGCTTTTAACAACTCCAGTGTATTTATCCTCAGAAAGCACTGCTGCACAAGGAGTTTTTGTCAATGCTAAGAAATCTCAATCTTCTTCTAAGCTGTTAACTGTCACTCCTATCACTGGACACCTTTCATATTCCTAAGTGTGCTGCATTAAATGAATCTTAACTTGTCTATTGCTAGCAGATTTTATTATTATTTGTAACAATTTAAGCAACGTAGGTAAGGTTATCAGATAATCCAAAAACAGTTAAATAAAAAATGGTTGGATTTTTATATGCTGAATGTGATTGTTAGATAAGCCATCACTTTTGATGATTCATCTGGCTATCGGTTTAAATATCATGGCACTTATCATTGTTATCAAAACTGTCTATATATTAGTTTATTATTATTTAGATATATCTTTCAGACATCTGCCATCACCTGAAATCAGAATCAGCAAGCTGTTAATTTTGTCCAGTGCGTGTCTTTAACGACTCAGGTGTCTAACCAGATGAGAACCTTTTAGACCTCTGCCTTTTCTGATATTTTAGCTTCTCTTGGCATTTAAATCTAAGGTAAAGAAACAGCCATCTACTTGCAAACCTGACACTCACAAGTATTTTAAGTGCTTGGATAATCAGAGAATAGATTTAATGCATGACAGACCAGGAGATTCTGTAACATGAGGCCTGCCAACATTGCTGCACCAGAAATGTGCCAAGAAGACATAAGCTGTCACTAAAAATATAGCTCCTAACACCTTTGAAAATTATTTAGCCTATTTGAAGCAGATGAAAGTATTAGTGGAATGGTGGGAGGTAGATCTCTTCTAAATAAATTCTGGAAGTTAAACAGCCCCACAAGATTCCTTCTCTAAAAGCAAGGAATGTATACTACATGCAAGACTGCAACCTGAAGATCCTAAATAAAAACAAGGCGCCTGCTCAGTTGGACGTGGCACTGCACACAAGTCTAATTCTGGACTTAAGAATGTAATTAACTATAAGAAGCAAGCATTTTTTGTGTGACAGAAGTTTTCTGGTTTCTTATTTATTATAAGAAGCCATGAGAGAACACAGATACACAATATGGGTTTGTTTTTTATTCAAAGAGTGAGAAAATCAGGAATAGCAAAGCTATTTCAAAGAGATCTCGGCATACTAACAAAAACATCTTTGCAATCCAAAAGTTTCTGAAGGGCAGTCTTGTTTAATTTGAAATTAAAATCTCAGTATAATCTATTCTTCTGCAATTGCTGAAAAAGGACTTGCATTGAAATGTCATCCAGCAGTTCAAGACAGGACAAAAAGTGTTTTTCCTAAATAAGGTGTCCTTATGACAATGCTTATATCTTTCTCAGTTTTCTGACAGTCCAAAATCTCTTATGTGTTTGATAATTAGCATCTGGTTAGAAGTCAACTATTTTAGTGACTTCTTCTCCTGCTTTTCTTTGCCAAGAGGAATCCTAAAATCTCGGGAAGGAGCCAGTAAGAAATTTATTGCCAGAAAATTCTCAGCATCACGTTCCTGTCATCTGAACTGAACCTTACCAAATATTCCCCTAGAATGTCATGTTATAGTCATAGTCCTCCTCAAGTACACTTAAAACTAATTTCTGTGACCAAGATTTTCACAACTAATTCACAGTTAAGTTTTTTCCAGCCCTCCACTAACACCAGCCTCCTTGTCACTGTTCCTTTTAGCATCAGGTGTGGACATAAAAGTCTCTTCAGACTCAGAACACTGCCCCCATAACAAATGTCAAGTACACTTTTAAAAGGCTTGTAGGAAGTTAGTAGTAAAGCACACGACACCACCCACATTTATAAAAATATATATAGCCAATTGTGTCTTCAGAGAATTTAAATATATCCAGTACAAATTTATAACTACTCTTATGTATCAATGGATATTTGAATTATTATGTTAAGGTATTGTTTTACCTACAAATTGTTTTATGTTAAATTTTGGTTAAGTAATCCCCACACATATTTTTTAATTCTGTTTAGGAGAACTGCTTGATATTTTTCATTTCTCTTCACTGAAGTCATGACATTTCTTATGAACTTGCTGGTATCATGTTTTGTCTGTTTATTTCATCTTTATCAGAGTTCTAAGAGGACAATCTTTCTGCTTGTCACCTTCTCTTACAGTTACAGGAAATCCGACACATGTACAGCTGAGCATTAGCAAACATTTATGGCCAAAATATTTATGTTTTGCAGAAAACTTGTGTTATGTGTATTTCCTCACTTATTTTATTAACTCTAGATTCCATTGTGTTAATTAGGGGAAAGAAGAGAGACACTGTCTGAGAATGTTTTGGATCTAGTCACTACTTGCAAAAGTATACAAGCTTTTACTGCAAAAGTATACAGGCTTTATTTCTTCTAGTTAGCATTTAGCTACTGCTCTCAGAATCCACAAATAATTTGGAAAGGATTTGGAAATCTGCTTAACAAAGGCTGAGGCTTCTTCAGCAAAAAGCAATTTCACAAGGAGGTAGGTACCAGTGACTACATGAAATCTGTCAGAGGGCAGTGGGATGAATAATGTCAGGCTTCTGACTATTTTGGGAATCAGAAGGATAATTCAGTATAGACCAAAATGAAGGATAGTGGCTATATGGAATCACAGTTGTAATTATTAAAGTGTTTGCATTTATGTGTTCATGCACAGACTGCTCATAATGTAGATACTTCAACTCTTTTTTTCCATTTTAGTCATCTGTTTTTCTTATGAGACAATTTGCTTCTTACACTTCCAAGATTTCTTTTTCCTTTTTTCTTTGGTTAGGATTTTCATCATTGAATCCAGTTATTCATTCAAGGAGCACAAGGAGCACTATCTGAGATATTTTAGGTAAACCTGCTCATTTGCGGATGTCATTTCATTTCTTTTTACACCATTTCCTTCTACTTTTAAGGAAATTCTACAACAATTTATATATTTTATAAATTAAGTAAAACCATAGACTCATTGTATTTAAAAAAAAAAAAGAAGAAAAAATTGACAAAAAACCAGTGATATTAGCCCTTAAAGCTAAGTCTCATCAGGTGAAGCAATATGCCTTCATTAGCTGATTTTTAAAACAAATGGACCTGTTCCTTCTTTCATAAATTTAATACCAAAATCATTGGATCCTGGTCTTGACATGCTCATTTTTGACCATTCACTCTTTTTGACCATTCATTTCTTAGTTCTCATCCTAAATTCAGTAGTGGCATGTTTGCTTGTATTTTTTCTATGTTAGTTATCAACACAGTGGGCAGAAGTTTGCATACATTCCCAACTGGGATTTTTATTAGAAGTGTTCTTTTTAACTTCAGGAACAATGTTTTTTTGAGTACCTTAACATGGTCTGTATACTTTTTATTGACAGCGATTAGAAAGAGAAGAAGATGATGCTGATATTGAAAAAACCAAAACAATTCAAACCTAGTATCAGATTAATCTAAATCAGTTATGAAAATAATAGGCCAGATACCTTGCTACCCTATTTGGAATCACTATTCAACATGATCTAGATAAATATTTGCTCTTGTTGTTAGAGAGAGCTCCAGCTGATAAGGATTGATAAGTGTGTCCTGCTCAAGCATTAGAGGAGGTTAACATTCTGTCCTCATTTACTAATTGGTTTCTCCACAATGTCATTAGGATGATTTGCTGTGTTTTGTTGCTGCTATTAGACAAGTCAATAATACTGCAAGTACTAAATCATAATACCAATATTGTCATGGATATTTTAAAAAAACTTCAGGTTAAAGGAAGACTGCAAATTATTGAAACGTGGACTCAGGTCTGATTCTCTCTTGCCTTACAGAGGCAAGGCAGCATTGCATTTCAAGGTAAATTTTAACAAATTAATTTTTTCACTTATTTGAAGGAGATGGAAGACTTGCCAATACTGTACTTCCTTATTTTAGCAATGTTTGTTTTTAAAGCATAGGATATATTAATGAAATAAAGTTCAGTTGCAGGGTATCTTATGAGTTCAGTTAGGTCAGAAGGTAAAAAAACATGTATCTCTTTGTCTAGTAGATAATTCAAAATAGTGTCTGAATATACATCAGGTATATCTGGAACCAGATTTAAAATTATTCATATTAGTATCTTGCCAGTACACAGAAATAGAGCATGGAAAAGAATGCTGACAACCAGTTATGGAGAGGTAATAGGGACAAAAGCTCCAAGTATTCAAGTTTGCCAAAATACTTGGATTATCTGATTCATCTGGTGTTTCTTCTGGGCAAAGCAAATTTCTACTGGGTGTAACAAGATTTATGGAGGTAAGCACTTTTTACCAGATAGGATTACATATTAAAAGCTGCATTATATTATAGAAAGAGAGGAAAAAATGCTACAGAAAGTGACAGCACCAAATAAGCATCACTGAGATGGATGTTGCAAGCTTTTAGCACTCAGCTGAGTGCATATACTAGGCCTACAAGAAAATGTAGGACTGAAGAGAATATTAAGAATCGTGCCCTCTAAACTTGCATGAGGAAGTGAGTGGAGATTGTTGTTAAATCAAAAATTCAGATGTAAAGAATACAATTATGGTTTGTTTTAAGGAAATGTTTCATTCATACCTTGGATGAACTTGATTGTGAATATATTTTTTAATTTTTCTGTCATAGAAAGTATGTATTTGACAAAACCATATCTGTACCAGCAACATATTCAGTTTTAACAATCCTCCAAAATAAAACAAAACTAAACAAAACAAAACAAAACCAAACAAAACCAAATAAAACAAAGCAACAAAACAAAACAAAACAAAACAAACCCAAAATACTCTCAGGTCTGAAAAAAATTATGCCAAACATCAAAAAATATACATTGATATTTTAAAACCAGAAATTTTAGTGGTTTTTCTTATAAAAAGAATTCCCATTTTGAAATTCTCTGTTTAAATCAGAATAAAAACTTTAAAAATAAGATATAACCTTTGAAATGCAATGTTTCAGTGCTAAGAAATTGATAAAAATGTAAGTTAATCTCACTTTTTTTGTTTTCTGTGTTGCCTCTTGGTTTTTTAAAGAGAGCCAGAGATATTCCTAGATTCTTACTTTATATCTCAAAGTGATACAGAAAAACCTCACCTTCAAAATCTGTCACAGGACAGAAAATTCACACAGCTCTGGTTTTGCATGCCATCTGTTTTCTTTTTCTGTTTCAGCATAGGGCAACCTATTTTTGATGGTGCACAGTTGTACTTCAGTCTAGAGATGACTTTGCTGCCTGGACTAGTACAAGTTTAGATCATTTGAGAAATTTTTGACTTCTAAAACACAGAGAAGTCAATAGAATATGTTGTAACAAAATGGAAAAGATTCTTTTGGCTACTGCGTAGGTTGGCTGAGAAGTCCCTCCAGTATGCTCCCACCCTAAAATTCTTCACCTGTTTTTTGCATATTTTTCATTTGTTTCGTTATGTTTCTTAATTCCAAAAATCACTGTGAATCTGACTTGTATGAAGTCTTTGGATAGAACTTCTCATCATAAACTTGCTTATAGGTTTTCCAGTTACATCCTGTGTGGGAAGAGAAACACTTTGTGCAACTTAAAACCAACACACAAAGACCTCAGATCTACTAACAAAAATCAATGAGGTAAACTCAAGATTCTGAGAGGGCAAGAGCAGGACATTTAAGTATTTTTAAATTTTTTTTACCCACAGACTTGATTACACAAGATAAAATGATTCACCTCTAAAAAGTCTACATCTACCTGTAAACTCCAGCTTAATCATGAGAGGGCTTTGAATAATTTAAAGGTATTCAGAGATTATCTAGTGAACAAGGCAGTTGCTGCTGCTACCCTGGTGGAGGAAATGAACCCAATTTTCTGCACACTCCTTCCAGTAAGAATAAAACAATTATTTCAACTTGCCCCTAAATGAAGGCTGCAAAGGATATATAAGAAATAAACAACCCCTCTCCCCCTACCAAAAAAAATACTTATAAAAATGGCCATCTGTAAGAAATACACAAAATGAGCCAAACGGCATCAGACTTTTATTTTAACTGTTTAAAAAACAGATTTGCAAATATGCACCCACCAAAAGCAAAGTGAGTCACTCTGGTCTCTCACTGACTGATCAGAATGCAGCAAACCACTCTTCTCCTCTAAACCCTTCCAATTCACAAAAACTCTGGTTAACATGCATTTGTAAAATATGCATGCATTACAACTTCATAACTGATATGGGGCTAACAATGGACATTTAGATAATACAATTCCTCACTGATGAAAAATATGGGAGATAAAACAAGAACTTGAGATGTCAGCTGTAAACCTCTTGTACAGCTAGCACACAATATTTAGAAACCTCATAATAATAGATAATGACAATTACTTTACTTGAGTCAAACAACTGGTTTAAACTCATATCTGGAAATGCAGGACACTGTCTCAAGTATTCAGCATGACCACCACTGTATTTAACATAGAAATAGTATCAACAGCTTCCCAAGCTATGAATAATTGCAGTAGTAAAATTGATTATCCTAACTAAAGTAATATGCGGTTGATTTATAACGGGAGAAGTATTTATTATGGAATCATTAGTGATATGCTAAAGCTATTTATTTTATTTCTAGGACTTGTCTTCATACAAAATAGTTGTACAATGGGCATGAATTTGATATCTGTATGCAATTGGGTATAGTTACTGTTGCAAATACATCAGAAAAAATGTATTTTTATTTATTATGTCCATAAAATTTCATAGACAAAAACAAAGCAATAAAATCATTTTATCATGGTATTGTAAGCAATATGGCCATGGGGAAAGGTGAGAGTAAGTGAAATGAATTGGTGCTTAGGATAATGAAAGTGAGGGACTAATGGGACCCAAAGGACTCAAGTGAAATACAGCCAGATTCCTGGTAAGTTTCCTCCAACTCCTTGGAGAGTCATTCTGCTTGGATTTGACCAATAAACTGCAACTGCCACTCATTTCTAATCCCTGGCTTTTTATAAGCAGTTTGCCCAGTCACACTGAATGTTGTAAGAGGAAAGCAGCGGAGAGTGAATAGATCTGCAAGGTCTGATGAAAAATAATTAAATAGTTCCACAGAAAGTGAAGGGTTTGTGATTAGAACCATGGAAAGATGTTACTTTCTTTCAGAGTATGAAAAGGGAGTTAAATGGAATTATGAGGAATGCTGGAGGAGAACTAAAGTGAGTCAACCTCTCCCTCCTCTCTCTCACCCCCCACCCTGCTTCGTCTCTTTTCCCCACCACCTTCCTGCCCCATCCACCTGCCTGCCTGAGATTTTCCTCCAGACACAGTGGAGCTGCACATGAATTCATGCTCTAAGTGGTGTTACTTTGTTTTACAGGGCCCCCTTTCTTCAAGGATGGAAAAAGATCTCTCACTCTTATAGGTGGGTGACCTGTGATAAATAGTCAGTTATAGAAATAATTTTGAAAGGCACCTAAGTTCACCAAAAAAAAAAAAAAAATCTTCTCTTATTTTTTTTTAACAATAAGATTTTGGCAGTCATGTCCTCATAGAACTTAAAATTAAAAGAAGTCACATGAGAATCCTTTATTTTTAAAATTATTTTCTTTTGAAAATCAGCCTTATAGGTCCTGGGATTTGACTGTTTACTTTGGTTAAGTATCTCTGTATTCTTAACAAGTCTTGTCTCAATCACTCAGCCTTTTCAGTTTCACCCACCACTGCCTTCTTGCACTTAGACTCAATAAGTAAGGCACAATAATCACTGGGTGTGCAAACCTACCCGACCTGCTAAGAATTTCTCACCCATACTCTCTGTGAGACTTTTTCTTTCCCCTTTGGTTAAACATACACAAACAATGAGACACTTTCACATCTCATTTAGTCCATAGGAAGTGCACAGTCCCGAATCAGGAGTCACCAGCAGAACTCTCAGAGTCTACCTGTAGCCCTGCTGGACTCAGAGATCTGCCTAATATGAACCTAACTTTGTTAGGATCAAATTAAAATTGGGGTCATATTCATCCAAACCACCCAACAATTTGGGATACTTCAGGGCAAAAGGGAGCATTTATGCAAGATATTAGTAGGCACTGATAATTAGGATCATTGCTAGTGCAGCAGATTAATACCTAGAGTATAAAAATTAAGCTAGTAAAAGAAAAAGTCTGCGGATGAGATAAATGAAAAGTAATAGACATCAATGTCTTTCACACTTAACACAATAAGAGTATTTTCTCCTGACTTAGTTCATTTTAAAGTGGAAAAATGTTGTGTAGCTCTTTGCTAAAATCTCCTCATAGGTCTGAATCTGAGCTTAAAGGTTATTCCTGGAGGTTCAAAAATATTATTATTCATTATTCTGTCATTTTCTCTTTAAGGAGAAATTCTAGTACTAAACTAGAATTGGCTAAGCAAGCTATTACCTGCAGGTATGCACCTATCATTAAATGAAACCTCTAAAACCCCTGTGTACTGGTGTTCCGATACAAAATTAGACCTCTCTGCTATTATTGCAATACCTCAAAAATCAAATCAACAAGCCATAATTTTGACATTAGACAAAAATAATATTGGGGAAAAATCATATGAAAATTAATAATAAGTATGAAAAAGTGAAATATGATCAACAGTTACCCAGCACAAAACATAAAAAATAGCTTTTATAGGAGCACATTAAAAAGATAAACCAGCAAGTAAAACTTTGAATAAATCACTTTTTATCCACTTGTGACATACAACCATGGACATTGATAACTTCAGAACTCCAGGTCCCCATGAAAAATATCATTTTCAGAGGTGGCCTGTGCCTTATATCAGATACTGTGGGAAGACTACCTATAATTTTCTTTTGATTTCCTCCCCTGGACCAGCTTAATAAGATTCAATCCAAACACCAGTTTCAGCCTCTGATGTGAGCAGATGGCAAAAAAGCAGAGACCAGAGCAATTACAGGCTAGTACATAGAAAACAGAGAACCAGAAAAGACTATAAAGGAAATCTGGACTTTTTTTATTATCTGCTATTTAAGCAGGGCACCTTTCCTGCAAAAGGGAAGGATTATCTCAAGGTTATTTATTCATTTACCAGCAATCAACAAGGTTCAGATAGTTGAAATCCCCAGTACCCTGAGAGTCAGTGAGAGGCCTCATGCATATGTTCTGCTTTATGTTGCTCATCTGCAAAACAATGAGGCTTGTAATGATGTGAAAGGTTTAATGGACTCTCTCCTGGTTTGTCCTCTATCCAAGCTCATTTTTATTTGTGTAATGTAATCTTCTTAAGAGTGTGGTTCCCGCAGGGAGATGAGCAGGCAACGACTGGGCTGTGGATGGCAGCTCATGTCAAGGATCAAGGATCATCCAGTTAATAGTTTTACATTTAGAATTCCCTAACACTCTGGTTCTAAAGATCAGCTTGCTAACACCTAGAGCTGGTTTTCATTGTTTTGCACAAAAATAAATTCCTTTAAGTGTCCCCATTTGAAAATTAGTTAAATAGAGATCAGAAAGTATTATCAGTTAATTAAGATCTATTAATTTATTCTTATCTAGATTCACGGAGGCTAAGGCAGTGATGAAGGCATTTAGTGCCTTAGCAGGCTTAGCCTTAGCAGGCCATTATGTGATAACAACAACAACAAAAGAATAATTCAGAAATACAGAATGTGTATTTGGCAAAACTGTTCAGGAGAGGTGATATTCTGATGCACTGATTAAGACACAACTTCCCTTAAAACTTGAGACTTACCTGAATATTTGTTTTAAAACTAATAAGAAACAGCTCAAACCCCATAGGCATCTTTGAAACTCTGAACCTGAATGTTTAATATTAACCATCTGACAACACCTTTAATCTTCTTTTTATTCTTAAAGAAAGTGTAAAGGAAATCAAAATTAAATAAAATCATCCCTATAGACTTTTCTTTGTATCTTCAGTTGTCTGTGGGAAAAAATATTTAGCTAGCATAAGCCTCCAGTAAGTATTTTAAAATAATTTTAAAGGTATCAAATCTTTTTTCACATACTATTGGCTTTGTCACACTTGTTTTTAAACTTACTTGTAGTCCCAAAATTAAAGGCCAAGTTAGTGCCATCAAGTAAAATCAAGAAGCTGTGGTATTTCCCTTGGGATATCTGTCACTTCATAGAAAATTGTTTCAGATCAGGGTGGAGAAAACAAAACTGTTACAAGGCAGGAACAGCTTACCAAAAAATAGACTCTGAACAAGATTAATATGAATCATAGATTCACAGAGTGGAGGCCAGAAGGGACAACTGCTTCACCTACTTTGACCTGTGTCAAACCAGGGGATGTTGCATTTCATCTACCTAACCTTGTATGGAGCCCAGTCCCTTGTGCACGACTGCAGCAGAACTTGTGCTTGGCTGGACAGATCATCGGGAATTCAGGCAACTTGGAAATCAAAGCATCCAGGGAAGAGGAGTTCAATAAATTTCTTTCAAGCACTTTCAATCTTTTTTTAATGGTAACTAGTCCTCTTTATGTGAGAAAATGTGTCATTTCTCTTTTGAATGTGTCAAATGGCTGCTGCTATGCCCTTTGCTCCTATTATTTTATGAAAATGCCATTATCATATCTCTTAGGCTGATTTAGGTTGAAAAGGAATCAGGAGGTCATTTCATGCAAACCTCAACCCACAGAAGGAACAAAATCAATAGCAAATCAATTCTTTTTTTTTTCTTTTTTTCCTTTTTTTCTTTTTTTTTTAAGAAGGAAAAGCACTATGTAATGTCATTTCCTGTTCTCTCTTTGCAAAGGAGTCAGGAGGAGAATGTCATATAAATTTTGTTCTATCAACATTTTTTAAAAAATGGAGATACTAAAACTGAAATTAAACCTGTAGTTCACATCTTATTAGTGTTATACTTATTAAAGAATGTCATTATTCCTTTTTGTCACATCTCCAATCAAAAAGCTTTCATGAATTTAATTTTGCATTGTGTCTTAAAGATATTTTTGGAACTCTGATTTACAATATTTGTTTTCTTTTTTATCAGCCAATTTCTTTGCATATGTGCAATTTTCCATGTGTGACATAGAATCCTTTTCCTGCAATAGTATTTCTCTTATGGGTCTAGATATATGGGTTTCATTGACTGCATGATCCAGATATTTTAGAATTATCCTTTTGCCATCATTATGGCAACTGTGCACTTACAGATTTTCATATACATGTATTTCTATTGCTCCAGTGCCCTTTCTCCAGATTGTTTCCCCAGATATCATAACTTTATTTTTTCCTTTTTATCTATACCAAACCACTGGAAAAAACAATCCACAAGCACTATTTCAAAAACACTACATTCACTGTTTCTGCACCTTCAGGCAGATCAATGCTTGTAGATTTTCCTCTGCTCTAAAGACTTGGCCTTTCCTGCTTGATTAAATTTTTGGCCTGTCTCCATCACCACTGGTCTGATTTTTTGAAAACACAAGATGAAGGTGACAAAAATTAAGGTGGGGTCTGGATTTTTCTAGTTGTTTGTTTTGGTGGGATTTTTTTCTCTCCAGGTTCATCAGCATTCCTCTTTTCAAATTTCCTCTAAACATCATCACCCTGTCCCTCATCACTATAAGACGTAATCATGTCAGTCTAAAAACTGAATTATGTAAGTGACTCCATCATCTTTTTGTATTGTCAAATTCTAGCTACAGGAAACTTTCAGCACAACTAATTTCCATCACAAGGTACATCTTTCCACATACAGACACACACAAATAAAGTTTTCATTCAGTTTCTTGCCATATTCAAAGTGTTTCAGCAAAATATCATTTTCATAGCTCATTGCCTTGGTAATGACAGCCCTCTATATGCATCGTTCTGTTCATTCTGCATCTATCACACAAAATAGAGATTATTTATTTTTGCATCCAAGGCTCTTTGGAGCCTCTATCTGCTCAGCCTTTCTTGTTTACTACTAAAATGTCAGATCCCATCTCTGCTTGGTATTCCTACTTACTCAGGAAAATACATTTGCACACTGTTCTGTGACAATACTTGCTCCTTAGAGCTTCCTAAATATCATTTGACTGTGCTTCTACAGGTTCATCCTCATTAATTCTTTTTGCTGCCTACAGAAAGTTTCTCATCTGTGGACCCTCAGTCTTGCACACTGATGAGAATTATCTCACTTTTTCTTTCTTTCAGTGCACCTTCCCTCTCTGTGTCACCCAGCCTGAAGGTACCTCATGGCTTTTTACTAAGAGTTGATCTACCCCAGCAGGAACTCTGGGCTTGTGTTTGTGTTTATACAATTCATAGCACATTTGGGACCTGGCCAACAGAGCGGCTCATCCCTAACACAAATCAAAGATTAACCTAAAGGTCAAAAGTCTTATTTCAAGCCCTGAAACACTTCATGTTTTCTGTTTATTTATTTGTTTCCTGGGTGGGTTTGAGTGTTTAGACAAACAGGAAATGGTACCAGACTTTGCAATTCATGGTATTAATCTGTAGATGTGGAAAATAGAAGATGGATGTTCAAGGAAATAAAAGAGAACAAATGACTTCTTTATATGCTAGTGTTTTTCAGATGAACAGAGATTAAAATTTCTCATTTAATGCAAGCTCTTTTTCTAATAAATATCTACTGGAAGAAAATGTCAAAATATTTCATACCTTTTTTTCCCCTTCTCTACTTTATGTTTTCTCAAAAAGGTGTGAAGAGAAACGAAAGTATCACTAGGAAAAATGTGAACAGAAACTGAAATGCCATCAGCTGTCTTCTCCTCTTTCTTTTTTTTTTTCCGCTGCAAAAGAGAAAGTTAGGGAAGAAAGTTTCCTCCAAAATTAATATTAACAGCACTTTCCCCTTTCTGATTAAACATTTTCAAACAGAAAATATTGGCCTGCCTGGTGCATTTGTATTTGTATTTATGATGATTTGAAAGGGTTTGAAAGTTCCTAATTTTGCAACTGTTATTATATATTACTGCACAATCTTGCCATAGGTCTTTGCTCCATTTCATTACTAACTGTGTTCATGCTGTCATACTGCAATTATTTGAATGAGTCATCAGCCTATACCATTATTGTTTGTATTTACAATTGGCAATACATGTCACACCTTTGTTTCACAATGTTGTGAATGTCCCAAAACATTTCTAAAAATTATTTAACAAATTAAGTAGGAAATACACAACAGCTTCTCCTTATTTCCCATCACCAAGCCCACTAGCAACTCAAACATTAAGCTAATTTTGGAGAAAAAAAGTAAAATATCATTAATTGTTGGTGTTTGAAAAGACCAGCAATGAATCATTGAAGTAGGAAACTAACCAAAGAAATTTCCAGCAAAAAAAACCCAGAAATGTCCATATCAATGTGTGACATACCATGAGGCTCTTATAATAGTAGACACAAGTCTGTTTATACACATTCTGGAGAGAAACATGTTCAAACTGAAGTTAGGCTTAAATCAGATTCATTAGTTTCAGCTATTTATTATGACTAGAAGAAAGATATCTTTTTAGAGGAGACTGCAAACTTCTGGTTTTCTTAAATGAGCAGAACTAAAACTCAGACGGAATATGACTTCAGTCAATAACCATATCAAGATAAAAGCAGAAAAAGGTGAAGAGATGTTTGAGCTAAAAGCTAATGTGTAAATTAGAATAAACAAGTAAAAAATGTTCATGCATAAATTTTGCATGAAAATTAGGAATCACTTTCTAACCTCAGAAGAATAAAAAATTTTTTAGACTGACCAAAGAGAAGTGAAGCAGATCTCAGAAGTTCCAAGATGGAACTTATAAAGGAGATTTTATGACACATTTGATCATGGCACGGATATTTAAGCCAAGCAAAACCATCTAGGCTTCCCATAAACCTGTAATTTCAGACCATTTACAATTCTAGAAGTGTCACATTCACATCCCGAGAAAATTTCATATATCATATCATATCAATCATATCATATCAAATCAATCATATAATATATCATAGAATGGCTTGGGTTTAAAGTTCTAACCCCCCTGCCATGAGCAGGAGCACCTTCCTCTAGACCATATTTCTCAGAGACCCCTCCAACCTGGTCCTAGCTGCAGCATCTACTGCTTCTCTGGAAACCTGTTCCAGTGCCTCACCATTGACACCATAAGTTGCTTCAGGGTTAATTTAGTGTCTTCTGTAATCCACAGGGCACATAAGCAATAGTATGTAACCATTTTGTAGGGCTGCTCAAGCTGAATTTGTCTTTGTTGCACCCATTAATGAAAATAGATCAAAAGAATCCTCTGAACAAGAATCTAACACTAAAATGCATAAGTACCAGCTGCAGAGCTTGCTTTTGTTCTAGTTGATCTATCAACTTTTCTGTGAATCCTTAACATAATTTTGTGTGTGTGTATATATATATATATATATATATATATATAACAGCAGGTTTCTAATCATAAGTATTTAGGTTTTTATGATTCCTATATATGAGTGTGTTTATGTATATTTTCATATATATGTGTGTGTATTTATGTGCATACATACAAAAGTACAAACATAGACACATATGTACATATAGGTCTAAATATACAAATACATATCCATAAACCATATCCATCCATATTGTTCCTCTAATGGAGAGATGAATAACACAATGTTTACTGGAAGGCTCTAAGTAGCTTTGAACACTTTTAGTGAAACACTTCAACATTTCTCTAACACAATATTTTGAAAGGGCCCAGGGTCAATACAAATGTAATATATGGAGGCTAAAAGAAAATTTGACGGAATATTTGTCCAAAGAGCACAGTAAGGTGGCATGTAAAAACAATAATGGGCCATTATGCTGTCTTATTAGAGAAATTAAAGCATTGCACACTCTGCCTGACTCATAGTCCCTGGCTTTTTTACTGAACAACTTGAATCCTGTGTTTTCAACTCAAGAAGTGATTTTTAAAGTGTAATTCCCTTTTCAATTCTAAATATTTAATAGTATCAGATGTGGAAAACTTGTTTGGGAAGCTCAAAAGGTAGAGAACCATTGGATGCCCACAAATACTCTTTGGTTAGGCAAGCACTAAATTTTGTATGCAAACAGGCTAAATGGAGTCTTTGCAGGTGCAAACAGCGGTGATTCATCTTCTGCATATGTGCAGAAAACATATTTTGAAAAGCTTTATAGATACCTCACCATATATGAAGTTAACATGTGGAGGATCTATATACTACCCAACTTTTCTAATTAGAAATGGACCAGCAGCATTGAATTCAGTTTGAAGGATGTACCTACGTGCAAGTTTTGCATCAGGTCAGCAGTAAATTTTCCCAGCACTCTTTCCTCAGGAAGGTAGAAATTCCCCCAGTGATGTAATTTATGCTATTACATCAACTTAAATGTACTTTACTAGCCAAAGTTCCTGATACATTGGTGTGGTTACTTTTTCTCTTACAAAGAAACTAGAAAAAATGCTTCTGTGAAGACATTATTATACTTAGAAGCATTTATCATGCAGTCTACCCACAAAACTATGTCTCCAGTTCATTTTAGTTTAAATATAGGGTTGGAGCCCTAAGTATTTAGTTGCAAAAAGCAAAAAAAGAAAAAAACCAGCACAAAGCAAAATGCTGCATTCAAATTTGTTACAGCGTGAACACTCAGAATCTCTCTCATCACACAGGAACTAAGCACACTTCTCTGTGGGTATGTATGGAGGGCATCTGTCTGAATTTATCCTATTGGAAGTGACTGGTACACAAACTGCATTTATTTTATAGAAGAGGGTGAAAAAAGTAAATATAATTTTCCCAGATGTGTTTGGAAACATTAAACAAATTAATTGCATTAGATTTCCTACCTGGGATAAAGAGAGAGGATACTATAGAAGACAAGGATATGACTCACTCATTAAGCACTTTATTTCTCAGCCTTCCACGACATTTATTGTGCTAGCATCCAGCAGCCTTGTGAAATGCTGGGAACATTTCATGTGCATTCTGCTTCTGTGAGTTACAGATTTACCACCTCCTTTTTGCTGATGCAAGTCTGGAGCCCAGAGTCAATGAACCAAAGTTATCCAAGTCTGGGAACTTGAATCCACTGCCTTGAATCAAGTATAGCTGAAATAATAACCACTTTTCCAATTTCCTCTTCAGCAGTACCTTATAGCTAAAGGTGTAGATATGAAAGAACTAAATTGTTAGAAGACTAGATAGAACAATGGGGATTATAGCACTACTGTGTTTACAGGGACTGTTACAAATTGGCTTATTCTTTTCTGGACCGGCACATTTAGTCTGATTCATTCCTAAAGTTCTCTAAATCTTTTAAAGGTATTCTGCATCAATAATCTCTCTTTTCTTTTTCTTTTTTTATGAAACATTGTCCAGATTATATCTTTCTTTGGGGGAATTATATATATTTATAAATATACATATATATATATATATGCATATATATATAAATATGTGTGTGTGTGTGTGTGTGTGTGTGTGTGATTCTTGTTTTCCTCATAGAGACAAGTTGTCCTCATTTCTTTTTTTTGTTCATATATGGCTGTATAGCTGCACTGATTCATGAAATTTATGTGTCAGGTTTGGTTGTTAGTTGTTTGGGAGGGTTTTGTTTGGGGTTTTTTGTTGTTTTGCTTTGTTCTGTAGGTTTGGGGCTTTTTTGAGAAACAAGTAAAAAAAGGCTAAATAGAAAAGGAGCTTCTACATGTAGAAGAAGTGGGACAAAATCCAGTTATTTTCTCTTTTATCACTTTGTGCTGTTCCTCTCTGTTCAGGGACATATTTTGATTTAAAGGAAAAAGCTCAGAGTACGGGCAATGGTCCACAGCTATTCCTGGGACTTTGTGAAATTATCCATGAAAAGGAAAACATCAACCTGCTTAGCCTCTACTCTTTAATCTGTTCCTGGATCCTAAATTGAGTTTAAATTGGCTAAACTTGAGTATTTGTGCCACCCTATGCTTGCATTTACCTGTAATTACCACTCAATAGAGACACAGGTGAGTCTTCTCCTGAAACCTTTCAATGATTGCAACTGATAGGTCAGAGTACTAACACAGAAAACTAAAAAAGGTGCTCAATTTGTAATTTGCAAAACCTAAAATGTTTGTCAAGGAATTTCTACTATTTATTTCAAAATTATATGAAATTTTATTTTTGATGCAGCAAGGTTTGGTAGCATAGAGAAGTGCTGACTCATGAACTGACTGTCAGGACATCACAGTGTGAAACCATAGACCAACAAAACTTGGCAGCCTTCACCACAAGGTAAGAAAAATATTTACAGAAAAATAATATGACAGAAGATTCAAGAAGCAATGTCTTAGAGAGGTGTTGACTATCACTAACTCCGTGTTTGAAATATCAAAGAAGTAGAATAAACTTTTTGCTTAATTTTAAGATAGAGCAAGCATTTGTATGAGGAAAATGCTTAAAAAGAGAGAAAAGTAACTCTTGGGAATTTTGCGCTTGAATCCCAGTGTCTGGACATTTCCAATTCTGTGCACTGAGAAAATTCAATGTTTTTGTCATTTGACACATGCTTAAATTTCTGCTAGTTTTCTCTGCTTCCCTCTCTTCTGATCTTCTGAGGTTTTTTTTGTTTTGTTTTTTTTTAGTGGAGTAGGAGAATGTATGGAAATTACCTGAATGTCCTAACATCACTCCTGCTCTTTGCAGAGGAATGAAGAGAGAAAAGGGAAAGCTGTGTCAGGGTCATGTGAGGTGGAATCAGTGTTGTACTATCTATCTATTCCTTTCAACTGGAGGAAAATGGGAACAATTCAGCAATATGGTGAAATGACTGAATAGGAATTTGGAATACTGCTTCTTGGATAAAAGTTAGCAGAATCATTTAATCAGAAATGCTTTTTACCAGAACATGAAAATGCCTTAAAACCTCTCAGCCCTGACACATGGTGGAAGAATGATTGCTTTACTTAGACTGAGTAGACAATTCTTGAAAATTATACTTTCATGTTACATATCATCCATTTACATCCAAGTGAAATGCATACAGGATGAAGGATAAATTTACCTTGATTCAACGGTTACTGTCAGAATCTCATAAATTTCTGTGATGAGGACAGCTAAAATAAAGTTTGCAAATATTTACTTGCTGATATTTTCTTCCTTTTTACAGGCATTTACCTCTACAAAGTAAAAGTAATCAAGATCTTGAGGGAATCTCACCTTCACATTCAAGCAATTCTGCAGATACCTAATAAAAATGAGCCTCTGTTACCAGAGTAGAATAAAAGCAGAATGCTTGTGCACCTGTCTTCTAAAGGAGAATCACTTTTCAGCAGACCTCAGGTGTGGGGACAGTCTGGGACAGACTGACCTCAGAGACATCCAACATTCACCAAAAGACCTGAGGCAAGGATGTTCACCAACTAACTCAGTAAACTCCTTTGGATCAAGTAACTCAGTAAATTCCTTTGGACAGCAATCAGCTTTTCACCACAGATAGGAATGAGGATCTCTTATTAACCTCAAAGTGATTTTGAAAAGCTACTTTCAATTTCCATATGATGAAGAATGTGGGAACACAGGAACATGCTTGCAGTATAACTAACCCCTTTGTACCAAGTGTTCATATTCTTGGCAATTGTACCTCAAGATTTTGTGTGTGGCTCTCAAAGTACTGTTCAACTTTCACTCAAAACAATAGTTTTCTTTATTTTGCACGTTTAGATTTCTAAGGAAAGATTTCTAAGGCCTCTGTTTTAAAGTGCACTGGTTTTCCCCATTGTGAGATTCACAAGAAACTTGCATTTCTTTTCTTCCCTGTTTCAGATGCCCAGCCATCACCACCAAGGATATAAAACATCTTGTTTACCTCTAGTCACATCACTGGGACAGTTGTCATGTTATTTCAGAAATGTGCTGCAGCTCGCTACAGGTACCAAATGGAATCATAGAAAGGTAGAGGTCCTTGATTGAATTTATTTGTGTTTGAATCTGTCAGGGATAAAAGAGCCAACAAATAATAAAATAGATGCAAGCCTCTGTAAGTCAGCAGCCACCTGCTACCTCTGGGCTATTAGAGGGGCCCTCAGCATGACAACACAAATCCATGCTGGCAGGCCAATCACAGCTTAAAAAAAAAGCCCTACATCAGCTCACCTCTTCAACTCTGCCAGCAGAGTGGCAGCAATGTTGAAATTTCAATTTTCCTAATATTAGTTGTGAATTGTTTTATCAAACTATTTTTACTCTCACTGTCTCATTGTCTTTTAAAAGCTGATAGTGTGATGGCTCTCAAATGCAATCTATCTAGTAGCTCTTTTGAGAAATGAGGGTTTGGTTTTACTCTTTTTCAAAAAAAATTATTTCCCCAAATATGCTGAAGCTCTTGTTTCATTTTTCTCCCTTCTATACATCTAAATCATGTAAATTGCAGGGAATGGTAAAAGTCAAAGTACTCATCACAGGCATCATAATTATTGATAATCAGCTATTCTTCAAGGCTAGCACCATTTCACATGCAATTCACTGCTTTGATTCCCATTTATAGAATGAGTCAAATTCTGCACTGCTTTGTATCAGTTGCAACTGCATAAATTAACCCTAAGCATTTATAGTGATGCCTTGTTTAATTACAAGAAAATGTAATTTTTCATTATACAGCAAATTAATTCTTGGCCTCAGTATAGTCAGTAAAAGTTTTCCCATTAACTTCAATGGATCTAAGTTTTCACTCTTATGGACTGAATTGGAGTATAAAAAGAGAATCACAGGGTGCTTGTGGGGTTTCTTTTGGTTTTGTTTTTTTCTTTATGTTGCTGGCTTTGAGAATAGAGTCAAAAGCACTCTGTCTGCACCTGAGATTACAGAACCAATATTACAGATGATGGAGAATGGAGGAAATAAAAAAGTTATTTCATTTCCTTTTGGTTTTTTTCATCACTGTATACCAGTATATGTGCTCATTAAAAACTATCTTAAAGCTTTCTTTGTGGACTCTGTTTTCTAGAAAATCTGCATTATTACTCTGAACCAGTTACAGAAGAGAATTCTGTTTGAAACCAATGAAGGTAAATGGTGAGACTCCTCTGGGACTACATCAAAACTTATATTTGTCCTTAGTACAAGGTCTTAATAATCATACACAGGCAAATTTCAGCATCTCTGAGCTGTCAGTGACATGATTTCCTTCATCCCTTATTATCAGATAGTGTATTTGGGAGAGGTCTGAATATATCCAAGGAAGCTGGCTCCTTTGAGAATCCTGGGGAGTTATATGTGAATAAAGAGATGGATTGCAGGTTCAGATGAGGGGCCAAACATACAACATGAACATATATAGATATCCTAATTTGTCCTCTGCTCTTTTTCTTAAGATTTCGTGAGCACTGAGTATGAGCATTTTCTTTTGCAGCTCCTGAAACTTTTCATTACAGGATTCCTCTGTTTTTCTTTATTTTTATTTTATATTTTTTCATATTCTCTCTGAATCCCATTTAGCAACCCTCTGCTTCATGATTTCTATCTTGCAATTGTGTTAACTATAAAATCTAGTAAATAAATTAAAATATAAACATGATGCTTTTCTTCTCAAAGTTGCATTATATATCTTTTAACTCTTAGTATGGCCCTGTTTACAGCACATAAGCACAGTTCATGCAATTTAGAAGTGAATAAATCTTTCTGTTTAAGTAACCAGTACTGTGCTCCCGCTGCATACAAACTCCTACATATATCATGAGTCTAACACAGTCCAGTAATAACAGTACAATAACTGCAGTACAGAAATGCATTCTCATAAGCAACAGCTGTCAGATAAAATGCTTCACGATTTTCGCCTGAAATAAATTTACTTCTTTCTGCTTACATTATTCACAACTTGATATCGCACAGAAACAGGAAAAAACTCGATAACTCTTTAAAACAACTTTCAACTTTCCTATTTAAACTGTACAGTAGGTATAATATATATATATATATATACAGACTAAAAAATATTAAGAAAATTGTTTCCCATGTGATTAACATTAAAAAATAGAGTACTACTGAAGATTTGAAGCGCTGACAAAGGAGGTTTGTGTTGGATGTTGTAAAAACAGTGGTTGTTTGGGCCCTGGACCAGCACCAGGGAGGTGGTCACAGCACCAAGCTTCGTACAAGCTTTGAACCAAGCTTGGCAGAGCTCAAGAAGCATTTGGACAATGCTGTCAGGCACACGGTGTGACTCTTGGGGTGTCCTGTGCAGGGTCAGGAGTTGGACTCACTGATCCTGATGGGCTCCTTCCAATTTAGAATTGTCTATGATTTTATGATCCTAGGATTCTATCAAGGGACATATTTTTCAGGCAATCTCTATAGTTTCTAGAAAGGAAAAAAAATTAAACTAGACTGTAGAGAGCTCTGTTCTTTTTAAATCTGGGACTTGCCTTGTTATAATTCTGCCTTGAATGATACATTGAAATATGTACCTTGTGTCACACTGTTCATCAACATGTCACATTGTATCATGTCACTTTATGTGGCTCAATATGACAGATGCATCTCTAAAGCAATGCGTCATCATGTCCCTTGGTATAAGGAAAAGTGAAAATAAACATATTCTTGTTGTGTTTACAGTGCACTACTTCCAGAAATAGAAAAAAAAAAAAAAGAAAAAAAAGAAAAAACCCTCAGCCATCATAAAACAAACATCAAACAACTTCTATTTAATTTTGCAGCATTTTATGTAAATGAATAGAAAGGGTGGTGTCTTCATCATTCATCTTAAAAATAAAAATACGTATACAAAGTAATACATGCCCAGAATGCATAATTTCAATTTGTTATTCCTTTGATATAAGGGATAGATAGAACAAGGCTGAAAGCATTTGCTTATACTCTATAAATAGCTAGGAAAATTATGGACTAGGGAAAAATGACTTACAGACTGAACATGTAGTAAATTCATGTTTTCCTGACAACAAATAAATGTATTTCATTATTTAAAAGCACACATATTAATTAGCATTAGGAGATGTTTCATTTTTTCCTTTCTCAGTTACTTTGAAATAAATTGGTCTGTGTGGCCAGGTTTTGGTAATAGGGGTAGCTTTTGGGTGAAGGTGCTAGGAAATGCCCCTGTGTCCGACAGAGCCAGTGCCAGTCAACTCCAAAATGGACTTTCCTTGGCCAAGTTTGGTGGTGGTAGCAGCCAGAGGGAGGAGGGAGAACATGTGACAGGAACAGCCCTGCGGACATGGAGGTCAGGGAAGAAGCTCCAGGTGCCAGAGCAGAGATTCCCCTGCGGACCATGGTGAGGCAGCTGTGCCCCTGCAGCCCAAGGAGCCCCATGAAGAAGCAGACATCCCCCTGCAGCTTGTGGAGACCCCAACAACAAAGCAGGTGGATGGATGAAGGAGGCTGTGACCCTGTGGGAAGCCCATGCTGGAGCAGGTTCCTGGCGGGACTCTTGGATCGATGGAAAAAGGAGCTCAAAAAAGGAGATTTAGTGCCAGGACTTGTGACCCTGTGGGGGACCAACACTCCCAGAGCAGTCTGTTCTTGAAGAACTGCACGCCAAGGGAGGGACCCCACACTGGAGCAGGGGAAGAATGTGGAGGGATAGAATGTAAGAAAATAAAGATAGTGCAGAAGGCAGTCTCACACCTGAGGAGTTGCAGCTGTACTAATCACCAAAGATTACAAACAGGCCTGCTCTAAATAGGCCACAGCTATGTCCAATAAGAGGACAATTTCTACAAAAGAGTGGGTTAGCTAGTTAAGGAGGGAGGTAGAGTTTGTTGATTGAGCTGTGAAGGAGTCAGTGCTGGGAGGAGATGTCCATGAGAAACCACCAAGAAGGTATGGAGCTTTTACAATGAGATGACAACAGAAGAACGTGAGGAGATCTCCCTCTGAAGAGAAAGCAGAAGCAGTGTCAGTGTGTGATGCCCTGTCCATAACTCCCATTCCCCATCCCCCTTCCCCTCTGATGGAGAGGAGGTAGAGGACTGGGCAGTAAAGTTGAGCCCGGGAGAAAGTGTTTTAAGATTTAGGGTCTCATTATAGTACTTGGTTTTGATTAGCAAGAAACTAGATTTGTTTCCCTAAGTTAGCTGTTTTCTCTGTGATGGTACTTGCTGAGTGAGCTCTCTCCTGTCCTTGTTTCAACCCCTGAACTTTTCATGTATTTTGTGTCCCTTGTGCAGCTGTGGAGGGGAATAATAGAGTGGTTTTGGTCAGCATGAGGATTAACCCAAACCACAAATTTTATAAAATAATTCCCCATTATATTGAATTGCTTCAGTTTGCAAGATGCTGAATTCGCTGATATGTTCTATTTGTAGTTAATTAGCACAGTGTTGAAATATTTTATAAAACTCCACTAGTTGGCTGAGAATGCCAATCACTGGGACTCAGTTACTCTAGTCCATTAAGATTGTATTTCCAATGAGTCAAATCCACTCTTTCACAGAGCAGAAATGTGAAGAAAATGCAGTCTGTCATATTATGATTTCCTAATTTTCTGTTCAGCCCCCTTGATGGCTGCATCTAACATTCCAGGTTAAAGTAGATGGCAAAGATGCATCATCGACTGATCACTGCTCTTTTTCCTGGCACCAGGCTACTTTTCTTTTCTCCATAATACACCCTCATATGACAGACACAATCGTTTTAAACACCTCTTATGTTTTAAAATAAAAAAGGCATTACTCATCCCTCAACCTTAAGACTTATTGTAGTCAAAGTTTAAATATGTGAGAAGAAAGGACTATCAGAGCTGGAAACTAAATGCCACTGTTCATAGAAAAACATGTTCCCAAACATGCATAAATCCATCTGATGTCCCTAATCTAGCCCTGTCTGTTTGCTTTAATCCTTATCATAGATTCATAGAATAATTTAGGTTGGAAAAGACCCCTAAGACTGTCAAGTCTAACCACTAACCCAGCACTGCTGACTCTACATCTACACATTTTATAAAAAAAACTTCTGAAGAGCTTTTATCAGATCTTTGAGTGCTCAGAGCTATGGTCTTACCATGTACCATGACTTAATACCTGCCCCAAAATTCCAGGTACTTATGCTAAACAAAACTCTGTTAGATGGTGACATCACTTGCAAAGAGTGGGTCAGGAAAATATCTGATCTGAACTCAACCTCAAAACACCGAGATAAAAGACCCATAATCCAGCTTCTGAAATGAATGTAGATCAAGTTACCAAACACTGATGCCTATACTGCTTTCTCAGTGCGTGCATTTGTAGGCATCTGAGTAAACTAAGGAAACATACTGCAACGACATACTGTTCTGACTTGGAGGGCTTTCCAATCAAACACACAGCCTGAAAGATTTCCCATCCATCCTTATCGCTACATTTGCAACTTCTAATCTAGCTAATTTAATCAGGTTTGGAAGATGTGGGTAAACATAAAATCAAATTGCATTGGGATTGTAGTATGTTATGTAGTGTAATTTTGCACCTTAAAGAAGATTAAAAATTATAATATTGAATCATGAAGTAAAAAGCATCAGTGAAGAAAACTCCCATTTTCTCCAGTAAAATATCAGTCAATTTTTAGCAAGACAGGGACATTTTTTAGTTTCCCTTTTATTGTTACATCCATCAAGAATATACCAGATCAGTCTACTGTTTGTAAATGCTCATGTTATCACTCTTAGCTTCACATATTTCAGTTCATGCGAAACAAGGACTGATTTACTTCTGATGTAGAAAAATGGCCAATTCTTTTTAACAGCAAAAAAATGGCATTATTTTTCTTGATAATTCTCATGCTATTAAGCTGATTTTTTTAACTGGGGACTGATGCACTGTGGTTGTTTTATTCCTTCCTATGCTTCATGTTGTTCTTATGGAAAATAGGCAGAAGAAAAAATTATTTTCACATGATGTTTTCAGATATTTTTAATGAACCTACTTGAGAAAAGTGAGAGGAAGAAGAAATTGCAAAGCTTACTTATTTGGAACTCAGTTCTATAAGACTATTATTACTTTCTGTTCTTGTTTGTTCTTTCTGTAATATGAATAATGACATGCCAATTTTGTATGATTATAGATAATTAATTATAGAACTAGATATTGCCTCTACACTTAATTATGCTTTTGCCTGTGAGGTAAGAATTCTATTGCCACTGAGGTGCTTAATTGAATCTATTTTTGTTTCCTTTTTTTTTTTTCTTTTAATTTATATATGTATTGGCAGGTGATTTGCTCACCCTTCTGTGTTACTCCCTACTTCTTTATATGACAAATCTGGTAACCAAATATAACTAATATAAAAATCTTATAAAATATTTTTTGTCTATAGGTACATTTAAAATTATAAAAGTATGTGTCTTTTTGACACCTATATCTTTAATAAATATTTTATACTTATATGATATAAATATTTTAAAATATTGTCTTAAAATTTTAACTTTTATAATCCCTATTACTGCAAATTATTTATTTCTACTTTGGGGAACTTCTTTTGTCTGTTTTCCTAAATAAATCTATCACTGTAACCAAATATTGAATCCATATTCAGTGCACGTTCATGTGCAAGTTTATACAGGACAATATTTCAACAGGAGCTTCTGGAGTTATTGGTCAGTGTCAACTGATTCTAAGAGATAGATATCTCAAAAAAACACAAGATTCCACAAGCTTTCTGAAACTAGCTAACTGCCTAGAAGAAAAATATTTTTGTCATGGAAAAATTGTAACTACTCTTTGTTTGACTTCGGAGAACCTAGATGAGAAAGGAAGGCTTTGGAAACTATGGAAGTTATGGAAATTATCATGGAACAAGTTTTTGTCTTTGCTTTTTTGGGTTTTTGTTGTTGTTTTTGGGTTTTTTGGTTGCTTGGGGTTTTGGTGGGTTTTGGGATTTTTACCTTGTTGTTTGGTTTTTTGGGAAGGGAGTTGGTGGGTTTTGGGATTTTTCAAGACTTTTGTGTTCGGTTAGTTTTGGGGGATTGGGAAGGGTTTGGAGTTTTTTTGCCCCTTATTTTTAGGAAAGAAGAAACTGGTGCAGTAGAGAATAAAGAATGCATTCATTCCTGCAGTCATAAATATGCACTAACAATATCAATGAAACGTGAAAGGATATTAATGCATTAGGGAGAAGGGATTTCTATACTAGTGTTCCTCCTAAAGAAAATGAATGTGTACTTTTAAGCATTATTTATCTACTTTGATATGTACAGTCTAAAAAAAAAGCTGTTTTTACAATGCATTGGATGAGTGTGCTGCCCCCTTCAAATTCCCCCCATTCCATCTCCCTAAAGCATTACCAGACTTTCAAAAAAAATATATATGTCAACATAACAATATAACATTGAATCACCCCTTTAAATCTCCAGAGTATGGGAGCACATTTTCTTGTCTTTAGAAGTTTCCCATAGGAGAATTGCTGTGCTGCTTGTGAAGTCCTCTCTGACAGATTGGATTCCTTGCTTGTGGCTGCAAGGTAAGGTATGTATTATCTAAACTTGGGGAGATATATCTCAGGAAGCTGCTGATGGATTGGCAGACAGTGTGACTTTGTGGAGAAAAAAAAAGAAATCAGAAAAAAGCTTACCAAAGCAAAAGAGGTGACACAAGGCTTTCAGGCTCTAGAAGCTTTCACATAAAGAAAAGTCAATTTCTCAGACTTCATGCTGTGGAAAAACTCATGAAGTTCTGAAGGAGGATCCTGCAGGATTCTCTGTGATAGCTAATGCAATCAGAATCAACTCACCAGACCTGCATTTTTAAATTCCACCTTTAATTAATTATACATTCAATTCAAAATGTTAAAAACTAAATAGACTGAAAAAAAAAAATAACAGAGACATCCTGGGGGGTATTCACGTAAACTGTTTTATATTTGAAGGAATGTATTTTAATTAAGATGTTGGTTTAATTAACAGAACAGCACATTCCACTTCATCAAGACGTTTTCTGGTGGCATGAGATCTTGCATATGCCCATAAGGCTTGTAGAGTATGTGGTCCTCTCCTGCTAGGAACCTTATCTGCTTTTCAGAAAGATAAAGTGGTTCTTTGCACATAACTGAATTACCTTCCTAGGGTGCTCCTTTTTACCTTCTGTCACAGCCTCTTTGCCTGGAAAAAGAACCTGAAATATTTTTAACATTCAGCGGATTTTGAAAATTGATCTTAGTGGATCATGTGCAAGAGGAGAGACATTCCCCCTTTGAAGGTCACAGAAAGGATATCTGAATGTTTAGCTTTGTCATAATTAATTAAATTGATTTGCTCCATCTATGGTGGAGTAAAAAACCAAAATCAAAACCAAAAACACTTTTCTGTTGAAATGATAGTCTATGTTATCATAACTTCATATCCTTTACCAAAGGAAAAAAAACTTCTGTTAATGCACAGTGCATCTTAGCTCTCTGCTGAGCTTCCCTGGGCTTTTCCCTGATTTCAATGCAAAATATTAAGTGTTTAAGATGAATATTCCTTCAGCAGTTTTCTCAAGTCTCAAGAGCAAGTGATGATTTCCACCATCAAGTCATCGTCTTGTTATCTGTGTTCACTGTCCAGCAGTTTCAATCTTTAGTTTTTAGATCTCGGACACCATTGCATAAGGCATTATGAGAACATATTGAGACAACATTGAGGCATTTCTTATTTCAAGTGACTGCCAACCAGAGTGCAGGACAAGAGAAAGTTGATGCATTCAGCTAAACGAGGGAGTTCCAAGGAAATAGAAAATATGATAGAAGCAGTCAAGTTAGTGTGTTAGTATCATTCAGGCAGCAGAAGGAAGACAATGCTGTTGTTTGGCAGCTTTACATGAAGAGATTCTCTCAAGCATGGAGGATATGGCAGAAGAAATTATGGATCAGACTGTTTAAAAATGTACCAAAAATTTAAATTTCAGTGATGAAACTTTAAATCAAACTTTGAATCAAGAACGGATGTTTCAGCTGACTAGGAAGAGGTCAAGAAAGTATGAAATGTTGTGAAAAGTAGAGAGAGGCATAATTTTTGACCAAAATTATGCTTTTGGTCAAAAAGTACATAGATCCAGTGAATGCAAAGAAATATAGAAAAAAGTGATTTTGCAGCATTCTGAAGTAGCAAGTGTTGGACAGTGTTGCTTTTGATATAGTAGATGTTGAAGTAATTGAGATGTGAGAAGCAAAATGGACAAATGGTTTAGCTTTATTAAATCAACAGATTTTTTTTTATTTTACAAATGGATAAAAAATAGTAATTCTCATCACAGTTAAACAGAATGTAAATAGGAAGACATGATGGTACTTGAGTTGAATTTAAACTGAGGTTGTAGCAGAAAAATAGCTTTTTCCATCATGATAAAGAAATGGTGCAATGAAGAACACTTTTAGGAAGAAAAGGAAGGACATTAATAGTTAAGCAAGATGAATTGGAGCCAGTAAATAAATATGGACATGGAGGTGTCAAACAAAACAAAAATTTTGCACAGCTGATGATTCTACATTGGTATTTCTCTCTTCAGGTGTACATTATCATGGAACTTTTTAGACTAGTAAAGAACCCTAAGGTTTTTGAGTACAACCTTTAACATAGCCAAGTCCACCACTAAATCACATCTCTAAGTTCCAGATCTACACATTTTTTAAATACCTCTAAGGATGGTGATTCCACCACTTCCCTGGTCAACCTGTTCCAGTACTTCACAACCCTAATATTCAATCTTAATCTTCCTTGGCACAACTTGAGGCCATTTCCTCTCATCCTGTAATTTGTTACTTGGTAGAAAAGACTGTCCCTCACCCTGGCACAATCTTCCTTCAGGAAATTGTAGATAAGGTCCACCTGTGCCTCCTCATGTCCAGGCTGAACAGCCCCAACTCCCTCAGCCACACGCAGGATCTTTACCAGCTTTGTTTCTCTTCAGGCACCCTCCAGTGCCTCAATGTCCTTTCTGTAGTAAGTGGCCCAGAAATGGACTTTCTTCAGTCTGGTTTGATAGTGAGATATCCTGTTACATAGGCATGCTTTTTCCTTGCCTGTTTATATACTTTTTGTGGTTTAGTCAAATAATTTAAAATACTTTCCCCAGACTGGTTTTCTTTCAGGAGAGAAAAAACAAAACCAACCCACAAAAAAATAAAACCAACACCATGAAACTGCGGTAATAGAAAATGGATGGAGTTTGCTTAGACAGCTCTTTAATCTTTGGAAAGACTGCACAAGAGAGAAGATGCAGAAAGTACATAAA
Source organism: Ammospiza caudacuta (assembly GCF_027887145.1). Taxonomy (NCBI): domain Eukaryota; kingdom Metazoa; phylum Chordata; class Aves; order Passeriformes; family Passerellidae; genus Ammospiza; species Ammospiza caudacuta. Next base: position 105,899,185 of record NC_080595.1, on the reverse strand, counting down.
GAATGGTGAAAGACAGATAAATCCTCTGATGCGACTAGCTTTCTCTTTATAACTACATTTTAGATGAGAAAAACAATGCAGTCTACACATTTTGGAGCAAATCACCAATAGCACATCAACAGATAAAAAGAAAATAAAAACCTAACTTTTATTGCACTATGTATCCTTTCAGTCAGAAAACATTCTCTAGAAGCGTGCAACATAGATTGCTACAGCTCCTCATTATAACTAATAAGAAATGCCAGCTAATTGTGGTCATGATCAAATGCAGTTTCTGTTTAACAAGCAGTAAAAAATAATATGGTTTATGATGAGGCAACACTTACTCTTTATACCATAATCATCAGGAAGCAAGTCAACAAACTATTTAATGGATGAAAACCCTATTCCTTTGAAAAGTACTACTGTGATATGAGTACCACCAAATAGTTTCTGGTTTTTAGTCATAAGTTTCTTTCACCAATAATTAGTTGGTAAAGGATGTGTCAGAATCGATTGTGATTTTTGTGTGCATGCAGTGAAGTCATGGGACAAACCACTGAGTATCCTTCTAAAATTGCACTTTTCATCAAACAATGGAAATTGTTTCCTTCTCAGTGTTCAAAATATCCCACTATTTGGTTCAAATCTCTTTGTGATACTCACAGATAAAGAAAACCATTTATAAGGATTGTAAAACAGTAGGGCTCTGTCAATCATGATATCTTTTGATGCTGAACTGTACCAAGGCTTTGGGTGGAATAGTATTTCATACTGGTGATTCTATGAGTTCTATTTCTTTGTTTTTGTGAAATTGGAAAACTTGTGACCTGTTAAGTAAAGCTAAGCTATTTGCTATGCTTAATGTTCTTCTTCTGATCACTTATGTGACACAAATTTTTTCCTAGTCCATGTCTGAATGATTCCAAAAGTTCCCAAAAGCTTTCAAGATAGCTGTATGAATACTGCTGATGTGAGTTCTTGCACACACATAGATTTATAGAAATCTTTTGTGAGAATATCTTGCAAAGCTTCATTCATGACATTATATTCTAGAACATAATTTTGAAAAAAAGTTGGTTTATCTTTTGTTACAATTCAGAATTGTGTTTCTCTGTATGTATTTGTCCTTCACAGTCAGTATAAATATCCACATTTATTCTTATATGTCTTAAGAATATTTTTTGTGACCAATTATGTGAAAGAAATCCAGAGCTAAATTAAATCTCCAGTGTATGGTTCCACTTTTGAAAACAAAATTTAAAAGGCAATTCAGGAGTTCAGGTCAACTAAAAATATAGAAACAGTTACTGAATAAAGAATTCTGCAAGATGGTAAAGTAAATGTTGATCTCAGAAAGTTTTCATATATTTTGGTTGTTCTTTTGGCTTCCCCTGAAATCTTTATAAACTAAGCCACTGAGCATGACACAACTTTAATGCACTGAAAGTTATATCATCATGGAACATTTATTCATGTGGAGCTCTATGCTCCTTCCTTCCAATTATTATATAGGAGTTTTACAATAGATATTACTCATCTTCATTTCTCCTTGGAGAAAAATACATTTACTTTCCATTTACTAGTTTATCAGCCTTAGTGATATGAGTCAGTTATCTTCCCTTTAAGTTACTGTAGTTTCTGGATGTTAGATTTAGCACTTTGAGTATTTTTATTTTAACATTTTAAATATCTTTCCATACCCTACATTTTATCAAAATAAGAAAACCCAGTACTTAAAATTCTATGAGGCAAACTACTTACAAAATATCTTAAACCCGAAATCTAAACTGCAGTTAGGTACATGCTAAATAATCATCCAAAAGTTCTGATGCTCATTTTCTCTGGCCTTTAAAACATGTAGGTTCATTTACCTCTGCACTAGACACCTAAGGGAACCTAATAAAAACTAATCTCCACTTCATTTATTTTCCTTTTTTTTTTTTTCCTGTATAAGAATAGATCTCAGTATTGCAGTATCTTATAAATGAGAAGGCAATGCTGTGCTGTTTCTGAGGAAGTTATTGTGCCAGTTTTGCAGGTAAGCCTAATCCTTCAGCTTGCAATTTTTGACTTTTCATGGATCAAAAGTTATTATTTCAAGCTTTTTCCTCATTTCTCTGGCATAGATGCATTGCTGCCATTAAGTGTGATGGTCACTATAACAGATGCCTTTCAGCACACTCTGAGTAGGTAACATCACTAAATGTATGAGGGGGTCCTGATGAGAGGGCTGAGAACAATTTTTGTGGTCAGGCAATATTGTCAACATAGATACAGATAGCATCAGTCAGGGAAAAAAAAATATTAGCATTAAGAATGATGTGATTAATACGTCATTCCAAATATATATATTTAGACATTTAATGGTTAAATTTAGTACAGTCAAACTCTGAAAACAGATTGCTTACCTGTTAAACTAATAATATTCAGACATGCAATCTGTTCTGTTAGGCTAAGAAGAACCAAATGAATTTTTTTTTTGAGGATTGAAAATATCCTTTTATTAAATTATCAAACAAATATAATAAGAGAAAAATGCACCTAGAGGGAATATCTGTGTTGTTTTTCAATTAGTTCAATCAATCAGAATAAACACGGTTAGTCAGAATAGGTGTACAATGCTGATCATGGTATATCTAATTCCACAGGGGAATATTTCTGCCTTTATGATGTTGGTAAGTAAACTATGCGTGAAATAATAGATTTCTTCTGTGTCTGTAAGCTAGTTAAAAATCAAAAGTATTCTATAGGGTCATCTAAAGTTGAAGTTAGGTCCTCTTGAAAAGACTTTTTGTTCTTTCATGGTTTTGTGAGGTTTTGTTTGTGTTTTTTGGTTGGTGCTGATTTGGTTTAAATAACAAAAGAGATGATCAGAAGACTTATTCTCAAAATTTACTATTTTCTCAGATTCATGAACAGACACACATAATTCAAGTGTTCTTGTATGCTGAAGGGCAAGAAAATAGATAATGGACCCCTGATTTGTTGAGGATCCTCAAAGAATATAGCATCAGACAGAGGAATGTAGATATAGAATATCTCTTGAAATTTTCTTACTCCTGCTTTCATTAGAAAAGTTCGTGAAGGTTTTAACCTTCAGAAAGTTAAATATCAATTGACTTTTACCTCACAAGAATTTAAACAATATTCTTTGTAGGTTGGTCCTGATGACATTTTTCCTTTCTGTGTTAATCCCTACATTTAACAATACATCACTTAAGACAAAGGAAAAATATCCCTGCAGGTCCATTTCTTTTCTTCTTTACACAGATGAAACTCTTATTGACTTCAGTGGGAACTAAAGAGGGTGAAACTCAAAGGGAAATTTGATGATGTATGTGTATGTCCAAACAAGAATGGCCATCTGTTATAAACTGTAGTATTAATGGCCTTACCAGCTCATGTCTGGAACTTGAAAGGATGATATAAGTGTTGCTACTTTTAACTGTGTCGCTGTGGTTGTGGTGTGTTTTTTTCTTTTTTTTCTTTTTCCATGATTTGGGTTTTGCTCCTTTTTGTTTTGTTTTGGTTTATTTTATTTTTTTGTTTTGGTGTGTGTTTTTTTGTTCTCCTAGTAGGCTCAGCTAAATCATGCAGTCTTTTCCCATTCTTCCTCTTGAAGAATGGGGTAGCACTGGTATTTATGATTTAAATAATTTTATCTTGGAACATAGATGGGCCACTTAAAAATAGCTAAAAGTGTTTCTCCTTGAGCAGGAGAAATAAAGTTGTTTCTATTGTAATAGGAAACCAATTGTTTAGGTCCAAGCAGAGATAGATTACTCATGGGGGCACGTAATTAGCTCCATATGATACCCTTAAAGTGCACTGGCTGGAATGGTATGCATGCCATTTAAGCACTGCACTGGAACACGTTTGTATTGGTTTGCTTAAGTTCAGGCACTTTACTGGAAGTAAGGGAAGTATTTAATGACCTTTGCCTCATCTGGAAACCTAGAAAAGGTTCATAAGAATTGCTGCTAGTAGCATTAACAACTAATGGGCATTCTTCTTTCATACAATTCACAATGTCAGTGTTTTGGGAAGAGAGGGTCTTGATTTCAGGTTCCAAGATTCCTTACACAGGAGTTTCTGCCAGACTGCTTACACTGTGTGCCACTTCTGATAATATATTCAGGAGCATTCAAAACAGGACAAAGTGTTTTACAGCTATCAAGATTGCCTCCTAACATTTTAAATTGGGCAACATATGCCAATCACAAATACTTGGGAAAATGTCATCCTCAAAATTTCAGATTCATGAAATGTAATAGAGACATGAGATGTACACTGAGAAACTGTTAAATAAAATTGCTCTAAGATGTATAGAAAACAAAAACTGCCAAAGGTTGAGGGATAAACATCAAAGAAATAATCTAGTAGAATTATTTTGTTACCTACCACTTCTAGGATCAATAAAGGTTAGTATATTTAACAGAAGACATAGGAGTTAAAATTATTAAAAAATAAAAAGAAAAAAACCTATATAATCTATTAGTTTCTATATTATAATGTACATTTACAAAGAGCATATAGTTTCTTTAGCCCAGTAGCCAATATCTGGCTAGATGGGAGATGATTATTGCAGTTACTTTTTGGAACAGCTATTTTAGCCAAAATTGGAAGTGCTATTGCTGCTATAATGAAGGCCTATCATACCCACATCATTGACAACACAGGAAGGTGGGAGTATTCATTTCATGGGTATGAAATGATATATTTGTCAGTCATATCTGAAAAATTGAACAAGGAGTTATATTCATGGAACCAAAGAGTATTTAAGTATGTATATATATACATACATATCCATATTGCACTATATATATATGTGTGTGTGTACACACTTATTTAAAACCAAGAACATAAATAATTCTATAATACCTGTCTCATAATGAAATTCAAAAGAAATTATTTGCTGTAGTTAAAATTAAACCAGACTTTTATCTCATAACATAAACATTAGTAGAGACAAAAGCATATTCCCATAGGAAATGGTTGTCATGTAACACCAGCCCTGCAAATCATCATCTCCTAGCTCATTTTCACAGCATTTCAACATGAGCTGTGTTTAGAGGGTTAAATTATAATCATCACACACTAGTTAAGCTCGATGGAAAAGCAAATTTGAACAAAGAAAAATCAAGTTTTCCTCTGAATTTTTTCCTTACAGCTAAGATGTGTTTGAACCAACATATGAAATTTTCTGTGATTAGGCCCCAAAGCACTAAAATACCAATTAATTATGATGATTAGCTATGTCTTCATTAGCAGCCTATAAATAAATCATACACAGCGCTGCACAGCCGGTATTTCTATTGCCCTGAAAAGAAAAAAATCTTTTAGTGCACTATAATAACTATCTAATTAACTTTAAATTTTGTTATAATTTGGCATTTGTACCATCTTACATAATCTTGATTATTTTCTTGTTTTTATACAAACATGTATTTTTAGACCTATAGATGCTTGTTAGGATGTATCAAATATCTACTTCTGCTGCATGAAGAAAAGATCCTCAAATATAAGACCATGTTTAAAATTGTTTTGATATTAATATTAATACAAGGATTCACTTGGCATAAATATTTTTGTTAGCAAGAAACATTCAACTGAATGACTTCATCCTGATTTACTCTCTTCTCCATCTGATCTGTATAAATCATGTTTCATCCATTTCTGGGTGGTGAAAGAGCAGCATATGGCACATTACTAAGCTGATGGTTGAGTGTGGTCTACATTAATAAGTAGTGCAGCCAAACAGGAGTGAATCTGCAGTGTGAAACAGTTGATAATGAGGGGGAGTTACTTTGGCATAGCTTTGGTCGGATCTGGGGTGTGGGCACTCAACAGTTGGATGGTATTACATGTGGTCCTGGAGTACATAATCTGATTTAAGTACCTACAAGAGCAGTCTTGTTCCTGAGCTCCTTCTACAGTATGAGTCAAGGATGAAGGAATTGTCCAGTACCTTTATTGATGGTCTGGATGAGGAGATGGGCATTAATCAGTTCGCACACAGTACCAAGTTGGGTTGGCATATCCATCTGCTGGGAAGTAGGAAGGCCCTGCAGTGGGGCCTGGGCAGGCTGGATTGATGGATTGAGATCAACAGCATGAGGTTCTACAAGACCAACTGCCACTATAACGTCATGCAGAGCTACAGGCTGGGGAAAGAGTGGCTGAAAATTGTCCCAGAGGAAATGGAACTTGGACTACTGGCTGACAGACAGCTGAACGTGAGCCAGCCAAGTTCCCAGGTGGCCAAGGAGGCCAATGACACCCTGGTTTGTACCACAAATAGTGTGGCCGTCACTTCCCTAGTTCTTCCCCTCTACTCAGCACTGGTGAGGCTGTGCTTTGAGCTCTGTGTCTGGTTCTGGGCCCCTCAGTTCAGAAAGGACCCTGAGGCACTAAAGCACATCCAGGGAAGGGCAAAGAAGCTGGTGAAGGGTCTGGAACACATCATGTGAGGAGGCAAGCAGCAATAGAACAAGAAGACATAGTCTTAAGCTGCACTGGGGGAGGTTTGGGTCGGGCATTAGGGAGAAATTCTTCACAGAAAGGGCGATTAGATATCGGAATGAGCTGCTGAGGGAGGTGGCAGAGTCACTGTCCCCAGAAGTGTTTAAGGAGAGGCTGATTTCCCGTGGCACTCAGTGCCGTGGTCTCGTTGACGCAGTGCTGTTCAGTCATAAATTGGACTCCATAATCCCAAAAGTCTTTTGCGGCCTAAATTGTTTCTGTGATTCTGTGAAGAGGGGATACTAGATGGCAGACCTTGAGGAAAAGGGGACAGAAGAAAGATGTCTACTTGGGCATTACTCTAGATGCACTCTGTCAATATTCTTGTGCTCAACTAATAGTTTGTGCATCCCTGCAGCAATCCATTTGTCTCCAGCTTCTCTAACGTGCCACTCACCATGATGCTTAGCTGTCATTAAGTATTACAACATGTCTACAGAATACCATACTTAGCTTGTATATATTTCGAAAACAACCCTGAATTTAATCAAAATATTCAATAAATTAAACTCTGCAAAACAAGGTTCTTTTTTAAATTTGATTCAGCTGCAAAAGTTGACTCTGTTGACATGAAAAAAAAAACAGACAATCTGACAGTAAACAACCACTAATCTCTTCCCTCCCATTAGTAATTATTTCCTGGTGAGACAAAATGTACTGCTCAATCACTAATAATTCTTTCACTTTTCCACCACACAATTTTATGCTATAGAGATGTCATTATTTGATCACATCAGCACAAATTTTCCTACTGGACTTCTGCCTTAGACTTCTGAAAGCCTTTTCTACTTCCTTTATGATCCTCCACAACAAACTTGACTTGAGTAGAAGGTAACCATCCTTTTCTAGTTTCTGAATAACAAAATATCTGTACCCCTCTTCTCTCCAATTTCAATAACTTTTACCTCCTTTTGCTCAAAGTGGCAGGCTTTGAGAAGTATTTACATGCTTTGACTTTCTAAGTTTTAAATTTTAAGGGCATTCATACTTTAAGATTAAACTTTTTGGATGTCCAATTACGAATGACATGAAAATACATTTTCTTTTTTGTTTTGTTTTTTTGGCATCTGAAGGAGGTCTTTTAATATCTGAGGAAAGCTAATCATCCAAGGCCTTCCTTTCTAGTTGCACAATTCCCCATTATTTCCAGTTGAAAACCTGGAAAAGATCTTCATTCAGTGAGAAAAAACAAATTATAATTGAAGAGCATTTGTGTCAAAAACAATGATCCTGAAACCTCACTTTCAACTGCAGACTGAGAATTGACTAAACTGTGTAGATACACTAATGAGCTGTTTTTTCATTTGACTGTTTACTTTAAAAATCTTTGGATGTTTCACATTATTCTTGAGTACAAAATGCAATCCAGACTTGACAAGAGTCAGAAACTCTGTAAACACTCCTACCTTAAGTGAAAACTCAGTGCTGAACATAGAAAAATAGGTTCATCTATTTTATCAGCTAAGTCAAGAGACAATCTGTTTTCCAGAAATACATACACAAAATTCAGTGGTAGGTACATAATGATGCCATTTTTTTTCTCCTTCTGGGAATACAATGCAAAATTGCTTTTTTTATATTTCCAGAACTCTGGATGCCCTCACTCTAATTGTCTTCTCTTGTTCTATTGATTCAGCCCACCCCACCTACAGGAGTATATTTGGCTTCTTATCAGCACTCCACTGCTGGAAGCCTTTCTCATACATGTACTGCCCACCTACTCTGGAATATGTTCTTCTACCTACCAGTGTATTCAAGTATTTCTTCTCTTTAAAATTTATAAAAGAAAAAAAGTAATAAATTTCATGTAGGTATAAAAAAGAGCGTAACTTTATAACAATTCAAATAAATACAAAGACTATGCTGGCTTTTGTACATTACACAAAATTTATACATACTGAGGAGTCTATTTTTAAAGGATGGTTCTGTAATCTAAACAGTGATACAGTGTACTTGTACCTCTTTGCTTTTTATCTGGCCAGGGATTTACTATTGAGTGGCTTTATTACAGAAGGTAAAAGTGCAGCATCACCTGGATAATCACAAGCAATGTATGTAGACATTAAAGACATTGCCACGTTTCCACTCGAGATGGGAAAATAAACCTTATTGTTGATTTCAAAGAGTAGAATTTAAGAGCATTCAGAACTACATCACTTAAAACACTTTAAAAGCACTGCCCAACATGCAATTTTCTTTTAACTTGTACTTTAAAATTAAAAAAAAAAAAATTAAAGGAAATTTCTCTCCTTCATGAGACTAATCACAAAACTGACATTCTTTCACATCAAAACTTTCCCTAGATTTTTATAAAGGTATATGTCAATTCCAATAATAGAAAAGAATAAAAATTAAAACATACAGCAAGTTCAGTGAGAACATTTCCTGATACAATAGACTGAATTCATGGCTGGTGAAAAATGGCTGAGCTCTATTAAAGTCACTTGAGATATATCAAGATATACCAGCAGAAAATTTGGCACACTAAATAGAGTATTAGTTTTCCTCCAGATCCAGAGATATGGGTTTATCGTTTCTGGCCTATAAGTTATATGAAAAAGGGGGGAAAAAATGACTACAGCTAGGTTTCCTGCTGAACAGATATACTGTGTCTCTATCCCCCACTCTCTACAATCAATTTTCATTAGGGCTCTTCTGTCTGAATTCTTGTCTTCCGCAGTTACAGTTCAGTTCTTGAGAATACAACACTATATATTGCCAACATCATGCCACTAGGGATTGTGTAGGAGTCAAAATACACCACCAACAGTTTATAATACTTTGAGGTCAATTCTAAAATACACAAACTTATTTCTCTAAACTGCCACTGATACTATTGAGAACAGATGGCATGACCGTGTTGTCCAAGAGGACTCACCTCAGCAGCTTGAGCTAGGGGAATTATTAGCTATTATTACACAGCATTAGGGATTCTGTATCTCCTGCTGTAGGTTAATTTCCAGAAAAGGCATAGCTGCCATTCCTGCTTAGATCTCACCTCCTAGTAGAAAATATTACTCACATTACATATTACATATTGCACAGATGGATACATAGACATAGATATTTATTTGTGTGGGCAAAGACAAGGAGTGAACTCAAAGGCACAATGTAAACCTTTTAGGTTTAGTTTATGATATTTATAGCTTTTTCAATGTTTGGAAAAGACACTTTTTCAAAAACAGTTCTAAAAATCATAAACCTAAGAGTTATATCTATATGAATAGTGGCCATTTTGATGGAGTTCAGTCAGTGCATTTGTCAGGATGTTGCTATTGTGCTACATCAAACAGAGGAACAGGAGAAACATTTCAGGTCTAGACCTATGATGTGATCCTTTATCCCAAGGCCTCGTGTCCTTCCTATTTCTAATGACATTTTCACAGTTTTTAAATGGTATTCAACATTGAGGATGTCATTGTTCTTTTAGGAGAAGGAAGCTGAGGTGAATAGTTGTAGGTCCTGTAGTTGTTACTGAAGTTTGAGCCTGGGTCCTCAGGACAAACCAAAATGAAGCCAAACAAAAGGAAGAACAGTAATGTAGGAAGATAAATCTACAGTTACTTGTGATGATCTGAGTTGAAATATCACTGCTAGAGAAAAACAAGCCCAGTACAAGGCATAATTGCCTTTCCAAGAGCTGGGAAATTGCTGGCCTTGATCTGTTAAAGGCGTTGCTTTTTGTTCCTTTCTTCTGGCCAAGATTTGAAATGTAATTTCAAAAAAAGAATAGACTGACCAAAAAGAAGATATCAGTAGGTTTTATTTTATTTTAAACTAAAAAAATGCTGTCTTTCTGCAGATAAGGCAAAAATTGCAAAATTTACAAATGTTCCTTTACTTCAGAGAAATGTACTTATACACCAGTGGCTGCAAGTACCAAAATGATAAGCTGTTGTTTTCTTGACTAGCCTGCCTGTCTCTAATCAAAGCTTAGGTAGGAAAGCTAGTGAATATACCACAAAACATCACTGGGTGGCCATTGTAAAAGACTAGGAAGTGGAACACTTTTGTTTATTAACTCTGCTTATATTTTTTATTTTCCTAAAGTATCATGGATCATTTCTTGTTATGACACTGCATAGATTCCCACAGATGTGTGTGAAGTTCTACATGTAAAAAAAAATAAAAGCTAAACTTCAATGCTGGTGCCACAAAAAAGTGAGAAATATGTATTTTCACAGTGCCACATCATGATTCTGTTGAGCAAAACTGACAGATTAATGCATAATAGGAGGAAAAGGCAATCAGTCACATTCAAACCTGGTTTCTGTATTGTTGAATCAGTGTTAAGACCTTTACTACCCTTCAAAACCACTGATTTCTTTTCAGATAGTTTATAGATATAGATGCACATTTATGTGATACCTTTTAGAACACTCAACCTACTAAACAGAACCCATGGTAATACCAAGTAAACTTATAATTTTTAAATCACTGAAACAGAGTTTAAGGAATTCTAATGTTTTGAGGGACTGGAAGAAGTCATGTAGCGCTTCTCTCTAGGTGGAATCAAGATAAGAGAAAAAAATGTGATGGATGGCCCCTAATTTCCATAACCTTTGTGTCAGCATAAGTACTGAGATTTTAAAAGCAAAATCTATCAACAAATACTCTGTTAACCTCATATTGCTGGAAGTCACTAGTACTATTTTAGATGTTGCATCAGCCAATTTGTTTTCAGTGTAAACCTACGTAATGTGACAACTTGCAACACAAAAAAGGTTTCTGTCTCCACTTGACGAATTTGATTCCTCAGAATTATCAGACAATATCCTGGTATCAGAAATTAAAGTCAGTTCTCATCTTGCTTACACACAGTTTTCTTCAACGGGCAAAAATTCTGCCTTTTCTCATGCTTTCTCTGAAGAAAACAGGATCAGAGAAGTACACAAGCATTTTACATGGTACTTAACACATGGTGATTACCAGGAAGGTTAGCACAAACAAAACTCCATTAGCTACTAAAAGTACCTGAAAACAATACACATTGTGAAAATTTTATTAAAATTGTGTTTAAAGCCAGCCCTCATAGCCTTTCTCAATATGTGACTTTAACAACTATTGCAGAAAAGATCGTTTCTGGTATATTTTCTTTACAGAGGAAAGGTAAATGCTAACTAATTTTTTAATTTGTCTGGTAGATTAACTACTAGATCTCATTCCTTAATACATTATGATATTACTCTCATTCCCTTAACAAAATTAGGCTTCTTAAAGAAACACTTAATCATATAGAGAAGTCTCCTGTAGTCACTTAACATGCAGCAATTGACTAACCAACTAAAGTTGATTTCTTTGACCTGTCATGAGAGTGCTTATGCAAGTAAGTACCCAATAATTTGGTTTCCAAATGTGACTTTTAGGAAGCATTCAAGGCACTCTTTTCACTTCCAAGTAAGACAACACCAAAATAATTTTATTTATGGAAGAGAAAAAGGGAAAACAAAATTATTACTTGTTATCTCATCTTTTAAAATTACTCAAGAGGAAAGAAAAACAAGAAAAATAGTTGTAGAGTATTTCTCTCCTCAGAACTCTAAGAGTCATGTTCACATAATGAATGAGGTGATTTTAAAGTAGTAGATGTCATGAAACCTGAAATCTGCTCAGTGATAGAAACTTTAAAAAACCCAAACTCTGGATTATAAATAGTGTGCATATTCTGGATCACAATTTTGGGTCAAGAAAAGCAACTATTCTATACAAGAAATTGAAAGGTGTCCATGAGCATTATAAAGCTTGAAAACTGCATAGCAGTAACATTTTCTAACATGTTGTACATCTTGAACTGTGATTTGGAATTGTCCAAGAGTTTGCTAAATGACATGTGCAAAGGATTTCTAACAGACAGTCATGTCCTGATGCCTCTGAAAATTCCTGGGAACTATTTGATTTATGAGTATAGATGTAGGTTTTAATTTCATCTAAGTTCAACATTATACACCAATGCGTTATCACAGTATTCTTGAAGCAGCAGGAATATAAATCATTCAGTTTTCAGTCACCAACATGTGCTAAGAAATGTAAGTTCATATTACACATTCCAAACTATATTTTACATATGTTTAAATCATGCAGTCACAGACCCTTGAAATACAGTAGCGTTTATAAATAAGAAAAACACTAAAGCACCAAAAAAACAAACTGCGAGTGTGACCTGTGATTTATGAGCAAAATTTTGCGTTTGAGTTTCATAGTTTAGTACCCAGATTGCACCAAAATGTTGTGTGAGCTGATATTAATATTTCATCTACTAAATGGGAGTAGAAGTGCATATCTACCTACCTGGTAAAGATAAAATAAATTGCTTATTTTTTTATGCCATGTTTCCAGTTGAAATATTTTCTTGATACAAGTTTAAAATTTTGATTTTCTTTAAATAAAAAAAGCTATATGTAAAAACTAAGTGAAGGAATACTTAAGCAGTAGCCATGATAGTTCCACACTTAGGCCCTGGTGTATTCACTGAAGCCAATGGCATTATATCTAAACTAAAATTTAGCACACTGTATGTAATGATCAGTGAAGACACATTGTGTTAAAGAGCTTCCTTATTGCTTTTTCATTGGGGCTATTTTTAGGCTTTGATTTTTGGTTTTTTTTTTTAATGTATCCAAACAAAGACCAATTACTGCTAGAAGTTGAAACAAAGATTTCTGTCTCATTTTGAAGCATAAAGGAGCTCCTTTGTAAACTGGTAATTTGTTGCAGGCAGAGATATTTCTGATACTAACTGGATTGCATTTCACACATTCTGTCCACATAGCCAAAAAAATAAAAGAAGATCCCATGCAATCTGAGACTCACTGTAACTATGCCAGTTGTTGATTCTGGCTACTTTGGTTGATATCCATAGAGAAAGTTTAACTGGATAGCATATTAAGGGACTAGAGCACTGGAATGTGGTATTGTCACTTTCTGCAGGTTTTATTTTTCAATAAATCCTTGTACTACTTGCTCTGCGTGGATGGGTAGCACAAGACTTGGCAAAGAAAATGAAAGAGAAAATGTAAAAACGCTCTTACTGTTCTGAAGGAGGGAAAAACTCCATCAAAACTGCAACAAAAAATTCACAAAAAGCAAAAAACTCAACCAGAAGGCCAAAAATTCCCCATACAAACCAAGCAGTTTTTCATATGCATGCTGTGAAATGGTATCTTTCGAGTTCTTTTAAATCTTGAAGAATTCAAATTTGCCTTTTATTTTTGAATCTATTCTACCAGTTTTCTAGCTAAAAAGAGCTGATACAAAGCCCGATGCAAGTGCTTCCACATCAGATGCCAAAAGCAAACAAGTAGAACTCTGGAGCAAGATCCAAAAAGGAATAAGGTTATTTTCAGTTGAGTCATCTATCCCCTTGGCTGCAGACTCAGGGCCTGCCTGTTCTCCTGGTACTCATTAACAGTGGGTCAGTTTTTCATAGGGGGTTTGACTCACCCCCTTGCAGGTATGACCTTCTGGAGGCATTTGATTATGTATTTTGATATGTTCAAGCACAGAAAGGTCACCAAGCTTGCTAGGCTGAGGTTTTGCCAAGCCTGCCCCAGTGCTGACCTGCAGGTGCTTCAAATGAAACAAACACAGTTCTCCCAAGCATTGAGCAAAGAGGGCCTGCACAGAGGGACTGAGGTACCTGTGCTCTGCTGTGCCACTGAGTTTGAATACACCCTGTGACTGTGATTTTCATCAGCATTAAATATAAGCATTAGCATCTCATCAGTGAACCGTAGTTTAAATGAAATTTAGTATTTCCTCTTTAGTGTGTTGGCAGTTTCATATTAGTCCATCTGGGCAGTTGCTTTGCAAAATTAATTATTTCATCCAAAATTTTTATTCTTTTTTGGTTAAATTATCCAGTTTTTCTCAAACCTTCAAAGCTAATCAACACATTACATAGCTCCAGCAGATACCAAGAGGAGACATTTTAAAACAACACACTTTAAAACAACCGGACTCAATTACTCTTCAAGAGAAATCAATCATTAGTCTGATTAAATGACAACTGACAATATGGTAAAGGTGCCATGTCTAAATGCACTCTTTTACCAATTGAATGCACAAAGTGTATGAAAGTAACATGCATTTGAATTGTGAAATTCAAATCATGTGGAGCTAAGCTGCAGCTTGCTGTTTTGAATAAGTTCAGAATCAAAGGGCTTATCACTACAACATCATGCAAATCTGTCTAACATGCAGCTCGATTTAGCAAGTAAAACAAGGGCACACAATGCCACAGAATGGTGTTGCTTTGTGAATACAGCATCACTGTGCAATCTGCACACTGTATTTTGTACTGCATACCCTTTCTCATGAATTCCAGCATGCTTACCTCAGAAAGGATGGGGCAGGTGCTGTCCAGCAGGTCCAGGTGTCTGACCAGAGAAACTGTCCTGGCACAGCCTGGTGAGAGCTCGTTCAGCCTCCTGATGGATTCATGGAATAGTTTGGGTTTGTGGGGACCCTTAAAGAATCATCTACTCCAACACCTCTGCAACGAGCAAGGACATCTTCAGCTGCATCACGTGACATGACAACATGACCTCAAATGTTTCCAGGGATTTGGGGTTTTTTTCTGGCAGATGAGTAATCTGCAACCTGTTCCAGTGCTTCAACACCCTCATTGGAAAAAAGTTTCTTCCTTCTATCTAATGTGAATCTACCTTTTATGGGTTTTTTTAGCTTAAGATCATTACACCTTGTTCTACTGCAACAGGCCCTACTAAAACATCTGTTCCTGATGTGTACCAAAGACAGCTGGTCAGCACACAAACAGGCATTAGCATTGTCCATTGCTTCCCAGCCTTAATTAGTACCAGTACTGGGATGTTATTTGCAAAATACTGCAGTCCCCTGGAAAGAAGCAGCGTTCTGCTGGTTTTTTGTGCTGCTTTGGATATCTTGAGCAGCGTCCAGGACATCAGGACATACTAAGTCTGTGTCAGTGAGCATACAAATGCACTTACCATTTCGCATTTGCCTTTACAAGCTTCTGCCGTGCACGCATCTGAAAGGTCATGGGGTTGCAGGTTTACACTTCTTTTTGATCCTGAAAGAGGGTTTCAAGGGCATTTCATGCCTACCTACTACCTCTGTCTAGCACTAGAAAAATAACCATTTGAAGTGATGTCTCAAATTTGGATTTCCTTTATGTGGAATGGATAATGTATCCTAATATATCCAACCAAAAATAGTCAATAAACAGGTTAGAAACAATAGCTGTACATAAATTAGGAAAAAATTGAAACTTGCACAAAGACTTTAAGCTGAATCTCAAACACGTAGATTTAATAGGGCTTCACATATAATTTAACCATTAAGTAAAGTATTATATGTATCAGATGAAAGCAAGTAATGTTTATCTGGCAATGGACTTTACATGAATAAATCCCAAAAGTTATTCTTGCCTGGATACTGCTGGCCTTTAATTTTATAAAAATTATAATTCTAAGGTTATAAATTTGAGATACTGCAGAAATATCTAAAGAAATTATATAGCGCTGGCAGCTTTAGATACGATAATGAATATGCTCTACTGCCCTTTTTTCTCCCTCAAATTCCTCCAGCTACCACTGAAGAGCCCCAGCTTTGCTTTGCTTATAAAAACTGACATGATTACAGCCCCTGGCTGCTCAGCAGCTTTCTTGTTTTTACATTCATTGAAGCTTCAGGAAATGAAATGCAAAGAGCAAGGATGAAATGAGTGTCTCATGTATAAATTGTGTACTCTGAACACTGAGTTTTGAGGCGCAGAAAGCTTTAGCTATACTTTACTTGCTAGTACACAGAGAAAAGTTTGTCTCCTACACACAAATGCATACATACAAAGGCATACAATGTTGTTCAAAACACTCTAGTAAGAATATATAGCATATTCATTATTATTTCAAATATTTTTACTTTCCTAATCAGTTTTCTTTTTTTTGTTTACAGGATTTTGGAACAAATTCTTCCTGAAAGCGCAGATCATATATCTTGCAGTGACTCACAAGGAAAATTATTTGTTTTTTAAAGTTTAAATTTATTTTAAAATCTGATTGGAGAAACAGGGAACAGGGCTATCATTCCTCACCTGTAAAATGCCTAGTATTTTGAGTTTGCACACAGGAGTGCAGAGACCAGAGATTTTTTATTTAAGGGGCTTCAGACACAGATATTCATGATTTCTCCATCTAGAACTTCTGGGAAGAGGAAGGAAGAGAGGAGATAATGCAGAAATATTTCAGCCGTGCAAAACATTATTTAAGCATCACTAACTGAGAATCTTAGGATCCTAGAATCTTGGTTTAGGTTGGTGCAAACCGTTCAATGTCATCTAGTCCAATCCCCTGCGATAAGAAGAGACATCTTCCACTAGATAGGTTGCTCAGAGCCCCATTTAACCTGACCATGGACACTTCCATGGATGAAACATCTGCCATTTCTCTGACTAACCTGTTTCAGTGTTTCACCACATTTACTGCAAAAATTTCTATCTATCTAGTCTGCATCTTCTCTCCTATTGTTTTAGACCTTTAATAACGTTCCTATCTCAACAGGCCCTACTAAAATTTTTTTCTCTCTCTCTTGTAGGCACTCTATGTACTGGAAGGTCTCTAAAAGGTCTCCTCAGACCCTCCCTTTCCCCAGGATGAACAACCTCAGCTCTCTCAGCCTCTCCTCATGGCATAGGTGCTCCAGACCTCCTGTGGATCCACTCTAACAGGTCAATAATTTCCTGTCCTGAATACTCCAGAGCTGGACAGGGTGTTCCAGGGGGATCCTCACCAAAGCAGAAGCATAGATTCATCTCCCCCAACCTACTGGCAACTCCCTAATGCTGCATCCCAGGACATGGTTGGCTTTGTTTGCTGCAAGCACACATTGCTGGATCATGTTCTGTTTTTCAATTCAACCATTGGTGTGCATGGTTTTTCTCTTCCTTTTCTTTCCCCACTCTTTCTTCCAACATCTCCCTTGCATTCCCTTTTGCACAAAATCCTGTTTGCTTTTCAATAGGCCTGATAAACCACTGTGGTCACACTAGGTATTCTATGATAACACTGTTGAAAATAATGTCAGCAATTCATAACACATTTCTCATCCTACACTATCACTCCTTTCTGTCTTAATACTAGGCTTTTATTTGTGAGGACCTATGGTGATCAAAATGTGTAACTGATGCATTTAAAATGTAAACCAGCAGAATTAAAACCAATTTTTTTTTTTTTTCAGCAGGATCAGTTCCTCATTCTAGAACACACCACACAAGTTGTTCTTTGGTGAATGTAAGGAGTAGCAATAGGCATGAACAATAAAGAGGAACAGAGACTGGAATTTTGGCTACTGCTGAACCTAGCACTGCTGACTGAAAATATGCATAGCAAATGGTGTTGAATATATAAAAGTGCCTTTGTGAAGAATGGTTAGTTGATACTTGAAAGAATATATGGATGGTATAGAAATACAATATACCCAACCATAAAGTGCAAGATACTGTGACAATCACTGCAAGATTCATTAACACTTTGTGTCAAATTCCCAGCAGGATTTCTTGATAACTCCCTTAGATTTGACACTACACTTTTAACCTTTTAGTCTCAGTACATGCTTTAGGCTAGATAGAGTTTTCAATTCTACAAGCTCATATTAGACAAAATAAATTGGACAAATCTTCTGGTAATCAATGGGTTAAAATTTAATATTATAAATTTATACAAGTTAAAGACCATACATATATTTAATTATGCAACCAATAAGCTAAAACTCATGAGAGTATGATGCTCTGAGTTCAGGAGCATACACATATCCTATGTTGAAAAGTGAAAATTGTGGTGAAAAGCTGTTAAAAATAAGCCCGTGCTGGGATGCAATTTCCAGGAGGTAATTATTTGACCTCTAAACTTAACTTTTAAGTCCTATTCTTCAGAAAACTGTTAAACAGGTTTTAATAGCATAATTTCAATGTTTTCTGTCTTTCTTTCCTTACATAAATTAGAACTATATTTGCAACATAAAAAGTATGCAAATACCTGTTCTAAGAATTACAGAAGAAATAAATAGATTTTCATCATATCTGTTGTTTTATTATTAATACTGTGGGCTATTAAAGAATGCAATTATTAAAAATTATAAAGATTAGATCATCTAATTATATTTCTCATTTAAAATTAGGCTCTGAGGAAAGATAATCTGTTCTCCTGGAAATTTATGTCCATTTCAAACAAGCAAAAATCATCCTTAAAAATATAAATTGAAAAGTGGTTACATTACAAAAACATTAATCCCAACTTGCAATGTCTCAGAAGTTCGTAACTTTTGATAACTCTGCTTTCTGGGCAAAAATCACAGGAGTAAAATGAAAGAAAGAGCAAAGTTCATCTTTAAATATGAAATTCAAGATGTCCAAATTTAATAATTTTGAAAGAAAATAACAAATGTATGCTTTATGGTTTGTAATATCTCTGCATCTAATAGAAATAAAGATATTTCTTAAGTGTGATTTATCTCCTTGCATCACCCCTATGACGGGACAAATTGCACTCTGAAGAGCCTGTCTGTCCTTTCATCCTATTGTGTTAATGCTGTGTAGCTGAAGATTTTGATTTTGTTGAAAGTGTGTCCAGATTCCTGAGAGGATGATATGAAAGAATTGGCTGGAGTTGCAAGAGACAGCATCCATAGCTGGAGTTTAGCTGCAATAATAAATGAGAAAAAGAGAGGCAGGAAGATGCAAAATTAACCCTAGCTGAAACTTTCATTTGTGTTTAGAGCCAAGGAAAGGTACAACCAGCAGAAATCTCAATTAATTATGAGAAAATTGCTATCATTGCCTTAAATTGCTATCACAGTAAAAATTGGAGGAATATTTCATATTGTTAGAAGATTAGAATCTTCTATAGCATTCTTAAGAATGACATGGTGGCATTCATAAAAGGGCAAAAGGGCCAGAGCATTGAGGAAGTTATCTAGTCAATGCTTGCTATAAATCAAGGAAACAAAGGTGAGAATTCCTAGTTTGTGTCTGGAGCAGCAGTCTTCAAAGCAGGAGACAAAATAAGGTGTTATGGGGGAATTGTGTAAAAGATATTCAGAAAGTGCTGAACAGGACAGTAATAAAATATTGGAGTAGCTAAAATTTTTGGATAATGATTTTTGAAGTAAAAGTTGTTGTTGTTATTGTTGTACAATTTGTACCCAAAAATCAGTAATTTTACTTCGGATTTCATGTTATTAGTAAAGATTAATTAAATGAATGTGTTCAAAATTGGTATTTTGTGAAATATATACAGTTTGGGTAAATCTTCAACAAAATTACTTGTGGTTTTTCAAGGAGAATAAAAAAATCCACAGGTTTTTGAAGACTATTAAGAATAAAAACCAATACAACCTATCAATTTGAAAATAGACTTACAAAATTAAATAATTTTTAAAAACTTAAAAGTTATGCAGAGACAAGAAGATTCTAATAAATGTTCCTAGGATGTACTTAAAGAGATTCTGGCTGATATTCTTGTAAAGCATAAGATGATGAAGTAGAGTTTCCAGCCCATTAGTAACCAAGACTTATGCTAATGGCTCATAGGAATAAACATCTTTAAATCAAATGCACTAGAGAAAATATCCAAGTGCCTTAAAAAAATTGTGCAGCTGAATGATAAATGACATTTTAATAAATGTTTTAATATTAGAGATACTGATGCCAGTGTTTATACAGAATAAGCTGAACAGCCCAATATAAAATGCCCTTCAGGAATTCATGGCTCAATATGATGGGTCGGGTTGTAGTCAGATGGAATTTCTAGGATTTAATTTAATTACAGATGAATGAACTTTAGGGACCTGTGACCTATGAATTTGAAAATTTAATGAATCCATTTTTTATATGAACTTTAGTTTTTGTAGGAGGTTTTCTTTACTTACTGCAAAAAGTATTTTACAGTATGTTATAGGGAATTTCAGGCAAAGAACAGGTACTGTCATGAGGAGAAAACAAAACTTTTTTTCTATGCCTGATTTTGACTCTATCTTTGATTTTTCCATGGTGACCTGTTTCAAAAGATAACTGGTAGGTTTCATAGTTACTTATACATCCTTCTTTCCTCATTTTCTAGATTATTTAACAGTGCAAGTCCTGATTTTCAGAAATGATAAAAACTACTAATGCTTAAAGCATTTAGAGGAATTTTTTTCAACATACAGCATTTGATATAGCATTGAAATATCATGTCTGAATTATCTCTAATTTTCAAATAGTGAGGTTTTTTGTTTATTTTAAAATATATTTAATGATTTTTTTTAATCTTGAAGATAGTCTAAATATTATTTAAATGAGACTTCTAGATAAAAGTAATTTACTGTTTATAAAAAACATCAAGCACCTGTAATCAGTGGCATAGAAAAAGCCCATATAATTGCTAGCAATTCTGTTTCCTCAGTGTGATCGAATATTGTACAGGAAGTATATACTTAGCTCTGGAAAGAAAGCGAAATAAGCTCAAAGCCACGATAAACTTGTTCATGAGGAACTGTTGCCAATTCTTCCCACTGAATTAGAAGAGGTAATCTGGAAAAAACAGTTTGTGATCAAATCCTTCAGGGCTGTGTCACTCTGCGTACACACCCAGGGCACAGGGTTTCCTTTGGCACAGGAAAGCCTCACCAACCTTCCCCAAACGCGGTCTGTGCCAACAGAGCTCTGGTGAGCAAGGTGAGCCTTGAGGAAGAAGAGCAGATGCTGAACATAACTCAAACAGAGGAGGAGAAAAACATGGGGTTTCCGCCAAGTACACTTTGGAGTTTTCACTGAATTTTCAGAAGGAGAGCTCAGCTTCCTAATAAGACTTAGAATAACAGCAGTTCATGATGCATCTGCATATGGATTCTTCCATCATCTTCATGCAGACAGCATGAAGCTACAAGGTGGGTATCACAGAAGCATAAAGACACAAAGACCTCTCAAATATCACAGAAGATTGGAATATATAAAAATCCCATAAGATGACAGCCTGACAGGTAAATTATTCTCCCATTGTAATCCATTAATTGTGATTACTAGCCCTTCAAGCTGATACATTATACTTACACTAGATCCTTATACTACAGGTTGTTACTTCTATGTGTTTTTTTTTTTTCTTCTGAAGACAGGCTTTGCTGACTCTTTTTTCTCATGTGGAAAATACAAATTTTGGACCATAATCGGTAGCAATCCATTGTCTTCAAGCTGGCAATACAAAAAACATGAAAAATGAACTGTCATGAAGTTCTTTGCATGGTCAGTGATCCAAAAAATGCCAAAGATTTTCTGTAACTTTGACATATAGCAAATTATTCCTCCATGAATTCGTTGTGAATGTAAAGTGAGAAAATTTATGTAAAAAATAGTTATGTCCTAAATCACTTGCAGATCTGTACCTTCCTGTCTCAATTAAAAATCAAAAAAAAGGAAATCTTGACATACCAGGATCTAAGAAGACACTTTGTGACATAAACAAGCAAACTTTTGCCCCAAATGTGAGTCATGCTGATTACACCTGCAGTGTGAAATAACACCATTTGGAAATTTTGTGCATAATAAAAAATAGCAACAACAAATCAAATCATTTTACTGTCACCTCCCAAAAAAGGGGCATTCGAATTTGCAGCATCTTAGGTTTACTCAGCTTAGGGGTAGGATTTTGAAGCATGATGGGGACATGTGAGAAAAGGGCAAAGCCCCAGCTGAGCAGTGGCCTGCCTGACAATTCCCTTTGGCCCTAGCAGGTACTGAGCTCAGCTGGTGTTTGCTTTGTTAGAGGCAAAATGTTTCAGGGAGATTGAACCTCTTGTAGAAGATCTGAGAGCAATGCAATATTACTGCACAAAAGTTACCGAAAAGCTGAAGTCGTCTCATAACAAGAGCCCTGAGCAGCAGGAATGCAGTCCCAGTGGCACAATTCTGAATCTTTTCCCCCAGGTTGTTGCAACACAGGAGCACAAGTTAAAAACTATTGTTTGCAATGGAATCTACAGCACTGTTACTGAAAACAAAGCACAATTACGATGAATAAACAAAAAATATCTTTATAAGGAAACAATTAAATGTAACTATAGGAACTACTGATAAGAGAGAGGACCTAAATAAAGAACACAATTTTAGTCTGTTGTCTATGAATCTTAAAATGTCTTTAACCAAAAGCTTTGGTTAAAAGAAAGTTTTATGCTGCATACAGTGGACTAGATAAGGAGATTTTGTAAAAAACTGTCACAAATTCACCTTTTTTGCTAAACTCAGTAGGTAGCAAAAATTAACTAGAAATGTTTCAAGCTTAAATTACTTCCCACCGAAGATAACAAACAAAAACAAATTTATATTATATCAAGGATCACTGAAACATGTGAATGAATACAGGGAATAAAATATTAAGAGCCTCAGGAAAAAAAAAATGTGAAAACCACCCCTAAGCAAAAGTGAAGCCCAGTCTAATTTGCCAAACTAAGTTTGGAATGATTTGGCTTCATACATTTGCAATGATTTCATGAAAAAAATACAGAATAATATATTTGACTATAAAGTATTTAATTGTCTTGCATAGAGAAAATTCACACTGGATTGAAAGTGTGAACTCCTGGTTACGTTACCTGACCTGCAAAAAATACTTTTACAGTTTTTGAAACATGGGGGAAATCATGCTGAAAGTGGAAAATATTTTTTAAAATAATCTGTTCATTCGGACCTCATTTTGAATACAATTATTTTAGGATCACTTGAATAAATATGATCTGAGGTTTAAGCATGAGATATGTTGACAAAAGAAGAAAGAATAAAAGAAATATAAGAAGAGAGAAAACTGAACTTTACAAAAGCACAATAAAGCATATTTTTCAACCGTACAAGGATACTGTGTCCATTCAATACTAAAAAAATTTTTAAAAGAGGCAAATATAAGAAATCCAAAATATGAAACAAAAAACCATCTTGGTTTACTACATTTTTAAAGGAAAAAAACCCGAAAAAGTATGCAACAATCTTTCCTCTTTCTTGAAAAATAAAAGGGGGTGGAAAGGAGGGAGAGAATAAAATAGCAGAAATAATAAATTAAGTTTGATTTATTTTTTGAGTAATATGTTTCCAAGGAGTCATACATAGACAGCTAAAAAAGATTTAATATGTATGTATGTTTATATATGTTTACACATAAAATAAAAAACCATACACATATAAATACACGTATATATGTATATTGAATTTTTTTAAAGTAAAAGGTTACATATCACCTTTACAATAATCTAGAATGTTTTAGATATAGAGGTATATTAATATATAGGTGCATAAATATATATAGAGGTATGTTCACTCACAAACGTAATTGTGGAAGCTTGAATATTTACATATATTTACCAAACAAAGTGGTTTTATTTTGACAGTTACTCTATATTCTCAGTAGTTGGATTTCAGTTTAAAAATCCAATGTAAAGATATTTCTGCTGTACAGAAAAGATCTAGACACAACACATGCATCTCATTTTCTGAAAAATACATACACACATACAATCCTTTTCTAGGTTAGTGTAAACTATGATGTATAAGCTGAAGATTACATATACATATAATACATATTTTTATGTATGCTTACATCACATATTCATTTTTTTACACAATGTATACTTGAAAATTTCAACACACAAATCAAAGGTAGATAAAAATATAGCACATGTATACTTTTTAATGTGAATCATATAATCCTTCTATCCATAAACATGAGCATATTCAATCCCATTTGATACACAGAACTGCCTTTTCCACTGCCTTTTCCACCTTAAAACAAAACACAGGGGAGTGGGAGATTATTGCTACCCAAAGGAGAGCTGCTTCCTAAAAAGGTACAATTCTTTAAAATGTTCAGATCAAACATCCCAACAGAGCACCAAAATGAACATCTGCATATCCTTGGGGAGAGATGAGGGCACTACTTCAGTGCCTCTATTTTACAGACTGCTGCAGGAGATTGATAGGCAAGCAGTTTAGTCCCCCATGAAAGTCTGGCTGATATAGATATACATACACCTTTGCATCTCTTATCTTGTTGTTTTAATGAGTTCTTCTCTATCCTGTCACTAAAAAGTTCATTGAAACCAGCCCTAAGCTGGTCACCACCATGCTTTCATTAAGTCAGCTCTCCTCCAAACAGAAAACATGAAAATAGTCTGTAGTAGTCTGATCCATTTATGCATTTTAAAGGGACCAGGGAAAGTGCAAAGATTTATATCCTGTACTTTGTAATGGAAAGACCAAATTTCAGTAAGAAGAAACAATTCATAATGTTTTATATCCAGTGTGCATAAACACACACTGGAAACAGCCAGATGTAAGAGCATTAACTTTCCAGGTTGATAAAATGAAATTTATTTCATGATCTAGATCACACAATTACATATGGCCAAGGTTTGCTTTAGAATGAGGCTTATTAGTTTTATTAATTAACACCCAAACCAAGTAAAGATGGAAAAAAGAGAATTTGGTGAACCTAATGATATTTTCATTTTTCTTTACTGAGAGAAATTTCTTTTTCTTTTTTAAATCAATTGAACAATTTTCTAATTGCCAAAGCAATATTTTCAAAGACTTTTTTTTAATTATTGATCATCTTGCTGCTCTAATTTTCCCTTCTTTCAAATGAAGTATTCTTCCTAATTAAGCCATCCTTAGGTATAGAAGCTTAGGAAATTATGTTTGTCAAGTGGGTTGTCCCAAGTTTCACTGCTCAGCTTTCAGTTAAAGAGTGTAAATAGCAAACACACTGACAGAAATTAAGATTCAACAGAGGCTTGACTGGCAAGGATTAGACATAAGAATATAAATTTCTAGCTTTGAAAATAATTGCTAATTAATGATTAAATGATCCTAATTAATGATAATAATCAAGTGATCAGTAGCCAAACAAATGCTGCAACTGCCTACATACTATTGGGAAAGGAAATTAGTATGTAGAAGAAAACTTCCTTCTTCCCACAACTAAATGATTAAAGGTAATCTAAAGCTTTGCCATTTCTGATCTCTACTGAAGTTACCATGAGGGCACTTGATGGCCTCAGGAGAACAAGAGTCTGGGCACTGCACTTCAGTCTCCATAACAAAAAGTACTTATACTGGTCAGAGTGTTTCCTTTTGTCTCTGCTTAGCTGGTCAGGAACAACATGGACCTGTTGGATTGGGTGCAGATAAGGGCCACAGAGATTGTCAGAAGGCTGGACCACAACTCCTACGGGAAAAGGCTGGGAGAGTCAGAGTTGTCCAAGCTGAGAAACAAAAGGCTATAGGAAGACCTTATATTATTAATTATTTAACTATTGCAAGACCAGGGAAGCCTTCTAATAATTAAAGAGACCCTACAAGAAAAAAGTTAGGGACAGACTCTTATGCAGGGTCTGTTGCAATAGGACCAGAGGTAATGTGTTTAATCTGAGAGTAGATTTCGATTAAAGAGAGAGAAGGATTTTTACAATGAGGAAGGTGAAACACAGGAAGAGTTTACACAGATAGGTGGTGGATACTCCACCCCTAAAAACTTTGAAGATGAGGTTGGACTCAGCTCTGAGCAGCCTGACTTTGTGGAGGGATAGAATGTAAGAGAATAGTGCAGAAGGCAGTCTCACCCCTGAGGAGTGGCAGCTGTACTAATCACCAAAGATTAGGAACAGGCCTGCCCTTAACTGGCCACAGCTGTGTCCAATAAGGAGACAAGTGCTACAAGAGTGGGTTAGCTGGGTGAGGAGAGAGCTAGAGTTTGTTGGCTGTGCTGTGAAAAAGCAGGAGTCAGTGCTGTGAGGAGTTGTCCATGAGAAATCACCAAGAAGATATGGGAGCTTTGCAATGCGATGACAACACGACTTGATGGAATACGTCCGGGTCATTGCAAGGAGATGAGACTAGATGCCCTTTAAGGTCCCTTCCAACACAAACTATGATTCTATTGCTACATGAGACCAAGTCTTCACCAACAATGTAGCACTGAGAGTTTTCCTTGCACTCATCTTCTCCGTGTATTTTGCTATAGCATGTGATCACTGTAATTCATGCCAGAATAATTTTTTTGAGGTGACCTTACGATCTGGATCAGGGCATCACTCTAGTTTGCAAACTACTATAAAACACACCAACAAATTGGCTGAGCACGGATTGTTTCCCTGACTTTGTTCATAGCCCAGATGCAGAAGTGGAGATGGTGCCATAGCATCAGCAAACCATCAAGAACACCTGAAGGTGGTTGTCATGGCTTAAATTCAGCCAGCGACTAAGCACCCCACAGCCACTCACCTACTGACCAACCGTGCGATGAGGGAGGAAATTGCAGGAGTAAAAGGGACAAAACTTGTGTGTTGAGACAAAGATACTTTAGCAGGCAAACCAAACGCTGCATACACAAGCAAATAAAAACAAGGGAATAATTCACTGCTTCTCAAGCGCAGGCACGTGTTCAGCCATCCCCAGGAAAGCAGGGCTCCTTCACATATGATGGTTATTCATGAAGACAAATGCCATCACTTCAAGCTTCCCACTCATTCCTGCTTCTTCGCCCGGTTTTGTATGTTGAGCATGATGCCACATGCTGTAGAATACCTCTTTGGTCAGCTAGTGTCAGCTATCCTGGCTGTGTTCCCTCTTGGGAGAGACAAATGTTAATGGTTAATGACTCAAACAATTGGCCAATTTACAAAAGCAGCAGTGCTTTGCTGAGGATGTGCAGAGTCACAGCCCAGGGGCAGAGGGGGTGAGCACAAACCACCAACCATGGGGACTACAAGCTGGGTTTTGGGCCATAACTGGAAGAGACTGATAAGAAGATCCTGTGAGGTGGGATAGTGCTGTTGTATCATGACAATGTCATCCTTTACACAACTGGCTCGGCTGTGAAAACTCCCTTGGGGGAAGTTCCAGGAGATTCACACACAGGCCTGGAAGTCTTCTCCTTTCTGATGGGGCATAACTGGCTCAGCTACACTGACATGAGAAGGAGCTGCCATGACTTAGAAGGTGTCATAAACCATCAAAGACACCTGAAACACCCCCAGGCTCCTTTCTAGGGCTTTCCACAAGTAGCTGGCATGACACACAGTGTTGCAGCAGATGATGCAAACCCTCCCCAGGGGAAGGTACCTGGGTGTTTCTATGCAAACCTAATCTACATTAACCCACTGAACTTTGTGGTTTGGGCCCCCATACCCAACAGATCAAGATTGTGACCATCACTTCAACAAATGGACATCAAAATTGCAACAAGCAAGTCTCACTGCTTATTGCATGAATGGAAATACCATTCCTCTCTGCTATCCTTCTGCTCTTAACCTTTCTTTGTCTTTCTTCTACTTATGAATTTTCTGAAATATTATTTTTATGCTTTTATATTGCTATATTTGCTCTGGTGTGCAAATATACACACCAGAGCAAATATAGCAATATACAAATTAAATTTAAAAATTTTTTAATTTAAATTTTTGTAATTTTAAATTTAAATTTAAAATTATAAAAATTGCTGCATCTCCTTTCTATTGCAATGAAATTATTGCAAAATAAACGTAAAATAAATTTTTTTAATTTTTATTTTTAAGTTATTATTTATTTAAACATATATAAAAATTTGTTACAACAATGATATAGGGACCCCAGACATGTGTAAAGGAGTGCTCTTTATTGCCAAAACCCAGGCTTTTTAAAGCAGTTAGCCAGTTATCAGTTGACATAGTTTTAAGGCACAACAATAATACAATAATTCAGTGTTGTTTCACTCTAATCTGCCCCAAGGCAAAGTCCAGTCACTGGTCAGAAGCAGGTGTTCAGGTAATTCTCAATATCAGAAGTTAGAGAATCTGAGTACTACTACTTAGAGAAATGCTGGTATCAGCTTTGCTGTTATCCTCTTGAGATTTAGGGATGAGAGAATAAAAATTGCTAGTTACTGCACAAGAAAATGATTGGTGGTGAAAACTGCTTGTGAAAATTAAAAAGAATGAGAAAAAGAAATTTGGCCATTTAAATGCCACAGTGGCATTTTTTTATTTATGCAATGCCCTTAAGAGCATAATTGAGACATATACTGACATAATGTATTTGGTTTTTCAAATCCTGAGAAGAAACAGTATTCCTCATCCTATGAAGATTCACTGTGCAGAAGAATAGCAGGGTGTTTTGGGACATGTGTCTTTTCCAATGCTACTTTAGAGTATAGTCACAAATGTTCTCTGTCACACTTCACTCTGAAATAACAGGTAAAAATTCTCATTTGAGAATAAACAAGCTGGAATGTTTATCCAGCAAGTTTCTACCAACTGAATACTGGTGTTAACATGTTCTTCACATTCCACCTTCCTTTCCTGAGCTTTAACTACCTAGAGAATTTTATAAATCTGATAGAGTAAGGAGTCTTACAGGTGTATTTGTACCTACAGGGTTCTGTGCAACTTATTTCCCTCTGTATTTGCCAAAGCTGATCTTAATGTCCTGGCATTTGAGGCATCTTGTGCTTTTATAACTTCACTGAAAATTCTATTTACTGCATTGAAAGTATTCTGACTATTTTGAATTTACCTTGATAACTATGGTTTTTCATATTTCTTACTCATTTAATTATTTTCACAATATCCAAGGCTGATACAAATGTCTGTGGGCAATTGTTCACACCAGAACCACAGTCACAGAGGATGTGCAGAGGATGGACTTGGACAAGCTACAGTTTCTGCTTTCTGGAGGAAGCCTCTCTTATGAGGGCTGAGGCTGAATCAACAAATACTGATGTTTGCTCATCAACCACAACTGGTTTTTTTGTAAAGAGGAACTTATTTTTTCATAAGGGGAATTTAATCTTCAGTCCGCCATAGGACACTTTTAAAAATTTGAAATATATCTACAAAACAAAATTCATTTGAGATATGACTGATGAAATCCAACACATGCCTTGGTTTAATCTTGCCAATCATCTTATAGTCACAGTGTTTAACTGATTCTTATTACTTTCGATTCACATTTTATGTAACAGGAGGGGTGGTAGCAGGATAATTGCAGATTTTTCCTGAAATTATCAGTTTTCATGTGTAATTCTTACTTATCTTGCAGGTTGCTGCTTACATGTCATATCTTGGACCACTGCTCAGTTCTCAGCAGTAGGTACAAGCATGTATGTCCACAATTTTTTCCCCTAAATTGAACCATAGATACTGTAAATAGAGGCAAGGGAGGAAAAATCCACCTACAAGACTTTATCAGAGGAAGACCAGAGAAGTATCTCAGCACACTGAAATGCAGTCACTCCTGCCTTCAAGCTCCCACTGAGATCTGAAATCAGTCAATGCTGCCAGGAATTGATATGGAGGGAGGCAGCAGCTCCCCCTCTCCTGGGCTCAGCAGCAGCAGGCAGGAGCTGAGCTGCCTCCTGCAACAAAGAACGAGCTGCTTCCCTGAATCCTGAGTTCAGGGAGTTGTGGCAGGATCCCACAACTTCTGTCTTGCACTAAAGCTGGGAATTGCCGAGAGGGAGCCAACCCACCTCAGCATGGGTCTGTGGGCTGGGGGAGCAGGGGCAGGGCTGGCAGGGGTGGTGGCAGAGCCTGCAGCAGCCTGAAGACCATTGTCAGCGGCAGAGAGAGAGGCACAGAGTGCATGGTCACAGGCACCACCAAAATCAGACGGGGGTGATGGAAAGATTAAGTGGGAGAAAATATTTTTAAGAATTACTATGATAAAGAGGGAGAACAAATTTGGAAAATATCTGGATAGCACAAGCTTATTATAACAGAAAATCTTTCTAAACAGTTTGTCAACTGCATTACTCCAGAAGAGCATTGCTGATGTGTTGTAGGACATCATAGATCACTAATAATTTCTGAAACATTTAATTTGAATCCCCTTCCTGACTGTTATTGTCCCTCACTGGTACTTAATTGACCCTGTCTTTTCATAACCAGATAATTTTCATTAGAAACAAAGTGAAAACAGAAAGATATTACCAAAGATGTTCAAAGATAATACCAGGTGTTCGAAGAATCATTTGACTGATGCATGCAATTGCCATCATATTGTTTTAACTTTTTTTTCCAAAACTAATATTTTGGGTTACAGCTTTAAAAATACCTTAAAATGATTACAATATTGCAGAGCACCAAAATGGTATTTTCAGATCTGCACAAGAGATTTGCATGCTAAGAGTAAAATCACCAGCAATCCCTTTTTGTACAAGTGGGTGTTCATATTTCCTACATACCTCTCAAACTCCATCTCAAATATTTAAAGTGCTACTTTATTCTGAATATGAAGCACTAGGATAAAGCATATCTATAAATAAGGTTTGGCTCCCAAGTTGCTCATTCTTAGATGAGCTTCACATCAACCTGTCCATTACTTTTGGTTAGTTTTCATTAAAAACAACTAATTTATAGGCATGATAAAGAAAATTAAAGAGAGAGTAAAACAGGCCTACAAAGCAAGGCAGATTAAAAAAAATTATATGGGTTTAGCATTTCATTATGAAAATGTACTGTTAAGTAGGGAGGGCCCAAAACATTAATAGTCTCTGAGGTTTTGTTAGTCTGTCTGGCTACAAAAGACTTAATGAGCCTGGAACAACATATTTTAAAATGATCTACCTCTTCCAGCTAAACATCTTCAAAAAAATATGTTGGAAACCCAAAGTATTGTGACCCATTTTCTCTAAAATTCAGCACTACATGTTTAAATATGTAATACAGTAATTGCCTCAAGGATTACAAGAACAGCTACAAAAGTTGTTAACTGAGATTACCAGTCACCATGCAACAATTTTTTTAATTTACAATTTTCTCATACTCTTCATGCCCCCAAAGGACGGAGTTATCCCTCTCTCCTGGCATTCTGTTGTCACAAATATAGAAGACAGGATCTCCTTTTCCTTTTCCTTTTCCTTTTCCTTTTCCTTTTCCTTTTCCTTTTCCTTTTCCTTTTCCTTTTCCTTCCATTCCTTTTCCTTTTCCTTCCCTTCCTATGCTGCAATAGTCTTGACCCTTCCTATGTACCCAAATTTGAGAAAGTAACTGAAACATAGCAAGAAACTTATAAGTCAGATTTTCAAACCAGTTAAAATAGAGAACTACCCCTACATTAGTAGAGCACTACTTCAGAAAAAGCTTCAAGCTTAACTGTGCGAAGGATTTACTGTGTATTTTAGGAATAACAATTTTCCTCAGTGTCAAGTCTTGCCATAGATTAATAAAGATTTCCTGGTGTTTTATATATATATATATATATATATATATATATATATTTATTTATTTATTTATTTATTTATATATTTATATATTTATATATATATATGTATGTATATATATTTATATAACCTACGGTTTCCAACCACTGTCATCTAAAAATGTGACCTACCTGGAATTTAACTGTCAAAAAAAACTATGTCTGGACTGCCTAGGATGGTGTTCCACTGTGACACCTTTACTTAAATAAATAAATAAATAAATAAATAACTCTAGTAAAGACAGTTGGACACTGTGAATAGCTGCAGTCAGCTAAATACTTAACTGTGTCTGCAAGACAGTTAGGTTTTTTTTCTCTCCATTGTCTAAATACCTAAAAGATGATACTGAAGCTTAGCGCATCCCGTTTTATTAATGAGGAATAATGATAACCTTTTTGGAATACGAAATATTTCGCTTTAAGCTTATACACATAGTGGCCTGACCGGGCTAGGCTGATTTTCTGTAGCTGAGAGAAGAAAGAGGAAGGAATTACCTCAGGTCATAGCTAACAATCACAAGCTTCTTGTTGCATTAAGTCAAGTGAAATCTTCAGTCTTGTTCTCACTGCCAGTCCTTCTCCCCTTTCCTGAACCAAAGCCTCTGCTGCCTTCCCTAGAGCTGCCTTGTGTCTCTTCTCCTTGCTCTTTTACTTCAGCATGGAAATTCTCAGCCAGAATCAGCAGCAGATGTGAAGAATTAAGCACACTGCAAGGAACAGGAACAGCATTTGAACTATTGTTCATGCTTTATTCTTGCCTCTCCTGTACAAATGCTTTTGGCTCAGAAAAAAAAAAAAAAAAAAAAAAAAAAAAAAAAAAAAAAAAAAAAAAAAAAAAAAGAGGTTTTTCTGGATTACCAGCTAGTTGGCTGTAGAGCTACAGTGCAAAAAAATCACACAATCTTTTCCCAATCAACTGAAATAGGTTTGACAAATTCCATGACCAAACGTGCATTATGCCTGTTCAATGCATGTGCCAATTGCATAATTTAACATGAACACTCATTACATTTTAAAGAACAGAAAATGGTGAGAAAAAAATTGGTGCCAAAAAAGGCTTTAATGGTGAAGTCATTGAAGCTATGCTGGTGAGCTGCCAGGAGACAGAGGAGAAAGCACTGTGATTACAGGACAAGTTGATTTGAGAGAACTGATGGGAAGAGGTATGATAAGGTGAGTAATTTTGTAGCTGAGTTTTCTAATCCCTGAAGTCTCTGTTTGTCTTACTCCATCCTCTTTCTACATAGAGTTCAAACCATATTGATTGATTCTTCTTTTATATGTGTTGGATCTAATTCAAAACTGAAAGTACTCCAAGGAAATGCTATCTGATCCTGTGGATTAAAGCATATTCTGATTTAGGAGCTATATATATAACAGAACTGTTGTAACTTCCACATTTTGTAGCCTGACAAAATCAGTCCTGAGGATACACTAAGCCTGGACGGGGCCTGTGCAATCTCCAGGACCATTTTGGAACTTCTGTAACAATTGTGAGAGAGAGCTATTTGCTCTTTTTACTGCTTTATATACTTTATACCCCTGTTTTGCTCTGCTTTTCTCCTCCTTCTTCAAAATAATTTCCCTTGTTAAGAATTTGAAAATTGTGTTCATAAATACGTCTATCAGTTTAAATAATAAACGTAATGATTAATGCGAGTTGTTGGACAGATTAGTTTTCAGTTATTCTGATTTTTTTTTCAGAGAACTAACTATAAGACAGCTGAAGTCTTTACTGTTTTTTATTTTGATTTAATACTTGTTATAATGCTTTATAGTTATCTTAACAGCCAGTAAATTGCTCTTAGAACAAAAACATATAACAGAGTTATATGACAAAGAAGAAGATATATTTATGCACAGAAAAATAAGTAATGTGTCATCAATGTTTTACAAATAGCTTGTGGTATATTTAGACC
The DNA here is from genome assembly GCF_027887145.1 of Ammospiza caudacuta. Taxonomy (NCBI): domain Eukaryota; kingdom Metazoa; phylum Chordata; class Aves; order Passeriformes; family Passerellidae; genus Ammospiza; species Ammospiza caudacuta. The sequence goes on along the minus strand of NC_080595.1, from coordinate 105,865,534 downwards.
ATATACTTAGAGAACTGATGTGCAAGAAATTCTTCACATGTTATCTCTTTATACTTTCTTAATTACAGTTTCTAAAAAATACCTTCTTACTTCTTGGGCTGAAGCAAGACTGAAAATAAGTGTAATGAAAAAATTCAATCTTCACTAGAAGGATAATAATGTCATCATGGTGTAGGAATCAAATGTAAGTTTTCCTGTGTTCAGTATAGTCAGACTGTATTATGACTGGTATTGCTGTGGAAAAAGAATAATTGTGTATATTCTTCTGCAAGACATTTACACGAGTTCTACAAAGAATTCTTACTAAAATACCCACACATGGTATGTATAAAATCAACATATATTATTTGAGCACTACAAAATGGTCTACTCTGGTATACTCAAAGAGTTCCACTCCTTTTGTTAACAAAAAACCCTAAGTTGAAAAGTAATAAAGGGATAATTTGATCACAGTGAATCAGAAGCTGAATGGCAAGAGAAGACTAGATATCAAAAGTTCTAGAGATCAAATCTTCATACTATAATGAAAAAAACCATCTTTATACAAGTTCACTTGGGAACATCAGATAGTTAGATGAAATTTTGTGTGTAGAGTCATACAACTGGTGAATGCTAAGTAATCAAACATGGCACAAAATTCTAACTAGATAAGTTTCCATAATGTGCAAAATACAGAAATAGGCCTTCTTTGTCAGGAGATTTAAGAATTCATGGAATCCAAGGAGGGTTTGAGTTGGAATGGACCTTAAAGGTCATTGAGTTCCAACCCCTTGCCATGGGAAGGGACACCTTCCACAGACCATGCTGCTCAGAAGTCCCATCCAAACTGGCCTTGAACACCCGCAGGGATGGGACATCCAAAACCTCTCTAGGCAACCTGTTCCAATGTCTTGTTCCTCCCAGTGAAAAACATCTTTCTAACATCAAGTAAAAACATTCAATTTAAAACTTAAACAAGTTCCCCTTTCTTCTATCAATACATGATGTTTTACACAGTCCATCTCCAGCTTTCTTGTACCTTTAGTTAGCTGCTCTAAGGTCTCCCCAGAGCCTTCTGTTCTCCAGCCTGAATAAACCCAACTCTCTCACACTGTCTTCATAAGGAGAGGTGCTCAACCTTTAGAAGACAATTCTGAACACCTTGATGTGTGCTTGCATTGTGATAAATTTGCTTGATGACTGTGGTGCATTGCCTTTCAGAGACAAAAACTCATACTCACCAGCCATGGTCCTGTGTAGCAATTGAAATGAAATATTGCTGTCACTGGAGGTACAAATGACAAAGAAAAATGCTCTGTATACCCCTTCAGACATATATCCATAACCAGTAGGCAACCTCTTTTTCACAACCCTTCTAAAGCTACATGATTACTTCTCTTCTAGGCTTTGCTTTAATACATAACTGGATGTCCAAAATGGTCCTTAGGAGTTGGAATAATGCAGAAAATCTAACAACTTCAGTAGAATGTGAATTAAATGAGGACAGTTATAGCACTGACAAAAAACTCGCCCGTTCGTAGCTTTTTACCTTAAAACATTTCTCTGCTCCTTTACTGGCTGTATGATCTCACTTCACTGGAAACATGGTGGAGAGAGGGAGGGAGGGGAGGCAGAAAGGGATGCTCTTTCTGAAAAAAGAAAAGGTACTCTGAAAATTTAGTTTTTATTGGAAAAGCAAATTAGGTGGACAGAATATTCCCCTACTCTGTCCTAAACTGTATTCCTGAGAATGAGTCCCAAAAGATCACCAAAATATGATGCCCTTGGAGCAAAGGAGATCATTCTCTGCCCAGTGTTCCTCAGCCTGCCACAGAAACAGAGCTGCAGATCAGGCAGACTGGTATATGGTTATTTCTTGCACTAGGAAAAAAATAGTTTCCTGCTTCCATAAATATTTAAAATCAGCATATTTGTTATAATAAGGAAGGAAAAAATTAGAAAGTCTTCTTATAGACTACAAAGTGACAAAAAGTAATAGTATTCAAGAAAAAGTTTTTAACTCCTGCTACTTTTAATGTCAGATAGAAATTAAAATACCTAAGACTGAAATATAACAGACCCTTACAAGGGTCTTTGGCAGACACCACTAGAGCAGTCCCCCTCACCCTTTCTTGCCTGGCTGGTTTCCCATAGCAGCATCTCCCTGGGTGCAGCAGGGCAGGCAGCAGCTGCCACAGCCCTTCCCTGCTCCCCAAGCTCCCCATGACTTCCCCACAGAGTAGCGCTGATTTCCTAATGCATGGTGTGTGTGGCCTTTGAACCCACAAAACTGAAAAATTCTGTATCCAGACTTCAAATCAGGCATACATATAAAAATCTGTCCACACTCCTGTAATATCCAATTCATCTGCATTTCTGAGAAGAAATTACCCTGGGAACAAGCTATCCACTTATTTCTGGTATTTTGACAAGGTTTTTCTCACATGCATTGATGATGAATGGTCTAGTCCCTCCATCCAGTATCAGAAGAAAAAAAGCATTTCTTCTGAAAGTACAAAAGCCAAGATAGCAATCGTTCTGCCCAAGTCCTAAAGAAAAGGTTGGTAAATTTCCTCAATTAAAAGAGAATTGCCTTTTCCCACTGTCCTGAGGGCTACAGCTGACTGTCTTGTGCGCTGCTTTCTTTGTTCTTTAGCCCTGGAAAGCTCAGCCTCGGTGGCTGCCGAGGTAACACCAGCACCACTGGGGAAGTTGTAGGAATGCTGCCCCACTTGAGAAGCAGCACTGGATCCCAATCTCTTCCAGCCTCTCTGGTGCAGAATGACAGCAAGCCGTGTTCTGCAGGGTCCTTCCAAACCAGGACTCTGTGAGTGAGCTCCCATCCTGATGCTTTGTTCAGCCAACTGTGAACAGACTCTGAGCAGCCTCTCTCCCCTTCCTTCTTCTCTCTGGTTTTGGAAAACTGTGTTTGGTATGTACTTCTGGGAAGTTGGGCCAGGTCTTCTTTTATACCAGCATCAATCCAAAGACATTTTTCCACTGAAATCATAAATTTATATGGTGTTTTTTTCAGTCCATATATTTGAGATTCTGGAAATAGTTGTCCGTGGTGGAGACTTGCAAAATGTTTTCTAAATTAATCTGAGCCACTTCCATCTGAAAGTGCTACACAAAGTAGCTTCAAAGCTGAGCAGCACTTTTCATGTAGTAATAAAAAAAACCAAAACATAAAAAAACCCAAACCAACCATAAGAAGGGAAACAGGTAAGCAGTCTATATTGTACTCACACCAGCTTTAATTGCAACTCTGGATAAGGTTGTATTATTGCTAGAAATAATACCCTGCTTTGTTTTATGTTGCTTTTATGTTTGAGTCCTGACCTTGACATCAAACACAGGTTTTGTGGGGTCTTGAGTAATTTTTTTTATTAATCTGGTCACACTGAAACTGTCAATTTATAACTTCTGCTAGTAGGTTTCTAGTCTTGACAAAGGTTATTTTTATTGTTGGTTCTATATAGAAAGTGCTATTATTTCATATGATTAGTATTAGGATTTTAAAATGTCTTAAATTGCAGTTTTCTGGAACCATAACCAGTGGTGGAAAATCAGAATAAAATGTCAGAGTTTTAACAATGCTCTCCTTTACAAGTCTCCATCTCTCGACATTAAAATATTTAGCAGAGCCTGAATACTTCCTGCAGCTTGGAGAAAATTCAGCTTTTTGAACATGGAAATTAAAAATTTGTAGAGTGGAGAGAGACAGTAACTTAGAAAAATGTATCACAAATCATTTTAAATTAAACAGCAACAAATATAACTTTAGAAATTAGGAGAGTTTCATGACATCAATGGCCAGTTTATGAGTAAATTGGCCCTCTGTGGATTTGTTTACTGACCAGAAAAGAGATATGACAAAAATGATCTTTTCATGTCCTTTTAAAGTGACAAAAATAAGATAATCTCCAGGTGGTCTTTTTTTGATAAATCATTTTTAAGCTTAGTGGCTACCCTGTGTTATGTTTTGACATCTTGACAAGAAAAAAGTGCTTATAATGCTCCTACAGGGTTTGTTCTAAAGCCTTTCCCTACTGTTAAGCAGTAAATCAGTGACTGACAAGATTCCTAACCCCCCACCTCCTGCCAGGGTGACATTAAATTTACACCTTATACTGTAATCTCTTTCCAGCCACCTAATAAGGACAAGAGAAAAGTCACTTCCAGTATCCCAGTTCCAAAATCTTGGGTAATTTCCTCACCAAACTGTATTAGTGGAATGTTAGAAGGCACCTCATCTCAAAGAGTTGTGACAGCCGGTTAAAATTACTCTGCCTTATTCAAAGGTGGAAAAGGGCTTAAATTTTTTGACATATAAATTACTGTACAGCATATTATTCACTTTAACATATCTGTAAAGGAATACATCTGTACCTTTATACCATGGTGTCTATGCTTCTATCTCCCAAGCAATATAGAAAATTATGAGGTTTGCACTGTTTTGGGACTGATGTGGCTCCCTGCATGGCGGGAGTGTTACTCCTAATTTTGCAGGAATACTTTTATTCTGAGCATGACCAGTTTACCCCTCCAGCCAGCTGGCCTTTGACACTGCTGTGGCATAAAGAAGAAGCTGTGACCCTCTTGCTGTGATGACAAGCTTTTTGTTAACCTCTGGAAGCCACTGGTAAATGCACTACTCCTTGGAGTGTCTACAGCTAGGAGGGAAAGAAAAAACAAGGGAAGGATAACCCTGGGAGCAGCTCAGTTGGCTGGAGCACAGTGCTAATAGTGCCAAGATTGTGGGTTCAGTCCATGTGCTGCTCATTTCAGGAGGTGGAATCAGTGTTCCTTGTGCATCCCTTCCAAGACAGAATACTTTGTAATATTTTCTACACTGACAGCATGCCACAGTCATCCCACAAGAGGGATGCAAGGACGATTCCATCAGGCCTTCCTGGACAGATGGTCTGCTTCACAGAAACACAGGATCACAGAACAGCTCTTATGGGAAAGGACCTTTGGAGATTGCCTAGTCCAAATCTCCCTCTCAAAGCAGGAAGAGCCAGACCAGGTTACCCAAGCCTGCAAGGATATTTCTAAGCATTGCTAAGACCACGCTGAGCCTCCTTGCCTACATGTTAAATAGTCCTAGATCTATCAGTCCTTCCTTGTATATCTCTGATAACCACAACAGGACTTGCTCCAATAGGCCTGTGTCTCTTGTGCTGCAGAACCCAACAACAGACTGATAACTCCAGCTGTGCCTTGCCAGCAAAAAGTTATGGGGAAAGGTTCAGGTCCCTTGGCCTGCTCCTTCTCGTGTGTCCTGGGATGCATTTGGCCTGCTGCAATATTGCTTTTACAGCTCATGTTGAGCTTTCTGGCCACCAGAAACCAGGTCATATTCTGCAAAGTTGTTTTGTAGCCAGTCAACCCCAGCATACAGCTGCTGCATGGGGTTGGTCCTTCTCAGTGGCAGGACTATACACTTCCCCTTGTTAAACTTCATGAGGTTCCTGTCAGCAGTCTTGTCATAAAGCCAAACCTAGTTTATGGGTCTGCAGAAAATTGTGGGTCTAGGCTAAGTATCCCTCACAGGTTTTGTGGGAAAACATGAAAGAATATTTTTGAGTGAAGCAGTCTCTCCTCTGCTTCCTTCTGTGTTATTTTACAGAACCTTCTTTGAATTAGACTGGAGCAATGGTATCACCTCTGCCAGTGAATGGATTTTGTCAGGCCAGCAAAGACTACTTTTCAGCATACTTTTAAGAACAAAGGCACAAACAGCATACTTTGTAGTGCTTTTGTTTAATGACACAGAACACAGATTCTTACACCTCAACAGACTCCAATTGGCTCTATCATAGCCCTGCTTTGATAAATTTGTCCTCAGCTGAGTACTGAAGGTCAAAAGTCTAGGTCCTCATTAATAACTCATAAAATCTTTATGGCATTGTAAAAGAGAAGAGAAGAAGAATGAGGTGAATGTCTACTGTTTTAGCAGCTGTACAAATCCAGACACTAAGTTAAGAAAATTCGTTGCTTTAATTGCACAGCTAAACACTATAAGAAATAATATCCCTTATGAGCTGCACCCTGTTTAGAATCAGATTTTCTTAGACTGTCAGTCAGGGCAGGCATAAAACCTTAGCCTTAAATCTAGTGATCGTAATTTGTTCCAAGAGAATCCAACAACAGAAACGTTAAAGTGAATATTGGATTTTGTTTCCTGTTTTTTCATGCCATGCTCAACAGATTAATATACAAGGACTGTTTTCCTTATAATTCTCAGCTGTGTCTAGGCTACAGATTTTCTGAGACAAAGTTGGAAGAACAAAACTCATATCTGTTGTGTTTGCTAGCAATTCTGTCCAAAGCACATCTAATCCTTCTGTTTCCCACTAGAAAGAAAAAAGGAGAAAACTCACATCAAATCCCATTTAAAGAATAGTTGTGGAATATCTATACTGGTTAATTACATTGGTTATGGATCCAGTTGAAATTCCAAATCTTTCAGGGTTACTTTATTTATTTTTAATTTTTTTTTTTTTTTTACCTTCTGGAAATGTTTTGATATATATACATCATGAATAATTATAATCTTGGCCTATACTTTGCATTTCAACATGAAAACTGTGAATGTAAATGTGTTTATGTATGCACATGAGCATGAAGTTATTACAAGCAATGTCACTTTGGAATTCAGCCACCTCTTAAATAAGATTTATATTTACTTCATTCAGGCTTAAGAAGACTTTTGCACATACATTTTACACATAAATATAATAGATACATGTGTGTGTAAATACACACACCCACAACCACACACATACACACACCCCTTAAACCTACCTAAACCTGTTCATATGCTATATGTGGTGTGAATATATATATATATATATATATAATTTTAATTTTGTATGTATTCGACATTTACAGATATAAAGAGAGAGAGAGAAGAAAAGACAGAGGCAGAAAACTGAGTGACTGAGAGAATGGAGAGAATTCTTCATAGGTCCCAAGTTTCCCAACCTTCTAAGTCTTTACAGGGTAACTTTGGTTTAGATGAGCAATATGTTGAACTATTTATTTTCCCACCAGGACAACAGCAGGCCTTTGATGGATGTCTAAATCCTATTCTTCAGCAGCAGCAGCAGCAGCAGCATCTGTGACACAAGATCTCTAGAGGAAGTGACTTTTGGAACTCACTCATACTTCTGTCCCTCTGTTCTTGCAATCTGATACTATATTGCATTTTATCTTCAGCTGCCATTCCCTCATGATTTTCTTCCATTTTTTCCTTCATCTTCCAGCTTTCCGTGTTCCTTTGTCCTTCTGCAGTATCCTTTCCCCCATAAACGTACAAAACATTTTTTTTGTTGTTGTTCTTTTTTTCCACTTGGTTCTGTACTCAAGAGCTTCAAAGCAAACTGAGCACAGCTATCAATTATGCTTGTTTCCCCATTTGAAAACAGAGGGCAGAGAAAACATGAGTGGAGGCCTCCCTTGAGACAGAACTATGCACCTGGATTATGAGCCTTAATGAGAATATATGAATGTAGCAAAGCATAAAAAGTCATATCATTGAGTGAAAAGCAGGGGTTCATGAGTTTAGAAAGTAGAGCATAGCATAACCTCACAAGTACTTCAGGTGATTGTTTTCTTTTTTTTTTCATCCTACTCAGATTTTTTTCTATAAGCATGTAATCAAATCAAAGTAAGAAAAAATGTTTCCTGATTTTTTTTTGCCTTTTAAACTAAATAGTTTTCAACTTTGAAGATTTGAGGCTTTTGGAGTTTATTTACTTTCTCCAAGAACTATACCTCAGGGGGTCACAACCTTGAATATCTATATTAATTTTCTTTTTCTTGTGGAATTCATGCTTCCACAACCCTGATAGTAATTTAACATATTTTTATGTAGTTCTAGTGGGGCTTGTTCTCTAGAGTTCAATCTTAGCCAACAGCTTGCTGTGATCCTAATGAAAATCTGTATCTGTCACACTGCAAAAATTGCCTAAAATGGTACTTCAAAAACTAATATTTCAGCTTGCAGAAAATATGCAAATAGAGATCCTAAATGTAATATGCCATAATTTTAATGAAATCAGCTGCTCAGCACTTACATTTATGGAAATAAATACATATTAAAAATGTGCACTGGCTCGCTAGGCTAATTTGTGATGTTCTTTCTGCTGCACTCAGTCACTGAAAATTCATGTCTCAACTCTATGAGGTGGATCTGAACTTAATGAAATAAAGTGACAGCTCTTTGCATTCTAGGTTGTACAAACTTGATAGGAAAGTTTATTTCTGTATATGTCTGGATAGTATAAAAACAAGCTGGAAAGGGAAATACTAGGTTAAGACAAATTTCCTTCTGACCATTGATTATATGAGTAATAGCACTATATACATTTCTTTTTTTCATTAGTATCTATCAGACATGAAATTATTAATGACACAGATTAAAGAAAAAAATAGATCCTTATAAATATAAATCACATTAAAATATAAATAGCAGTATAACTTCCTTAGTTAGCACAATTGCACAATATCAATAATCTGACTTTTTTCTTAAAATTCAGCTTTAACTTAATTAACTCAAGTCAGAACCTATGTAAATATGAAATAAATACAAATGAATACTGCTATCTAAATTTAAAATATTAAAAGCTAAATAAACAAAGCAAATATATGAAAGTCAAGATACACAAACTGGGAACACTAGAGCTGACTGGAAAAAAATTTATTGGGGTGAATTTTCTCACATCTTTGTGACCTACAATATAACACATAATCCAGTTCTGTCTCTGCCAAGCTCTCTGGTAGGAATGCTCCTGAATTACTGTAAATAGCTTGCCATTCCCAATGGAGACAGGTGCAAAATTCAGTCTAAAATGCAGGCTTACACTTCTTATCCTACAAGAATTGAGTATCGTACATGGCTCTACTTACTGAACAATAATAATTTTTTCTTCCTCTGAAGCACTATAAAAATTATATTCTTAGTGAATTTTGAAGTAACTAAGAAAGGGTACATTCTGTTCATTTGAGACTCATAGATAATTTAAATACCAAATACAAATAAAAATCTCATATTGCTCTTGTTATTATTATTTGTTTAATTGTTTTTAACATTAAGAATATTTATTCATGGTCTGACTTATCTTTATGCTAAGTACTGTGTAAATACAAGTCATAAACAATCCTTGCTCAAAAATATTATTTTCATGGAAGTGAGACAAAGGAGAAAAATAAACCAGAATTGTGATTGAACATCCAGATCAGGGGCCTCAGTGGTTCAGAACCCAACACCTGACAAGTTTCTTGTAAGCATCACAGCAAAGAAGATATTTGGTGGGTGTTTGTAAAATGCAATTTCTGCAGCATGGCAGATGTATATGGGAATATTTCCTTAAACATGCAGGACAGTCTGGGAGGAACTATACATATGTTTATTCTAAAATGTCTTAAGTAAACAACATGAAGTTGCAGCAGTGGCCATGTGTGGCTGTCAGTCTGAACAGTAAATGAGAGATGGAAAACAGTGAGAAAGATAAGTGGCATAAACTTGATTTCAGATGAAAGGTGTACTTATTCAATGCATGAATAATTATGAATCATACAGTCATAGTTACAGTCTGGGGAAATGAACCTGGAATGCTATTTTCATATGGACTCTACGTGTGTATAGTTTGCCTTTGGTAGGATCTAAAGGAATGAAATTACAAAGCTGAAGAGAAAAAGGAAAAGGAGACAAGATTGATTTCAGCTAATTTTAGACTTCTGCAGCATGAATATTTACATAGGAGCTAGTCCTCCAAGATACAGGAACTTTTGGGGAAAAAATGTAAAAAAATTGATTGGATGACTATTTTAGCAAAATTTCCACTCTATAACAGCTATTTTTCGACACTGTATAAGGAGAAATCCAAAGAAAAGAGCACAGATGCAAATGTCTCTACTGCATATAGGTGATTGAAATTAGTCAAATAGCATCCAAAAGGATTATATTACAGGTAGTAGAGATTAAGGGAACAGTGTGTATTAAAGGTAGTGTATTAAATGTAGTGTACAAAAGGAAGACACAATATTTAAATATAACCTATACCTGAAGACCTAGAGAGGATATCTGAGTCAGGTGTTTTGAATGACACACACAGTCACTTCCCCCATATGGTTTAGACATTGAAGGAAGAACAAAAATACTTCCAATTTTTCTTAAAAGATTTGTTTAGATGAGATGACTAGTTAATCACCAGGTAATACTGGAGAAACAATCAGAATTTTGCCTCAGACAGAAAGAAGTTGCTCTGCTGTGAAGTGGCAGATTGGTGTATTCTGGTTGAATTAGTGTGGATAAGATTAACCATGTTTGGATGATGAAGAAGAAAGGACCACTGGCAGACACATGAAACATACACGGGGAGGAGAATAAGGCACAAAGAGGCATTCTCTAAAGGACATGGCAGCTGAGGCTTAGAAGAGGACAGAGTCACGAGGAGGACACTTTTAAGAAAACAAGCATGGCCCTGTTGAAGATGGATGACTCTTGGTGGCAGTCAGAGCAGGGAGTGAGATTGATTCTGGTATTTGCCATTGGAAGTGAAAAAGGTAATAGGGCTTTTATTCACTGCAGTTCACAGCAGCCACACATGAACAGGTTTCTGATTGAAATGAGAATTAAATTAGCTTTGCACTAAAAAAAAAACCCCTCAAAGGAAATGGATAAGAAGACTGGTGCAAATGCAAGTGTGTGCTTGAACATATTTTTTTCTCTTTACAAGAATGGAAAAATATAGAACTTGTTTGTAATGTGAGACAAGAAGCAGAGGTCAAAAATGCTCAAAAGTGTCACAATGTGAGGTAAGGAGATGGCATGACACTTTAGGCCACTTTGTGGAGGAGAGGAGAACAGAAGGTTCCTCACCCTCAATGCTGGAGAAATATGAGAGGGTGAAAAGGGGAAAAAAAAAAAAAAGAGAACAGACTTACAGACTCACACTTTATCTCCTTTCTCTCAATAGAAATTGGCAAGGTCCTCTGAGGAGAGAAAAAATAGGGGCAGAAGGATGTTGTGATGAATGAGTTGAAGAAAATAGAAGCTGTGATTTTAGATATGGAAATCAATTAATTTAGAGAAGCTGATTTATTTCAGAAAGAAAATGTTGGTACTGACTGAAGATGTAAAAAAAGGTGTAAGGAAGCAAGCCTCCACCTAGAATTTCTTCCAGCAGTTTTCATTCCATCAGTGGAGAAACTAGATTCTGATGGTTTTGCTGGATGAATAGCTCCATGAGGTGTTTGGGCAGGATGACGGGCCATCAAAAATTTTTGGTCCATCTGGCTGCATGCTCTTCACAAATGGATACACCAAAGCCATCTAATGGTCTGTGAATATAAAAGGATTTTTGTATGGTTCAGGGTTTTGTTAATTTATTTGTCGAATTTTTTTCCTAATCTTCCATTATATTACAAGTCAGTTGGTCTGACTTTTTCTATTTGTCATGGTTTCAAAACCGTTTTCTTTATTCCTTCTCATTTTACACTCTGCAACCTCCCTGAGCTGAGCATAGGTATCTTCTCTAGAAGGGAATCACCTCCCTCCCTTCTGGATCCAGTTTCACCTCATTCAGAGTGTAGCAACCAGGGTGTCAATGTTAAAACCCAGATATCAACTGCTTAGCTGCAGCTCACTCACCTCCCCCTGGTCTTCCCCTCTCTGTTGGGATGGGGAAGAGGATCAGAAGAGCAAAATTGGGAGAACTCCTGGGTTAAGATAAAGACAGTTTAACAGGTAAAGCAAAAGCTGCATGTGCAAGCAAAGCAGAACAAGGAATTTATTCACCACTTCCTGTGGGTGAATGGGAAAGCAGGTGTTCAGCTATTCCTGGGAAAACACAGCTCTATCACATCTAATGATTACTTGGGAAGACAAACATTATCACTCTTAGTATCCCCCTACTTCCTTCTTTTTCCCCATCCTTATTTGCTGAGTGTCATGTCATATGGTATGGAATATCTTTTTGGCCAGTTCAGATCAGCCCTCCTGGCTGTGCTCCCTCCCAGCTTCTTGTGCACCTTTTTGTTGGCAGAGCATGGGAAACTTAAAAGTCCTCAACTCAGGGCAAGCACTACTGAGCAACAACAAAAACACCAATGTGTTATCAACATTATTCTCATACTACATCCCAAAACAGAGCACTGAAGCAGCTACTCAGAAAAAATTAACTCTGTCTCAGACAAAACCAGCACAGAGGGTAAGGAAAACAGCAGACCTTTTTGCATAGTCACAAGCTTTTAACAAAACCCAATATGCTACAGAGTTTCTGTGAGCAAACAAATCAGACAGTTATGCCATGCATTACATTGAAGAATGGGAAAGAAAGGCAAAGAGCTGGTACAGATGGAAGAGACACATGGAACAACTTTGCTGAGGCAAGAGAGTCTGGGAGGAGAAGAATTCATCAAGCCTCACAACAAACAAACAAGAAGACATCAGTCATCAACTGAAAGTCACTAAAGAGTCCAGCTACAGAGAACTGCAACAGATCCTGGCAGTGAAGCCAGGTGATGGTCACACAAGAGGGTATCAGCAACACAAGAATAACAGATGTCCCAAAGCTGATGTCTTTTTTGCATACGAAGTGAGAAATTTTACTTGCAAGCAGAGTATAGAATCAGAGGAGATATCACTTCATCAGATATCATTAACAAGAAATATGAACTGTTTTTATTAATATTAATGAAGGGAACTCTATTAGGAATTACTTGTAAAGGAAGCAAAGTGAAACAGTCTCATGCGACCCACTGTAAACATGAGCAATAAAAAAAAGTTAAGAAGAAAAATAAGGAAGTGAGAAGATAGAAGGGTTGAAAACATCAGTTTGTAGTCTCACAGACTACATATGGGGGCTGCCAAGCAGAGACTGCTAAGCTGTTCACATATCACCTCTAAGGGTGGACTGAGGGACCATAAGATGGTTTGGATGGGTGCACTGGTCACTGGATAGAAAACTATCAGGATGGCTGAGTGCAGAAAGTGATGGTGTGTGGAGTTACGTCCAGTTGGTGGCCAGTCACTAATGAGGTTCCTCAGGACTCATAGTGGTCCCAGTCCTGTTTAATATCTTTATTGATGATCCGGACCAGGTGATTGATTGAGAGTACCCTCAGCCAGTTTGCAGGTGACACCAATCTGGGCAGGAGTGTTGATCTGCTGGAGGGTAGAAAAGCTCTGGGATCTGGACAGGCTGCATCAGTGGGTTAAAACCAATTGTATGAGGTTCAACAAGGTGAAGGACTGGGTTCTGCACTTGGTTCACAACAACCCCATGTGGTGATAAAAGCTGGGGGAAGAGTGTCTGTAAAACTGCTTGGTGGAAAAAGATCTAAGGGTGTTAGTCAAGTCATCTGGACATGAGCCAACAGTGTGCCCAGATAGCCAAGAAGAACCCTGGCTTGTATTAAAAGTAATGTGGTCAGCAGAACCAGAGAAGTGATTTTCCCTCTGTACAGGTGAAGGTACATCTAAAATCCTGTGTTCAGTTCTGGGTTCCTCCTTGCAAGACAGACACTGAGGTACAGGACCATGTTCCGAGAGGGGCAGCAAAGCTGGTGAGGGATTTGAAGCACAAGTCTTAGGAGGAGCAGCTGAAGGAGATGGGTTTGTTTAGCCTGGAGAAAAGGATTCTCAGGGGAGACCTTATGACTCTCTACAATTATCTGAGAAGATGTTGAAGGTCAGTCTCTTCTCCCAGGTATCAAGTGACAGGATGAGAGGAAATGGTCTCAAATTGCACCAAGGGAGACTTAGATTAGATATTAAGAAAATATTCTCCACTGAAAGAGTTGTCAAGCATTGGAATAGACTGCCCAGTGAAGTGGTGGGATCCCCATCGCTGAAAGCATTTAAAAGGCATGTAGTTGCAGCCCTCTGTAATACAATCAGTGGTGAGCACAGTGGTCCTGGGTTAATGGTTGGACTTGGTCTTAGAGGTCTTTTCCAACCTTAATGATTCCATGAGTCTGTAGATCTGTGATTCATTATTCTGGTGAGGAGACAGATCAGGACCAATTGAACAACCCACAGCAGCTCGAAAGTCAGTTTTTAAGATGGCCAAGCCAATGTCTTTGTGGTAGTGGCAGAAGAAATAACAAGGCCATAAACCATGGCTAGGAACATTCCCATTAGAGGGGAGGAAGACTTCTAGGAAGATTTCTCCACAAAGGTTGTTCTTCACTGTCACATGTTACCCAGCAAGGCATAAGGGGGAATCTTCTGTCCTTGGATTTCTTCCAAGGACCTAACCAAAAGAAATGAAATGTATAAAAAATAACCAAAACACATGACCTCGTGGTGATATATGCCCCCCTAAAGCAGAAACTCTGGGCTTGACAACCTCCTGAGTCTCCTTCCAGCTAAGACTTCTATGAAATAATATTTCCTCAAATTTAAGAAATTAAGCCCCCAATACTTGATCTGCTGAGATGGTTGGCAGATGCATCATCACAACTCTGTGAGAGCTAGCTGTTGAAAATTATTTATTACAATGGCTGCACTCTCTCTTAGGATTGTACCAGAAATGACAAAAGAAGGTGAAGAGAGGTGTAAAATGGATCATACAGCTATGTAAGGGATAGAGGCAGTGGAATGTAAGGAAAGTGTGGAATGCATGGAGAGATGTGATAGGTGTCCCCGGGTATGGTTGCTGAAGTGAGGGACAATCCAATGAAAATAAATCAAATTGATTTTATTTCTTAGTCCTTTGGTTCTCTAAACTGGCCATTATTGCTTCTTTCTTTCCAAAATGAAGTACAGAGTCTATTTTTTCCTTTATGATTGTGCAGCTCAAACTGCATGGGGAATTTGTTCTTCTGTTTCCTCTCTGGAACTTACTTGATGTAAACAATAACCATAATTGTCATTTAGTATAATGATCACAGCCAGTAATTTCTAAATAATTAATAACACTTTGTTTCTTAGTTTTTAATATTAAAGACAAGTGCAGATAGTACATAATGTTTCTTTTACTCCAAGGAAGAAACTCCTTGATGGGGAAATAGACAACAATGTGAGATTTCATTCAATTTCCTCACTGAGGATGAAAGGATGAAAAGAAGAACCCATACTAAACATATGGTACAATACTGCAAATTGAAAAATAATGCATTTATTCTTAAAAAGGTAGAATTTTTAGGGGACTGGTTTTTCACCACATGCTTGGTACAAGGGGATACAAATAAAATGAAGCTCTTACAACTACTGATTTGGGGAAAGGCCAGAGAATCAACTTTTGCATAGAAAAACAACTCAAAGGTGAGACAGATTGCTGTGTTGTTTATGATTTCAGTTTCTCTGGAAGCAGAATGCACTACTGCACAGGAATCAGATTCTAAGTTTCTATTTTGCACCTGTCCCACCACATGCTGATTCTGCAAAACCTCACTCACAAATGTTTGTTCTGATTTTATAGGCAGCTTTTTAAGATCAGTGGAATTATTTGAGTTACAATAATTTATATGAATAGGTGTTTGCAAGGTCAATTCCAAATCACAAGGGGCAGCATCCCAAAACAGCCTCCACCTTCTCTACAAAACAGAAAAAGATTCAGGTTAGAGCTAGATGTTAGAACCAATAGGATTATATCTACACCAGCAAACTAAACAGAGCCTAGGGCTTTCTTTGACACTGAAGCCAACTGGCACATCCTTAGTATTAAGCTCTCTTGCCATCAAAAACAAGCTAACAACATTCAAACTGCTTGTTGGGAATGATTCCCACTCTGTGCTAATTTCCAATGCATGCCTGAGAATTATTTTCAAGCACACTAGCTGGAAGAGAGTGATATTGTGTCAGAGACTGTAGTATCATTTTAAGACTATGAATGATCATTTTTTCAGTGTCTCTGCCTGTGCTCTGACATGAATCTACCAGCATAAATAAAAGGCTCGCAGGCATTTAATAACTGGGCAAAAGTGGATTTGAGTTATTCAATCTTATCTCACAAATGTTCTCCTGTTCCCCCCATCCCCTTCTTCCCAAACATCCCTGAAACTGCTAGCATCTAAAGTTGCCATATGTTCATGTTTGACATTTAAGTTGTTAAATCTCTGGAATGCATATAAAATACAGTCCATCTCTCCTGCCTCCATCCACTGAAATCCAGGAATTAGGGATTTCTTTATAAAAGCCATCTGCATGGATATTAGCAAGATAGATGTTCCTAAAAATCTACATTTTTCTACTAGATCACCAAAGGATGTAGCTGTGTTACAACCCTTTTTTCTTTAAGCGTTTGGGAAATGAACTGGATTCGGTTCTTACTTCAGATGGAGGTAATTCAAATCTACTGCATCCATCTCCCAGAAGATTTCCCTAGTTGCTGAGATACAGTATTCTGGAAGAGAAAGACACTTTCTATGTTTCCCATTGAACTTGTGCTACTTTGCAGCAAGAAATGCAAGATTTAATAGACTGGAGTCATGTCACAAGAGAAAACCCACAGGTTAATTAGGACTGGAAGTGATGAGATCTCTCTTTGCTCCAGATACTGTTTAGATGGTGTATCTGATGTAAAATGCATTTCATTGCAGGCTCAGATCCTCTGAATTTTGTAAGAGGAAATGGATGAGAAGCCCATTTTAAAATAAGCATCACTGCAGTTACACTGTGAGAGAAACCAGAAGTGCTGGTTTGATCAGCTCTGTTCTGATCATCCCTCTATACAGAATAACAATTTCACAAGTGTGGCAAAGGCCAGTCTTATTTTCTTTTCCTCTTGGGAGAGCTGTGAAAGACAGCTGAAGCAAAAGTTGCTAAACAATGCTAATTTGAAAAATCCTGCATCAGTCAATCAGGCATGGTTTCACTGGCTGGTGACATTTTATTAGGGGGTCTTATTATTTCCCCCCCCCAAAAAAACCCCAAAAACAAAAAGGGGGTGAATTTAGAGAAATTATGTAACGGGGTAAGAAGTCTAACAAGGCCAGGAACTGCCTTTAGCACTGGTGCTAGCAGACTTGAAATGCCCTGAGTCCAAACTTTTAAATTTTCCTGTCTTCTGGAATTCTGCAGCTGCTTCCAAACTCCCTTCTAGGAGCAGCCAGTGGGCTGTCCTAACTCCTGCACTGTGCCCAAACACTGCCTAGAGAAGTGATGTGGGCCAAAGGATTGCTGGGGACAGTTCTGGCTTTCTACCTCTGTAAATGGTCAAAATTGAGTGGCAGAGATGGCTTCCTGGCACGAACTAATAAACAGCTCTTCCATTAACAAGAATGCAGACATAGCTATTGATTCAAATGCTCCTTTCTTCCCTTTTCCCAGGGAAATCTGAATCAACACTGTTGAGAATTGATCCTGGCCCTTCAATGGGTTTCAAATGAGTGGAAATCTAATCCCACAGGCAGATGAATCGAATTCACTTAACAGAGACTCCTACAAAGTTGCAAAGGTCTCCCCATGAGTTCTTCCTCATCCAGGAAGACCAGACATCATTTCAAGTTATTCAAAGGGCATTGAGAGGATTTATTTCTTAAATTCTGCTTGAGGAAAAGCTCGTTGCCTTGCCTGACCATTCATTCAGATTATGAAGTCCTGATTGATGAAACTGGGAACACTGGAACATTTGATATCTAGGATATCAGCCTAGAGAGCCTTTTATGGAGTATCCAGAGATCCAGAGGAAAGCAATCCCAGAAGGCCCCTGACAGCCACTCTGTGACTTGAATAGGGAATTTTTCTCAACTTTCCATGCCATTTACATCTCTATGTCTGATGACACTCATTTTCACCCCAGCCCCCTCAAGAGCCATCAAAAATTTACTTGTCTCTTTCCCCAGTTTCTATTCCTTTTTTTATGCAATTTCTCTGCCCTTCTTTTTTAGTGAACTATAAGTAAGACACACTTTCAGGACGCAGCCAGGATAAAATCTGTGACCATCAAGATTGCATGCATGGCTGTCCCTTTACTGTGTCTCAGGTGATCCTACAACACCCATTCTGTGGACAGGTTCTTTATGAGACTTGTGTAGAAAAGGAGCTGTAACCTTATATTCTGAGACATCCCTGCCCAGCACAGCATTTTCTTCTTTACCCAGACCTCCAAATAAGCTAAATAAAATTTTCCCAGAACTTATAAGGATTTATAAGATATAAGGGTCCTTTGCCTGGACCCTAATAAGTATTCCATCTGAATACTCAAGGGCATATGACAGCCAAAGTCCCTCATAAACACGCACCGTACAGAAGTCTCAACCAACATGATTTTACCTAAATAAAAAAATAACGCATAGGTAAAATACTAATTTAAGTATAAAATTTTCACCAACTCTTTCCTTAAATTCTAAGTTGATTTGTTTAGTGTAGAGCGTCAGGTAGTCATAACTTATTATCTTCATTTTTACATAGGTTGACTCATCTTCACATGTCATTGACCCCGCTATGCAGCTTTACAAGACAAATATCTTTTATTTGGCTGTTCTCTCAGTCAAGTCAGACTGTTCTTCTGAAAGCAGTGTATGGTTCTATCACCTTCACTTCTGTTAAAACTTGCCATTATTTCACTTAGCTACATTCTCCTATGCCCATCTTACCCCAAGAAAATTTCTTTTCTGCCAACAAATTTGTTCAAAATGGTCATTTTTCCCAGTGCAAATATTGCTCACACAGTTGGA